>NC_136925.1:25528161-26910121 GCF_949752795.1 Hyperoodon ampullatus | reverse complement strand
TTCCTGTGCAAAAGACTTGAATTTGCACATAGGGAGAGTTCACAGAGGATCAAGCGACATTAATTAAAAGATACTAGAACTTAGGCATACATTTCTGAAAGTGTTGAACTCTTAAATAACTTCAAAAATAACCTCTATAAAAAACTTTTTGTAAAAAAGAAATAATATCTACAAAAGGGGAAAATATCTGGCCAACTTCAAACCCTCTGAAATAAGAATGCCAAAAGACAATGAAGATTGTGATAAAAGCTCCCTAGACAAAGCCAATCTATTTTTGATGTAGACAAGCAAAAAAATAAATAAAAATAAATTTTCAAAGTTGTTCTTAGATAAACAATGTCTCATAAAATATGCTATCCTATGTATTTCCTAGGAAAAAATCAGCACTCAAAGACACACTCCAAGTAACAGAGATAAATTAAATCCCCGAATCCTAGAAATGGGACTTTGTATACTAAAAGAACCAGTAATATTCCAGGCAACCAATAAAACACAGAGAGAAATAGATGGTATTACTTTAACATGATGATAAAACTTTATCAAAATATCCAAATAATTATTATAGAAATTTATTTTTTGAAATAATGATATTAATATGGGTGATATCAAGTTATAATTCTGTTTATATAAGCCAAATCTCAACAGAGAATAATAGAGCACAAAACTGTTGCATCTATCACAAACACAGAATATAAATAGACCTAAAATATAACACTAAACCAAGATACAGACTATAAAATCAGATTATTGAAAGATACTTAAGATGTGAAAAATGCTTTAAATAAATTAAGGACAAAATCAATTTCTAGAATGGTAGGAGCACATAATTACCAAATACATGCACACACATATATAAATACTTATAAAAATGTTAGCACCCATTCACTTTGACTGGTAGAAATACTATTGTTTAATATTTTCTTTTGTATACTTCTGCATATTTCACAATTTTCAAAATAAATACATATTCCTTTTATAATCAGAAGTTTTAATAAAAAACAAGTTATTCATTTTTTAAGGAACCTCCATACCGTTCTCCATAGTGGTTGTATCAATTTACATTCCCACCAACAGTGTAGGAGGGTTCCCTTTTCTCCACACCCTCTCCAGCATTTATTGTTTGTAGATTTTCTGATGATGGCCATTCTGACAGGTGTGAGGTGATACCTCATTGTAGTTCTGATTTGCATTTCTCTAATGATTAGTTATGTTGAGCATCCTTTCATGTGTTTGTTGGCAATCTGTATATGTTCTTTGGTGAAATGTCTATTTAGGTCTTCTGCCCATTTTTGGACTGGGTTGTTTGTTTTTTTGATATTGAGCTGCATGAGCTGCTTGTATATTTTGGAGATTAATCCTTTGTCGGTTGCTTCGTTTGCAAACATTTTCTCCCATTCTGAAGGTTCCTTAAAAAACTAAAAACAGAACTATCATATGACCCAGCAATCCCACTACTGGGCATATACCGTAAGAAAACCATAACTCAATAAAAGTCACGTACCACAATGTTCATTGCCGCACTATTTACAATAGCCAGGACGTGAAAGCAACCTAAGTGTCCATCGACAGATGAATGGATAAAGAATATGTGGCACATATATACAATGGAATATTACTCAGCCATAAAAAGAAACGAAATTGAGTTATTTGTAGTGAGGTGAATGGACCTAAAATCTGTTATACAGAGTGAAGTAAGTCAGAAAGAGAAAAACAAATACCATATGCTAACACATATTTATGCAATCTAAAAAAAAAAAAAAAGGTTCTGAAGGACCTAGGGGCAGGACAGGAATAAAGATGCAGACGCAGAGAATGGACCTGAGGACACGGGGAGGTGGAAGGATAAGTTGGGACGAAGTGAGAGAGTGGCATGGACATATATACACTACCAAATGTAAAACAGATAGCTAGTGGGAAGCAGCCGCATAGCACAGGGAGATCAGCTAGGTGCTTTGTGACCACCTAGAGGGGTGGGATAGGGAGGGTGGGAGTGAGATGCAAGAGGGAGGGGATATGGGGAGATAAGTATATGGATAGCTGATTCACTTTGTTATAAAGCAGAAACTAACACAACAATGTAAAGTAATTATACTCCAATAAAGATGTTAAAAAAAAAAAGGAGTGAAATTCTGGCACATGCTACACCATGGATGAACCTTGAAAACATTATGGTAAGTAAAATAAGTTAAAAAGGCAAACATTGTAGAATTTGCACTACTATTAGATACATAGAATAGTCATAGATATAAAGTAGAATAGTGGTTACCAGAGGCTGGGAAGGGAGGGGGTGGGGAGTTATTGTTTAATGGTTACACAGTTTCAGTTTTGGATGATGAAAATGTTCTGGAAATGAATAGGGGTGATGGTTGCACAATGATGTGAATGTACTTAATGCCAATGAATGGTACATATAAAATGTTTAAAATGGTTAATTTTACAAAATGTATACTTTACCACAATACAATAATAACAATAAAAAGTTCTTACAGTAATATAGATAAAATCATATTACTTTAAAATATTTCATGATTTTTTTTCAGTCTCCTTAATGGGTAGAAATCAGATTATTACTCTTAGTCTAATGGACACACATTTTCTATAAATGGATCTGTAAGTGGTTGTTTCAGCTGGGCCCAAGTGGTTACTGGCCCAGTGGAGCCTGGTACCAGACACTAAAGTTTATTTGCGTTGGTGAATATAGTAGTAGGCTTTAGTTGTGTTTTTCTGTTCGTTTGCTTTGTTAAGCTAAAAGGGCAAGAAATTAAGCACAAGAAACAAATAATAACATCCAAAGAAATGGTGAATGGGGGATACCATGCTGGTTCCTAGGAGAATGGGGTGTAGGTAGGATCCTATGCTTGTTTTGAGGCTTGTTAGATTCAGCATAAACAGTGCAACCTGTTTACAGCTAGAAAGAAGACAAAATACACCATGGCATTAAAGAGAAAGACTACACCTTTGCTAATTCTTCCACTGGTTCTGGGACAGCTTTGGCACCCAAAGGCTTTGGGACCACAGGCAGAAGATCACTGTGACAAGTGCAAAAACAGGAGTGTATGACAGAACCACACTGACTCCATTTTCTTATCTACATCTTAGGCCAGCCTTCTTATCCCCTCCACTTTTCACATGACTGAGCTTTAGCTTAACTCACAAAGAATGTGTCCAAGCCAGATAAGCTCCTTATCAACCTTTACCCTTGCCATCACCTGATATGAAATCTAGAAGAATGCCTTTTCCTGATGCAGATGGTCAATGGTCAAGAGACCTCCAGGGAGAGGAAAATATCCCAGTTTCTATCAGTGTGGATGTGCTTCTCACTTGGTAGTCAGATTCTATTTTTAGCTTTGGTTCCTTTAAATACCCCTTAGCCCTTTTGGTGGTGCAGAGTACAGCTGTGAATACCTTTGGATTGTCTTTGCCCAAGCCTGCCTGTGTATAAGCTACCCACAATAAACTTTATAAATGCACTTTATGGAGTTGCCTTTTTTTTTTGGTCTCAGAGTTTCTTCTCAGTTCAGGAGGTATTATTCAATATCTCCACCTTCCAACAAGGAGAGATGGAAGCTCTCTGCAGATAAACATTTCCATGAATGAGAATAGCAACATGGTTTCCATGCACAAATTAGAATAGAGGAGGAAAACTATTAGGTAAGCTTTTTTCATAACAAAGCATCAGAATGGTTCATGAGATGTCTTTGAGATTCTCAATGGTTCTCCATCACATTTCCAATACACTTAGAATAATGGCTTAGTGCTGGCAGTTGCCAATCCCTTTTTATATAATATGGTACATGCCTTCTTCATCAACCTCATTTGTTACCTAGTCAACCTACACTTCCTTCAATACAATTTTGCTTCATCCAGTGAGAGCTGGTTTTGCTTTGTTTTTTGTTTTTCACACCTTTTTCCCTTGCATTGACTAGTACCTCTAGATCAATATTAAAAGATGATGGTGAACTTTTTTCTTCCCTGTAGAGTTTAACAGAAATGTTTCTAGTGTTTCATTGGTTTAGTATTTCAATAATGTTTTCAATGAAACATTAGACTATTAAAGACTGTTATAAAATGTTTGCATTTTTCAATTACGTTAAGGAAATAGTCATCTACTGCTATTTTACAAAGGCTTAAATATCAGGAATGATTTTAAAATTTCGTCATAAGCCTTTTTGGCATATACTGAGATGGTCATATAACTTTTCTTTTTTGACCTATTTATATTATTATTTATATGAGTGGATTTCCTAATATTTAATTATCTTTGCATCACTGGAATGAAAACTTTGTGCTCATAGCTTATCTTTCATCCAGAGACTTCTAACTCAAATGAGCTCTTTCTAAAAAAACAAGGTGGCTACCCTTGCTGTGCTCACGTCTTTCCGTGTTTATATCATTTTCGTTTGTCATTATGATTTTATGTCACTTCCAGAGAAAGAGAATTTCCTTAAATGTATTCATGAAAATAACCACTTTCATCCCACACTCCTTTCTGGAATCACTGTTTATCAATTTGCCCTCCTTTATTTAACTCACAACCTTTATTGATAGCTGCAAATTTATAATATACCTAATTGTACTTTGTTAGGGTCTCAGTATCCCACCATGTGAAGGCAGTGACTTAGTCTTATTCATTGCTATATAATAGCACCTTAAACACTACCAGGAATTTACAGAGGGTCAGGGAAGAGTGAGAGAAGTAAGAAGATAGGGTATGAGAAGGAGGGAGAAAGTGAGGAAGGCAGCAGTAAAGAAAAAGCAATATATAAAGGATTTTTTGAGGGTTACTGCGAGGGAAGATCGTGGCCAAACCTGGGGAAATCAGTGATCTTTGATAATATTGTCTACCGATGAGACCAGGTACAAATGTATCAGAGATTTGCCACTGAAGTAAGAATAAATAATTACATAAGGATTATTTATTTAGGATTTACAGCAAAAATATTTTTCAGAAGGAAGAACATTACTGTTTTCCCAAAATAAAATATGGGAATCTTTTTCAGCTTTGAAAATAATATATTAGAAAAATATATTTTATACATTGAGAGAACGTAATGCTATTATGTATTAGTAAGCTTTCATAATACCATAAGTTAGCTGGGTGACAAACACTAGTATCATCATTTTAAAGGTATTTAAGTAACTTGCTCAGAGCTATAAATGAAATAGGTCCTGGACAAATGTACTATTCATGAGGTTGTTTGCTTGCACTGTTCTCAGTCATGGTGCTTCCTAAAAAAAAAAAAAAAAAAAATCCCCAAAACAAAGAAAACCACCACATACCACTTCAAATTTCTCTCAGTAACCATTAAATGAAGGCCAAGCATTACCACTTAGTCATTACTATATTATAATATCCATAAAAAGCAAATCAGCATTTATAGGGATATATAATATCTGTGCATAATAAATGTACAAATTTCACTGTTTATTGTTGTTCAAATATTTTATATTTTCTCTAGAATGTGTGACCCTTTAGGCGAGCAATTTTTTTTTTCTTCTTCGAAAACAGTAAGTGTTTGATTAAATTATTACTTTGGATTAAATTTGTCATCTTTTGGCCAATCCATGGACTAGTATGATTTTTATTTAATTATTATAATGTTAATAAATAAGAGCTCAAGACACATCCCTAATACATAGTTATTGCAGATATGCTGCCCACCTGCCCGACCTGCCCAGCTGTGCAGTTAGTTACTTAGGGAAACTCAGTCTGAGCATTCAAATGTTATTTAATCTTGATTTTTTGTAAGCATAACTGGATAGAAAGGGCCTGTGCATAGTCATATATACTCTTATTAAAATTAAAGGAAATGTTTTCTAAGAAATGCAATAAGCTCCTAAGACTATATCTATAGAAATCTGAGAAACATTTATAAGAAATGGAGGAGATAGGAAATATCTGAAGGATGTCAAAATAACAAAAAGGTGTTATATCTATGGCCAAAAACCCAATGGCTGTTTAGAAAAGTGATTTTTTATTGATAATGTTTACTCCTTATATCCTAAACCAAAAAAATCTTTTAGGAGCACTTGAAATGGGCACTTGACATCAAATGAGGCCACCATGCTTATAAAAATGAAACTATAGAAACACAAAGAAATTCTGTGAGAGAAGATACTTAGTTTTGAGCAATTATAGATATCTTTAACTTTTGATGTTATGGTATGCAACTTTTGGGTACTTTTCCTTTCACGGGTAAATCCCGAGACAATATTTAAAATAAGACAATTTTAGTTATCTTTTAATTTGATTGACTCATTTTATACTTCTTTATCCACTGACTATTTAAAAGAAAATCAAAACTATTGGGAAGTTTCTTACTTGGAAAGAATAGATGCATTGTCATTTATAAAAGGAAATTTTCTTCCTCCGTGACAATCACATCCCATTGTTCCTAACATTTATAATCATGTGTGCTTCTGTACAAAACTCTTGAAAAATACTGCTTTGCTTGTGTTATTTAAAGCTGCCAATTTGCCCAAGCTTATTAAAATCAAGGCTAAATCTTTCCAGTGAGCAAAGTCTTAAAGTTTCAGTTGCATTGTCATAGGCCTAAGAATAAATTAAAATGTAAAACTTGAACTTGGGAGACATTTAAATGATCAAACTAAAGAATTAATACAGGATAAACCTAATCTTAGCAGCATAGGAATGAGGCTTTAATAGCAAGTCTCTTTCAAGAATCAATAAATGTTAGTGAACAATATTAAATGTGCTTAACAGCCCAACCATTAATACACTTAACCTGGTTTTCTCGAAAGAGAAGATTTGGCCACCTTGGATAGAAGCAGCCTGATGCATTAAAATGTAAATTAAATGTCTCTTTCCAAGACATTCTTTTTAAACTACATAATCCATTAGTATCAAACCTGCTTTTTCAAAATTAGAACAAATACCTTATTTTGCATAAGGTACAATTTCAGTATAAAAATATTAATACCAAAATGTCTGGATAGGCCATCCAGACTTAAGCAATCTCTTTGCAATAATATCCCTTGGTAAAAAGAAACTTTATTCATAATTAGTTATTTTTACAGAAAGCCTTATTGTATAGAGACAGAACTAAAGATAAATCTTTTCTGATTTTTTCTTCAATTTATAACAGACACAATATTGAATGAAGGTGGTCTAAATGACTCAAAATGCACTGCATACTTAAAAATGTTTTAAGGGAATCTAGTTTTTTCATATGTTCATTTAGATTTTGAAAATTTATTCTATATGTGCTTTGACTTTATATTGTAACTATTATGACAACATTTTGTATAATTAAAAAAATGTTTGTTATGGTATATTATTAATATTTTATGTATTTTGGTTTCTTTTTCATTAGACTGTAATCTCCTTGAGGTCAGAATATCTATTTGTCCCACCCCATAACACAAACAAAAAGTCAACCATAAGCAACAAGGTTTATTCCAGGCAATTGTACTGGTTCATCAACTCTACTTGACTGGCTAATGTTGCTTTGTTCTGTTTACCTAGTACTAATGATCCTTGTTATCTATATTCAGTTTAATCTTTACTTTTGGCCACCTTTCTGTGGTGCCATCACTACATCAATTGCATACTGAGCTCTTGGTTCTATTAACACATTCCATCCCGTTTACATATTTTACAGTCTACATGGTGAAGTTTTCTCTCTCAGGCTCCGAACCTGATCATAACCCAACCCAAGTTAGTCCTTGGCTCAGCCCCCAGGAGAGAGGGGATCAAATAGAGTTGCCCACAATGAGTACTCTAATAACTGTTGTTCACTTATTGATCTTTGCTCTTAAAGAAACATTTTTAAATAGTGGCAAAATTAAGAGAAAGACACACAATATTTTACATAAACAGCTATTCTAGAACTTGGCTGAAACATAACCTGTATATTTCACCATGGGTTAGATAAGTCATATAGGTTATTTCTTATCCTGAAGCCTAGTAACGCACTTTATTATTATCCCCATTACAGAAATAGAGAAAACAAGTCAATTAGTTAAGGGCTGTACACTATACTGATTGAATTATAGAGTGAACATTAAGGGACTCAAACAGAAATAAAGTAATTTACCAAGGCTATATTATGTAAACCTAATTATTATTTTTAATTAATAATTCAACAAATAATTATTCAACATCTCTTATGTGTTAAAATACTGTTCCAGCAATTAAATAAACAGAAAAATCTGAGCTATCATGAAGCTTATATTCTAGTAATGGGAGATTACGAAACAAAATTTAAGCAAAATAGAAAACTATATTAGCTGTTGATTTTGTAAGTGCAGTAGAGAAAAGTAAAGAGGACAATGTTGCTGATGAGAACACTTCACTGAGAGAGAGAGAGTCAAGCAACGACTTATAGCATATGATGGAGCCAGCAGTGGAGATACATGGAGAGGTTTCATTCCAGACACAGGAAACAACATATGCAAAGGCCTATGAGAGACACATGTCTGCTGTATTTAAGGGGTGGAAAGGTGGCCACTGAGGCTGGTATAGAGCAAGTCACTGGGAAAGTAATAGGAGATAAAGTCAGAGAATCATGGGTGCCAGATTATACTGATTTGTATATGCAATTTAAAGGAATTTATTTTTTACTCTTAGTGAGCCAGGACTGAGCAGAAGAGTGAAATTGTCTAATTTACATTCTTTTTTTAAGATTTTTTTGATGTGGACCAATTTAAAAATCTTTATTGAATTTGTTACAACATTGCTTCTGTTTTATGTTTTGATTTTTTGACTGCGAGGCATGTGGGATCTTAGCTCCCCAACCAGGGATCAAACCCACACCGCCTTCATTGGAAGGTGAAGTCTTAGCCACTGGACCACCAGGGAAGTCCCTACATTTTCATAAGATCACTTTAGCTGCTGTGTTTAGAAAAGCCTAAAGAGTGTGGGACAAGGGCTGAAGAAGAAATATCAGTTTATAAGTCGTTTCACAAATCCTGGTTTGGAAATGATAGTAGCTTATGCAATAGTCTTGGTAGTAGTAGCAGTGTAAGGAGGTAAGATTTTGTATATATTTAGACAATGGAACAGTAAGATGTGTGTACATATTTGTGAAGGAAAGAAGTCAAGAATGATTTTAAGATTTTTGGACCAAGTAACTAAATGGATGGGAAAACTGCAGAGGAAAAGGTTTGGGGGTGATTATGAGTTCAGTATTGAATGTTAGGTTTGAGATGGCTGTTAGACATCTGAGTAGAGACACCCAATAGGTAATTGATATGGACGTTGGGAATTCAAAGGAGGGACTGATATAGATAATACACTTGGGAACTGTCAGAATGTAGATAATATCTGAAGTTATATTACCAGATGGAATCACTTCAGGAGTGAGGGTCGGTTAAAATAAAGAATAGGTTTTCTCACTGAGCCTCATTAAGATTGAAATGTTGAGAAATTTGGTTCAGATGTGGAAACTAATGATGCTAAATACATGCCAAGAGTGTATGAAAATATTTCTTACTTACCTACAGCTTTATGGGGACAGCAGGAAGTCCTCCCAAGCTGGTTCAAAATGGCTAGAGAGAGCAAGGAAGTGTGACTGGCTTGGAGTGTTTATCGTGGTTGGGGGCTCAGAGTGAGGTTTCATGTGTAGTTTAAAACTCCTGATGTCACCAAAGAAGGGAGCACTGAGGCCTTCCTACAAGTTTTTCAGATGTGAGGCTGATGGAAAAAAGGGAGGGACGAGACTGAAAAGATGTCAGCAGTCAAATATCTAGAAATGGACGCAGACTTCTTATTTTAGGTAACTAGAGGTTACTTTTGAGTTAGGAAGTATCTCAAGAGATGTAGAAAAAAAGATGCTTTGAACAAAATTGAGTTATCAGCTGGGCCAAATATTGGTAATAAGTCAAGTAATACAAGTCCTTGAATAACTACTGGATTATGGAGGTCTTTATGTCCTTAGAAAGAATAGCTTCAGAAGAGTGTGGGAAGAAAGTCCAAGTTAGAGTTATCTCAAGTAAGCATGAAAAGGGAGAAATTGGAGGCTAAGAAATTAGGCATTTATCTATCCAAATTTTATCAGGAAGGAAAGAGGAAGGAGAAAAATGGGAAGAGGAGGAAGAGGAGGTGGAGATTAAGTGGAGTCAAGAGAAGCTTGTACTTTTAAGTGAATTTGATGCCTAATATCACCACTTCAGTCACCTTCACATGAACCTCAGATTGCCCCAGCCAAATAAGCATCAATAATTAGAAGCACTTATTTAGAACTTCTGATTCAATATTGCAAACTTAACACACAGTTTTAGCTACTTCATCTCCCCGAATTGCATTTAAATAAAATAAAGCTATTATAGTTCTGAGAATTAGAGGGCAACAACTGATTTTTCATTATCATATGGTATTTTATTAAAGAATGAGAAAGAGTGGAGGAAGATACAGACCAGAACATGCTTAGCAGAGTACAGAATGACAGCAAGTTTAGTGGATACTGAGAATAATAATCTCAGGATAAATTAATCAAAAGATGAATTCATAAAAGTGAGAATCTCCTACACATTTGACCCTTCCAAATTACAACATGGGAAGTTGTTTTATTGGTCCACATCTTCCCCTGTCCAAGGATATTTCTACTCTCTAGTCTGAAAAATCTAAGAAGGAGTCGGGCATCTGATATGGCTTCCAAAATGAAGCTCTTTTTTATTTCTACATTAGTATGGATACCAGAGTGTCCATCTGCTTCTCATAATTATACCTGAAAGCGAGTCTTGCTAGTCAGAAAGACCTTCCCACATACTCAATTCATCCAAGTAAATCTTCTAATACTGAGAAGAGACGGTTGTGGAAACATAATGCCACACACACTAGCTACCCATCATAATTCTAGCCCTGAGTTCACCATTTGCATAAGAATCATGAGGCATTTGAGGAAAATTAATAGTGTGAAGAATCCAATTGAAGAAAGAGAACTTACCCTAAAGGAAGCAAAACCTTTAAGGTATTAATTATAATTAATATATTTAGAGTTATTCATAATGAAAAAGAGGGATTTAAGAACAAGAAAGAGTTCTGGAAAAATAAAAATAAAATATAATTTCCCCCCAAATTGAAAAAAAGTTTAAAAGATAAAGTGAAATAGAAATAATGGAAGAAAAATCCTAAAATATAAAATAGAAGAAAAGTTATGAATTGAAGTTAAACATGTTTTCAGAGTTAAGGGCTCAATAAGATAAATGAAAACACTTCCATTCTGACATGAGACTTGTGCAATTTCAAAATATTTGAGAAAATTAGAAGCTACAAAAACTTTGAGAGGGAAGAAAATCAGCTTATTGTATAAAGATATAAAAATCAGACTATCCTCAGACATTTTATCAGTCACACTAGATGTCAGAGAAAAATGGAGAAATGATTTCACTATTCATAGGAAAATAGATTTTATCCAAACTATAAAATTATCAAACATAAAGTAAAGGCATTTTCAATTGTTCAAATGTTCAAGAATTAGATTTTATTTTTCTATTTTTGTCTAAAGTGGAATAAGAAAACAAAAATAAAAAGGGAGGAGACTGCCTTAAATGATAAAGCCAATTTTCCATAACTAACTTGATAATTATATGAATATAAGAGATAAAATATTGAAGTGCTGAGAGCCTCAACTTTAGCAATCCACTGCCTGCTGCACCACTTACTAGTTCTGTGGTCTGTGTCAAGTCATTTTACCTTTCTGTGCCTCAGTTTTATCATTTGTAAAATGGGAAATAATTGGACCAACCTCATAGGGTTGTTGCAATGACTAAATAAGTTAATATGTGTGAAATACTAAGAGTGTTTTGGAAATAATAAGTATTATGTTACCCATAACTATTATTGTCATTGCTATTATATCAGTAATAAAGAGAACACAAAATATCAGGCTATAGATTGGCCATCAAAAATTTAGGCAAATGGAAGTAGGATATTATTATAGGGAATGGATAAAAGGAGAAAGAATCAAAACAAAGTGTGGTGAAAAACTCATAAGATTTAATCACATGATGAAATAGAAAGACATTATATTTTTGATATATCTGTAATCTTTCTGTAATACAGAGAATATGTGAATGAGTGGAAAAAGGAGGACTGGGCTAATTTGTATGCCTGACTGATTAGAAACTACAGGTTGAATAAAGAACTTGTGTCAAGATATGTGCTAAAAAGGTCAAGTCTAGGAATCTTCTCAGTTCCTCACTAGTAAGATGTTTCCAATGGACACGTTGCTGGTGCAAGGAGGATGTGGATCAGGTGATGAGCTTCCTTCCTGGTTACAGCAGGCTCTGGCTTCAACGTACTCTATCTGCTAACACAGCAACTCTTCAGGAGAAAGCAGCTGCTGATATAATAGGATTTATCGTGTTCTGAGGAGTTCGAGTTGCTTCAAACTGAGGCACCTGGTTGTGAGCTTCACACTATAGGAGTTGCCTCAGTCAGTTAACCAAAAGTTTATGGACCTAGTTCTTCCCAGTCTCCATAGAAGCAACATGGCAAAGACTGGGAAATTTTCCCACAGTTAGAAGTTCAAGGCAGAGAATCAAAAATTTTTAATCATAACATATGGAACGCTGTTAGTTTTTTATTACTCAGACATTTCACAGAAAATTTATATTTTTCAGGAATAAATACAAATTTTATTAAGATTGAAAATATAAAAGTGATGGTATAGAAGAAAGAATTAGACAGGTTAAAAGACAAAAGAGAGAGAGAGAGTCCTTATTTCAACCAACTGGAATGAACACTTCTCTTAAGAATCAGCATTGTTTTGGTGTTTACTCAGGCAGAGAAAGCCAACTACACAGCAGGGACAAGAACCCAGATTACTTGACCATCTTCACCTTATGAAACTCCAGGGGAAGAGGAAAGGAATTAACAATGATGTTAGAACATTAAGCATGTTTACAGAATTTGTTGCCACTCTAGCAATAATCCATACACAGATACGCACAAAAAACCACTGTAAGCCAACAAACTGAATTAATATTATCAGTTGACTCCTCAAGAATCCACCCACACTCAACAAGTATATTTATAACCTGCACTATTTATTTATTTATTTATTTATGTTCAAAAGAATCTTGAGGAATCAAATACTCAAGATGGTCTTGAGGTAAAATTGCTAGTTAACGAGCTGTGCTGAATAGTTTCTTCAGCCACAGTTATAAACTACTTCAGACATGCTGGCTGTTTCAAATGAGCCACGCAATGGTGAAATGAAGATAGAAAAAGACACTTTTGAACAAGATTTGGGGGACTCTGTTAATGTGCTAAATGACATTATGCATGGTTTCCTGATGAGACCATTTCAACATTTCCTAATTTCTACCACAATTTAACAGTTACAGCAGACCTAGTTTCCCTGAAATTTGTTGTGAGGTTAATAATGAATTAATTCTACCTGCACTAGATAGAGGATTAAAGAACTCATTTTGACTTGAAATAGCTGCAAATCCTATTATGTCTCACCATCAACATTTTTGTCTGCCCAAGAAAGCTTGGTGAATTATTTTCACCCCTCTAAGGGGATTAAAGTTAAAGAATAAAATTAACAATATCTCAATACACCAAATATTTGTATTTATGTCCTTAGATGATTTTTAAACCATGTTTCACTAGTGAATATTTGACATTCTATTTAACATTTTTGAATAAAGTGTAATATCTACAAGTTTTACTAATATTTTAATTTATTCCCATACCTTTTGCACTAGAGTAGTTGTAGCTAATAGTGCACTAGAAAATATTCCATAATGTTAATAATTCCAGATAAAACTAAATATTAGTATCTCAATAATACAGTATATGATTTAATACCTTAAAAATTATCTTTTAATAGAAACTACTGAAATACATGCTTTGATCCTTTATATTCTCTCCTTCAGATAATTTTTAAAAATTATAGAAATGTAATATGAAGTTTACACACTGGAAGTTGTCATTTGTTGCAAATTCATGATTTGCAAACCATTTCATAAAGTCCTCTTTTATGTGTGTTTCAGTCTGCACAATTATTCTACATATTATTTTTTAAAAGTAGATCACAGCAAACTTAAATTCTGTTACTGTGAACTTAAACAAGTGTTTCTCAAACATTGTGACAAATCTCTAACAATTTGAGGAGGTGAAACAGTTGTGTTTGCAGCCCCTTGTTAATGAAACTGATTTTAAAGTAAGTATTTAAGGAAATCCTATAACATTAAATGTGCTATTAATACTGATTCATTAGTTACGTTTGGTATATGTTTTGTTTTATATCTTATTGATTTTATAGTTAGGAGTCTCATTGATACCTCCGTGGTTGGCACAATACTCAGTGATTGATGACCTACCTCAATAGTTTATGTATCTTCATGTCTACAGTTTAAACTCTATTTTTTACTGATCCATGAGACAGATAAAAATAAAATTTTAAATAATTACATTTTTAAAGGAAATAAAACAAAAATGCTGTCTGTAGCAAAAATAAATTTCAATATTTTTGCATTATCTTTTGGGTGGCCATATAATTTATTATTCATTACTGTTATCATTCATATTAATTCTGAGTGAAAGAAATAACTAATAACAACTAAACCTGGAAAACAGGCTTAAACTGGGACTCTCCAGGGCAAAGGGGACTAATGATCATCCTAGGTATCAGGGAACTCCTTGTGGCAAGAAGTAGAACACAGCATAGTTATCTATTGGCAAACAAAGTATTTTCTTCATTAAGAACTAGATATGGAGCTTCTTTATGAAATTCTATGATTTTGACGTGATTGAAAGTTTAAGCCAAAATGAAATTTAAATGAGAAACAGTAGCTTTAAGATAAAAACACTGTTCTTCAAAATACTAGCCTTGTTGGCTCCACAGGGTTGGAAGGAACTGTAGAAAACCTTTATTCACTGGAGAGAACACTGCTAGTATCACCCTGATTTCACCTCAAGATAGCAGATCCTGTTCATTTGGAAACCTTTAATTCCATCCGGTGTCATGATTACAGAGCAAAGAGCCTTTTAAAATCAGTAACTAGGGAATTCCCTGGCGGTCCAGTGGTTAGGACTCAGCACTGTCACTGATGGGGCCCAGGTTCAATCCCTAGTCTGGAAGCTAAGATCCTGGAAGCTGCGTGGGGTGGTCAAAAAAAAAAAAAATCAGTAACTACTCTTCACCCCTCTCACACTGCTATTTGTGCCTATTCTCAATTCTCTTCTCACCTGTCCTTCAAAATTACACTCGTCATGCCACTTTTCACTTGCTGCCCTCCCTAATTTTCGTTGCAGTGATGTCCACCTGTACTAGAACACTTATCTTCCTGCCTAGTTTAATGATTAAATATATTTGTATCTATTGGAGCTTCTTGAGGTATCTTCTATGCGTTCTTTTGTCTAATCTATTGTACCTACTAAAATAGAGTTTCACCAATATTTATATTAAGAGTAAAAATGGGTCATTTTACTCTTAATATAAGTATTTACAAAAGAAATCGTTCTTTCCTGAACCCACAGGACACCTAACACTCTCCTGAACAATTATCTTCCAAAATTTTAAGGTCATATAAGGCCTAAGAAACAATACAAGGGGTTGTTGAGGTTGGGAAAATGTTTAACAGAATATCACAATAACCATCTATGTACTGTAGACACCTAAAATAATCCAGAGCATGCTTGAGTTTGTAATGGTTATATGGTAGTGCATCAGGGAGAGATATATTGTAGGAAAAGGCTCTTAACTAAATAATTTTACTATATCCCAAATCTCATCACTAGAAGCATACAACTTCAGAGTTTGAGTGAATCACAATATTCATCTTTTTTAGAAAGCAATCTTCTTCAATCTCCTTATTTATGATGCATTAATTTACTGGGCAGTATACTAGAGAGATGATTTCCCTAATTCACCTTAATACCTCCAGTAATGGGAACTCGTTACCCGCTGAAGAAGTCTCAATTTACAGTTAATGTGTTCTTGGGACTAATTTAGAAAACTTCAGTGAATTTAGACAACTTCAAATATAAAATATTTGAGTGTGTGTGAGATTGACTGACTGACTGATATGTGAATATGTGTGAAATATGATGCTATTCCTCAGTATTCCATAATATTTCAAGCTATTTCAGTGTTTCTTCCCATACATACAGCTTGACCTATTGTATTGAGATGATAGGGTAGAATGCAAAATAACAAAAGTCTTGACAGGAAGTTAAAAACTTGGCTTTTAGGAGTGGGATATAAAGACCCCATGTTATAGCAATAGAGTTAGATATGTAATTGAATGTATGAGTGATAATTCTATTCCCTGGAGACCAGATAAATAACCCTTGCCCTGAGGAGGGAGGAAGTCAGAGAGAAAGTGAAAAGAATTTGGATGCTGGCGTGAGTTCCTGAGAAGTATGGGTACTCCTAAATCCAAATTTTGTTAGTGGGGAGGGTTGGCAATAGAAACCAATAATTTTGAGTGATTCAAATTGACATATGATAAATAAGTCTCCAGCAATCACTCTTGCTCCCAGTAAAGGCTGAAATATTGCAAAACCTGGAGATCCCATCCTTACAGATCAATTTTCCAACAAAGAGTGCAGTTTTCAGATGTGTAAAGAACAGGTCTGGACAGACAGAGAAAATGACTGAGAGAAATGCAGTACATTTATGGAAGGCAGGAAGGCTGGTTATTTGCGGCCAAAAATTAGAAGACTCATCAGTGAGATTACATGTTCTTCACCAGCTCCTACATTCAGTAATCAGGGTATACTGCAGAAGTAGGTGGAGAATTTAGGTTTTGTCAGGTAAGTACCATTGGTGGGGGGGAAAAAAGGCGGGGTATTGGAGTAGAGATGGTATTCGTGGTATTGGTTATAGTGTTAGACCAGGTTGTAAACTAAAAAGGAAAAATGATAAACCTCCCACACCAAAAATAACACATGGTTAATAAATTAGAGGTAATATTGGGGTTGAAACATTATAAAGTTAGGATACTAAAATAGGAAATAGGATATAGAATGGGAGGTAGGAGACAATGGCCAGAAATTGGAACATTTTTAGTTGGAGATGTTTTGAAGTGGTAATTTAGAGTTATCTGAGCAGGACAGTGTGTTGCTGAGGAGATATGTTAATGCAATGAATTCCAGGGTCTTTCTAGAAGATGTGTTCTTCTATTAACTACAGTAATTTTTAAAAAGTGAGTGGGCTGTAGATAAATTCCTGATATTACCTTGTCCAGGAAATTTCAAACCCTTGGATAGGTACTAATTAAAAAAATAAATCCTCGCAAGAATTTTAACATGAAAATGCCAGTCAACTGATTTTTACATATTGAAGATGCTGATTCCTTACCATGGAGGCAAGAAAATTTTCAATATACATTTGTTGCATGAAAAAGAATGTTTGAAGGAAATACTAAAATTTTAAGAAAAATGGAAAAATTATGAAAGTGTTTGTTCATTCATACTTATTTTTCTTTGTGCCATACATGAACAGAGGAGACGGCATACTTGAAAGCTTTCTATGTCTTGAAGCTTCAGAAGCATGACTATGTTCCTATAATATTTATGCATTAATATCCATTAAACTCTCATTTATACAGATGAAAAATTCTAAAATCTTTAATATGAGACATATGTCAATAGAGTTCTTAAGTTGGACTTGACATCCTTTGAATGCATAAAGAATAGCTTTGAAAATATAACCTTGTTTCTTACTATTGAGTTCCACTAATCCAGTGCTGTGTTTACCCATTTTCTTCTTCATACAATTGAGAAATATTACTTTAAAAGATTTTGGGCAAAATCGTGACTTACTCCAAATAGACTAAGCCTTTTTCTTCAGTGCCTTCCTTTCAAACCATAAATGAAAGAACACTGGTGTTAACCTTGAGAGCAAAGAACATGAAGTAGAAAGCATGTAGGCTCTGGAATGAGGCAGATGTATTTTGAACCTTAGTTTATTACTTAATAACTATGTGATCTTGGTAAAAATATTGGCTGTCCAGTTCTCTTCTTTATGTTGGAATAAATATATTAACCTTTCAAAATATTGGGGAGGTACAGTCATACCTGTAAGCTATTTTGTATGAATTTATGAAAGATATGTATTTCAAAGGTGATGGGCATTGCTGTGTTGGTGGAGAAGGTATATTTGGAGTAAATAAAAGTCTGTGAAGACCTGTAAAAATCTGACAAGTCACCTAGAACTGAGGAAAGTCACTTTGAAATTTTGAGATAAAATGTAACCATATAACCATGGCCTATGATTGTAAATTGGGAAATAATACAAGCTGAATGGATAACTCCAAAACAAAAATCTAGAGAGGTATGTTTAAATTTTTAGCCATTTATCAAATTGGATATATTCATTTTCAATATGATACTCAACACCATTTGACATTAGGGAAATGTAACTTAAAATCACAATGAAATATCACTATATACCCACTAGAATGGCTAAAATTTAGAAGACTGATGATACCAAGTGTTGGCAAGGATGTGGTGGAACTGAAACATTCATATACTGCCAGTGGGAATGCAAAATTATATAACCATTTTGGAAAATAGTTTGATAGTTACTGAAAAGTTAAAGGTAAACCTTACCATGTGCTTCAGCTATTCCACTCCTAGATATGTGATCAAAGAAATTTAAGCACTTTTTCATACAAAGAGTTGTACAAAAATATTCAAAGTAGCTTAATATGTATTAGCCAAAACATGGAAACAATCCAAATGTCCATCAACAGATGAATGGATAAACCAATTGTGGTATAGTACATTCATACTATGCAATACTAAACATCAATAAAAAGGAATAAACTCTTGACATATGTGACAACACAGATGAATTTCAAAAGAACTATACTAAGTGAGAAACCAGAGTGTATAAGCTATCTCTCCCTCTCTCTATATATATATTTTCCAGAACTTTATATATATATATATATATATATACAATAAACTTTATAATAACAGAAGCGGATTAGTGGTTGCTTGGGCATAAAACTGGGGTGGAGGTTTGGGGCAGGGTCAAAAAGACGATGCAGATACTTTTGTGGTGATAGATAAAGCATTATCATGATTATGAGGATGATTTCATGGGTCATACGTTTATAAAATCATATTCCTTAAAATAGTTATTGTTGTATATCAATTATAATAAAGCCATAAAAGAGTAAAAAAGATTAAATACAAATTCTTGAAACACATTTACAAATAACACTAATAAAAAATAAAAGGTGTGAAGATGTCACTAATCAAGGAGTGTTCAAATTAACTCATATATACAGACAGATGTCATTGAATTAAGCATACATATTCTGGAGAAATATCAAAGAATAGCATAAAACCAAACATATTATTTGGAGATATAAGCCCCAAATTAGCTGAGGTCTAAGAATATTACTTAGGTCAAGAAAAGACTTTCTTTTTCTTTCTCCTTTTTTTTTTTTTTAAAATAAAGGATTTTTTTTTGAGCAGTTTAAAATTTACAGAAAAATTGAGGGGAAGGTACAGAAATTTCCCATGTATCCCCTGTACCCACACATACATAGACTTCTTTGTATTAACATCTCCCACTGGAGTAACACATATATTACAACTGATGAACCTACATCAACACATCTTAAATACCCAAAGTCCACAGTTGACATTCCATTTCACTCTTGGTGTTGTACATTATATGGGTTTGGACAAATGTATGACATGTATTCATTATTATGGTATCATACAGATATTTTTACTGCCCTATAAATCCTCTCTGCTTTGTCTATTCATCCTTTTCTCTGCCTCCAGCCCCCGGAAACTACTAATCTTTTTATTGTCTCCATAGTTGTACCATTCCACAATGTTACATAAAAAATTGTTTATCTATTCACCCACTGAAGAACCTCTTGGTTGCTTCCAAGTTTTGGCAATTATAAATAAAGCTACTATAAACATCCATGTGCAGGTTTTTTGTATGGACATGTTTCCAACTCCTTTGGGTAAATACAAAGGAGTGTGATTGCTGGATCATATGGTAAAAGTATGTTTAGTTTTGTAAAACTAAACTGCCAAACTGTCTTCTAAAGTGGCTGCAACATTTTGCATTTCCACTAGTCATGAGTGAGTTTTGGTTGCTGCACATCCTTGTCAGCATTTGGTGTTGTCAGTGTTTTGGATTTTGACCATTCTAATAGGTGTGTAATGGTATCATAGTGTTGCTTTAATTTGCATTTCCTTGTTGACATATGACATGGAACATCTTTTAATATGCTTATATGCCATCTGTATATCTTCTTTGTTGAGGAGTCTGTTAAGATCTTTGGCCAAGTTTTTAATCATGTTGTTTCCTTACCATTGAGTTTTTAGAGACTTTTTAAATTTTAATGAAGTGCAGCTTATCAAGTATCTGTTTCCTGGATTGTGTCTTTGCTGTTGTATATAAAAAGTCATAGGCATATTCATGGTAATCTCGGTTTACTCTTATGTTTTCTGCCAAGAATTTTATAGTTTTGCATTTTACATTTAAGTCTATTGTCCATTTTGAGTTGATTTCTATGAAGGATATAAAGTCTGTGTCTAGATCATTTTTTTTGGCATGTGAAGGCTCAGCTATTCCAGCACCATTTACTGAGTGGACTATCTTTTCGGTTGTATTGCCTTTGCTCCTTTGGCAAAGATCTGTTGATTATATTTATGTGGGTCCATTTCACAGCTCTCTATTTTGTTCCATTATCTATGTGTCCATTTTTTTCACTAACACCTCAGTTCCTTGATTATTGTGGTTTTATAGTAAATTTTGAAGTAGTGTAGTGTCAGTCTTCTTTCTTTGTTCTCCTCAATATCATGTGAGTATTCTGGGCTTTTGGCCTCTCCATATAAATTTTAGGGTCAGCTTGTTTATATCCACAAAAAACTTTTTTTGTGATTTTAACTGGGATTACACTGAATCTACAGTTCAAACTGAAAGGGACATATATCTTAGCAATAATGAGTTGTTCTATCCATAAACATGGAATATCTCTCTATTTATTCAGTTTGATTTTGTTCATCAGAGTTAGTAGTTTTCCACATATAAATCTTGCACATACTTTGTTAGATTTATACATACTGTTTCATTTTTGGGAGTGCTAATGTAAATGTGTTGTGTTTTTAATTTCAAATTCCACTGATTTATTGCTGGTATACAGGAAAGCAATTGATTATTGTATATTAACTGTGTATCCTACAACCTTGCTATAATTGCTTATTAGTTCCAGGAATTTTTTTGCTTATTCTTTCAGAATTTTACATAGACCATTATGTCACTGGCAAACAAAGACAGCTTTATTTCTTCCTTCCTAATCTGTATATCTCTTTTCCTCATTTTATTGAATTAGCTAGAACTTCCAGTATGATGTTGAAAAGGAGTGATAGGAGGGGATATCCTTGTCTTGTACTAGATCTTAGTGGGAAAATTTTGAGCTTTTTGCTATTAAATATAATGTTAGCTGTGGACTTTTTGTATATATTATCTAACAGGCTGAGGAAGTTCCCCTCTGTTCTTTGTTTACTGAGGGTTTTGTTATTAATAGGTGTTGGAATTTGGTAAATTCTTGTTCTGTTTCTATTGATAGGATCATATAATTTTAAACATTTTCCCTTTTTCTTTTCTTTTTTATTTTTTGTTGACCATAAAGAAAAAAAATTGCTCATTTTCAAACAATAAAAAAAATGCAAGAAAGTGTAAGGGAAAAACAAATCTCAAAGTCATACAAACTCCATATAGTAACTATCTGTTTTCTATGGCCATACCCATATACAAACATATTGTAGTAATCTATTTTTTCATGTAGACCATAGGTATATTTTCAGCAAATAAAATTAATCTATTTGTAGTTTTTTAAGGAACCTCCATACTGTTCTCCACCTAGAGTCTGTCATACAGAGTGAAGTAAGTCAGAAAGAGGAAAACAAATACCGTACGCTAACACATATATATGGAATCTAGAAAAATGGTACTGACGAACCTAGTGACAGGGCAGGAATAAAGACACAGATGTAGAGAATGGACTTAAGGACACAGGGGGGAAGGTGAGACAGGGACGTAGTGAGAGAGTAGCACTGACATATATACACTACCAAATGTAAAATAGCTAGTGGTAAGCTGCGGCACAGCACAGGGAGATCAGCTCGGTGCTTTATGTTCCCCAGAGGGGTAGGATAGGGAGTGTGGGAGGGAGGCTCAAGAAGGGGGGGGTTTTGGGAAATATATGTATACGTATAGCTGATTCACTTTGTTGTAAAGCAGAAACTAATAAATGTTATAAAGCAATTATACTCCAATAAACATGTATTTTTTTAAAAATCTAAAATTATTTTAATAGCTGTATGTTGTTTTTACTATTTTATCAATTTCATTTTCTTGTGTGTTCTATTTGCACATACTAAGATACTCCCCTCAATTTAAAATATGCTTTCATGAACATTCCTGTAACTACATCTTTTTATGTTTCATTTGTACACACGTTTTCAACAAATGAATGTATACTCTCCCTTAATTAATGCCACTATCTCTTTGCCTGAGCAATTGCAACAACTTAACCACTCTCTCTGCTTTTACTCCTGGCTCTACCCCTGTCTTACTGCTGGCCATGATGACTCAGACACCATACTGCAGTCAGAGTGATCTTTAAAATGCACAAATCAGATAATATCACTTACAGGTTAAACCCCTTCAAAATGCTCTAAGTTTTTTTTTTTTTTTTTTTTTTTTTTTTTTTTGCAGTACGCGGGCCTCTCACTGTTGTGGCCTCCCCAGCTGTGGAGCACAGGCTCCAGACACGCAGGCACAGTGGCGATGGCCCATGGGCCCAGCCGCTATGTGGCATGTGGGATCCTCCCAGACCGGGGCACGAACCCGCGTCCCCTGCATTGGCAGGAGGACTCTCAACCACTGGGCCACCAGGGAAGCCCTCTCAGTTTAATTAGAATAAAATGCAAACATCTTTCCATGACCTAAAATGCAGGACATGATCTGATTTCAGCTTACTTCACTAATTTTATTTTTTTCCACTCTCCCCTTCCTTATTGTTTATCTATGTATCTATGTATCTATGTACTTATCTATCTATCTATCTATCTATCTATTTTCTTGCAGGAGCAGAGACATTTTTTTCCCCTTCTTTCAAGAACAGAAAGAATGGCAGATCATTTCACTTGCAGGACTGTACATGCTTTTTCTTGTGCTTAGGGAACTTCATGTCTTTCCATGGTTTGCCCATTACTGTCCTTTAGGTCTCAGATCAAATATCCATCCCACTCCCTTCCCTAGACACTGTTACAGCTCTACACATCATTATTTTTTATCTTTATCAAAGCACTTATCAACACTTGAACTTATCTTGCCTTATCTCACAATCTAACCCCCACTGTCCTGTAAGCTCCTTAATGTCAAGGATTCAGTCTGTCTTTACTCCTGTGTCCCCAGCACTTAGAGAAGTGCTTAGCACATAGTAGGTTCTCAGAGAATATTGGTCAGTTTTCTAATAAACGTTAATAAATCTGTAATTCTTTTCTTCTAAAGTTTTTTTTTTAATGTATATCATATTTAAATAACAGTTCCCTATCAGCCAGTCTAGTCGGGATACAGACACTTCATCAGACAGCTTAATAGAGTGTTGGTATAAAGAATAGTAAACCAGGTCTTAGAGAACTAGAAAGACAAAAAGGAGTCACTAAGGTATAACAGAAGGAAGCAGCTACGAACGACCTCCATGGCTGGGGGACAAAGAAATAAGGTTGGAATTGATAACATTTAAAAGCTTGGAAGAAAAGTTTTGTAAATTTGGAACTCAGACTTCTGAAGAAGGGGTGATGCTAAGTTGGGGCTACCTAAGAGATGACACAATATGAAAAGCATGCTTTTCCACAGCATGGAAACCCTGAAAACTGAAATCAGATGCTGCTACAGAAATTAGCTCACTGTTGCTGCAAGAAGTTGTGAGATGGAGACAGGAGTAGGAAACAGACAGAAGTAGCATGTTCTTCCTCCTGCAGCCTTACTCTACTTACTTCTATTGGAAAAAAGAAACCTCATACGAGCCAGCCATCGAAAGAGAAACGTGGTTTGCAAAGTTCCAGCCCCAGCCTCACAAAGCAGAGTACAGAAGGATCAGTTTGAACCTGAGATCAATTGTTTAATAATCAGAATACTCCTTAGTCCCAGAATATTTAACTTAGACTTTACTTAATTTTCTTAAATTTAAAAATTTTAAACATTTTAAATACTTAATATATTTAAAATTTATTTTATTAAAAGTTTTGAAATTATGTTCTAATTTTAAAAATCCCCGCAGTTAGCCATTGGTCCCATTACTACTCACTGAATAGTTGTGTCTCTCTCCCTATATAAAATCACATCTTTATCACACACTAAATTCTAATTATGGCAGATAGATAGAAAGATAGATGATAGATAGATGACAGACAGATAGATAGATAATTTGGTTAACATTTTTACTTCATTGTTCTAGTTTTTTTTTTTTTTTTTTGTGGTACGCGGGCCTCTCACTGTTGTGGCCTCTCCCGTTGCGGAGCACAGGCTCCGGACGCACAGGCTCAGCAGCCATGGCTCACGGGCCCAGCCGCTCCGCGGCATATGGGATCCTCCCAGACCGGGGCACGAACCCGTATCCCCTGCATCGGCAGGCGGACTCTCAACCACTGCGCCACCAGGGAGGCCCCATTGTTCTAGTTTTTAATTTCCAGAAATATTTTGTTCTTTTAGTATTTCTGTCTCAATGAATGACACTGCTGCAATCAGAAAGCTGGAGGGAATCTTTGTCTTCACCCTCTGTGCTTTCCCTTCTTGTCTTTCTGGTTTCCCTGAATTCTTATTCCATTTTAAATTTGTTCTCTCACTGCAGCCAGGGGAATTTTTACAAAACACAAATATAATCATGTTTCCTTCTAATTTAAAATGTTAAAATGGTCTCCCTTTGCTCTTAAGAATACATCATTAACAGGTCTTTGCAGGAACAATATCTGATATGTACTCACTATCACAGTTTTACCTTGTAATGTACTTCCTGTTGCTCACTATATTTTAACTCCACAGGATTTTCCCCCTAATACTGCTATGTTTCTGCCCCAACCAGGGTCTTTACCATAAGTTCCCTCTGCTTTGAAGAGGCTATCCACTCCCATTCTTTGCACTTAGGAGACTCTTCAATTTATTTCAGATCTTAAGTCTGTTTCTTAGGGTGATTTCTATGAACTTCCTGACTAGGTTACACCCTTCTGTTATATAATTATTTTTACAGTGCCTATGACTAATCTGTATTTTCAACTCAACAGTAAGCTCTGTAAAGGCAATGTTTTGGCTCACACATTTTATCCATGGAGTACCTGCCATACACTGATTACTCAATAAATATGTGCTCAATGAATTAATAGAGACAATACCATCTATTATTAGGTACACATATACAATTATCTGTCTGCTTCATTTTCCTTCCAAGAAACATTTATAATGCACATTTTTAAGTTCTGTATATTTTATTTCATTTATTATTAGACATTTTATATTTTATGTTGCCATATGAAACTATTCCCATTTTATTTTCATGTGAGATGAATTTTTCAATTCCAACAATGTTTTAATTGAATTTCTTGGGAGATATTTTTTTTAACATCTTTATTGGAGTATAATTGCTTTACAATGGTGCGTTAGTTTCTGCTTTATAATAACAAAGTGATTCAGTTATACATATACATATGTTCCCATATCTCTTCCCTCTTGTGTCTCTGGGGGATATTTTTAAAAAATATAATCACTTCTACAAATACTAATGATAATCTTCCTCTTTCAAAGATCTATTTCTCATTAGTTTTTCTTAATTATTGTCTAGAACGTCCAGAAAAAAAGATATGTAATGATAAGAATAATTGTGGCATTCTTACAAAAAGCTTTAAAAATAGTTTTGGGTAAAAAAAGAGAAAGAGTATGCTACAGTAATTAGTAGTAGAAAAAAATAGAACTTTTACATTTCTATTTTACACTTACCTTGTCAAAAACACTATCCCTGCCCAGTATGTTGCCATTCCACTTCCAAGACAATGTTATATTTTTTTTTCCCTTGGATTCCCGTATGCATATAAGAAGTTTCCTATTCTCTGTTTGGGTAATATATGTAGTTTGATGTATTGCCGTTTACCATATGTTTCCAAAGGTTTCAAAAAAGCCCAGAGGACCCTGGACAAGGCTGCTCAGATGTGAGTACTTGCTTCATTCCTTACTAGTTTTGTACACTAGGAAAGTCATTTGATTTTGCTGAGACTCATTGTCTTATTTGTAAAATAGTATGAGAACAAAATGTGCTAGTGTACATAAAACATCAAATTATCTGGAAGGTTTTCAGGGCTATTATTTAGGATTCTACAGTTAAACAATCATAAACACATAATCATAGAATGTTGGGTATAAAATTATGTGACACAAAGAAGTCACCATTTTTATCATTGAAAATTGAAAATATATCTATAAAAATATTATTTTTTACTCTTAATTAATCAGTGGTGCCTTAGTATATTTTAAATGATTATAAACCAAAAATCCGTATCAAAGCATATATTTTGGTGCAACTTCTATTTTATCAAAGGCCAACTGTAGGTCAAAAAGCATTGCAAATGGTTCTGATTACTTTTAGCAGCAAAAGGACAGGAGTAAGACAAAATTTATCAACAAGTGAGAATTCTGAGAATGAGCTGGAAAGATATGTCCTTTTAATTTCAGTAACAGATTAGCCACTGAAGGGAAATGATGAAACAATGAAGATGTAACATTTGAGAGCTGCCATCTTAGAAGTATCTCATCCTAGGGGAAAATCTGTCAATATGTGGGGTACCACTAATCAAGATGACTAGAGTATACTGACAAGTAATCATTTAACAGGAAAAAGTTAACACCTAATCACTGTATGTCATCCCTCAGGAACACTTCTGATTAGAATTCAGTCCTGTGCACATTTATGCTGGGTTGGGATGCCAAGAATGATGACCATCAGTGTTCTAATCCCTCAAAAAGCAAAATGGCATAATCACTGTAAAAGTAATAAATTGCCTGTTAAGTCTCCCATGTGTTTGTCATCGGGAATAGTTCATGAGTCTGACTGATTAAAATAAATATATAATTGATTTTAAAATTATAGGAACCAAGTAAAATCTCTTATTTTATAATAGATATTTGGAGTGTACCTAAGATAAATCATTGGGTCTATAAAATATTAAATCAACATTAAAGTTTATGTATATTTGTTTATGAGGATATGTATTTATAATCAAGTTTACATAAGCCATACACTACATTAGAATACATCTTGCTATTCCTAGTATCAATAAGCAAATTATCCCAAAAAAGGAGCATCCTCTTGTGAGAGTCTCAGAAGTCAGTTTATGAGAATTGAAGGTTTCTATACTACTGACGAGGGTTTTGGTGAGTTCTGACTAGCATAAGATGTTAGTAAGAGATGTTATATGAACAGAGTTTAGAAAAAGGAGTGGGATTAGACCACTTAAAATATATACACATATATATTCTATCCTCCTCACTCTCCCAAAAGGATACTATCTATCTACAAGGGTGGTTTGATACATGATAGAAAAAGATAATTAGTTAAAAAATCTAAAGTCTTAAGAGACATTTTAAATGCTGGAAAATGATATAGTAGCTAAAACAGTTGAAATTTTGGAAGTTTTGAACAACATAATTTATAAACTGTTCTAACAGATATATAAGCAACACTGCTCTGCTCCCAAAAAGCCATTAGGAACATACTTTTTTTCTTGCTTAAATTTTTAAAATAAAAACTATATATTTATGGTGTATAGCATGATGTTTGATATCCATATACATAATGAAATGATTACTACAGTCAAGCCAATTACGTAACCATCTCTTCTTACCTTTTTTTTTTCCCCCCCAGATTAGGATGTGCGAAGTCCCTTTAGTTCCCCAAGACAGGCAAGATAGAAGTCAGTTCCTTGAGTAGCATCTTGAAAAGCTGAGGGGCTAGATGTGTGCTTCCACTCCATTTTTTTCCTCAGGAAGAACCTCGGAGCTGGAGTTTAGCACCCATTTGCTCTGCACAGAGCTGGAGAGAGGAGCTGAGGCCAATGCCTGCACTCTACTTCAGGCCACATGCTCTTTCGCACGACTGCTTCGTTTTCTGTCACCCTCGGGGGACAAGAGAACGTGAGGCCCCTTCAGTTCTCAGAGACAGGTGGGTTACCTGGAGGTTTGGCTCCGTCTCTGCAGCAGGGGCGGAGGTCTGAGGCACAAAGTGCCGGCCCCCCATTTCAAACTCCCTGGAGACTGACTGCCTGTCCCAGACTCTCAGACACAAGCCATTTAGAAGCCAAACCCTCGGGAAACAGCTGGAAAGTTGGACACTGGATGTGCAGTCTATCCCTTTCCAGGGAGAAGCTGGGAGCTGGATTTTAGTGCGGAGTGAGGCAGGAAGAGGCGCCTCAGGAGAGCCTGCAAAGCCACTCAAAACTTCCCAGTATTCTCGGTAGACCCAGAGGGAGTAGCAAACGCCAGACTCGGACAGTTCCCAGATACACATGAATTAAAAGCCAGACACTCAGGCAGCAGCCGGAAAAGGCCGGGCACTGAAATGTGGTGCAATTCCTTCCCCGTAAAAACTGGCGCCTGTTTTTTTATTTCCCGGAAGTTGGGGCGGGCAGAGGGAGGAACCACCGGAAGTGCCTTCGTGCCTCACCTCTTCCTCAGGCAGCCGCTCCCGCCGGCTACCGTAGAGGAAACATTACCACAGAACGGCTGTGGGTGGTGACCTTACTGACTTTACTCAGGTCTCGCCAGCCAGAACGGGACCAGGCTCCCAGAGGACGCTGTCAGCAGAAAAGGTAAGCAAGTTAGAAACCAGGGCCTCGGGCAGTAGTCAGAGAGTCTTCCGAAGTATCTGGAAGTTAGATGTGCAGTCTGGCCCTTTGCAGGGAGGAGCTGAGAGTTGGGCATCACAGCCTGCCCTTGGCGCTGGGCCACGGGGACCAGCCCCTGGAAATGCTTTTGTGCAGGTTTAAAAACTGCCTTTTTGTGCTTGGTGGTCCTAGGGGCCTAGTGAATACTCCGCCCTCTCAGCTCCCAGAAGTAGGTGATTTAGGGTTCAGTTCCCTCAGGTGGAAACAGTGGAAGTTGGGGTATTAGATGTGTGGTACAGACTTTTCACTCCTCAGGGAAGAACTGGAGTTGGGGGCTTCTGTCTAGGTTATGTGGCGCTGGGCCAGGGGCGTGGTTGCGCGGTTTATGACCGGAGTGTGTCTCTGCTTTTCCTATCTGTGGATATTTTCTCAGTTGGTGGTGTGTAAGGAACTCTCAACTAGTTTCTGGGTTTTTCTCAGGAGGAATTGATGCATGTATATTTGTGTATTCCGTGCATCCGTTTTTAGGAGGAGGGAGATTTGGGAGCCTACTATTCTGCCTTCTTGTGGCTATTACTCCCCAGATTCTTTTCAAAAACACAACGTTTGCCAAAAATTATTGCGTTTAGGTTGCAAAGAATGTTTCATCAAATTATGAAATATCAACTCCACCTAAAGAAACGTTCCTTGACTACAATATAACATTAGTAGTTCAGTAATTAACATTTGTTCTTGAACCTATAGATCTGGAACAAAAATAAATTTATTAATAGTGAATGAGTAAAATGCTTTATTAACTACTATAAAATAATTATGATTGAATAGTAGCATGATGTGTCAAGTTTAATGACGCTAAATAAGAACTTGAAGGGAAATCTATGGGTTTTTTTTTGTTTTTTTTTTTTGCGGTACGCGGGCCTCTCACTGTTGTGGCCTCTCCCGTTGTGGAGCACAGGCTCCGGACGCGCAGGCTCAGCGGCCATGGCTCACGGGCCCAGCCGCTCCGCGGCATGTGGGATCTTCCCGGACCGGGGCACAAATCCACGTCCCCCGCATCGGCAGGCGGACTCTCAACCACTGCGCCACCAGGGAAGCCCGGGAAATCTATATTCTTAATTGTGTTTTATAATATAAGAAATAGTAAACGTTAATGAGCATATTCCTAAACATGCTGGAAAAATATCATCAATGCAAAGGAACTGTACAAAAAAACTGATGAAAATTTTAAAAATAAATTAATCAAAATTAAACTACCCATAGAGATGATCAACAAAATGAAAAGCTATTAAAAAATAATAGAAAGATTTGGTGTAAGAAAATATAAATGAGTAATTAACTGATATATAATTAAATATAAAAGCAATATAGGAACTCACAGAAGATACTTCAAAAACTTGGGTTATTCTAAAATTTGAAATCTTGTAATTCACATTCTTAAAAGAGAAGTTTTAATTACAGTTAAGGAACTGAAAAAATAATTGGCTTATATGGAAAAGCCAAAACAATCTTTAGACAAAGACAATAAGATCCTTAGAAAACTTAATTAAAGGCATAAACTGTTCACAGAAGGGGGAATACAGTTAAAGTTGAAAATAAAAATTGAGCTATTGTATGATTCAGCAATCCTGCTTCTTGGTATATATCTGAAGGAAATGAAATCTGTATTTCAAAGAGGTATCTGCACTTCCTGTTCATTGCAGCATTATTCACAATATCCAACATATGGAAACAACCTAAGTGTTCACTGACAGATGAATGGGTAAGAAAATGTGTTATACACACTAACACACACAATGGAATATTTTTCAGCAATAAAAAATAAAGAAATCCTGCCAATTGTGACAACATGGATGAATCTGGAAGGCATTATGCTAAGTGAAATAAGTCAGACAGAGAAAGACAAATACTATATGACCTCACTTATATGTGAAGTCTAAAAAGTTGAACTCATAGAATCAGAGAGTAGAATGGTGGTTGTTAGGGGGTGTGAGGAATGGAAACATGTTGGTTAAAGTGTACAAATTTTCAGTTGTAAGGTGAATGAGTTCTGGGGATCTAATGCACATGGTGACTATGGATAATGATACAGTATTGTATACCTGAAATTTGCTATAAGTCTTAAGGGTTCTCATCACCCACAAAAAAGGTAACTGTGAGGTGATGATGTGTTAACTTGATTGTGGTAATCCCTTTACAGTGTATATGTATATCACATCATAATGTTGTACACCTTAAATATATATGATTTTGTTTGTTAATTATACCTCGATATAGCTGGGGGAAAACCCCCCAGCTGATGCACACAAACAGAAGTTTGAGAACCACTGCCAGAGAGTTTTTAATTGACATTTATTTAAAATCACACTTTTCACTTTTTGAAATTTTTTTATTAATTACTTCATGATTAACAAATAAAAATGCTTATTATTCAAAAACTGAAACTAAAAACATTTGTTTAAATCAAAAAAATTAAAATCAATATGTAAGATAATTTTTGCATATGCAACTAAGCAAAATATATACATATAGTGATAGAAATAAATGATGATGATGGTAACTGTACTTTGAATGAACATTCTTATACACTTGGGCAGAAACTTGAGTTGAAACAAGCATGAAAATAAATTTAGCAAAATATATTAAGGGTTATAAGAAAATTTAGTAAGATCTGTGCCAGTAATTCTCTTTCTATTGAACAGACAAACACACACACACACACACAGAAACTCTTACAATGATTTGTCTACAAAGGAGCTTAACAAGACATTGCTTATGATAATAATAAAATAGAAACAGTCTGGTATCCACAAGTGGAAGACTAGTTAAATAAATTATGGCGCGTGAATATTATAGTGGACATTTATGAGGGACTACCTATCATTCATTATTCCTTCTCCCCCTTCTAACAGGACCTGGATTTTCCCCATTTTATAGCATCTATATGGTTTTTGTGATATAGGACCTGGTTGGCCTGATTTAAAAATATGTCTAACTGGACAGAAATGAGTGAGGTGAGAGGCCTTAGACCAATCAGTTATAAGCCAATCAGTTCCCATCATTCTCCCTGGATATAGTGATTGGTTTGGGGTAAATGCGTCAGATATTGTGTTCAGCTGCATATAACTGAGAACCCAAATAATAGTGATACAAATATCAGTTTATTTGTATCATGCAAGGCAGGCCGGGACTGGTTCAATGTGGCTCCACAATCCATTACAATAGTAAGTTCTTCCTTTCTTTTCTCAGCCATCCTTAGCAGACAGTGTGTTTCATACTTCTCTCTTCCTAGTCCCAAATTGGCAGCTCCATATCTAGCAGTATGCCCACCTTCCATTCGGGAAGAAGGGAAAGGGTAAAGGGCAAAATGTACATTCCAGTGAGTTTTTCACACTTCGAGAACTTCCTTTGGAGCCATCCAACTATTATGAGCAACTTATAGGTCATATGCATAGAAAATCTTGGAAATGCTGTATTTAGTTTTTTGAGGTACTTTTAGTAAACAAGAGGAGGCGACTATGTGAGGTAAGCAGTTAGTGGTTTCTGACAAAGGTAGGTGTCTAAGGTCAGTTGGTCCTTATAGAACGATGTCCTTGACTTTTTCACATGGTTCAGGAAGAAAGATTCACTTTAAGTATTTAAAGATACTTTAAATGTTATTTTTGTACGAATCACATAATGTTTGATTACATTCCATCATCAATGCTCAATCATATTCTTAATTAACTCTTTTTGCTGATAGAGGGTAAGATAATAAATTGAATATCTGTGAAAATAATTTGTGTTCTTATAGACATAAGCTACATAAAACTGTCTCTTAAATAGCAACTCATGCAAATTACTTTTCTTTCCATAAAAGTTTGCCATTAAAATATATATATATATAATTTATTGTAGGAAGTTAAATATGCCTTGAGTATATCCTCTCTCTTGGGTTGATGTGCAGTGATGGAAAATGTAAGGAATTTGTTACAGGAGATTTAGATTTGAGTCCAGACCGCATATTTACTAATTATGGCTCCTAAGCAACGCTCTGAAAATCAGTTCCTTCATCTATAAAATTTAAGTAATTATGAGTATACTCAGAGGACACTTGTGGGGATTAAAGAGAAAATATTTGAGAAGCATTTTAAAAATCGTCCAGTTCTGCACACATGTTCTTAAACATTACCCTTTTATTCTTTTTTAATTTTCCCCTTTATCCACTTATAAAGCACAATGTTGACTTACTCAGCCCAATTAATGTAATATCATGTAACCTCAGTTTCATTCAGAGCTCTACCATAATGAAATTTTATTTCACTTATACTTTAGAAACACTGGTGTCATTTCCTGGGCAGAAACAAGGGGAAAACTAGCCCTAGGCATGGGTCTAACAGACTGGCCTTTCACCAAGCATATGGGCAGCCAGTGCTTCAGTGGAGAGATCAAACCACAGTGGATGGCCTTTCTCGGGATGACTTCCTCAGACACTTAAGTTTCTTGAAACAACTGTTTCAGTCCAGGCACAGCATGTCTCCCACTCTACTCTCTTCAAATTGTGGATTCTTTGCAGTGTCCCCATTGGATTCTTTTTTTCTTTACAAATTGGCCTATAGATTAGACATGACAATTAGTACTATTGTACAGACTCAGGGAAAAAAAGAAATTAGTCTGGAACTAAAAGAAAACATACTGTGCACTAGTAAAATATATGATATAAGTTAAGTCAGAAGATTATAAATGGTGGAACTAGAAGGGACCTTTGTATACCCCATTGTCTTTATTTTACAGATGAAGAATATGGTGCTATATTTTTTAGGATACTTATGGTCACCATCTCTAAAATTTCTAAATATGTGGGGCAGGGGGGAAAGCAAAGAGAATTTTGCAGACTCATTCTGCGTATGGCTGTATTTTGAATGTATCTGTGCATAAAGCAGCGTCTTATACATTTATTCAAAACCCAGAAATAATTTAAATCTTTATAATACTCTCAAATTTAAAAAATATATTTTTTCCTTCAGTTTTTATTAGTATTTTAAGTACAGACTCTTGCTGGCCAAATCTTATATTTAATGCAAATCTCTTACATCAAAGTGAAAAGCACTCTATTAAAATATTCATTAGTCATCTCTTCATCATTCATTCATTCATGTAATCATCCAGTGAATATTTACAGTATGCCTGTTACTCTTCTGGTATTGTGTTAGACATAGAAGATATAGAAAGAGAGAAATGGTTCTTGAACTCTAAAGGAGGGAGTATAGTTGTTAAGAAAACCAGCTCTCAAGCTGCCTTCTCTAAGTTTGAATTTTGTCTTCATTACCATCTAGCTAAGTTCTTACTTTACTTCTGTGACACTTAGTTTCCTCATCTGTAAAATGCTCATAATAACTATGCACTTCATGGGGTTTATGACAATTAAATGAGGTAATCCATGCATAGTTTTAGCATACTCCCTGGCAGTTACTAATCACTGAATATATATTAGTTATACATGGCATTAGAAAACTCCTTATCTAGTGAGAGATGTAGAAAATTACACCGCTACTCACACTATGATAAAATTAGGTCTGAGAAAGATACACACTTTCATATGCCCATGAAAAATGTGTCCCTGTTCCTATGTGACTACAAAGATATGACACCAAATCTTTGATTGGGGGATATGACCACTGTTCTCTAAGTTAATGCTTGAGTTGCTTTTTATAGATTTTTTTCATAGTTACTTAATGGTGATTTAGAAGAAACATAATATATGGAGTGAATATTCCAAGTAGAGGAATGCATTTGGATTTTAGAACGATTCCTTTAGTAATGATATGGAAGACAGCTTAAACTTATCCTGAAGGCAGGTGTTATGAAGGTGTACTATTGGTATGCTGCAGCTGAGAAATTATGGTGAAATAACATAAGAAAGAAGACATATTTGAGGAACATTTAGAAGGTGGAATTAGCTACACATAGTTGCTGATTGAATGTGAAAAGTGAGGGGGAGGAAGGAATTGTATAAAGATCTTCAAGTTCCTCACCTTTTAAAAGGTGGCTATAAAGTGAAGATATTTACTGCAATAAGAAATCAGAAAGAAGATTGGACTTGATGAAATGATGAGGCCATGAGTCTCACTTCAACCTTGCTACTTATACCTGTAGAATCCATAGTTTTTTAATGATGAAACTTTGAAGTAACTTTGCATTAATTGATTGCATAATTGATCTATAAAATCATTTGTGTGTTGTGAGGTGAAAAAGTAATAACCAGAATTTATTTCTGGAACATTTTATTTCAGAAATATCCTATTTGATTAGAAGATATGCACTGATTATCTAGATTAGAGTGAAACCTAGAATGTTAGGGGAGAAGGAACTGACTTTGGCAGTAACTCTATTTCAAAGATTCTTGGTTGTGAGAAATAGAGAATAGAAAGAGCAAGAGGAAGAGAAAAGGAAGAGCCAAGTGAGAAAGCAGATGGCAAGAAGGTGGTGCAGTACATGATATGAATCCCTCCACGAGAGCATCACTGTATCCTCTACAAGTCTATAGAGTATCAAATATCCTACCTTGAGGGATTACTTCTTTTAATTTAACTTGGTTGGTTTGTAAAGCTTCTATGTCATTTTTAAGGTTTTTTTTATTTGTTTCTATTTAAAATTTTCAAACATGTATACACTTTCTTAAACAGTCGGTTGGAATGGTAATCTACCATGGCCCTTAAAATTCCTTCTGGGTATTCCAAAAAATGAAGTATCTGAATGCTCTTTATTTGGGCCATTTCTTAGGGTTGTATTTGCAACGAGCAACCATGAGGGATGAGGGAACATCTCTCTCCAGACAAAAATCAGGCATTCTTTTGTTTACTGTAAAAGTGGCAAATCTAGCAAGTTTTCCATTAACAGAAACCACTGTGTATACAGTTATCCACCATAGGCACTGTGCTACCCTAGTGGAACTTGTGGGACATGGGGAAGCAGTGTGAAGTTTATGCTGACTACATTCAAGCTACTGCTTTGGTCCTAAATAATAAAATAGTTTGCCTCTGAGCCAGGAGGCTAGTGTCTTTTTCCACTATCTACAGTATGGTAATAGGCTGGCTTTTTATTTTGTCTGTATATGTCCAACACCCAATGAGACAGATAGAATACACAATACACATCTGAATAACCATGAAACAAAGTGCATGCTAAATATGTAATTTATGCTCTCATTGAACAAAAGAGCTTGACAGAGAAAAACTGTCTTAAGGCAGATATATAACAAAGTTATGTAATTAAATATAATTTATTTTATTTAAAAGTAATTCTGTTAGTTTATAACAATTATTTTCCCCCAAACTGTGGAACTGTTCTACAAAATTTAAATCTTCTGAAGTGAATATTGTTTTTTTTTTTTCTATTTTTGTGCGAAAGTTTAGTTTGTCTTAGAGCTAGTATAGAGTTAACGCCAATGAAATGATTATGAATACTTTATCTAGACAGGTTAGATTAAAATATTTTGCTATCTCATATAAAAGTAAATAAAAGCTGTACTTTTCTCTGCATACTTTCTAGAGAAGGTGGTTTATTTGGAAGTAAAATAAGTTGCATCTGATTACCTATTGGAACACAATAAAATAACATCATTTTAAAGAACCCAATGCATAGTATTTTAATATAATTTATTCAAAAATTCACATTTCTGTAGTGCATGGGTCCTGACAATGAATAAATTGAGTTAAATGAAAAAGCCTAAACAAAGTCCTATTGTAATTTATACAATTTTAAAATATAATTTTAATATCAATTTTATAATAATTTAAATCAAAGGATAAACATCAGGTACATAGAATTTGGAAAAAATTTTTTTAGTCAATTTATGGTCACTGCTTTTTGTAGAAACTGATCAACTTTAATTTTCTGATTATAAATTCCTTTGTTTCAAGCATAGATCTTAGCAAACAATTATTAAATATTTTATTTTTGAAACAAAATAATTCTGTTTTCATGGGTAGTTCAGAACAAGCAGCTTCACATTATGCCTTGATACTGTGTCAGAGAATATGCCTATAAAATAACTGTACCAATCTGATTTGCACTGAATTTTTTTATCCTTTGATATACTTTACCTGGTGCTTTACAAGGTCTAGAAGCCTCAAAGCTTTGGTTTGAATTGTGCCAAAGATAAAGTAGAAAGTATCGAGTTTGATCTGAAATCCACAAAATCAAAAGTTTGCCTGGCCACAAATCCAACATTTACTGTCTAACTGTGGATTGCAGTGGGAACTAAAGTATTGCTTTTATTCCTTTCATCCAGCGTTTTGAAGGATATTTGAGGACTTGATTTATAGCTTTGAGGAATTGAGACTAGGTGTTAACAAGCAAAGAAGAATTTAAACATGCAGTCGTATGTTTGCCCCTCTTCCAGATATAACAATGCTGCATCATCTTGTGTGGTTAAAGTGTGACCAAATGTAATTTAGTAAGAAGGGAGGTGAAGTGACACAGAGTATGAAATTTAAAAATGCGATATGGGGGGCTTCCCTGGTGGCGCAGTGGTCGGGGGTCCGCCTGCCGATCCAGGGGGCACGGGTTCGTGCCCCGGTCCGGGAGGATCCCGTGTGCTGCGGAGCAGCACAGGCTAAGTGCCTGTGTCTGATTTTTTAAATATCCGTTTTTCAAATTTCCCCACAGCTGCAGCGAATATAAGAAAGTCCCTTACTTTCCTCTATTTTGCAACAAAATATTTGCATCGAGTTGCTTGCAGTGTGAATTAATGCTATGTATTCAATATGAAAAGCAGTGTGACATTCATTTTTTTAAACATCTTTATCGGAGTATAATTACTTTACAATGGTGTAAAGACATATCCTTGGTACCTGAGGTACTTGTTGAACTCCTTGATTAAATGGTTATACCTAGATTATGTAGCCAATGGAGGAGAATTCTTCTCAGTCTAAGATTTTCATTGATCTGGCTTTAGCAGAATTGCTCAATGATTTATCATTCACATATCCCCCAAGATTTATGTTATCTGAAGCGTGGGCTGAGGTTTATAATTGATGTAACTCCCAAATTATAATTAGGCATCCAATATGTCCATGCTTGCAATGGAAATAATGTATAAGTAGACATATCAAGTCTTTCTTATAAGAGGCCAGATTATTTGGGAAATGTGGGATGGAGAATAGGATTTCATTGTATAAACCAGGAAGCTCAGATATAATCTCACAATTGAGATTGAAACAGTGAGCCTATATTTTAACCTACTAAACTCACATGCCAACATATGTTAATTGTTGAAAAGCAGTTTTGTAAATATCTTTTTGAAAATATGTATGTATATCTCTTGCCAGTCTGACCAAGAAATTGGAAATATATTCTAATATCCATTGACACTTCTTTTAAATTTTTTCATCCTTTTTTCTGCCTGTAGTCAGCTAAGATTGACTCTTTCCCCCCACAAATATATATATTCCTCCTGTATATAGCTGGCAAAAAGCAAAGCCATTGTCCTGGGAAAGGAAGTATGCAAGATAAAGGCAGAACTAAGGGGCCAAACTGTAGCCTTATGAGATCCCATGAGAAATCAGCCTGAATCACATAGATACATCCATGTGATGCCAGATACCTGTCAGTGCCCTAAATTGATAGCATGAGTATAATCGAGTGAGGAATATGTATTCAAATTGCCAGAAGTTGAATCTCAGTACATAGCTAAGTGCCTGTGTCTGATTTTTTAAATATCCGTTTTTCAAATTTCCCCACAGCTGCAGCGAATATAAGAAAGTCCCTTACTTTCCTCTATTTTGCAACAAAATATTTGCATCGAGTTGCTTGCAGTGTGAATTAATGCTACGTATTCAATATGAAAAGCAGTATGACATTCATTTTTTTAAACATCTTTATCGGAGTATAATTGCTTTACAATGGTGTGTTAGTTTCTGCTCTATAACAAAGTGAATCAGCTATACATATACATATATCCCCATATCGCATTTTTTTGTTTGTTTGTTTGTTTGTTTGTTTGTTTTTGCGGTACGCGGGCCTCTCACTGCCATGGCCTCTCCCGCCGCGGAGCACAGGCTCCGGACGCGCAGGCCCAGCGGCCATGGCTCACGGGCCTAGCCGCTCCGCAGCACATGGGATCCTCCCGGACTGGGGCATGAACCCGTGCCCCCTGGATCGGCAGGCGGACCCCCGACCACTGCGCCACCAGGGAAGCCCCCCATATCGCATTTTTAAATTTCATACTCTGTGTCACTTCACCTCCCTTCTTACTAAATTACATTTGGTCACACTTTAACCACACAAGATGATGCAGCATTGTTATATCTGGAAGAGGGGCAAGTAGGTGGAAAGGTGCAGAAGTGTAGGGCAAAAGATTAAAATTTTGTTTACAGCTATCCAGTAAAAAAATATAAAGCTGTGGTCCACAGGCCAAAATATAAGGTTAATGAGACTGATTTTTGAAACCCTGTGTGTGTGTGTGTGTGTGTGTGTGTGTGTGTATACATATATTTGCACTGAGGATTAGTTCATTCCTTTTAATTCATTCAAATGTAGTCATTAAAATATTTCATATACTACTTTTGCTGTAATCATATTATTTATGAGATTTATATATTAAAAAGTTAGATTTATTACATTATCATTACTTTGTACAATGCAAGATGTACATAATGTTATATTCTACAAGATCCTAAAGAGATAAGTGAAAACATTCTATAAGATCTTAAAGAGATAAGAGATAAATGGAAGTTAGAGTAGTAGCTTATATTGAATCCTTAAATAACATTGATTCAGTAAGTAATTACTCAGTGCCTGCTATAGGTAAGGCACTCCTTAGTACCCTGCAATGTAAGTATTGTATTCCTCATTTTACATATAAGAAAACTAAGTCTAGGGAGAAGACTATTAGGGTACACTAGTAGTAAGTAGAAATCTAGGATTTTTGTCCAGACGTACCTGGCTTGAAGGTTCATGCCCTTTACTAGATATTTCACACCTTCCCTGCCATAACCAATTTTCTACTTTTTAGAAGCTTAAAGATTTATGTAAAAGACAGAGATATAAAGAGCTAAGTATAATAAAATTAGAATGAAATAAGGACTAAACAAGGTGTGATACGCTTGTTGCACTAGTGAGAAAATGATTAGAAATATTAATGAGACCAGATAAGGTTTGCTGGAGGAGGAACTTATCTAATCAAAATTCTCTAACAAAAATTAGGATATATACAATTACATATGGTATATAAACAATTATAATTTTTAAGTGTAGACACATAACTAAATAACCACGTGAAAAGTCTGTTTACTGTAGTCACTAGGAACACAATCTATAGGCTAAATCTGCTTTGACTCAGAATCCAACTTCTGGTACTTCCCTACTTCATGGTATTACGAAGCCAGTTTCCCCATCTATAAAGTAGGCTTTACAGTACCTACTTAATAGTATTTTTATGAGGCTTAAATGTGATATACCACGTAAAGCTAACACAGTACCTTAAAATACTAAAGAATCCCATAAATGGTTACATACTTATCACTTGTGATATGTATGTTGTGTGAAGTTTATAGGAAGAGGTTGGGAGAAGAGATGAAAAGGATATTCTGGCTCAGGAAATTGTGTTGCAAGTGCATGGAGTTATGAATGAAACAGTTTGCTCAGGGATAATGGTTGGTATGGCCAGAATGCTAAGTGCAAGGTCATGTGAAGGGGCGGAAGATGATATTGAAATTCATTTTAGTTTTTTTGGAGAATGCATGTCTTTCTTTTGTAAATAGCTTTATTACATTGTTACTCTTGTAAAGTTTTGGTATACATTTAATGTCAATTTTCCAACAAGGCATGAGTTGCCCTGATTAGAGTGCATACTAGGTATTTTATGCCAGGAGTTGTGGAAGTGACCATAAAGGAGCTCTGAGCCAGAGTCAGAAGGAGACTTCCAAGTTAAATCTCTTTGGGGTGACAGTGATCGTTTACTTAGAAGACACCGAGAATAAAATAAAAGTAAAACTCTCAAGAGTGAATAAAAGGGCAGGGTAGATACCAAATATGGACATATTGATTAAAATTATTTCTTTTCATGCAAGAGAAATACATTCCAAGTAACTCAGACCAGAAGGAAATCAATGGAAAGGATTTAGCAGGACTCACAGAAATTAACACAAAATCTAGAAAACCCAGCTGGGTAAAGATCAGTAGTCATAGCCACCCAAGATCTAGGTTAAAAACACAGTAACAACTAATTTCCAGCTTCATACCAGTACAATTGCTAGCTTAGCTTTCTTTGCTCAAGATTTAAATTCCAGGGAGAAGGAACAATCAATCTGTGTAGACTGGGTCATTTCTAACATCATGCTCAAGCATAGAACCTAGATTAACATTCCACCCTGATTGTGGTCACAGAATGTTTGGTAGTTTCCTAAAAGTCAATTGGGCTTTGTTGTCAAAAGAAAAGAAAATAGATGCCAGGCATCTCCCACAAATTGCTCTTTGATACAGAGTTTGATAAGAGTTTAGAATCAGGTGAGTAGGGAGCCAGAGTAGAAGAAGGTTTAGAAAATGTGAGGGAGAGTTCCTATTGGCAGAGGTGAGCCATTATAAGCAGTTGATTTTGTGAACAGTTATTGTTTTTCCTTAAAGACACATAATTAGAGTGGAAAGTATGCTTATGTTCCTTATTGGTGAGCTCCTGATGCATAGAGGTTTCACCTCAATTATCTTTGCATCTGAGAACTTAGACCTGTTTGTCTGAATTGTAGTAGGATCTTAAAACTTGGATGAAAGGATAGATTAGTAAATTAATAGATATTGTATGTTTTTTATTCTACATTTTATATTAAGTTTTTAGGATAGATTCCTAGAAGTAAATATTTATAAACACTTTAGAACTCTGGACAAAATCAGGAGCTATTCCAGAATAAAAAGCTTATTAAAGGACTTCTGGTTTCTAGTTGTATACATGGAAGTCACCACCCCACCCTAGCAAGTAAAAAGCGGAAAAGACTTAAAAGTCAACAAATCTTGGAAACATAAGAGAAGGAAGGACGCAGGACAAACCATTGCCCCCAAGACTGGAGAGTCAGGCAAATACAAGGAGTTGTGTTTACCAGAGCAGAGACTCAGGAGCAGAAATACCCCATAACTAGGTAACTAGTACTGGTGTAGGAGAACCTGAACTATAATTGATGAATTGTAGGAGGCTCAATGCAGACAACTCAGAGTTAAAAACTCCAGTCATAGAAATACCCCCCTCACAATTTGTGAGCCCTACCAGTTCCTGGGGCATGGGGACTCCTCTGGCTTCTGGCAGGGGGAGCCTAAAAGGGAACCGTTTTTCCCTTTGGTTTTCTTAATAAAGTCTGCCCTGGAGGGAAGCTAGTTAATTAGAACACAACCTGCTGGGGTATTATCAGAGTCTAACTAAGTAGGAGGAAAGGAAATACCAACTCCAGCCCAAACTAGCCATCTTGTCCAACATAAGGGGGATAAAAAAAAATACTAAGGTGAAGAAAGGTGTGAAGTTCACAGTCCAGAGGCACAGGCTCACTGAAAGACTGAGACCTAATCATGGGACTATAGAAAACTTCACCTCCCCCCACATCTCACCACCACATTACTGAAGGCCTCTTTACAGCAGTTCTTTACCTAGAGCAAAGAATGTCTGGTAGTAAAAATTAAAAGGCATAGCAAAAGGCAGAATAACACAATTTGAAGAGATAAAGCAGGCAGCAGAACCGACATGGCAGGGATGTTGCAATTATCAGACTGGGAATTTAAAACAACTATGATTAATATTTTAAGGGCTCTAATGGATAATGTAGAAAGCATGCAAAAACAGATGGACAGTGCAAGCAGAGAGATGGAAATCCTAAGAAAGAATAAAAATAAAATCTTAGCGATCAAATATACTATAACAGAAATGAAGAATGTCTTTGATGGGCTTATTGTTAGTAGACTGTACATGGCTGAAGCAAAAATCTCTGAGCTAGAGGGTGTGTCAATAGAATCCTCAGAATCTGAAAGGCAAGTAGAACAAAGACTGAAAAAACAGAATATCCCAGAACTGTGAGACAACTACAAAAGTTGTAGTATATGGGTAATGGGAAAATAAGAAAAAGTAGAAAGAGAAAAATGAATGGAATACATATTTGAAGCAATAATGTCTGAGGGGCTTCCCTGGTGGCGCAGTGGTTGAGAATCTGCCTGCTAATGCAGGGGACACGGGTTCGAGCCCTGGTCTGGGAGGATCCCACATGCCACGGAGCAACTAGGCCCGTGAGCCACAACTACTGAGCCTGCGCGTCTGGAGCCTGTGCTCCGCAAAAAGAGAGGCCGCGATAGTGAGAGGCCCGCGCACCGCGATGAAGAGTGGCCCCTGCTTGCCACAATTAGAGAAAGCCCTTACACAGAAACGAAGACCCAACACAGCAAAAATTAATTAATTAATTAATAAACTCCTACCCCCAACATCTTCAAAAAAAAAAAAAAAAAAAAATAATGTCTGAGAATTCTTATAATTTGGGAAATTCCCAAGTCTATATAGACACCAGACACCAAGTAGGATAAAAACAAAAGCAAACAAACAAAAAACCCACATGCTACACCTAGACATACCATTTTCAAAATACAGACATTCAAAGGTAAAGTCCCAAAAGAAACCAGGAGGAGAAAACACCTTAGCTATGGAGGAACAAAGATAAAAATTATATCTGACTTCTCCTCAGACACCATGTAATAAAGAAGAGAATAGAGTGAAATATTTAAAGTGTTGAGAGAAAAAAAAAAAACCTGTAATTCTGTACCCTGTGAAATTGTCCTTCAAAAGTGAAGGAGAATTAGAGTCTCAAACAAACAAACATTGGAGGAATTTGTTGCCAGTAGACCTGCCTTAAGAAATGTCAAAAGGAGTTCCTTAAAGAGAAGGAATAGAATATAGGTCAGAAACCCAGATCTTCATAAAGTAAGGAAAGCATTGGAAAAGAAATAAGTGAAGGTGAAGTAAAAACTTAATTATTTTTTATTCTTAATTGATCTAACAGATAACTGTTCAAACTAATGATACCAAAATGTTTTTTATTATGTATGTATATGTCTTATGTGCATACATGCTTATCTATGCTTATATATGTGTATATGACATGAATGACAGCAGTGATACAAGGGAAGGGAGGGAGAAATCGAGTATTTTGTTATAAGATGCAATACTCACAAAGTGGTACAATGTTATTTGAAAATGGACTTGGGTTAGGTCTAAATGTATATTGTAAATTCTGGAGCTCACAATAAAAAAGTAAAAAAAAGAAGTTTAACTGATATGCAAAGAAAGAAGAGAAACAATCATAAATGATGCTCAGTTAAAACCACAAAAGGCCAGAGCTTCCCTGGTGGTGCAGTGGTTGAGAATCTGCCTGCTAATGCAGGGGACACGGGTTCAAGCCCTGGTCTGGGAAGATCCCACATACCGCGGAACAACTAGGCCCGTGAGCCACAACTACTGAGCCTGCGTGTCTGGAGTCTATGCTTAAGTGCATATTTATTTAGTGAAAGAAGCCAATTTGAAGAGGCTACATACTGTATGATTCCAACTTTGTGACGTTCTGGAAAAGGCGAAACTGAGATAGTAAAAAGATTAGTGGTTGCCAAGGGTTGGGGGTTGGGGAAAGAGAGAAATAGGTGGAGCAAACAGATTTTTTAGGGCAGTGAAAACACTCTGTGAACCCTACTATTCCAGGAAAATTGCAAGGCCTTAACTGTTTTGTGGTTGACATTGTTATTGATTATTGAGCATTTTAGTTCCTTGATTCTCTGTGATAGTGATCAGAAAGTTACCTAAATTGCCTTGATTCATAGGTAATTAAATGACACTCTACCTCATTTTGTGCTATAAAAGAAGATTACACAATTTATCTTGTCTTATTAGGCAGAAAAATAGTAGTAATATGCTATTACAGTTTCTTTTTTTGTGCCAAAATTATTGCTAGAAATACACTTGATAGAAAAATATTTAAATGTGTAATATCCACTTTTAAAGCAATTTTGTTGGATGTCAATTCATCATGCTTTTTCCCATGTTGCTCTATGGGTACTAGTTGTGTGAACGGCCATATACATGAATAGATATATACACTGTTTATAGCAAATGAAATAGTTAGTTTGAGCTACTGTTTTTCACTTGAGAAATAAAGTATCGAGAGATTTTAGCCATTTCAGCAATCATTAAATTTTCTACCTTAGTAATATTTTTTTCTTCAGCACTGAGAAAGTAAAATTTTGACAACCTTTGTATAAAACTAACTGAAGGGCCCATTGCTTTGATCTACTCTACTGTTGTCCTTCAAAAATTGTGCTTTATAAAATTGCCCATAATAGTTCAGTAAAAATACATTTTAGATGGATGTAGAATCTTGTGTCCAAACTCTGATACTTAAAATGTATATATCCTAAATATGGAAACTTTTCAAATATTTTTTTCAGAGTTACTAGCATAAAACCACTAATGGAAGAATCTTCCTACAGTTGTAGTTATTGATATCCAATATAGGCTGATGTCATGCTGTGTAGATATAGTTGTTTATGAAGTAAGTAAAAAATGCTGACACATGGTCAGCATTTAGGCAAGATTTTTAAGTGAGCGTGGGTGGTCACTTCTAAATTGAGGTGAATGAGTGAATTTTTTCATGTTGTTAAAGAGGACAAACCTTATATTAACAAACATATGCCAATTAGAGATCCAGCAGCCATCCAGACTATGGAATGACTCCAGGATTGGGAGCTTCCTGTGGAGAACAAGATAGAAGTAGCCTGATCCCTGACACTAGGAAGTACCATATATAGCTTGTAGGCTAACTTCCTTCATTTAGGAAAACATTTTGATTTTAATGTGATGGAATTTTTTTGCTGTTGCCATTGTTACTCTCAACTAAATCCTAATTTCAGTAATTCAGTTTGCCATCAGGAAATGCTCATGGTGAATGGATATGGGGGAAAGAAAGGATATAAATAGTATGATTCTGACTATGTGAGAAGTATATAATAATAAGAAAAAAAGAGGACCTACTACATAGCACAGGGAACTCTGCTCAATATTCTGTAATAAACTAAATTGGAAAAGAATTTGAAAAAGAATATATACATGTATCTGTATAACTGAATCACTTTGCTGTACACCTGAAACTAACCCAACATTGTTAATAAGTATACTCCAATATAAAAGAAAAAGAAAAATAAAGTTACTTCTTTATTTTCATTAACAACAAAAAAAGAATCAGCTTCACTAACACAACATTGTTAATAACCATACTCCAATATAAAAGGAAAAGAAAAATAAAGTTACTTCTTTATTTTCACACACACAGACACACAAAAAATCAATCAGCTTCTCCTTCTATCCAAGGACTACTGCTTGAGGCCCAGAGGTCAAATCAAGATCTTTAATTTGGAGGAGAAATGGCATGTTTGCAATCATCTTGGAAACCTAGACTAGTGTTTCCTTTTGCATCTGACCACAGCCTATCTGCCTGCTTACTCTGGGATCTTTAAATTATCTTCTGTGGGGTAGAAGTTGAGCAACTGCAATTTGAAGTTTTTCCAGGTATTCCTGATGCGCACTATTGCTTGAAAACCACTGGCCAAGTGACAACAGTGCATCACAAAAAGAGCAACCTATTCTGTCCTTTTGTGACTAATTTCCATTAGGATTATTTCAACAAGACTTTTAGAGCTTTTTCTAATTTCTCTCAGACTGTATTGGTAAATGGTTCCCAGTCTAAGATCCTCTTTCTATTTAATCCCTGGAATCTATCCACACTTCTGGTGAGGTGAACTCTTGCTGGTAAATATAAACCTTTCTCTTTATCTTAACCACGTCCCTTGACAACACATCAAAAAAAAAAAAATCTTCCCTTGAATGAATGTCATAACTTATACACAATCTAATATAGGACTATATCTATAAAAAAATTGTTCTTTCTCCTTTTTGGATAACATATGTTTCTCCTAAAAAAATGAGATTACAACAGGAAAGATGCATGTCCAACCATGGCAAAAGGTGTCTGTAAAATGATGTATTCTTACTTAGATAATAATAGATTTATGTGTGTATACATGTATATTTTTATTTGAATCAGATATAATTCTCTCACATTATTATATATTGCAACAGAGGCTTTTACCTTAAATTAAAACTCATAAATCTTGACCATGTTGCATTCCTATTTTATTTATCTTTATTGGTATAGAAATATTGAATTTCCATACAACACTGTTCAAGAGAGGAAGCCCTTTACTTTCCTTTGGAATCTCTAAGGCTTTGAAATGTTTTTTCTCACTTGACCCATCCCATTACTAAAAGGGCAAAATGATTCATGAGAGTTATCAATTATAGACTGCAGTGCTATCTATGAATATCAACCACTGTTTCCAGTCTCAGATCCAAGTAGTAAAAGAGAAGAATATGAAAAAGCCTCCACTCAGTCATGTCTGGCGTCATTCCTAGACTGTTCCCAGAGAAAGCTTCCTTTTGCTCTTGCCAAACCAGAACATTTTTATTAGAAAATCCTCTCCTACTCGAAGAATCTATAAGCAAGACACTGAAGATTTCAGAGGGATGCTAGTAGAGAATTTATAAAATTATCTATAGTAATTCAGTTCAAAATCTTACCTTAGGCATTCCTTTCAAAATTTGACTTTTGTGCTTCAAATCCATAAGCTCTCCCTATGATGTTTCCACACTGTAATATTAGGCTTCCTTCATTTATGCTCCCACTTTCCAGTTGTCACCCAGACTCTCACTCTTCCATCCATTCATGATGCAGAACACCAAACCATTCTCCAAACTTCCACCTCCTCAATTGAATAACATCACCTGTCCATTATTTCATAAGATCTTCTAATTTGATTATTTCTTTTGTAAACAAAATTTTTAAATGCCCTCTTAGAAGACAACTTGTGCTGAATATACACTTCAAATTAGTTTTATTTTGTAAAATTTTCCCTTGCTAAAAATCTGGATCAGTGACTTTTATCCATGGGCGTCAGAGTTATTACCAGGTGCAACAAAATCTATATGCATACTACAGTATTTGTAAGGAATGGTTTTCCAAATGTGTGTTAATAAAATGCATGTCATTAAAAATCATTATCAGCAGCTATTAGGGGTATCTTTACATAAACCAATAAAGTACAAATATCACATGAGTGTTATCTTCAAAATTTCACCTAAAATTTTTTGGGGAGACATTACTTAGAGAAGGCACACCAGAAATTCCAAATCGTCACTTCATTCTCAAAAGGAGCTAGCATAGCCCTATTCCCCAATACCACTGCCTCCAGTTCTATGTGGTTCATTTTTAGGTGAAACTAGAACTAGACCTCTTCTTCAAAAAGCATCAGAGATAAATAATAATATGAAAGGACTTCAGTGATTTTCCTCGCTATATTTTTCACTTTACAGACCTTATCAAGCAGATCAAGCCTGAATATTTCCACACTCTCTGTTCTAGTTACACCATACAAGTCTCCTATTATTGATTCCTACTTTGACTCAAAATCATAAAATTCATGAGGATGCAGAAAATCTATCCTGTCAGAAGATCTCAATTATTATTGTAGTAACAGGGCAGATACCATTTTTGTTTGTTTGTTTAGTCTCTTAAATATTATCATTGTCACTGAGAACTGAGGTGAACTGGTTTAGTGGTTTATGGAAGAGCTACTTAATAAGGTTTTCCCTCCCAACTCCTGCACTGTACCAAGGTTCAATTATGTTACCCAATGCAAAAAGGACTTCCCATTTTGATGCCTACTTAACCCTTCTTTCTGAAGCTTAAAATAGCCTCCTTTGAGAACTGAAGCAGAAAATATGAGTAGTTTGTACGTTGGCATCAGTAACGTTCTTGAGTTTATTTGATGTCACTGGTAATTTGGGGGTCATGTGGTGGGAATCATATCATAGATTGCCTTCAGAAATTTGTTACTATAGCTCTGGCTCCCAAATTTTTACATTAACATCTATCCAATGCTAACAGAATCAAGGCCATTTGAAAAGTCCCACCATCCTTAAAAGGCAAAATTTATATAGAGAAATAGAGATTCACGAAGATAGATCTTTTCTGTTGCTTTAGTAAATTCTGTTTCTTTTCACCATATATGTTTTAATATTGAGAACAAAAAAGAATTTTACAGTTGTAGAAGGAAAATTTCATCCATTGATAGACTTGTAGAAGGTTTTGTTCTAAAAATATTCATTTAATTCAGCACAGACCTTTTTTTTAGGTAAAATATATGGCAACAAAATAGAACAACTTCTGATACTAAGATACCAATAACTGGATTTTTTTTTTGCTAAATGGTTATTTGCTGTCATGAATAAAACCACATTACATATTGTAAATGCAAAAATTAGAGACTATGGTGTGTCATGATATGTAGCAATTATGATACTTCCTAAAATTTGGTTACTCCTGTTCCTGAAGTTATGCTACCTTTACAGCCAGTATGAAGTACCAACATATTGTCATAGCAGAACTATGATGAACATTGTCAAGTGTTTGTAATTATTATTTTTTCAATCATTTATATCTCAGGGTCTAACTGCATTTAACAGAAAATATCAACTGAATTAAAAGTACCCTTTCCCAAAGGTGCTTCTGGCATTCTAGTCATATTGTGTTTCTCAATTTGTGTGCAGATTACACAGTTATTTTTACTTTGTGAACGATCCTGGAACTGCATAAACATGATTTATGTTATTTCTGTATGCATGTTATATATTTCCATATAAAAATTACCTCAAAATATTAATAAATAAATAAATAAAAGTACACTTTTCCATGTTTTATATCCTCACATGATTTCTGTGATTGAGATCCAATTTCTCACTTGGAACAAGCTAAGGAAGAAAGTTAATATTATTAGGTTATGTCAGCAAACAACTAAATGAATTTGGTTAATTTTTCCAGCAGTTAATTTAGTGAAAACAAACAACTAGCTTATTGCTTCATCAAATTAATAAATCACTTGAAGCAATCAATTCTATAACCTTAAATCTATCTTTAATCCCAGTAAGGAAGGACTAAACCAGGAAACGTACAGTCCAGTCTTAATTAGTATTTTTTGGTTGAGAATTCCAAAGTAGTGTTTTACAAATAGAGTTCATTTTTCTGAAATATCTTACACATTATTATAAGCAATTTAAGGAAATAATTTCAAAGCAATTTAAAGTGTTGGCCAAATATTTTAAATATTAAATGTGGAAAGAACATAGACTTTGTAACCAGTGATCTAAAGTATGTCAGTTTTTATACTTTCTTTATACTTGACTTTTTTAATAGCTATATTGCATTCCATTAATTTCATTCATTCATTTTAGTAAACATTTTCCTTTTTCTGTGATTTTCAAGTTGTCTACTAAGTAGCCCCCGTAAGATTTTTGTCAATATTATGCACTCCTATAAGCAGCACTTTATATTTTAGGATGTTTGTTTTCATTGGATATATTTCCAAATTACTGACCTGAGGGCATTCTATACCTTTTATTCAATATGTACTTCATAAACTTTGCTATATTTGTCTGATTGTTCTCCAGAATAACTGAACAGATTTACAACCACTAACAAGTCTTAACATGTGCATGCTTCTGCATAGCCTGCAAACCACAGTTAATGATTTTTATTAGATTAATGGATATAAAGTCAATCATTAAAATTGTTCTAAATTGCATTATTGTGCATGACTTTAATTATTAATGAAGAAGTTTTTTTCTTTAAGTATTTATCTTTCCTTAACAATAAACTTTGTTTTTGTCCTTTGTAATAATTTAACAGTAATTTATCTGTAACAATATAATTATATCAATTCTTATTGATTTGTAGGATAGTTGTGTCAGTTTTCCCATTATTGTGACATTTGTTTGATTATATTTAATTACACCAAGGTGTAATAATTTATAAGGCTCTATTAATTATGACTTCATTTTCTCTATTCCTTTAATATTCCTAAATTTTGTCCCACCCTCGTTGTGTTGTTGATACTTCTGATCTTTCATTATCAGAATAGCATTGATCTATATCAAATAGTACAATACTTTTCAAATTAAGATTCTGGAATTTTTTTTTTTTTTTTTTTTTTTTTTTTGCGTTACACGGGTCTCGCACTGTTGTGGCCTCTCCCGTTGTTGCAGAGCACAGGCTCCGGACGCGCAGGCTCAGTGGCCATGGCTCACAGGCCTGGCAGCTGCCGTGGCCTGTGAGATCTTCCCAGACCGGGGCACGAACCCGTGTCCCTTGCATCGGCAGGCGGACTCTCCACCACTGCGCCACCAGGGAAGCCCCAAGATTCTGGAATTTTTTAAATGCCTTATTTAGTACCTGTTCCACATAACTCCATCTTTAAAATAGTGAGATACATGTTTTCCTTCTAATCCCCCATAACAAGTATTGTGGACTATACCCCATGATCCCCTTGGTTCATTATTTTAGTATATTTCCATAAATTACATAGTCTGTAACCTGGTGGCATAATTCCTTTGAAAGTGCCTATCTGTGCCAGGTCACTTTATTTATTTATTAACTCCTCACAAGAATATGAAGTGTTCTTCATAGTCCAAGTTACTTCTCTGTCAGAGTCATTCAAGCTGTTTCAGCGAGGACTGGTGAGTCAAAATCTTTTGAGAACTTGAGAACTGGGCCAGAATCTGCCTTTTGTTTTGTTTTTGTTTTTAGTGACTTTTTACTGACCTTCTTTTTCTGCACACCAAAAGCTGGGGATTGCTCTTTTATAACACAGTCATCACCACTCTCAATCTAAATATGAGGAAAATAAATGATAACAGAAGTTAAATGTTTTGCTTAAAGCCACATGACCTGGAAGCATGGAATAAAGATTACAGATCTGATAGCCTTTCTCCAAGGCTGTCTACCTTGTAAAAGCAACTCACAACCCCTGAGGAGGAGACGATTCAAAAAGCCTGCAGCTTTTTATTCCATTTGAGCTAAAATTAACTAGTTTGTATTGATTCAAATGCTTATTAGAGATAGAAAACTTGGATTTTTATGTAAATCTGTATGGCACTGAGGCTAAAAAGAAGAAAATTCTAACATAAATAATCATGAAACATATACTTTTAGAGTTATAAACATAATCATCATATAATCTTTGAGACAAGCTCTATAGTTTATTCCATAATTAGCATAATGTTATGCCCATTACTATTTGATGGACATCTGGCAGAAAAATAATAAAGTGCACACACAGACATAGATACGGGCACATACACACCCAGCTTCAGAATTACTACTCCAACCTAATTCTTTTTAAATACATCTTTTCACATGTTTGATATGCTTATAATAATGTGACTCTCTGTGGAAATTCAGAATTACAATATGTTTACAGAGAGAATGATTGCAGATTGTTACAGGAAGAATTATAAGGTCTGTCAAATGAAATGCAGAAACTTTGATTCTAATAAATAATTAGTATGAGGTAGGGAATTCTGTGACTCATGGCCAATGGCCAACACAAGTAAAGAAACGCTCTATTTGCATAGATAAATCTATAATTAGAGGTACTTTATTACTCTGAGATAAAAACAACACAAAAACTCAGAATCATCTAATTTTGAGTACGTAATAGGGATATAAAACAGATTTGAACAAAAATTTGATTCATTTAATTTTAAAATAAAGAATAGGGAACATATAACAGTTTTGAATGAAAAATACATATTTAAAAAATTTAATGGTATATTAGAATCAAGAGAAATAGGAATGGAAGAAAATAAGAAATATGGTAGAGGGTGAAGAAACAGAGAAGGGAATTAAAAAAGTTAAAAGAAAAGCAGGGAAGAGAAATAGGGTAACAATAAAACTTTGTATTGTGCAAAATGAAGTGGTAACAGGAGATAAGCCAGGGGTCCTGTCTACAGGTAGAAGTGGGATAGAAGGTGAAGCCTAGTAGAGTTTACAGTGGTCAGACCAAGTGTGGAGATGGCCAGCTTCATGAGAACACCTGTGGGATGTCTCTAGCTCTGTAGACAGGAGCCTCCTTAATACAGGCAGTGGTAAATTAGGTAGTGAGTGGGAAGTTGAGGGAAAAAGTCAAGGAGATTCCATTTATTTTTCCTGGCCAGAAAATGCTTTTAGTAGAGCTGTTTTAAAGATTGGTGCCTCACTTCTGACCCAGAGGAGTGATAGGAGTCATACGAGTAGAGACACAGTAAGAAGAAAAAAGAATTACAGAGAAAGGAACATGAAAGAAGAAAAGTTAGGGGAAATCGTACAGATAGAACATTAAGTTCTCATGAAGAAAGCTTCCCTTGTCATTTAAAGGTGGTGACCTCTGAAGGTTATCACTAGTTATTGCCTTACAAAATGGTATCTGATTCTGTTCACTGCTATTTATTTTTATTCTTAAATTATAAAAGTATTCCTTTGTTATAGAACTGAGAAAGCAATGAACCAAGAGGTAAACTACTCTATAGTTTGTAGTGACCTTGACTATCACTCTGTTATCTCCAAAATCATATGGAATCCAGAGTATATATAAAATCATATCTTGCTTGTAGGTATACAAGTGATAATTTGTATTGTGATTGACTAAAAGAAATCATGTGACCAGAGTGATTGAATAAAATAAATCATGTGACCAGAGGACTTCACATAGAACATCTACAACTATAAAATTATCATTTATTAATTTTCACCTCTATGTCTAATGCTTATTTTCCTGTGATTATGAAGGAGACAAAAGTATAGAGAGAGCTCAGTTCTGCATTTAGACACACTTGAGTTGGGAATTTTGCTCCTTACTTACTCCCTTGAGCAAGCTGCTTAACCTCTTTAAACTGCTGTGTCCTCAGCTGTAAAGTGAGGATATTTATAATACAGATCTCAAGAGGCTGGAGGGTAGATTTAATAAGATAATGTATTGCACATATTAAGCGTTCACTAAATGTTATTATTAAGAAGGTCAGAAGAGCTTACAGAGCTTAAACTCTGATTTGTCAGAATCTCTCTCTGGAATGGAATCATTACCATACCATTTCTCTCTGAACATGATGACCTCTACATATTATCAGCCCCATAGAAATCAACTGCTCTGTAAATAGCACATAGCACTGACAAAAGTACCAAAAATGTTTTTTTATTGAGGCCTAATTTTGGGAAAAATGGAATAAAACAATGAATTCAGCATACATTTGAGAGTAAAGGTCCCTGAAGCAACCAAGCATCTATAATTGAGAACTTTTGCTTTTCAACTTGATGGCATTCCTGAAAATGTTTTGGACAGAAATGGCAGAATCCATCATTCCCCCTTGTTGCATTACTTTACCTGAGATTACAAAATTATCTTCTCAGGTACTTGACTTGCTGAACTGGATGTTAGAGAATGTTTCTAAACTTCATTAGCAGGTCAATATCACATAGCTATTTACAATAAAAACAATAAGGATTGATTTCTTGAATGATATAGAAATAAATCATTTCAGTACCTTTTTAACAGCTTTATTGGGTATGATTGATACACAATAAACTGCACTTATAAAATACAATTTCATAAGTTTTCATATATGTATAAATCCTAACGCCACTATCACAAGCAATATAAATTATATTTCCAACACCCCTAAAAGTGTCTTTTTATAATACCTCTCCCCCACCCCTTTGTGCCCTCCCACATCCCAGGCAACCACTGATCACTTTCTGTCACTTTATGACACTTTCTGTCATAGTTTGCTTTTTCTAGAATTTTATATAAATGGAATCATACAGTACGCATGTTATTTTTTGCTTTGTTCATTAAATATTATCCATGCTGTTGTGTGTATTAATATTTGTTCTTCTCTGTTGCTGAATAGTGTATTCCATTGTATAGGTATAACACAATTTTTATGTTTATACATTCATCTGTTGATGATGAACATTTAAGTTGTTTCAAAGTTTTGGCTATGAAAATTAAGGCTAGTATGACTACTGTGGACAAGTCTTTGTATGGATATGTGCTTTCAGTTCTCTTAGATAAATCTCTAGGAGTAGAATATTAGGGTCAAGTGGTAGGTTTTTGTTTAACTTTTTAAGAAACTCTCAGACTGTTTTTCAAAGTACGTGTACAATTGAACATTCCTGCTATTAGCATATGAGAATTCCAGTTCCTCTGTATCTGCACCAACATTCCAAATGGTCAGACTCTTAAATTGTAGACACTCTAATATATGTGTAATAGTTCACCTTGTGTTTTTTCACAGACTCTTTTTTAGAGTACTTTTGGATTCACAGGAAAATTGATCAGAAAATACAGACAGTTCCCTCCCTCCCCCCCACAACCTCCCCCATTATGAATGTTCCCCAACAAAGTAATACATTCACAATAATTAATGGATTTTTGACATATGATCACCCAAAGTTCATAATTTGTGTAACAGTTCGCTCTTGCTGTTGTATATTCTATGAATTTAGACAAACATAATGAACGTAATGCTATGCATTTATCATTATGGTTTATCATGCAAAATATTTTTACTGCCCTAAAATTCCTCGATACTCTGCCTATTTGTCCCTCGCCCCAAATCCCAATCCCTAGAAGTCACTGATCTTTTTACTCTCCCCATGGTTTTAGAGACATATAGACACATCTTTTCCAGGATATCATATAGTTAGAATCCCCCAATATGTAGCCTCTTCAGATTGGCTTGGTTTCCTCCATGTCTTTTCATGGCTTGGTGGCTCATTGTTTTCTAACACTGAATAATATTCCATTATCTGGATGTACCACAGTTTGTTTATTCATTCACTTATTACAGGGTATCTTGGCTCCTTCCTGGTTTTGGCAATTATGAATAAACCTGCTTATTGTTGTTTTAATTTCCTTTACTCAAATGATAAATTATGCCAAATACTAATTATGTATTCGCCACGTGTATATTTTTTGTTGATGCGTTTGTTTAAATTTTGCCCTTTTTTAATCAGCTTTATTGAAGCATAATATAACATAAAATTCTGCTATTTTAACTCTGTTGTTCAGTGAAATAGAGTAGTGCATTGATCATCCGGAGAGAGTTCCAGAACATTTTTATCATTCTCCACAGTTTCCTCATACCCAGTGGCAGTCGATTGCTATTCTCATTCCCAGTCCCAGAATCTGTTGCCATCCCCAGTTCTGCTTAATGCCAAATGGTTTTGCTTTGATTAGAAATTTCATATAAATTGATTCATAAATTCCTCTGGCTTCTTTCACTTAGCATCATATTTTTGAGGTTATCTTTAATTTGATAATTTATATTAATTTAGGAGCAACAGAAAAATAATATCCCGTTAGGTAGTTTGAACAGATGCTACCATATCCATTGTTTCCCTAAAATCTTAGTATATATGACTTTGAAAATGAATACAGACATACATGAGGAAAGAGGGCAGATTCCTGTAAGTTGTAAGGACCTCAGTATAAACTGTGAACAAGTCATGAAGCTAATAGAGCAGGAAAAATATATTAAATTTTAACCATTTATTGTAATACTAAGAAACACAAAAATAAAGGTTTCTTTTAAAATAAAAATTTGAGAAAATACTAGAAATATTGTTCAAAAGGAAACTGCAGATTAGCAAAAGGAAAAATAATCACCGACATTCTGAAATCAATGTTTACAATGCTGTTATTTGGGATATATTTTATTTTTAACTATACCTTATCTACAATCTATATTGTTAAAGAAAAGTGATACATTGATCAAAACATACTGCTGTGAGCAACAAAATGTGCTCTGAATTTTTGCTTCCTAGACAAGAGGCCGCATTAGTGAAAAAATTCATAGAGTGGCTTCTTCATGTATTTAAAAGGCAAAGTTCACTGTGATCATGCTACTATGTATGTACCATAGATAAGGTGGAGCAAATGTGTACATTCATGTGTGACTGGTTAAGACAAAGTCCATTGTCATCGGGGAAGAGTCTTCAGTTAGGTCCAGGGAGTCTGGCATATCAATGTTATTCAAGGCTTATGGTCATTTATCAGCATAAGATGTGAGTCACTCCAAGTTCACAGGTGTTATTCGACTTTAGCTGGTTAGAACCAGTTTCAGTGACTTAGTTGATTTTGATACCTCTTTAGGCAAGTGCTGCTGCATGTAGAAAGTCCTTTGACAGCCTTCCTATATTGATAAATGGAAGATGGATGCAAAAACATAACGCAAATTATCAGCTTTACAGTTGTATCACTATCTTGGTGTTGGGTGCCTATCTCACACAATTCCATTGTCCTTATTAGAGTTGGTTCAATCTTCTTTTGATATAGAATAATCTAATGTGTAAATGTACAGGATGTTAAGTGCGCATCAACGTTTTAAACTGATAAAATTGAGAAGAGCAATAATTAGGAACAAAGATAGAAACAGCATAACTAATATTTGCAGAGCAAATCTCTCAACCAGCTAATCCATGATACTAAATCTCATGGTTTACTTGTCCCACCTTGGCCATTTTCCCTTCTTCCCCCTAATGTTAACATCTAGTATAACCATACCATATTCTTCAAAATAAAATATTAATATTAGTACAACATTATTAACTAAACTGCAGACTTTTTTGGATTTCACAAAGTTTTCTACTAATGTATTTTTTATGGTCCCAATTCTGAACCAAGATACCACATTTCTTTTAGTTATCATGCTTCCTTATTCTCTTCCAATTTGTGACAGTTCCTGAGTCTCTGTTTTTCATGGCTTTGACACTTTTGAAGGGTACTAATTGGGTTGTAGAATCACCCTCAGTTGGAATTTGTCTGATGTTTTCACATGCTTAAACTGGAGTTACGAATTTGCAGGAAAGTGTTCATAAAGGAAAAGTGCTCTCCTCCTTACTTCATACCACAGGATACATAACATTATCATCACTTACTGCCAATGTTGCCTTTGATCGTTTGGTAAAGGAAGTGTCTGCCAAGCTTCTTCCTGTAAAGTTTCTATTGTCCCTTACCATACACACCTTAAAGTTTACCCTATTAATCTTGTCTACAGCAACAATCGTTGTGCTACGCTAATGGTATTTTCTATTTCCTTTATTCCTTGTACACTTATTATTTGGAATTCTGTAAGAAAGACATGTCCCTTCATCCTCATTTGTTTATTTAAATATTATTTATATCAGTATGCACTCATGGGTACTTATTTGATTCTTCGGGTTATAATCTAATACATCATTTATTGTGTTGCCCATATTATTCCAACTTTGACCATTGGGAGCTCTTTCAGGATGACTCCTTGGCTCCTTTATCCTTTATACATTCCCTTATACTTTGTTTTATTATTGTTTGTGAGTGTGTGTGTGTGTGTGTGTATATGTGTGTGTGTGTGTGTGTGTGTGTGTGTAAACACTTCCTTACTTTTATGGAACTATAAGTGTTTGACCTGATTTTGACTTGTCATTAAGCATTTATTCCAGTGCAGCTAAAGGTATTAGCTATCAAGCATATGCCGCATTGTTCTGCTAGTAAATAAACTAAAGCAGTTTTCTGTAACATCTTTATTGGCGCATAATTGCTTTATAATGTTGTGTTAGTTTCTCCTGTATAACAAAGTGAATCAGCTGTATGTATACATATATCCACATATCCCCTCCCTCTTGCACCTCCCTTCTACCCTCCCTATCCCACCCCTCTAGGTGGTCACAAAGCACCTAGCTGATCTCCCTGTGTGATGCCGCTGCTTCCCCCTATATGTCTATTTTACATTTGATGGTGTATATATGGCAGTGCGACTCTCTCACTTCGTCCCAGCTTACCCTTCCCCCTCACCGTATCCTAAAGTCCATTCTCTATGTCTCCATCTTTATTCCTGTCCTGCCCCTAGGTTCATCAGAACCCTTTTTTTTTTTTTTTAGCATCCATATTAATGTGTTAGCATACAGTATTTTTTTGTCTCTTTCTGACTTACTTCACTCTGTATGACAGATTCTAGGTCCATCCACCTCAATACAAATAATACAATTTCGTTTCTTTTTATGGCTGAGTAATAGTCCATTGTGTATATGTGCCACATCTTCTTTATCCATTCATCTATCAGTGGACACTTAGGTTGCTTCCATGTCCTGGCTATTGTAAATAGTGCTGCAATGAACATTGTGGTACATGTCTCTTTTTGAATTGTGGTTTTCTCAGGCTATATGCCCAGTAGTGGGATTGCTGGGTCGTATGGTAGTTCTATTTTTAGTTTATTAAGGAACCTCCATACTGTTCTCCATAGTGGCTGTGTCAATTTACATTCCCACCAACAGTGCAAGAAGGTTCCTTTTTCTCCACACCCTCTCCAGCATTTATTGTTTGTAGATTTTTTGTTAATGGCCATTCTGACCGGTGTGAGGTGATACCTCACTGTAGTTTTTGATTTGCATTTCTCTAATGATTAGTGATGTTGAGCATCCTTTCTTGTGTTTGTTGGCAATCTGTATGTGTTCTTTGGAGAAATGTCTATTTAGGTCTTCTGCCCATTTTTTGATTGGGTTATTTTTTTTTTTGATATTGAGCTGCATGAGCTGCTTGTATATTTTGGAGATTAATCCTTTGTCAGTTGCTTCATTTGCAAGTATTTTCTCCCATTCTGAGGGTTGCCTTTTCATCTTGTTTATGGTTTCCTTTGCTGTGCAAAAGCTTTGAAGTTTCATTAGGTCCCATTTGTTTATTTTTGTTTTTATTTCCATTTCTCTAGGAGGTGGGTCAAAAAGGATCTTGCTGTGATGTATGTATGTCATAGAGTGTTCTGCCTATGTTTTCCGCTAAGAGTTTGATAGTGTCTGGCCTTACATTTAGGTCTTTAATCCATTTTGAGTTTATTTCTGTGTATGGTGTCAGGGAGTGTTCTAATTTCATTCTTTTACATGTAGCTGTGCAGTTTTCCCAGCACCACTTATTGAAGAGGTTGTCTTTTCTCCATTGTATATTGTTGCCTCCTTTATCAAAAATAAGGTGACCATATGTGTGTGGGTTTCTCTCTGGGCTTTCTATCGTGTTCTATTGATCTATATTTCTGTTTTTGTGCCAGTACCATACTGTCTTGATTACTGTAGCTTTGTAGTATCATCTGAAGTCAGGCAGCTTGATTCCTCCAGCTCCATTTTCCTTTCTCAATATTGCTTTGGGGCTTCCCTGTTGGCACAGTGTTTAAGAATCCACCTGCCAATGCAGGGTACATGGGTTCACACCCTGGTCCAGGAAGATCCCACATTCTGCGGAGCAACTAAGCCCATGTGCCACAAGTACTGAGCCTATGCTCTAGAGCCCGTGTGCCACAACTACTGAAGCCCACGCACCTAGAGCCCATGCTGTGCAACAAGGGAAGCCACCGCAATGAGAAGCCAGAACAAAGAGTAGCCCCCACTCACTGCAAGTAGAGAAAGCCTGTGCACAGCAACAAAGACCCAATGCAGCTAAAATAAATAAACTTTAAAAAATAATCCTTAAGAATGTCATAGCTTTAAAAAAAAAAAAAAAGAAAAGATTGCTTTGGCTATTTGAGGTCTTTTCTGTTTCCACACAAACTGTGAAATTTTGTTCTGGTTCTGTAAAAAATGCCATTGGTATTTTACTAGGGATTGCATTGAATCTGTAGATTGCTTTGGGTAGTATAGTCATTTTCACAATGTTGATTCTTCCAATCCAAGAATATGGTATATGTCTCCATCTGTTTTGTATTGTCTTTAATTTCTTTCATCAGCGTCTTACAGTTTTCTGCATACAGGTCTTTTGTCTCCTTAGGTAGGTTTATTCCTAAGTATTGTATTCTTTTTGTTGCGGTGATAAATGGGAGTGTTTCCTTAATTTCTTTGTCAGATTTTTCATTGTTAGTGTATAGGAGTGCAAGAGATTTCTGTGCATTAATTTTGTATCCTGCTAATCAAATTCATTGATGAGCTCTAGCATTTTTCTGGTTGCATCTTTAGGATTCTCTATGTATAGTATCATGTCATCTGCAAACAGTGACAGCTTTACGTCTTCTTTTCTGATTTGGATTCCTTTTATTTCCTTTTCTTCTCTGATTGCCATGGCTAAAACTTCCTAAACTATGTTGAATAATAGTGGTGAGAGTGGGCAATCTTGTCTTGTTCCTGATCTTAGAGGAAATGTTTTCAGTTTTTCACCATTGAGAATGATGTTGGTTGTGGATTTGTCATATATGGCCTTTATTATGTTGAGGTAAGTTCCCTCTATGCCTACTTTCTGGAGAGTTTTTATCATAACTGGGTGTTGAATTTTGTGGAAAGCTTTTTCTGCATCTATTGAGGTGATCATTTGGTTTTTCTCCTTCAGTTTGTTAATATGGTGTATCACATTGATTGATTTGTGCATATTGAAGAAATCTTGCATTTCTGGGATAAACCCCACTTGATCATGGTGTATGATCCTTTTAATGTGCTGTTGGATTCTGTTTGCTAGCATTCTGTTGAGGATTTTTGCATCTATGTTCATCAGTGATATTGGCATGTAGTTTCCTTTTTTTGTGATACCTTTGTCTGGTTTTGGTATCAGGGTGATGGTGGCCTTGTAGAATGCGTTTGGGAGTGTTCCTCCCTCTGCTATATTTTGGAAGAGTTTGAGAAGGATAGGTATTAGCTCTTCTCTAAATGTTTGATAGAATTCACCTGTGAAGCCATCTGGTGCGGCGCTTTTATTTGTTGGAAGATTTTAAATCACAGTTTCAATTTTAGTGCTTGTGATTGGTCTGTTCATATTTTCTATTTCTTCCTGTTTCAGTCTCAGAAGGTTGTAGTTTTCTAGGAATTTGTCCATTTCTTCCAAGTTGTCCATTTTATTGGCATATAGTTGCTTGTAGTAATCTCTCATGATCCTTTGTATTTCTGCAGTGTCAGTTGTTACTTCTCTGTTTTCATTACTAATTCTGTGACTTGAGTCCTCTCCCTTTTTTTCTTGATGAGTGGCTAATGTTTTATCAATTTTGTTTATCTTCTCTAAGAACCAGCTTTTAGTTTTATTGATCTCTGCTATGATTTCCGTCATTTCTTTTTCATTTATTTCTGATCTGATCTTTATGATTTCTTTCCTTCTGCTAACTTTGAGGGTTTTTTTTTTCTAGTTGCTTTAGGTGTAAGGTTAGTTTGTTTATTTGAGATGTTTCTTGTTTCTTGAGGTAGGATTGTATTGCTATAAACTTCCCTCTTATAACTGCTTTTGGTGCATCCCATAGGTTTTGGGTCGTCATGTTTTCATTGTCATTTGTTTCTAGGTAGTTTTTTATTTCCTCTTTGATTTCTTCAGTGATCTCTTGGTTATTTAGTAGCGTATTGTTTAGCCTCCATGTGTTTGTATTTTTTACAGTTTTTTTCCTGTAATTGATAGCTACTGTCATAGTGTTGTGGTTGGAAAGGATACTTGATATGATTTCAGTTTTCTTAAATTTACCGAGACTTTATTGTGACCCAAGATATGATCTATCCTGTAGATTCCATGAGCACCTGAGAAGAAAGTGTATTCTGTTGTTTTTGGATGGAATGTCCTATAAATATCAACTAAATACACATGATCTAATGTGTCATTTAAAGCTTGTATTTCTTGATTTGTTTTCATTTTGGATGATCTGTCCATGCGTGAAAATGGGGTGTTAAGGTCCCCTACTATTATTGTGTTACTGTTGATTTCCCCTTTTATAGCTATTAGCATTTGCCTTATGTATTGAGGTGCTCCTATGTTGGGTGCATAAATTTTTACAGTTGTTATATCTTCTTGGACTGATCCCTTGATCATTTTGTAGTGTCCTTCTTTGTCTCTTGTAACAGTCTTTATTTTAAAGTCTATTTTGTCTGATATGAGTATTGTTACTCCATCTTTCTTTTGATTTCCATTTCCATGGAATATCTTTTTCCAAACCCCCCTCACTTTCACTCGGTGTGTTTTCCTAGGTCTTAAGTGGGTCTCTTGTAGACAGCATAATATGGGTCTTGTTTTTGTATCCATTCCGCCAGTCTGTGTCTTTTGGTTGAAGCATTTAATCCACTTACATTTAAGATAATTATCTATATGCATGTTCCTATTACCATTTTCTGAATTCTTTTGGTTTTGTTTTTGTAGGTCTTTTCCTTTTCTTGTGTTTCCTGCCTAGAGAAGTTCCTTTGGCATTTGTTGTGAAGTTGTTTTGGTGGTACTGAATTTTCAACTTTTGCTTGTAATTAAAGGTTTTAATTTCTCCATCGAATCTGAATGAGATCTTTGCTAGGTAGAGTAATCTTGGTTGTAGGTTTTCCCTGTCATCCCTGTAAATATGTCCTGCCACTCCCTTCTGTCTTGCATAGTTTCTGCTGAAAGATCAGCTGTTAACATTATGGGGATTTCCTTGTATATTGTTTGTTTCTTTTCCCTTGCTGCTTTTAATATTTTTTTATTGTATTTAATTTTTGATAATTTGATTAATATGTCTTGGCCTGTTTCTCCTTGGATTTATCCTGTATGGGAGTCTCTGCTCTTCCTGGGCTTGATTGACTGTTTCCTTTTCCATGTTGGGGAAGTTTTCAACTCTAATCTCTTCAAATATTTTTTCAGTCCCTTTCTTTTTCTCTTCTTCTTCTGGGACCCCTATAATTCACATGTTGGTGCGTTTAATGTTGTCCCAGACACCTCTGAGACTGTCTTCAATTCTTTTCATTGTTTTTCCTTTATTCTGCTCTGCAGCAGTTATTTCCACTATTTTATCTTCCAGGTCATTTATCCATTCTTCTGCCTCAGTTATTCTGCTATTGATTCCTTGTAGAGTATTTTAAATTTTATTTATTGTGTTATTCATCATTGTTTGGTTGCTCTTTAGTTCTTCTTGGTTATTGTGAAACACTTCTTGTATTTTCTCCATTGTATTTCTGAGATTTTGGATCATCTTTACTATCATTACTCTGAATTCTTTTTCAGGTAGACTGCCTATGTACTCTTCATTTGTTTGGTCTGGTGGGTTTTTAACCTTGCTCCTTCATCTGCTGCATATTTCTCTGTCTTCTCATTTTGCTTAACTTCTTGTGTTTGGGGTCTCATTTTCACAGGCTGTAGGTTCATAGTTCCCATCGTTTTTGGTGTCTGCCCCCATTGGGTGAGATTGGTTCAGTTGCTTGTGTAGGCTTGCTGGTGGAGGGGACTGGTGCGTATGTTCTGTTCGGTGGGGCTGCATCTTGTCCTTCTGGTGGGCAGGGCTGCATCTGGTGGTTTGTTTTGGGTTGTCTGTGAACTTAGCATGACTGTAGGCAGCCTCTCTGCTAATGCATAGGGCTGTGTTCCTGTCTTGCTAATTGTTTGGCATGGGGCATCCAACACTCTAGCTTGCTGGCTATTATGTGGAGCTGGGTTTTAGTGTTGAGATGGAGATCTCTGGGAGAGCTGTCACTGTTTGATATTACATGGGGCTGAGAGGTCTCTGGTGGTCCAGTGCCATGGATTCAGCTCTCCCACCTTGGAGGCTCAGGCCCGACACCCGGCCGGAGCACCAAGACCCTGCCAGCAGCACGGCTTGGAAGAAATGGAAGAAAAAACAGAGAAAAAAAAGCTAGCAGATAGAATCCCAAACCAAATGGTAAAAGCAAATCTAAACGGAGAAGATCACACAAAGAAACATACACACACACACTCATAAAAAGAAAACAAACAAACAACAAAAAAAAACTAAAGAAAACCAAAATGAACAGAGATAACCCTAGGACAAATGGTAAAAGCAAACCTATACGGACAGTATTACACAAAGAAACATACACATAGACACTCGCAGAAAGAGAAAAAAGGAATAATTAATTAATTAAAAATTTTAAAAAATAAGAAGAGAGCAACCAAACCAATAAACAAATCCACCAGTGATAACAAACACTAAAACTAAACTAAGATAGAACCAGAAATAAATCAGACTCAAAAGCAAATCCCAAGTCTAGAGTTGCTCCCAAAGTCCACCACCTCAATTTTGGGAACATTCGTTTTCTATTCAGGTATTCCACAGATGCAGGGTTTATCAAGTCGATTGTGGGGATTTATCTGCCACTCCTGAGGCTGCACTGAGAAATTTCCCTTTCTCTTCTTTGTTTGCAGCTCCTGCGGTTCAGCTTTGGTTTTGGCCCTGTCTCTGAGTGTAGACTGCCCTCAGGCATCTGCTTCCCACCCAGACAGGAGGAGGTTAAAGTAGCAGCTGATTCTCTCTTGCTCACTCAGGCCTGGGAGAGGGAGGGTTATGGTAATCATAACTGGAATGTGGGGTGAGCCTGAGGCGGCAGAGGCCAGCATGACATTGCAACAGCCTGAGTTGTGCCATGTGTTCTCCCAGGGAAGTTGTCCCTGGATCACAGGACCCTGGCAGTGGTGGGCTGCACAGGCTCCGGGGGGCAGTGGGGCGGCGGGTAGTGGTCTGCGCTTGCACACAGGATTCTTGGTGGCAGTAGTGGCAGTGTTGGCGGTTCATGCCCATCTCTGGGGTCCGAGCTGATAGCCACGGCTCGTGCTCGTCTCTGGAGCTAACTTAGGTGGTGCTCTGCCTTCTCTGGGCACATGGAGCAGGAATCCCCTGTCCTCACGCACCCCGAAAGAGTGGTCTCTTGCCTCTTCGGTAGGTCCAGACTTTTTCCCGGACTCCCTCCCGGATAGCTGTGGCACACGAGCCCCCTTCAGGCTGTCTTCATGCAGCCAACCACAGTCCTCTCCCTGGGATCTGACCTCCGAAGCCCAAGCCTCAGCTCCTAGCCCCCACCCACCCCGGCAGGTAAGCAGTCAAATGTCTCAGGTTGGTGAGTGCTGGACGGCACCGATCTTCTGTGCGGGAATCTCTCTGTTTTGCCCTTTGCACCCCTGTTGCCGCACTCTCCTCCGTGGCTCCGAAGCCTCCTCCCTGCCCAGCCCCCCATCCCCGCCAGTGAAGGTGCTCCCTCGTGTGTGGAAACTTTTCCTCCTTCACAGCTCCTTCCCAGAGGTGCGGGTCCCATCCCTATTCTTTTGTCTCTGTTTTTTTGTTTTTTTTTTTTTTCTTTTGGCCTACTCAGGTACATGGGGATTTTCTTGCTTTTTGGGAAGTCTGAGGTCTTCTGCCAGCATTCAGTAGGTGTTCTGTAGGAGTTGCCACATGTAGATGTATTTTTGATGTATTTGTGGGGAGGAAGGTGATCTCCATGTCTTACTCACCGCCATCTTGATGGTCTCTCCTAAAGCAATTTTATTGTCTAGGAACATAGCAGCCAGCCAATTCAGGTTCTTTTGCTGAGGTTGTATTGCAGCAGCACTTTTATTTGCAATGATTGTTATGGTAATCAAAATATTTTGTATGCCATATTAGAGTTGGAAAACATTATCTGTGATTCCTCTTGGGAAATATGTACTTTTATGGGCACATCAGTATTAAATGATTATCAGGCCATTGTAGATATTACTAGTAAGTAGAGTTTTAAGTTTCAAAATAGGGTACAATACCATTGCTCAATGGCAGACTCCCTCCTTTTTCTAATGTGCACATTGTGTGGCAAGTATACCCCTGTATAAATACACAAAATCAGAAGGACCTTAACAGTAATAAAATTTTTATATCTTATAAGGATACTTCTCAGGTATCTGGAATCTATACAGTAAAGGTATTTATTGAGTTATATGAAGGAAAATGTAGTTAGTCTAATCAGTGAAATAATATGTTTCTTAATAAATTACTTTAGGTTAAACAGTATTAACAATTATTTCCTCTTATGGCATACCATCAGCAAGATTATGAACTACAGAAAATATGTCATTCTGTATAGCTGAGGTACTTATATGTATAAGGACCCTTATAATACCATTTTTATCCCTTTAAAATTTTTAACTATAATAGTTTTCGTTTTTCCTAAAAACTGGTTGTTGAATAATATCTGTATGGATTGTATACTTTGGGAGGTAATATTAATTGTGGTTCAATCGGAAACAGAAATTAATAGTCATAGATGAACCTTACCATAAATGCTGCTCCTGTCATTTTAGTAGAATACCCTAAGATTTCCTCAGTTTGCTATGGGAAAAGGGGTGTATCTAACAGTTAGTTAAATTTTCTATTCAGTTATAGTCTTACTGAATCTAAAACAATGTGCATTCTGAATAAAGAGTTTATCCTAGAATTCCCATGATTAGAAAAATAATAATGTAAATTAACAAATGAATTAAAATATATATAAGAAGCTCTATTTATAGGTATTGATCTTGATCTGCTGTTCCCAAGTAAAGCCACTTTATATTGTCTAATGGTACTAAAATTTTGCTAAGAATTTTTTCCTACTAGTCTGATAACAGTACTGCTCTGCACAGACATATGCATACACATGCACACACACAGTGACATATTATTTATATTAAGGTTTATATTCTGAGATTTATTGCAAAGGATTGCCTTATGTGATTGTGGGTTTGGATTAGCAGATCAGAAATCAATACAGCAGGCAGTCAGGAGGGAAGATAATGAACAGTACAGCACTCTACTAGCACTGACCAAAGATATTATCCACAAGTGGAAGTTCTTTTTTCTTGGGAAAGCTACAGCCCTGCTTTCAAGGTCTTCCAACTGATGAAGGCAGGCCCACCAGATTATCTAGAATAATTCCCCTAATGAAAAATAATTTCATTAGAAACTGATTAGAGACTTTAATTGAATCTGAAAAAAAAACCCTTTTCATCAATATCCAATTAATATGTATTTGAATAAATAGGCACTCTAGCCTAGTCAAGTGAACACATTTAAAAAGCCATCATGGCCATTAACTTAATTGATAGTTCAACCTCTTCTTATCTTACATTTTTTTTAACTTTAATTCTAACATTAGCAAGAAAGAAAAAAAATAGATAACTTGAATATTTAAAACACTAAATTTTCCCCCCAAATCATTGAATTTTTGTTTTAAAATTATATGAGCATATATTACTCTCTTCATACCATTCAGCATTGGAATTAGAGTTATAATTACTGGATATTTAGAAATGTGGAATTTTCTCAAAGGGATATTATTAGTTTTGAGCATGAAGACCCCATGTTCAATATAGAGCAGACAGATAAAGTATTAACATATGACAAAGGAAAGTTATAAAGAGTGATGCAGAGACAGTATCAACAGAGTCAGGAAGAGAAAAATGTTAGTCATTGAAGTCCAAAATTTTAAAAATGTAAAAAACTTGGAAATCTATATGGCATATACAGTAGGATTTAGAAGGCCTTCCTTATTAAAATTAATTTCAAGGTATTATACTTTATTCATGATTTATTTTCTGTAAGCATACTACAAATGTCTAAGAATCTTAGATAGGATCAGAAATGCAAAATTTGAGAAAGACAAACTGAACATATATCTATGATTTACCACTAAACCTAAATCTAAGTGTGATTTAGGCTTTTTAAAATCAGTACTTTTAATTACAAATTAGTTTGCATGCCTCCTAAAGTGTGATTGAGAGAGCAGTTTAACAGATAATTGTTTTTTTAATGGAGTAAGAAAAATTTTATACTTGCTTGAAAACAATGTCTGGAACAAATCATGGATAGTGACACAAGCAAATAGTTTGGTAATTTTACCTTTAGCTATGTGAAGGCTGCTTTCCCAGGCAACTTCCAACCCAGGATCTCTAGTTCTTTCATTTTTCTGTAAGAACGTTAGCTGACGTTCTTCTGGTTCTCTAGCTAAAGTAGTATCTGTTCCAACTCTCTGATCAAAGGTTAGCCTATGAAGGTAAATAGGGGAAAGGCTCAATTAGAGACCACATTTCCATTATTTCTTGAAATTTCCTTTTAAATTTTGTAACCCTAAGTTATCTGTATCATGAATACCTGAAGGGCTTGTTAAAAATCCAATTTCCCAGGCTGCAACCCAGAAACTACAAAATCAGAATCTCCATGGTTGGATGCAGGAAATCAGCATGATAGAAGAAGCACACTGGATATTCTTCTGTGCCCTTAATTTTGAAAACAACTGCCTTTAGGTAAAATTATCCCATAACATAGAACTTCAAATGTTTAAACTTTTACAAAATACGTCTTTCTCCAGAATTCATTTTTGACTATTTTTCAGGAAAATAATGAGGCAAGATTCATTTATAAGTCCACATCAACTAGTTTAGGTCATTCGAATTAACCACCCTGGGAAAGCCTCTCCCGTCAATTGAACAACTTATTTAAGGAGCTCTGTCCGATACAATCCTCTTTACTTCATTTTGTCCCCTGTTGATACCATCTTGCAGGGGATTGCCAACATGCTGAGACCTTGAGGGATCTAAACTGAGATTACAAAAGCAAACCCTGAATGCATGCTCTTTAGAAGGTAGATTCCTATAGGCTATAATACCAAATGTTTAGAAGTGAGTCAAATAAGAGTGACACCACCTTGCAACCATTTCCCTTTTTGAGATGTTCTTAATTCTGAGCCTCAGGAAAAGATTCTTATGAACAGATTGTACAAGTGTTCAAAAACTTGCTAGAGATCATAGCACAAAGCCAGGCTGTGTCCGCATTCTGCAGCCAAAATTCCAAGTCTGATTATAACCTAGGGATGAAATGATAATCAAATAGTGCCTTCTCCCACCCTGACCTCCATCAGATAATTGTTTCACTTTACTTTTGCTAAGGATCTTTTGAGCAGCATTTAGATTCTATTTCTATAACTGCAGGGCAAGATAAATGTCCCAGCTCTTTTGCTGTTATGTATGGAGTTTAAGACTTGAACTAGAAACATTCGTTTTCTTGCAGTTTGAAGACTAAAGCCAACTAATAGCTGATAAATAAAGACTTTGTAATACAGCAGGCTGAGGAGTGTATTCTGTAAACTATCAAAAATAAGATGTAACTGAATTTTAAAATTCACCATTGCTCATTGTCTGCTTGTGAAGGAAACATGGTGAGCTCCATTGGAAACTATGTCAGTAACCAGACCTTTCTTCTCATTCTGTTACTGAGCTCAAATCTTAGTTAGGCTCTTATCCCTGGACAATTTACATAGTCCCATCAAAACCACTCAGCCCATAGTACCTGGAGTAGTTCAGACAGTCTCATGTCTAATTAGGAAAAATGTGCAACAACCAAAACAAAACAAACATGGGGGCCTTGTTTCCTGCCAGTTTATAAATGAGAGTCCTCTCACCACCATCTTGTATGCAAGGCTTTCAATGTTTCACTCTGTTGAGTTGCCTTCAGAGAGCTCACAGACTCCAACTACTGTTGTTAAGCAGATTCAATATTCAATTAAATTTGGTGCTCTTTAAGACACTATGAAAGGCATAGCAGGCATAAAAATAATAAAAATATGTCCTCAAGAAATTTACTCTTAAAATTGTGTGAAGGGAGACAAAGTAATTATGAAGATAATATACCATATGTTAAGTGTCTCAAAAGAAGGGGAAAAGTATCATTGAGGTTCAAAGGCAGATTATGAATCCCAAGTCTTCTGAAGTGATCCTGGCCCCCTCAAGGTAACCAGGAAACTACTGACTTGGAAAATAGTAAACACATGGGTGTTTAAATTTAAAGTAAAGAGGACTTTAACATATTGATTTGAACATATTAATACCAAGCAATAGCACATCAATTTTGAGACTATTCCATCTGTTTGAACTTGGGGAAACACTTAGCCTCTTAAATTATGGGGGCAGCAGAATTTAAGAGGATGTGAATTGGCATGACCCACAGTACTATACCAAGTTACCTAAGGTAATAACTGCATGACCTTGAGCTAATTACTTTTCTTTGGACCCTCATTTTCCACATCATTTAAAGGGCGACACAATAGTACCTAACTTTTAGTATTGAGAGAGATGACTGAGTAAAGGCATACTGATTTCTTAAGGCTTGTTTCAAATGCTCAACACATAAGTGTGTGCACATACACAGTCTTTAGAAAGCTTGGAGTTTGCTATCCTAAGTATTTGGTGGGTATCACTATTCTGAATTTGTCATTAGGGAAAGCTGTTAATCTCAGAGCAAAGAAATATTGGAAAATGTCTCAGCAAGAGATAAGAACAAGAATACGTTTTTCACCCTAGACTGGGTTACAAATTCAAATGCCTATCATATACTTGTAAGTAATGTACAAGAGTAAGATGGGCCACAAGAAATATGTTTATTCACATTTTTGTTGAAATCTGCAGTCTATGGGTCTGTCTTTTGTTTTTCCTCTTCTGACAGAGACGTATGTACACATACTATTTCTAAACTATAAGAAAAGCATCAGAATGAGGACAATAAATAGCAAGTAACACTCCACTGCAATGTCATGAGGGTGAAAAACAATGACAGAAACTGTTGATTTGGACAGTTTATGTCCCTTCTAAACAATAGCAGCTGCTATTCAGGTCTTGACAACTCTTGTCACATGGAAATTCAGATCTGCTGTTAGTAGATTTTTCAAGAGAAATTGGAGATCTGGAATTTTTTTTAAAATAAAATCTATTAGTTTAAATGTTGAGTAGAAACAAAACAAAAAAATACCCATTCACATTCATTCTGTTGACCAAACATGTCTGTGAAATTGCCCATATAACCTCTGCCCTAATGTTCTATTTGATGTAACCAAAATGTGTGTGTTACTCTCTTGTCTATGTTAAAACCAAAGGCAAAGGACAGTGGGTACTCTCTGAGACTTTTCTTACAGCTTAACTCCTGCCATTGTTTGCTCTCAGATTCCCAGGTAAAAATCAGAGGAGCAGTGTTTTCATATGTTTGGCATCATTTCTGAAAAATTGGACATCATCTATAATTCAGCCTGATAATTTTAAGCCCTAGCTCACTTTAAACCTACCCAAACTTTTTAAAAATTTAATTAGTTGCAAGTAGGTCCACGGCATCATTGTTATTTTAAAGCTTTCTAGAAAATTCTAATATATAGACAGAGCTACCAATAACTGCCCTAGTTTGGACTTATCTTTTTACACATAAGGAAATTGAAGACATGAGGAAATAATATAGCTACAATAGCTATTATATAGTACTAATTCCACATGATCCCTGATGTATGCTAAGTGCTAATTTTAGTGTATGGATGCTGAAGGGGTTCCTGTTAGTCTAGATCTTAGTTTCCAGACATCATGGATTTGTTTTCTACTTTAGGCCTTCTAGCTTGGCGCAAATTACACAACAGACCAAAACAAATCAACTCTTGGAGTCAAGGACTTTATCTTCTGTCATCTTAGCACCAAAGTTTCAGCTAATAAGTTCCATTTGAAACTACAACCAATAGGCTTATTCTGTCAAATGAAACACTAACATGCTGTGAGTATTACCTCAAAATACATTTTCTCCTGGGTGACACCTATAGTGATCCCACTGAATCATGTTCTTTTGTACTTAAAGTGCTTCACCTTTTGTTTAATGTGACAGGTAGTTGAAACTGTTAGTTTTCTTTTAAGCAGACTCATAAGAGGGAAAGAAAAAACATCTGAACAAAACGAAATACATAATACCAGGATATAATCCTCAAGGAACACAGATTTACATAGGGACTTAGACTAGGACCTCGCACTGAATAACCGTTGTAATTACACATATTATCTCTAGGATTGTTTTCTCATACATAGGGAGTGTTTTAGAATAAGTTAACAGAGAGATATATTTTATTATTTGATAATGTTTTATATGAGTTTGGAGCAGAGGTCAGCAAACCTTTTTTGTAAAGGGTCAGATAGGTAAATATTTTAGGTTTTGCAGGTCAGATGGTCTCTGTTGTAATGATTCAACTCTGCCATTGTGGGAAAGCAATCATAGACAAAATGTAAATAAATGAGCATGGCTGTATCCCAGTGAAACTTTTATTATAAAATCAGATTTCAGTCTGCAAGCTGGATTGGGCCAATGGACCATAATTTGCCAACCTCTGTTGTAGAGGATAGTTAATAAACGATTCCTGATTTCTGAATATTGTTCTAATTATAAATAGCTATTCATCTCTAACAGCTGCAGAGATCCTCATATAATTCAAAATGAAAATAAAACTAAGCAATATACACAATTAGTGAAGTAAAATGATTAAATCTGTTTAAAATATTTTGAAGAGTTGCTAGGCTAGTAATAGAGAAGCTAAAATTCTATAAGAAGTTGCCCAAAGTTTCTTCTTTTCCTTGATAACTTATGTACTCTCTGTTTTCAAAAAGAAGGTCTAACCTGTCATTTTTTTTCTGATTGAAATTAGCTAAACAAAAAAGTCATAGACATATTATACTACAGTGGGTGCTTATTAAAATCATCTTATTTCTCTTGATCCCTACTATGGATATTAATTTGATCAATTTCTAATAAGATTTCACTGAGACTGGAGTTTACACTTAATCAATTTCTCAATTTTATGATGAGACATTAATCCATATGTAAATTCTACCATTTCTACCTTTACTGGGTAATAAATGCCATAGCCTGTACACCTGTCTACATAGTCCAGATGCAACAGCTGCTGGTAAACATTGCTTAGGACTTTGTTAGTCAAACTGTGATTCATTGTCCAACAATGTTTATGCCATCTGGGATCTTGTCAGAAAATCAGAATAACAAATCAGAATCAAATGTGTATTAAAGTTCAAAAATACTGATTAGGACACACACATAAAATATGCACTGAGCTACTCAATGGAAATCTGAGATGACTTTATGATCTTATAATGTTTATTTTAATTAGGAATTTACCCTAAGGGTGCCCTAGTAGGGACTCAGGCTTTGGCTAAGACTTTGAAATGAATCTAACCTAATAGACTATGTTCTTTAGCCAAATAAATCAAATATATAATTGAAATTTTTTTACTTTTTAACTGATAGCTATTATATCATATTAAGGGAATCATTATGCTCATGTAGTTATACTTATTTTGTGGTACATTTACCCAAGAGTGGTGGTTGTTATTTTTAGGCTAACGATTAAAATGTGTGTTATACAGGTGTAAGCTTACCAATGCGAGGATTGTTGACCATAGAATGAGAGCACTGGAATGGGGGATGGTGGCTACGTTTATAGGACACTAGAGAACCCACTGTATCCACCTTAACAGTCGGTTCAACAACGCTTCCCTTCTACAGGGTGAAGGAGAGTTAACTCTCCTTTTTGGAGCCCTGATATCACTTTACGATATTACTCCTCAGAGTAGACTACTTTGGTCCTGACCCAGATTCCCTTTGAGTTACACCTTGACATTAGGAAACACATGTTTTTACTTTACACCAGGGCCTCCAGTGTAGGTGGTCATGCACTTCCCAGTAGGTGTGCAGGGTGATCCATAGGGAGCAGGATGACAGTATTATAATTTTATTTCTAATTATTCTATTTCAATATGCTTACTTCACTTCTCTTTCTGTACTATTAATACAGAATTATGCATTAATAACTAAATCAATATTGAATAAATATTCATGTATTAGAGATGCAGATTCATTTTTTTTAACTTAGAGGAATAAATTCAAAATGTTTGATATTTTATTATTTCATTTATAAATCTATGTTTTAGGAGAGCATAATTATCTTATATAATGTATGGAGAACCATAGGCATTATATTGTACAAGAAACTGGATTCATAATTTTTACAATAAAATATCAAAAAGACCATTATTTCTAAAAGCAAGTGATATTGGTTGCAGCCAAGACAACATATAGATCTTAAGTGAATAAAGTATAGTCATTTTTCTACACATAGAAGACATAATTCAACTCATTTTGGCTTCTGTTATTCTCACTAGATGGTTATATTTTTTATTGTATAATAACTCAACATAGTAGTCTTCAATTTATTTTTCCTATGTCTCTATCCTAGCTGTCAGTTTCAGATATAAATTGAGTAGCTTTTAAAAAAAGTTTCATCCTCTACCCTCCTAACTGCTATAAATGTTAAACTACTTGCTAAACTGAAGTCAGTCATTGCCTTAAATCTGTAACTGCTGAATATTTAGCAGGATTCCATATCGTTAATGTTCGAATATAATGGAAAAAACCACAAATGCTTTTAAGTGAAACAAAAAAGTGGAACTTTGTGCTTTAAAGTATGTGACACTCCTGAAACATAATTCTAATCAATTTAAACTGACTGCATCCTCATTGGTCTGTGTATAAAGGTAATTATTTAAAGGTAATTTTTTTCACACTTACTTATTATATTGAGATTGCTATAAAAGAATGAAGTTTATCAGTGGTTCTGTTCAATATTTCTACATCAGTCCCAGAGACACATGCTTAGCTCTACTTTCAAAACAGCAAGAGTATATTCCTCCCCATAATCCTATTCATAAAGACATCTGTAGTTTAAGAGAACATTAATTAGAGTTTTGAAATTTAAAAAATCTATTAGGAGATAGTTTGACTAGGGTTAAACTAAATATAAATGACCTTTGACTGACTAATGCTACTTTAAGTTTAGTCCAGGATCCCACTGAAATCCTAAAGACCAGGGTCATACTGGCTATTAGCATGATTTTGAAAAATTTCATTATATTACAACAGAGTCATGATAAGCATATTAGTTTGAAGTATTTTGGCTTCAATTTTCATTATATCCCTTGTTGCATTTTAGACTCTTTGTTACCAATTTATCCATTATTATGAATTGTAATCATGTAATAGAAGTTAGCACTGTGTTTAGATACCTATATATGTATATATATTCATAAATATAGTTTTATAAAAATAAAACACTATAGATTTTAATGGATTTTTATAAGATAATTCTTAATTATTTCTAAAGTAACAACCTGAGAATTTGAAACTCTGAGTTTGAATCCACCACTAATTGAATGGTATAACTTTTGGTATGAATGTCAGTTAACTTTCTGGACTCAGTTTCATCATGTATAAAATAGAGGGCAAACCAACTTTATAGATTTGTAGTAATTTCTGAATTATAAAGTAAATCATTTGAAATCTATAAAACTCTAATAAAATGTGGCTTGTTACTAGTAATTTCACAAAATAGAGCAGTGTTCAGGAATTAAGTCATTTGGGCTCAATGCCAACTTATTTTCTTATATATGTGTGTATGTATGTACTGCATATAATTAAATTTTATATTTGTAAATTTTTAACTAAATTTTATCAATATTTTAATTTTTTCCAATGTAGGCTAAAAATTCTAACAAGGTTTTTGTCAATGTCTCACTGTATCAAAGTGACACTTTTATTATATGTCTCCTGTGAGTTAACAAAATTATTGTTCAATTTGTAACCATTCAGAGACTTCAAAAAAGTCTACTAAAAGTATATTTTTCTTTCACTCTATAATTTCCGTTAATCAGTGCTTAACATGAATAATCTCTGCCTGAAAAAAAGAAAACTAGCAAGTAAAAATTCAGAAAACCTTAAAAATACAGTTTTATAACCATTAATAAAAGAATTGTTCCTGAAAAAATGTCATTTCAAATATATTTTCTTACAGTTATATAGACAATACCTTTGCTCTCAATTGAAGATTTAATGAGGAAGTAAATGTAAATTCTTAGTAAAGCAGAAAAAAAAAATTTCCAAAAGAAAAAATCTCTTAACATACTAAAGGTGTTCCAAATTTGCTACACTATTTGCCTCTTTTCGTAGCCTTTAAATTTTAGTAAATCAATGAATAAGATGAGAAAATAAAAAGTAATAAAAGTGAGATTACATATTTATTTAATAATGTGATAAATAATGTGGAATTTTCTTACTAAACTGAACTTGAAAACATCTGTAATTTTCCACCAGCCATTTATCACTGACCCGTACAGCAGCAGTATCTCTTCAAAATGCTGTGTGATATGTATGATTCTTCAGTATTGCTAATTGTAGAAATAATAATTATGATAATAATGATGTTTACTAGTGATAAAACTAACAGAATCCCCAAACAGTAGATTTACTTGAGCAGCTGCTGGTTTAACATTAGGTTAGAGGAGTAAACCTGTTTTTTTATTTTAAATAGTTTAAAAATGTCCCAGCTATACTCAATTGGTAATGATTGCTAGGAAATAACCAGGTAGATTTATTGCAACTTGAAAAGTTATGATTGTTTTTGACCAAAACAGTGCCATTTTTAAATAATTATAAAATTATAAGGTAAAAAGATGTAAATTGATGGTGTTCCGGATAATAACTATAAAACTATATGAACAATTTCTCATTTTTAACTATTGTCAAAATAACCAGTTTAAAACATTCATTTAAATAACTTGCTGATTTTCACCAAAAAATAGACTTGCTTGATGGTTTATTAGCTATTTATCTGAAGTGTCTACAAATAGCCATTAAAATGGTAGATGTTAAATGTGTTGTCATAGGCCTTTTACACATGCAGAGAGACAGGAAATGTAACTTAAATAAAAAACAAAGCTGCACTTTGTATGAATTCCATGACAAATTGTTAACATAGATCTGTTTGTAATATAGATTATTTATAATACATTTTAAATAGTATTAGATTTAGTGCATACTTTTGCTCTTGTAATGTGTGTGTGTGTGCACGAGTAAATGTATGTGTAAACAAGTCTTGAACTTTCAGAACTTTCAGGTTCTGGCAGAAACGATGGAAAACATTCTGATTCAAGTTTTCTTAATTTTGGAAATTTCCAGCAAGTACTGCTTTTTGGCTTTGCAGAGACACTAGTAAGATATTAAATGGAATTTGTGAGAAGTCCTGGAGATTCATCAGTTGAACACTTCTTTTACCTACACTAAACAAAGATGTTTGAAGTTGTTCATGCTGAATTTGATTCATTCATTTTCAATTTCAAATTATCTTTACATTTTCTAAAGCTTATTATCTCTGCACAGAAATCTATTTAATGATTCAGACAGCTAAATTAGAGTTAAAAATCTAAGAAAATAAGTTCTAATAAACTAAAGCTTTAAACTATATTATGGGAAGCTCTTAGAGTTTGTGTTCCCAACATGTCTAACTTACCGCAGTGGATTGGGTTGTAGTTATATGAACACAATTACTGTACCATGGCATGGTTTGTTTGGTGAGCTCAACCATCTTATTTGAATTACTCCACAGTCAGTCTAATCAATTCAGCTGTGATCAGTGGTTAATTATGGCTGGAAAAAAAATCAACCATGAAGCAGTCAATTTAGAGACTGCCTAAAAATACAGACATACTGTGGGGAAAATAGATTCTAATGATAACAGAAAAATTGAATAAAACAGCTGAAAATAAGTTGAGATAAAGTAGAAAGTATTTTAGCACTTGAAATCCTCTAAATATTTTTGGGGTGTAAGGAGCAGTTTCTCAAGATGATATGAACCTTTCTGTAATCCAACTGTCACCTCCTTTCTTTGTGAATTTTTTTGTAGAAATAGAGGAATAAATCATAATTTATACAGACATTTTCTCTAGAAATATCCTCTTTTTACACCACTTGTTCATTCTTCATTCAGAGAGTAATGAAAAGCTTAATCCTCTGCTAAGTTTGCTGTGGAAAATCCCATTGCATCTCAAAGCAGTAATCTTTCTAGTCAGAAGATAACATTTTTAAAGGCTGAATTGGACCCCTGTGTTTTTCTTAACTAGACACCTGAGAATTAAAAACACAACTGTCAAGATATCTCCTAGCTGGTATTACAGGAAACTTAATCCATTTACTCACTAGTGTGATGTTCTGCTAGCAGGAAGCCAGAATATACTAAAAAAAGTTTCAATTCTTTATTTAAATGCCTATATTCCTTCCCCCCAAAAATAATGTCCAGTACAGTTTTAGGGTTTTTGAAATTAATGAGAAAGCTATTTTCTTAGACACTATGTAAATAAACAAACATATTGCAAGTTATTGTACTTACAAACAAAACAAAAAACAAACACCTTGGAACATAGTAAATGTGTATAAATTATTTTTTAAAACAGAATATTTCAAGTAGATCCCACATGATTAACTGAATATATTTAGAATCTAGGGACATACCAAACAACCAAAAAACCCATAAAACCAAACAACAGATAAATGACCAAATTTCAAAGAACTGAAGTAAAAAAAAGTTTATAAAGCATCAGACTAAGATTGGTATTATCATTACAGAACCTCCCTCCACTTTAAAAGCAGATAATATATATAAAGACTAATTAAAGGATGGTCATTCATTTTATAGAGAAGACAGCCTATTCCAATAAAGTACATGGAACTCTGAAGACTTAGCCAAACTTTCAAGATAAGTGTTTTTTTTCCTTCTCATCAAAGCTAGCTAGCATCAATGACTTTAGAATGAAAATCTATTCCATATGTGTATAGGTCTATGTATACACTTGTTTGAACACACATATTAATATACATATTCATATGTATATATATGGGTTAAAAATCGTTTGTACTAGTGCAGTGACCTGTTGTCATCAGTCTTCTCAAGTACTATTCAGAAATCTGCTTTGGTTTCTCAGAAATCAATGAAGAAATTAGAAATGCCTCTTAAATAGCAGGAGCTGACATAGTGTTCTTTTTTAAGCAGCTCCTGACATAACTAGATAAAAAAGAACGATGAACTGATCTTGTGGTAAGAGCTATATCAACGGAAAAATATTTACTGTTCCGATTAAAAATGAATTAACCCAAACAGACAGGCTTTTAATTGAAATCTTGATCACATTTCCTTCCTGTTTAAATGCAAATGTAAAATCCTTTTATAAACTAATAGAAATCAGAAACTAAAAAGTGAGCTACAACTTACATGATTCAGTAATCTAAAATAAGTTCAGGTCCAATATAACATGAAATACTGAAAGTATTAAAGTGACTTTTACAGAATTCAATATAATTTGGCTATTTTAAAAAATTCTAAAATAATTGCTTATTTCTAGCATTGAGTTTTAATTTTTATGCCAGTTGATATTTCAAGTACATATTTTTTGTTACTAACTTTCTTGGAATAGTAGAAAATCATATTTTTGTCTTTGATGAATTACTATTTTACATCACTAATGTACTGCATTATAACACCTTTTTTCCTACATGAAGTATTAATAAATGCTTATATTTGAACACAACATTGCTTATTTAAACTTAAGCAGAACAATGTGTACATTATGTACTGTGACCACTAGATATAACTTAAGCCACAGTCTAAAGGAGAAAGAAAATTTGAAAATTCCTTCATGGCTCCTATTGCAAGGAAAGAGCCCAGGGTTTGCATGGAATTGACAAATTGGGAGTTATATTCTGAAGTAGCTGTAGTACCTGGCAGTGCATGAAAACCTTCATGTAATTTATTTAATCTTTACGGACTTGAATCTCTTAGTTATTCTAATATTTTTTAAAAAATATAATATTTTAAGGACCTACAAGAGCTGAAACTCTCATACATATATGTTTCTAATGAACTCTCATGAAAGTGTATGTTTCTTACCTAAGGTAACTTGGCTCTGTAGGGGGCAAGCTGGAACCAGATGTCAGCTTCCTAACCTCAGGTCAGCCTGCAGAATTCGATGCAGTATACAGTTCTCAGATAGTTGATTTAGTGTTTAACTGAATACGCATGGTATATTATACATCTCTTTTGATCCTTTGTCCACTGTTTAGCCTACAAATATCTGAAGCAAATGCGCTTACCAGTGAGGGAGAGAATATTTACAGTGCTGTATAAGCATGGATATGTTATTTATTAGAAAAGTATCATCTTAGTTATTCTACTGTCTTTACTCCTGACACTCACTTAACAGTACCTAATGTGAAGTATACTTTGAGACACTAAGAAGACATCTTTTTTTTTTCAAAATTATCCTCCCTTTACTGAGAAAGTTGGCACTGATAGACCTAAATCATTACTGATTGTAAGATCTTGAATCTTACAATTTAAAAGATATGTGCTTTTTACACATTAGTTGGAAAAAACTTAGTGTACAAATGTGTATATGTTTTGGTTGCCCAATATTTAAAAACTTCCTGAATTCATTTTATGTCTTTTTTTATCAATCTTGGTGGAAGGCTTTATCAGACTTCTTTGCAGCCAATGTATAGGTGTGTAACCCATGCTTGGCCCATCAGTCACTCTCATTTTGAATTGAGGCTAATGACACAAGAACCAGGGCCTGGGCTGCATTGTGATACCAAGCACATCTTAAAACAGCAGGGTTAGTGAGGACAGCTAGTATCAGCACCAGCTATGCTGGAGGAAGACCTGGAGATGCTAGTGTCCAGTGGCCATGATAGCAGTGTCCTCTCTAGGAAAGATCTGGCGTGTGATTGGACAGCAGTTCCAAACACATAACCTTCTTAGGTGCCTGCCCATTTTCCTGAGTCTGAGATTCTGGGTTTGCAGCAATTTAATGATATCACCATTATTTCTTTAAATAAACTTGCTTTCTGACAGGAAAACTTAAAGCAAATTCCCCACATTACAATGTCAATTATAGATATTTCAGTATGTATCTATACCAGATAAGAGCTATTTTTAAAACTAAAACCACAATAACAACATAAAACCAGCAAATTAAACATTTCTTTAATATATATTTAATAACTAGGTCACGTTTAGTCTTCCCACTATCTTTTTTTTTTTTAAGTTGGCTGGTGAGAATAAACATCCAAGCAAAGAAGGTACACATGATCCATATTTTGTATTTTGTTGATACTGTCTTCTAAGTTTCTTTTGATAGCTAACAATGCTCCTGCTATCCCCACCCTTATAGCATTGATTTATTGAAGGAATTGGTCATGTGCCTAGTGAAATTTTGCTGATTTTATCTCATTGACATTATCATGTTTTATTGATCCACTGTCTCCAAGCTTCCAAGGTTGCTCTGAGAAATTCAAATAATTCTTTATATACTCTACTACATCCCATTCCAAGGACATTGTAGAATTTCTGCTTTTCTTCTTTATAATAACATACATTGGCTTGGGTCTATTTTCATCTATTTTGCTGGCACTCTGTTGGATCTTTTAATTTGGAAACTGAAAGTTTTTCTTGAATATTTTATTAATAATTTCTTCTTTTTTCTCACTTCCATTTTTTTGGAATTTCATGAATTTGTATGTTGGAATTTAATTTCTTAAAACTTCTATCTTATTTTCCATATCTTTGCCTTTCTGATGTATTTTCAGAAAAGTAGCCTCAGCTCTTCTTTAACTTTTCATGAGTTTTTTCAGGCAAACATTTTTTTTTTTTAATTTCCAGAATCTCTTTCTTTATGCTTTCTTCTTTATAGCTTCCTGATCTTTCTTCATATATATATATATATATATATATATATATATATATACACACATACATATATACACATATATATACATATATATATAATACCTTCTCTTTCTGAGAATATTAATGATTTTATTTTCCTAATTCTTAGTTTCTGATTTCTCCAGTTTGATTTAATATATCTCCATCCTGGTATTTATCATGTTAGAAGGTTTCTATATACACTTGTTTATCTCTGATTTTCTTCTAAATCTTTGAAATAGCTAATTATAAGCTCTTTGCTGTCTTTGGGCTCAAAGACACTGCTGTCACTCATCTTTGGGCTTTACTGTAAGGTGATCTGGTTGGGCAATCTAATATTAATATAGGCATATTTATGTCTTTCCTGTTGGGCTTTTCAGATTCTCCAGAGAAGGCTTTACCTGACTACCCTAAGGGTAATCTTTGAAGGAAGAAGGCTTGTATCTCTCCTGTCTCTGCATATAAATATTCAGTTATTTGACTTTTATTAAGTATAGAATTCCTTGCCCTCAACTCTCCCTATTATTCTTCCCCTTTCAAGAAAAGGTCCTTTGCCTTACAAACTCTTAAGAATAAGTCACTAGTATTCTTTGGAGATTAGGAAGAGTCATTGTTGTAGGTTTGATGTTGGGGAAGGAGGCTCTAAGATCGGATTTACGTGTAGGATGTTTTTAAAGGCCACTCCACAGGTTCAATACCTGTAAACAGAAAGGGAAGAAATTATATTCGTATAGAGGGAAACGTCAAGCTGCGATGTAGTCCCCAAAACACTTGGCTGACCCTACAGAGAACTCTGGAATGAGAACAGCTCTTCAAAGTTGTCCCTACTTGGGCTTAAATACTTAGGCCTTTATCTGGTCTGAACCTCTCTCTGGTGTTGGTTAGTCTTTAGATGTTGGCCACCCCAAGTAGGGATGAGACCTTGGATTAAATGGCCTTCTGTAAACTGAGGTAATCCTCGAGGGGACTTACACTGAAGTCTGTCTGAGGCAGCTGTCACAGCAGTGGGGTCACAGGTCATTCATAAGGGAGCACCTGGCTGTGCCTTAGAGTGTCCAGCAGCACAGGCATTCACAGAGCTGGATGGGTGGACAGAGAGGGATTCTTACTGCTTCTTCAACATTCTTTCATAAAATTCTCTTGTTTTCTCTCTGCCTTTTCCCCCATTTTAGGAAGCATCCAGTGTGGCCAATCTCTACATCTTTTTGTGGTTCTGTTGTGTAAATTGTATTACTCAACTTTCCCCACTGCCAGCATAGGATTCAGCTCTCTTTGATATGCTGTCAGGCACATGCATCTTTCATCATTCCAGATTCCAAAAACTTAGTTGCTATTTTATCTTTCACTGTTTTCTTTATCCTTGTAGGTTTATGACTCTTTGAAAATCCTTTTCTCTCCTTTTAGTCCAAAGCAAAAAATAATGGGTATGTTCAACCCATCATCTTTATCCATATATCCCTGGCCTCACTGTTAATATGTGAAATTTTATGCTTCCCTCTACCTCACCTTTTGCTTATTTTTTCCAAAAGTTTACTATGCATTTCTGTTGCTTTATACAATTGTCTTTCCCTGTACATAGAATTAAAAGGGAATCATTTTTTCAAATGTTATCTCAAAGTTGTATCTGATTTTTCTAAGTATTTATTGAATAGTATCTATATCTTCAATAAGATTTTTTCTACATGTAAAAAAAAAAAAAAAAAAAAAAAGAAGATGCTTTTACCCTCTCCACACAGCACATTTGGTTTTAAGGTGTTTTAGGGCAGTCATTATAGCTGAGATAGAGGGATACTCTTTTTTCCTAATGGGGCCCTTCTATTAATATATTATTATTTTCCTATGATGATGGCATCTGAACAGAAACCAATCTAGGTAGGTAGATAGGACTTCTCCTTCATGAAAAATTCTGTGTATAGTGTAAAACTTTTAGTTTCACAAGTACATTTAAAGAAGGAAATAGTGTGGACTTCCTCCAACCCCTGTCCCTGTGTAAAATCATAATATATATATAAGAGGTATCAGTGTAAAATAAATGACATTGGCATTTTTGCTCAGAATTTTGCCTTCATGATACTTGAGGCTTGAGATAAATATCTTTCAATTGCCCTTAGTCTTAAATTTTAGTTTGAAACTACATCTGATGCCATTAATAAATAGGGATCTATAATATATATTCATGTAGTAAGTAGACACATGCCCTACACTAAGTTTTGCCCTTTAAATCATTTCTCAATTGGGCTTGCCATTTCCTTCCTACATCTTGATTTTGAAAAAATAATAATATAGAAGAACAAACATTTGGAAAAGGAATAGAGATTAGTAATTCAGTTACCATAACACTAATGTTGCTGAGTACTATGAAAAGGAACATTCATCACTTGTCCCAAAATAACAATGTCAGGATCTATCTAAGTAATCCAAGACCATAGAAACAACCTAGTGTGGTTCTTGGGTTCACAAGCTCAGGTCAGTCTTGTGAATGTATGCTCATAGCACAAGTGCTTATGTAAAAGGAGTGAACTGTACCCAGGGATGGGAAGGAGGCTTGCTCCTTATAATACTAAATACACAGGGTGAATCATACGTCGCAGAGGGTGACATAAGCTGACATATAGAAGGATATACTGATATGTAAGTAAGCTAAAGCTGACAATTTTTTTCCTTCCTGGAAATCTGGTAAATGCTGAGTAAGGCTTTTATTTGATCTTCCTTTAATGCAAGCATCAGCTGTTCAGTATAGAGGGAGCTGATAGAAGGGAAAAAATATCAAACTCCATCCCCCCAATACTTGTCTTTAAAAGGTTCCTTTCTAGTAAATGGCAGTCTATTAAGGTTCTTCCTAGACTTAATCAAAGTGCTATACAGAAAGATCGGCCTCTGTGTGAACAGCTCTCTACTCTCTCGGTGAGAGCACAGGCCTTTAATTTTGTAGCTGGCCTAGTCCTGCGAAGCCCACACTCTGCACGGTGTGTGGCTTCTCACTCCCTGTGGTTCTTAGTGGCAACAGGAAGTTGAGGGAGAGGCTGCAGTGCCAGGCCTGCAGGCAGGGATGCTGTCAAAATTGCCTTACTCTCTTCTCTGCAAATAAGGGGCTAAATCCATTTGACACACACTGGGGTAAACAGGCAGTGACATATTTGTAGACAAATTGTCATACAGGAGATTATTCACAAAACAAATTGTTTTTGATTTGAACTCATAGATTGGGGGAAAAAAGTCTGCCAGCACTAACAGCTGCTCCCTTTTCAAGGGAAACAAGCATTTAATGAAAAAGTTAATTTAAAAATAATGTTCTACTGTTGCTAAAATTCCTTAGGGGAAATGTTTAACACTGCTCAAAACTAAAAGAAAAGATACTTGTTTCAACTTCATGTAGAAATATCTTAGTTCCCCTAGGGAATGCAGTAGGTCTCTAGTTAAGTTTTTTGAATCATTTGAACTTTCTTAGTGTTGACAGAATATTTTTTAAAGTAATAATAAAACATTAAAATTAATACCCAAATATTTTTCCTATGGCTCTTTTCTCATTCACCAAGCATTTAATAGTTTCCTTTGAATAAGATTTTTTTTTTTTTTTTTGCCGTACGTGGGCCTCTCACTGTTGTGGCCTCTCCCGTTGCGGAGCACAGACTCTGGATGCGCAGGCTCAGCGGCCATGGCTCACGGGCCCAGCTGCTCTGCGGCATGTGGGATCTTCCTGGACCGGGGCACGAACCCGTGTCCCCTGCATCGGCAGGCAGACTCTCAACCACTGCGCCACCAGGGAAGCCCTTTTATATATATATTTTTTTAATTTATTTTATTAATTTATTTTTGGCTTCGTTGGGTCTTTGTTACTGTGCACAGGCTTTCTCTAGTTGTGGCGAGCGGGGTCTACTCTGTTGTTTCGGTGGCTTCTCTTGTTGTGGATCATGGGCACTAGGCACGTGGGATCCAGTAGTTGTGACATGTGGGCTCAATAGTTATGGCTCTTGGGCTCTAGAGCACAGACTCAGTAGTTGTGGCTCACGGGTCTGTGGCATGTGAGATCTTCCCGGGCCAGTGGTCGAACCCGTGTCTCCTGCATTGGCAGGCAGATTCTTAACCACTGTGCCACCAGGGAAGCCCCTAGAATAAGACTTGAGCTTAAAAAAATTGTGTCATCTTAGTGAGAATTTTATTTTGTTAATTGAGATACAAACGTGTATCCCTTGAGAGTGTTTTAAAATGACCTGGAAGGCACAACTAAAACTTCTCACAAGGAGAATTTACATGGATTCCACTACCATCTTTAGAGATGACCAGGTCAGCTTTTACCAAGACAATAACCCATTCTTCTTGCTTCAGGTGGCAACATCACCTTTTACAGCCTCCACCAGTCTTTAATAAATCAATTTTTATCGGTATCATTGATTACAGACAACCTTCAGTGCCCTGTTACCTAATTCCAGATCCTGCTTCCTAACTCTACTACTCTTATACAGCTTCTTAATTCTCAATTGCCTCCCTGGATTTTCTCGAGGGAAATTATATTTCCTACGTTTTATTTCTTTTGCTTTGGCTGAAGTGGTCACCTAGCTTATCTGAGGCATCAGTTTGAACTTGTTACCTATTCATGAATCAGAGTTAGAGTAAGTTGCAAGCATTATGCGTGTAGGCTGATTGTTTTACATTATAAACATATTTTAATAGAAAACAAACATATTTTTAATTAGTCTGACCTGGCAGCACTATTCTAATTAATCAATGGGCTGTCACCCTGCCTAACATGATCTACCAACTTGTTGAACTAATGTTGCCTCAGGGTACTACTCTCCTTTTCTTTCTCATTATATTAATTTATTAAAAAATATCTCTGAGCTGTGAACATTCTTTAGGTCTGATCAGATAAACCAAATATGGCAAATATAGTTTATATTTTATGACTTAGGTCTCATCTTTTAGCATTGCTATTTAAAACTCATCTCTTAATTTCTCTCATCCCATTTCCCTCTATAATGGCATTATAACTGAATACTTTATCTATAATCATTGCTTTGTATAATTTATATAGTATTTGTTGTCTTGAATTATTTAATACTTTAAAACATTGAGGGTATATATCTCATATAATGTTTTCCCCCTAAAGAAAGAATCTTACATGCTATTTAAAAGCATTCCAAATGTTACTTTCCTTCTGCATTTCTTTTTATTATCTTCAATATTTGATCTCAAGTGCATTGCCTAATGTTTTATTCCCTGACAAATAATTAAGAACATAATGTTTGTCAAAATATGTAAATATGTCAGAACCAGAGGGAGGCTCATAAAAATTTTGAAGTTCTTGTTCTTTATTGTAGACAGTGATTGCATTATTTCAAAAAGAAGGCAAAAGTGGTCTCACTGTACTTCTGATCTCTCCTATTTAAAGTCATATTTATTTCTCCACTACCAGACAGTAATCCTTTCCCTCAAATATTCCAGTATTTTAAAGTCATTTTTATCTTCTTCTCTATTAGAAATTTCTTTCAAGAGAAGAACTGGTACAGTCATTTACTACACGTATAATAATTTAGAGATTAATTGATGAAAAAGCAGCCCAGTGATAGGAATTTCTTTCCTTTCACTGTACTCTGTCCAATGTCCCAACGTGTCCTAGAAGCTGCTTCCACCAGGGTATTTCGTTTCCCACCCTTTCTCTGCCCACTGGGTGGTCCTAACTGCCATTTCTGAGATTAATAGAAGGGGAGTAAAAAGGAATCGCAGAGCTTCTCAGAAAATAGACCGTCTTTAGCTTCTGGTTCTCCAAATGGGATTCAGTGCCAGCATAATAACTGACCCTGTGTTTGAAGAGGACTTGGAAATGAATAAAACAAGATTCTTGAAATGTGCTTCATTTAAGGAGAGAATCAGATATGGAAGCACAAAAGATAATGAGGTCAACATGATAATGAAGTTCTATACAAAGTGCTTCAGTTGCAAAAATGTAGAATTTAACAATCTTTTGGAGGTGATAGTGTGGGGAAGGCTTCACCAAAGAGATGACATTTAAAGGTAGTAGTATTGGATATGAAGACCTCCATGTGTTGCTTGAGCAAAAATGTGGGTATAAAAAGAGCATAGTCTGTTCAAGAATAGGGTGGAAAAATGCTTATAGGAAGCATTAATATGTCTCAGAGAGTGAGCTAAAGCTAATCTAAGCTTTCTGCACAAGCCACACATAAAAGTTCTAGAATTAAATTTTGCAGAGTTTTAATTTTATCATAATGTAGACTACAGAGAGGTGATCTTGTGTTATCCAACTGGAATCAGGAAGAATTTGGAGAAGCCATTTAGGATAATGTTTAAACACTTGGGCTTTGAAATCAAACAGAGCTGGATTAGAGAAATGGCTCTGTCATTCACCAATTGTTTAGGGTAATGGATTTAAATTCTAAGCTTCAATAACTTATCTGCAAATAAGGATAATAATATTACGTACCTCATAGGGTCTTGTAGTAGTCAGTGAGATAACATGTTAGAATCTGATAATATTCTGTTTGAACATAGGAAGTGTTCAATAAATAACTATTATTCTTTATCTCCATAGATAAAATGCAGAACAAGGTCATATAGCTCTATTCATTTTGTAGTAGGCTAAGTTTTTACTTAAGTTAGTTTTGTCTGCTGGTGTCAAAGGAACAACAGGTTAGCCAGGGGTGCGGGTCAGAACAGAAGGTGCATACACCTGCCCAGCCACTAAATGAATCTGTCTTTGTGGGGCAAGTGTTGGCAGGCAGACTCAGTAGTAAGAAGTCAAGAAGTAAGGTGAGGGCTTCCCTGGTGGCACAGTGGTTGAGAGTCCGCCTGCCGATGCAGGGGACATGGGTTCGTGCCCTGGTCCGGGAAGATCCCACATGCCACGGAGTGGCTGGGCCCGTGAGCCATGACCACTGAGCTTGTGCGTCAGGAGCCTGTGCTCAACAACAGGAGAGGCCACAACAGTGAGAGGCCCACGTACCGCAAAAAAAAAAAAAAAAGGTGAAATCTGTATATCCCAAGGTCAGTTCCCTCTCTCTCTCTCTCTCTCTCCCTCTCTCTCCCTCCCTCCCTCCCTCCCCCTTCCTCTCCCTCCTCCACTCCCTATCTCATGTGCCCTTTCACACTTCACTTGCTTTCACTCCAAACCTGTTATATCAGATTAAATAGCTTCTAAATTAAATTCGTTTTCTAACCCCTACCACACTTCTACTGTAACACCCAAACAACTCTGCTCAAATTAGAGAATTTAAATCAACAATATATATTGACCATTAAATCCTGTGGATTAAACTTTCACGTTCTTACTCCCCTCCTCCAACTCCACTCCAGTTGTATAGCCACCAATGCTCTTGTTTAAGTAATTTCAACATGCTACTAACTCTACTACTAGTTTATTTCTAGTGCTTTAATCTTTTTGTTTCTAGTGTTTTAAATCTTATTCTTATCACACTCTGGAATTTTTGTTTCCTGAACAGTTTCTACCACTAGTACACTCATGGAGGGCAAGGCATTTTATATATATATATATATTTGCAGTGTATTTCCTAAGCCAAATTGAAGAGAAGGGGGTTGACTTGCCTCAAATGTATATAGTGAGGTGACAATACTGATAGTATAGCTATAGACGTGTCAGGGAGTTCTAGAAAAGGTAATGGGTAGGTGCTCCAGTGGGACCAGGGACAGAGAGGCTGACATGGAAATGAGGTTAGAAGAAAGTTATGTGATGAACCAAGGAGACTAGAAAATTAACAGGGTGCTCTCCCAACGTATACTGAAGACCTGGGCTGCCTAGATTCAAATCCCAGCTCTTCTGAGTGTTTAGTTCTGTGATCTTGGAAAATTATTTAATTACTCTGTGCTTCAGTTTCTTAAACTGTCCCAGCAATAGAGGATTATAATAATAGTTACAGAAGATGATATATAAAAATGGCTTAGAGTAGTATTACATAAATGTTAGTCTTATTATTGGGAAAGGTTGACAGCAAGGCATCATGTAGAGATCTAGTATTAACAGTCTTAGGAGAATTGGAGTAATGTTATCAAAACTGTGGCTTAGCAAAAGGAACAAAGTAAAGACTCAATCATGAGAACTAAGTTTCTAAAGTCAGTGGTTTTGGAGAAGCACAAGAAAAAAAGCCCAGGTGCTAACACTGGATCTAATTTGGGACAGGACCAAAACTACAAACTGGGACCTGTAAAGGGAAAATTGTCAAATGGTCCTTGAAATGAGGAGTAGAACAGTGAAGTGACAGGACACTAGAAAGGCCCTTAAAGATGGTTTGGAAATATAGTCAGACTTTAAAAACATATTTGGGGAAAAATGATTATCTGAGCTTCCAGCAAACAACTGATAAGTGAATGTTTAAAAAGAATTTCATTTAAAAATTGTCTATTTTTATCTCATTTAGAATGATAAAATTATCTACTTTCTGTTTTTAACATTCAGAAGCAAAATGAATTCCAGTAGACTTGACATATACAGACGATAATTTAAATTGCTAAAGAGTGCTAAAAATTTAAATTATACATTCATGATAGTCAGTGTTCCACACCACTCCACACCACTCACAGCATCTACGTGAGGTCAAACTGGCCATAGAAGCCTTCAGTTTTCTGTTCCTTTATGACATCAGTCTGGATCTTCTTTTGCCCTTTCACCTTCTTTCTCAGTTAGAGGCTATCACACCATACCAGAATATTTTCTATTCCTTTCTAATTATGACCATCAAAATAAAGTATTACAATATAAAGTTATGTGCAAGGAGCCAGCTGAGTGTTAAAACTGTTCATTTGCCCAAAACCCTGTCAGAGAGTTCTCAAAGGCAGTGTGACCTCCCTCCAAAGGGCAGGAAGGATGAAGGGAGCATCTATTCATGCTTTATGCTATTGCCTCCCAAATTCCCAGTGGCCTGGAGGAGCAGAGTAAAAGAGGGAAAATGAGAGCAGCCACACCTAGTTAGAGTGGCTAGACCCTTTTTCTTACTGCTCAGAGCAGTACAGAGGTCACAATAACCCAAAAGAGAGCTTCATGGAAGGGGTGTCAGTTCCCTAAGTCAGAGCTAAGAAAACAGTCCTAGTTTACTACAGGAGGTAGTAATAGGGGGACAAGTAGTAGGAAAGTTACTACCCGATTAGCCCTTCACATTTGTCTCAGATCTGACCTTATTTAATCTTGTCAGCAAAGTGGAATTTATAATTCATCTATAACTCAAAAAAACTGATTCAATAAAATATATTGACTAATGCAAAAAAGCCTGTTTATATTATTTTTCAAAATTAAAACTTATCTAAAACATTTTTGTTACATTTTTGTTTTATACTGTAGGAGGTTTTTATTCTATAATTGAATAATGGTTTAAAGTGTCAAATCTAAAATTAGCCTAACTTCTCCCTGAGTATTGAGAAGAGGTGAGTCAATGGAGTAGTTTATGAGTTAATAATAGAGCCTACACTTTAGAATTAATGGAAGAAAAGGAACTACTCACTGGTCCATATAAAGCAGAATTGTTCTAATATCAGCAATAAAGCAGTGACATAAATATAAAAAGGATCAAAATAAGCTTTTTAATGCACACTGCTCATTCTCTGTTGTATAATTTTTTTCATTGCTTCTGTGTCTTTATAATTGGACTAATCTTTTTTGACATTAATAAGGATGCATTGTTTGCATTTAAATTCTAAGTCTGGCATCTTGACACTTTCAGAGCACACTTAGGATGAAAGCCACATAAGTAGCTAAATTAATTAATGTATATCAATTTTTCTTGATATCCTTCATTTCCCACCCCATCTCCTTGATGTTTGGTTATAGCATTTAAATGTTGATGTTTCTCTAAGGTTCATATCGAAAGGCATTAATGAACTCAATTTGCTTTTCACATTCTCATTTTTAAGGATTTTTGGTAGGATGAAGTGGTAACACATGGTAACTTCCACCAGCCTGTAGTACCAGCTGGTGGTGCTTGGTTGTTAAATAATCACCCAGCTTTGCTTTTGTCATCTGGAGAAAAGGAGGATTAATAATACATTTAAAATGAGAATTTAAAAAATAATAATGATAGGCATAATGTCCTTGATAATATCTATAGAGGAGTGAGGTTAATCATCACTGAAAATTTTTCATATTCTCTGCGGGTTGGTTAAACTGATTAACAACCAAGAACAAATTTGCACAACAGTTTAGCAGGTGGACTAAGAAAACATACTAGTGGGAGGAGATGAGGTCATTAGAATACAAGTTAAGAGTGGCTATGGGCAGTGTACTAGATCAGACCACTTGAATTATATGCCATGGGTATTTTTATAACCTCTGCTGTATTACTAACTAAAATAATACAAGTTTATTTTTTGTTGTTATTGAATATTGGCTTACTATTCTTGTTCGTATTTTTCCAGAAGTTATATTAATTCAAATAATAGTTACTTGAATAAAACTTTACAAAGCATTTCCAAAAATACCCACACAAACTAATATGAACAATATCATCAATATTCAGTTTTACAAATACGGCAGCCAACGCATAGGAAAGTATTTCAGTAGCAATTACAAAGTCAATTAAAAAGCAGAGTCAGGATAGAATACAGTCTTCTGAAACAAACCCCTCATTCTGATGACACTCCGCTAAAAGGAATGGAGTTAGAGACACAGATCAGTCATTTATTAATTACAAAATATCTATGATTTTTGTAATTTCTTCTGAATTCAATGGTCCTTATTTATGCTGCTTATATATCTTTTGTATAAATGATTTCATTAATTAACATGTGTTTGTCAGTTCATAATTAACAGACTACTTTTTGTTTTTTCCCTAGTCATAACAGTATACATTGGGTATGGCCACCTGATGCATAGAACTGCATTCTACACCACTCACTACAAGCCAGTGGTTCAGTTGGAACCAAGATAAAAACTTCACAATTTATTTAAAACAGGCAATGTAATTTCCGTTAAAAATCAGTCCTGTAAAGATATTTCTACCCCAATTCTTAGCTGTTACCCTATAAACAAACAAATTAAACAATAAAAGAATTCAACAACAAAAAATCATTTTCAGTGAAAGGAAGAATAGTCAAAAACCCGAAGTGTAAAGAATAATTGTAAAATGTGATAATATTAATCAAATCAAGGGAAGAACTTGAAAAGTAGAAACATGTCATAGTAGGAACATGACCCCGAAGGTTACTGAGCAAAATAGGAAAAAGAAAGACGCACTGGAAGCAAATATATTACTATGTAAGATTTATCTAAACACAAAAATATTTGACATATCAATATTTGTAAATGAGATTCAGTTGTTTTGAAAGAGTGAATGCTCTCATATTTGATCAAAAATAAAAGCTCCATCCCCTGCCATATGCTATATAATTACTTGAAAATTTAAGAAAAAAAACTATTTGGTAAATGTAAATAAAAAGAAATCAATAGTGATATTAGTATTAAGAGGTCAAATTTAATACAAAAAGTATAAACTGAAGCAAAGAACTTTACAATGATAAACTGCAAAAATCTACAATAGGAACATATTAAGAAATTTTCTGTATGAATCAGAATTCAGAAAGCAAAAATTTCCATGAATACAAAAAGGAATAAACAAAATAATTGTAGGAAACAAACTCAGTCTATTACTGTTTACATAGGCATAAACAAGTGAAAATATTGAGAATATTAATAACACTTAGAATACTGTAAACTAATAGAGAAGGAGACATAAAATTCTCTTTATTTTACTTTGGATCTTTTCACACACACATACACATATAAACACACACTCACACACCTTCAAATATATTTTATGCCCTGAATAAAAACAGTGTGCTTTCATTTCTCCTGCCCATGAAACATGAAAACAGACCCTGATAAGATCTGTTTATATTTCAAGAAACCCTATAAAAAACAGAAATAGTACATACTGTATTTTCTGGTCATAATGCAGTGAAATCACAAGTGAGTATACATGAATCCTAATGTAAACTATGGTCTTTGGATGATAATGATTTGTCAGTGTAGGGTTCATCAATTATAACAAATCATACCAGCCTGGTGGGGAATATTGGTAAGAAAGGAGTGTGCATGTGGCGGAGGGTAGAGGAGAGGGGCTATTTGGAAAATCTCTGTACCTTCCTCTCAATTTCACTGTGCGCCTAAAACTGCTCTAAAAAATAAAGGGTGTTAAAAATTAGTAATATCAACCACCTTGAATTTACAAAAAATCCAAACAAAAACATCCAAAGCTCTCTTTTTAAAAATTCCTGTTGGCAGAGTGAAAACCAATACCTAGTTTGCATACTGTCTAGAAAGAAGTATAATAAAAGCACAACGTATGTTTCTAGGCACCCAGTTAAAGAAGTTCTCAGATGAAGATATATGCCCTAAACACTTTCATTTTCTAAATAATAAATATTTTAAATAACAGACTTAAGCATTCAATGAAAAATGATAGAAAAATATGGCTGAGATAAATATAAAGAAAGGTGGAAAAGTATTAATAAAGATGGAAGAGGAAATAAATGAATAATTTAAAAAATAAATACAAAATAATAAAATAGTAAATCTATAACAATCTATAACCTTTTTTCTTAATCAAGAAAAAAGGTGAGTGTAAAAAGCAAATAATTAAAAATAGAAATAGAAATCAGGATAAAGGGACAAGTCAGAAATAATTATAAGATGATAATTTGTTAAATACTGTTCAAATAAATTTGGAAACCCTAGATGAAGGAAATAATATTTTGCAAAAATATACACTGTCTTTAATGTCCAGTATAGCATCAAAAATTACTGGTTCTTCAAAAGTAAACCAGTATAACCATGAAAGAACAGAATGTGGGAGGAGATATTTGCAATGCACACTAATATTAAGATTTTATAAAGAATTCACAAATCTACGTGGAAAAGGCTGAAAATCTAATAGAAATATAGGCAAAAGATTTGAATATTACCTTTGTAAAGAGCATATCCTTCTGGACGGTGAACATATTGTTTAACATCATTAGTCATCAGGGAAATGCCTGGTTAAACCACAATAAATTACAAATATGTACCAGGTGACTATTTGTTGGTGAGGAGGCAGTATTGATGAGGAGGTAGGGCAACAAGAACTTTCATACACTCCTACTAGAAGTGTAAATGGGTACAACCACTTGCAAACACTGTCAATATCTATTAAAGTTGAAAATAAGCAAATCCTGTGAACCAGTAATTCCTCCCCTATGTATACACACAACAGAAATAGATAAGTATGTGCTCCCAAAGATATATACAAGAATATTTATAGCCACTTAATTCAAGACAAGCAAAAATTGGAAACAACTTAAATGTCCATAAACAGTAAAATATATAAATCTATTGTGGCCAGTTCATAAAATAAGTAAGTAAGAGTGGTGAACTCATGCTTCTACACATGGTGATAAAAAGAAAAAATAATTCCTGCTACTAGCAAAATCTTGGATCAATCCTAAAAAGTATGGATTAAAAAAAAGCCAGACGCTATAATTTCAATTACACAAAGTTCAAAAACATACCAAAACCCTTTATGGTAGTAGAAATCAGAATAGTGGTTACCTTTGGGGGAATAAATGTATGGCAGAAGGCAAAGAGAGACTTCTGAAGTGTTGGTAACGTTCCATATGTTCATCTGTGTTATGGTCATATTAATGTGTTTAACTTATAAAAATACTTTGAGCTGTAACTGCTATTTTCTTTATTTCAATGTTTGTTCCAGGAAAAAAAAAATTAAAGAACACTTTTAAAACTTTAAGAAAAAATGAATAACCCAACAGAAGGATAGTTACAATTTATGATTAGGTAATTTGCAAAAGCAGGTAAGCAAATGGCTCTTCCTGGAGAAATAATATATAATTAAAATTATAATAAGATAACATTTGTCCAGTTTCTGAAGATAAAAAATAATAAGGTTTTATGAGGCTGTGGTGGAATGACATTCTAATATGTGCCTATTGAGTATGTAAAAGAGCACAATATTTCTAAGGAAAAATGTGGTAATTTATGTAAACCGAACAAAGAAAAACGTAAAATGTCTATATTCATAAGCTAATTATTTAATCCTTAGCTTTTTATGCAAAGATCAAATAATTCAAAGAAAGATGTTAGCACAAGAACTATGTAAGAAAAAGATCAAATGATAAACTATAAAAATAAGTTATGATATAAAATATCTGTGCTTTTCAAACATTAAAACATGTTGAAAATAATATTTAGTAACACTGGAAATAATGAAAAATATTATTAATTGACAAAATAAGTTTATAAGATAGCATGTATGATATGAACCTTATTTCTGGGGGAAAAGTTATATGCATATCAGCACACTCCATATCAAGAAATACATATCAAAATTATAATTATCTTTCATTAATTTTCTATATTATGTATTAATTAGTAGTGTATTAAGCAGAAAATAATTTTATCTAAAATACATATTTGTGCAACTAGATCTAAGGGTAAAAACACACAAAGTCCTGAAAACTTGGGTCCCCGGCACCCTGTGACTTTGTTCAGGGAATGGAGAGGATGTATTTGAGCATTCACTGATCTTACTTTTTATGGTATTGTTGTTCTGTATTTCTAGTGCTTAACTGGAATGCTTGGCACATAGAATATTGGCTAAGTTTCGATCCCCACTCACCCAGTATACTGGGTGTTCTTTTGCTGGACACACCAGCACAACCGTTTTCAGTAGTCTTATTATTTCCTTATGTCCATGCAGGTCTACTGCATGATTTTCTGTTGAGATTCTGAACAGACATCACTACCATTAACCCAGAACTGCTATCAATCATAATTTATTACAACCTTGAACTCACTTCCAAATATAGATTAAACATTTTTCAGCTTTCTGTGAATGATATCTCAGAGTAAAACCTATGAGACAACCTTGGGTGCATTCCTTTATTAGTGACAGTTTCTTATCTCAGTCAAAAGAGCATTCAGATTATTTAGGAAGTCAGTTCTATTTTAATAAACAATGTTTATTGGCCTCTCTAGACCTTGAAATCATGTATGATGACTGTGTCATAGACTCTAACTTCTATAAATATTCCTTGTCATATTAAAAAGTAAGGAATGGAAATTAACATTTATTAATCACCAAGCTCATGTCAAGCACAATGCTGGACACTTCTTATTATGTAAAAATATTTCATTCTTATAATGACTCTTGAGAGGTGGGAAAGATCATTTTTTACTGAAGACAGAAAAATAAAACTCAGAAAAACTAGAGGACTTCAAAATGATTAAAAAAAAATTAGTATGTGGCAGAACTGGTATACATTTGTGCCTAAGTCCAAAGATCATGATCTTCTAATGGGCTATACTGGATAAACCTACATGTGCTGAGAACCTAAAACTTCCATCGGGAGGCAGCACAGCATAATAATCAGGACCTTCTGCTCAGGATTCAAACCACCTTAGTCTGAATGCTGGTTTCAATACAATGGCTATATGACTTAGGTAAGGAAAGTTATTTAACATCTCTTAGCACTACTGTCTGGGTATAAAAGTAGTTTATACTCTGTCAGGTTATTATAAGGATTAAATTAATTTATCTAATTATCAAAATTAATGAAAATAATTTAGTAGTGCATGATACATGGTAAACATTTAATCATTGTTAGCTATAACTCTGATTTTCTTTCTTCCTTATTATTACTATTAGCCAATTCATTTTTTACGATAAGCAGTACCCTGATTTATTTAAAAAAGAGGATGGAATCACCTTATGACTTGCTCTGAACACAGGAAATTCAATAAACATACTTACTGAAATAATTTTCTGTCATTAAGTACAAATGTTATAAACTACTGCTGAAAGTTTTTCCTCAAGTTCCTTGCTGTACTTATGTATGCTTTTGAGAGGGATGAAGTAGTAGAGTTCTATTAATTTAAATTTTTAGAAATAAAAAAAATATTTAGAACAAATTTACACATCAAATAAAACATCTGTTGATTAGTGACTTAGTGAAGATTTCCAACATCCTTCAGCACTGAAATTTTCACCATGGCTTTTTTTAAGAATTTAATATTTCAACCTAACAGGACTCAAAAAAAATTTTTTTTTTTTTTTTTTTCGGTACGCGGACCTCTCACTGTTGTGGCCTCTCCCGTTGCGGAGCACAGGCTCCGGACACGCAGGCTCAGCGGCCATGGCTCACGGGCCCAGCTGCTCCGCGGCATGTGGGATCTTCCCAGACTGGAGCACGCACCCGTGTTCCCTGCATCGGCAGGCGGACTCTCAACCACTGCGCCACCAGGGAAGCCCGGAAGCCCTCAAATTTTTTTTTAATTCCCCTCAAAAAGTTTATTTAATGTTTCACAATTTCTTACCGTGTATTAAATGAAGGAAATTGGCTAAACACATGATGTTTCTTTGTGAAACATGTTGATAATTAAAAAGTTAATTATTTCAAAATTATTTCTTCCCAAATGCACATGGCTGCTATAAAAGAAGACTGACATAACTTCTCATATATAAGATTTCTTTTCCTTTCTTCTTTGTTATGGGGTTTAAACTTTTTGAGGTACTTTCTAAAAAACCATTTGAGACTTGCTATCCGAATGAACCCATCTGAGTGGAAAAACAGCAATAAAAACAATAGAAAATTATAGCGAGTTCAAAGTTGAGAGACTGGCTCACTTTTTGTCCTTATCTTTGCCTAACAGGAACTTAGTAAAAAATCATTTAGTGTTTCTGTGCCATTTACAAAAGGTAAATAAAGATTTCTAACATTATATTTCTTCAAAATTTAAATGAAGATTTGTGGCATTATGCCCATTGTAGGGTTCAAAGTCCTTTGAGACACATAGAAACAAATATAAGAATTATTCATTTGTTCATCTAATAGATATGTATGCAGAACCTACCATGAACCAGGACATTTCTCAGCTCTGGGACAGCAAACAGTATATTCTCCATTCTTGCAGCATTGTGTACTGAGTGAAGAGGGTGAATATTTAATAAATCACAAATCAACAAAGTAATTTCAGACTGTGGTTAGTCTTATTAAGAAACTAATATTGAATGATACTGAAGTAGGGAAATAACTTTATATTGCTTCATGGTCAGGGTTACTTGGATTGAAATCTGAGATCTAAGAAACAAGTCTGCTACTTGAAGATCCAGGTTAGAACAGGGGTCCCCAACTCCCAGACCGTGGACCTGTAGCGGTCCATGGCCTGTTAGGAACCGGGCCACACAGCAGGAGGTGAGTGACGGGTGAGTGAGCAAAGCTTCATCAGTATTTATAGCTGCTCCCCATCCCATTGCTCCCATTACCTCCTCAGCTCCATCTCATGTCAGCATTATGGAGAGTTGTATAATTATTTCATTATATATTACAATGTAATAATAATAAAAATAAAGTGCACAATAAATATGATGCACTTGAATCATCCCCAAACCACCCCCCCACTCTGGTCCATGGAAAAATTGTCTTCCACGAAACTGGTCCCTGGTGCCAAAAAGGTTGGGGACCACTGGGTTAGAGTATTCAAGACATTAAGGAAGAGCCTCTGCGGTAGAAAAGGAAGAAAGATGTGTGTAGTGTCTGAGGGACAGAAAAAAGATGATATGGTCAAAACATAGATACCTGGACAAAATAACTGGAGATCAGGTCTTGCAAAGATCTGTAGAGTTTTCATTTTAGAATTTTCAGCAGTGTACACTAGGTATCATTTTCCTTTTTAAAAAAAATCACTCTAGCTTCACTTTGAGAATGGATTATATTGAAGAAAAAGGGAATTAGGGAATTCTGTTTTTGTGGTTGTGCAGGTAAGAAAGGATAGTGACTTAACCCGTGGAGGTTACAAAGGTGATGGAGATAAGTGGGCAAGAATGAGCTATAGTTTGGATGTAACCCATGGTGAATTGAGTATCAAAGCGTGAGTGATATAGAGGATGCCTACCTTTTGGTTCTGAGTAACTGGGTAGTTGATGTTGTCAGCCACTGAGGTAGGGAGGAAGAGTTTGGTGGAACTAGTGTTCTCACTATGTCAACAGTGTTTTTTATCATCACTTTCCTCATTTCATATTAATTTTCATCCTATGTAGAATAATGTTTTGAGCAGACTGATATATGTCCTTAGTTCCCAATACTAAGACTTATCTGGGTAGAGGAGGTTCTCTAAGGAAACTTCTGATAGGAAACTGTTGGAGGGTTCTCCTTAAGACATGACAATCAGTGAAAACAATTTAGAGAAATTTCAAGTTTTACAGAAACCTGTATTGGTGGACTACAAGAATATGCATTAATAACTGAACTCTAAGGAGAATAATGATAAAATCAATAACAATACATTGAATAAGTAAAAAAATTAATCTCTTTTACCCCTTATTGTTTGCATAACTTCGCTTAAGCCATGGTCCTTGCTCTGGTTACTTATTGCTGTATTACTAATTATCTTAAAATTTAGCAACTTAAAATAACAGCAGTCATTAATTTTGCTCGCAAATCTGCAGTTTTTGCAGATCTAGACATGAATGGCTTTTCTGCTTGATGTAGCATCACTAGGATGGGTGGAGTGAAGCTGGAGGATTCACTTCCAAGGTGGCTCACTCAGATGGCTGGCAAATTGGTATTGGCTGTCAGCTGGGAGCTCAGTGAGGGTGTAATCTGGGTGCCTCAGATGAGCCTCTCCATGGGTGTGCATGTGCTTCCTCACAAACTGGCAAGTGATTTCAATCAGCAGGTGTTCCAAGAGGCCCAGATGGAAGCAGCGAGGCTTTCAACTTAGCCTTAGAAACCTCAAAACATTCCTGCAATATTCTATTGGCCAAACAATTCACTGAGGCCAGCTCAGATTCAGGGTAAGGGAATTAAACACCATCTTTCAGAAGTAGTAGAAAAGAATGTGTAGTCATCTTTACCACAGACCATCTAAATAAATCTACAGTGGTACTAATAAGTAAATAAATGAATACATTTAAAAAGTATATTATGCTGTTCTGACTTCCTTATGTTAATTGCTATTACGGGCATTTCCAATGAACTATTTCTGGGTGCTAATGAGTATGCTTATGGTCCAATGAAGATTTGAAAAAAGGGAATCCATACCTGTGGATTAACCATAAACTCAATTGCAGGTGATTATGACAAACCAAGTTTTCAAGTAGAATTTCCATTATGGTCATTCAATGCTAGAAACAAATTGAAATGCTAAATAATGTTCAGTTGAGTTGTGTCCTCAGATAACACGTTTCTAATTGCAGTTCTTGCTTTAGAGAACAGCAATTAGAAAATTACATATGCCAAGAAAAGAGGCTCAGAAAAGTCCTTGAGATTCTGGCTCACCACGGTTAATGAAGTCATACAATCTGTCTTTACTTAGTAGGGTTTTTAAGCAGAGAACAGCTGAAAAGTAAGGCCCATTTAAAATGAAATTACAGAAAGGCAGAAAAGACTTTGATAAATATATATGAAAGAGTAGTATTTTTTCACCTGTTCATGTGGCGAACATCTGTGGATTTTTTTGGCAATTCGTGTTTCCACTCTAAAAGAATCTCCTAGTTCAAAGTCTCATCCTCCCTTGTATCTATTTCTTTGAAGTGTTCCCTTGGATCCCTTAAACTATGGGTAGCCAAATGATTTTGGCATGTGGGATATAGATTCAATACAAACTGAGTCTCAGGATTCGATATTTTGTCTTCTAGTCTGTCACTACCTGCTTATACTTTTAACCAGGTTGTTTGACCACTTAGCCTTGCAGTTAAGCAGAAATCCTACTTTCACAGGCAAAACAATAGTATAACATTGAGACTCTTTACTCATATATTTTCACATGAAAAGAAATAGAAGAAAAGATGGTGAGATTGTTAACTGATGGTGATAATAGATAATAGACAATAGAGAAGGTATGCATGCTGGTAGAGGAAGGTCCTCAGATATGCTTAAATGAAAGTGATTACACTACATAAATTTGGATATTGTCAGTAGTGAAATGCAGCTTGCTCTTTGAAATTTAATTCTATGTTTCCCCCTCAGATTAATAAAGTTATTCCTTGGAATTTATGCTAAATGAATATTTTAAAAATTTCTCTTTTTTGGAAAGGCTACAATATATTTAGAAATATAGAAATTTAAAATAAGAAAAGGATGATCAAAACTCAGATAATGAAGTAATCCTTCTAAACATTCAACCAAGTATTGAACTGATCTTACTTCTATGAATAAAAGCCATCATATTGTTTCCTCATTTATTGTCCAGAACATTTTAACCCAGGAATAGAAAGTGTAATTGTTAAAGTAATTTTATTATTTGTGTTTGATATATTAATGTATTTTGATCTATAGCACCAGAATGTTGATAGATGACCATCTTTTTATTTTTTGAGAGAAAAGATAAAAGCTTTACATGTTTCACCTTTAAGACAGGAAAATATGTCTGTTTAGCATAATTTAGTATTTATTATATTCTCATAGGCAATTCATTTTTAAATATAGAAATATTTACCTACCTTGCTTAACCTTAGCAAGGATTTAAAAGAGATAATTTGCACTGTATCATGACCATTTATTCTTTTTATTATTCTTTTAAACTGTCCAAAGAAACATATTTATTTATAAGCTGAAACTGTAAGGTGATTAAATTGATTATATATATATATTTTTTAGTTATGTTCCCCTTGAAAATTATAATGATAATTATCATAAGTATAACAATGATTATTAACATGTATTGATCAATTAGTATGTGCAAGGTGATGTTCTAAGAATCTTTTATTAACTCATTTAAAACACACAAAATCCACAAAATATACATGGTACCATACCAAATTTAATTTGGGGAAGTAAAGTACAGAAAGCTTAAGATACTGCCCCAAGATGATACAGCTTGTAAATATTGGAGTCAGGATTTGAACCATGGATTCTTAACCCAATTTATAAAATTTAAATCTACTTGAGGAACTTAGTTCCTGGTTAAAATCTTCTGTGTCATTTTTTAGGCTTGCCAATAGGTGATTACAAAGACTTTACCTGCTAGGTCTTATGGGGTAAAGCTACCCCCCCACCCCATCCTTCCAACACACACACACACACACACACACACACACACACACACACACACACACACACACCCTAGCCTTGGCGTATAGCCAGAACACTGCAGTTGCTCTCAAGGGAGTTGCAACCAAAGACTCAGGCTCCCCTGGCCACGACTCAGGCTCCCCTGGCCACTCATGCTCCTGAGGATATCCCATTCTTAGCTTAGACATCTCATTTCTATCTCCTTCTGTCTAGGCTTTGGGCAGTTGTCCTCTTCAGGCACTTCTACCGAAGCCTCATTATAGAAGAAAGGAAAGGAAGGGGAAACCTTCAAGACACTTTTTCCCATCTGACTCAGTATCCAGTACTTTTCCACTCCTAGCCCTCTTCCTCATCCTCACGCCAGGCTCAGGGTCTGTCAAACTGCTGGAGCCTTTTGTTCAGCATTCCATCAAAAGTGAGGTGATCCTCATGTCTGTGCTGATCTACCTAACCCTCACCTGGTGCACGCTTCCATGGGGGAAAATGGAACAGGGGAGTCAGCACTTTCTCCAGTTGAGACTATTGCTTATGCCATGGCAATTTAAGTGATTAAAGGCTTAACTCTTTCATTTTGGGCTTGTTTTTTTGTTTGGTTTTGTTTTTTGTTTTTTTGTTTTTTGCGGTACACGGACCTCTCCTGTTGCGGAGCACAGGCTCCGGACATGCAGGCTCAGCGGCCATGGCTCACAGGCCCAGCCGCTCCGCGGCATGTGGGATCCTCCCAGACCGGGGCACGAACCCGTGTCCCCTGCATTGGCAGGCAGACTCTCAAACACTGCGCCACCAGGGAAGCCCCTGGGCTTGTTTTTTTAATGAGCTCCTCTGATACCTGGCAGCTCATCTGAGCTCCTGACACTACTTGCTATACTCACTATTGTGATATAATTAGATCTGGATTCAGAAAGTTCATTTTAACTGTGATATGGTGAAATGATTGGAACAAAATGAGACTAGGAGTCTTTGCAGAAATCTAAGTGAAACCTGATGCTGTTGTACATTAAATTAGTGCACTGTGATGGAGAAGGGTAGACATATTAGAGACATATTTATTAGGTAGAATCAACAGGGCTTGGTGATTGATTGGAGATAGCAGAATGAGGATGAAGGAGAGATTAGGGATACATTATGCCAAAATTCATGTTGAAGTCCTAATCCCTAATACCTCAGAATATGAGTGTATTTGGAGATACGGTCTTTAATTAGTTAAGTTAAAACAAGGCCTTTAGTTTGGGCCCTGATCCAGTATGACTGGCATCATTAATAATAAGAAGAAATTTGAACACAGGTACAGAGGCAAGATCATATGAAGACTTAGGAAGAAGATAGTCATTTACAAACCCAGAAAAGAGACCTCAGACAAAACCACCCTTGCCAACACCTTGATTTTTGATTTATGTCTTCCAGAAGTGTGAGAAAACAAATCTTCTGGTAAGCCACCCAATATGTAGTACTTTATTTTGACAACCCTAACAAATAATACAGGGTGATGTCCAATTTTTTGACTTAGGAAACTTGATGTTCGGTAGTTGTGCTCCCTGATATATGAAGTTTGGGAGGAAGAGTGATCTGGGGAATGGGAAGCAGACTGATAGGTTCAGTTGAGTTGGAGGTCTCATTGTGCCTTCAAATTGAGAAGCCATACATATAACTCAATCAATGGATCTGGGACTCAGAGAGATGTCTGTACTAGAAGTAGCAATCTATGAGTCATGAAGCGATATGTAAAATATCATTGAAACCTTATGCAAAAGGTGAAATCAGTCACAATATCTATATACTTGGATGTAGTTGTGTAGACTTGTCCTATGTTTCTATTTCTGTACAGTGCTATTAAGAAGCTTCTACAAAGGAGTACAGATAAAGTTAATGTCAGTGTTAAAAGAAAGTGCTTCATGAATGCAGAAAATAGAAGAGAGAATAAGGATAAAATACTTAGAACAGAAGGCCAGGGTCAGTGGAGGAGATCTACAAGGGCCATAATGAGTTAATCCTTATTTAAGCCTACAAAGGAATGCAGGGAGCCTTAAAGACCAAAGGAAACATTTAGGGAAGAGACCATTGAGAATCACTTAGAGTCCATTTGATGACAGTTTACAGAACTTTTACAATTCCATTTTTGACATATCATTTGTGATTATCATGGCAGGAGAATACTACGGATAGAACAGTAGGAGAATATACTAGAGAAGCTGGTATGTCATCAAAATGCACCTTCAGGGGCAAAAATGTGGGTAGTGCTCTGTGGCAGCAGCAATATGCAGGCTGGCCAAGGGGTTGTAGAAGCCAGGAAAAACAGGATTTACACTTACAAAAGAAGCCATCCTAAGGCACAGGACTTGCAGTGACAGGGACTGAAAGAGAGAAAAGGGATTTTTAACCTTCCCTCCTCTTGATTCAACATATGAAAAGACACATATGAAAAGACAAATTCAGATACTCGGAAGAATGCTTGATTCATCCTTCTTACAATTTCACAGTAGGTAAAATGACCTTTTGATTTTAATCTAGGTGCTTGCTTTTCCTCTTTACTTTGAGAAAACCAAGAGTTTTCCTTTAATAACTCTGTGCTCAAATTCATGAATTCTTTTCCAACATACTTGACCCAAATTCAATGTTGCCTAAAGTTTTGAATTATTTTTGCTAATTATGATGATGGCAGATTTTTAGGTACAAATATACTTTTGCAGTGGACACAGCTAAAGATTCATCTTCAAGAATCAAAACATGAAAATCATCAAAATTTCTCTAAGTTCTTTCCTAAAGTCTGTGGAAAACATCTTGCATTTCTGTTTACTTTTTTGAACATATAATATGACTATTGTGAACCGTGATGTAGAAAAACACACTCAGCAATGGTAAAGCCTATTCAAAACTAGCCTCTCCAAAAGTCTACAACTTTTCAAGTTGTTGGAGTGCTACTAAAAAATATCAAACTGCAAAGATGCACTTCTAGAAATTATAAGTAATTTGTGCATCAAACAATATGTACAATAGTACTATACACTAAATTGGACCAGCTGCCTATGCCTACCATTACAGCTGGTTGCAAAGTATATAATTTATATTTTCGCAGTAGAGAGTGGGAAGGCTTTTTAAAACTGTGTTCATGCATTTATAAAGAACCTTTTCCTGTTTTATTTTTTTAACCATTGTAAGCTAAAAAGAGGTGGTATTTTGGCACTATGTTTAAGGTTAATCCCTATCTATTATAGTTAAAAGATCTGTCAAAGCACTTTGCCTATGACCTCTTATTCCATCCGTATGAGTAGATGATTTAGACACATATTTACCTTCATGATATTCTTAAAATATGAGTTTTATTTTTAAAAAGGCATTGGCAATAACTAATAAAGGTATACTTGATAACAAATTATTGGCTCTTAAAATTTAGTAAATGGCATATATTGATCTAAAAGTTAAAAAAGAATGTTTCTATCGGTAAACTGAACAAGCTTCTGAATGGCACTGTTGCAATTTCTTTTGCTATTTCTTAGCTCTTTACATTTGGTATTTGATAACAAACACACAATATAAGGTATATTTATATATTAATCACTGGTTTCCAGTATGTATAATGGAATGGCACAAAATCTGAGGAAAAGGTTAGATGTAGAACAACTGTTTAGAAAAAGAGACTTAATTTTGAGATTTAGAATATCTGTCCCATTTCCAAACTTTTCTTTAAATAGTTTGAAAATAATTCAATATTTGACTTGGGTTGTAGGATTCACTTTTTTAAATAAATAGTGTCATGGGAAACACAAAATGTAGATTAATATCTAGTGAAAATGTTAATGGCTTATGAAATTTTACTGATGATTTTAGATATTTTCAATGGTCAATTTACATGATCAAGTTACGTAAATTTTAAGCTTTGGGGTATCAATATTCACATCCAACTTTATTCAAATATTATTATGCATTTAGAATATGAACAGATTAATCTTAAATAAATTGCATCCTTCAATTCATAAAGATTCAAGTGATGTGACTTAAGAGTAAATTATATAAATGAAAAAATATTGTGACCTGACTGACTTTAGTGTACCTCCTAATACTAGTATTTATCTCCTGAAAGTAAAATGCAAATGTGTAACTGAACATCTAATAAAATTCTGTGAGGAGTATTTCCAAGTTGTTTTTTCTTTTTTCTTTTTTTTTCTTTTTGGTTATTTTACTCTCTGATCTGTCTTTATTATGGTTCTGTTTTGATTAATGAGTGGTGACAAGAAATATACTCTCAGCATTTTGCCCATATTTCCAGGGTAAAAGGAACTGACACCTAATGGAAGACCGTCTCCTGTGCACCCCAGCCCAAGTTGGGGGTTCTTGAGTGTATATGATGGAGGAGAGATTTCAGGCCTCCTGAAGAATGGAGGAAAATAATTTTCTTGTCTTTGGGCAAGATAAAAGGAAAGGGATTGCCTCTTAAGAAAAGCTACCTCTTCAAGTGCTTTCCTTAGCTCTTAACATGCCACCAGTTGACTGTAGTCTGGGAGGAGCAACTTGGGTTGCCAATAACCTAATTTAGCAGATTAAAAAAGAGGAAAAGACAAAAGCTAAGTTTCTTTGAAGTGAGCCCTTAGAAAATACTATTAACCCATTTTTGAGCAATTGTTTTCACATACTTATATATAATTATGAAACTTCCATATTTATAGAATTTTATTCAACTAGGTTCTATGCATTATGGAATAGAATATTCCACATTTGAAAAGAAAATAAATCTAATCATTAAATAGGATATCAGAAGTATAATTGTGGCTGCCTGAAATAAAGCTCATGGTCTCATTAAAACTTCTAGAAATGTAGCGATTTTAGTTACAAAAATAAAATGTTGAATTTCTTTCCATGTTTTATCCCTTTAACTTCCTATTCTTTCAGTCTGCCTTCGTTTGTCTAAAGATAGGGTACCCTCAAAGAGGTTATCCTTGTTGAGTCTGTTGTCTATAACGTGGGGTTAATATTAACTCTCCATCTTGATAATTGAGAATATTGGAGATGATAGCTCTAATGAGCCTAGCACAGACCTGTTTATTATATTGTGCATGCTACTTTTAAAATCCCTCTGATGGTTTTTTCACACTCTGTTGCTCTGTGTAAGTAAATGAAAGATGATTGACTTTCTAAAGAATAAAGTGTAATATGTTTCCTTTCACTAGAGAAGTAGGTAGGTAAAGGATGTTTTTTGTTGTCAGCTTGAATAAAGATAACCTATGTTGTGGGTTATAACCTAAAGATTATGAAATTGGAATCAAGCAGATTTGGTTCAAATCCCATCTCTGCTATCCTAGGTCTTAGTGACCTGGGTTATAATGTATTTAAATTCCCTGAGAGTTACTATCATCTCTGTAAAAGTTGGAATTAAATCTTCTCTTTAGGATTGCTGCGAGGATCATAAATATCACAGGGCCTATCAGAGTAAACACATTCATCATATATGTAGTTGGCTTTGTGTGTGTGTGTTGGGGGGCATTAATTATCCTCATTTAAATTATTTTTTTTTTACTTTTGCCTTACTTCAGGAAAAGCTTTAACTTCCTTGGCATACTGGTTTCTGTTGACCTGAAATAAATAGACTGCCTGATATTTCCCCAGCAAAAATGGGTTCCTTTGGTATCAGCAGAGAATTGCAATTTGAGGTCTGCAACCAAGGTGAGCCATATGTGCAAATGTCTGAACAGCATGAGAAGGAAAAACAAAACAAGGCAGTTTTATAGAAGGGAAGAGGAAGTTAGGAGGGCTGTAGAAAACATAGAGTCCATGGTTTTTCAATGGCTGAATACTTGCTATGAAAGAAGAGGGGTTTTTCTTTTTCCTTTTGGGTTTTGCTGTTGTCTCAGGGCATGAGAAGTCCCCATTCTGGTCTCCCACCTATATTTAATTGAGGTTCTTGTTTATTAATTTTTTACATTTCAAATCCCTTTTAATCAAGATATTTATGATCAAGAGTCAGGCTTTCTCATTTCAACAGTTTTTTGTCCCTCAATGCCAAAAAGGACCTTTCCTGGGTGTAGGGTCTCACGTTGAAAGGAAAGTGCACAGATAGGAAACCTGTTGAAGTCACATTTGAGTAACAAAGAGAGGTAGGGGGTAGAACTCTCAGGTACTTTTTATGTAGAGTCCATATGTTACCAAGATTGTAATCATTGGAGATCATCTGAAGTGTTACATCATCATCAGATGTTTGGTGACAGACTTCCAACAGGCCTGGTTCAGGTATCTTGGAAGCATCTGTTTCATCAGATATGGTCTGCTTCAATTCTGGGAAATCTGTACTTTCAGGTCACCAAATGATGTGCAGGTCCAGTCATGGTTCAGTGCTTACTTTAGGTGTGTCATGTTTGAGGGCCTCTAAAATTGTGCCAGTTGAGTCTTAATTATGTCATTACTATGTTTGACTAAACCAAAAGACTAAGGGTGACAAGCATAGTGAAAGTGATATAAAACTGGCCAAACAGCACAGACTTGTCAAAGTATCTGGACAGTAAAATGTATTCCTCAATCACTGTGAAGTTTGAGAGGACTTCCACAGGTAGGGATAATCTTTTCCAAAAAGACTTTAACCACAGAAGAGGCAGTAGCTTGTCCACAAGGGAAGTCTTCAGTCTAGTATGAAACATCCAAATCGTGAATAAACATATTTATATCCATAAGATGGAGGAAGTTGTATGAAATCAATTTGCCAGACCTCGAATGGTCCATTAAGAAGTTTAAAATGTCTGGGAGCAATACAAATAGGCTTCTCTGGATTGTATTTTGGACAAGTGAGACAAGTCAGATAGGCACCTTTTATGGCCTTGTAAATATTTCCCCATCAATATTGATTCATGAAAACTAGCATTTTGTCTGTAGGCCAATGGTTTAACACATGTACAGTGATGAGGGGTGGGAATTTTAGAATCTCCAGTAAGACTGGGTTGTTAGTTGATCCAAGCCAAAACTTTCTCTTTTTATCAAACCTACAGTTGTTGAACCTACAATCTCTTTCGTCCTTTTCTGGGGCTTATTGATGGGTTTCTCTAGCCAACTTTTCTAAGGTATTATTTGGGGAAAGATTCCTTGGACCATGACAGAGGTTTGGCTGCTCTTGGTCCCTTTCAGGGCAACACTCCTTGTGAAAATATCAGCAAGGTGATTTCCCTTAACTGCAGAGTATCAAGTTTAGAATGCCCCAGAATCTTACTTATAGCTAAAGTGACAGGTAAAAGTAATGTGTCTAATAATTCCTGAACATAGAAGCCATTTTAATTTTATTTCAGATGGAAGTAAGGAAGCCACACTGCTTCTACAACATTCCAAAATCACAAGCTACTCCAAGAGCATATCTGCTGTCAATATAAATATTGGCAATTTTGTCCTTGGGTAAAATACAAACCAGTGTAAGAGCATATAATTCAGCCTGTTGAGCTGAAATAGCCATAGGTATAGATGCTGCCTCAACAACATCAAAAAGAGTAGCAATAGCATACCCAGCACAATATTTGCCATTGTCATCTTTTATATAAGAACCATCAGTGAAACCATGAGAAGTCAGTGTTACCCGAAGGAGTATCCTGCAGATCATCACAGGGAGTCAGGAGGTAATCTATCAGCATTAAGCAGTTGTGAGGGGCTTTGTCAGTGATAGAGGGGAGAAAAGTAGCGTTAAGGTTATTACAGTGTAAGAGTTATGTGAGGAGCAGTTAACAAAAGGATTTCACTAGAGGTGAAGCAGCTGGCTGGGTAATGTTGAGTGTGATGAGAATTCAGGAGAGCTTTTATTGTATGAGGTACAAAAATGGTTAAAGGGGATCCCACAAAGATTTTCTCAGTGGTTTAACTAAAGGACAATGACAGTAATGGCTCTAAAACAAGGGGGTTTGTTTTATGGACCCACAGGGTCCATTTGCTGGTTACAGTATCTCAAGGGCATTTCCTTCCTGTTCAGTACGAAAAGAAAAAGAGAAATCTGATTATTGGGTTGCTCAAGGGAGGTAGATTTATTAAACTCTACCTTAAAAGCCTTAAAGTTTATGTTATCTGGCTCTTCCTATACTATGGGTCAGGCTTGTTATTCTTCAGTAAAACGTACAGAGGCTGATCTGTAAGAGAGAAATATGGAATCCAATTTTAGCAATAACCAACTAGATGGAGAAAACCTCACAGTTGATGCTTACTTCAGGGTTTTGGGAAGCTTAGGACATCATGAGGTCTATGTGGATCTAGTTCTAATGATTGTCCTGGTATCAGATGCCCTAAATATCACACCTCGGTTTGGGCAAAATGCAAATTTTCTTTGATGACCTTATGTCCCTTTGAGGCTAAAAGTTTAAGCAATGGATGTTTTCTTCCTGTGAGGAGCCTGAGAAGGAGAACAAAGAAGCAAATAACCTACATATTGAAACAAAGTAGAGCCTCTTTATATTACCCATATCAGCCTTCAGGATTTGTGAGAAATAAGAAGGACTTTCAGTAAAACTTTGAGACATTACTATCCAGGTGAATTGTTTTTCTTCCCAAGTGAAGCCCAACAGGTACTGGGTAGCTTCATCAACTGGAATACTAAGGAATGCACTGCTTAAATCAGTCATAATAAAGAATTGACATCTGGTGGGAATAGATGTTAGTAGTGAATGAAGGTTAGCAACAACAGGGTGTTGAGGGATAACAATGTTGTTTATTGACCCTGGACTAACCTCCACCCTTGGCTCTTAGGTTTTCATACTGGAAAAATGGAATTGTTATGTGGGCTAGCAGTATAAGGCATAATGAAGCCTAGAAGTTTGTAATCTTCTATTATGGGCTTTATACACTGAAGGGCTTCTTTACTTATAGGGTGTTGACTGATTCTGGGGAGAGGTTTTGAGGCCTCTATTTGAATCCTGATGGGAAGTGTGCTGTGAATTTTGCCAATATCAGTTGGATATTTTGCCTATAAAGAGGGTGGTAACAATTCAAAAGGGACAAGTGATCAGTGTTTCCAAGAGGCAGTTCTAGTATCATCAGAGACAGAATAAATAAGAAGGTCAAAAGGTCATTTAGTTCAGTTTGATGATTGCTGTTAAATTCCAGAGTTTTTCTCTCCTGTTGGGGAAAAAAAAAATCTGGCATCATGCTTCTCTAAGAAGTATTAGCCTAATAAATGAGTAGGGGCAGAGGAACTAAGAAGGAAATGGTGTGTTTCTCTCAAAGGGCCTAAGTAAAACAGAATGGGTTCAGACACAGGGAACTGTTGAGGTTCATTAGAGATCCCCACTATTTGAACTGCTTTAGTACTCTGAAGTAGGGGCTTCTTTATAGTATTGGTGTTGAGAACCAAAAATGTGGCTCCAGTGTCAATTAGGACTGGAAGAGATTCATCCCCAATCTGGAAAAATGTTTGTCCAAACCAATCTAGAGGTAGGATAAGGAAAAGTCTCTGTAGTTCTTCAGAGTCCTGTCATTGAAAATTGGGAGGACATTAGAAAGGCTGGTTAGAGGGCTGAAGGTGCCTAAAGCACTTAAATTTATAACAATCTCTTTTCCAGTATCCTGGCTCTTTGTAATAATAGCAGAAGTTAGGAGTGTTTTGGTTTTGTTTAGCAGCCTTCATTTGCTGGTGTTGAAGATTAAGAATTTTGGCAGTCTTCCTGTGAAGTGACTCATCTAGAGTGTGAGAGAGCTGGTGTGTTGGATTAAGTAAATCTGGAGTAGACATAGTTTCCCATTCCATCCTGGCCCTTTTTGCTAGAATGGATAGGTCGAAGTTCAACCCATTAATAAACATAGAGTTAAAAGCTACCCAGGTGGAATCAACATCTGAAGGAATACCAGAATTTTCTTTAAAAATAATCTAAAGTCAGTTGTAATAGTCATGATTGGATTCCTCAGATTTTTGTGTGCAAGTCTAAATTTTGTTCCAATCAACAGCCCTAGGAATTGCCTAGTGAAGTCACCTAGCAAATGCCCAAGTCTGATCATATAATAAGTTAGTGGACTGGTCTCCCAGTTGTAATCCTAGAGACCTTTCAAGATTTTCCCAATTAATGGTTTTCACCCAGTGCTGGGCCTGACTTTCACTGGCAAGCGTATGAACTAGCTGATGAAATTCAGAGAATCCAGGTTGATAAGTTTAAATTTCTCAGCAAATATGTAAGGATCTTCAGTTACTCTGGGAAAATCTTGGACCAATGGTTCACAATTCAGCTTTAGTCCAGGGAATATTAAAAAAAAAAATAGGGGTTTAGCCTCTGGATCCTCAAAATGTTTTATTTTAAAGTGATGGGTTTTAATAAGTTCATAGGAAAAGGGAGTGGGGAGAATTTCAGAGAAAAAGAAAAGGTTGGAGAGAGAATCAGTATGGGGGAATCAAGGGTCTGGAGGAGGCATAGGTGGTATAGAAGGGTCAGAAGTAGAGGGAACCAGAGGCAGAGTCTGATGAGGAGCCAAGGGAAAGAGACAAGATGGAGCTGGAGGGGGAGCATGAGTCAAAGAAGCAAAGGAAGGAGAGCCTGAGGCTTCAAGAGCATTTTTATCTTCTAAGTGTTTGTTTGCCTCAGTTAATCTTAAAATCTTACTTTGCAGAGAGGCAATTTTAGACTTCTGATACCATTGGGAAGCCTCAAAATAACAATGGAAAAAAAGCATTCCACTCAGTTCTGGAAATCTTGGAGCTATTGTAGTCCAATTCAGTTTTAAGGAAATTAACTATGGGATTTCAAAAGTTCCCCATAATGGTCATTGATATTCTATATTGCCTTTGGTCAGGTTGGTCCATTTTATTAAAAATGTGTGTGAGGAAAGATTGCGGTTTTTAAATATTAAATTGGCTAGAGTCCCTATAGTGGGTGCACCCTCAAAATATTTAGTTACCTGGGATCTCGTTTCTCAGAAGTTTCTCTCTAGAGTAAAAGAATAATTTTTAACAGGTCAAACATCTTACAGCTTAAACAGCTCAATTCAAACAGCTTTCAAGCTAGTACCAGCCAATTCTAAGGTTAACAGTTTGGTCTTGGAGGAGCCAAACCAAAGGCTTTTTTTCAGCTAGTGTCCAGAGAATAGCCTATTCCTTTGAAATAGGCTGATGGCTTAACAATCACTGTTTCAGTAAAGCAGCTCCTGTTCCCTAAGGAATGTGCTGACGGTTTCTCAGCCAGTTTTAGCTGAAATAATCTTATCTCAAAATCAGACTCATGCAGAACAAGTCCTTAACCAGAAAAATTAAACTTTAAAATAAATCCCAAATAAAGTCAGGAGACCTTCAATTGCAAAGAGGGTATGAACTTGGATCCTGGAAAAAGACATCTTCAAATTCTAGGGTCAGTAAGGAAAGCAGTGAGTGACAGTTGTGGGTTTCATACCCATTTGCTTACCTTCCCTCGAGCCTTCAGGGGTCTTCTGTGGTCCCCCATATGGGTCACCAAAATTTTGACCTGAAATAAGTAGACTGCCTTTTATTTCTCCAGTTAAGATGGGTTTATTTGGAATCAGCAGAGAATTGCAGTTCACGGTTTGTATCCATAGTGAGTCATGTGCAAGTCCCTGCACATCAAGGAAAGGAGAACACTTTTATAGAGGAAAAAGAGGAAGTTGGGAGGGATATAGTAAACAGAGTCCATGGCTTTTCATTGGCTGAGTCTGTAACGGGAAAGAAGAGGAGTTTTTCTTCTTACTTTGGGCAGTTCTATCTTCTCAGTCATGAGAGCCCCCCCTTTTTGTCTCCCAGCCCTATTTAATTGAGGTTTCACTTTATTAATTTTTTATATTTCTGCAAACCATCTCTTTGAAATTTGTCAATTTGTTCTAATTGCTACAACATCCTCTCTTTTTCCTCTTGTTTAGATATAGACTTTTTAAGTATTTCTATCCTGAACTCTTCCCAACCCAACCTGGTTCCACATGTTCTTCCTTGTTGATCACATAGCCAGTTGGTGTGGCACAGTCAGGTAAAGGAATCTAAATTAAGGGTAAAATAAGGGAAGCAGAGCTCTCTGTGTGCCCCTATACAGGCAAAGTTGTCTCCTCTTATCGCTCCTTTTCAATATCATGCTGGAAATTCTAGCTAATATAATTAGACATAAATAAAGAATTAGATTGATTGATTGATCGATAAATAAATAAATAAATAAATGGTATACAGAATGGGAAGAAAGAACTGAAGTTGTCTTTGTTCACAGATGACGTGACTGTTAATGTAGAAAATATAAAAGAATCAACCAAATAATCTAATATGTGATCATAGCAAGGTTATTAGGATACACAGTTAATATACAGAAGTTAACAGCTTTCTTATATACAAGCAATGAACAAATGGAATTTGAAATTAAATATGCAATACCATTTATAAAAGCAACCAAAAAAATGAAATACTTAGGTCTAAAACTAACAAAATATGTGTAAGATCTACATGAGGAAAACGAGAAAACTCTGCTGAATGATGTGAAAGAAGAACTGAATAAATGAGGAGATATTCCATGTTCATGGTTAAAAAGACTCAATGTTGTCAAGATGTCAGTTATTTCCAAATTAACCTGTGGATTCAGTGCAATTCCAAAATCCCAGAAACTTATTTTGTAGATAAAGGCAAATTGATTCTAAAGTTTATATAGAGAGGAATAAGACCCAGCATAGCAAGCACAATATTGAAAGAGAAGAACAAAGTTGGAGGACTGACACTACCTGACTTAAAGACTTACCATAAAGCTGTAGTAATAAAGACAATATTATATTAGCAAAAGAATTAAATAGATCAACTGGATCAATGGATCAGAATAGAGAGCCCAGAAATAGTACCCCACAAATGTAAGCAGTTGATCTTTGACAAAGGAGCAAAGGCAACACAATGAAACAAAGATAGTCTTCTCAAAAAATGGTGTTGGAACAACTGTATATTCACATACAAAAGAATGAATCTAGACATAGACCTCATACCCGTCAGAAAAACTAACTAAAAATGAATCACACACCTAAAGGTAAAACAGAAAACTGTAAAGTTAGAAGATATCACAGAACAAAGTCTAGTGTTGGGTGTGGTAATGACTTTTTAGATACAACACTGAATGTACAGTACATGTGAGAAATAATTGATAAGCTGGACCTCATGAAAATTTAAAACTTCTCTGTGAATGTCATTTTCAAGAGAATAAGAAGACAAACCACACACTGAAAAAAAGTGTGAAAATGACACATCTTTAAAGGACTGCTCTGCAAAATACACAAAGAACTTTTAGAACAGCCATGAGAAAACAACCTGATTTTAAAATGAGCCAAAGACCTGGACAGATACCTCAACAAAGAAGATATACACATGGCAAGTAACCATATGAAAAGATTCTCCACGTCATATGTCATCAGGTAAAAACAGATTAAAACAATGAGATTACACTACGTATTTTTTCAGAATGGTCAAAATCCAGAAAACTTACGACACCAAATGCTGATGAGGTTGTGGATCAACAGGAACTCATTCCTTGCTGGTGGGAATGTAAAATGATTTAGCCACTTTGGAAGACAGTTTGGCAGTTTCTTACAAAACTAAATACGGTTTTACCATGCAATCCATCATTCATGCTTTTTGGTATTTACCCAAATGAGTTGAAAACATATGCATACATAAAAACCTACACATGTGTGCTTTTAGCAGCTTTATTCAAAATTGCCAAAACTTGGAAGTAACCAAAATATTCTTCAGCAGGTGAATGGGTAAGTAAACTGTGGAATCCCCAGAAAATGGAATATTATTCAGTGCTAAAAAGAAATGAGCTGTCAAGTCATGAAAAGACATGGGGGAAACAAATTAATATCAAAAATTGAAAGAAGCCAATCTGAAAAGTCTACATAATATATGTTTCCAACTATATGACATGATGGAAAAGACAAAACTATGGAGATAGTATAAAGGTCAGTGGTAGGCAGGGTTTTGGGGTGGGGGAAGTGATAAATAGGTGGAGCACAGAGGATTCTTAATGCAGTGAAAATACTCTGTATGATAAATACATGTCATTATATACTTATCTAACCTCATAAAATGCCCAACACCAAGAGTAAACCATTATGTAAATTATGGACTTTTGGTGAGTATGATGTGTTGATGTAGATACATCAGTTGTAACAAATGTCCCGCTGTATGGGGGATATTGATAATGGGTCAGTCTATGCACATGTGGGACAGGGGATATATTGGAAATCTCTGTACCTTCCTCTCAGTATTGCAATGAATCTTACACTGCTTTTTTTTTTTTTAAATATGGTTTTAATTAAAAAGTAACAGTTGGGTACATTTGTGTAGGTTTATTTCTGGACTCTTTATTCTGTTCCACTGATCTATGTATCTATCCCTCCACCAGTACCACACAGTCTTCATTACTGTAGCTATAAATTGACTTGAAATCAGGTAGACTGATTCCTCCTACTTTACTTTTCTTTTTAAAAATTGTTTCAGCTCTTCGAGTTCCTTTGCCGTTCCATATAAAATTAGGATAATATTGTCTATATCTATAAAAACTATTTCTGGAATGTTGTTAGGAATTGCATTACACCTGTATATCCCACTGTATATATGTACTGAATCTTCTTTATCCATTCATCTGTCGATGGACATTTAGGTTGCTTCCATGTTCTGGCTATGTGAGAGTGCTGCTGTGAACATTGGAGCGCATGTGCCTTTTTGAATTATGGTTTTCTCAGGGTATATGCCCAGTAGTGGAATTGTGTCATATGGTAGTACTATTTTTAGTTTTTTTTTTTCCTACCTTTATTGGCCAGCAGACTACTTGAGGGGCATGAAGCAGGAGGAGAGGGTGGCTCCAGTGCCAGGCCAGCTGTGCTTCATGAGCTTGTAAGTGATGGAGAACTCACCTAGGTAGTGGCCGATCATCTCAGGCTTCATTTCCACCTGGCTGAAGGTCTTGCCATGGTAGCCGCCCACCATGCTGCCCACCATCTCGGTCAGGATGATCATGTCGCGCAGGTGCGTCTTCACCAACTCAGGCTTCTCCATGTGTGGCACCTCCTTCCTGGCCTTGTGCAGCCGCTTCAGCAGCAAGTGCTGCTTCCTCTGGAGGCCGCGGTTCAGCCGCTGCCGCTGCCTCACACTGTATGGCTGCATCAGCTGCTCACGGGACATGTCCAGCAGCTGGTTGAGGTCCACGCAGAGGTAGGTGAACTTGAGGAAGGTCCACTTCTTCTTCTGCTCCACTTCTGCCATCTTGTTGGCTCTTCAGAAAACTAGTTTTAGTTTTTTAAGGAGCCTCCATAGAGGCTGTATGAATTTACATATTACTCAGCCATAAAGAGTAACAAAATAGGGTCATTTGTAGAGACGTGGATGGACCTAGAGTCTGTCATACAGAGTGAAGTAAGTCAGAAAGAGAAAAACAAATACCAATATTAATGCATATATGTGGAATCTAGAAAAATGGTACAGATGAACCTACTTGCAGGGCAAGAATAGAGACACAGATGTAGAGAATGGATGTGTGGACACAGAGGAGGAAAGCAGGGATGAATTGGGAGACTGGGATTGACATATAGACTACCATGTGTAAAACAGAGAGCTAGTGGGAACCTGCTGCCTAGTAGAGGGAGCTCAGCTCGGTGCTCTGCGATGACCTAGATGGATGGGATGGGGGAGGATGGGAGGGAGGTCCAAGATGGAGGGGATATAGGTATACATATAGCTGATTCACTTCATGGTACAGCAGAAACTAACACAACATTGTAAAGCAATTATACCCCAATTAAAAAAAAAAAATGAACGACACCTCTGGAAAACAACAACAACCCTGTATATCAATTTTAGATGAACTTCAAAAATTATTCTCCAAATCAATCAGTATCATTATGACCTTTAGAACAGTGTTAAAATGTCACTTGACTTTTTATTAAGGTAATGTGTGCCTGTTTCATTAAATTATAAACTAATTCAGGAGAGGTGATCTTTCAATATCCATGCATATGTTTCTAAGGTGTAGCTTGTTGGTATGCAAGAGAAGATATTCAGTAAATCTTTACTTTAAAAATTGCATTAGAATTATTAACTTTAGCAAGTTACATTACACTCTCAACATTTATTTTCCAATGCATTACTCAGTATTCAAAGTAAAGCCATCCTTTTAAATCTTGATTCATTCCTCTTTCCTCCATGATGATACCCTTTCATGTATTACTTTTGGTAGTTTAGAAAATACTTCCATTTGTCTGATAGTTAATTTCATGAGCACATCAAAACTTATTTTAAATTTTGTCTTTTTTTACGTAGGCTTTGAGAGAAATTGGTTAATATCTAGGAATTTACGTCTACGAATTTATGTTAACGGATCAGTTATTTACAAGGGACAACTAGAGATTAAATCAATTGGATTTTTTTTTCTCTCTGTTGTCTGTGTAAAGCCTAAGATTACAATGCACTCTTCAACATTTATTTTTCTCCTTACCTTTTTCAAGTCAGTTCTACTTTTGTAAAGCTATGTTAGCCATTTATGTTTTTTTTTCCACGAGTTCTAAAATAACCCATGGACCATACAAAAATAATGGTGCTCTATTATATTTTTTATTGTGGGTTACATATTACCATAGGCAACTTCTCTTACTATTAATAATATTCCTCTCCTCTATTTTCATATATTGTGCATTCTTCTAGATCTAACTCTTATGTAAATTCTTTTCTGATCAAACATTCCTGATAAAGTCTCTTCCATTTATGCATAATATTCAATCCAGTGAATCATTTAAAGGGGAATTAAGTCTGCAATTTCTCGACAGTGCTTTTATTGCCATTTAACTGTTACTTAAATATTGCCTTTTTTTTTTTCACTTCTATTCATATACTTTCCTTTTCCTTCCAGCTGTAGATTCCTGGAAATCTACAGTATGTAGTATACTATAAATACATAATTATTATTTGATTTGAATAATATTTATACTCCAAGAGCACAGTAAATGGTCACTTGCAACCCCGAGGCTGTGCTTTAAAAGCCTTTAGCAGTATCTTTCTTTTATTCTTATCTTGAGAATATTGACCAAATAATTGTTCAGGGTATTTTTATTTCAGTGAATATTCACATGGTCAGATCATATGATGGTTAAGGGTTTAACTCTCTGGTCAGATGGTTTCCATTCAAATTTTTGCTACATTTTTCTTATTACTCCTGTGACTGTCAGTTAATTGTTTAACCTTTCTAATATATATTCATAATAAAGATAGTAAAATTATTTTATTGTAATAAAATTGTATAGTACATGTTGTGATTAAAATAAGTATCAGGTTTTTCTTTGATCAAATTTCAGTAAATATCATGCACTTTTGAGAAATGTATCTTTCTGTACTTCATTGCTGTAAGGATGAAATGAAGACTTTGTTGTGAGAATGAAGTGAGGCTATGTATGCAAAGCACTTGGTATGTGCTTGTAGTATAGTAAGCATATGATAAATGTTACTTTTTTAAATAAATTTATTTTATTTATTTATTTTTGGCTGCATTGGGTCTTTGTTGCTGTGCACAGGCTTTCTCTAGTTGCAGTGAGTGGGGGCTACTCTTTGTTGTGGTGCATAGGCTTCTCATTGCGGTGGCTTCTTTTGTTGCAGAGCACAGGCTCTAAGCACGCAGGCTCAGTAGTTGTGGCACATGGGCTTAGTTGCTCCGCGGCATGTGGGATCTTCCCAGACCAGGGCTTGAACCCATGTCCCCTGCATTGGCAGGCAGATTCTTAACCACTGTGCCACTAGGGACATCCTAGATGTTACTTTTTATTAGTAGTATATCTTTAAAATGAATGATTTTTTTCTATTCACAAGTTATATTGTACAAATGACTGCAATTATTTGGGAGAATGTTACCATTTACTTCCGATTATTATGTTTACTATGTGACTATTTTAGAAGAACAGGGTTATAGCACCTGAAACTTTTGAAGGCAGATGATGAAAACCTCAATTTTGAGGTTTTTTCCTCTAAAAATGCATGTTTTTTATTCTTATATAGAATATTTAATATACTTTCAATAATGTGTGATATTAATATTTCAACTGTTGAATTTGTCCATTTTTTCCCCAACAACATTCTGCCTACATTTCTAGAGCACATGTTCAATTCTAATAAATCCTGATTCTTTGGAAGATTGTTACACTCATTATAACCCTTCTATACTAATTTTTATCACTAATGCTGCCTCTATGCTCTGACAAAAAATAATCTGATTCTCTTTGATGAAATTTCAGTAAAGATTTTGTGCTTCTGTACAGTGAATCTCACTGGTTTCCATTTATCTCCTGGGCATAATTTTAGTTAGAGGGCAAGCCTTAGGGAAAGAGCTTTGAAAGATCCTTTAAAGAAAAATTGTCTTTCTGCTTTGGCTACTGTCAGATCATCTTTGGTCTAATTCTAATGAAATTGATACTCATTTATTTCTGAAGGTTGTATGAGAATTTACATCATGGCTGTTCTAGCTTAATCTTCTTGTTTGCCATCCCTCTAGGTTTGTACGAGTCCCAAGTGATTTCAGAAAATTGAAATAGTGAAATAATACCAATTGAAAAAATGATTGCTACTTATAGAGTATTAATCTGTGGAGTTCAAACTCATTAATCTAAATCACCTCCCTTTGAGAGAACAGAAAGCATGTATGACAAACCACCTGAGAGGTCAGATTGAAAAAAAAAGAAAGAATGAAAGAGAAAAAGAAAAACAGTAAGGTAATATTAAAGAACTCCAAGATTATATAATAATCAATGGGGAGTTAGAAAATTTATTAAACTTCTAGTTTGCTTCACAGGGGATAGTGATACTTCTCAAAGCCACATACAGTTATTTTGGTTTAGAATGCCCTAAATAATCCAGAGTTTAAAATTTCGGAAATTAGACACAATAATACTTATATACAGAAAAAAAATTCTATTAAGAACAAATTTTAAAGCCTTTTCCCCATTGCACTATAAACTCTTCAGTTACAGCTGAAATAATTCATTCCAAGAATATAATCGGGCTCTGTGTGATTTTAGCCCTTTTACTCTTTGTTAATATGTTATTTGGAGTTTTAGAGAGATAGGTATTGAGAATGGATGTCATTTGTTACTGTAGCAGCTGTGACCATTTGGATGGAAGGAAAGACATTTGTCAAAACATATGTATTTCTAACTTGGCAGGTGATTCCTTAATGATAGCAATGGAGCCTCATAGCATACTGGGAAAGTGACTATAATATCATTGTCTACGATGTTTTATATAAACATCCCATAACAGTACAGGAACGTATATATGGAGATGCTTGTGGAATCTAAAAAAAAAATTTACTGTCAGATTTCTTAGCCATAGAACTAAGAGCATAAAGAGGGTTCTTGGGAATTAATAACCTGATTAAGGAAACGTAACTACTTTGCTGGGGAAATTCATCGTCCAATACAAATGTAATGTAAGGTTAATATCCAGTGCACAGATTTCCATGAAAGAACAAACTACTCTAAATAAAAGAGGGATGAGGAATTTTAAGTGTCTTAAAGGATGAGATAACATTTACTAGGAAATGGCTCAGAAATGTCCTTATTAGTGGCAAGTTCAAGACAAGACAAAAAAACCAACAATGTCCAAAGTGAGTTTTTTGTTTCCTACTTTTTTGTTTGTTTCTTTTAGGATTGTTTACTGTATTGTATGTCTAATGTAAAACTTCTTCAAATATAATAGAAAAAATTTATTTAAATCCTCTTAGCCATTTATGGTTTCTTTAAAAATTAGAAAAGGCTTTGAATTTTGTGTCCAGTGGGACACACTGTAATGTAAGACCCAAAGAATGAAGGAGATATAGAGGAGATACATTTTTATATTAGAATGTTTCAAGAAATATAAAGGCACTTTAAAGGAGACACTTTATGCTGTAATATGCTTTTACTAGTAAAGCTATTATGTTTCTGATTTAATTTTAATTATAGAATGACTACATTTGAAACATTCTCAATTTTGCTGCCAGAAACCCAGCTGTCTTTTTAAATTTCCACTTATAAATCAAATGTAACAATGGTAGAGTTGAAAATATTCTAAGAAATAAAATATTTTAACTTTTTTAAAACCATTCTGATGCCAGGTTATAATTATAGAAGTTAAAAAAAAAGTTTTATGTGGCAGGGCTAAAGTGCATTAATATCTTCATGAGGTTAATTAAAGGAGATTGCTAAAAAATGGAAGTATTTAGTGAATGAAAATGACTGTTTTTGTGGCGGGAGGAAAGGGGTGTATATAAAATCTATGTATTTATCGTAGCAGAGGTCCCCAACCTTTTTGGCACCAGGGACTGGTTTCGTGGAAGACAATTTTTCCCCAGACGGGGGGTGGGGGGTGGGGGCGGGGGATGGCTCAGGTGGTAATGTGAGCGATGGGGAGCAGCAGATGAAGCTTCACTTGCTTGCCTGCCACTTACGTCCTGCTTTGCGGCCCAGTTCCCAACAGGCCCCGGACCGATATCGGTCTTTGGCCCAGGGGTTGGGGACCCCTGTATTATAGGTATTATTTATTTTTGTATTTATTTATTTAAATTAATTGTCACATCCCACTTTCTATCTAATTAACTTAAGTGGAAGTTAATATGACAAATATTTATATTGTTGGTGATTGGAAACTAAAGTTGTTTTTCAAGTATTTATTTACTTAAAATAATACGTAGCAATGCCTACTGAAGTTAAGTGTTGCCCTCTGAAAAGAAATATTGTAAATATTGGCTTTCTGTTTCTTATATCTAGACAATTTTAGAGAAAACTATTAAGGATGGAGAAGTTAAAATATATGTATGTATAATCTTAGTACTTTCCTTATTTCATTGTTAAGGAAGAGAGAGAAATGGGAAGCACATTTAAGATTGGAAGAGCAAATCCTTCTGACAGGTGCATGGATTTCATGGAGTGTACAGGGTGTTCAAACTCTTTCTCTCTGTTGGTGGCTGCCAGATAGCTGTGCTTTTTTGGTTTCTTTTTAGAATTAAACAATATCACTCAGCTGGAAAATAATTAACTGGTAGGATAGTGCTTTTTATCCTTTTTATGGCACATTGTTTTTTTCTTCCCTTTACAGCTTTCTTAATTCTAAATGTTTGCATACAAGTAGTTCAGAAAGATTTTTAAAAATATTGAACTCTAGAAATCGAAAACTCAGTATCTCTAATTTCAGCTTGACCATAGACTCCTGACTTTTTGTCTCAGGACACTATGTTTTTCTGCTTTTTTTTTTTTTTTGATGTCATGATAACACCTGTTATAGATAATGTAGCTAAGGTATGAAGATGTGAAGGGTCATATTAGTCACAATTTTAGCAAATAAAGTAGTCTCAAATATTTTTTGTGTTAATGCCAGCCTTTTTGATCTGTAGCTGGAAGATAATACATGCTGACCCAAAAAAGAAGGACTCCATCCCCTTCTTCCACTTTAACAAAAGATGCTCCACTTGGATTGGTTTTTATATAAAGTTTCTCAGTAAGCTATTAGATGATGAAATGTCTTGTAAATTAAAAACAAATGTTGAAAATCAAAGTACTAAGGCAAAAGGCTATTATGTCCTATAATATTTAAAGGTCCAGGCTCAAGAACCAGATTCCTTAGGTCCTAATCTTGGTTCAGTCACTAAAATGAGATAATAACAGTACTAACTAGTTCATAGAGTTGCTTTGAGAATTAAATGCATTAATACCATGTAGAGCACTTAGAATAATGCCCAGTACATTAACAAATTGATAAAACTTGATAACATTAATATTTTATTGTCATTACTGCTATATTTTTATCATTATGCTCTTCAGCCATTAACATATCTCTTCTTGTATTGACTTTGGAGTACATGTCTAATTCCTTTCATTAAATTGTAGGCTGCATGAAGAGTGAAGGTAGTATTTAGAGCTGTTCACAGTTATTCTGGTTGTCCTTCGAGGTAGTTGGAAAGACTGAACATCGCTGCTCATATAAATAGTTAGGAACTACCATGTAACTTCTTTGGTCAAGGAAATATGAATGGAACTATGTATATCACTTTCAGGTAGAAGCTTTAATAACCAATTCACAATGTCCTGAGTCCCCTCTCTCTGTCTTGATGATTATGGAACCAAGTGTTAAAATGAAGTCTTCATTAGCCTTAGTAGCTGTAATGAATAGAAACCTTATCACTGCCCTGTATTTAACTTGCAGCAAAAGCAATAAGTACCTTTGTATTGCTTTAAACTGCTGAGAACTTGGAGTTAGTTTATTAACATAGCATAAATTAACCTATTGTGACTTATACAGGAACAAAGTACTGGTATTCCTTCCCTTTTTCCCTCATCTCACTCAACAGAACAGTATCTTGTCAAATAAATGAAAGAAAATAACTTTATCGAAATAGTTTTTCATCCTTATGAAAACATGTGAATTCCACAGACTCTACTATCTTCAATCAAAGGATTATTTGCACTTTGTGTTTGACATTTTAATATCAGTTGACTGTTGCCTAATCCTGCTTCTTTCATTTCATCTCATCATGAATCTACCTCATAGAGCTACTTTCAATGGGAAATTTATAGAGAATTTCAGTGTTTCTCTATAAAACCACATTTTGACATTTATTATCCTGGAAATGACAATGAAAAAAACAATTATTTAACTGATATTATGAAAATATTCTGTTTTCTTGGTATAAGTTACAGAAAGTTGGAAACATTTTGTCCCCAAAAGATGTAGTTTCACCTTTTAAAAGTACTAAATTAAGATTTCAGAAAATATTAGGGGTTAGGGAATTCTATAGAAATGATGGGGGAGGGGGTATTGAAAGCTCTGAGAAAGAAGGAAGACTTTGAGAAAAGATATTGGTTTCCAGAAAATTTATTGATACAGCTTTATAAAACCTTACAGGTTTTCTGCCTGTCTGCACACACAGGAGATGAATACATGCCGCTTGCATGAAAGTATGTTGGAGAGAAGGTTGCAGAGGCAACAGAACACCTATTTTGAAGTGCATATTTTTTTCTGAAGGTATTTGAAGGGTAGGTAATATATCTTCTGTGCTATCAGCCAATATTTTAATGGATTTTGTATTTTCAAGTTCTCCCTTAGATTATGATCTCCCTGAATACAAAGTATTCATTTTGTCACTGGATAGCCAGTGACTGGCTGTATTAGTCTGCTGTTGCATTCTGATTTGGGCAAGCATATTCCTAGCAGTTGGTATGCACAAGAACAAAAGAGAACAAAAGAGCCCTGGCTAGAGAGTAGACTGAAGAGGCTCTAAGCTACTTATGTACTCCTGGTGTATATTGAACTTGTGTACATAGACCTAGGAGACTTAAAAGGGTCCAATAGAAAGTAAAAACCAAGACAGAGCTGTAAATAACCTGAACATTTAATGTTCTTCCCCACCCACATGCACAATATGTAAGTCTTGCTGGCTCCAAGCATTTAAACACAATCTCTATCCAATCACTGAGTGAATACTAATATGCACATAAAGGTCAATTCCTGAGAAGCTATGCTTACAAATTAGAGCAAGAATAACAGCAACAAAGCCAAAATGAAATAAAACAAAGCAAAAATAAACCAAAACCAACCAAACAAAAAATAACTGAGCACAGTTTTCAATGGTCTCATACTGTAGTAGAAAAAGATATTATAGATTTAGGTCAGGCAAGTTATAAAACACAGAAACAAACAGTTTTTTGAAGATTAGAAGTAAAAACAACAACCTTCAAAAAACCTCAAAATCCAGAGTTGCTACAAAAAATTACCTGAAATTTCCAGTTTTCATTTTAAAAATTATAAGACTTATAAAGAAAATGGAAATTGTGACCTATATTCAGGTTAAAAACAGTCAATAAAAACTATCTTTTAATATCCCCAGATGTAGAATTTAGCATACTCCAAAGGACCTATGATAAATATGTCTAAAGAAGTAAATGAAGTTGTATTTAACAAATTTAAAGAAAGTATGACAATAATGAATCAACTAAGAGAGGTTCTCAATAAAGATATGTAAATTAATAAAAAGAATCAAATGATAATTATGGAATTGAAGGGTTGCAATAATTTAAATAAATATTTCACTGAAGAATCTCAATAGCAGATTGAAAATGGCAAAAAAAAAGAAGTAGAAATGATATCATCTAATAAACAGAGAGAATAAAGGTTGAAGAAAAAAGAAAAGTGCCTCAGAGACATACAGGAAAAGATCAGGTACACCAATATAAGTATAATTGGAGTTCCCAAAGAAGATGAGAAGGAGAAAGGGACTGAAATAGTATTTGAAAAAATAATGACTGAAAACTTATAAAGTTTGATGAAAAACATTAATCTACAGATCCAAGAATCTAAACCAATTCCAAACAGAATGACCACAAAGAGATCAACACCAAGAGACATCATAGACTTGAAAACCAAAGACAAAGAAAATATCTTGAGAGGAGTAATAGAAAAACAAATCATCATATATAAGGAGTATCTATATGGTTAATGACTACCATCTCATCAGGAGCATTGTCAGAATGTAATGAAATAATGTACAGTATTCAAGGGGCTGAGAAAAAAATTCATCCAAGAATTCTGTATCTAGCAAACTTATCCTTCAAAAATGAAGCTGAAATAAAAATATCTGGGGTAAACAAAGAATGAAATAACTTACTGCTAGAAAATTTTTTCCAAAAAAATTCTAAAAGAAGTCCTTTAGGCTAAAAGGAAATGCCACTAGATGCTAACTCAAATTCACAGAAAGAATTCTGTTTACCTTCTGTTTCTTCTGAAGAACCATTCACTGACCTACTCTAAAATGGTTGATGTGGGCTTTTCTTTTCTCTTCTCACTGATTAACCTACATCCATCAGTCTATCCTGTATCACTGTCTCAGTGACTAGCTCAGGGATATACAGAAAACTTAATCAGGGCCAATGAGTTCAGAGAGAACACTCTGTTTCTAAGAAAGAAACACTTTCTCTTTGTTCTATAAAAGCTAGAAAAGACTATCTCTCTGACCGTCTCTCTTTTTATGAGAATGTGAGACTTACAGCTGCCACTACAATTTACAAACCTGAACGATTCTAGGGGAGGGCACCATATGGAAAATTAGGGATAAAACACCACGAAAGCAAAGAGGAGTTATGGGGCAAAGTCAAGTCCTTGGTGATATAATTTCAACCACTATGTCAAGCCTCACTTACTTTTGCATTTTTTTTAATACACTTTATCTCCAGAGTAGTTTTACATTCACAACAAAACTGATCAGAAAGTACAGAGAGTTCCTGTATATCTCCTACACACACAACCTCTTCCACTAACATCCCACACACCAGAGTGGTACATTTGTCACAACTGATAATGAATCTACATTGACTCATCATTATTACTCAAAATTTATATTAAAGTTCACTCAGTATAGTATGTTTTGTGAGTTTGGACAAATGTGTAATGGCATATATCCACCATTATAGTGTCATGTAAAATAGTACGGCTGTCCTAAAAATCCTCTGTGCATTGCCTATTCATTCCTCCCTCTCTCCAAGCCCAACCTCTGGCAATCACTGATCTTTTTTACTGTCTCTATAGTTTTGCCTTTTCCAGAATGTCATATAGTTGAAATTATACAGTATGCAGCCTGTATGTTGTATATTGGCTTCTTAAACCTAGTAATATGCATTTCAGTTTCCCTCATGTCTTTTCATGGCTTGACAGCTCATTTCATTTTAGCAATGAATGACATTTTATTGTCTGCATATTCTACTGTTTATACATCCATTCACCTACTGAAGGACATCGTGGTTGCTTCCAAGTTTGGGCAATTATGAGTAAAGCTGCTGCAAACATCTGTGTGCAGGGTTTTGTGTAGCCATACATTTTCAATTTATTTGAGTAAATACCAAGGAGCACAATTGCTGGATCATATGCTTTAAGAGTATGTTTTGTTTTGTAAGAAACTGCCTAACTGTCTTCCAAAGTGGCTGTACCATTTTGCAGTCCCACCAACAATGAATGACAGTACCTGTTGCTCCACAACCTCACCAGTATTTGGTGTTATGAGTGTTTTGGATTTTGGCCATTCTAATAGGTCTGTAGTAGTATCTTATTGTTTTTTTAATTCTCTGATGGCACATGATATGGAACATCTTTTTATATGGTTACTCGGCATGTGTATATCTCCTTTGTTAAAGTGTCTGTTTACTTCTTTTGTCCATTTTGAAATTGGGGTTTTATTTTCTTATTGTTGAATTTTAAGACTTCTTTGTTTATTTTGGATAACAGTTCTTTATTAAATACATATTTGCAGGTAGTTTCGCCCAGTCTGTGCCTTGTCTTCTCATTCTCTTGACCTCTGCACTTTTTAATTATGTGATCAAATATATCCCCCTCAATTTATGATTATGACATTTAAAAAGTCCAAATAACAGAATATTTTTCAAAAAACTAATTGCATAGTGGCATAACCATACAGAAAAGAGAATTATTTCAAATTACTGTGAAACAATGCCTTTTGACTATATATCTCTAGTGAGATATAGGCTAAGTATATAAATGAGAGAGAGTACTCTTAAGCCACATTCAGTAGGATTGTTAGTTGCAGTAATATAAGTATTTTTATTTTGAATCTAATTTTTGTATATGTAAAGAAATTAGTCAACATGTTAATATTATTAGGACTAAAATTTTAATGTAGGAGAAAAGAGATATAAAGGTAAAATCAGCCAGGTCAAGTAAGACTCTGTAATCTTGAATTTGAATTTGTATTATAAGTATGAACTTATAGTTCATATTTTTTTTTCAGAAAAATAAGTATTCCCTAGTTCTAAAAACTAAAAAGAGCAAGAATCATTAGCAGCCCAGTGACAATGAGCATCCATTGTGGTTGCTAAATACAATTTACCACTAGAGGAACCAGGACTCCATGGGGAAATGACTTATTCTAGGTCTAGAGTAAGATATGGATGTACAAGATGATTCTACAACATCTTTTCCAAGGAATTTGTCAAACACTACTGTGTTCATGTGAAAAGGACATATGAGTCAATCTGAAGAAACTCTCATTGCCATATGAGAAGACAATCTGCACATCAAAAAGAGACTATAATTTCTTACAACAAAAAATAATTCATGAACTCATAGTAATATTCTAAAAATTTAAAAAATTGATTAGTCACCATTAAAGGTTGTTGGGACAACAGTCATTTTCTTTGAAAATTAAAAATAAATGGAAATAATAATCTTTATATGAATAAAAAAGGCAAGGCATTTTCTTCAGAAGCCAGTCCACATATAGTTAAGAATAGTTCAGAAAAAGTAAGGGTCTTTAAGCTTTACTGAAGATTGCCCAGTCAGCATAAGGTGGATATTTAAGCCTCGAAAAAAAATTTCAAAATGTGGTCTACATTAAAATTCACTGGTGAAAGGAGATGGGTGTGTAATGTATTTAATAGAAAATAGATTTTACTGAATCTAAGAACATTAATGCTTATTTATTTTTCATTCCTGATATTGGTTATTATACCTTCTCTCGATTTCTTTTCAGTCTTGCCAAGGATTTGATGTCATTTTATTAGTCTTTTCAAAGAACCAGTGTTTCCTTTGTTCCACTCAATTTGTCTGTTATTTCATTAATGTCTGTGCTCATTTTTTATTAGTTTTTCTTTCTTCTTTTCTAAATTTAATTTTATGTTCCTTTTGTAACTTTTGATATGGGTGTATGGATAATTTATTTTTATTTTTTCAATATTTTTCTAATGTGTACTTTGAAGTCTATGTATCCCCTTCAAAGCATGGCTTTAGCTGCATCCCACAAATTTTGATATGTAGTTTTTCAATTATAATTAAGTTCAGAATATTAACAAATATTATCTAATCTTGTTAAATAGTTCTCTGACTTACTGATTATTTAAAGAGATATAATTTTTAAAAACTGAGCATTTTTAGTTACCTTTTTTTGATTTATAGTTTAATTCCATTGTGGTCAAAAATCCTATTCTTTATGATTTTCATCCTTAAAAATTGTTAAAATTCACATCATAGACCAACATATTGTCCATTTTGGTAAGTGTTCCATGTGTACTTGAAACGAATAAATGTTACTCAGTTTTTAGGTGTCATATTTCTCATATGTCAGTTAGCTAAATTTGTCGTATTTGCTCTGTTCTAGACACATTTTGTTGTTGTTGATTTGTTACTGTCATTCACTGAGAGAGGGGTGTGAGAATTTCTCACTGCATGATTGTGAATTTGTTTTATTTCCTCTTTTACTTCAGTCAAGTTTTTATCTCTTTTGAGAGATTACTATTAAATGCACTTGAACTGAGTATGTATTCTGATGTTCCTGGTTAGAGTGTTCTACAAATGTCAGTCAGTTCAAAGTCATTTAAGTCTTCTATATCCTGATTTTTGGTCTCCTTGTTTTATCATATAATGAGTAATGAGTAGTGAAATCTCTGATTACAAAAGCTGCATTTTCTCTTTTCCCTCAATTCAGCAATTTTTGCTTCATGCATTTTTAAAAAATATTTATTTATTTACTTATTTAATTTTTGGTTGCACTGTGTCTTTGTTGCTACACACGGGCCTTCTCTAGTTGTGTTGAGCAGGGGCTACTCTTCGTTGTGGTGCACGGGCCTCCCATTGCAGTGGTGACTTCTTTGTTGCAGAGCATGGGCACTAGGCCCATGGGCCTCAGTAATTGTGGCACACGGGCTCAGTGGCTCCTGGGCTCTAGAGCACAGGCTCAGTAGCTGTGGTGCACAGGCTTAGCTGCTCCGCAGCATGTGGCATCTTCCCGGACCAGGGTTTGAACCTGTGTTCCCTGCATAGGCAGGCAGACTCTCAACCACTGTGCTACCAGTGAAGTCCATACTTCATGCATTTTGAAACTTAGGATCATTATGGCCTCCAGATGAACTAGCCCCTTTTATCATATGAAAGGATCATTTTTATTCTTGGTAAAATTCTTTTGTCTGAAATCTACTTTGTCTGAAATTAATACACCTAATCAGCTTTCTTTTAGCTAGTGTTGTCTTGGTATATCTTCTTTTATCCTTTTACTTAGAGCCTATTTGAGTTTTTATATTTAAAGTGTGTTTTCTGTAGGTAGTAAATAGTTGGGTCTTGCACTTTTCTCCATTCTCTCTCTGACTTTTAATTGGGAGTGTTTAAAGAAGATGTGGTACATATATACAATGGAATATTACTCAGCCATAAAAAGGAATGAAATGGGGTCATTTGTAGAGATGTGGCTAGACCTAGAGACTGCCACACACAGTGAAATAAGTCAGAAAGAGAAAAACAAATATCATATATTAACACATATATGTGGAATCTAGAAAAATGGCACAGATGAACCAGGTTGCAAGGCAGAAATAGACACAGATGTAATTGGGAGTGTTTGTCATTTCTTTTCCATGTGATTACTGATATGGTCAGATTTAAGTCTATTATCTTGCTATTAGTTTTCTATCTCATATATTCTTTGCTCTCTTTTACCACTTTTTGTGCTTTCTTTTGAATTAAGTATTTTCTACAATTTTTACTACCCCCTCCTTTATGACTTATTAGTTACAAATTTCGTTTTGTTATTTTAGTGGTCTTAGGGTTTAGAGTAGTTATGTTTAAATTATCACAGTCTACTTTCAATTGATATTATAACATTTCACATATAGAATAAGAATCACCCAGCCTTTATGTTAGTGTTTCCATACACTGTGCATTTAATATTATAAACCCACACTACATTGATGTTATTTTTAAAGAGACAATTATATTTTCAAAGAGATTTATATAATAATAAAGCATTTCTTACATATTTGTCCATGTCATTACCATTTCTAATACGCTGTGTTCCTTTTTGTAGATTCATACCTTCATTTTTTTCTACCTTTTTTCTACCTGAAGGATTTACTTTGATATCTTTTGTACTGTGGGCTGCAGGAGATTAAATATTTTAGATTTCATATGTCTAAAAAAGTCCTAATTTGCCTTCATTTTTAAAAAATATTTCACACTTTGTATAGAATTCTGGGTTGACATTTTTCAGTAGTTTAAGTGTTGTTCCACTATATCCTTCTTTTGCATTTTGTTCCCCAATGGAAAAGCTGCTGTCAATCTTATATGTATTCTTCCTATAAATATCTTTTCCACCAGTGTCTTTAGGATATTTTCCTGCATTCCTGGTTTTGAGTAATTTGATTATGATGTTCCTTGGCACTGTTTCCTTTATGCTTCTTTTGCTTGAGGTTCCTTTTATTCTTGGACCTTTGCTTCATAGTTTTTATGAAATTTGAATAATTCTCCAGCTTTGTTTTTTTAAAAGTAGGCCACTTAAAGTCAGACTACAGGTCAGTGATGCTCTTTACATTTTTTAAGTTCTTTTCTTCTCTCAGTGTTTTGTTTTGGATTGTCCATTGCTATGACAAATTCAATTCAAATTTAGTAATATCTTCTTCTGTAATGTCTAATCTGCCATTAATTCTATCTACTGTATTATTTTTTATCACAGCCAGTATAGATTTTATACTGGAATTTTGATTTGAGTATACCTTCCATTTCTGTAATTATCTTTTTGAACATAGCCCGCATATAGTTACAGCTCTTTCAGTATCTTTGACTGCTAATTCTAAAACATGTGTCACTTATGAATCACTTTCTATTAAATTGCTTTTCTTTTCTTCATTTTCTTGCTGCTTTTCATGCCTGGTAATTTTTCACTGGAAGCCAGATATTGTGAATCTTACCTTGTTATTTCCCTGATATTTTGTATTCCTGTGAATCCTCTTGAGCCTTATTCTAGAATGCAGTTAAGTAAACTTGGATATGGTTTGATGCTTTGAGTTCTTGCTTTTAATGTCAGTTGGACAGCACCATAGCAGTGCTTATTTTAGGGCTAATTTTTCTCTAAATTTTTTTCTATGTCTGGATTCTCCACTTAATGCCACATGAATTATGAGGTCTCCAGTCTGACTGGTGGAAACCAGCTCTATTCCTGATCCTGTGTGAGTGCCAGCTAGGCACTTTTACTTATAAATCCTTGTGACTGTGTCCTTTTTGTTTGTCTTTGGGTAGTTGAGCCAGCATGTCCTAATCAGTAATAATACTCTAAAATGATCCTCTGTAGATCTCCATTTTTTTTCCTCTGAATATCTTCCTCCTTTCCAGTAGTCTGCTCTACAAATTCTATCTGCCTTGGTTTCTCCAAGTTCTCCCCTCTATTTTCTTGGCCCAAGGAGTTGCCAGAGAACCCGCTTCTTGTACTGTAGTCTGGAAACTCTTTCAAGTCTGTAACCTGGAGAATTATAGGGTTCACCTAAATATTTTCTTGCCTTTAGATGTAATTTTCCTTCATTGCCTGAAGTCTAGTTTCTTGAAAACTATCGATTTAGGTGTATTTTCCAGAGTTTGGCTGGAACAGGAAAAATTACAAGGAGGGAAAAATTTGGTTCTTGCTATTCCATATTGGTCAGAAGTGAAAGACCTTACTCGTTTAATTCTTAATTTTCTTAATGTATTTTTTAGTTCTGGCAGTTTTACTTAATTCTCTTTTACACTCTTCTGAAATTCTCAACTCATCCCTAATTTATTCAACAAATTAATCATAATTATGTATACATCTGCATCCCATAACTTCAGTATAGATCTCCCATGGGTCTGTTTCCATTTTTTTTCCTCTTAGTTTCCAGTGACCCCTTGTATTGTTCATAGCTGGGCTATGTTTTAGTGAATGGTACATATTATACATGAAAAATTGAAGATATAATTGTAATGATATTATCTTCCTCCAGAGGCAGTTTAGCTTTGCTTCTAACAGACCATAGACTAGATCTCTTTAATACAATCAAAAGTTGGACTTGTATTAAGGTGGGTGACAATCCTTTATTCCTAGCTGTAGCCCTTTGGGGCCTCAACTAGGCATCTTTTTAAACCAGGGTCCCTCCTCTAAGACATATGTTAAATTAAATTTTTTTTCACATCAACAAGGTAAATCGTCATAAACTTTGTGCAGCTTTTCAGCTATGTTTGAATCAGTACATGCTTTGAAACAAAGAGCAACACCAATATTGAGCTCTCCTTTCCCGATTTCCCTTGTCTCTGGGATTAAGTTCTCACTGCCTTGGTAGCTTTTGGATGACTTCAAACAGATTTTTTTTCTGTCAGGTTTTCAAGTGGTTTTCAGCTCAAAGGCTGATCTGAAACAAACTAGTCTACTGAAGCTGGAAGCAGAAACTCTGCAATAATGCATTTTAAAATAACTGGAAAGGAGAAAATATAGATACTGACTTAATGCCCTCTTGGTTAAGATATTTTAAATCTAATAGGTATCTGTTAGCAAAGAGTTAAAATATATACGGAAATCATGAACAATTTTTCTCCATTTATTTATTAAGATATTCATTGAGTTCTTACTACTAACCAGAATAATTACATTACATTAAGCACTTAAAAAATATAAAGGCAAGTTTATACTTTTAAAAATGTCTTTTTATCCTCAGAAGGGAGTTTGAAATAGGTAAAGCAAGAATTTTATAGATTTGAAATTTGTGACAATTGTTTTACAGAGTTACAGGATTCTTAATTATAAATAGAAGCAGTAAAGGAAATGTTCAACAAAATACAACTGATTTATTTACTCAAATAATATGCGATATAATTTTTAAAAATTTATTGAATGCTTACTTTTGCAAGTTACCCTGCTAAGCACTTGTGAGAGGGAACATTAGTACAGTCTCCACCAATATTTATTATTAATCTGGATAGAATCATTTTCAACCTTGCATGTATGTCACAGGAATATATTTTACCCTTGTTACTGAAAAATTCAATTGTAGAGAGACAGATGTGGTAGAGTCTTTTGATGCCATGAGCATGTAAAAAACAGTTCGTTATAATGTTTAATATGGAGAAATGGTGATAAAAACCTGGTATCTCAATGACTTATCATCACCAACATAATATATTGAAATTATGTTGTGTGTACCTTTGCTTATCTGAACAAGTCCAACTGTTCATCACTCATCATTGGGCTACTTACTCTTCAACATGAAATATTTGCTTATGCTTATTTCTCAGCATGGTAAAGTCTTTTCTACCTCATTTAAAATGGAAAACTCGTACACAAACTTCGAAGTTTAATTATTACTACATATCTGAAGCATTCTATGGAAGCTTTAGGCTTAAATTCTTACTTTCATAACAATACTTTTTGTATTGTTTGTATAGTCTGATCTTGTGTGTGTGTGTGTGCGCGCGCATGTGTGTTTGCTTTGAGAGATGTATTGGAAAGTTTCATATGAAAAACTCAAATAACTCAAACCTATTCCTGAAAAAGTGTGATGGGTAATTTTTAACAAGTTGACACAACCATGAGTCCATATATTAAGCCAAGTCCATAATTCATTCTGATTACAAATTTTAAAATTATGCACACTTGATAAATTTTTAATTTGGGCTTGATTCACTCTATTTTAAAGCTTTTATATAAAGTAAGTCTTTATTAATATTTTACATCATAATCGTTCAATTTGCACTATTCAGATTTGCATAAAATCCAAATACAGTACACTATTGTTATGGCACTTGTTTTATTATATTGTATCCATCTAACCAGTAGAATGTGTAATCCTCAAAGATGGAAAGATATTTTTTCATCTAAATATCACCAAAGCTGGAAATTGCATAAGTGTTCAGTAATTGTTGAATGAGTTAAAAGACAAGAATAGGCAGACCCACTAACCATTATAATTGTTTGAAGTTGAACTATCTTCTCCATAAAAGGAAAAAAATAAAAGAATGAAGGGAAAGAATGAAGCAAGGAGGAAGGAAGGAAGGAAGGGAAGGAAAGGAAATGAAGGAAACGTATAATCCAGGAATGCATAGCAAAACAAAAGGTATGTGTGCTTGTATGCGTGTGTGTGTGGTTTGTATGTTTGCCATTGTGTGGGTTTTCACACTGACAGAAAATATTAATATTGGCTGATTATTGATCAAAGTCACTCTGATTTTTTAGTTCTATTTCCTTTTAATGTAATTTTGTATTTATTAATAAACAGTATGGTTTCATTCACCTCAAGCACTGTAAACTATCCCATTTGATTTTACATATTAAAAGTGTTTTTAAAGAAGTTATGATGCAAACTCTACTACAGCTCGTCCATTTATTATTAACAATTCTGGATTTTAGCAATTTACTTGAAAATGAAGATTATAGCAAAACAGTATACCTACTAGAATTATTCTATAATCTCCATTAAAAATACTTTAACAATTGAGGATGTAGAAATGGGTTTAGAAAGAATGATAAAAACAATATATTTTCTTTAAGTTTCATTTTTACATTTATCTGCTAAAAGTAAAAAAATAAATTTTACTATTTTGACACTTTGCATAAATGTGACTACTTAGATACTGTGCATGATTTCTTTCTTATATTTTGTTATCTATGTTATCAGATCAAATATATAAAACATTTAAAAATGCTGTAGGTGCTCATAATTGAATAAAATTATTATCTGAAATAGTGAACATGTTTATTAGTTACCCTGGGGCCACATTTCAGTAGAAAATATCATAAAATAATAGGTAAAAGTCATCCCAAGAAGAAGAACTAATTTTTTTTTCTTTCTGGATTAGCATTTGAAATAGCTACTTGAGATATGCATGTATGTATCTATTGATCTATGCACACACACATTTGTTTTCTGAAACTTACTTGTATATACTTACTGAATACATATACCTGCTTCTTTTTAATTAGAATTGCTGATTAAATAACTTTGCTGGCAGAATCATAAACCTCACAGGGCAACATTCTTACCCCTAAATTTTGTGACAGATACCAGACCTGTATACTAATAACAGCATTGCCGTTTTCTTGGAAAATCTAGGGAACTAAAGATGATAGTAAATTTCCCCAACAGTGACTCTGCCTTCCCATGGTATAAACTTGGGATGTTTTTCTTTTATGTGGGCGAAAAATTTATGTCAGCTTTTGGATGGGAGGGAAGATCTACATGGTAGATTTTTCTTTTTTCTAAGTAGCAAAATGCAAGTCTTCAAATTAAAATAAAGCACATATGTTGATATTAAAAAGGCTTTGTAATTAACCTCATGCTATGAGGAGAAATTTGCTTATGTAAATTAAAGGTACAGAGAAATTTATGGAATTAGATCTGGTCTTGGTTGGAAGTTGGCAAAAAGACACTTGACAGTGGAGTTTTGCCCAGAATTTTGTTATACGTTTTCCAGCTAATAGAAAGTAGAATGAAGACAAAAAGAAAAAAGGAAAAGGAATTTGATATTGGGACATTTATAATTCAGCTATTTTTAACCTTCTTTCTTTTCTTCTTTCCATGCTCTCTTACCCATGGACAAATGCCATATGCTTTTCAAACTGGACACTATCCAAAACCCAGTGTGTAAAGATGAAAAATAAATAAATACTGGCGCCAAGATATTACGCATCTTATCTTTGGAGAGTTGTTAATTCAGAGGTATCATATGCGATGGCTGTCTATGGTTAGCATGGTCATAATCATTATTAAGCATATTGAACCTCCAACACTAATTCCAGTGTCATGAATTCAGTCTAAAGGCAACACTTCTGCAGTCAGGTTCTGGCAAAACTTCAAAGCTAACATTCAAAGTCGGAAAGCTTAAAACCGTGCAAGCTTATTTAGATTCCTTAAATGGTCTGGTTTATGAGATTTCTGGGCATTTGAAGCTTTGTAAGCCATTGCAGAGTGAAAAAAGTTAATCTGTGCAGCTACGTTTTCAATAACGTGACATTAGATTCATTTCAAAGGCTTTTCTTCTTGGGTACCAAACCACACTCAGGATTTCTCCAGGGTGTAGAATACAGGCTCTTCCTTATTTATTTATTTATTTTTAATGAAGGGATTGCTTCTCATGCTGAGGATTATATAGTCAGACTCTAAAGATATCTGTGTTTTTTGATATATCAAAAGAGCAAAAACGGGCTGTTGTATAAAATATATATATATCTGAACTAAGAAACTGCATTTTTTTAGGCAGGAAGCTACTAAAAATATAGGTGAACTTTTCAATAAAACTGACATTTGTGACTGTAAGGGCTACATCAACATGACATTTGAAACACAAAATTCTGAATGCACATTCTCTCTGGCTCTCTGTCTTTGCTCTCTCATTTCAATATTTTTAGAAAGCATCTATTCTCTTAGTAAGATGTATGAAATGAGTATTTTTATATCATTGACTAAGCTTCTTTCTATGTAATTCTTTCAAAACACATTTTTAAATTATAGGCAACTTAAGGGTTAATAGCAAAAAACAAAATAGGACCCTGAGTAGCCAAGAAATGGTAAATAAATGTTTAAGGAAACAAAAATTTTATTTCTGTTTTGTTATTTGTATATAAGAAGAAGTTTTCCTATTAACAAGTTTTATTAAAGTGTTTTACTCTGAGTATTTTTCTCCATAAGATAAGGAGAATTTCCCATCAAAATGTATAATTAATACTTACTCAAATCTGTATATTGACCTGATGTGCTCAAAGCTATAGTCCCTGCATTTGGGAATATTTTCTACTTGGAATATTGGCATTGGGAATTTCAAAAATGGTTATAAGTAGCCACATAGCATGCCTGGATTGTTTTTTTTTGTTTGTTTTTTCTTTGTCTTTTTAATGACAAACTATATCTCACCAACTTGATTACAAGTGTCTGGATCACAGCGATTTAATCTTAAAACATCTTTTCATCTCTCTGGGTACCTTTCACAGTTTTCTCCACAAAGTAGATTAGTTTAAGCCAGTTTTGGATGAACAGATATAGGAAATAATGAATTATTGAATTTTGATAATTATTTGGAGTTTCACATTTTTGACTCCAAACCCAAATTGAAAATTAAGTTAATCATGGATTTATTTTAAAAATCAGATATTTTTTTCTGAAGCAAATTATGTTCTCTCTATACTATTATTTTTCTAGATTTTCAGTCGTATCATTAAATCTTATATACATATATATTCAACAGTTAAATTAGCCAAATTGAAAATAACATATCCAAAAAGTTCATTAACTAAGAAAATTTTGCAAATCCATTATGATATAGTATATAGTCATTAAAACAGTAATCATTATTTTTAATGTCCTTTGTCACCTCATCTTCATCTCTGCCCCTTCCACCATCTCAAGAGAGAAACCAGAAGTTCATGTCCCATAATTCCTTTCCAGAACTATTCCAGTTTAGATTCTGAAGGCAAAGAGGAGAGTCCTTGTTTTCTAGAGGCAGTTGTACACAAGAATCCTGTAGCTTTGGACATCCCACTTGAGGATCACCCACTTCAGTGCTGAGGCACCTAGGGTTTCTGGCAGCAATCAGGTGCCTCTAGAATGTTTCTTCAGAAACACTCTCTTTGATATTGAGATATGGTTGCAGTCATTGGTGGCAATTTTTTTGCAATGTTTTCACTTCCATATTGACTGAGTATGGCCTTTCTAGTCTTCTCTCACTGAGCAGTACTTAAGCCTGTAATTTCCTATATTATATCTCTTTGTACTCCAGTTTCCTAGAGTGTCTCCTGTTTTCCTGACTGCACCTTGAATGTTTCATCTAGTTACCTCATACATTTATATCTATTGATATGGAAAGATGTTCACCATATATTATAAAGTGGAAAAGTTTAACAACATATAAAATAGTATGCATAAAATGGTACTGTTGTCTTCTTCCCTTTATTTGTATTTTTAATTGTAAGCATTGATGATATCCAAAAATTTATGGATGTCATGGATTACATTGTTCACAGTGCGATTTCTTTCTTTTTTTTCTAAGTTTTGAACAATTAACATGGAGTACATGCCCAATAAAAATAAAGAACGAACATTCAAATGTACTAATACATAGTTTAGTATAAATATATGTATGATTATTTTAATTTGTAGAAGTGAACCGGGAAATGTGCTAAAGTACAATATTCAACCTCCATTAGCCTGGGAGTAATAAATGCCCACTGAGGCAAATCCTTGTGGTACTGTCAATTTACTTTGTGCTTCCTGGACATAAGTCCTTTCTCTGGCAGATAACTGATAGATTAAAAAATATATCATAATTCAAGTGAGGTGATCCACAAACACATGGATATTTTTAAAATGCTAATACAAAACAAATGTTACCCACAAATGACTGTCCTGAACTACAGATTTTCTTAGAAATACTCAAAATGTTTTGAGTTTTGTTGTTGTTTTACCTTACAAAGTTGAAAACAAGTATCTTATGATTAATTTGTTGTAGAATATAAGCAAGATCATATATAAAGGCTTTTGTTTCTTTGGGCTTTTTCTTTGTTTATAAATTGTTAAAAATAAATTTTGTTTTTTCTATTAATTTACTTGGTAGATTAGATAATAATCTCATACTCTTTGGGTCTCTTTTTAAATATATAAGACCCTAAACCAAGAATGTGTAAGGATTTATAGGGTTTAGACTGGTGCCAGATTAAAAACAAAAAAATCCTTCATTATATAGTTAAAAACTAAGTTAAACTTTTATTTTGATTCTAATCTGATAGATATCTCTGAAAATATTTGTAAAAGTTAATTTCTTACAGAATCAAACTAAATCAGGGTGAAGTATAGTATATATCTTTTTTTGGTAAAACATCATAAAATATCTTGACTAAATCATTTGCAATGAAAACAGATATTTTACATTTAATGCCTACAATTCTTTTTCCCATTTTCAGGAAGTGTTTTCATAAGTCTTATTATATACCCACTTCACAGACTAATTTCACAAGTTTTCTCAAAATGCTGGGCAAACTTAGCAAAATGAAATAAGCACTATTTGTGTTCTAAAGCAAACGAATTCCCACTGTATTCTTGAAGAGTAAAAAAGGCTATTGTAAGTGAGGTGCTATTTGCAAATACCTAAGAGATAAGACAGGAAAGACAGACTCTTTGTTGTGACAGAAGGGACCTGACATTTTAGCAAGAAAGTACTTTAAATATCAAAGGTGAGTGTAGGAGTTAGCTGAAAAGCAACATAAACGTGTTTAATGCCAGAAACATAGTTGAAATACTTGGATAGTTCTTCCTGTTTAGGAGAAACAGAGCTGAAGTGGAAACCTGACATGGTCCATTAGTAGAAAGAGATCTGGGAGCTAAAGTTAATTGTGTCTATGTTTGTATACATTGATATTTTGATGATACAACTGGATAAATGCTAAAATGAAAATTAATATAGAATTAAAATGTAAGAACTAAAGTTAGTTAAATCAGTAAAAATAAATTATGAATATAACCTCAAATAGGTATGACTTGCCCAATGAAAAGAAAAATAATCTTTAGATGTCAAGTATCATCATTTTAACCAACTTTATTGTAATAATACAATGTACTTAAAACATAGATATTAAAACAACTCAAAGATAATCATGCCAACATATTTTAAGAAAACTGTTATTGGTTTAAATGAAATATTAAGTAGATTTATTTAATAATGTCATTGGAACTGCCTACTAATGATTTAGCACTATTCTCTGACACACCATACATTCCATACTCTCATCCTGATGCGTTCACCATGCACCAGTAAATTCACAGATGTAGGCAGCATCAAATGAATGCTCTATTAGGTTAACATCACCAAAGCTAAGTGATTTTATTTTACATAGTGAAAACTAGAACACTACTCACACAACTGCTGACATGTAAACAGTTTACATAAGTTACTAACTTGAAATGTCTATTCAGATAAGCAAGGGCAGTATCTCCATGTTTCAACTGTTTGACACAATGATGGATTATTTATTTACTGAACAGTACTGGTGGCCAGAAAATCTGATTTCCATGCATGAAATCCATGAAACCTCAGCCACTGAACAGTTTCTTTTACATGTGGCAAAGGTCATCTATCAAGGGATTTTCTCAGGTTTTGTGTGATTGGTCATGCCTCATTTCCTTCAAGAAAATATGATTTCCCTAAAGTCTGTGCATTTTAAAAGACTCACAAAAGGCCCAGAAAGTTATTTCCTCTCTGTTTGTGATAAGCACAGAATATAGAGGCTAACCTACAGGGAATGACAAGCAACTGTTTGTAGCTAGAAACCATATTTAATCCTATCATTAGGAAAGCCTTAACACTCACCAGGTATAAAAGGGCTGCAAAATTAGACACTTAACCTTGTCATTTAACCTTGCAGAGTTTAATCTGCATTCAAAGTTTAATAAAAATATCACATAGATCTATCCTTATATATTAGAAAGGATTAGTTTCAGATAATGTATTTCAAATTTAGAGTCATTTGGTGAAGGACTGTGTGAAGATTTGGCTATGTTTTAAAAAAGTCACCATTTCCAATTTTTGATCTGAAAAATCAATGAGAAAGAACAGTAAGAAGTTACATTTTTCTGAAAAGTTTTAAGAACAATAAATATGAAACATAGTGAAAATCAAGAGCAATTTAAAGAGCACTGTTTGCCTGAAAAGAGATTATGACATGTAATTCTTGGAGATTAAAGAGAAAAAACCCTAGTATCCTAACTTAACTATGTTTATGAAATATTCTTTGAGTCACAGTTAAGAAGTATCTTAGAGTATCCACCAAATCGTACCATACCTGGATTTCTTTTCTATTTTTACCTCTCTTATGTAGTAAAATATTCAATTGTCTGCCCAAGACTATTCAAAGTTAGATTTGGAGAACAATGAATAGGAGGTTGGGAAAATCATACCATGCATATATAGCATGCTTTAGCTTTCTCATGAGAAGTGTGTGTGTGTGTGTGTGTGTGTGTGTGTGTGTGTATGCATGTCTACTATTTAATTATGTTTAACTTGTACTGAGATCTTCTTAGAAGTAAAGCGTGTAACCATCAGGGGCAACCATCACAGTTAAAGTGGTATTTAGAGGAAATGGTACAAAAAATAACATTTCTTGAGAGAGTTGCAAAAGAAAGGTAGAGACTTCACAAGCAGATAAAAGCAGTATTTTAAACACGGACATTTGGATATGAACAAAATGTGTTAATATTTCTTCTTGCTTTTTCTTTACAACCAATATATGTAGGATTTGGTGGAAATCACCCCTAATTTGTTATTTTAGTTATGGATCTTCCGTGGTCATGAGCAACTTTGATATACCAAAGTTATTAAATAATATAAATGAAATATATTTACACACACATACACTTATATACGTATACTATCTTTGGTTAAGTTAGTATATATGTATATTTATGTGTGTGTGTGTGTGTATTTGTGTGTATGTGCACACATCATTGAGACAAGTATCAACTCAACTTCAATAGAAACACAATTTCTCAATGACTAATTTTGAGTAATTGACCTATGTTGACAGAATAATAACTATTCAACTGACTCAACATTAGACACTTATTTCCTAACTTGGTCATACTATTAAAATCAATGATAAGAATATTAGGAATTGTAATTTTGCCAATAATTTTTATATAATTAATTGTATAAAATATTTCTGACATCTTTTCTAAATATTTAAGAAAGGTCATTTCTGAGTCTTTTTACAGTACCTTCAGTTTTAATATTGAACTTCTGTCAAAGTGTGTTAGTTTCAAAGAGAAGAGAATATTGGAGAATTTGCTATAAATAATTAGGATATTTCTTTAAACTATTTTAATATTATAGTCTTTTCAACTATAGATTCTTAATGTTTCTTGAATTAGATTAATTTTGACAGCAAATTATTTTTCTACCCAATGCCATGAGTATTTTAAATTATAAACAAGTGTTTTACCATTACCAGTATGAAGTAAAATGTGTTTTACATAGCTATGGGTGATATTCCTCAACTATTAAATATATCTTTCTTTTGAAATTATAGAGGGATATGTACACATGGATTTTCTACTTCATATTTATGTGGTATGCTTGAGACATGTATTTTCTTATAATAAATCACATTAATGTTTAAGCTCTATAGATTTTTTAAATAGATATTTTGACATTTAAATGGCATGATTTCATGAGTAGTACTTTAAGGGTTGCAGAGATGTTCATGTAAAGAACTAGTTGACACTTATTTTCTGATAGAATTCTTACTAAAAGTAAATTGACATTCCTTTTGGTGCTTTATTTACTTCATACATTATGTACAAAAGAATATTCCTCATGCAACCAGTCCTTTCTTTTGAATTTTAAAAATAACGAATTACTTGTTATAAATTTCTGACAGTTTAAGGGTTAAAAAATTGGTTCCTTTAAAACTAATATCCAAATTACTGTTTAAAAGAAACCTGTTTCATTACTACTCAGTACCACAGAATTGCTTTTTTATTGTTTGAAATAGGCTGACTATGTTTAATATATTTTACTGATTTATTTTTTAAATTCTGTAATCCATATATTCATGTGAAATAAAATGTAATTTCTTATGGCAAAGTAATGTCAGTTACTAGACTTGACAATTAAGTGTACACAAATGAGAGCAGTGCTTAGGAATTTCCTGAGTATTTAAGAAAAAAACTAGCAATCTTCCCCTTTATTATTAATAAATATCAACAGGTCCACAAATAGGGCTGCTCACATGGACTCCAATGTGAAGACCTGACAGTGTGTCTAATGGACACACTGTACACTGTACACTGCAGCTCCTGGTGCCTTATGCTCCATGTTCTCTAAATGCCTGAGGTGATGGAGAGTCAGTGGATTACAGAGACACTAAACTCCAGGAGAACATTTGCTGCTTTGATGCTACAAATTTCAAATGAAGATGCAGTAAAAAAGTGGCTGATGCATTTTCTAGGACAAAATAGAGAAAAGAAGTAATAAGAATTCCAAAATAACCTAGTATTCAAAAATTTTCCTCTGATGCAAATACGAAGTCCAGCTCACAAGAGACTAGTGAAATTCAACTTTCATAATAATTTTTGCCTTATTGAAAAAAAAAGAGGTCCCTTGAGACAAGAAATGCAAAGTTGCTATTAAATAAATGTAAAATATGCTAATATAGTGGTTGGAAAGTCAAGTGCATATGAAGCCTGACACTAGGGATTGCTTTGGTTTCTAATGTTACAGTTTGTGACAAAAATCAGAATTATTTGACACAGTAATTAGTTCCCCTTTTTGTTCAAGTTCAACAAAACAGTCTGTTCCATTACCCAGCACTCACCCCCACCTTCATTTTTCTTTCTTTTCCTCATCTCTTTATTGAGTGTATTTTTCATTCACATGAGTTCAGTGACAATTAGAACCCTTTTGTTAAACTGTATGTTTATTTTTAGATTTATTTGATCTTTCCTTAATTTAAGTAATAATATGATGACTTTTTCTTTCCTTCTTTTTATTTATTTAATTTTTTGTCATGAGAGCAATGGATCAAAATTTGGGGTTTCAATTAATAAACCTAAAAATGCAGCATTCAAAGACATAGTAATAAATAGTACATGTCTATTAGATTATCAGATATTTCTGTGTTACCCTGAGATAATATAATGTTCATATTTAAGCATAATAAATTCTACATGCTATAATGATTAATATGCAAAATAATGGAACTCATGCTACTTCATAATTATTCAAATCCAATATTAAGTGCTTGAAACATTTAAAATAATATAAATGAATAAACGAAGAAATTGGTTTTGGTAAAAAGGCTTGGATAATAATTTGTTATTAATTTGGAGGACAAATTATAGGAGACTATGGATGAATAAAATGACTGCCTCTTTCATAATGTAGAGGACATTTGGTATTTTAAACTTGGAATCTTAAGTAGGTTACTACACTAAGCAGCAGTTCTGGCTGTATGAGTTTCTATTTTAAGGAGCAAAGAAACATGAAGCTGCATTCTGAGAACTGGGAATAAACTCAGTGAAAATATTTTTAGATTTTAAGATACCAAGTGGTGGTCACAAAACCCTGACATCCTATAAGTCCTGCAGGGTCACAGATTAATCACTTACCTCAATCTCTCACAAGAACTTTAAGTCATTCTCAAAATCTCTTGAGATTTAAATCCTTTGGCTTTGGTGAATATTCAACCACTACCCCACTTCTTCTGTCAGTTTCTTCCTAATAGATTTCTTCACTCCAGTCAAGTTGAGCCCATTATTTTTTCTCACTAGAAATACCTTTGCTCTTATGCTTCTTTTAAAATATATACAGTGTTTTCAAGTTTCTTGCAAGTCTTTTTTTCTTCCAGTGCAGAAGTTAGGCTCTAAGAGAACAGAGGTATTGTCAACACTCCTCACCACTGAACCCCCAAGAGCACAATAGTGCTTGGGACATTTAGATGGTTAATAAGTTTAATTGATAACAATATATGAAAGATTATAATCAGTCAACAAAAATCATAATGATAGCCTTGATAATACAACAATTTAGTGAATATATGCTGCATTCTAGGTTTCTCATTTATTCTTTAATACTCGTAATGACTCTCAGAGAGAAAACACTATCCTCTTTTCACATGTGAAACTAAAGCCCTAAGATTATTTTGACAATAATGTTTGAATGTATCATTTACATGGTCACCTAGAATCTCTCCTCTTATACTCTTAAGAGTATCTAATGATGATATTCTGCATACGCTACTGCCACATCACATCATGGATTGTTAATGCTCTCTTTACTCCTGGAAATAGAGTTATAGTGCCTTTAACTCTATTCAGATTAAAGAACCAATCCCAGAAGCATCTGAACCAGTTCAGAAAATTGATCCTTAAGATTGTAGTTGTCCAGAATAACTCTTGGCACCAAAATCTATATTAGGGTCCTTTAAGGGAACTGAAGCAATCCCATATATATAATCCATTATATATCTATATTATCTATCTCTCTCTCTAGAGAGAGAGTTTAGTTGGGAATTTGCTCACACTATTGTGGAGGTTAGCAGATCCAAATTGTGTAAGTAAGCTGACAGGCTGGAGACCAAGTGGAGAGTTCAGGTTTCATCTTGACACCTTGACTCCCAAGGCAATCTGGAGGCAGAATTTCCTCTTCCTCCAAGGATCTCTGTCTTTTTCTTCTTAAGACCTTTAACTGATTGGATGAGGCCCACCACATTATGGAGTGTAATCTGCTTTTCTCAAAGTCTATTTATCTAAATGTCAAATGTTAATCTTATCTAATAAATACCTTTACAGTGACATTAGCCTGGTGTTGGACCAAATATCTGAGTACTGTGGCCTAAGTTAACACATAAGATTAACCATCACTAGCCAGAAAACCTCAGTTGCTCTGGACCTCCAGAAAAACATAGAGTGCTTTCAGAATTAACTGCCTGAAGGAATGGGAGGCTGGGGCATTTACTCACTGGCCACTCCCCCCCCCACACACACACATATTGGTTGAAGTTTACCCTTAGGGGCACTAGACCCCTTATTCTTCCTGGCTAGAACTAAATGAGTTTCTATGGCTTTGGAGATGCTCCTGGATAGATTTAAAAAGACTCAGTTGATTCTGAGCTTGCAGGTAACTGACCTGCAAGTAGCTGAGCTGAAATTGGGATGCATCTTTGAGAGTTTCCAAATCCATATCTCTAGCCCTGCCAACTCTACTTCTGCATCTATAATCTTAATAGTCTAATCATCATCTCAGACATAACATACCATGATTAGCAACACGTTTTTTTGATCTTTCCCACCTGCTGGTCTTCCAGTGTTTTTCTTATTAGTGAGTAGTACCAATACTTATCACTTTGCACAGCCTGTACAAAGGAAATCATCCTAATTCTATTCTTTGCTTGTACCAATGTGTTCTCTTGGCTTTATCTTCAATATGTATCCTGAACCTGGGTGTTTTTCCCCACTTCCACTGCTGTCATTCTACTCCAAGTCTTGTCAGTTCTTGCTAACAAACCAAAATAGGCTGCAGAGTGAGCATTTAAAAATGTAAATCATATCTTATCTTTCTTATGTTCAAAAGAAGCCAATGTCTTTTCCATCACAATCATTATAAAATCCAAACTCTACATAATTTGGCTCTTCCCTATCCTAGAACTCCCTCTTCTACCTCTTACCATTCCCTCATTTGTACTCCAGTCATATTTCATTCTAGTGACTACTTAAATGTGATTTTCTCAAGCAAGCATCCCCAAGAGCCTCTTATGTAAAATTGTCCATCCTTTTTTTGCCTCTTATCACACTCTATGCCTTAGTTTGTTTTATTGGTTTCTTAGATTTATCAGTACCTGACATTATATTATACATTTATTTATGTTTATTTTCTCTCCCTCATTAAAATATAAGCTTCATGAGGGCAAATTTTTGTCTTGCTTATGTCTTTATTTTCTATGCCTAAAAAATGAGACTGACACACAATTGCACTAAATTAATAGTTGCTGAGTGAAAGAATTGTTATTGAATTTAGATATGTGCAATAGTGGCTAAGAGGAAAATTTAAATATTACAGCCTATTTATGTCTGACATATATGTAATACAAAGGGATTCATTTAAAAAAGCGTCCTAGATACCTTTGCGAAAAATGTAAGCAAAGTAATTGGAGTATGTACTTACCTTAATAGGCAACTTACAAAGAAATACACACGATGTTAAATTCACTAATAATGCTATTCTTAATTTATGTTATTCTTTTAACGACTCAGATTTTTCACCTCAACAGTTACATAAGGATAAGAGCTACAATACCATACAACCATGTAATATGTATTTTTGTTTGTGTCTGTTGTGTAATTTAAAAAATAGAAGACCTCCTGGCATATATATTTTTTCTCATTTTAAGGTTAAGAAATGTATACAATGCCCCTATTGTTTTAACAGTTTTTTCCTTAGGAGAATTACTCTTCAATCTCCATATGACTTATTTGTATCCAAGGGTTTGGCATCTTAGACTCTATGAAATTTTGCCTCAATAAGTATGTGCTTAATACGTCTACTTAAATGACAACAGCTAACACTGAAATTTGAGGCAGATTGTGTGCTAGACTTACTATTTTAAAGAATCCTGAAAATACTCATACTGAGAATAAAACAAACTAAAAACAGAAAGCATTTCTCTGGCCTCAACAATATTAAATTACCATTTGAATCCATAGCTTATTATTGGACACTCTCAAAGGGAAAATAATAACATTTTGAATGTTTACTTGTAGTACAAAAGAAAAAAAATGGATGGCCTTATATTTAACCTTGGCATTAAGGTATTGAGTCATTATTGTTATGTTGATAATTGGTTTATGGTCTTTACTTAATATTTGTTGAATGAATGAATGAATAAATGAGTTGGGAAGAAAAGATCTTCTGCCTATGAGAAATCTGAATATCATCCCTGACCCAATTTGACTTTTGGTAAAGTAACTTGAGGAGCTAGACAAGTATTCTAAAAATTGTTTCAGATGGCAAGTTTCAGACCTTCCCTTAAAAATTTTATAAAATCATCAAAAGCCATTATGTTGTTGACTTAATTGTCCATTTTTTTCTCTATTTTTTACACAAACTCTTCTTTTTATTTTTTTTCTTTATTTTTAATTATATAGATTTAGACAGTTTTGTATGAATTTCTCTTCTACATCCAGTACATGGTAATATCTTCTCATTAAAATTTTTGAAAAGATAATTTTTTTCAAAAAGTCAGTTTTTCTTTCATATTGTTTTTGTTTCTTCCTCACTGTCCTCTAATTCATCAACATTTTTCTTACACTTAGGTATCTGAATAAGATATCAATGAGATCAGATGTTGCAAAGAATCATGTTTTCAAATGCCTTGTCTCATTTCTGACACATACCAAGTCTGATTTCTGTTATCAATCCAATTCTTTTAGCCTAACTTGGTTTCAGGTTCCATTTGACCATTAAGTGTTTCAATATTATGTTCTGTTATTTTCCTCCAGGCACAATCATTTTCTCAAATTGAATTTCTTTCTACTTTTTTCAGACCAGGGAGTGAAACTGATAGTTTTGAACACCCTTAGATGCTATCTTTGGCTTCACAGTGTAGCATCATCACCATCCTACATCTGTACAACACCATCCTGCACAAATCTGCCACTCCATATGTTGCATCGTGCAAGGAGATTACAATGGGCTTGAATTTGGATTTCAGTCAGAGATTCCCTGGAGACATTCCACAAGAAAAAATATTGCTCAAGCCAACAGTTAAATCCTTGCCTAGAGCTACCCCCTCATCCAAAGAGAAATATAATGAGAATGAAAGCACAGACCCACAAATTCAATTGCCACATTTTTTTCTTCTTTTAGGGAGTTTGTCCTGTCCTCCTTGTTGTGATTCCTTTCTGTTGGTACTGTCATTTGCCAGATGGGCTTTATTTTTAAATTTCAGTACTTTATTTTGTGGCAGTGTTACCCATTGCATCATATTCAATGCCAGCTCTTATTCCTTCAAAATCAAATGCTTGGCATGTCCTTAAATTGTTTAAGGATCAGGCACTGGGAACTTAACATAGAGAAAGGGGAAAAACTATGCATTTCTATCACTCTAATATTGAGATTAACAAGCATAGAATGAGTATTAAATGGAATATTTGAACATATCTACGAGCTTCTTTCAGGCACAACCAGTGGATAAATACTGCTCACAACATGCCAACAAACAGTAAAATCTAGGAGAATGTGAGCAGAGAGCAAAGATACCTCACAAAACAAAACTGATCTATTCCAGTTCTCATACTTCTTCCTTACCAATATACACACAAGGGGCAGAAAGTCGGGGGGGTGAGATCATTGCAATTTAGAAAGTCATTTACTAATGGCCAAAAAAGTGTTTAACTTGAAAATATAAGCAAAAACTCTATTGTGTTGAAATACTTTTTTTCTTTTTTGAGTATATTTATATATTAATATTTATTAAAAATGAGTAGAATTTATTGCTTGGTGTATATATTTTTTCAACAATGTTCTTTAAATTGTTTGGCAGACCAGTTAGAGACTAAAACTATATATAAAGGTACCTTCTGATAACCATGACCAGTTCCTTTATGTGTGCAAATTACTACCTGAGTCTTGACTAGAATCCATGTGTGAGCAAACCGGCTTCTCATTATATGCTTCTAGCACTGAAAATCATTTCTTTTTCCAATGCACTGAAAATCATTTCTTTTTCCAATCTATTCAGGCCAGTGGTCAATAATATAAAGCACACCTCAATTCTGTCTCTCGTCTTTATTTAAAGTACAGTCATCTGGCAATTTCAACATTTCAACATATTTTACAAGGAAAAGAGAATCATTGACCTCTATGCAGTAACAAGATCACTGTAAATACATACACTAATGTGTGTATACTCCTTAGCAATTACTTTCACCTTAGTCTTCACTCACTCCTCTCCAAAACTCTCTCTGCCTAGAGATACATTTTTTCCTTTCAAAACTAAACTTAAATGTTTCTCTGACTCACAGAGGCAAAATTATTTGCTCCCTCCTCTGCTTTGCCATTTCATTTCTATTATACCGCTTCTCCTCCTTATGTATTTCTCTTTAATTATGCTAAAGTATAAGAATTAATGAGCAGAGGCAAAATGGGTTTATCTTTATATTTGCCAACAAAATTATTTACTTCATAGTAAAAACTCAATAATAACTAGTTAGTGCAAAAAAAAAATGAATTTTAAAATGTCACTGAGTTTTCACTTTGAGATCATTGACCCCCTCCTTTCAGTTGTACTGTAAGGATTTTACAAACAGACCAGAGATAATATAAGTGAAACATTAGAGAAGAGACAGGGACTGGAGAATTATAAATCAAAGACACAATGATTATGATGATGATAATAATAAATAGGCAGTAATCATGAATGTGAGACAGAAGAATTACAAAAAAAAACTGAGTAAAAAATAAGTTATGGGTTATTATGATAGAATACGATCACTGAAGTTAAAAATTACTATCCAGAGTCATCAAGAATATTAATATAGAAAAGTGAGCAACAAAGGAAAAAAAAGATAGACATTAAACCATTTGATTTTATCACTTCTGTATATAACAATAGGGTGAAGCACTGAAAAAGTCATCATTCCTTAAACACTTGGTGTTGGAATTTTTGAGTGAGAAATCTGATGTAATAAATGTGATATTAGAAAACTAAATTTGTCTTTAAAATGTATAAATCATTTGGAAGAAAGCATTGTATTTTTGCCAAAGACTAGTTCTCTAAGTAGGTAGGTCTTTTTAGATTTTTTTAAATGAAATGACAAAATAATAAAAGAAATATTGTCCCTGGAATCATCGTGCACTGACTAAAGAATAGTTAATGTCCTTGTTTAAGTGTTTCCATGATACTTTGTTATGCTGCTCTGTCCATCTTTGTAGGCACCAGCTCAGGGGGCTCTTTAGATAATATTCAAAGAATGAGAAGCAGAAGTCTGATATGTGGCAGTGTTACCCATTGCATCATGCATATGTTGACTAATGGTGCATCTTGAAACAACCTGCTGACCACTGAAGAGTTCGTTAAGAATGAAAAAGCAGACTGCTACTATAAACCCAGAAAGCCTTCTCAGGATTGGTAGAACAAGGTAGCAAATGATACTCTTTGGTCTCCACTTGTATCATTCGTCAAGTTTTTCAAAACCAAGAGAAATACTGAAGAGATGAAGATGGCATTGCAATACAACCTGGAGAATATTGACACATCATCTCCTCCTTTTACACATATTTGTTCCAGAAGAGAAGCCCGCATGTAACATACACTCTGACATGGAACCAAGAAGGTCTACAACTGAAAGAGCACAGCAGAACTTCTTAGCTAAAAATAAATGTTTTGTGAGATTTTAATAATATTTTATAATTTAATGGTATATTGATCCTTAATAGTTTCTCTGGTTCAAAGATCATTCTTATAATAACAAAATGAAAAGAAAAAACTCCTTTTACCATTTGCCCTCATAACCCCTGGTTGCCATTTTTCTCAACCCTCTAATTATTTTATAGTTAATGAAGAAGAAGGAGTTCTTTCTAAAACTTTTGCTTGCGGCTCAAGGTTTGAACTCACACTGCTGATTGTATCACTTAATCTGAAAAGGGGAAAGCTTAATTATGCTCTACAAGCAGTTCTAAAATTATTTAATTGGTGACTGACCAAAATCTTTTTCTTTGAGGAAATGAAAGAAAATTGACTAGAATTTTGACTAGCAAGAAAAGGTTAGTGTATATAAAATACATATATTTTAAAATGGAAGAACCACTAAACATTGATTGTTATAAACCTGCAAAAGAATGAGATATTGCTCTGTCTTTTAAAATTAATAATTTAAGTAAACTATATTAGAATCACATACGATTTGCTCTTGAAAATAACTTTTGCAAAGAGGAAGGCATTCAGATTTGTTCCTAAATTAATAATGGGATGAACATCTTTATATACCAGTTAACGCATTATAAGTAAAACAGTAAGGTCACAGTCTACAGTAAATTAACACAAATTTGTAGAAAACCTTGACCTCCCACGCCTAACATAGCTACATCTTTAATTAATTAATGCAATTTTCTACAACTAAATATTAATAATGCAGTTTTCTCAAACAGTGTTGCCTCAGTTTTACACAGCAACATACCCTACAATAAAACCATAAAAGAAAGCCTCAGGATGGCATAGAAAGCCCTTTGCTCTTTTGAGTAAAGTGATAGAGAAATGCAACTTCATGGTATTGATCAGATATAGGATGAGAGGAGTTAACTTAAGTATAGCTGACATTCAGTTTTCAACAGGCTTTTCCCTTATCTTTATAAATAAATTAAGCACTTTCAATTCTCAAAGACTTTTGTGTCAACAATTCATTTACTTAAAGCTTCTTATCAAGTATATTCATAACATATTGTCCTTGGGGGTCAACCAAAAATTTAACCTAGGTTAAATCTGAGTATTTTTAAATGATACTGATTTTACTTCACTGAGTAAAGATATGAGAATCATATGAGTCACATCAGGGGATTTAATGCAACATGTATTTTAAAAACTACTTCAGTATTTATGATTTTTCCCTAGATATGGTTCTTCTTCTTGCAGAGAATGGGAAGGTAAAGAAAGTAGAAGTTTATACAGTCCTACTTATCCTCACCACTTCTCTGTGACCTGCTCACCTCCCACCCCACTTCTGGACAGTGTCAGTTATTCCTTTATTAATGAAACCCTCTACATTACCTCTTGGAACATTGTGTGTGTGTGTGTTAAGATAGCTTGTATTGTAAAATCTTCATACGCCAAACCTCAGGAAGCCTAAGAGCACCTTGAATACAAGGCTCGGCTTATTAACATTTCTATTCTCACAACTAATATGGTTAAAGGCATAATGGATAGTAGAAAACCCTATTCGTTTGTTTTTTTTTTTTAAATGAATGACTAACATTTTGAATCAATCAAACATCATGATTAATATCTCATCTTTCCCAGGTAACACAAACAGTGATTTTAAAATTCCAATTACTTGGAGTGACTCTTTAACCATAGAATTAAAGATGAGTTTCATGTATCACAGCAGAATATTGGAAAAAGTTTTTTTGTCAAGTATTAGACTCAGTTTCTCCTAAATCAAATTACCTAGATATCAGTCCCTTACTGCTTATCTACAGTCTCCACATTTTCCCTAGTAGTCAAACAATAAGAGATAGTTGATTATTAGCTAAAGTATAGGATAGAGGAGTAGAGTAGAAGTAGACATTATTCAATTTGATACCATATATATATACTCCAACAACATGCAAAGGAATCCCATGTTGATACTAAGAAGGAAATTTTTACAAAGGTAAATTATGTAATATTTAAAAATTCTCTGCTAACATAGAATGAATCTAAAACCTCTACAAAATGGTCAATAAATATTACACATCTCATCTTTTATTCTAAATTAAACATGAGTAAAGTTATAATAGCAGCTATTTAAAATAAAGCAGAAATTAGGTTAAATTCTGTATTTATAGTTTAGAATATGTAACTGGGCTTATTAAAAAAAAAGTGAGAGGGAGAGAAAGAGAGAATAAATGTCTTAACTCCCATCGTTATGTGGCATGGGCAGGATGGTTATAAACCTCTCTGTTGTGTCCATTTCAGATGTGAACAACATCTGTTGGTGTATATGACAAGTAGCTGCTGGATGGCTGTGACCTGCTGAGACAGGCCAATGGCATCTTAGTTGTAGTGACTTGGCTCTCTGGCTTCCCACTAAATTTGCAGATTTGTGGTCATCTTCTGGTAAGTGTAACATTTCAAACCTTTTTGTGGAAAATACATCCCTAGATCACTCTTTCAGGGATACTCTGATCAAGTTTGTGTCAGCTGAAAAGAGGAGTTCTTAAGGGATTGAGAGAAGTCTACACAGTTTCTTCTCATTTTATCTGTAGGAAAAGAAATGATTATCTGCTTCCATATGAAATATATGATATACGCTAAAAACTTCACTTTAAACCATCACTAATGTGAAGTTCCTCATTTTGAAATTAGAGGATCATTAAAAAAAATACAGTAAATTTCAAAAAAGTCTTAATTGTAGATGATTATTACCTTCAGTTATCTAACAGGCTGGATATTGATGTCTCAGTGTGAAAAAGAGAAATATCAGATATAGATGGATGCTGTCACACACCCTTAGATAAATGCATGGACCACAAGAAATGCACCTCTCAGCAGCAGAACTAAGGATTGGGTGTTGTTTGAGAAATATGCAAAGATGTTTTTGTTAGTCTGCTCTTGTCTACCCACCCACACCCCTTCTCTCCTCCTTTCCCACTCATGCACACTTCCTGAAACTATGATCCTACATTGTTAAGGATTAACAATGTTAAGGTCACTCTTCCTTATTAAAGTCAATGCTCCTGAACAATATTTAACCCAATTTGAATAAGGTTACTTTAATTAAAAGTTAGCTATTAGATGTGATTTTGTAAGCACAGTTGTATTTTTTTAAAGAAATAAAGTCTCTTTAACTGTGGTAAAAAGTAGATGTTGCAATACACATGTAACTTCAAATTATATCACAAAACCTGAAGTTCCCTAAACTTCATGGTATCACTTCTTTTAATACCTGAACAACACAAAGCCTCCTTTCTACCTATCTGCAGGAAATCCATGCTTCCTTCCTTCCCTGCTTCCTTCTTTCCTTCCTTCCTTCGACATATCTCATTTACTGTTGCTAAAAATCCCCAGAGAATTCTTGTTAACTCAGATGGGTTGCTGTATCTCTTTGGGTCAGCTGTTACAATTTCACATCTACTTTTCCTTGCCACTGCAGCTCTCACTGGTTGACTTTTCTCCAAATAGAACAAAGTAGAACTAACACACTTTCCTGAAATCTTAAAGAAAATGAAAACTTTATAGTGTAGTGAAAGAATAGGAATAAAAGATAACACAACTTGAGAGTTCACCAGTATGGTCCATATTTGCCATGTCTCTGACTCCTTGGCTTGTCATGATTGCCAAGGATCTTTTTACTACTCACAGTGCCCTGTTCACAGGGCCTTATTCTCAGGCCCACTTTATTCTTATTCAAGGTCCACTGTTGCAGCCAGAGGAGTACTAAAAAATTACTTGAATTAATCTTTATAATCTATTGAACTATATCCCCAACACAGATACAGATTTAATTTTTTAAGTTCCTGCAGTTGGATTAAGTCACAGGTAAACTTCTGAGAGTTGTGCACTTATATTAAGTTTGCATGCCCTCCCTATCCCCACCCCTACCTGTCAGCCCAGAACTAGGACAAAGGTCAAATTTCCAAATACAAACTCTAAGTTTACAAAGACTTATGACCTCCACATGGTAATTCTGCTGTCAACTAATTTAGATCCTGCTCTATTAACAGAAATATCATAGTTCTTTCCTCGCATAGTTCAAACCTCCCTCCTACATGCAGAAAACAATTTTTAAATGTACATAAAAATGAAGAACAATGCATAGCCCATGCATACTCAACATTTTATTGCCTACGTTGTTTTAAGGCATAAAAATACATACCCACATGCACACACACATATATGCTGTATACTGAATGCTGTGATTCCCTTAACGTTTCCCATAATTTGTAATTAAAATGATCATTGTATTTAGACAAAAGGCAAGATGTTCACATCACTTTCTTCGGTAGATGGAAATTCATTTTGTTTGAATTTGTGCTTGAGTGTCTAATTATGTTGTTTTGGGGACTCTGGGGACTTTATAATTACTTCTTCAAATGAAAATTGATCAAGGTTGAACATCAAAGGAACTAGAGAAAACTTTTTAAATACATGTGATTTCAGAAACTTCAAAAGTATACTCTAGTAGGTGCTATTTCTAGTTAAAGTTTAGTGTCCATTTCTTAGTCTTTGGTACTAGACTACGTGAACAGTAATTGACGTAAAATTTGTAGACTTCTATTAGGAATATCAGCTGGTAAATATTTTGTGTAAAATGTAAAGTGGAACCCTGAGGCTGGATATAATTTATTTATTAGTTCTACAAGTTTAGTATTTACTTACGTTTTCTTTTCTATTGAATTTTATTTTTGGTTTGTTTTCCTCTGTGGTTTTTGTTTGTTTGTTTTGTTTACTCTAAGACTAGACTGCTACTTGTGTGGATTGGTATTTAGAGCAATGATACATAAACTTTTATGTACAATTAATGATTGAAATTTTTCAATTCAAAAAACTGAATTTTTAATCAAATAACATTGCAATGCAACTTGTTTGCATTCTGTATTATAACTGAGCATTAATTTATTTTTTCTTCCTCTGAGTTGACCTGTGGGACATGACTATATCACACTGTCTCCATGGTTTGGAGAGGGTTCCTATCTCACTGTGTCTAAAGATTAAACTGTGAATGTTATTTATCAAAATCAAATGTTTTTTCATGCATGTATAAAACTATCATCATTAGTAATTATGCATTCATGCCCAGGAACAAAGAGAAACATGACTCATAGGATTATATTCAAACTGTGGAAACAAAAAAATAATAATTGAATTAGTTAGTCAAATGTGCCATCATAAGCAAGGAACAAGTTGATCATCCAGCAGTGCATTCGCAAGTTGATTTTTTTCCCTACTTTTCTGCAATTATATGTCAGATTTGGGTAAAAACCATAATATATCATATTTTTGTCCATACGTATCTATGGAAATGTCATGTAGTCATAAATGAGCATTTCTCTTCTTATTTCTATAAATGTAACATGTAAATTTTGTCAAGACAATGCTATTTGGGAAGCATGAACAACAGGGCTTTCACTTTGCTTTGCAAATAGTATCTAACCTGAATTGCTTTAAAATCTTTTAGTTTGTGGGTAAAAATAAATTTAGACTGTCACTAATGCTCTGCTAGAAATAGTCATAGAATATTTGCTCACTAATTTTTTCAAATAGGTCAGCTGTGACTTGCTACATGACACTTAGGAACCCTACACAGAAGTGCTGTGTCTGACCAGGTTATTCAAGAAATGATATTGTAATCACCCCTGATACTACATGTATAAAAACAGCCTTAGGCTATTCTCCTAACACATTCTGTTAACACTTGTATATTGGTATTACAAGAGATATTGGCACTCTTTTGAAAGAAAAAAGAAAAAAAAATCCACAGAATTTTACCCATTAAAATCCCATTATGGAAATTACAAAAGATTTTTGTACCCAGGGCTGGCGCCAGGCAAAATCCTGAAGTTGATGCATGTTCTGAGTCCTGTCAAGGTTTTGCTCTTAATATCTATGGAACCAATTACATGCAAGGTACAAAATGATAAGGCTTAAGGTGGTACCTCTCCTAATATTCCCAGTATATTTATAAAAGACTCAAAAAACCAAAATCATTGCGACTTTTTGTGTATCTCAGTGAATGGTGTCACTACCCACTCAGTTGCCTGAGACAACAAATGGACATTCTTAATGTGTCTCCTCCTTAACCATGATATGCAATTGTTTATCAAGTCTTGTTGGCTCTCTCCTGAGGATGCCTTACACTCCTCATTCTCTTCTTTACACTTACTGCTAGTGCTTTAGTTCCAGTGCTCATAGTATCCCATGGGACTGTTGTAATACCCACCTCTGCCCTATCTTTACCTTTAGTCTTTTTCTATTCCAATCTATCATCTACCATTCCTCAAGAGTTGTCTTTCTAAAGTACAAATATGACTTTATCTTTCCATTTTATTTCAGTCAATAGCTTCTTAAACTTACACAAAATTTCTTTGGTTATCAGGTCTAAGTTTTCCTCTATGTAGTCCATTCAGCTCAACAAAAAAACTAGGATTATCCAGATATAATGTGCTCTTTTATATTTCACTGTCTGTTGTTTGCTTGTTTTTTGTTTGTTTGTTTTATGTTATTTACTCTGCTTGAATTTCCTGTCCCTCCTTTCCTTCTTATCGGTCTGAATTGAAGAAATTCAAATATAAGATCCTCTGTAGACCCTGCATGATGCACTACTTATTAGTCTTTGGATCACCAGCAATTGTGTCCCACACACTGAGTGAATGAAGAATGGATGGATTGAAACAAACAGAGGAAGCATTTGTACAGTGCATAGGTAGTGGAAACCTTTCTAAACCTCATCTTGGCACTGGCCAAGTGTGCAACATTACAGTGAGTGGTGTTGCAATTAATGGCGGTACATTAAAAAAAAATTTTTGCACAGGCCACAAGTAAACATGCTTCTAAATTTTAAATGATTGAAAAATGTGCTTTACCTGTGTTTCTATTGAAGATGTTTGTGTTTGTGTTGCATGGGATGACTGAACAGTTAAGTGAATTGTGAGTTTACTTGTTTTCAAGTTGGGTGGGCTCTGAATGCTGGTACTTTCTGGTACTCATTGTTCCCTTCCCCTTCTCCTGTCAAACAAAAGTATGGCAACATGGGAAAGCCTGACACAAATTAAGGAGGGAGAAACTTGTGAATAAGTGCTCCATAAAATCATTAGGATGGCATAGGGATTGAATGAGAGATAGGTGTATCTGTTAAATCTCCACTATCCCAAATCACAAATACAAAAACTTCAATATTTATCAAGTAATTTAACCTAGTTTCTTTCTGTTGTTGTTCATTCAGTTCCATGATTCAGTTTCCTTCATTCTGATAAAGTGATTACTTCTTATATTAATCTAGTTCAACAATTAAATGCATGAATACATTCCATATGTTTTCCTTCCACAGTGTTTTGTTTTATACTAAAAAAGATGTCATTTAGGTGCCTTTGAAACAAGGAAGCACTAAAATTAATGGTAATTTTCTCTACTGCTATGAGACAGATTCAATTATTCCTCCACTTCTGTACACTTTATTCTCACATGCATTTGGATACTTATCCTATAATATCAAATATGATTGGGTGCATATATGCCCTTCTCTTTCTTCCGAGATATATCATCTATCTCCTTACCCTGAACTTTGTCAAGCATAAGTAGAGAAACAGTGCCTTACATTAATAGAGAAAATTTCTATTGTGCAAGACTTGGCAAGGTGAAATGTAAAGGGAGAAAAATTGGGGAAGAGGAGGCACTTAGAAAAAGCACTATTTCAGATTACCCGCAGTGCTTTCATTGTGATCTTGCTCTACCTCTGCTTCTGCTAATGTCTTTTCAATACATTCTTAATAACTAGCATTATCTTTAAAACTGTTGAAAAAGCACTGCTTTGGAGAAAGTTTTCCAAGGTAGCTACTATTTCACTTGCCCTCTCCCCCTGTCCTCTTGTTCCTCTTTGGACAAGCACATATTGTTAAGTAAGCATTTGCTTATTAAGTGACCCTCTTATTGATGAAGGTTACTGCCAGTATAATTGAATGGAGAACTATTCAATTGTTTGCCTAAATCCCAATGGTCTTAAACACAGTTATCTCCATCTAAATGAGAGCAGCTAAATTTGCTTGAGGAAATATAGTCAGGCAGAAAGGGTGTACTTTAAATTTGTAAACAAAATTTCCAGCAATACTGCTACATTATTACATAAGTTCACTTTCTGCTTTCTAAGAAAAACTATTTCACAAATTCTTTACTTTCTTCAAACTTCGCATATTAACTTGTTCTTTCACCCAAACACCTATGCTGACATGCTCAACTCATGTCATTACATCATTCTTCATTGATAAAAAAAAAAAGTAATTGATCATATGTTCTCATTTTCCTAAATTTACAGCCAAAATCCTGTAGGAGTTGTATCTGTATTTTCAGTCAATCTACCATTTCAATGAAAGAAATTTCTCTTCTTGCATCAAAGTTTACTCTGTTCAATATTATGTAACAACCTAATTGGGAAAAAAATTTGAAAAAAAATAGAGACATGTATATGTATAACTGAATCACTTTGCTGTACACCTGAAAGTAACACAACATTGTTAATCAACTATACTCCAATATAAAATAAAAAGTTTAAAAAATTTTACTCCCTTGATTTGTGCTTTATTTCGTACTCTATAATTTTCTCTGTAATGTTTTCTTCTGCATTATCAATTTCTTCTATTCCACTGAAACACTTCCACTGTAGCTGATAGAAAACAACAAAATCCTTAAACCCATAAAGGTCTTAAAACTAACACCGTGATTCTCTGCTACCCTCTTTGAGAAAAGTGAAAAAGTTAAAGCCCATGTCTTAATTTTCTCCTTTCTCATTCACTTTTTCATCTGTTCTTTTCCTTTCTTTACTCCAATAAAAGTGTGACATTTGTTTTCTTACCAATGTAAGCTCTATAAAGACAGGATTTATAAATATCTTGTTTACAATATCCTTTTCAAGGTGTAGAAGAGTGCCAGGCATCTTGCAGTATTTGTCAATTTAATACATGAATGAGTGCATGCACTGAGACTGTTTTAACCAAAATTAAATAATCTATCTCTTTATACTATGTTAAAACAATATATGATATGACTTAGTACATGGTCATGAGGAACACTTGGATAATCCTGAAAAGTATGAGGAAGAATTTTTTTTTAAATATGAATTTTACTTCATGGAGATTACCAATAATATTTCAGATTTTCATTGAATTATTTTTTTCTTTTTTTATTGAGGTATAGTTGATTTATAATATTATTTAGTTACAGGTGTACAACATAGTGATTCAAAATTTTAAGCCATTCATGAAAGAGATTGAAGACAACACAAAGAAATGGAAAAAAATATATATTGTGCTCTTGGATTGGAAGAGTATTGTTAAAAATGTCCATTCTATCCAAAGCAATCTCCACATTCAGTGCCATCCCTATTAAAATACCAAAGGTGTTTTTCAAAAAACTAGAAAAAATAATCCTAAAATATGTATGGAACCATAGAAGACTCTGAATGACCAAAGAAATTTTGAGAAAGAAAAATAAAGCTGGAGAAATCATGCTCCCTGATTTCAAACTATACTACACAGTTACATTAATCAAAACAATATGGTATTGGCACAAAAACAGACACATCGATTAATGAAATGAAATAGAGAGCCCAGAAGTAAACCCATACACACTCATATGGTCAAGTAATGTATGAACAATAGGCAAGAATACTATAATGGGGAAAAGACATTAATTTCAATAAATTCAATAAATGGTGTTGGGAAAATTGGACATCTACAGACAAATGAATGAAACTGGACTACTTTCTTACACCATACACAAAAAAGAAAAAAAAAACTCAAAATGGATTAAAGACTGAAATCTAAAACCTGAAACCATAAAACTCCTGGTAGAAAACGTAAGCAGTATGTTCTTCGGCATTGGTCTTAGCAATATTTTATTGGATATGTCTCCTCAGGCAAGGCAACAAGGATCAAAAATAAATAAATGGGACCACATCAAACTAAAAAGTTTTTGCACAGTGAAGGGAACCATCAACAAAATGAAAAGGCAACCTACTGAATGGGAGAAGATATTTGCAAACAATATATTTGATGATGGATTATATCCAAATTATATAAATAACTCATGCAATTCAATATCAAAAACACAAACAACCCAAATTTTAAAGTGGGAAGACTTGAATAGGCATTTTTTCAAGAAGACAGACTGATGTCCAACAGACTCATAAAAAGATGCTCAACATCACTGATCATTAGGGGAATGCAAATCAAAGCCACAATGAGGGGACTTCACTGGTGGCACAGTGGTTAAGAATCCTCCTGCCAGTGCAGGGGACACGGGTTCGATCCCTGATCCAGGATGATCCCACATGCCATGGAACAACTAAGCCCATGCACCACAAGTACTGAGCCTGCACTCTAGAGCCCGTTAGCCACAACTACTGAGCCTGTATGCCACAACTACTGGAGCCCGCAACCCTAGAGCCCATGCTCTGCAACAAGAGAAGCCACCGCAATGAGAAGGCTGTGCACCACAACAAAGAGTAGCCCCTGCTTGCCGCAACTAGAGAAAGCCTGTGTGCAGCAACAGAGACCCAACGCAGCTAAAAATAAATAAATAAAATAAAATAAATAAAGTAAAGCACAATGAGGTATCGCCTCACATCTAACAGAATGGTTATTATCAAAAAAAAAAAAAACGCAGCAAGTTATTAGTGAGGATGTGGAGAAAATAAAACCCTCATGAACTGTTGGTGGGAATGTAAACTGGTGTAGCATCTATGGAAAAGTGTCTGGAGTTTCCTCAGAAAACTAAAAATAGAACTACTATAACATCTAACAATTTGACTTCTTGGTATTTATATGAAAAAACAAAAACACTAATTTGAAAGGATACATGTACCTCTATGTTCCTTGCAACACTATTTACATTACCCAAGGCATGGAAGCAACTGAAATATCCATCAACAGATGAGAGGATAAAGATGTGCTGTATGTATGTGTGTGTATATATATATAGATATAGATATAGATATAAATATATGAGGGAATATTAGCCATAAATGCCATCATTTGTGGCAACATGGGTGGACATAAAGGGTATCATGCTAAGTGAAGTGTCAGAGAAAAACAAAAACCGTATTTCATTTATATGTGGAATCTAAAACTCAAAATAAATAAAACAAAACAGAAGCAGGCTCATAGTTACAGAGAACAAACTGTGGGTTGCCAGAGGGGAGAGGGATGTGGAGATGGATAATAAACATGAAGAGTATTAAGAGTTACAGACTGTATAATGTATGCACAGAGAATATCGTCAATAATATTGTAAGGAGTATGTATGGTGACATATAGTGACTAAACTTATTGTGGTGATCATTTCATAATGTATAAAAATATTGAATCACTATGTTGTACACCTTATTCTCACATAATATTGTATGTTAATTATAATTCAGAAAAATTAATGAAAATAAAACTGAAATTGTTTCTCTATATTCAAACAAAAGGTACTTTTGTTTACCTTTCAGGCTAATTTTCATTTTTGCCCTTTTATCCATCGAGTTCTTAACTTTTTCTTAATAATTTAAATTACATCTGTAAATGTAGTATATCACAATTTGTTATATCTGTTCTACTATTTTCAAGTTTATAATTTACATTTAATCACATATGCTGTAATACAGGTAATTTTACATTTAAGATATACAAGCTATTTTAACATTTATTTCTAAAATTACTACTGTTTAAAAGTACTCACATATTTTAAAAATGATTAAATTCATTTCTATTGTAGCTTTTTTCTTATTTAATTTTTTTGTATTAAACTTTTGGTCAACGATAATTTCAACTGAGCTATTTAAGCATTAGGAACTTAAGATTTTCATCAAACTAATGTGTAGAAACATGCAATTATCATTCCTTGACCCTTAGGATTTTTAGGGGATTGATTAGCTTATTCAGAAGTGACCTTCTAATTCAAAATTGGCTCAGCTTGTAAAATACAAGGAGCACAATAAAAGGCATTTTTAGCAGGCGATGAAAGGAGATAGATAACATTTTGGGGAGAGGGGCCAACTTATATCATCTAGCACAGCATAAGAGTCCTACCTTAGGATCTGCTTCCATAATTCTCCACAATTTTAGGGTTTATTCTTTCCTTTTCTTTTTGGATTCATGGATTTTCTCAAAACTCTGACCCAGTAGCTCCAAGATCATGTTTAGTTGAATGGAAGCAAAGTGAGCAGAGGACAAAGGGATAGCATAGGGAAAGTAGAAGCTCTTTGTGTGCCTATGTATTTGTAAATGACCCAGCATCAGAGTTTTTATAGCTTAGTAGTTAACATATTGTTCAGACTTATCTATAGTTGACGTATTAATGGTCTTTTAATGACACTTTATATGGTTACTTAATAATGAATCCACTGTTATGGTGACAGAGAAAGTAAGCTTCAAAACAATTTGGAATTAGCATGCTATCAGTCATTAAAAAATGAGATGAAATATAGTGAATTTGAATAAGTGAGCGAGAGAATGTGACTAGTTCATCCCCTACTTATTTCAGAGTCAGTGGACAGACTATGTTTTCTTTGCTGTAATAAGAGAGTCTTACATTTCCTATCATTGCCAGGATGTGAATTCCAGCAATAGAATCTTTCTCTTAGTAGGCCAATCATGTCTTATTTTGCCATTTTCCTCATTGCATACACCTGCTATGGAAATTTAATATACTAAACAACATGCCTCCTTTTTCCTGTTGCTTCCAAGTGGATTTCATACATTTGCATTTAATTCAGAAGGCTGTCAAATTATATGCAACGATTTAGATTCAGCATAGTTTAATCACATCTAAAGTCAATTAAAGGAAAATTTTAATCATCCATTTCCTTAGTTTGACCTAATTTCTTATTAAGTCAGTGCTTTCTCTTGTATTTCATTGTTACTGAATATTCTATATAACGTTAACATTTTCTATTTAAAAGGATGGAACATTCTTTAGAAATATGTTAATATGGTAGCAATAGGGATGCAGTTACAAGTTTGCAATCTTTCTCATTCTTTCTTTAGACTGCACTGTTTGTAACAACCCCTTTGACCTCACAAGGCTCAGCATTTTTCCTTCAAGTACATTTCTTTTCCCCTCTCACTTCCAGCATGTTAAGTTGAGATGATTAACATCTGCCTAGAACAGATGCCCCTGAAGTTCTTCTACAAACATAAAATTTCCCTCAAAGCTAATAGTATAGGTATAATAACAAAAGGCAGTTTTTTAAACGTATGGAATTTATTGTTTTCTGGTTTTCCATCCTGACATGATACCATTTATTTTTTTAAGAAATTCTCTCACGTGATTATTTCCGAGTTAGATTCCATTCATGAAATTGTTTTTAATTCTATAGTTTTCAAAACTAAGACTTGTTCAAGACAGTTGAATTTTCATTAAATTAAATCCATTGGTAGTTTACCCATATTTTCAAACAGTATTGAGTAATTGCTTTTTTTGTGCCATGGACATAAAAATAGTAGTTTAGAGGAAAAAATGTATGAGTGAAAATTCATAAAAGATATTCAACTTGAGTAGAAACAAAACAAAGTCACTTTCAAAAAATGAGATATACCTATTCCTAGTAAATTGCCAAATATTTAAGAGAAAGAAAGCGGAAAAAACCCTCTTCCCTCATTTGCACATTGGCTCTGTGCTGAGGCCAGGCCATTTTCACCTCTGCCTTGGCTTCTTCTTTCATTGTGTCTAGAGATCACCCAGAGGTTGAAAGCATACCGTCTTCTCAGATTTTTTCTGAGTGAGCACCAAGGCATGTACATGTCTCTAAACTCCTCAGTATACAGGGACACTTTTAAATGCCTTAATTTCCCAAAGAAACTCCCTGCCCAGCTTTTCCTCCTAGGCTCTCCGTGCTGTATGTATGCCTCAAGGATGTAATCTTTTGACTCAGGCTGCAGTGGGTTGTTCATTTATCTTCCAGTGTTATTGAGGAATGCAGTTCATTCATCTTGGGTCAGTTCCTAGTTAGCACTTTGCATTGTCCTTCAGGTAGCTCCCAGATAGGTTAGAAATGGAAAACACAATCGTTTTTAAATAAGGTCTGTTCTGTTCCCCTCAGAATAACTATAGCATCAGGGGGTGAGTGGGAAAAGGGCAAATAAAAACATCACAGAGTTTTCCCACTCTTTAAGTTGCTTTTCTTTGATTTAACATTTGCTTGGTTGCTGTAAACCTTTGACTATTTTTCAGAGTTCTTAGAAAGTTGATTCTGTCAGTTTTTGCTTGATTTTTTAAAAGTTTCTCCAAGAGACATGTGGTTTGGAGCTGCGTGCTTCATTTTCACTCATATTACTCCCTACTTTATATTTTACTATATTTTCAATTGCGTGTTAAACATTGTAGATGATCCATTGTGTTGAGCTTTGTTCTAACGGGATTATATTAGTGGAAAATTCTCTTGATCCTGTCTGTTTTTGTTTTTTTGATGTTGTTTTCTCTGATGAGTCTATTTTGATTTTGTCTTTAGTTTGGGGTCATATACCCTAAAGCATGGTGATTCCTAAGATGTTGCCTCTCTGGAGTCTCACCCAAATGTCTGAGACACTTAGTGAGTGCTTTTACTCCTACAGCCTCTGGAATCTCTGCTTAGCTGTTTGTTCCCAGGCAGTCCCTCCTTGTTAACCTTTACAGAGTCCTGCTGTACACATTCAGAGCTCTGTCTTCGGTGGAGAACTTAGAGAGATTCCCCACATAGGCTTCTGGGTTACTTCCACCCCACCTACTGTGAGTTTACCGATGTCCAGTGTCGTTCCCTGAAAATTCCAGCAGTTAACAGTCATCCAAAACATATCTCTTCCTCTTCAGCCCAGAAGAGACCGCTCTCCGTTTGGGCACTGTCTCCCTGCATGGTAATCTGGAAAGTGCTTGCAAGTAGAAACCTGTGATAATTGTGGGGCTCACCTAGTGTATTGCCCTTCTCTCCAGGATCCCACCTATTTCTGTTATTCAATGCCTGGCAACAGTTGATTTATGGATTTTGTCTATTTTTATAGTCAGACACACATTATTCTGTCTTGACTGGAAGTAAATGTCAAAGATTCTTATTTTTAAAATACGTGTGTCTTCCAATGCAGTAATCTTGTAGGAAATTATATGTAGGAAATATCTAGAAATTTTCATGATGTTACATGCTCAGATTCATTCACTACAGTTAATGTTTTAAAATAATTTTATACAACCTATATTATATATGTAATATTTAACTTACATATATTATATATATTATATCTAATACATATTTTATTATATATGTAAATGGCCCTTATTCCTCTGATTATTTGCTTCTATACTGTTATTTTCACTATAAATCATTAATAGTGTGGAAAATATCCACATTATATTAGATTAAAAGATAGATCAAAAATTGGATATGCAGTATGAGCCAGTGTTATTAAAATGTATGTATTGGTGTGTATGTGTGTGTATTTACATGAATAAAATTTGTTCACATGTACCACCTTTTTGTCATAACAAAATATAATCAGGTGAGTTATTTAAACATTTTTAATTCTTCCCTGTTACTTACTATAAAATTAACTGCCTAAATATATAAACTTCTTTCCTTCTCATTTCAGTCACAGTCTCATTTTGTTTTTTCTTTGCTTCTCACTGCTTACCTTTAAAGCAAACTGCATCTCTTCAACCAAATTGGTCAGTTTTACTAGGATATTCAATGTTTTGCATGGGTATTTTTGTCACTCATGACTGAATTATTCTCTAAAACTAGGTCTACAGAAATCCTGCCTATTCTTTAACTACTGTTTCAAAGCCACCAATTTCATAAACTCCATAAGTGTACTTTTCCCTTGCCTGCTAAACTTTTGAAGTATTTTTGGTATTTTGTTTGTGGCATTTACCACATTCTACCTTGTACTATAGCTGTTTGTATATCTGATATGTTTTATTTCTTTACTAGTTTGTAAGCTTTATGAGAAAGGAAACAATGTCTTATTTTTTCCCCAAGGTCCTTACAATAGTGGGCCACTGAATAAATACTGAATATGTTTTATATCTATTTATTTTACATTCTGAACTATCAGATCTATGGTCTCTTGACCCCTCCCCTTGTTTATCTCCCTTGCTAATTGTTACTTACCTTTCAACACTCAAGTCAGTTATTTTCTTCTTCAAGCAGTATTCTCTAAACACCTAGTAGTCTAATTTTGAATCAAACATCTATCAAACTCTCCAGGAATCTTTGATGAACCTTTTTTTTTTTTAGATTGTAATCTCCTTCAATGAAGGGGTTAAGTCTTATTTGATGTAATTGCATAGTACAGTCCCTGACACACAGTAGACACAATTATTATTTATGAAAGGCAGAAAGTAATGAGAAAAGAAAATTTGCTGAGTTTTTTACACTAAAAGTTTATTCTTAAAAAATTCATGAAAAATAAGAATCATTTCCCAATTGTGTGAAGTTAGAAAAATATAAAGAAAACATAAACAAGAACTAATCCATTACTTTCTCCAACTTTCAGAATACTATAAACTTTGGATGTATACTGTTAATCAGAATGGGGAAGGTAGGATTATGGATTTTGATTTAAAATAACACATTTATTTATGCAAAAATTATGACATACATATCAATATAATACACTAACATGAATTTTTTAACTTATGTGGGTCATTTAGTTTATTTATCTTTTTTTGACCTTTAGCTACATTTCTGCTGTTTGTAACATAAATATGGTACTTTTAAGATTTAACATTTTATAATATTGAAAATATTCATCAGGTGATCATGATTCCTACGATTATCAGTACAGTAGATTCTAACGTGTTTTTTATGAGTGGTGCAATAGCATTTACCATTCGATGGTGTCTATTTTCATACTTAAAAGATAGCTATGTCAATCTGAGTTATTTTTAGAAAGAAAAAAATTAGAATAAAAAGTAGGTTAAATTTTTTAAAGTTGATTTACATCTCTAAAACATCTATCTGCCTATCTATCTATCTAACGTTTAATTGCCTGGACTGCAACACTAAAGGAGGATCATTTATCATTGAGAACAGAAAGAGCCTGAAAAGAAGTTATAGTGATGTCCCTCACAGGTCTGCCACCATGTTTCCCTACTGTAATCTTCCATATATTTCTTAGCAGCTGAAATGGCATTACACATGCAACTCATCACTGACTTAATTATCTTTCTGCTCTCATCTAGCCAGGCCAGGAGTAAAATAAGAAAATAAATGACAATCATTGTTGTTAATGTTATTTAAGCAAATTTCCTACATGACAGTTGCTCCTGAAGGAAAGAAATCATATTGAATTATTGGTGGTGGAGAGTGAAGAGTACTATTTTCTACTGTCACATGAAGGCTCTGAGGAAAACTTCTCAGGCTTGAGCCTCACTTCTGTGCATGCAAATAATTGCATCCCTTTTAGGGCTGTGATGCTCAGTAGCATGCATATTTCTTTCATATCTCTTTTAACATGATGGTGGTAAATCAACGTAACAAACATTTCTTTTTAAACTTCACCAGTTAAGAAACACCTTTCACCTAACATCCCAAGGTGGAGAGAAAGGGATATAATGAGTGAAGGAAATAAAGGTGAGAGTTGCTCTGAAGAGAAAATGAGCAAGGAAGAAAGTCCATTTTCCTTTTTCAGGTGTATCCTCATCAAATGCAATGACCATTTTTCTGTTTTCATCTATGAGTGAGAAGGAGGGATTAAGCCTGGATTTGGCTAGTATGTATTCTTTTTTATCAGTTAAGAGAAAAAGAAAGAAAATAAATCAGTGAATTTTTTACCCCCAGGAAAGGTGGGAAGTTCTTTTGTATTTCTACCACTGACTAATTTTAAGGGTGAAAGTGTAGTAGCTTTTTAAGACCTGGGTCCGTGGATACATAACTGCAGTTCACTAAGTTGGCTGTAATTCTTGGATTTGTTTTTTTTTAAGCCTTTATGTTTTTTTCTGTATTTAAAAAAGTCCGAAATCATAGTAAATCAATAAATCAATGAGAAATTATTTTATTTGGAAATAATAATTTTGTTCTCTTATAAATAGGATTTGCAGACCTAATACAGACCTTCACTTTGTAGTATAATACAGAACAACAGTAATGACCATACACAGCTGAAACTGTGCAAAACCATCTTAATAATCAGTGGTAAAAATGAAAATTCTTCTGTGATCTTTAAAAACTTTTGTCAAAATGTTAAAATTTGTTTCACTGGCAGTTATAAATATATAGAGAAATGAAAAAATAGTAAAACTAATATTTAATAAACTGTACTTAAAACATTAGAAATATTAAAAATTAAAGTGTTTTATTTCTCTGTAAAAAACCATCAACAGTTTTTTGAACAATACTTGCCATCTTCATCTCATCATATAATGTATAATATGGAGTGAGAATCTTTGCCTTGGCACACTGTCGTACTCCTTTCTGAGTTTGAGTCAGCTCCCAATGTTTTATCATTTGCACTTTCAATGTCATGAAATATCTTTGAGAATTTCTTTGATGCAAAGTATTTTTGCCAGTGCCACTTCCTCTGGAATATTTTCTTCCTTTTTGTTACAACTATTTCCTCATTTATGAGCACCCAGTTTAAAAAAAATACAACAGATTAAGTAGAAGGCAATATTGTTTTGATATTTAAAGAATGAACAGATCTCATAAATAATTTATTAAAGGGATGAGAAGAAAAAATTTAAAGCTTCCTTAGCATCAAGAGGATAATAGAAAACATTATATCTGAGAAAATGAAACATATCCAGTTGCTATGGAAACAGAAATAATAGAAAAGTCAATGTGTAAAACAAAAATTTTAAATAAAACAAATGTGACATAAAACATTTTATGCAAGCTAGTGAAGGGCAAAATTGGCACAGGAAAATCAAGTCAGTATTTTTTTTTTTTTTTTCGGTATGCGGGCCTCTCACTGTTGTGGCCTCTCCCGTTGCGGAGCACAGGCTCCGGATGCGCAGGCTCAGCGGCCATGGCTCATGGGCCCAGCCGCTCCGCGGCATGTGGGATCTTCCCGGACCGGGGCACAAACCCGTGTCCCCTGCATCGGCAGGTGGACTCTCAACCACTGCGCCACCAGGGAAGCCCAAGTCAGTAATTTTGATGAAAAATCCTGAAGTAAATCTCTAGAAGAATGAAAAGGAAATAGAGGAAAGAATGAAAATTATCTGATATAATGATTGGAATGAGAACAAAAAATGAAGAACAGAAATGAAAACAACTTTCTAGAGCTGAGAAAGTTTTAAATATATAGATTGAAAGTTTACCATATTTTGGAAAAAAGCAACACAAATAGTAAACAACATCAGAAAAAAATTAGAAACAAGAAAATGAACATAAATTATGAAAATATGTTTTTCCTCCCATTTAGAAAAAAAGTCAAATAAAACAATAAAGGCATAATAAAACAAAATATCATATTATTTGCAGTGATAGTAAAATCAACCTGGCCTCAGGTACTGTACAACACTAAATGCCATAGACAATAAGTAACTTTTTTTTTTTTTTTTTTTTTGCAGTACGCGGGCCCCTCACTGCTGTGGCCTCTCCCGTTGCGGAGCACAGGCTCCAGACGCGCAGGCTCAGCAGCCATGGCTCACAGGCCTAGCCGCCCCACGGCATGTGGGATCTTCCCGGACTGGGGCATGAACCCGTGTCCCCTGCATTGGCAGGCGGACTCTCAACCATTGCGCCACCAGGGAAGCCCCAGTAACATTTTTAAATGTTTGTTATGCCACAATTTTTGACAACTATATTAACTTTCACATTTGACGGCCAAGAAAGAGAATCTCACTTATAAAACAGATACGATTATAAATTATCTAATCTTTTTTAATTGTTTGAATGCATAATCTAGTGAATCAACAGGTTAAAGTCACAAATTCAGAATTGATTATCTGTGATACGAATATTGAGAAAGTCAATTCCAAAAGTCATTGTCAATTGTATTACAATTTCAATGGGTCATTTAGCTATTTGGGCATCATTAGAGTCTAACAATACTATAGTGGTATGTTTAAATTACTCACAGGAGTGCTTGGGCTTTGTTACTCTTATATTTATGCCTTAACATGTGCTATATGACATTGAACAAAAGTATAAAATAATGGTGACAATATGTAATTTCAGTGTGACATGAATAATGCAACTGCATAGACAAAAATGGGCGATGGGATAAGTGGACTCCTTCTCTATTTCCCTGTTGTTATAGCTAAAAGCTGATGCCCCGATATGACTTGGACTTAATTGACTATCCAGTACTGTGGACTAGGGCTGGCCCAGTGTGTATGTGCTCATCTTCTCCTTTTGTTCCAGTCCTTCAATATTGCCTCACAATGTCTCTTAAATACGTCCTCTTTGATCAGTCTCTGCTACCACCACACTAATCTGAGGTCTTTTACTTGGACTTTGATAGCCAACCACCCATTACATCCATCAGTTCTGGCATAAAAGATCCCCATTTCCATTCCATTCAACCTCAGTCTTCATACTGATATAGAGACTTCCTTTAAAAATGAAAATTTGATGGTCTCTATCTGCTCTACTTCTCCTTCCTATTTTCTGGCAAACTGTAGGCTCCATGAAATAGATAAAATACATTGTATTCATTTTCTACTGATGTGTGAGAAATTACCACAATCATAGTGGCTTATAAAAATGCAAATGTATTATTTCACAATTTCCACTGGTCAGGAATCCAACTCATCATGGTTCAGTTCTCCCCAGGTTTAAAATCCAGGTGACAGCTGAATATGCCTTCATCTGGAGACTCAACTAAGGCCACTTCCAAGCTCTCTCAGCTTGTGGCAGAATTTATTACTGTATGATAGCATGACTGAAGTCCCTGTTTTCTCACTGGCTATTGGTCAGGAACAGCTTTCATCTCCTAGATGCCACTCTCAGGTCCTTGAGATGTGTCTCCTTCTATTGGCCCTCACACTTCTACTCTCTCTCATGTTGATTGAACTCACATGCCCCCTCTCCTCAGGAAAGGTCCAGTCCCTTTTAGAGCCCCTCTGTTAGGAAAGGCTCACCTAGGATAATCTCCCTTTTTAAAAGCAAACTGAACCATATAACATAATCTAACAATGGGGGTGATACCCATCATATTTACAGGTACCACCATATTCACAATAAAGGGGATGATCCAGGATATATGCACTGGGGGACAAGGATTTTGGTGGCCATTTTAGAATTTTGCCTACCACATACATAATATTTCTCACCGTTTTATTCCCATCAGTAAGCACAGTGCCTGTCCTACAAAAGGTTCTTAATACAAATAATTTACCTCAAATCTCTTCACTGAGTTCCAACTTGTATCCCCATCTGCCAACATCACTTCTCCATGTAAATGCCTTGAAGCCATGTATAATTGTTGTGGCCAAAGCAGAATGCTTAATTATGTCCCTCACTCCTCAAGTCTTATCTAGGCCAGGAAATTGTATTACCATTCAGACTGCTTCTCAAGTCAAAACTTGGGCATCATTTCTCGTTCCTCCCTTCCATTTCATCTCATATCAGTTCATTCACAAATCCTATACACTTTACTTCTAAAATATTGCTAAACCTGATACTTCATTGTTTTTCCCTTATCTTCCCTAGTCCAACTCCCATTACTGTCTAGCATAACTGCCACGGTGGTTTCATTGCTTCCATGCTCTGCCCCCACACCTCCTTTCCGTCTGTTCTCTAGAGAGGTCTTTTTACATGAGGATGCAATCATTTCTTTCCAATCTCATCTTCTAGTTCTCTTGTCCTGTCTTCTCATGATCCAGCCTGTATGGCTTTCACTCTTTCCCTCAGACACGGGGTGCATTCCCGCTTTAATACCTTTTTTCTCCCTTATACCTCTTTGTATGTTTGCCTCCTTTTTACTGAAATTCTAGTTCAAGTGTTACTTTTGCAGTGAAATTATTCACACCTTTATCAGTCTCTATTAAATTACCCATTTCGTTTTCTTTATATCACCCATTGCTTTCTGAAATTCTCTTGGTTATATATGTGTTTAAGTATTGGTTTTCTGATTTTAGTTATAACAGTGACTGATATATGATAGGTATGCAATAAAAATACGTTGAATAAATTGATGCCGCTATGTTAGGATTTAAATAGATTTTAAAGGGCCTTCTGCTTATCATTCTTGATAGGCTTGAACTTTCTAACATTAGACTAACACATACCTTAACAATGGAAGAAGGAGAGAACAGTCCCCTGGAGACTGCAGTGAAAATGGACTAACTAGTGTAGTATGCAGCCTGGCTGCATGGTTTCAATAGAATGGACGACTTCCTGAAACAACTTACTCACTTACTAAAAACAACAGTGTATAAAATTTCATGGTCAATTTTGTGACTCATAACAGCAATAATTCCTGGGAAGTTCTCCAGTATCTAGAGCATTCTGGATAAAGCAAACTATGCCATATAATGTAACCATAACATGCCATCCTGATATAAGAGAGTACCTTGGATGTAAAGGTTTGGGGAAAGTGAGTAGCAACTTTTTAAAGCCAACCACTTTATGCACATTGTTTCAGGTATGAGGTACTATTATTTTTCCTCATTTTGATGTGGAGAAAGTCTAGTCAGAGAAGGAGTGGAAGATTGCCCAAGGTCCTACAACTAGTAATTAGGGGAGCTGGTATTTCAACCCAGGAAATGGAACTTGAGAGCCAGAGCACCCTTAATCATCACACTACACTGTGTATGGAAAGAGTAGGAAGTAAACGTTTTTCTTTTTTCCCTAGAGTAGGCCCCATGAGTATAATAGCATGATAAATAGGGAGACGCAATTAAATCAGAATTTCCCAAAATGTGTTCCATAAGACACTAATAACTCTAGACAGTCTGTGAGGTGAAAATATTCTAAAGTAATATCATTTTAAGAAAAGCCATATAATTATAATGCCTTTCTTAGGAAATCCTGGTTCGTGTCAGCCTTATGAGAGCTCATCTGGCACTGAGGCGCTCCAAAGTACTGAAACAGAACGTCCCCACGTTATTTTTACAATGGAACGAGTCCTCCCCACCGTTTTTTTTTTTAACCTTATATTTATTGATATCCCAAAAGATAAGACACACTTTTGGGAGCCTTTTTTAAGGTGAATTCTTAGGACAATCCAAACATTTGGCAGAACTGGCAGCAGAATATCAAAAAAGAGAATGGGGGGGTGGTTATGTTGCACCTCCAAATATTAAAGGTTATCAGCATTAGCTGACTGAAAATGCTTAGTCCACACTTCACTGATAGGCTTTTAATGTAGAGAGAAACAGATCAACTTGTGGTGTGTTCGTATGGAGTAAGTGAGCCACACTTAGGAATACAGATCTCTGTGTGGGTGTGCATAGGGGCTGTGAGGAGGGAGAAGCAGGGCAGCTGAGAGGAAAAAAGAAGCTTAGTTAGTTACTTACATATTTAAAAGTCAAGAGGATTGGTGCTTAATTTTTTTTCTTGGATCCATTACTCCTCTAATCCTTGACTTTGTTACCTTTAGCTTTGCTGATTAAAAGGTATTATGTTGGTGGGTTAGTCAGCACTGTGGTGTTACTGAACAAGTAGACAGTAGCTACAGTCCATTTTTGCAACAGGACAATTAAAAATGTAATCAGCTTTGAAAAGTGGAAGGTAAAAAAGAAATACCATGAATAGACATGGATCTAAATAACTGCCTGGCTAACAGACGGTCATTGCACATCTTTTTAAAATTTGGAGAAGAGTCAGATTAGGAAAGGGATAATTTTTCTGATTGATCGTTGCATACAAAAAAGCTTGACTTACGCATTTTGAAACAGAACACAATGTAAAAGCTGAAAAATAAACCATAAAATACAATGCTGAAAATTTCCATATCACAGCTGCCCAGAGTGCATAACAAGGAGGATATTAGTAATGTCCAGATGCACATAAGTCTACAGGGATGCCTCTTGCCAGCAGCAAAATGAAAAGAATGACAATGTCAATCACATCCAAGAGATGATGTTAATGTTTTTCAAACAGTTCTTTCACACTCAGAAATAGTGCTCATTAATAATGGATAGTACTTTATGAAGGAGAAGGAATGTTGCCTACAAAACTGATGGAATTCATTGTTCATTGCTCATCACCTCTCAGCAATGAACTGCATTTCTGCAGGATGATTTTTCTTTTGTCTTCAAAACTATGCCAAAATAGGTTTCAAACCTTTTAAGCTAATTGATCTCTTTCTTTTCTGAACATTTCACATGTAGCACTAACGCACTGCCCGTTCTCACACTTCCCTCTTCATCGCGACCTGTCCCTATTTCAAGTCACCTCCTTTTTAAATCGTAGTTTTTGACTAGTACAGTTGAAATGTGCAAGAAAGTTCTCAAGCTTTCTAAACTGCCTTGAAATGCTGATGGTAAAACTAAGATTGAGGGTTTTTTGTTTTTGTTTTTAATTTTACTGTTTCCCTTCCTCTGCTTAGCTGTTCAAGCAGCTGTCAATAGGGCCTGTGGATTTGCTGATATTTGGAGGTTTCCAGATTATATAATCAAATGTAAAAACTGAAAAATCAGTGAATTCAGAAAGGTTACCAATTCCATGGAGATTAATTTCCTAATACGCCACTTTCTTCAGGGAAGCACCTAATTATCTCTCTTTGACTAAGAAGCCATTTGGAGTGAATTTTGTATAATGACCTCCATTTTTAACATTTTTTAAGTAAATGCCTTTTTGAAACAGCTTTGACTATGAGACCAACTGCCTATTATTCTGTTCACATTAAAAGCTACCTTTTAGCAATATATTGGAAAACTCATGTATAGAAATACTCACAGGATACAAATTAGAGCTATAGAAAAAATTATATGTATACTAATGATAATGCCTTTTGTGTAAAACAGTGAATGCCAGATGAAATGCCAGATGAAAATGACAATTTATGACAATGACAATTTATGTTAAGATATATAGCAATAAAAAGATAAATTCTATCTTTGGACATAGGTCAAATTTGAGTTTTTCCCATCTCTATAATTTAATTACAGGAGTGATTTCCTGTCAGTTGAGATTCATTTGTCTCAGTTATGTCTTATCAAGTAGTGAAAAGAAGTGCAGGAATATTTAGTTATTCCATATCCAAATAATAAAGAACACATATGTGGTAAGCAAAATAATTACCAACCTCCCTCCCCTGCCAAAGTTGTCAAAATACAAATTCCCACCACCTGTGACTGTGCTAAGTTATATAACAAAGGGAAATTAAGGATGCAGATGGAATAAAGCTTGCTAATCAGCAGCCCTTAACATAAAAAGATTATCCTGGGTTATCTGGTCCAATGCAATCATAAAGACCTTAAAAGTGGACAAGGGAAGCAGAAAAGAAAGTCATGCCTTGTGAGAAGGACTCTACATGCCATTGCTGGCTGTGAAGATGAAGGAAGGGGATCAAGAGCCAAGGAATGCAGGGGCCTATAGAAGCTGGAATAGGTAAGGAAAGGGATTCTCCCCTAGAGCCTCCAGAAAGGAACTCATTTCTGTTGTTACCTTGATTTTAGCACAGTGAGAGCTGTTTTGTTCTTCCAATACACAGAACTGTAAAGTAATAAATATGTGTTGTTTGAAGTCACTAAATTTGTACTAATTTGTTATAGCAGTCATATAAAACTAATATAATATATCTGGATTTTAGGGGCATGGTCATGTTGTCTTTGTCCTTTTAAATGAAACAAATTACAAACCATATAAAGAAGTCTTCTCCAGATTTCCATTCAAAATTTCTGACCTCAGCAAATTGGAACTGAAGAAAGGAAGAGGTAAAGAGGAAAGGAAAGTACTTTACTGATAACTATATGACCTGGTCTCCAGCTTTCTGGTTCTGGCAGGTGTTTAAAATTTATTCATAGATATTTCCATGTGTTCTTTGATGTGTCCCCTGCTAAGTACTTGTGAGCAGTACTCCTTGTATCTATCAAGATTCTTCCAAAGGAAAAGAACCAGTAGGTGATACATGGATATATGGATTATTGCAAGGGATTGGCTTATTCAGTGTGGGGGCTGGCTAAAGTCTGAAGTTTTAAGGGCAGGCAATCAAGAAGGAGGGATTACAAGCTGATTGAAACCCCATGAACACAGGCCAATGCCTGTTGCTCACTAATGCCTCTCTCTTTTTCTCTATCAGGGAAAGCTTTTGTCCTCTTTTATAGTGGTAACAAATGATTGAGTCAGACCTACCCAAGATGAACTATTAAAGTTAACTGATTAGGAATGGTAATTACATCTGCAAAAATCCCTTCAGAGCTACAACTGAAGATGCTTTGTGTTTGATTTGTGTTTGATTAAACAACTGGGAGAAGTGTATGTATGTGTTTGTGTGCACTGTTACTTTCTGTCATTCCTCAGACCACTGCCACAGAGTATCTTTTGAACTGTTCTTTATCCCGCATCCAGACACATACTAGAAAGGGAATTCTTGGGAGCATAGTTTAGCCTAGAGAAATTAACACAGTGTAAAGTCATTATCAACCCTCAATTCGGGCTGTGTCTCTCATAACTATCGTGCATCTATCAATCTCCCTTCAACTTCTATTCCTAGGAGAATATACAGCTTCTTACTACCAAGTATATTTTGCTCCTTCCAGAGTACCAGTGGTAGCAGGAATATCATGAATCTGAAGGATAGCAAGTGGTCAGAGATGGTGAGGAGTATATGGTGCATCGTTCTCAGTAATAAAAACAGAAAATGTTTAACATTTGAGTGGGATATTTTATATATATATATATATATATATAATACATATATATATCCCGCTTTGAGTGGGATATTATATCTTACCTCTTTAAATTTATCCCTTGCTATGCTTATTGCTTACTATCTGTCTTGCTGCCAAACTGAAAGCAGTTGTCTGTTTCCCACCTGGTGGGGAGGGCTTTGCCCATTCTATTCCCCTGCAGAATTTCACAGGACTTCCTCCATCAATTCAATCAGATCTGATCTATGATCACATTCATGTTGGTCACTCTTTATGCCTTTATATTACTTCATTTTTATTCCTAGAACTATTCACAACCTTACATTTCATTATATGTTGGCTTACTTCATTATTTTCTGCTCTCCCTCTGCAATTGAAGCTCCTTGAAAGCGGGAGCTGTCTCTCTTTAGTTCAACATTGTATGTCTAGCAATCAGAACAGTACTTAGCACTGTTGGTAGCATCTGTTTCATTCTGAGGTTTAGCCTAAATGAATGAGTGATCAAAAGTTCTCAAACATTAGTGGAAGAATTCCTAGGCATTTATTATCTTAATATGGAATAGATAACAATTTTTTTCAATGAATAGTTCACTAATGCTCATAAGACAACCAAAGGCAGTTTTTTAATATTAAAAAGACAAGGTTCACAGTTAATTATGTTTTGAAAAGTTTTTTAAGTATAGAATGATTATTTACTTATTGTTGGGAATTTTCAGTATGCTAAATAGTAACTTTGAGATGGACAAATTCAGAGAGACCCAAGCTGGATAATAGTTCCATCACTTCCCAGCTATATGACTGTGAACCAAATTAGCCTCAGTTTTTATTGTCTTTCAGTGGGGATATTATTGGATGTGCAGTTTTAGTGAGGATTACATGGAGTCCATATACAGTAAATCCTCAATGAATGCTATCTTCCTATTTCTTTCTTTTTTTTTTTTTTTTTTTTTTTTGCGGTATGCGGGCCTCTCACTGTTGTGACCTCTCCTGTTGTGGAGCACAGGCTCCGGACGCGCAGGCTCAGCGGCCATGGCTCATGTGCCCAGCCACTCTGCAGCATGTGGGATCTTCCCGGACCAGGGCACGAACCCGTGTCCCCTGCATCGGCAGCCGGACTCTCAACCACTGCGCCACCAGGGAAACCCCTATTTATTTCATATCAGTTGTTATATAGATAGATTTTCCCATAGAAGTTATACATAATCTTATTTAATAATCAGTATTTAGCACTAACTATAAAATATGCATAACAGCATCCTCTCATTGCATTAAATTTTTAATTTTAAATTATATGGCTAATTTTATTTTTTATTAAAAACAAAAATTATTAATTTTATTTTTTGCATGGCACAACCACAAGAATGGCTAAATTAAAAGAAATGTCTGAAAAAAATATGTCACTGCCAAATGACAAGAATATGAGGCTAACTAGATATTCACCCAGAGACCGTAATTCCCATCTTGCTGTGATACTCTAGGGTGACACTTGTTGTTATGGTGTAAGTAATAGCATCTTCTTTCATTCTAAAAAGTATATTGGTTTGGCTTATGAATTTTATTTCTAACCTAGTTGAAATAAACAATATGAAGAATGGGAAGAGAGACAACTACAGATATTTTAGGGATTAAAAAAAAGATTAAAAGGATATCATGGACAATTGCATACCTGGGTATTAGAGAACTTAGATGAAATAGATATATTCATTTAAAAGCAATGTATTAAAATTGACAACTATATATATATAAAACTTCATAAATGTAAAATCTATAACTATATATAATGTGTATTAAATATATAATATATATAGTATATGTATAAAATTTGAATAGTCCTAAAAATCACTAGAGAACTTGAATGTGTTAAATATATTCTGACAAAGAAAACACCTGACAGAGATGGTAACATCCAAAAATAAATAATCCAATTTTAATATACTCCTCACAAAGAGAGAAAAAGAAATAATCTCTCAATCTTCATGAAGCAAACATAATTTTAATAATAACATTAGATAAGTATAATACTAAAAAACAAAAAAGGAGAAACTAGAATAAAGCACTCTTACTCAAGAACATAGGTACAAAATCCTAAACAAAATATTGGCAAAGCAAATATAAATATTTTTCTTCATAAAAAATCCAGAGGGGTGATCTAATAGACATATGTAACACATAGCACCCCCAAAATGGAAAAATACACATGTTGTTCAAGAGCAAATTGCTTATCTCCAGTCTAATGTCTTTCCTCTTAGATAAAATCCACACATTAAACTCTTCACTAGAGGAATCTGATTGGATAAGCCCATAGGCCCCCCAATTCAAAATTTCCAAAACCACATTTATCAGATGATATTTAATAAATCTTTCTCACATCCTCTTTTTCCTACATTAACCAGTTCACCAAGCAAGAACTCTTGAAGTCATCATAAACTGCTTCTATCCCTGAGCCAGAAGGCTTCCAATTGGTTACTGAGTCCTGTCAGTTCTATTGTTGACATGGCTCTAAGAGCAGTCCCCTCCTTTCTATCTCCAGTGATAATACCTTAGTAGGACCCTTGTTATTACCATGTAGACCACTGCAGCCGCCTTTGATGTCATCATCCTCTTATCCATTTTACCCAGTCTTAAAACTCCTGCACATTTATCTCTTTAATATGTGAATCTGATCATTGCTGTCTACTTAAAACCTTTTTCTGTTTTTCTATCCCCTTCAGTATAAAAATCTAATGTCAGCATAATATATAGTGGGTTTCTGGCCCCTGACTTCTAGATATATTACCATATTCCTATACACTATGCTCTATTAATACGAAATTACTTGCAGTACCTAAAGAAACATATTGTTTCTTTGCTTTTGCAAATGCTTCTTCTTTTACTTGTAATATTCTTTTTTTCCTTCTTAAGTAATTGATCTGTATTTTCTTCTAAGGATCTAATCATAGGAATCATCTAATTTGAGATTTTTCCCAACTATTTTTTACCTTTCTCATGAAACCTCCCCTCCCCCTTTTCTGTTCCTACTGTACTTATCACACTGTAGTTTAATTTTCTTTTTATTCATTTTTTCCTATCTAGACTGAAAGCTCCTTGAAAGAAGGCACTGTGTTCACTCAATGCAGCATATGCACTCAATGAACATTTGTTGAGTGACAAATGAATATAAAGAATATGAAAGCATATGTACTAGTATACATGTGTGTACTCAAAATTTTGAAAGTGGTTCTTTCTGTTTTGACTTAATATGAGATAATTTTTCCTTGTAGTACCCTTCTTAGTTTGTATTTTGAGAAATAATGTGCACATATGCAGTTCTTAAGGTGGACAAATCATTAATATAAAAATTCACTGTTGAATGAGTTAAAAGGGTGTGTTTGGACTTCTTGTGTTCCTTTTTGGATTGCTAAAAACACTTTAATATTAATTTGAACACTTGAAAAGAAACAGTAATCAATAGAAACTACACCACTCTTTGGCATGTGGTATGCATTTGCTGAAGCAGAAGCCTGCCATATGCCATACGTGATGTGCCACCCAACTTTGCCATCATGTCAGTGAATGCATTGTATCTCGCAGCCAAGCCACATGGGTGTGACATGCCTTCCACTTCAGCATGTCTACGAACATTTTTCCACTTAATTCTGTCACACATGGTATCCATAATCTGTTAGGAGGAGTTCTGCCCATTTTGTCACCTTTAACATCTGAAAGTGCTTATGATGGTGCCAAATTGATTGTTCTTCTGATTTGAATCAGATGTGAGTCATTCTGGGTGAAATTTCTAAAAGGATTTCCAGTAGTCACTTTTCCATAAAAGTTGAAACAAGAATGGGTAATGACACATACAAGAAATCACTTCTAGTGTAGTTAATTGCATATGAGATTATTTTTTTACTCACACATTCATGCATTGACCAAATATTTATTGAACTTTCATGATGTGTCAAGCACTGTGCTATATGCTGAGGAAGAAAAAAAAAAAAAAGTACAAAACCAAGATTCTCTTCCTCAAGAAGGCTGAGGAAGCATGAAAACAAATAAAATAAAAAGAAGGTTTTTTAATTCAATTCATATTATCTTGTTATTTAAAAATGATTTTAAAAAAAATTTTGTCCACTCAAATTTTCTTCTTGCCATTTCAAAAAAAAGAAAAATGCAGCCTTATGAGTACAGCTATTTTTTTTCAATACAGAATGCCATGCTGCAATTTAGAATTATAGAGAAGAATCAGGAAAATTCTGTGTGTAAACAAAGCAAACAATAACTATGCACCCCATTTTTATGCATATGTTTTCAGTAAAAATTGTCTTGGGGCTTTGGCAAACGAGACTACATGAAAAACCTCTACTCACAGGACTTCCTGTATTTAATTTGGAAGAAAAGAGATAATTTTTTTAACCTTTTTAAAAAAAATATGTTTTCGTGGTCATATTAAAAAAAAAGTGCTGTCCTCAAAACAAATATCAAATAAATACTTAAAACATTTGCGTTTTTGAAAGAATATCACAATTAGTGAGGAAATGAGTATAGACTGCAATAATGAAATAGGTAATTTTCAAAGCTAATTTTTAAATCCAAGATGGGAATGTGTGTGAAATATCACAAGTTTGTGAATAACCATTGTTTATGAATGGAAAAGACTAATTTTCACAGACGTTGACATTTGCATGCCAATCAGAATTGAATTTCTGAACATAAGAACTTTGCTTACTATTCCATGTGTTTTTCTGTAGACATTCATTCACTTTAGAATGTGTACCATTTATTAAACTCTGTTAGCATGTTTTATCATAATGAGAATTGGACTGGATAAAATTGAAGGTAGATTTTTGGTTTGAATATGTATTTTTCCTATCATATAAATATTAATAAACATGATTATTTACCTTTATATCTATCGTCCAGAAGTATAATGCAATAAAAATATCTGTCAGTCTACATATTGCCCATTAGTAGGTTCCTGATGGTGATAGTTAACACCACATTAAAACCATAGCATATAGGCAAAAATTAGAAAGGATGAATTAATTGCTGAATTAAAGTGAGAAAGCTATTGAATTCAACAAGACATAAGGAAATAATAAAAGAAATGTTAGGATTTGAAGAACATTGTTAATATTTTATATAAAAAACAAATTGAGAATTAATGAATTAACATTTGCTGAGTTCTTACAAGTCCTCAGAGGTATTATTAACATCTTATATTTAGTCTCAATTTCTTTCACATATTCTCAGAAATAATTTCACTAGTTAAGGAAGGGAAAAATAAATAATAGCAATATCAGTTTTGGGGGGAGGTTATTATTTATATCCTAGTTTTAATTAATGTAAAACAACTCAGACTTGGAAAAAATAAATTTGTAGCATACATGTTTAAAAAAAAATTGCTGATTTCAATATTGTTGTGTCTCAGGAAATAGAGAGGCCTAAGAAGAGGGAGAGAGAAGGGGGAATGGCCAGTTGGTGCAGCAGTCAAAGCACATACATTTATCAATTAAGTTCATTGCCTTATATGGGTGAAGTTTGTGATGCCCCAAAACAATTACAATAGTAATACCAAACATCACTGATCATGCATTACCATAAAAAATATAATAATAATTAAAATTTTGAAATATTACAAAAATTATTAAAATATGACAGAGACATGAAGTGAGCAAATGCTTATTTAAAAAATGGCACCAATAAAGTTTTTCAATGCAGGGTTGCTGCAAACCTTCAATTTATAAAAAACAATTATCTATGAAGCACAGTAAAGCAAAGTGCAATAAGACAAGTTATGCCCGTATACTCTTTTGTCAAATAACATCAAAGAAACGAATGGGTTAACATTACCCAATGCCTTTTGTCCCCTAAATTTTGATCTGTCCTTTAAAGTTTTTTAGACTCTAGGTTCTCATAACTTGTAAAGGGATACTAAGTTAGTAGTGGTTTGTTTATTCTCTAAGTGAGCCTGCAAACTAAAGTATGAATAAGAAAACGGTATATATTATCATAATATTTTCAAGTTATATTTTCCACTTATTTTGATTTTCTAATCTTCTAGAAAGATACTATGCTCTCTCTTTAGATAAATAGACCATGTAACTACTTAAATGCTTTTAAAAATAATTATGTATAGAAACTCCAAGATGAGATTTAATGAGTAAGTCATTGAGTTTTTAGATTGAAAGATAGAAGTTTATTTTTAATTAGCAAAAAACTATGAATTTGAAAACGCAAATGCGTTTATTTACGTCCCCTTGCTTTTTTTGGTTCATGACAATCACTGTGGATATATCAATAACCTTTTTTAATGATCAATTTTATGTTATTTCATTCACATATTTCATAATATATTAAATCATCATGGACATACTATCCAATCTCAAAAGTAGTTACTCTCTATTGCTTATAGCTGAATTCTCTAAACCTTCCCTAATTCATCCCTAAGTCTTCCCTTCAGAAGTAACTACTACTACTGTCATTTCCTCATTTTTTTCACATATATAATTAATGCATAAACAATTTATGGTTAATTTTTACTTGTTTTCAATCTATATATAAAGATATGGCACATATTTTCTAGGAATTTCTCTTCCAACACAACTATCATGTTAATAAGATTAATCATTGTTGAATATGCCTGCTGTTCATTTATTTTTACTTTCATATATTATTGAATCAGTATACTTTATTTTTTATCCATTTTTAGTAAATGAGAATTTCAGTTTTTCTAGTAGTGTAAAGATCACTGCTATAAAAAATCTTCCTCATGGTTTTTTGTTATACATGACCTAAAGTTGTTGCTTCATGAGTTTCAACTTTATAAAATATTGCCAAATTGTTTTAGAAAAAAATGGTTGAAAACGCTCACTGGTAATGTTTTAGTAATACAGATTGTGTAGAGACCCTCAAACCCTTGATATGGTCATTCCTTTTAAGTTGCGCCACTCCAGTTTTCTAAACTGGTATCTCATTTACCAGTTTTGTTTTGCTTTTCTTTGGTTAATAAGGTTGAACATGTCTTAATAAGCTGTGAGTCATGAATACTGTATAATATACATTCATGATTTATGACCTTCTATTGGTTCAATGGTCTTTTTTTAAATTAATGTGTAGAATTTATTAAAATTACACATTATTATTGCTGATACAAGTTCTTTGTGAATATGTGTTACAAATATCTTCTCTTTTGTAGCATATCTTTCACTTTCTTTAGATGTCTTTTGATGAACTGATTGTAAATTTAATGCTATGTTTATTATTATCCTTTTTGATTATTTTTGTACTTATTTAAATATCTTTCCCAAAGTCAGAAAGATACACACTATATTTTTTCTAACTTTTTTCTAAATCTTTTCACATTCAAATTCTTAATTCAGTTAGAGTTTGTTTTTGTGTATGAGACAAGTTAGAGATGTTTTTTCCAACCCCATTTATTGAATAATTTATTAGTTCATTCCACCTGTATCGTTTCCCTGGTTTTAAGTAAATGTGAGTCAGTATCTAGGCTCTCATTCGGCTCCATGATCAATTTAGTCTCTCCCTTCACTAACACCACTCCATGTTAGTTATAATATTTTACAATAACTTATAAGGTAAGTACTTCCTTATTCTTTTTGTTGTTGTTGTTAGTGACTCTTCATGACACTTTACTTCTCCATATATGATTTAGGTTATCCTTTTTTAATTTAGGGAAACTATTTTCATTTCTTTAAAGACTTTGTTTCCATTTATTTTTCTGGACAATTTATTTTATCTGAATGTTGTGTTTCTACTTTTGTCTTCCATACCTCTTAAATTTTACATTTTTCTTCCTTTATCTCTCCTGTTTCCTTCTGAGTTTCTTAATATGGTCAGCTAAACAACTTGATCCTCAGCTAAATTTCATCTGCTGTCCCCATTAATCTTTTTATTATATTTTTACAACTAATATTTTTACCTGGCTATTTTAATAGTTTCTCATTCTTATTTGAAATTTGAATTTGCTAGCATAACATTTCTTATTTCTTTAGATTTTTGGTCTGACTGTTCTAATATTTCTGCTTCAGATGGTGTATAATGCCCAGTCTTTTTTCTTTTGAAGGGGACAGTTCTCTAAGTGTTTAGGTTTTTTTAGTCTAGGAGTGTTTATTTTCCTTAGTCTATCACCTACTCTTGTAATACTTTTTAAGGGATTGAAGGCTAGAACTTGGTTCAAGTGAGTTCAAAGAGGCCGTAGAGATAAGCCCATAAGTGGAGAGCTCCAGCTCCATCACACCATTGTTAATTGCCTATATTTGTTATTATTTCCATCACCTTAACACCCTGAAGAAGAGTAGCGTTGGGAGAAGGCAATGTTTTTAGAATATCAATAGAAAAAATAGAAAAAGTCATAGAAAACCAATCACTTCTTACCTATGTCTTTCAGCACCTCACTAAAAAGCTTTTGTGGTGCCCTGATTCCACCCATTGACCTCAGCAGAAAGGCAGCTAATGACTGATCCAACGTGGTGATGATGGGAGGGAGCGTGAAATATGTACAGAAATAACAACTAATTTTTATCTGTTTTATCATTCCCTCACTACCACAGCTAGCCTAAACAGTCCGCCCCGCTACAACCACCCATAAACCACACAACTTTTTCAAAACCATCTTCTGTCTCACTGGGTCTCCTAGCTTTTGATATTGTTGCTATATTGTGGATACCTTTGTCTCCTCTCTCCTTTCTCCAGGGTAGGTTTTGACAGAAGACACCAGAAAAAGAGATTAATTCTAGTTATGTCAGGAATCACAGTGTCCTCCTTTCCTCTTTGCTTAGGTGTATATTTGTAAGTTTTCTTCAGAAAATAATGAGATGAACCAGTTTAAATATTTTTAAGTACACAGTTTGGTCCCCTCTTTCTATTTGCATTAAGCAAAACAAAACAAAATACTCCTCTAGAACAGAGTTTGACTATCTTATCACAAAAACTGTTCCTTCCTTAAGAAATGTGTCACTGTTTTTACTATGACAGTGAGAGAAAAGAAATTGACAGTGTATGCATATGTTTTCTAAGAAATCACTCTGTACACTAGAAAGCACTTGAATTTTTCAACAGCTATGATATCCTAGATTTACAACCAATGATTTTTTTTCCTAAAATCCACCAAAGCTAAGTTAACCAATCCATAATCATTCTTCTACACTTTTCCTTATGCTCCAATTATATTACTAATGGAATCACACACAAAAAACCCACACACAAAACCCAAAACCCAAAAAAATCTGTGATGGCAGGTCAATCCTTCTAGTTTGGCTGTTCTAGGTTCAGAGAATTCTCTTGAGTTTTTTATCCCTGGTGAATTTCTTACCAAATTACTTTCAATTTTTGTTGAAGTCATCACTGATTCATTTATTGCCTATTAAAAAAAACAAATATGTTATAGATGTCAGGTTTAATAGTGCTCTGTGACAAAAGTTATCATAATGTTACCCTTCAGCCATTTTTTTACATGAAACAATATTACTTTCTCCATTCCTCCCTCCCTCTTTCTCTCTCCCTCTCTCTGTTTCTCTCTCTCTCTCTCTCTCTCTCTCTCTCTCTCACACACACACACACACACACACACACTCTCACACACATACACTGCAATCTAAAGTTTTAATTATTTTCTAAAAGATAGTTGAGATGAACTTTTTGTGATCCTCTGAAATAAGCTCTTCTGGTAAAGTTTTCTGCCAGGGGCACGTTGGTGAGAGTTATCTGGCTAGCACTTGGCAACTATTCTTCTGCTCTCATGAACTAAATAAGTTAGTTGCATAATTCTGGGTGGAAACTGGCTTTGGCTTCATCAGCAACAATGTCTATAGAAGCGGTAGAGAGATAACATGTAATTGCCTGAATATCAAAAGAGTGAACATTTTCATCAATCGTAAATGATTGTCCTGTACATGCTATTAAGTAGTGGAAACAAGTAAATGCCAAGCATTTTATTTTTAAATTAATGGTCAAATTTAAAGTAGATACTGTTAAATTTAAATATATATACATATATATGTATATATATCCATATCTATCTATCTTTCTATTTACAAAAATGAATCATGTATTTGAAATGGTGAGGGTAGTAGGTTCATCAGATAAGGTAAAGCATGCCTATCTGAGAAACATTAATCACCGTTCACCACAACTAATAATCATAAATGCATCCATTGACAATTCAGAAAATATGATTAGCTTCAGAATACCTCATATTGACTTCACTAAATTTTAGTTTCACTAAAAATGTCTGCTTAACAAGATAGCTAAACATTGCTTTCCTCATATTTAGGTATATGTGTATTTTAATACAAAACTGTTGTATATTGTATATTTCAATACAAAAATTGTTTTCAGCCCTTAAAAAGTTGGATACAAAGGTACTTTGTTTATAGTTTCTAATTATTAGTTTTTTTTCTTCCCTTCCCCCCACCCCAGACAGCTGAAGTCAACAGCTTAGTTTAAGACTACTACCCATACCAATGTATGAGAGGTGAAACATATTTTCCTACCACAACATATATAATATTTTGAAGTGATTCAACCACATTTGTGAGAAAGTTTACTTATCTTTAAATCTAGTTGTTTTCTGAGTTAACTTAGGGTCTCTTTCTGTTGAGTGATATTCCTTATATATTTTATGAGTTCAATTAGTATATCAGAAGTTCACAGTATAGTTTTTAAACTTAATGTTTAAGTTTAAACTTTTAAGAGAATGCTTTATTAGTTGGCAAAATATTTTAAAAAGGAAATTTAACATTTAGAGAATAACAATTATATTTCAGCTTTCACTTATGTTGGGTAGGAAACTATTGTTTTTCACCTGCAAACATCCATATTCCCCCCCTTCCCACTGTACCTCTCCTCTTCTGCTCGTTTAGGTAATGGTCATCAGGAACTACCCATAATTTATTCTATAACCAGTTCAAGTAAGGTTGACTCCACCCACATCTTTGGATGTGGATCAGAGCTCAGGGTACACCAAATAGAGCATTTCATTTCCTGGATACAGTGATTCATTCAGGAATGGGCATGTGACACATGCAAGGCCAATAAAGGCAGGGAAGTGCAATCCTGGGACTTACTCTTAAACAGTTAGGCAAAGGGGAATTTTAGCCTCTGACAATGGCAGTCTAGCTTACTTTGCACCAAAGTGCAAACTTTGAACTACCTGAGAACAGCTGAAGTAGCTGGAAGGCTAATATAAAGTGTCTGTATGAAAGGATTGGGTATTGAATCTCTGAAGGTAAGTCTGACATTTGACATCACATTCTTCTCAGATATTTGCTAAGTAGGAGCAGAGGATGGGAAGAAGAGTATCGGATCACAAAGAGGTAGTAGAGAGGCAGAGATGTAGAACAAAGCTCTCATCAATTTCATAAGCCTGGTGGCTCAAAGTAGAAGTTGTTTTGATAAATACCTTGGATTTCCATTTGGGAAAATAAAGGTCTAAAACCTAAGAGTAAGGTCATACCAGAGAAGAATAGTTCTCACAAGGACTAAACAAACTTAAATTCAGCTCCTAATCGGTTAAGGCACGGTGGTTCTTAAGCAGGGGCATCACCACAGCCACACCTCAGGGGACATGTGTCCGTGTACAGAAACAATTTGGATTGCCAAAACATGCGAGAATGCTACTGGTATCTAGTGAGTAGAGGCAAGGGAAGCAGCTAAGCATCCTACAATGCACAGGACAGCTTTGTAAAACAAAGAATTATCCTGGTCCAAAATAAGAATAGTGCTGAGGTTTAGAAACCCTTGATTAAGGTGATTTACACTAACCTGACAGCTAGAAAGAAAACCTTAAGGAATCTATTCCTTCAAATTATCTCTACAATTTTTATATTAAATTTTCTCAATCAAAAATCCAATAAAAATAACTTGTAATCAAAAAAGTAAGAAATATCTCAAAACCAAGAGAAAAAACAAGTAATTAAATAGAAATTTAGAAATTGGAGTATTCAGACCCCTAGAAGCTATATAAAATAGTCAAATGGATTCTAGAAATAAAAATTAATACAACTCTTAAATTAAAGATTGAAAGAGAAAAAAAATATATCAGGAAGGGTATAGAAGATTTGAACAGCACAATTACCTACTTTTAGAACTTAATTAGCATATATGTTGACCACTTCATAAAACAACTGCAGAATACACGTTTGTTTCAATTGTTTCTGGTGCATTTATAAAAAGTAACCATATGCTGCTCCACAAAGCAAGTAAACCTCAGCAAGTTTTTAGGGATTGGTAACGTGCATAGTACTGATCACAGTGGAATTAAGCTAACAAACCATAACAAAAGGTAACCAGAAAGCACTAATATATTTGAAAATTAAGTAGTACTCCTATAAAGAACTAATATTACATAAGAAAATGCTTATTAAATGTTTTACTCAATGCTTGGCATATAATGTTAGATTTTGAAATTAGTTATTATTAAAGAATACAACCCTGTACTTCGTACTCTAAAGTTAAATAAAATAACATATTCCTTAGGTCTACATCAATATTGCCTTATTCTCTACACTTTTCAGCTCTGGTTTCCATTAGTTGGATTCATTCTCAGGAAGTTTTCTGCTTGTGTATCATAACTGTTACCTGGAACGACACTTTTCCTCCTAATCTCTGAGCAACCCAAGTTAATACAGCAATTCTATTCTTTAACAATTTAGTTTGCTTTTCAAATAAACTTTTTTTAATAAATTGAAGTATAACAGTAGAGAAAAGTGTGCAAGCTTAGATATATCTCTCTATGTGCAGATTAATGTATAGTGAGTAGACTATTTAATCACCACCCTGGTCGAGAAATAGAACACGGCCAGCATCTAGAAGCTCTTTTTAGCTCCAGTGGGTCAAAGGAGAGATCAAGGTGGATATTAGAAGATATTGAACATACTACAAATCAAAAATTTTTAGGATGCAGCTAAATGACATGATTAGAGGACAATTTTGGACATAGTCTGGACACTCATCCAGTAGGATATTATCCAAAATTTTGAGCAGGTTAATTGCATGGTACATAAAGAAGCTTAAATGGGCACTTGTACAGTGTGACCCATGGAGTCAAGAAACTGCAGTCAATAAATTCAAATATAAGATTATCATAGTAACTTAGAAGTGAGGCTTTTATATACAGATAGATAATCACAGTGAGAGTTAGAAATGGGGTGGCGGGGGGAGATATAAAGTAGGGAATCATTGACTGTAATGTGTCAGTTACTTGGCTGATGATGAAGGAGAGGAGTGAAAGGGTAGCATTATGACTTGTTCCTGAGTGGCAGTGACATTTAAGGGAACTAAGGAGGCAGAAAAATGAGTTTAGTTAGATGGGTGTTACTTACTTTAGTCTCAACTTCTTCATTATGATAATTTATTTCTGCCATTAAAACAAAAACAGAAGCAGATTTGTGTCTGGTAATAGGGAATCTTATGGGAATCTGAAAAAAATATACTTTAAAAAAGTGGTTTGGTTTTTCTGCACAAAGAAGAAAATCTGCAGTATACACTGGCTGATTATGTTTAGATCATCCACTTTCAACCCAATTAGAATGTAAAGTGTATAGTCTACATAAATATCAGAAATGCTTAACCAAATTTGAAACCAGTTATGACAGTTGATAGAGGTAATTCTTAAACTGGAATCACATTCAACATTTACTACATGTATTTCCCTTGGTACTTGTAAACTGGAATGCAAACCTGAGAAAAAGTGAGTGGCAATTTTCAGAGAGGCATACGGGCCACAGGTATTGTTGGAGGAGAAGTCTTCTAATTTGAATCTCCCTTTAGCTAGTATTTGAGACAAGTGAGTGATAGTGTCATTTCTCTAGATATTAATGCCCAGGGAACTTGTCACTGTACTTGGAAAAGTATCAGAAGATTACATTAGGAGACAACTTGGGGAGGACAGTTTTAGGCCTGTTATGTGTATGCTGTTTCTGAACAGGATCAAGGATCAGGTTTTGCTACTTTTGAAAATAAGGGTTGGGAATTCCCTGGCGGTCCAGTGGTTAGGACTCAGTGCTTTCACTGCCAAGGGCATGGGTTCAATGCCTGGTCGGGTAACTAAGATCCCACAAGCCACGAGGCTTGGCCAAAAAACCCAGAAAACAAAAAAAAGAAGGGTCAGTTGTCCCAATGATGGAATGTGCTTACTTTTCTGACTGCTTAAGATCACTTTCTTCTACTTCACATGAGGCTTCAGTTTGGCACTAACATTGATTTCATTATTTGGATACTACTATCCTTTTTTTTTTCTTAATCAGTTGTAACACCTTTCTAAATTTTTTTTATAATTCTGAAGTCTCCTCTTTCAGCATCAAGTGTGTGCAAATATCTTATGTGTGTGAATAGTGTGGCTTGGATACATAGGATAGAGGAGTTGATGGCTGAAATTTGCAATCCTGCAACTCTGATACTTTTTCTCCAAAATAGGAAAATGTTTTATTTTAATTAAATTTAGCTAAGCTAACAGAGAATTTAAATATATTGATAAAAATGATTTTAAATTAACAATTTATGAAAATGTCCCTAAATTGCTTTGAGTGACTAGAGTTTTTATTTCCATTAAATTATATAAAGCAAATCTTCTAAAAATTTATAATAACATAATATATAATTGGTATAAATGCATTATCTTTATTTAGAGATAATGGGAGAGATTATAGATCTTGGTCTGTGTTATCACAAAGTTCAAATTAATAAAATTTTCATGAGTTCTTACTATGTAATTTTTTTAAAGATAAAATTTGAATTTTGAGTAACTTCATTTTAAACAGCAACCAGTTGGTGATTCTATACCCCGGTTCTATCAAAGTAGTTTAATGCATGCAGCCTTGTAGAAGACACTCTCAAGATCAGTGAGGTCACCACTTATGAAGGTGTGTTGCTGCTACTGAATCAGTCAGAAGGCAAGAACTCTGTCAAGCAAGTCCCTAGGGTCTGTGTCACAGGTTTTCACAGCTACAACCTTCTCTGTCCATGTTGCAAACGTGTCCGACACTAACTATGGCTGTTATAAGCTTAGCATTCATTTCCCCTGATATATTGACACTAGAGTGAAACATGGTGGCGTGGGACAAAGAGATTTGGTGTTCTCACCTTGAATCATCCCACACGGGTTACTGATAAGCACTGCAAGAAATCGTGGATAGCTGGCAAGGTCCTCTGCCCTAATTTGTTTTTTAACTTTTCGTTCAGGCAGTGTAACTTGATCACATCCCTGCAAGCAAGACCTCAGGCATTATGTGAGGGGGATTTACAGCCAAGTAAGACAGCCATTTCAGACTACAGATAAATCCCTTTAGTTGCACAGTATCTGCACTTTTCCTCTTAGTTTGGGGAAGTAAATTTCATATGATATTACTCTTTTTTTTTTTTTTAAGGCACACAGATTTTTTTTTTTTTTCCTCTCCATGTGACTAATTGAGGGAATTTACTGCTGGATGTGAAGAAGCAACCAGCATTCATTATTATCTCTAGTCACAGTTTCATGGAAAATCAATGTGTAAAAAAACCTCTCTTTAATATTCTTTACTTTTATTCTTTTAAATACAGTTTTCCTTTCCCTGTTAAAAGGTAAAAAGAATTCAGCAGATTAACTCCAGGTGAGAATATACATTCTGACAAAGGGCTGGAAGTATGATGCAGAAAGAATGTATCATGTCAAACACCTTCAGCCATACTGTTGACAAACCAAATCTTGTTAAGTACTGGACAGCTGCTTTCCTACCACACTGCCTGTCCTGTTTAAGCTACAGCATGAATTTGGCAGATCAACTTGTAACACTGACAGAAATGTTGTTGCCTACCTACTACTGCTTGGAGAGTAAACAGTCCAACTGAACTATTAAGAAACTTTGACACCCATAAACAATTTATAAAAACTTCCATTTGGCACAATGAAAACAACTCAACTGAAAAGATTTTGAGCAAGAACAAATTGGAAAGAAAACCTATTTCCTATAAAAGGATAACAAAGGAGCCCTTTAAAAAGCATGTGATTTACTGGTTGGGTGAAATAAAAAAATCCTACCCCTTCTTTGCCATTGAATTTTTGTCAACAGTAAAGAATGTCTAGAATACTTTTTAAAATAATTCATTTTTCTGCTCTACTGATGTAGTTCATATCACTATACATGGTAGAAATTTTATAGAATATTCTGCTTTGATTTCTAGAACAGTAATTCTATTTTGAAACATTAATTAGATTTAATCTAAAGCTGAAATAGAGTAGTTTAAAAAGAAGCTAAGAACAAGGCCTACCTAGTAGTAAATGCAGTGATATATAAAAGTAATTAAAACTTCACTGAAAGTTTCTTCATATTCAAATGTATGTTTTGAAATCATTCAGAGTAGAATCTAGGATGATATGTATTTATTCTCATGTGTTTCTCATTCCCTTGCGGAAAAGACTTTTCTGCATTGAAACTGGACTTCAGTTTTAGGCTAGAAGAATGAGTCTAAATATAGTGCAAAAAACTGTTTATTATAACTTCAGTGAATGCTTCATTCACATACCTTTCAAAAACTTGTCAGCAGTGTGACCAATAAGTATTCAGTTCTCAGCTTGTAGCTCAGCAATTCTGGGTGGCATCAGGAGACATGCTGATGGCAGTTGCAGTTGCTGCCCTCAGCCTGTGACATACCCAGGAGTGGTGAACTCTGACTAACTTTAGTATTGTTTTTTGTATTAATGCAGTAAATCCAAACCATGTCAGTTTGAGATGTTGTTGGCAACATGTTTTTACATTCCCAGGAGTGAGGGGCATTGTGTTCTCTCTCATATACAGAACAAACAACAATATTAAAGTAGAAAACAAAGTATTGGGTTGGCCAAAAAGTGCCTTTGTTTTTTAAGTAAAAATATAAGACATATTTTTCATTTTCACCAAGAACTTTATTGAACAACATATTCACCCTTTTGTTCCACTACCTTCTGCCATTTTTCAAGCAACTTCATAATTCCATCTTCCCAAAAACTTTTTATCTTTTTGAGCAAAGAACTGTTCTAGGTGCCCTTTACAGTCTTCCAGGGAATTTGAATTTTTTTCCATTTAGAGAATTTTGTAAAGACCTAAATAAATGGAAATCTGAAGGTGCAATGTCAGGTGAATATGGCGGATAAAGCAGAACCTCCCAGCCAAACTGTAACAGTTTTTGCCTGATCATCAAAGAAACATGCAGTCTTGCGGTATCCTGATGGAAGATTATGCGTTTTCTGTTGGCTAATTCTGGACGCTTTTCATGGAGTGCTGCTTTCAGTTGATCTAATTGGTAGCAGTACTTGTTGGAATTAATCGTTTGGATTTCTGGAAGGAGCTCACAATAGAGGACTCCCTTCCAATCCCACCATATACACAGCATCACCTTCTTTGGATGCAGACTGGCCTTTGGTGTGGTTAGTGGTGGTTCATTTCACTTGTTCCACGATCTCTTCCGTTCCACATTATTGTACAGTATCCACTTTTCATTGCCCATCACAATTTATTTTAAAAATAGAACGTTTTCATTACGTTTAAGTAGAGAATCGCATGCGGAAATAAGATCAAGAAGGTTTTTTTTTTACTTAATTTATGTGGAACCCAAACATAAAAGCAATGAACATAACCAAGCTGGTGCAAATGATTTTCAGCATTTGATTTGGGTATTTTGAGTATGTCGGCTCTCTTCCCCATGGTGTAATGTTGATTTTCTCAACTAATGTCTCAATTTGATCGCTATCAACTTCAACTGGTTTACCGGACCCGTGGAGCATTGTCGAGTGAGAAATCTACAGCAGGAAACTTCGCCAACCAGTTTTGACACGTTCGATCAGTCACAGCACCTTCTCCATACGCTGCACAAATCTTTTTCGCGTTTCAGTTGAGTTTTTAACTTTCTTGAAATAATAAGGCATAATATGCTGAAAATATTGCTTTTTTTCTTCCATCTTCAATACTAAAATGGCTACACAAAAATTCACCAATTTTGATGTCTTTATTAAACTGCACGCTGATATGACAGCTGTCACATACAATCTAACAAAATTGTTTTGAATGAAGTTAAAGACAAAGTGCTACTAGAGCCATCTTCCAGAAAAAAAACCGAACGAACCTTTTAGCCAACCCAAAAGAATAGAAATCAATATTTTTGTTAACTCTATTTGAGCCAAGCCAATTTTTTTTCTCTCTAGTAAAGTAAGAATAATGAATATGCCATTGTTTTGGGGAGGTTATTGCAGATACTCATTTTGAATACCATGCCTTTGAAGTTTATTCATGAGAATGGTGAATATCCTATTAAAATGTTTAAACTTATGTTTTTGTTAAAATGAATAATAAGACATGTTAATAAATAATATAAGCGAGTTCTAGAGACAGCAATAAAAAGCTAGATCACATTAAGAAAAATGACACAAATTTCTTAATAGTAGAATATGTACGTGTTCTCTCTTTCTGCCTTTTTTTTTTCCAGTGTACTAAACAGTAGTATAGTAATCTAAAGGTGCTCTGCTGTCTCCTAAAGAGTGAATCCATTTATTTCCTTATCCAGTAGCTTGGAGTATAACCAAATGCTTCAGATAAAACACAACCCTTACAATTGTCTGAATTTTAACTGGCTACTGTGTTTCAATTTTCAATTTTCCTTCCTTTCTCCCTGCCAGTTTTGAAGAGAGTGTTCATATGCCTCACAATATGCTGAGCCCAAGATGATCAGCCAACTCTTGGCTTCTTTGAGAGCTTAAACCATTTAAACTCAGTGCTCTTTCCAGCTGGCAGGTCAGCAGCACTGAGCAGACACTGCAGGTTTCTGCTTAGTTAAGTTTACACAAATGCGCCTCTGCTTATTCTTAGTGAGAAAGGGGAAGGAGTATCTGCCCTCTGAACAATTCTATCCATCTTCCTTTTCTTAGCTCACTGTGTCTAATCTGTTTGGCATTGCAGGCTTTTTCTTCTCTTTTTTTTTTAATTCCTAAGTTTTGACTGACAGATATTATTAAAAACAAACAAACCGTACGATGTTAATGTTTTTCACTCCTGAAGGCATATATTTACTTTTCGTGAAACCTGAAAAAATTTCACTCATTTTCCCATATTACATTAATAGACATGTTTGGCAAAATAGTAGTCCCTAGATTTACTCTTCAGATGTTAGCTTTTATATCGAGATTAAGATTACAAAAAGCAGTATAGACTTTCATTGATCTCATTTCATTCTTCAAGTCTAAACTCTAATTCAGACATTTCCTACTTAACAATTTAACTCTTGTTCAAACACTGACAGCTTTTCTTAGGGTTACAAAGTGACTCACAGCAGCTAAACAAAGTTTGAGTGTCTGTTTATTCTGGACATTTTCTTTAGGTCATTACTAAAACCTTAATACAAAAATAAATGGACTTAGGGTAGCACTTAAATCACAAATATAGCTTGTGAATGAAAAAAAATTCAGAATGAGTGAAATCAGCTTAAATATATTAGAATTAAGATGCAATCATTTCATTGCTACATGTTCTTGATTTTTATATGTATCAGCAGCTGAAATTACTGGTTTGCAATTGTGTTGGTTTGATTAGTTATTTAACTTTCCTATGGTAGAACTCTGTAAATTGTTGAACTCAAAGAACCATGCAATAATGACATTTATTATGTAATTATTAGACTTAGTTGTAGTCCAAATAATAATAATAACTATTGATTTTGGTCTTATATGTAAAAAAAGCCCATACCAATGCACTTTATTTTAAATTGATTATTTTGAATTTTAAAGCCCTTCTTCAACTGTCATTTTGTTTATTTTTAATTTTTAGCTGACATATATTTTATATTTGTTTTTCTAAACTTTAAGGGAAAATCAAATCTTTTCCTTGACTTCTTACTTATATACTTTGTCCATCTGACTTATATAGTTTGCCCTGAATATCTTGTCTTCTTAATTAATTAGGGATTTCAGACCCAGGGATTTTTAAGTGTCTTTGGACAAGAAAATGCTCCACATCTGTGAAAGTACACTATAATTCAAGTTTCATTTAGTGGTATGGCAAAATATTAGGGGTGGGAGGGGAAGAAACACTGGAAAGTTATTGCTGAGATGGAAAACTAGGTTCACAGGAATATGAGTCACAGTTCTTGAAAACCTTCTGTTTAAAGCCACATATAATAATGATAAGGATGTTAACAGTAAATGTGTTTGTCTTTTAAAGTATGAGAAAATTATCAAAACCTATTTTTGCCTAAACTAATCTATCAAGCTTAAAATTGTTTCTTCATATCCACTGTTCCTCTTTGTTTCTGCTAAACCCTGAAATCATAATGTAGAAAATATTTTATTTTTGACATCTCCAACAGGAAGCCCACACCTGAGAATCTGAAATACAAGACTCAGGTGTTAGAAATTCAGCCCCCAAGATTTTGTAAAAAAGTGACTTTGAGTACAAATTTTAGAGATAAGAATAACTAACCCAACCCAGTTAATCATTCAGACTCCGAGCAGGAAACACATGGCACACTCAGAAGGGATGATTCAAGAGATTAATATTGGGATTTCTTTTTTACAAAGCTGTTGGTATGGTTAAGGAAAAACAGCAAGGCATGGTGAAGCACCCTATTGTTTTAGCAGAAAGCTGTTACCACATCTATGTGTGATACCAGAACTCTGATAACACGTACAGTTATAGGAAAGGGCTGCCTGACTCTTAGAGAGGTCTCCACAATGGTCAACTCACAGCCAGGCAGTGAGGGATCTAGCCTTATAAATACCTTAGCTTGACTTTTTTTATTAACCACTAACACACTGCTAGTAGTTCCCATTCGCCAAACCACTGGAAACCAGAGAGCAAGGGATTCTAGTTGATGTAGTTCATAAGGATCAGCTTTCTGGGGCACAGAGCAAAGTAGAAGAGTGGAGAGAAGATCTGGAGAAGTAAGAAAAGAATACCCAGTACAACTAACAAACTGAAATGTACACAGTATTGGAGTCATTGGCTAAATGATACATTTCCACATAAAGGGATAGTATACTTAAGAATAAAAAACATCGCATATCATAAGAAATAATCCATCTCCACTGAGGATGAAAAGTGACTCATTCCCAGTTTGCCAAATCATCAGAAAAGGTTATTTTTCATTATATGTTAATGAGTGAGTTTCAAATTAGTTTTACAGAAAAGAGGTGGTGCCTTCTTAAATAGAAATGTCTGATAACTAGAAAACTCTAATAACTGTTAGTAGCAGTCAAATGTTTACCGTAATATAGAATAATATCATTGTTCTGATAGCCTATACATATAATCCAATCAAATTGTAATTGATTATTAAAGAATAGCTAGTTTGTGAGTATAGAATCTATATTGTGTAGATTAATAAAAAAGAATAAGTTGATGAGACCCAGAAATAAAGGGAACTGAGGGGGGAAACCATTTGGTTGCCAATATTCTATTCAGTTCAACCTCAACGGTTATAGTATCAAACTCCTCAATTTCATTTAAAAACTGACTCTGCCACGTCCCTATTTCTGTCAGTAATGTTGCCATCTTTTTTTTTAAGACTTTTAGACCACCGATCAATGCACCACGTTTTTCTCCTTCCCCATTGTTTTTTTTGTTTTGTTCTGTTTTGTTTTGTTTTGTTTGGTCTGGGCCATGTGCATGTGCATTATTTTTATGAAATCATGCTTTTAACAGACATTCTTACAGAGAACACATACACACAAATAGAACCACACATGGGTACATATATGTGCACATGTGGGTACACAGGTTCTTTGAAGAGGAAAATGCATACTATGATGTTCGTGGAACCTAAATTTAATTTCAAACAGAATAAAAGGTTCAGAGTGAATACTGCAGACAAAATTGTATAGTGACTGAAGCCAATGCGGCCAAAAATTACAGAGCAGAAAGCAGCACTCTTTAGCATAGATAGGAAATAGAAATACAGTTAAGGATGAAAATGAAATTAGATTTTACTCTACGTGTTAAATCTGGGAAGAGCGATAGTTATTACTCAAAGAATAACTGACGCTGTGTGCTGGTGATTAAAATAAGCTTCCTTGTGTTATCTCTTCACATAAATGGTTAGTGCCTCTCGAATTTACCAGGGGTATTCTAATCCAGAACCTGAACCTCTTGACGATATATAATAAGTTTTCTCAACAAAAAATAAGGAACCCAGAATATAACTTAAGATGTACTGGTCTTTGGATTCTGCTCTTATAGGGATTAATTCAGACAAAGTTTATCTTGGCTTTTCTGGGGTGTGTGTGTGTGTGTGTCTGTGCACATGTGTGTTAGGAAAGAACCAAGACATGCATTTCACCAAAGGAAAACTGAATATCATTTAACTGATTTTCTTGTAATGTGATCCTTTAAGTCATTAGGTACTTTTAAAGTTCTTTCTTGTGTTTGTAGAATAAAACAGGAAGCAAGAGGCCCAGCGGGCCTTTTTGAGTCATTCCTACACTTAAGCCTTTTGGTTGCATTTTGTGTTCTTTCATGCAAACAGGTCACCAGAAAAAATGACTCTTTCCTACCTAAAAATATTCTGTAAAAATCAGAGTATGTTTGTGCTGAATGATAAATCAGGAAAATTGCCTAAACAATGTTTCTGTTTCTTTTTATCACTCAGATTGTGTATTGATATAGATTTTCTATGATTTGCTTAGCCTCCTTATTTCAGCCAATTCGCTAAACAATCTGTAATAGAGATTGAGAAGGGCTAAAGATCCAAAGTTCATTTCAAAGAATTATCAACTAATCTTTCAGTTATCTATAAGCCCTTTTTGAAATAGCAGAGGGTATAATGGGCTCAGTAATTAGAATACTTGCATTCCTATTTTTGTCAAGTGCAAAATACATTTTGTCAGATCCAAATACATGGACCAATTTATTGCATCTTTTTTCAAGATATGTCTTTAAAGTTTTTTTTCCTGATTATTTGCTTTTTCATGAGATGAATTGAGCTACTGTCAGGAATATTTTTTAACAAAGCCATCAGAATGGTAACAATGACAATAACAATAAGAACAGCAAGCATATTTAAGTGCCTACCAGTTGGCCAACACAGGGCTAAGCATCTTAGATGGAATTTCTCATTAATTCTTACAGCATCTTCTTTTGACCAGATTTTTTAGTTTTGTCATATGTAATTGGTGCACATTCTGGTCAAAAGAAGATGCTGTAAGAATTATTGTTGTTGTCATTGCTACCAGTGTTGTATGGAGAAATTATTTTTGTATCAGTCTCACATAAGAATAACAAAAATACTCTGGACCTTGGAGTCAGGTACTAATTGGAGGGGAAGCAATCCTTACTGAATAATCTTGCACAGGAGCCTAAAAAGTGAGAGAAAGTTAAATTGGCAGGCTTGAGTGTTTGCAAAGTAAATTTATCAATAGACATTACAGAGCCTCTATAAACAAACCCAGGAAAGATATGTTAACTTCCTCTTCTGTATTAAATGTTAATAAAGAAAATTTATCCCATAATTTAGAATTTTAGTATTTCCTTCCTGTAAAGCTAAAAGTGAGGATCCCTCTGTAGGTCTAGCAACATGTGTTTAATGTTTATTCTCTTTTACAGTGATACTCTTTAAGAAAAGTAAATAATTATATTTATTCAAACCTGGATAAATACTGTCAAGTTATTAGCATACCGTAAATGATATAAAAATAAAGACATCTTTAATGCATTCATAGAAGAAGGATCGCCCTCTTCTGTTTTTTAGTAATTTATTTATAATTGGTCTTTGTCAGAAAGTATTAGATTTCTACAGTGTTTTATTAAAATAATTAGACAACATACAAAACATGAAATAGAATGAATTTATTATATTATGCACTAATTTGTAAAAATTAAATATTTACTTATTAGTGTTCCAAAAGCAAAAAATGTTTTTGGAAATTTCATGTATATATGAAATTTCTTCACTTAGCTTTTTCTAGGGACTAATTACAATGTCACATGTATTATAAAGGTACAATTTGAAGAAATTAACATAGGTTTTGTTGCTTGCATGCTATGCATAACTAATATGACGAAAGGATAAAACAATTGTGCTTGAAAACTGAAGGAGGAATATCATCAGAGGGGATATTATAGCTCTCACCTTGTTGTTCACTAGCCCCATATATAACTGTAAAACTCTCTTTTTATTTAGCTCTTTGTGATTAAAGAGCTAAACTCTGTGTGATTGCTGTAGGTCACATCTCTCTTTATAAAAAGAGAATTTAGCAACCATCAATAGTTTACATCTCTGACTGACTGATCTTCAAGTGAATGAACATATTTGCAAAGAATACCTTAAGGACAGAACTTGGAAAAGCCTTGTGTTTGCACACTTGGTGTATCAGTAGTTCAGGCAATTTAACTGTCCTCTATAAATCTATAAAACGTAGAAAATATATATTTGATAAAGGATATTATTTTACAAAACATATCTATTCTAAATTTATATTCTGCATTTCAGAATACCTAAATTTTTAAATTTTCTCTCAGCCAATAATAAAATTCCTCTCTCTTTCTAAATTGTAGATTACATGATTGAGACATAGAATAAGAAAACTGTTCCATATTGGTATACTCCATATTGCTTAATGGAAACATTTTATAGCATATAACAGAGGAATATGTGGGTTTTTTTTTTAACATTTATTAAGCATCTATTCCACATTGCTTATGTATGTCAAGACACTTGCATTCTGGTCCTGGTTCTTCAATTAACTTACAGTGCAACCTTGATTTCTGAGCCTCTATCTCATATAATACATAAGATAATTGAACCAGGTGAAGAACAGATATTTACAAATGGATGTTTTGTGACTTTAATAGGAATGGATGTATATGACTATAATTTCATTTTAAATCTATGAGTATTATCATTGCTAGGACCCAGTACAGCAATTGAACTTTTGATGTCTTAAAAAGATCTTATTATAAGAAGGGTTGACCTATAAAATAGCAAGATAACTTTCTAGTGAAGTTCAGAGAAATATAAGCTGATTTTAGGCAATATACTTTGAGTCCTCTTCTTCCCTAGAGAAGGACCAGCATAGGAGACCAAACAGATCTATGGTGAACTCTATTTAAATATAAGGGTTTATATATTTTTAGTGTTTAAAAAGGAAATAGCAGTGTCCACAAAGAGGGTTAAGTGAACACTGACCTTAAGACTAGTTGTATGTGTTTGAACTTTTCAAAGATAAAGCCCCTGTATAATTATCTCCTAGATCTTCAGAAATTCTAGTCATGGGAGTAATGCTTGAATCTGCTAGATACTATCAATGATTTGGCATAAGGATATCCTTACTCCAGTCTATTTTTTGACTTTCTAATTGGTTTAATCCCATAGCTATAGGTCAGAGGCATGAAGAAGTTGTCTTCACTAAGGTTTTTTAACTTGTACCAAATGCCCTAGTTAACAATTCCACTGACTTACCTCATAAATAAGGTTATACCTTTAGCCATGCTCTCACACTCCAATCATTATCATCTGAACCAGAATGCAGTAGGATGTATTAGATTTTTTATAACCATAACAATATTATGTATTTTTCTCTATCTCCTTCATTAACAATATTGAAATTTAAATTTTCCTATTTCTACCATCACTTCATTTGATCATCCCCTGTTTCCAAGTGGTAACCACAGTGCTTGTTGATTTTCCAAATAAGGCCTTTATGATATTAAAATGGATGCTGTGATTTGCAGTTCAGAGCTCCCTTCAGAACTGAAAGACACAGTCCCTGCTGCTGGAAGTGCTTCCAGCTGGTAGCCCTCGTAGGAAATTGTCCTCAGCTGGAGAGAATGATTTCACTCTTGGTCTTGCCCCTTCAAACTCCTATCACCGGTGGATGCATGAGTATTTAGGCTTTTAACCATAAAGCAGAATGCTTCTGAGGTGTTCTCCCCAATTCTGTATTCCACATGGGCTCAGCAGATGCTTTTAAGACTAAATTGCAGCCCAACTTTTCCTCTTGTTCATTTATCCTTTCTTCACTTCCTCGGGTGCTGATCCTGCACACTAGTCTCCATTACAGAGTCTGCTTCCCAGGGATCCAACCTGAAAAGGTATAAAAATGATTTATCATCTTTGGACATTTTTTGGTTTTATACATATGGTCTTAGACATCCGTATTCCTGTAAACAAGAAAGATAATGAATGTACTTGGTAGAAATAATTGGAAATAAAATATAGTATGTTCTATCTGTCATAGATTTTAGAGTACAGAAATCAGGCATATTATTTTTCCAGTAAAGTATGGTTAATTTTCATTGTTTAGCATTCTTTCCTTTACAGTATAGTTGTTTGTACCTTTTACTAATTTAAATTGGATAATAACTCCCTTTGAGCGTGGGTACCAATATGACAGTGGATGAATTATTTGCCTAGGTTTTTCTGTGAGCCACAGAAAAAAAGAATTAAATTAACAAAAACCACACTCTTGATTTCAAGTATTTTTTCTTTATTCATTTAAAATTATTTTAAAGGATTTGATCTCATATTTCAAAGGTGTTTTCCATCTTTCCCTCTCTGTATCGTACTCAATTGTTCCCATATCTTTAACTTTTATTGTTAAATTATCCTGACTATTCTTATGTCTTGCCACCTGTGGAAAACAAATATAAAGATAGTAGAAAAATGTAATAAAGTGTAAGCTGGTTTCAGCAGAATCAGGTATTAAACTCCCTCCAAGTAAGTATAGTTTGTGGAATAAGGAAAGAATGTTAACCCAAGTTTAGCATACTACACGTGAGATCCATTAAAATTCAGAATAATAGGAAAGACAATCAAAATGAGAACTGAGATAGAAAAACACTAATTGTCTAATTAAATCTGCTTCCTGGTTCTGAGTAGATGTGCCATTATATCTGTTAGGTCTTGCGCACAAAGTCCAAAAATTCTTTGCATGACTGATTAAGTTGAAGGTTCTACATTAATCACCAGCTATGTGTTTATCTTTTATTTGTTTTTCTTAATTTAAACAAAAAATGGAAAAGTAGTTATCTTCTACAGTGTTGTGGGACAAGGCAGCATGCTTATCTAGCCTAATTTATTTAAAAATTATTAAGGTAAATGTTTTACTATATTCACATATGAACTATCCAATAAACAGATGCACACATTCAGTTCAATTGAGCAGAAAAAAGAGTAAACTATAAGTTTTAAAATTTTAAAAAATTACTCAAGATAAACTCACAAGAATTATTTTAAGAAAACTGCCAGTTAACAAACAATTTCGTTTGTTGAATTCCAACAGAGGATAGTACCCCAAACCCGAAGTGTGCTGTTTGCAGCTTCTGCACTTGCCACTAGTCTAAGGCAACACGTGCTGACACTAGAACTGGGTAGGTAGAACAATACATCAGGAAGATACCTCAAGAAATAGGCAGAAAACCTCAAACAGAAGCCCAGCAATAGCACATTCCTCTCAGTAATATATTCCACCCCTTTACAGTAATCAAAAGTGCAGGTTGATAGGGAATATAATCATAGGGCTATCAGGTTTAACAAATAAAAATATAGGACACCCAGCTCAGTTTAGATTTCAAATAAACAGTGGATAATTTCTTAGTATAAGTGTATACCAAATATTGCATCCTGTATTTTACTGGCATCTATATATAATAAGCTTCCAAAAACAATTGTAGGAATATATTCAAAGTTTAGTGAAGAAAGCAGAAAACACTTCATTTATTTCCAACAGAGGGAGTTTAATACAGAGAATTGGTTGCATAGGTGTTGGAAGGCCTAAGAGAGCGAGAAGGAAATAATGAGGTAACTCAGACATTAGTAACTGTAGGAAAGAGCCATGATCTGCAGGGCTGAGGGACAAGAGGGAGGGGCTTATTTTCCTGGAGCCCACAATGGAGAGGCTGCATGGCTGGATGAGACCTTAACAAGGGACCCCACCATTGGTACTGCAACACAGAGGAGGAGGGTACTATCCAAGTCAGAAGGAACCCCAGAAAAAGTGTCAGTGTGGATAGCAAGACCACCAGGAGGAATGGTGACTGTGGGAAAGAAGCTCTTTCCAGAATAGGTATCAGCTGGCACTAGACTAATGCTGATGTAATTGCTTCACCAACCACTGGTAGAGCCCAGCCAGAAATCAGCTGGCAAGGAGCTCTGAGAAATATAGTTTCCCACTCCCTAAAATACACAGAGGAGCACAGAAAAGTGTGAATAGGGACTGAGAGCAAATTCTTAATCAAGGAATATATTTTTAAAAATCTGGACAGAAGAGTAAGTTTCAGAAAAAAATTGAGAAAAAAAACAGTAATTAAGTTTCAAAGTGAACAAACTGAAGAATTAATAGCTGAGGTGATAGCATTAATAAGAGATACAAGATTTTATGTGGGTGTAGATAATTTTATCACAGTAGTTACTCTTTCTCTTACAAAAAAGAAACAGATTTCCTATTAGCTGTAAATAAATTTGCCAAGGTAAAATTAAAGACATTTCAACTAAAGACGTCAGAAAACAAAAATGTCCAATGTGTTGGAGACCAAATTAATCAAATGGAATCTCAGAGAATTTTCTTAGACTGTGGTATAAACACATAAATAAATGGAAAGAATTAGAGAAACTAATGAGACATGGAGAATAAATCTAGGAGTTCAAAAGGCAATCAAATGTTGTTACATAAATAAAGAAAACAGGAAAAAGTAGATACACAATAAAAAATACTTCTTAAAACTGAAGGACATTTCAGGCTATAAGGGCACACCTAGTGCCAAGCAAGTAAATGACACAGCCAGGACATTTTGATGAAGTTTCAGAACCCCAAGAATAACTGAAATGTAATTCCTAAGAACTTCCATAGCCAAAACTCTGGTTCCTTACAAAAGAACAAATATTGGACATTTCATCACCATCTCTGGATGCCAGGAGACAATAAAGCAATATCTTTAAAGTCATCTGGAAACACTTTCCCAATTAATAACTAGTCCATAAAAGTGTCATTCAAAATTACGGAAAAATAAAACCAAATAAGATTTTGGTTTATTTATTTCCAGTAGAACTTTGAAGGAAATACACAGAGATATTTCATTAAAATGATAACATAAGGAAAGAAAGAGAAAGAACTAAAAAACATTGATGAACAAAGAAACCGATAAAACATGATAAAAACAGTTAAGCACATACCAGCTAACACTCACAGAAGAAACTTCCCAAGTGTAAATATATAGAGCATTAAAAGTAATGCTAGAAAAAGATTTGATATGCTGAACAAATAAATTGGCAGAACATGTAGTTAAATCTAATAAGGTAGGATTCTGAATGGGGCAAAATAATGATGCTTTGTTTGCTTTACAAACCCTGACATAAAAACAAATAACAATTGGAACAGCAGAGAAACCACATACAAGCAACATCTTCAACAAAAGTAGGTTACAAGTCCCCCCCACCCCAGTGTCCAGAACACAGATGAAAACAACAGGATGATCACAGACCCCTCATGGGTTTAACAGCTGTGCATGAGTAGCTGGGAGAAAAAAAAAAAGAGAGTTCTAATAGCTCAGAAAGTCTTGGAATCCAGAAATTGCCACCAGATATTCCCCCCACACACTGAGAAAATTGATAAAAACAGGGAAAAGAATCTATAAGCTATAATTTGTGGGTGAGAGCTTAAAAACATTCACCAAACCCGATAATTGGCCGCATGAAGATCAGAGGGTCTTGATGTGGTTATTCTCTGAAGAGCTGCACTCTGAAATATGGTAGACACTTGTCACATATGGCTGTTAAGCTAGGCTGGATTGTAATTTACTGAAAATAAAAGATACTTACCAGGTCTTGGAGACTTAGTGCCAAAAGAAAGGGAGAAAGGGAGAAAGAAAGAGAGAGAAAAAGAAAGAAAGGAAGAAAGAAAGGAAGAAAGAAAGAAAAGGAAAAAGAAAATAATATATACTATCAGTTTTTATTTTGATTTAAATTTGAAATGGTATTATTTATGATAAACTAGATTACATAAAATGTATTGTTAAAATTAATTGCACCTGTTTTTTCTCAGTTTTTGCAATGTGTCTAGTACAAAAGTAATAACTGCTTGTGTGACTCATTTTCCTATTAGACAGTGCTGCTCTAGAGGTTCAGAAATATCTCAAAACTCTTTCTTACAAACTGACAGAGACTTCCATTAAAAAATATGTATATCAGAAGTAGAATTAAAATTGAATAGAAAAGAAACACTGAAACTGAGAAAATTTCAGATACTGAGGTAGTCAAATCCAGAATGTGGGACTTTCTATGGGAAAAATGACTTTTTCTGACAAATCAATGAGATGAAAAAGGGAGAGGAAATTTTAGAGAATGAAAGAGGCTTAAGAAATATGACCAACAAATGCAATATGGAGCTCCTGTTTGCATCTTCATTCTAACAGAGCAACCGTAAAATGTATCTTGAGATCATTGTTATAAGGAATTAAAAGTTATTAATTTTGTTAGGTGTTAAAATGGCACACTGATTATGAAAACATAAAAGGTCTTTTGATTAGAGTTGCATAATTTCTGGGACTTTCTTTATAAACTTCCAGCAAAATATACAAATAAAAATTACTGCTCATGAAGGCCTGGGTAGAATTGACAAAATGTTGGTAACTGATGAAGTTTGGTTATGGGTACATAAGGCTTAAATAAATTTTTCTCTTTATATTTGTTTATGTTTGAAAATTCTATATTAAAAAGTTAAAACGATGGGTAAAATACTCGTAGACTAATAAAATAATGACTCTAAAATAGGGTAAGAGCATTCTAAAGAAATATGAGAAGTAATTCCTGTCACATAAATAATGCAGTTATGTAACTTGCTAGTTAAATAACAAAGTCGTGTTGAGCACCAAACAAAATACTAAATAACCTAAAATCTAGCTATCTGCTATTTAGGAGAGATACACCAATGTAAGGATATAGAAATGTTGAAAATGAAAAGATGGGCAAAATATATGTCAAGCAAAAGATAATCAAATGAATGCTAGCATAGCTATATTAATATTAAACAAATAATTTTAAAGATAAAATCCTAGATACAGATTCATACATAGATAGAAATTTAAAACATGAAAGATTCAGTATTTATTAATGAATGATACCAGTATGGGTCAAATGCTTATCTATGAAGGAAAAAAACAAATCAGCTTCATGTGTTATAGTCAGAAAAATAAAATCAGTTACAGGAGGTTTAGAGACTTTGATGTGAAAATTAAAATATATATTCATGATTTCAGAGTAGGGAAGTAGCTCTTAATCAGGACTCAAAGAATATAATTCATAAGGAAAGGATAAGTATGACAACATCAAATGACAGGAAAAAGAAAGTTTAAAAAATACATGACAGATTGGGAAAATATATTTGCTGTACATATAACACATAAATAGCTTCTGCTGTATTGATAAAATTCTGTACTTCAAGTTCAGTAATAAGAAATTGGTTATTTGTTGTATTATTATTTATATCTTGAGAAACATTAAATATTTTATAATGAAATAAAACATATATACATGTGTTCAGAAAAGTGAGGGTGATTGAGCCAATATTAGGAATAGTATGTTAAAATGAACTTTATTAGAAAGAAAAAATTATAACACAATAAAGATATAATTTTACTAGGAGACAGGCCAATATTAAAAAACTATCAACAGACCTTAAAATATAGAAATCAAAAACTTTTAATACAAGGTTAACTTTTCTGTTTTTAATTAATTTATCTCCCTTTAAGTATAATTTTTATACTGAAAGGCACAAGTGTTAAGTGTATAATTTGTTAAGCCACACCCCTATTAAGATATAAAATATTTTCATTATCCAAATGTTTCCCTTCAACCTTTTCCTTCAGTATTCCCAAAAGGGATCCAATATGCTGATTTCTATGACCAGAGATTAATTTTGACTGTTCTACATCTTCATATAAATGAAAACACAGAATATGTGTTCCTCGGTTGATGACTTTTCTTGTTCTTCATGTTTTTGATATTTACCTGTGTTTCATGTATCAGTAGTTCATTGATTTAGTGATTTCCTTAGAGATTACAGTAAACATCCAGACCTCATTGCAGTCTACCTTGAATTAATGCCATACACATTTTATATACCTTACAAAAGTATACATTGCTTTACCCCTTCTCCTGTCAATTTTGCTATTTTGTCATATATATATATATATATATATATATATATATATATATATATTTTTTTTTTTTTTTTTTTTTTCGGTACGCAGGCCTCTCACTGTTGTGGCCTCTCCCATTGTGGAGCACAGGCTCCGGACGCGCAGGCTCAGTGGCCATGGCTCATGGGCCCAGCCGCTTTGTGGCATTTGGGATCTTCCCAGACCAGGGCACGAACCCGTGTCCCCTGCATCGGCAGGTGAACTCTCAACCACTGTGCCACCAGGGAAGCCCTGTCATATATTTTATAAGCCTGAAACAAATTGTCTTCATTTTTTATGTAGTCACTCAATTGTTAAAGAAACTAACAAACAATAAAAGTATATTTCCTATTTACTCATATAATTACCGTTTTAGTGCTCTTTGTTTAATCACATAGACCCCAGTTTCTGTCTAGTGCCATTTCAGCTCTGAGGAACTTTCTTTAATATGTGTTATATTTCAGGTCTCTAGTGATTAATTCTTTCAGCTTTTGTTTATCTGGAAAAATAATGTCTTTAATTTGACTTTAATTTTAAGGTATTTTCACAGGTTATAGATGTATTTTTTTAAATCAGAACTTAGTGCATTATCTTCTCACTTATGTTGTTTCTGATAAGATGTTCCTCTGTATGTAATGTATCTTATTTATCTGCTTGTTTTCAAAATGTCTTCTTATGTTTGTTGTTTTGAAATTTGACTACAACATTCCTTAATGTTCATTTAGACTGCTTGGATTGTATTGAGCTTTTTGGAATACACGCACACACACATGCACACACATACATTAGGCTACTGGATATTGTCACAAGGTCAGTGAAGTTCTATTCACTTGTCTCTGTCTGTGCTTTAATTTGGATAGTTTCTATTGACTGTCTTCAAATTCATGATCTCTGCATTCTGTAGTATCAAACGTGTAGTAAAGTCTATCTTTTGAATTTTTTATTTTAGATATTAAATTTTCCAGTTCTAGAATTTCTATTTGACTCTTTGGTTTTGCATTCTTAATTTATCTGCTTTGAGTCCCCATTCACTAACCCACGGTGTTGATATATTCTTTTTATTCTTGAACATGTCTATAGTGGGTATTTTAAACTCTTTGTCTGCTAATAACAAGATCTTTGTCATCTCTAAGTCTGTTGCTATTGACTATTTTTTTTCAGGTTAAGGATCACATTTACCCTCTTCCTAAATGTCTAGTTTTATTATTATTATTATAATTATTATTAACATTGTGATATGTTACTGATTGTTTTGATTTTGTTGTCTTCCTTTAAAGAGTGTTGATTTTTGTTTTGAAAGTAGTTTAATTACTATTATTTAGCTGGGCCTCATTCAGTTTGGGTTTAGGTTTTATTAAGATAGATCTACTATAACCCCTAGTGTAAGACCAGTATAGCCCTTGTCCTAAGTGTGGCCTTCTTTTTTCTCAACTAAATTAGAGAAAATCAGTAAAATGAACTATTGGTTCTTTGTGAACATCAAAATATTGATAAAACTCTAAAAAAAACTTATCAACATAAAAAGATAAAAAATTGTCAACATCAAGAATGAGAGAGATGACAATATTGTAGCTTCTTCAGAAATTAAAATGGTAATAAATTAATATTATAATACAGATGCTAATAAATTTGACAACAGAGATAAAATGAGCAAATTCCTTAAAAAACACAAACTATCAAAATTCTCTCAAAAATAAATACATAACTTATTTTAAAAATTGAATTTGTAGTTTAAAACATCTTTCCACAAAGAAAACCTCAGGTACAAATTGCTTCCATGTGAATTCTGCAATTCTGCCAAACATTTAAGAGGGAAAAAAAATATTCTACACAAAATCTTACAGGAAATCAAAGAAGGGGGAAATTTTTCAACTCATTTTATGAAACTAACTTTACTCTGATACCAAAATCAAAGATATTACAGAAAATTAAAACTATAGATCTATATGACACATGAGCCTAGATGCAAAATTCTAAACAAAGTTTAGCAAATTTAATACAACAATATATAAAAACACTATAAATCATGACCCATTGGGGTTTATTACAGGACTAAAAGTTTGTTTTAATGTTTGAAAAGTAATCAAAGTAATTCAAAGTAACAGAAAGCTATAAAGGAATATATATATTATATATATATATATATATAATATATATATATATTTATATATATATATATATATATATATATATATATATGATGGTTTCATGTAGAGAAAGAATTTGAAAAATCCCAAATCCATTTTTAATACAAGTTCTCAGGAAACTAGGAACATAGAGACCTGTCTCAACCTGATAAGGAACATCTATGAAAAACTAACAGCTAACATTATACTTAATGGTGAAAGACTGAATGCTATCACCTTTAATATCAAGATTTCTGCTTTCATCAGCTCTTACCAGAATTGTGCTGAAAGTTTTAACCAGTTCAATAAGGCAAGACTAAGATATGAAACAATAGAGGTTGAAAAACAGAAGTAAAATTGTATTTATTTAGAGATGGTATGATCATCTATGTAGAACATTCTGTTACATCTACAAAGGCTCTAAGAACTAATTAATGATATAACTCAATGATAAAAACACAAACCCAATTAAAAATGGGCAAAATATTTGAAGATACTTTGCCAAAGAAGAGATAGGGATGGCAAATAAGTACATAAAAGATGCGACACCATTTCTCATTTGAGAAATGTTAATTAAAATCACAACAGTATGCTACTACATGCTTATTAAAATGGTTACATTTAAAAAGACTGTTATACCAATGTTGGCAAGTATGTAGAGATACTGGCACTCTCATGTTTGTGGGATTACAAAGTGGTACAATCAATTTGGAAAACATTTTAGCAATTTTTTTAGGGTTTAAATATACAGCTACCATATGACCCAGGTATTCCACTCTTAGGTATTCGCCTAAGAGAAATGAAACCATATGTCTGTACAAAGGCCTGGCTGTGACTGTTTATAGCAGCTTAAGTTATAATAGACCAAAAAATCTCAAAAACAAAACAAAAGCAAAAACCTGGAAAAACCTAAACATCCACACTTAAAATGAAATGCTACTATATAAACTGTGAGACAAGCAGCATCACAGTTGAATCTCAAAGTAATCATGATAAGTGAAAGAAGCAACACAAAAATTAGTACTTTGTATGTTAATATTTGCATAAAATTCTAGAAAATGCAAAATAACCTATATTGACAAAAGGCATAGCAGTAGTTGCCTGGGAATGGGTTGGGAGAAATGAGGGAAAGTCTGTGGAAAGGATCACAAATGAGCCTCAGAGACTATTTGAGTGTGATGGATATGTTCCTTATCTTCATTGTGGTGTTTGTTTCACAGGTGTTCATATTTGTTAACATTTATCAAATTGTACACTTTTAATATATAGAGTACATTTTATGTCAGTGGTACCTTAGTCAAGCTGTTAAAAGAAGAAACACTGGAAATATGTAAATTAAGAGTAAAATTCAGGAGGAACAAATAAGGGCAACAAATAAACAGAAAGTAAAGTTTGCAGACTAAAGGGATTAATCAAGATGAAAGCAGGAAACAGCACCCATTTATATTACAATATCAAGGAAGACCTGAATGTTGGTTGATCATAGTGGTTATGGACTAATTAGGAAGGTTTTTAAGAAGAGAAAACAGGGGAATACAAAAGGCCCTGAACTGGAAATCTTGGTTTTGCCATGGCAAAGTAGCTGACTACAAATACTATTGAAAAACAACGTGTGTTTCGTTTTTTTATATTCTATCTTAAAGCTATATATAATTACTGTTTTATTACTTTAATTATTTAATTCTGAACATGATGTAGTTTATCATTCAATTTTGGAAATAAGTTATCTTAGGAGCAGGGTGACTAACTTACTCTTTAAATTCCTGCAGCAGCTCTGCCATGGAATTCTAGCCAGCTCACATGTCCTCAGACCTATAGTTGTCTCTCTGGAGGTGGGCTTTATTTTAAGAAACATAGAAATAAACTAAACTACAGGACATAAAGTTTCTTAAAACTATTTTATTTCTAATTCTGAAAAATGTATACTTTTATTTTTCAAGAAAACGTTTTAACAAAGATGTAAGTGTGAAATTCACACATCAAAACATATGCATACACATACTCACATACACATATAAACTTACACTTTGCACAGATATCACTATAGGAGCAAAGCCAAAAAATACATAGTAAACTTTACAGGATTGCCATTTATTTCCAAGGTCTTACAATGGGATATCCATTTTGCTTATTCTGCAGACAATTTGGCTTTTTTCATTACTCAGGAGTTTTTATGAAAAGATATACACCATTTGCTCTTCTCTACATTCCAACATGTGTAGTCAGTCAATCACCCAGAACAGTGGGATCTCCAATAAAGTAGGACATAGCATTTATTTTCAGGATAATTAAGCAGTACAACAGGGATAATTTAATAAGGATGAGTAAAACATTGTAATTTGAAAATATCTATTCAGTGATAACAACTACAGTAATCTCTCTTACAGTTGCCCCTCTGTATCTGCAAGTTACACACACACAGTTGGCCCTCTGTATTTGCGAGTTACACACACACAGTTGGCCCTCTATATCTGCGGGTTACACATCTGTGGATTCAACCAACTGCAGAAGGAAAATAGCTGGAAAAAAATTCCAGAAATTTCCAAAACGTAAAACTTGTATTTGCCTTGTACAGGCAACTATTTACATAGCATTTACATTGTATTTACAAATATTTATGTAGCATTTACATTGTATTAGGTACTATAAGTAATCTAGAGACGATTTAAACTATATGGGAGGATGTGTGTAGGTTATATGCACATACTATGCCATTTTATATAAGGGACTTGAGTGTGGATTTTGGTATCTGCACGGGGTCCTGGAACCAATCCCCACTGGATACCTAGATACAACTATGTATGTATGTATGTATGTGTGTGTGTGTATGTATTTGTATTTGTGTGTGTATATATATATATAGAGAGAGAGAGAGAGAAAGAGAGAGAGTGTGTCTGTGTTTATGTGTGTATATATGCATGTGTATATGTATATAGATGTGTATACATCAAGGTGTATAATATATCAATGTATATATGTATACATACACACATACATACATATCATAGAAGAATATATACACACACACATACATACATATCATAGAAGAACGCAAGTCTGTACTCTGATCACACATAGTTTAACAGACAGAAACATACATTTGTGATACACATACACATGATTTAAGAGGTAAAAATGTATATTTTTCTCCCTGTTAAGCCACATGTGATCAGGATAGTTATTTTCCTTCCTTCCTTGATGGGTTTCTGATGTTTCTTGCCACACAAATTGTTAAAATGCACAGGGTACCAATAATATTTTATAGCTTTTCAGTCTTTAATAAATATCTTCCCTGGGCTTCCCTGGTGGCGCAGTGGTTGAGAGTCCGCCTGCCGATGCAGGGGACACGGGTTCGTGCCCCGGTCTGGGAAGATCCCACATGCCGCGGAGCGGCTGGGCCCGTGAGCCATAGCTGCTCGGCCTGCATGTCCGGAGCCTGTGCTCCACAACGGGAGAGGCCACAATGGTGAGAGGCCTGCGTGCCGCTAAATAAATAAATAAATAAATAAAAATCTTCCCATAATTAAAGTTTTTCCCTTTCTTAAATTTCCAAAGGAAAACATACATATAATCCTACTGTTTATGGCTTGAAAGAATACTAGTCATCATGCAATCCTTCAGATTTCTATTTTTAATAAATATACTGTATATTTTGAAAAATCATGTATATTAGAAAACACATACTTAAATTTTTGTTTTTCTCTACAGTTGCATCTTCTTTTCCAGCAGCCTCATTCACCAAAGGAAAGCAGACCCATTTCTGAGAGAATTGAAACTCTTCTGATGGTTGATTTTAGCTTGAGGGTCTCATGGTAGCCAGTATATATAAAATATATACTATACAAATACTGTATATATGCTGTACTTATATTAGTGCTACTTGTGTGTGTGTGTGTTTGTGCATGTGCATATAGTAGCAGAAAACAGGCAATGATTTGGAGGTTTGATTCATAGGTGGGGCATGGATAGTCTCTGGAAAAAAAAAGTGGAAAGTCAATATCAAAGATTTCATGGTAAGTAACCTAGGAAAATATCCTGGCGAAGGGAAGTACTTTTTGTGATAGTACAGTGATACAGGAATTTTAAAAACGTGAGAATTATGCCTAAAATAGAGTTGGCTGGTACTGTTTTGTATTGATGTCGTGCAGAAGGACGCTGAGAGACCATAGGATGATAATGACTAAGTGTGAGAGCCAGAGGGCTTCTGTGGTCACCTATAAAGACGTCTTTGTCTCCTCAAGTGCATGGTTGAAGTCACAAAGTTTTAGAGACATTTGAATGTTCAGTCAAGGCCAACTTACTTAAAGTCAGGCCCTAGTGGAGAAAACTTAGGATCATGAAACGTGGGACAAGTAATATATAAGGATGTCCTTGAAAATATTGACTTCTTAACTTCCCTGACTTTCTGAACGTGTACAGGGGACCACTTTTATGAAAACAGTCAGCACTTTTGCTGTGGTGGAGGGAGTTGCAGAAACCACTCTCACATAAGGCAACATATGCCCCCCTCAGGAGCTGCCCTCATAGGCTCTCCTGGCTGCCAGTCAAAAAAACTAAGGTAAAATTCTAGCATAACCTATCTGGGAACTTGCTTGGCTGATAAAGGAGGAAATAGTTCATACTTCTGAATAGTTGCAGGAACTAGCTGGCGTATACTGGCATGAATAAGAGTAGTACACGTGGAGTGGATTTTTAAAATTTCTTTTTTATATTCTAAATTTGTTTAAATTTTTTAAATTCTCTTATTAAAGTGTAGTTGATTTACAATATCATTAATTTCAGGTGTACAACATAGTGATTCAATATTTTTATAGATTATACTGCATTTAAAGTTATAAAATATTGACTATATTCCCTGTGCTGTACAATATATCCTTGTATCTTATTTATTTTATACATAATAGTTTGTACCTCTTAATCTCCTACCCCTATTTTGTCCCTCCCCCATCCGTCTCCCCACTGGTAACCACTAGTTTGTTCTCTGTATCTGTGAGTCTGTTATCTGTCATGAATTGGATTTTAAAGATGCTTGATCAAGTGAGCCAAAATTTATGAAATAATAAGCAATAACTCCTTGAACATGGGGGGCTTTCTCAAAACATGAAATTTAACCTCCTGGCCAGGACATCAGGTAGCTCTTAGAAGTTTAGAGTTGCCTAAGTTATCTACAAATAGTAGAGGAAGGAAGAAAGAGGCTGAGAGAAATGGGCATAATGGAATGGACATATTACAAAAGGCTAGAATAACACCAGTAGATTATATTCCTTTATATGACTATATTGCAGGTGTCCATCTTATCAGCAACAGAGACCAGCACTATGTCTGCAATAAGTTATTTTTTCTTTAGATGAACAATCAGCCACTTTTGGGCAAATTGTCTATATCAGGGGCCCCCACCCCCAACCCCGGGCTGCACAGCAGGAGGGGAGTGGCGGACAAGCGAGCAAAACTTCATCTGCAGCTCCCTATTGCTCCCCATCGCTCGTATTATGTTACCGCCTGAACCACCCCCCGCCCCGCCCCTGCTCCATGGAAAAATTGTCTTCCACAAAACCAGTCCCTGGTGCCAGAAAGGTTGGGGACTGCTGACATTGATTGCCTTCTATCTTTCTATCCTGGTAGTGCCAGCTATTCATTCTGATAGAATTAGATAACTATTCTCAGTATTAGAATTCCTTTACTCCCTGCAAATTCTTGACCAGCACTAATAGCTAGGGGTTTACAGAATGCCTGATCCACAGGTATGAACAGGGGACATACTTTATGGTGAAGGAGATGTGGGAGTGAGCCCATGACCATGGGATCCATTGGTTGTGTCACATACCATACTGTGCTCCTGGAACACTAGAATGACCTTCAAAAATGAAGTTGAAACTATAACATCTGAAAGGAAGGGATGCCATCCTTCAGGACACAGTGTATTTATTAGATCAGAGAACTCTTTCGTGGTATATTCCCAATAGGAAGGATACATGGTCTCAGAAACTAAAAAATGCAAGCTGCAGTGACCCCTTTTGCCTTTACTCCTAATGACTCACTGGGGGATTTTGTGCTTCTGTTTTCTCAGTTTTGGACTCTTAGAGTGGATGATCTGAATCCCCAAACAAGGCACACAGTTATTGAGGGACACAGAAAGGGTTCCACTGAACTATAAGTTAGAGCTGTTCCCAGGGTGCTTTGGCATTCCTGTGCCCAGGGACAGGCAAGCAAGATGAACAACCACCTTCTGGCAGAAGTAGTTAACTCTGAACAACAGAAATTGTTTTGCTTTGTTTTGCATTATTGTTGTTTTGTTCATTAGGGATGCTTTTACATAAAGTGGGCAGGGAAGAATGTGTATTAAACACACAGGATCTACTTGGGCATATCCTGGTATTCTTTTGCCCAGTTGTACCTGTGAGTGAATGTGTACGGGACTGAGAAGGATAAAATTACCAAGGATAGAACAACTTAGTAGTGAAGGTTACCCCATGGGTGAACAAGTAGGACCTACTCAGGTGATCATTAAGGGTGAAGGGAATTTAGAATGGACAGTGGAGGAGGAAGAAGATGAGTACCAGTTATAGGACAGAGATCAACTGCAGAAATGCGAGGTGTAGTTTATCACAATAAGCTTCCCTTCAGGAAGAAAGCCTCAAGAGAACCATGATAGAGCTGATCCCTGAATCTTTGTAGAGAAGCATACCTCTAGCAAGGCTTCTAAACTTTGAAATCTATTGCCACGTTTGCTCCAAAATATTGCTTCCCGTTGACTGATCTAAGCTAATGGCTGAACACAGCAAGATATTATATTAAGGTAGACCCACTACTGGAAGAACCTTTCTCTGATGGCTGAGTTTGTCTTGCATTCTCCTTGAGAGCCTAACCAAATTTTCTTTAGCATGCATGGAAGTCAACCAACTGTCCTTCCATCTCTCCTTCTCTTGGGTCAGACTTGTTGTCAGATAGCACTCCCAGCCTTTCACAGATCCATCCCCATTTTCTCTCACAAGCATTTCTTTAATAAGTTCTTGCATATTAAATTTTTTTTTAGTGTTTGAGTCTTGGAGGAACCTGATTAACAGAAATTGCAAATTATAACTCCAAATGTGACTTTGGTTTCATTCATAAGATCAGTTTTATCCAATATTATAATTACTTCTTTCCAGTGTTATAAGACTATCAAAGGAAATACTTTCAGACTTCATATTGGAGTAAAAAAGTTTTTAATGGAGGTTACCGAAATCCATAGAGTTTAAGTGATTTGACTAAGATCACACAATTAAGGATTTACTCATCTTCTGAATCCTATTGATTTCCTACTAATTGCTTCATATCTACAAAACTTAATTTTTTTCATACATTTGTCACTCTTTATCAAACACCAACAAGGAGAAAGGATAAATTAAGTATTTGAGGTCCCATTAATTATAAACAACTGGCTCTCTGAAGATACTAGGAAATTTCTCATAAACATTTCCCCATTTTTTGTTCTATAACTCATTCAGTAATGCTTATTGTCCAGGATTTTGCTGTTTTTCCATCCATAAGGAAGTATCTTAGTGATATCAGGCTGTAGGTCTATGAGTCTATACTTGTCATTAAGTTGTTCCACAGTCCTGAAGCCATGATACCATGTTGTATTAGAATTCTCAGTGATATGGCATTTCTTTGCCTCTAAACTTCAGAAGAGAAGAATAAAAGAAAAGTCAGAGCCATAGGAAAAGTGAATATACATTCCAGTTTGTGAGAGTCTTGATTATGTCTGTTGTTCTGATGTAATTATTAAGAACTTTCATTTTGCTCTCAAAAGTGACCAAGTTTTGATGATAAAGTATGTGATCATCAAAACATTGGAGTAATATAGTCTGTATTCCAGATGTCTAAGTCATATTGCTGCCAAAAGTAATAACCCCACCTGAAACTGCCTATCTAAAGGCTTCTGCTTAGGAGAACCAAAGAAATTTACCATGTACAAAAATAGTCATTCCTTGGACCAGTTTGAGTATCTGATCCACAAGCAGATCATAGAGTTTGATCAGTGACCCTGAAAAAGAGCTCTACTCATTAGGCATCTAACCAGCAAAATGAAAACAACATTGTGGTCTAAAAGTCAGTCGTTCACTATACTTAATGAATACCTTTGAAATCTTTTTCAGCAAGAACACTGAAAATTTTGGATCGAAATCAATTTATACTATATTCTGCTTACCTGAATCCTTAAACATAGAATATAGACCAAAATTTAACCTATTTTTGGTGGCTCATTTACCAATACAAGTAATTATTGTACTAGTTTGAATTCCGTGATAGCTCAGTGCTTGGCTTTCAACCCTGTCAGCAGGAGGTAAGAGTATCTTTAAAGGCTGCCAAGGAGACATTTTGACTATCACACTTCGTTTTAAGTTAATGATTGATTTCCCTGAGCCTGCCTTTTCCTTCTTTAAGCATTAATGATGTTTATCAGCAGCCACCAACATTCCCAGTACCTATTACCGTTTCTTCACTATTTCTAAAAGGCTAGAGACATTGCACAAGCCAGTGTATCATGTATGCACTGTATACCTGGATCCATCCTTTTTCACTGCAGGTTAAAGTAGCAGTCACACTTCCAAATCCTGTCAGTACTACCCCACTTACCACCAGTGATGGGGTTTTCATTGTCTGCTGACCAGTAGGTGATTCGACTCGAGAATCCCATCCTCCATGCCTGCTTGCTAGAACCACTCCTGGTAACAAACTTTTTATTGTGTATTTCCTAGAAGCAGAGCCTAAGACAGGAATTTGGGCATAAATGATGCATTGAAGGTGTGATCTTCAGTAACACCTGTAAGGAAATGGAGGAAACAAGATAGGGAAGAGAAATGAGATGGGCAAGGATGTGTCCTCAAGTAAGCATTCTAGGCCTGATCTATGGGGTTGGTAGAAATTTTTAGGGCACAAATCTCTACCAGATTTGCATCCCCTGGAGCTAAGTGGTCAGCCTGCATTGCTTGTCAGCTGCTCCCAGAACATGGGTAAAGGTGTAGGGTGGTTAACCTTCTGGACAAGGGGGCTGCCATTAGCCGAGAGGTATTCTCTAGAGAAAAGGGGCAGATGTGGAGGTGTCTGCACTGGCCATTGAAGGGGAATCTGAATGAGGCACAAACAGCGTCTTCTACAAGTAGACCATTGCCTTCATGCGATTTACAGATGGGAAAGCTCAGATGCAGAGAACGGAGAGCTTCACTAACCTGCGCCAAGCCTCACATCTTGGAGCTCACACTGAAGCCAGGTTTTGCTCAAAAGAGTGCCTGCTCTTAACCAACCTTGCATATCATCTCACACAGGGAAGCGAGGAGACTCACATGGACTGAGGAGAAAAGGAAAGAGTGGAAAAAATGAGGAACAATTCAGGGTAACAGTATGACTAGACTTTATTCTAAAAAGAGGAACGTCAATGAGAGAAATCAAGGAAGTATAGGTATAGAATCGTGCTTAAAATAATTTTACTTCAGTCCTGTTGAAGTTGTATCTCTAGAGAACAAGGAGGAACAGGAGGAAAAACCTAAAGGAAAAATGATGAAAGAAAGAAGGTACAAAAGAGAGGAGGCATTTGAAATAAGCCTAAGGAAAATATATCTTGATTCCAACTATGGAAAAAAATATGTCTATATATACACATTTTTAAAACAGAGTCTCAACATAGCTATTTTAAAAGGGGGCAAGGAAGGGGCATAGGCCTACCAATATAGCACAAGAATTATATAATTTCTGATTTTCTCCATCAATAGAAACTACAAATTTGAAGAAGTCTTTTAATTCTTTTGAAAGCTATTTTTAAAATTAATACAAGGTATTACAATGTGCCTATGCTTATTTATAAAATCGCTTAAATAGTGTCTAAACAGTTATTTAGAGCTAACTTTAGTATGTGCATTTTCTTTCTAAAGGGAAAGTGTGAAAAAATATTTAGTATTAATTTCCAAGTATAGATACTTAAAAAAAGTTTTGAAGACATTGTCTTTTGTCCCCATAAAAGTGGTCATCAGCACTCTTTTTATAATCCCTTAGCATTCTTAATCAAACCTTCAGAAGCTTAAATTATTATTGAGCAATTTATTTAGGATTATGGCTTAATTCATGATTCTAAAATGAACATACTATCAACTTCTAGGAGTAAAATCACAAGTAACAGCATAATCATCTAGACCAAATAGGGCTTGAGCAATTTAAAATGCCCAGGATTTGAATGAATTAATAGATAAGAGGATAGATTCATTATGTGGTCAAGAGGTCATTTCATAAAAATATTTTAAATTAAAAAATTAAAAACCTTTTGGTTTTAAGACTGAGGATAAAGTGGATTGGCAAAAATTAAAGAATATGTTGAGAAAGCCTGAAAATTATGCACCTGATTAAAGGACTAATTAAAATTATCTTGAAGGCACTGGAAGTTTTTATCTTTGAATTTTTCTGTCTGTGAATGAAATGTTCTTTTATTGTTTTCCAAAGGAAAATATGCATAAAAACCTAAATAATCTCTCTCTCTGAGAGAAATTTCAGATAAAATGTGGTATAAAGTTCAGTTTTGTGCCTCATTCATGTCCTTCTTATGCTATCTCTGGACAGTGCATCCAACCCAAAGTGCCATGAATGTTAGAGGCCAAAGGCCACCAGCAGCACCATTCTGAGAATTGCCTTGGGTCTACCAGGTCTATTTTATGCAGAAATACCTGGAGGCTACACCTTCACTCTAGAGGTGGAGAGTGATTTCAGAATCACAGAAGTCCTATTCCTTTGCCTCAAGTTAGGATTCATTGATACTGCAGATTTCCCTGTATGATCAAATTGTGGCCAGACTTGAGCCAAGATGCTTTCCCTCACTTCTCTACAGGTTTCACCTCAGAACACTTCCTCAAAAAACCACCTGCATAAAAGTTCTGCTATCAACCTGTGTTTCTATGACGTCAATCTACGTTGCAGTAGTTCTCAGAGTTTAGTCTGTCCCAGAATCAGTCAGGAGGGCTTGTGAAAACACAGGTTGCTGAGGCAGTAGGTCTGGAGTAGAACCTAAAGATCTGCATTTCTTACAGTTCCCAGTTGCTGCTGCTACTCTGTGGATACCATGTGGGCAGCATTGTTCTGTGAAAATCAACCTAAAACAGTGAGGAAAGATTTATAAATTGTGTGCTGCTATCTTTGATTTCTTGAGTAAACTGAACACAATCATAATTTATGGATATAATTTAGCATTTTGATGTATAAAATGATGTTATAGATTAAAAAGTTAAAGCAACTTATGAAATTAGGAAAAAGGGAAATGTGAGCTAAATTCATTAAACAGTTTTATTCAATAAATATTTAATGAACATATACTCTGTGTTAGGCAGCTGCAGCCCAGGAGTATAAAATATATGGAAGAGAAACCACCTCCACCCAAGAGGGCTACTGGGGAAGCTGCATCAGGCAAAAGCCAGATTTCAATTAGAACAAAAAGATTCAGAGGTTGAGGATGGAAGGGATTTGTTGATTATTGACCATGGGGTCTAGATGGTAAAGTGACATGGTTTTAATAGATGGAAAGGCATGACAGAGAGAGTCTAAAAAGTTAAAATGCCGGATTTTACAGGTATTAAGGTCTGAGGTACAGAAGTTGACCTGGGTTTCTGTTGGTGACTGAGCAGGATCAAGTCCTTGATGAGACTCATGCTCAATGGCCTCAGTGTGTAAGGAGTGATGGACAGACTGTGAAGAAGAGGGGGAAGTGAAGGTGCACTTGCAGGAATGCAGAGTTCTAGAGCACCTACAGATGGAAGCCTCTAGGGATGTAAATTAACACCAAGCACTAAGGTTCTTTTTTTTACTTCCACCAAAGAAAGCCTTGAGGTCAGAGCTAGGAAGTCTTACTTTGACTATGCAGACACTCTCTTGACAACTGTTGATGGAGATCTACAAGTTGGGGAGAGTCTCCATTGTGTGATTTAATCCTTTTCATAAAGTCATTACAGTTATCTCCTCCCAGTCTACCACTTAACTTAGAACTTAATGCATCTCTTTTTTGATAAAGAAATATTTAATTTTGATGCATTTAAAAGCATCATTTTTTTTCTTAACAACTTATGGCTAAGGTCAGAAATATATTCTAATGCCTTTGTTTTCTTTACAGTTTTACTCACACATTTGGTCTTTAATTCATCTTAAGATTACTTAAACATGGTCAGAGATAGGAAAACAATTTTATTTTGATCTGCTGGTAAGCTGATTTTCACATACCATTTGCTCATTAGTCTCTTTCTTACTGACTTGTGATGACAGTTGTATCATTTCCAAGTACTAAAAAATATATATCTTTTCCAGGAATATCTATCCTTTACATTGGTCTATAAGAATATTTCTGCATTAATACCACACTGTTGAATTGCTATACTTCATAAAACATGACTTAATATCTGGTAGTGTCAATTCACTTTCTTTGGTCTGTTTTCCAAAATATTTGTAACTATTTAGGAACTCTTTATTTTTCCTTGCATGTGTGTTTGTTGATTAATTAATTATTCTTGCCCACAAGGCCCTTTTATTCTCTTGCAAGTCAGAGTCATCTTTGTAGAAATAAAAAGACAAAAATAATTAAACTCTAGGCTTGGGGAAAGAGTTGGAAACACAAAATGGGATAGAGCCAGGAGATATTAGGATTTTGGCAGCAACCAAAATAAACTGTTGTGCACCCAACAGAGCAGCCTGCAGGGACCGTAAAGTTGGGACATATACTAAATTGGAATGAAAGTATCAGATGATCTGTAGAAACTAGAGAGACAAGACAGTCACCATCAGTGCATCTGAATGGTGCGTCCATCTTTCTCTTGGAAGGATTGATTTGACTTCTCCATCAACTAACTGCTGTTGTTGAACTTCTTGCTTTTGCTGAACATACTTGCATTTTGCTTTATTTTTGTTCTAAAGTTCTTGAACCTTATCTGCTGTACTGTACACTAATATTTTTCGATATATTGTTGCATGTTCTTCTTTATAAAGCAGGATACAAAAAAAAATAAGATATAGAAATGAAAGACAAAGAAAATCAATATGTAAATTATCATAGAGAAAATTTTTAAATCTTCTAAAAGAAATAAAACTACAACTGAATAACTAGAGAGAAATGGCATGTTTGAAGATGAGAACGCAATAATGCAGGTAATAATTATCACCCAAATTAATCTAAAAAATGTAGAACTCACAACAGAATATTATAAATTTTAACAAAGTGCTTCAAGAATAAATGTGAAACTTCTTGTCTATGAATGTAAACACATGCACAGACCAAGCTTGAAAGATGCCAGACTCAGAGGACTTCACTAAGGCCCCATGTTCCACAGACACAACCTAATGGAAGCATCAATATTCCTGTGAGAAAGAGATTTAAATCTTTGTTACTTACCATTGAGATACCTATGACTTGAAGAAGCAAACTTACTTATTGAAGAACTACTACTGGGGACTCTGGAAACCAAAGAGATCTCCTACAGTTAGCTCTTCCTCTGAAGACTTCTTTAGAACAATTTCAGAAAATTCTTGGTGCTATAGGAACCAGCCCATCCATGTAAGCACCACAGGCATCCACAAAGGTAACAAACTATATTCCACCAGAGAAGCTGTCGGAAGAGTTGAATATCTCATTCAATCACTGCCCATACTGCAGTAATTGGAAATAAATGGCCTCAAAATGCACACTTACACAACAAGCCACAGGCCAAGGGTTGCCACCAGAAGCTGGAGAAGGCAAGGGCCAGATTTTCCCTGGGAGCCTCCAGGAGGAACAAGACCCTGACAACACCTTGATTTTGGCTCAGTGATACCATTTTAGATTTCTAGCATCCAGAACTATAAAGGAATAATTTTTTGTTGTTTTAAATTACCTATTTTGTGGTAATTTGATACAGCAACCACAGGAAATAAATACTGGGTCCACCTGAATAATTCAGGATACTCTCCAGTCTCAAAGTCCTTAACTTAATTATGGTTTTTTTTCCCATATAAAGTAATACCCTTTTTCTATATAGGTTAGTATTCACAGGTTCCAGGAATTAGGATGTAAATGTCTTTTGGGAGACAATTATTCAGGGTACCACAGTAGTCAAAATTGTATTTTGGAAATTATCCTACATTTGTTTTTTGTACTGTCCTTGTCTGGTTATGATACAAGGTTTTATAAGCTTCCTGAAATTCTGAAATTTGCTAATAACCACCTTCTCTATGAATAGCTACATTAACTTACTAATAATCGGGAAAAAAAAACAAATTTGCAGCTTTGCAAATTTGACAATGAAATTTCACTTTAGCCCCATTCCAACTGAAAAAGATTAGGAAATTTAATAATGTCAAGGCAGTCAAGGATTTGGGGTAATGAAAATCCTCATGCACTATTGATGAAGTGATAAATCACTGCAGTTATTTTTAAAACAATTGGCACTCTTATAAAATTAAATATGTAAATAAGTTTGACATATTACTTTCATTTCTTACATAATGCTGTAGAGGTACTCACATTCAGGGAGTCAGGTTCAAGGGTATTGATCACAGTATTATTTTTGTAGCAAAGACTAGGAGGCAACATAGTTGTCCACATTAGGGAAATGGATAATGAAAGTATTTTACATGCATTCCAAAAATATCTACTAGATATAAAAATACACTTCAAATATATATACACACACATATATATGTATATACATATATATATAGGCAATAAATTGTAAAATAAAAAAAATTAAAGACCTGTTGAGATTTATATCATATGACCGTATGATATAAATCTCATAGGAAGCAAGCAGGGAAGGAGAAGGTATGGAATGTAAAGTCACAGATATTATAGGGTATTACATTAGTTAGGGTTCTCCAGAGAAACAGAGCCAATAGTATACCTATCTATCTATCCATCCATCTCTCCATCATCTATTAAGAATTATTATAAGGAATTGGCTCACATGATTATGGAAGCTGAGAAGTCTTAATAAGTGTAGTTGGCAAGCTGGAAATGCTGAAGAGCCACTGGTTCCAGTTTTAGTGTAAGTCCAAAGCAGGATAAGTCCAATATCCCAGCTCAAAGACAGTCAGCGAGAGAGAGAGAATTATTATTTTTTTTTATTCAGCTTTCTTATTCCATCAGGCCATTCACTCATTGGATGAGTCCCAATCACATTGGGGAGAAAAAAAATCTGCTTTCTTCAGTCTACCAGTTTAAGAGTTAATCTCATCCAGAATTGCCCTCATAGATACATCCAGAAATAATGTTTAACGATATATCTGGGCATCCTCTGGCCCAGTTAAGTTGACACATAAAATTAACCATCACAGGTACCACATTTGAGAAAAATAAAATGAACTGATATGAGATAGTGTTGCATATGTTTAAAGATGGAGTGCAAACATGCAGTAAAAACAAACAAAAAATATATGGGGAAATAAAAAGAGGGATGCATGTGATAACTTTCTTCCAGAGTTTGGTAGAGCAGGGATTCAGAGATAAAAAGTGAAGCAAGTGATATGTTCCAGCTTGCCATTTAATAGTGGAAAGCATATCTAACCCCATCTTGGTTATCCGTTAGTGAACTTTGTGAGACTTGAGTACTATGCTTTCCCTTCTAGTTAACAATTTGCTCAGTACAGACTAATTGATCTTATCTAAGAATTACCAACTGAGGAAAGATTAATGTTATGTTACAGATTGATCTATCTTTGCTTTTCATTGTTTTTATCATGATTGGAAATTTTGCAATCATTCTGATGAATACTTTGCCCCCCAAAGAACTTATTATCCCTCTATACCCCAGTCTTCTACTCTTCTGTCCTTTCTACTTGTAACAAGACATACAATAAAACTAGAGTTGCTCTTTCTTCACCTCACCCAACATCAGCTGGTGTATTTGAGGGTAAGAGGGACAGTACTATCTATGAATTATTTTAATGCATTCTTTTTCTAAAACTAAGCCATCTTTACTTCTGAGATCACCCTGGGATAAAATTTGCCAGCCTAACTTTGTTCTCTTTAGCTTCTTCCTAAGAAAGATATTATATTTTGTGAGATTTTACAGGCTCTTATATGGTACTTTCTTGGACTGGTAATTTGCAGTAATGGATATTCAAGAAACCAATTTATACAGCTCACTGATGTAAGTTATAACAAAGTCTGGAGACATATGAGGACACATTTTCAGTAGGCTTTTGAAAATGTGCTGACACATTTTAGGAGTGCATCTGTTTTTGCTTGCAAAAACTCACATTTATGTGTGCAACATGAGAAATAGAATGCACAAACAGGTGGTTTTAAATGGTTTTAATTCCTCAAGCAGAATTTAAATGGAGACACTCACAACCTTATTGGAACCTGTTGAAAATTCTTCCAAATCTCACATTTAAACCAGTGGCAAATGTCTTGGTATTCCTGATATCTGTGACTTTATTCTTCCATTTGAAATAGCACTTGATAAGAAGACTTATGGATAGCTCTCTGACTTTACTAATGATGTACTGTGTGAAATTGAGTAAGCTATAAATCTTTACACTTTAGTGTGTTATACATTAACTAAAAATAACATATCAGTCTCAGAGGGAAATCATATATATGTAGAAATCTACAAATAATGTATAAAATTATGCATTATAAAAGCAACATTAGGCCTTTAGACACATCCATGTGAACATTAAATGCACACATACACATACACACATATACATATTAAACATTTGTTTAAGGTTCTAGAGTGGATCAGATATTCTGCTAATCAATAGAAATAAAAAAACAGCCAATAATAGTTCCTGCATCAAGGCATTACAGCCTAATATAAAGAAAGATATTCAAATAGACATTTTAAGAATTTCAGGTAAAGTGATAGAGATATGTAGAGGACACTGAGAGTCACAAATAAGAATATCATTTTAGAGAAAGAAGGGCAGTGTACAATGTATAAAGGACAGTCAAGAAGTCAAGACAGGGAATTCCCTGGCAGTCCAGTGGTTAGGACTCCTTGCTTTCACTGCCAAGGGCCTGGGTTCAATCCCTGGTCGGGGAGTTAAGATCCCACAAGCTGTGTGGCACAGCCAAAAAAAAAAGTCAAGACAGGTATTATTAGAAAACTGAGTTTGAACTGAATTCAGAAATATATATATGTGTCTGTGTGTGTGTGTGTCTTCTCATGTCAAATGAGAAGAAATGGCATTCATACAGAAGGAAAATTGTAAACTAAGGTAACATTAGGAATGAAAGGAAGGAAGGACTATATCTGGGATTGGGCAAGATGATAGAATTTACAAGACCAAGTGAGAGATAGGGAGGAATCAATGATATCTCCAGATTTCTGACTTGGGTTATTATATGGATGGTAATGCCAGTGACAGAGTTAAGGAATATAGAAGATTCAGTAGCTTTGCATCAGAGGAGATGATGATTTTTGTTTTAGACTAAGACAAGTTGGATCTATCTGTGGGTCCTTACAGTGAATATGCCCAGTAGGCAGTTAGATCTATGTATGGGTTTGGAGCTTAGAGACCTAAAACTATAATCATCATGGCTTCTCAAACAGAAGCATATATGAGTATCGCAAAGACTTTTTTCCCCATTTACAGAGACCATGGCCCCAATCCAGATCTACTGACCTACATTTCTGAGACAGGAACACAAGATCACATTTTGAAAACTTCTTTCTGTGTTTTTATATACACTTTAAATTTAGATCCCCTCATCTGAGTGATGGTTGAAGTCACTTGTGTGGAGGATACTGCTAAGAAGACAAAGGACTGCTTCTGGGGGATGCCAGATTAAGATATAGGCAAATAAATAGGATTAATGAAGAGAGGAAGGAAGATTTAAAGGTAAGAAGATAATTAAAGACTAATATATGCTGATTTCAAGAAATTATCTACATATTCAAATGCTACAAAGGTCAAATTAAAGAATTAGAAGTCATATATTGAATTGGGCAATTAGAAGTCCACTAAGAATTTTCCCAGTTCTGACTCTGTGAAGTAACATTCAGAGGGGGTCAAATATTAGATGCAGAAAGGGGAATGTGGAGGTAATGTGTGTGTGTGGGGGGGGGTGGTCAGAGGGGACCAGGATCAAGGAAGAATTCTTTAATATAGAAGAGTCTTGGGCATGTTTGTAGCCTTGGGGAAAATAAAGGAGAGGAAAACCAACTGATGCAGTAAGATTTAACAGAAGTGTTTGAGGAGAAATGGTTAAAGAAGTTCTACCATGAAATTAAGCCTGTGTAAATATTCACTAAGACTATTATTGTTTTGGCTCTGTAGATGGTAGTATGTCCCCAAAACCTGTTAGATTGTGTCCCTGCCTTCTATGTAGTTACACTGTGGAGTCTTTAACACTGATTCTGACTAAAAAATAAAATAAAGGATACATATAGCCTGATTTCTAAGTTAAATGATAAAGTTATGCCTTGACTAGATTGTAGGTGTGGTTTGTTGAGAAATGTTCCAGGTCTCCAGAAGTTGGGTACAGATACAGACTACAGTGAATATAAACTCACATCTCTTTTTGAAATATCTTCATTTATTTTCAAATCAAATACTAGCAGATATACATATACATATATATATATATATATATATATATATATATAGTTATTGAAAAAAGAGTTCTATTTCTCATGGCACCTGCCATTTGGTAGATCTCATTAGCATAATATCATTTGGATGCATTTATATATTCATGGCACAGCTGACTGAACAGACAATAAGAAGTATTTGAATTGCTTTTCATTGAAAATATTCTATCAGTGTGACTGTCAGAGTGAATGAATCTTTACAAACCATATTAACAGTTAGACCAACTAGAAGTAAAGTAAATCAAGTGGCATATACCCTAGCCTAATATAAAGGAAGTAATATTTGTTTCTGAATCAGTTTTTTATGTTAATTTATACTAAAAGGTGGAAAATCATAAATCCTCTCTGTTATTTCCAAGAGGACTTAGTCACAGAAGAAATATAAGAATGTATCTAATTTCAAAATTTTGTGGTTATTTTACATTTCATGTACATATGTCTTGCCTCCTCAACTAAGTTTTAAAATCTGTGGTGGCAGGGAAAATGTTTTTGAAAGTAGGTGTCTGACTGAGAGCTCTTGGAGGACTCTTAGTCATCGTTTTATCTGTTTACTAATTACTTTGACTGGTGCATAGACCTCATTGCTGCAGTGAGGAAAAGCATGAACAAATGGCATAATTAATTTATAAATACATTGACGTAATTGTTGCTCATTTAAATACTATTTCCTGATGTACCCTCATTTTTGCCATTAATGTTTCCATGGAGCAAAAGTAAACAATTACAGCAACCTGAGAAGTGTTGTGTATCTGGGGACTTCTACTTTTTTATAAAGGTAGAAGAGTGTAAAATAAATAAATGAAAGCACTGATATGACATTTAGACCTTCTTAACCAAGCAGAGTGACAACTCAGAACCATAAAGGTAAATGGACATAATGTGAAAACTACTGATATTTTCGCTTTCATCTCTTAGTTTGAGTCTTTGTAAAAGTTTTTAGATTGTATGGAAACCTGGGAATTGTCTTCCCTTTAGTTTGTGTCTGGGAAACATCGCAGCTGTTCATTAACATATGAATTTAGCAGAGATTCAAAATTCCCCAATCATTGTTATCTCTGACTATATTTTTTGTTGTAAAGGGAAGTGAGTTGTTATTTTATTTATCTGAAGATTGCACTGTGTGTCAGTAAGATAAGCAAAGTGTCAGGAATAATCATACCAAGTGCTATCCACCACAATAGCATCCAATTATGTTTTACGTGTCTTTCATCGAGAAAAAAAGTGAAGGAGTTTTTAAATTACTTACCATGACTTGATGAGTTGAGCATTTTAATGAAAATTGCTTAAACTCTGAGTAAGATCATTAGAGATACTAATAAGATAGATTTCAGGCCTGTCATATGTCACAGCACATAGATTCCAGGAAAATTCCTAGAAGGTAGAAAAATTTACTTTAGCTTTCAAAGTCCAAAGAGTTCACATTAATTTGGGTGAAACAAGACATAAATATATATAAATATCAAAGAGCCAACATTTGTCTCTGGGGATTTTCATATCTTGGAGGTTAAGAAATGGGCTTCCTTAGTGAAACTGTGAACAATTCCCTGGGGAGACACCTCTCTGCTTGCCTCTTCCTTTCCATAGTTCCCTCTGATTTTTCTTTTTCCCTCCTCACCTCTACCACAGACAGTCTAATATAAGTTCAGGGATGGTTACAGGACTATGTTCTGGGAAGCATAACAAAACTAACCAGAACTATTACATAAAAATATGTTTATTGATAGATACAGAGCCAAACAAATCAACAGCATTTTTGTTTTTCCCATTCTCTTTTATGGGGAAGTTGCATTCTGCCAAGGCTAGTGCAGCCTCTTAGAAAAGTAAGTTTAACAGAGTGTTAAAGGAATAAGAGAGAGCGGAGTAAAATATCTATTTTAATACAAGATTTTATTTCAAAAAGATATCACTAGAGGGAAAAGGAAAAGGAAAATGATGAAAGGAATTTATTTCCCATTATATACATTTATACATTCAGTGTGTACTTACTCTGGCAATCTGAAATATATGGCTCTATTTTAGCTTTTAGTTTATAATTATTAACCTCATTCTAACAGTATAAAGCCTGTGAATAGTCTGGATTGAATACATTGCACCCCTCAAAGCCCACTACAGGTCATTATTTCCTACAGAAAAAAGAGCAAATTCGTTAGTCTGAATTCATTAGCCTGAAATTTCATATGTTCTCACTCATATTTCTAGTAGGACCCTCACACATGTTCACCTGGATATGATTACTCTCCACAATTGGTGGGTTTAGCCAAGGGACACATTTTCAAGAATTTTGCAGTCTAGTTCTTGAACATTTTTAGCTTGACATAGGCCACAGTGGAGGTATTTGTACCATGGAAATAGGCAAATGCAACAAATATTTGTTTGTTTTTTTCTTCAAAGAGCCAATGGTTAAACACTGGTAACATACCCGGGCTCAATTCTTTAAATGCCCCTGCACTCTTCTGGCCATGTGTCTGTGGCATTCTGTTTTGTCCCTGGATGCCTCCTTTCTCTCTTTGTTGAATTGGATCTGCAGTGTCCATCTTTCCCAAGATCCCACTTGATTGTCCTATTTCTGGCTCGTATTCTCTTCTCTTGATACCTTCTTTCTGTCTTTTGGGATGATCTACATCTGTGGCACATGCAGCCCAAGTTCCATGCTGTCATCAGTCCTTCTTATTACATGAGTCCTAACATTTGGATCACTATGGCTTACCCTTCCTCTGTGATTGCTCAAAATTCAGCAGTAAAAAATGTTCAGATTTATCAAGTCACTTTTACTACTCTTCTGTTCTTATTTGGTAATGCCTAAACATGTATAGGCTAAAGCAAACTGTAGAAATTCTAATCTAGTGAGAACAGATGTTTTCTAAGTATGAAACTACGTCTCCCCTTCAAAATTCCTTTTATAAAGTTCACTGTGTTGATGTGGTGGGAGGAGTTTACTCAGGTAAAGAATTTCTAGTGTAAATGCTACCAGGAAGATGCTTTTGCTCTCTCCTTAGCACTATGTCATTTTGTTTAGAGCTACCTCCAGTTGGCCTCTAGGAAAGCTTCTTAGTGGCAGCAGGTGAATGTTAAAAGACAAGCTTAGACTGTTTTCTTTTAGTTTAAATGTTACATGTTTACCATCATGAAAACTTAATTAACAAACATATATACATATTTCTTAAGTTTTGTGTATTTTGAGTGTCTAAATTTAATCAATATAAAAGTAGTTCACTCACTTTTTTACTTTTTTCTCAACAAATACATAAATATTAATTGTGTACTCTGTACCTGGAGCTGGAGACATAGTAGGGGCATAAGAAAGTTCCATGCTCATATGGATTCCATTATGATAGGTGAGAGAGACAACTGTCAACTGAAAAAATAAGTAAACACAGTGATAAGTGCTATAAAGAACAATAAAGCAGGATAAGAGGATTAAGGACACTCAGTATTTAGATATAGAATAATTTGCTTCTAAAAGTAATCTTCATAATAACCTGTTCTAAAATATCCTGTTTAACAGGCAGTTTCAATCTGTTAACACCTCTTTGCTAAAGCCTCCTACAAATTATGCAAGTGCTTTGCTAGCCTACATATAGCTGCCATTTACCAATGTTGCCAAAATTTTCTATATGTAGTCTAACATCTAATCTTCCTGACATTCAATATTTAGGTGTTATTACTCCTATTTTGCAGATGTGGAAAGTAAAGTTTTTTTTTTAATGTTTACCAGGTTACCTATTAATCAAAGTGCTGAACCACCATTTGAAATTACCTTAATTCTGTGTGATACTATGTTCTATATCTTGCTAATGAATTTCATCCAATTAAAAAAGAAGGGGCCTGTTTAAACACACACACACACACACACACATTACAAATATGGTGATCAATTAAACCTTAGTATGTGGTGGGATAATATCTCAATAAATATATTTATGTGAATTTTCCCCCATCTGTATTTATTTAAACCTGTGACCTTCCCCCTCTTCCCTTAGGTAAACCGTAAGTCTTCTGTCTTCTTAAGAGGTTCTTAGAGCTAAACACAGTTAAATAAATTAAGCCCATCATTTTTGGTGTTCAAAATTCAAGGTCTAGGTATAGTATTAAAATAGTTTTAAAGTTTTCCTGGCTAAGTAATCCCAGAAAGTTTTAAAGTTCTATCAAATAGCAGAGGGTCCCTGTACCCTACTTACAGCAAAAACCTGAAGGCATAGCAAAAATTCACTTCCCCCATGTCATGAAATGACAATGGGCTAGACAGCCTTAGTTTTATCTGCAGCCCTGATTCCGTGTGTGCTGGAGTATGGTATTATAAAGATGGTAAAGAGCCTCAAGCAGCCTGAAAGAGTTCCAGGCAACCTTCAGTGTGGTGCAGAAGTGGTTGAAAGAAAACTGGACTGAGAAAAGTCTTGCATTCAGGAACAAGGAACAAACACATCAGCAACCTTGAAGACTAGATAGGGACAAGGATGTTTTATGAATGCCAGCATGTAGAGATGACACAGTTCAAGGAAAAGGCATTCTACCCAATGCCTTGGTGTTGGGTTGCACCCTGCAGGCCTGCAAGCCTTGTACTTGCCCAGCATTGAGATAGAAGGAAGAGCCCAGAATTAGCGACAGAGACATCAATGGTTTAATGGATTGGGGGATCTTACATGTCTGAAGCAAGGTCCTGAAGCAACACTGCACCATGTGGCGGATGGCTGGCAGGACATGGTATCAGTCTTCGCTACCGGGGGAGGGTGAACGCTACCCGTTATAGGGGGAATTGACGTCAGGTTGGCTTATAGGTTACCAGGGAAACTAGCAGAGGTCCACGCCCCTTTGATAAGCGATATTCTGATCTAAAGATATTTTGATCTAAAGATTAGAGCAGTCACTAACTGGGGCCAGGGACAAGTATGTGGGAAGGTCAGTCACCTGAGTAGGATGTAAATGAAGCAGGCACCAGTCCAGCAGAGATGTACAGAGAGCAAGAGAACAGCCATCTTGGGTGGCCTGATCATTCACTTGGGGTAGCAAAGGCTATCTGGATATAGATGCAGCTCAATGAAAGTAGGTGAGAGTGTGAGTGCTGGGGGTATTCTGGATGGACAGAACTAGGTTCCAGATACCTGATGGAATGAAGCCTTGAAATAGGACACTGAATTGCGTTTTTGAAATGTAATGTCACATTTCTTACCAATTTAGTTTGGTGGACAAAGTTTGTAGCCACTATAGAGGGAGTGTAATCTTAGAATTAAAACATTCTAAAATATTTAAGAGTTAGAAACCACTCACTTTACATTAAAAGATAGGGACTTATAACAACAGCCTATAGCAGAAAATAAAACATTTTATTATTGGTAGATGTGATAGGTAAAAAGAAAAAAAAAAGGGGGGGAAAAAAAGAGTAATACCTCCAGCTTTTGGACTGTAGAACATAAGAGTGAGAATCCCAAGGTACTGTTTAAAACTTGGGGAAGGGAACAGTGGTGTCCTGTATTCAAATCAAATGCTGGACTTGAATTAGCTTAGGTTTAGGTAGGATTTAACACAGAGGAGATTCAGAAATGGACAACACAGAGAAACTTAAAAAAACATTGCTGACCAGAACCTGTATAGAAATATTATCAGGGAGTGCCAACTGGTGCCAACTGCTAAATAATTAATCAGAAAAATACCATCATTGAAAATTAATCAGGTTTGGTAGAATTTATGTATTTCCTTTTTTACTAATTGAGAATTTTTGTCATTTTATTAAATAATAGAAGATAACACAAAGCAATACTCTGTGCATTCACACTTATGACACACTTCTCTTTCCTTTTACCTAGTTATAAACTATTTTTTTCTAATCATTGGCATTAGACAGAATTAGGTCCTACAGTACAAAATACTTATTTAAATAAGATAATTTAGCCATTTATTCCTAAAATTTGATGCTATAGAAAAATATGGTAATGGTAAGCACAGGTTTCAGAGACCTCTTTTGCACGGTAAAAAGTATAATTTGACTTGAGACAAGTTTGTCATGTGTGTTCCTTTTTACATGAAAAGAAAGAATGTCTCTGTCTTTCAGTCTTCAATTTCCAGTGTTGTCTTTTAGAGTGGCGATTCCTTGCAAAATGTAAGTCTCAAGCTACACTGCAGAATCTATTTTTATAGAAGGAAATATCCTTCTGTATGATCCTCAAATGAAAAGCTGTCATCCATTTTCTGAATAGGCTTTATCCCGCCTTCAATGGCTAGTTTTTGAAACTGCTGATGACTAGAAGCAATTCTTTATAACTCCCTAAATAAAGACATCAGTCTATCACCAAAACACAGTACATGAGCTGCAAGGGGCAGCTGTCTCCAAGGTGGGGGTGGGGAAGAAGAGCACTTACCAGGTTAGTTAAAAGCTGCTCAATGTTATTATTGAGTGTGTGTCAATGTGATGTGTCCTTACAATTTAAAGTGCTGCTTCAAGCAAAAGTTTTTTCTTCTTTTTCTTCTTAATTTATGCTATATTAACCTAAGTATATAAACTCTTCTGTGCAAAAGATTCTTACCCTACCATCAAAGGTAATTAAAGTCGAAAAGGAAACTTCAAAGCCAAACTGAGAACTGAATCTTAAAATGATCAGTTCATTTTAGGATTAAAGAAAAAGCATTATTCAGAGTTTCTTAGAGAAAAGCAAAGGTGAAACAAAAGTCTATAGTTCCTCATCCACATAGCCTACCCTCCCTCACCCTGACCTTGCCTCTTTATTGTACTCTTTATGTGAAATAGGATATATTGTAATTAGAATCAGTGAAAAAGTACAGTGTGATAAGCTATTCAAAAGCAAATGGATAGAGTGAGAATTTATCTTTCACGTAGCTTATGTGTTTTCTTCATAGGTTCCCTTCCTCCCTTCCGCTGCTTCTTGGAAAGGTTTAAGGATCTTTTTCTCTATATGTTTTGAAAAATCATAAAAATGCACTTAGTATAGATCTTTTAAAAATCTGTTTTTGCTGGGCATTTTAGTTCAGCTTCTATAATATGTAAAATCATGTTCTTCAGTCCTAGGAAATGTTCTGGAATTATTTCATTGAAGATTTCCTCTCTTTGATTTTCTCTTTTCTCTTTGTTCACTCTTTTAGATGGGTCTCCTGATATTCCATTTGTTTTTTTACCCCATTTAGCGTCTCTCTCTGTTTCTCTCCCTTCCATCTGTATATCACACATACACTTACACATACACACACACGTGTACACACACAAGATGTCTTCTCTTTTAACCTTGGTTATGAAATGAAGTATCAGTAAGATATTTGATAGCATGGTCCTTTTCCACTCTTCATGATAGGCCATAGATAGATAGATAGATAGATAGATACAGATTTTAATCTGGAAAACTCGGGTTTCTCCATCGAATGATTTTCTTTTATCATTCTCTGATAATGTGTTTATTTCTGGAGCTCATATTAATTTATCAGAACTCCTAATTAGATACTTAAATTCATTGACTTTTACTTATGACATTTCCTATGACATTCTCTTTTTGTTCTCTTTCCTAGAAAATTTTCTTGACTTCTTTTAAACATTGTGTTGAATTTTCAATTTCTGCTTTTGTATTTTTAACTTTTAGGAGAGCTTTCTGCTGTTTTCTGATTATATACCTTTCTTCTGTAACAACGTTTTTATTTCATGAACGTAATATCTTATCACTTTGTGAATTGTGTGTTGATTCTTTCTTCTCTATTATTTCCATTTCCTACTAGATGTTTATATTTGTTGTTGTTTGTTTGATTTGATTTATTTATACTTTCAGACTAGATAATCCAGTGTCTATTCTGTTAACATTTGAGAGTAAAGCACTGAAATTTAATGATAAGGTCTGTGTATGGATACTTGTGTCAGAGAACTTTTAAATTGTAATTTTTAGTGTGGTATAATTGTGGGGTGATCTTGTCATTCTACAGGGAGAATTATCAAATATGAGTATTGGATATGATTTTTTTCTTGATACATTTGTTTCCGTCAGATATGAATACTCCTTTTTCCTGCCCAGTGATATAAATCTATCTACCAGAGTTCTATAACCACAATAAAGAAAGTGAATCAGGGGAGAGGATGGGTCTCACCCCTCAATTTGTATTGTAGCCATTATTTGTCCAGGCAATGCATGTGTGTGTATTTACATATCTATATAGTTACATATATGACACATATGAAAATTACCAACCTGAGAAATGTAAATATAAAATACCTGCATCTAGACCAGCATAGTCATTTTCTAAAGTTATGTTTTTTCTTATACAATGTGACTGTACTTTTTGTCAGCTAAAGAGGAAATGTAACCATCCAGAAAAATTGCTGGCCTCCTAGAAGTGTTTCCAAAACATGACTGTGCATTAGAATCAACTGGAGGGTGGTAGTGTACTATATTTGACTATTTCCCAAACTATACTTACTAGGTCAGAATTTTGGGTTCTGAGGCTCTAGGATCACCTTAATTATCATAATTTTTATTTTACCACTCTTTCTGATGCAGCTGAACCAGTGAGAAGCATATCGTAATAAGTGGCCAATAGTAAAGAACTTACAAAAATAAAAATAACTATCAGAAATAAATTATCACAGCAGTAAAAAGCAATAAATTGGGAATATTTCCTTCTTCCAAATTCTAGTTCTTTAAACTGGGATTCTAAGAAGTGTTTATTTCTGCACCAAACAACCAGGGTAAAAAAGGAGAAAAAATCCAAAAGTTTACTTTTCTCCAGTGAAGAGCTCTAAGAAGCATCATAGTGAAGAACTGTGAGGCTGGATTTATCAGCTCAGTCGTTGTTCAATGTGATCAAAATGATGAGAAAACAGGACTTACAACCTAGGTCATTGACCCCACGACCAGGCAATCTAAATTATTGTTCATAGAATATCAGGAGAACTTACATGTATATTTTAGGCTAGTAGTCAATAACTAAAGTCAATAGACCAATATTTTCCAAACTTGCTTAATCCTTAATATCACCTGGTATATTTGTTAAAAATAAAGATTTCTGACCCTAATAAAAATTACTACACCTTAGAATTTAGACTCTATATAATATTCATGAAAATCTGTATTTTTAGCAAATGCTTCATGATTTTTAAAAACAGGCATATTTGGATAACCTTGTGCTAGGCTCTCAAATTCATTATGTCAGGAACATGTGCTTTTTTTTTTTTTTTTTTTTTTTTTTTTATCCTGGGATTCAAATTGCCTGACACTGAAGCATTCAATGCATAATTATGGGTAAGTAATTTTTTGCCAAGTAGTGTAAATTGCCCTCTAATGGAGAAGTTTCTATTTAAATATAAACGATTTATATTTATTGTCTAACTGAAATATTTGGAATTAACCTTCTCTTAATTATTGCTTTATACATTCAATTTAGGATTTATTTATGTATTTGGCATCATGAGAAATTTTAGTTGTCCAACTGATAGATACAAATGGGTATCTTATTATATATATTTTTTCCTTTGAGGGCTCACTTTTTTACTTTTATTTTTATTTTTATATTTTTAAACATCTTTATTGGACTATAATTGCTTTACAATGTTGTGTTAGTTTCTGCTGTATAACAAAGTGAATCAGCTATACGTATACATATATCCCCATGTCCCCTCCCTCTTGCGCATCCCTCCCACCCTCCCTATCCCACCCCTCTAGGTGGTCACAGAGCACCAAGCTGATCTCTCTGTGCGATGCAGCTGCTTCCCACTAGCTATCTATTTCACATTTGGTAGTGTACATATGTCAATGCTACTCTTTCACTTCATCCCAGCTCACCCTTCCCCCTCCCCATGTCCTCAACTCCATTCTCTAAATCTGTGTCATTATTCCTGTCCTGGCCCTAGGGTCATCAGAACCATTTTTTAAATTTAGATTCCATATATATATATGTGTTAGCATACGGTATTTGTTTTTCTCTTTCTGACTTATTTCACTCTCTGTAACAGACTCTAGGTCCATCCACCTCACTACTAATAACTCAATTTCATTTCCTTTTATGGCTGAGTAATATTCCATTGTATATATGTACCACATCTTCTTTATCCATTCATCTGTCAGTGGACACTCAGGTTGCTTCCATGTCCTGACTATTGTAAATAGTGCTGCAATGAATGTTGTGGTACATGTCTCTTTTTGAATTATGGTTTTCTCAGGGTATATGCTTGGTAGTGGGATTGCTGGGTCATACGGTAGTTCTATTTTTAGTCTTCTAAGGAAACTCCATACTGTTCTCCATAGTGGCTATATCAATTTACATTCCCACCAACAGTGCAAGAGGGTTCCCTTTTCTCCACACCCTCTCCAGCATTTATCATTTGTAGATTTTTTGATGATGGCCATTCTGACTGGTGTGAGGTGATATCTCATTGTAGTCTTGATTTGTATTTCTCTTATGATTAGTGATGTTGAGCATCCTTTCATGTGTTTGTTGGCAATCTGTATATCTTCTTTGGAGAAAGGTCTGTTTAGAACTTCTGCCCATTGTTGGATTGGGTTGTTTCTTTTTTTGATATTGAGCTGCATGAGCTGCTTGTATATTTTGGAAATTGACCCTTTGTCAGTTGCTTCATTTGCAAATATTTTCTCCCATTCTGAGGGTTGTCTTTTCAGCTTGTTTATGCTTTGCTTTGCTGTGCAAAAGCTTTTAAGTTTAATTGAGACCCATTTGTTTATTTTTTTTCTATTTCCATTACTCTAGGAGGTAGGGAAAAAGGATCTTGCTGTGATTTATGTCAAAGAGTGTTCTTCCCATGTTTTCCTCTAAGAGTTCAATAGTGTCTGGCCTTACATTTAGGTCTTTAATCCATTTTGAGTTTATTTTTGTTATGGTAATAGGGAGTGTTCTAATTTCATTTTTTTACATGTAGCTGTGCAGTTTGACAAGCACCACTTATTGAAGAGGCTGTCTTTTCTCCATTGTATATTCTTGCCTCCTTTATCAAGGATAAGGTGACCATATGTGCATGGGTTCATCTCTGGGCTTTCTATCCTGTTCCATTCAGCTATATTTCTGTTTTTGTGTTTGAACCATACTGTCTTGATTACTGTAGCTTTGTAATATAGTCTGAATTCAGGGAGCCTGATTCCTCCAGCTCCGTTTTTCTTTCTCAAGATTGCTTTGGCTATTCAGGGTCTTTTGTGTTTCCATACGAATTGTGAAATTTTTTGTTCTGGTTCTGTGAAAAATGCCATTGGTAGTTTGATAGGGATTGCATTGAATCTGTAGATTGCATTGGGTAGTATAGTAATTTTTACAAAGTTAGTCCTCCCAATCCAAGAACATGGTATATGTCTCCATCTGTTTGTATCATCTTTAATTTCTTTCATCAGTGTCTTATAGTTTTCTGCATACAGGTCTTTTGTCTTCTTAGGTAGGTTTATTCCTAGGTATTTTATTCTTTTTGTTGCAGTGGTAAATGGGAGTGTTTCCTCAATTTGTCTTTCAGATTTTTCATCATTAGTGAATAGGAATGCAAGAGAATTCTGTGCAATAATTTTGAATCCTGCTACTTTAACACATTCATTGATTAGCTCTAGTAGTTTTCTGGTAGCATCTTTAGGATACTCTATGTATAGTATCATGTCATCTGCAAACAGTGACAACTTTACTTCTTTTCTGATTTGGATTCCTTTTATTTCCTCTTTTTCTCTGCTGTGGCTAAAACTTTGAAAACTATGTGAAATAATAGCAGTGAAAGTGAGCAACCTTGTCTTGTTCCTGATCTTAGAGAAAATGGTTTCAGTTTTTCACCATTGAGAATGATGTTGGCTGTGGGTTTGTCATATATGGCCTTTATTATGTTGAGGTTAGCTCCCTCTATGCCTACTTTCTGGAGGGTCTTTATCATAAATGGGCGTTGAATCTTGTTGAAAGCTTTTCTGCATCTGTTGAGATTATCATATGATTTTATCCTTCAGTTTGTTAATACGGTGTATCACATTGATTGATTTGTGTATATTGAACAATCCTTGCATTCCTGGGATAAACCCCACTTTATCATGATGTATGATCCTTTTACTGCGTTGTTGGATTCTGTTTGCTAGTATTTTATTGAGGATTTTTGCATCTATATTCATCAGTGATATTGGCCTGTAATTTTCTTTTTTTGTGACATCTTTGTCTGGTTTTAGTATCAGGATGGTGGTGGCCTCATAGAATGAGTGTGGGAGTGTTCCTCCCTCTGCTATATTTTGGAAGAGTTTGAGAAGGGTTGGTGTTAGCTCTTCTCTAAGTATTTGATAGAATGCACCTGTGAAGCCATCTGGTCCTGGGCTTTTGTTTGTTGGAAGATTTTTAATCACAGTTTCAATTTCAGTGCTTGTGATTGGTCTGTTTATATTTTCTATTTCTTTCTGATTCAGTCTTGGAAGGTTGTACTTTTCTAAGAATTTGTCCATTTCTTCCAGGGGTCCATTTTATTGGCATATAGTTGTTTGTAGTAGTCTCTTATAATCCTTTGTATTTCTGCAGGGTTGGTTGTTACTGCTTCTTTTTCATTTCTACTTCTGTTGATCTGAGTCTTCTTTTTTTCTTGATGAGTCTGGCTCATGGTTTATCAATTTTGTTTGTCAAAGGACCAGCTTTTAGTTTTATTGATCTTTGCTATTGTTTTCTTCATTTCTTTTTCATTTATTTCTGATCTGATATTTATGATTTCTTTCCTCTGCTAACTTTCGGGGGGGGGGTTTGTTCTTCTTTCTCTAATTGCTTTAGTTTTAAGATTAGGTTGTTTATTTGAGATGTTTCTTGTTTCTTGAGGTAGCATTGTATTGCTATAAACTTCCCTCTTAGAACTGCTTTTGCTGTGTCCCATAGGTTTTGGGTGTCATGTTTTCATTGTCATTTGTTTCTAGTTATTTTTTGATTTCCTCTTTGATTTCTTCAGTGATCTCTTGGTTATTTAGTAGTGTATTGTTTAGCCTCCATTTTTTTTTTTTTTTTTTGCCATACGCGGGCCTCTCAGTGCTCTGGCCTCTCCTGTTGTGGAGCACAGGCTCTGGATGCGCAGGCTCGGTGGCCATGGCTCATGGGCCCAGCTGCTCCACAGCATGTGGGATCTTCCTGGACCGGGGCACGAACCCGTGTTCCCTGCATCGGCAGGCAGACTCTCAACCACTGCGCCACTAGGGAAGCCCTTTGTGTTTGTATTTTATACAGATTTCTTTCCTGTAATTGATACCTCACCTCATAACGTTGTGGTCAGATAAGATACTTGATACAATTTCAATTTTCTTAAATTTACCAAGACTTGATTTGTGACCCAAGATATGATCTATCCTGGAGAATGTTCTGTGAGCACTTGAGACGAAAGTGTATTCTGTTGTTTTTGGATGGAATGTCCTGTAAATATCAATTAAGTCCATCTTGTCTAATGTGTCATTTAAGGCTTGTTGTTTCCTTATATATTTTCATTTTGGATGATCTGTCCATTGGTGAAAATGGGGTGTTAAAGTCCCCTACTATGATTGTGTTACTGTTGATTTCCCATTTTATGGCTGTTAGCATTTGCCTTATGTACTGAGGTGCTCCTATGTTGGATGCATAAATATTTACAATTGTTATATCTTCTTCTTGGATTAATCCCTTGATCATTATGTAGTGTCCTTCTTTGTCTCTTGTAATAGTCTTTATATTAAAGTCTATTTTGTCTGATATGAGAATTGCTATTCCAGCTTTCTTTTTATATCCATTTGCATGGAATGCCTTTTTCCAGCCCCCCCACCCTTCACTTTCAGTCTGTGTTTGTTCCTAGGTCTGAAGTTGGTCTCTCGTAGACAGCATATATATGGGTCTTGTTTTTGTATCCATTCAGCCAGTCTGTGTCTTTTGGTTGGAACATTTAATCCACCTAAATAAGGTAATTATCGATATGTATGTTCCTATTACCATTTTCTTAATTGTTTTCAGTTTGTTTTTGTAGGTCTTTTCCTTCTCTTGTGTTTCTTTCCTAGAGAAATTCCTTTAGCATTTGTTGTAAAGCTGGTTTGGTGGTGCTGAACTCTCTCAGCTTTTCTTGTCTGTAAAGGTTTTAATTTCTCCATCAAATCTGAATGAGATCCTTGCTGTGTAGAGTAATCTTGGTTGTAGTTTTTTCACTTTCATCACTTTAAATATGCCCTTCCACTCCCTTCTGGCTTGCAGAGTTTCTGCTGAAAGATCAGCTGTTAAGTTTATGGGGTTTCCCTTGTATGTTATTTGTTGTTTTTCCCTTGCTGCTTTTAATATTTTTTCTTTGAATTTAATTATTGATAGTTTGATTAATGTGTGTCTTGTTGTGTTTCTCTTTGGATTTATCCTGTATGGGACTCTCTGCACTTCCTGGGCTTGATTGACTATTTCCTTTCCCGTGTTAGGGAAGTTTTCAACTATAATCTCTTCAAATATTTTCTCAGACCCTGGGACACCTATAATTCGAATGTTGGTGGGTTTAATGTTGTCCCAGAGGTCTCTGAGACTGTCCTCAATTCTTTTCATTCTTTTTTCTTTATTCTACTCTGCAGTAGTTATTTCCACTGTTTTATCTTCCAGGTCACTTACTTGTTCTTCTGCCTCAGTTATTCTGCTATTGATTCCTTTCAGAGAATTTTAATTTCATTTAGTGTGTTATTCATCATTGTTTATTTGCTCTTTAGTTCTTCTAGGTCCTTGTTAAATGATTCTTGTATTTTCTCCATTCCATTTCTAAGATTTTGGATCATCTTTACTATCATTACTCTTTTTCAGGTAGACTGCCTATTTCCTCTTCATTTGTTTGGTCTGGTGGGTTTTTACCTTGTTCCTTCATCTACTGTGTATTTCTCTGTGGGCGGACAGGGAATGAATCCCCTCTCCTCACACACCCTGAAACAATGGTCTCTTTACTGTTAGGCAGGTCCAGAGTTTTTCTCGGACTCCCTCCCAGCTAGCTGTGGCACACTGGCCCCCTTCAGGTTGTGTTCACACAGCCAACCCCAGTCCTCTTCCTGCGATCTGACCTCTGAAGCCTGAGCGTCAGCTCCCAGACCCCACCCACCACAGCAGGTGAGCAGAGAAGCCTCTCGGGCTGGTGAGTGCTGGCCGGCACTGATCCTCTGTGTGGGAATCTCTCTGCTTTGCCCTCTGTGCCCATTGCTGTGCTCTCCTCCATGGCTCTGAAGCTTCCCCCTACCTTGCCCCCACCCCACCATCTCCACCAGTGAAGGGGCTTCCTGGTGTGTGGAAACTTTTCCTCCTTCACAGCTCCCTCCCAGAAGTGCGGGTCCCGTTCCTATTCTTTTGTCTCTGTTTTTTTTTTTTTTTCTTTTTCCTTTTGCCCTACCTAGGTACATTGGTATTTTCTTGCCTTTTGGGAAGTCTGAGGTCTTCTGCCAGCGTTCAGTAGGTGTTCTGTCAGAGTTGTTCCACATATAGATGTATTTTTGATGTATTTGTGGGGAGGAAGGTGATCTCCACGTCTTACTCCTTCTCCATCTTGAAGGCCCCCTGGAACATTAAAATTCTTAACTATGTTATTTTTCCCTCATGGTCTGGAAGTTCTACATCTAACTTGTATTGCATTCAAATTTAATTTGAAGTTTAAAAAAGAGCTGCATTGTAAATATTTATATCTAAGTTTCTCTAATTATGAACACTGAAGTTATATCCTGTTTTTAAATATCTTGTAGGGTAAAATTAGAAATTCATCATCTTTTCTGTTGCTAAATTTTAAAGGTCCCAAGAATGTGCAGATTTTAAGCACAGGTATTATTTTTATTATTTCGCTATGTGACAGGCATTTTTCTTATTTTAGTTTTACCTCCATTGAGAATATCCTATGCAAAGTATTATCACTTGTTATTCTTTCCACCCGACAGAGCTGTAACAATACTTCTCTGCAAGATTAATGCTTATATCTAATGCTTATATAATGTTATATCTAACATCATTCCATGATGGAATATATGCATAATTTGGAAAGAGTTTTCAGTACTTTGCTTATTTTGAAAATGGAGAAAGACAGTGTATTCGATCTCCTAGCTGTTCTATTTCCATATTTATTTTGTCTATCGTTTATTCTTCAAAGTATGATCACTTATAGGTTGTTTTCTGTTTGTTATATGATTAAATAAATTTACGTGATTGAAAGTATAATCTGGATTGGTAAAATGGGATTAGAAGTTTTGGTGTGGGTATGGACAATATCATGCAATAGTTTATATGTGGTTAGAAGACAGAAGGACTCCAGGAAGAACCAAGAAATTTCAAGTATTTCTGATTTGTACTCTCTTATCAAAAGTAAAGTCAGAATCCAAGAGTTTCAGCTAAGTACGATTGGCTCCACATTGCATACAGAATAAAATCTTTCTAACTCTGACTTGTGACTTCTGACTTTGACTGTGAGGATAGTCTTAGAATACAGGATTGTCTTATCTGAAACCAAGCTCCCACCAAATTTGACTTCTCTATACTGAAAACTGACCTCATTTTCTCACTGACTGCTTGTCCTAAGTTTTCTGATTTGAATGTTTTACTTCCTCCTCTCTCTTTAACAGTGCTCATTTTAAAAAGTCTAGCTAAAATTCCGGCTCCTAGCTATTGCCTTCTGTGAACACATTATTTGTAGATGATCTTATTCTCCTCCAAGCTCTGATGATATGTGTCCAAACCAGTTTTTAACTAATTTTGAATTAAAGTTTTTATTGAGATAATTGTAGATTCACCTACAATTAAAATAAATAATAGAGGGAGATCACACCGATAATTGACATTGATAATACTCCGCTGATCTTATTCAGAGTTCCCTTATTTAACTTGTATTCATTTGTGTGTATGTATGTGTGTGTGTTTGATTTTTAACTTTACTTGTCTCTGATATTGCTTACTACTTAAATATAATCTTTCTCTCTCCATATAGATTATGGCATTTGGGACCTCGGCTTATCTCTCTTTTTTTTAGGTAACTGACACTGCATTCAGACACATTACTTTATAAACAAAATTCATGTAATAAATAATATTGATTGATTGGTCAGGTAACGGGCTGATTATTTTCCTTCATTTCTCTACATGTTTGAGCTTTGGAGATAGAGGCCACTATTATTTCTTTCTCAGGCAGTGATCTTCAACTATATACTAGAAAACTATAAAAATCAGTGAGGATATTTTTCAGTAATACCTTTTCTCAATTTGGAGTTCCTGATTTAGTAGCTATGGGGTTAGTTCTGGGAAACTGTGATTCTCTAGGTGTGTCTTTTGAGAGTCTGGCTTTGGCCATACAGCCCTAAGCCATGTGGTTTTATATCAGAATACTCTTTAGAGATTGAAAAACCAGAAAGAAAGCCTACTGTGCTTATTTCTAGGATGTGATAAAGACTGAATGGTGTAAGTGAAGTGAGTGATGTGTGAAGGATTACACAATTAAGAAATGTTCTCGAGGGCTTCCCTGGTGGCGCAGTGGTTGAGAGTCCACCTGCCGATGCAGGGGACACGGGTTCGTGCCCCGGTCTGAGAAGATCCCACATGCCGCGGAGCGACTGGGCTCGTGAGCCATGGCCGCTGAGCCTGCGCGTCCGGAGCCTGTGCTCCGCAACGGGAGAGGCCACAGCAGTGAGAGGCCCACGTACCGCAAAAAAATAAATAAATAAAAAAGAAAAGAAAAGTTCTCAATATCTTGAGTTTATCAATGGTATAATCGCTAATCCTAAAAAGAGTGCTCCATGTCACCAAAAATTTGAAACTCGTGTGTTAATTTATACATGCTCTGTAATTTTCCTTTGATTTATTCTATTCCCCTTCATAGCACTGGTACAAAGAATATCATGTTCCTACAGTCAGGATTATGAAATCTAAATCAAAAATTAAAAAGTAGGATTTTAGTAGGCATATAAAAGAACTCCCTAACTCTCAAACTTAAACCATGTATTGATTATAAGAAATAAATTACTGAAAATAATTTTTAAAACTGGATTACTTATGGGCATATAAATAAAAATAGCATCAACATATGAAGTTTGGGGGTGTTTGTAGCCTACAAATAGCTTTAATTTTCATGACTTTTAACATTTACAAATATTAAATTATTTTGACATTATTAACAACTATTTATTAAGGTAAAGGTAAAAATGTAAAAAAAGTGTTTGACACATATTAATTATATTATAATTATATCAGTATATAGTACACAATATACATTATGCTGTTAGCTACATATCATTCAGTTTAGTATATAACTATACATTGTTGTATAAAACCATATACTGTATATTATATATATTTATAGCTATTATAGATTATTCTAACATAGATTGTTTAGAAGTATAAAAGATATGTAAATTAGGTGCAATAATTATCCTTATAAGTAATACATCATTTTGTAAGTTGGAATATTTGAAATCCTTGACAAAGTTTTCCCTAAATCAAACTTGGAAAATCAATAGTAGAAATAACAGAGATTTTAGGACTTTTCAATGATTAAATGATTTTAAGTGAGATTTGATATGTAATTACATTTATTTAAGTGATTCTAGCAATGCAGGAACAAAGAGTAGTAGAATGTAAATATAGGAGTCATCTATTTTTATTTCTATCGTAAAAATTTTATGATATTTAATTGAGAAATGTAAACACATTTTTTTCAATGTTGCTGAAACTATACTATACAGGTCAAAAGAAGGAAAAGTTTTGTTGGGGGGAAAAAGATACTTCCTTTGAATTGTTTGAGTAAAATCAAAATAACACATCTAGTTCTCTGAAATGATAGTCTTTTGTGAGCACACAATGTAATGGTATCTGCCTATAAAAATTAAAGGAGTAAAATATTAGTATGGAATTATGGTGAATTAATAAATTGCATATAAAAATATACAAAATACAGTATAAGGAAAATGGAATATTTATCAGTTTATAAAATAATAACTTTTGAAAGTTATAGAGATTGAAATGTATCACACAGAAAAGCACTGATATAATTATATTTCAGATTCTCTATATGAAAATAATTTAATGAAAAGGAATCAATAGCTGGGGATATATTTTTATTAAGAATTAATTTAAAAGGATTATTTTAATAAATATGAAAAATTTAATCTCATGTAAATGAGCAAATAATACAAACAATAGAAATAGAATGACAAATGGTACATAATATCTAAAAATAAGGTTACTATTGCCAGTAATCAGGATATAAAAATTAAAAGTTTTGAGTTACTATTTAAAAACTAGTATATTGCCTCAAACACTAATTAACAGAATATTTCATGCCAGTAAACTACTGAATTTGATAAAATAGATTATTCATTGCTTGAAAGAATATACCAAAAATATTTTCAATGATCATGTTCACATTGATTAAGCATGCCACTCTATAGGATTTATCCCAGAGAAATAAATATTTTTTTCAAGAGATAAACAGGGTGATTGCATAAATGAATTTGCTTCACTGATATAATGCAATGAAGGAAACGTAAATATTATATTTAAATAAATGAAAACAACCTAAATATCCCAAAACAAATGAAAAACTAGATTGTATTGCATTGAACTCATGGAATATTGGACAATAATTAAAGTTAAAATCATAAAGCCAATTCTAAAACATGAAAACCTGTATTAAATGATATGAAAAATAATCAGAAGACAAAATTGTTTGGATAATATGATTATTAAAAGTTATATCATATATGAATCTTTGCATATGCACATAATAGCTTTCATTTTAGGTTGTGGGCTTACATTTCTGCCTTTTTTACAAAATTATAAAAATCCTATCTCTGTAAAAAATAATGTATTGTTGTTACATTTTTACCATCAAAGGGGAAAAAATGCTATTTCAGAAAAATGAACAAAAACAATCTTTCAGTAAAGCAGGTATATAACCTAGTTAAATTTGCTTGAAATAATTAGAAAGCATACATTGTAATAAAATTTAAAAGGAAAGATAACAGATGTTAACTTTATTTCTTGGCTGCATGATTTCATACAGTAATCTTTTTATTCAATAAATTAATGTCATAAAAGACACTGACTGCAGATGTATTGTTGATTAAGTACAATAAATGTCAAACAAAATGGAAATAGTTAGCAAAAGAAATAATTATATATACAGAAATTATACGAGTATAATTTCCACACACATAGGTAAATAAAAAAATAAATCAATGAAGAGCAAACTCTAAAGTTTAACATTTACTCTGTAGTGTAAAAAGGTACAGAAAATATCTGTTCTGAAACACATTTTTAAAGGCAAATGTCGTTCTAGGCATTAGACTTTGAAAAGATAGGAGAATGCTTTTTAATGAATGTGAAGTAATATTTCAAGGGAAAACTATTCTCTAATAGAAAGTTACTATTCATAGAAACTAATTATAAGAGAGGATTTCACTAATTTTAAAGGTGTCTGACCAAGGTGAAAAATTAACAATGAATCATATTGCCATTGGCTGATCATCTGGTGATGTGCCAGCACTTCATCATGTGTGTTTAAGAACCCATGGAGTTTATTGACCCACTCACCACAGGTGCATTCACCACAAGATTGCTGGGTGCTTGTAGAATGTGAAATCATTAAATGGTATATTTTAAAATCCTAAATTACAATGAAAATTCTTTTGTTTTTCACTAAGATATTCATAATTCTTTATAGTGAGAAGTAATTACTCTAAGTGATTAATTGACAGATAGACTTTAATTAGCTAATGCTGCATTTGTACTTTCATAATTTAAAAGGAATGTAAATGAGTCAGTCATTAATAAAAATAATTTTTTATTGGATTGGCTTCCTTGAGATTAAAAAATGTGTTTTTTTCAAATATTTTCTTCATCCATAGGAAATATAAAAATTTTGACTATTTAAATTTGCTAGCATTTATCCAAATACTTTATGAGACAATAATTGACCTTATATCTTCATAGCTCAGATGAGGTTTGGTAATGTTTTGACAAAATGTACTGACGACTTAGTATGGGAAAAAATAACAAAACATATTTTTAAAACATAATTCTTCATTTTTGAACTAAAGAGATCTAACCTTCTATACTGGACTATATCTCGTTCAATAAAATCATTGCATGTTTTTAAAAGGACTCAAAACTGGCAAAAGGTTTTGCATGTGAAAACAGAAATATCCTAAATTAGCACTTTTTAATAATACACAAAGAAGTTGGTTAGTGTGAAATAAATGAGATTGATGCGGGGAGCAATCCACACATATCAAAAGACAACAGTAACATTTTCTCTGTTGATGTTGAAAGTTTGACAAGCTTCTTAAATTTAATTTAACATAATATCTTATATGATGTTTAATAAATGATGCATATGCTTTAAGTAATATTTTTTCCAAGGTACTTTTTATTAAAGATATTTCCTACATGACCAACATTTTTAAAAGGAAAATATTCTTCTTTGAATTAGAAAGAATTATACCTAAAACCTCTAATATCTGTAAGAGAACATTGTCAGATTTTTATTTGCCTGAGGTTTTCCTATGTGTGTGTGTGTATGTGTGTGTGTGTGTGTGTTTTCTAACAAAGGAGAACAAAATCTCAATCAGTACACTTGGAAGCATCTGTTATTTTTAGCCAGATTTATATATGTCTGTATGCTTCCTTTTCTACTAAGAGAAAATAGTAAACTGGGATAGTCAAAAGAAAAATTCATTTGTAGAATCTACCGAGACTACTTGTCACAGCAGTTCAATACCACAGGTTGATTAACTTGTTTTGCATATATTATACTTATTTAATTTACATTTAAGAATGTTTTCCAAATTAGCTCTCAAGATTGAAGGTCGTTTTACTGATGTCTTTCTTCATAGCTCTTTGCAATCTCTAAAAATCATTCTGTCTTCTTATATTCTGCTTATGAGATTATTTCTAATATACCTCCTGGGAAATATTCTCTTTGAAATTGCAACACTTAATGAAAAATATATACATATTCATCATTAAAAGGAAGATACTGAAAAAATATTGCTGATATATAATCACTCTGAGCAGAAGAATTATTTTTAACATGAAAGAAATCATTAACTGTAAATAATCCAGGGATCAAAGATCTGAGGGGAAAAAAAAAAAAAAAAGAAAAGTAAGCTAGAGGGCAGACTCTCCACCCTATGTGGGCTGGATGAAGGGGCTATCTGAAACACAAGCTCAGAGAGGAAAATAGCACAATTCTGCCAACACCAAGACTCTCTTCAGGATAGACCAGGAAGCATTAAAGGACTCGACATCAGCTATTATAAGTAGTGGAAAGGAGTGTGATTTTTTGGTTAACTGCTTTCCACTTTAACAAACATATTAATGATAAAGAATGTTTCTATAATTCTGGCTAACCTTTTAATGAAGGGAAATAAATACATGGTTTTGGAAATTTGTTTTCTTCACTAAAACTCTCACTCCATTTGAAAAATGAAGATTTATTTAATGCATTTCCGGTCATACAAATTACACTTCAGATTTAGGATTTTCAAAACAGATCATTAGGCTCAATCATGTCATTTTAGGATTTACTTTTAACAACTAATCCTACTAAATTTTTTGTATCACTCAGTTTTTAGAACCTTAGAAAAATGCAATTAGAAAAGTGAAATGATGAACAAATACTAAGATCATAGAAAGCTGGATAATTTTGTAAAAGTGAGTTATTATCTTTTAAGTTGACAATATTTAGCACAAAGACTATAATGAATAGTAAAATATAGGAATGTATGTTTTTCAGGATAATAGTGAGAGTGAGATACTTTGAAAAAAGTTAAACTATTTTCTATTAACTGTTTCATGACCAATTAAAATATTAAGAGCCTATAAATTAAAATCATGAAACATGATAGCAAAGTTAACTCGGTTTAGAAGAATCAAGAATATGTCCTCAAAATTATTTTATTTACATGATAAATAGATAAATAGATATAAGAATAGAAGTACCTAACTACACAGAACTTCCAAAACAAACTGGATGTATTCATAAAGTATCATCCTATAAATGGTTTGATGTGGGCAAGTTTCCAGATCCACTCCACTGGCTTATTAAGTTCTGAACTATTTAGATTTTCCATTTGTTCCTGAGAAGAAGTGGAAAGAACATTGTCTTTGAAGTAAGAAAAAGATATTTAATTCTAACTTTGCTGTTTATTAGCACTCTGACATTGGGCAATTTAGAGAGCCTGAGCTGAAGATGGATCACACTGTCAAATATGACAATAATAATACATAATCACAAAGTTATTGTGATAATTAAATTAAGTCATACATGGAATTACAGTGATGAGCAATTACTAAGTGCTCAATCATATAATGTCTTTTTCTTTTACTTCCAAGACTCAGAAAAATGTTTGAGTACCTAGGTCCAGTGATGGACTGACCTGGGAATAATTTAGTTGAAGGTCAGTGTGTTTTCCTGATATTAACTGAATTTTGGTGCTTGTTTGGCCTGTAATGGATGCATACTACATATACAAAAGTGGGGCTTAAAACTACACCCTTGTCTGTTTCCACTGGTTATAAACTGACTCCAATAACTGTGTAATGTGGGAATTAGTACTATTCATATTCCATCTCTAGCTGATAAGATCATAGCAAAATGACTCCTAGATAGAATGTAATCTTTATTTTCTCCAGTATATAACTTTTGTGGTTTTTATGATGCTTTCTTTTTGAACATTGATCGCAAGCAAAATGTTGTAACCATATTAAAAATTGATGTTTGAGATTTACTTACTACACTTAGGTTACACTGTGATCATCATTGAATAAATTTTTAGTCCTATGGGAATATTAGAACTTTAACTTGGGTGACCATTTTGCAACATCTCTCCTCCAACCTTGACAAGTTTACTTCAAATCCTAAATAAAATAAGTAAATTCAGAGGCAGGAATGGACCCAATAATAACAGGTGCTATTTCTGTCCCCATCTTGTGCATCCAAGATCAATACTACACCTAGGCCTCTACCAGAAGCAGTAAGAAAAATCATTCTTAAAGAACTTATATTTTAAGGAAGACAAATATATATATAAACTCTATATCGTACGTATAACACCTTTCAGACAGGCTGTTATTTTTGTAGTATACTTGGGAGTTGGTGTAATTATTGTTTGTTCTAAAAGATAAGAGATTTAAATTTTCTTTTTAAAAGAAAATTGATTTACAAGAAAGAGAAAAATGCCATGGCTAGCTTGTTTTGATATATCAAACTGAGATTATTCTCATTTTCATAACATCAGTTTTACCTAGTGTACTTTAAAGTAAAATTTACAAAGATATGCAACATAAGAATAAAGCCATAACTTAATAGTATATTTGTATACATTCTTTTTGAATACTTTCCCATATTTGTTGATTGTTCAATTACTGATCTGAGACACAGATATTCCTTTATATTTTATTAAATGCAAGCTGACATCTGAAAATTATTCTTCCCTCTTTCAGCAAACGTATTCCATTCAGAAACTAACATTATCAAGATGTTATTGGCACACCATAGTTTGCAATTAGAATAAACATTTAACTGAGTCTTCAGTCATTACTATAATTTACTGTGTTATTATATTTTCAATAGCATAGAATAGAAACTCAATAACAAAAGGACATTTTTTATTTGTGATTAAATTTATCTCTGACATGAAACAAAAATTTTGTATAGTTTCTTATATGAATTGTACTATTTTTAATAGGAGTTTTTTTTCTATTTGGCAAAACATAGTCAAGTAGTGATATTTTTTAAGTGACACATAATTCATTTTGAGATATTGTATCATTTTCTCTCAAGAATAACTTTAGGGGGCACTGTGCTGCCAGTAGAGAGCTCTCCCTGGATGCCAGATAATATTGTTTTCTTTCTTTGCATATGAAAATATCTTAACAAGTTTTTTAAGGAATCATGTCAAAAATATTAAACTTTTTAAAATTTGTTTTTCACTACAACACTGCCTAGAAAAGCAATTTTGAAAGTTGTTGGAGAAAGTGTGTTACTAGAAAAAAAAGTTGCCTTTCAATAGTAACTTGGAGCTAAAGGTTGTTACCTCCAGTTTGTTTTGGATTTAGGAACCAAACCATCCAACAAGCAATACACAGGAAAAAGCAGAAAAGCATCTCACCTTAGAGCAAAAATGGTGTGGTAAGACTATTTACAGTAATAATTGACTGTATCAAAACAAACAAAAAAAAAACCTTGTTAGTTGTCTGTAAAATATAGCAGCTAGCCAGAACCAAAATTCAAGGTGTAGAGAATTTTTTTACAAACTTTAGTTAACAGGAAAGCCAACAGGAAAAGAGAAACAACAGTGACAACAACAAAAATAAAATGGTACAAGCATATATACCCATATGGTGTTTCCAGTGGCTTAGCCCTATAAACCTCTCCTCCGCCCCCATTCCATCAATCATCTCTGACATCTGTATTATATTCTGATTCCAAAGCTGTTCTTTTGTCATCTGGAGAGATCAAAGCAAAGGCTTCTGAAGAAACAATGCAACCTGTTAACAGAAATCCCTTGTCTTTGCATGTATCCTTCTGATTGTCTGATTGTAATAAATTAATTCAGTTGCTTCTCATAGAGCTACCTGGAGGCTTTCTGCAGTCTACATCCAAATTATACAGCACTAGCTAACATAGTTATACATTTTTATTTTAGATATTTCAGGACCAATTAAAATGCTTGTCCTTCATATTAGAAATGTATTATTAATATCTCTTCTTCCTACATTTTCCGCTGATATTTTTAGGCTAATGCCTTTGACACATGCATGAATTTCATAGTAAAGATGCAGAGCTGGTTGATTTGGAAGAGAAAATATCATTTTTTCATATATCTTAATTCCCCAGAAAATATATGCTTAGATATGAAAGTCACATGTAAAAGAAAGCAAATAGGTTTGAAGGAATCACAAATATTGAAATAGAAGTATATTAAAGAACAGTGAGAAATTTTTTTTAAATGTTGATTTTGGGGAAACAGATGAACACTCATGCTACTAGTAAAAAGGAGTTTAGTATATGTAATTGATCTGTTCAAAAGGGTGGTGAATTGATGTTTAGTATATTTCAATTGTTACCTTATTGTTTTGCTACTCTTTTTAAAAGTCTGTTAACTGTTATAATGGTGGAATAATATAAAGAATATGAGTCGGCAAATAATAAGCATTTAACAAATATTTCGCTATCATCACATATATATGACATATGAGAGCGAATACCTAGCAGTTTTCTTAAGAAAAAAATGAAAAGATCTAAGAAAAATTGTGGGTGGGTTTTTTCTTTGCTAGAGAATAGAAATGGTGAATAAATTAAAGATTCAAGTCAGTTCCTGATTATATCTTTAATTAAATACTAAAAAGTTTATGTAAGTAGCTATCTTTATTTAAAAAGCTATTTAACTTTAAGCCTGCATTTTTAGAATCATTCGTGCGTCAAGTGAATTACTTTCTTCTTTCAATTCTGTATTAATGTAATTATTGAGGAAATTATTTGTTATAATGATATTTAAGATCATGTGAAGATCTCAAGATACATTGTTTTTGAATGTCAAATGTATTTAGGGTTTCAGAATAGTTTTCTCTAGATGTATTTCCAAGCATTCCTATTCTTTTAGGGCTTAAGTCAATGAGGAGAATTAAGAAGACTGGAAGAAAGAATATTAGATAATCCCAGATTTTATATCTTTATCAGTGCTCATTGGAAGAATTTTAGGAGATTAGCAACAGGCTAAGTGGATTTCTTACTTCCTCCTGTGAAATTTAATAATATTCTTTATCTCCTGTTTATGGCTTTGAAGAAGTTCAACAAAATTTATAAAGGAATTTCTTGAAACCCTTTGCCATCTCCTTCCCACATAGGTATGTTCTTCACGAAAATTCTCTTAACATGCTTTTTTTCGTGGAATTTCAAACAATAAAACTAGCGGTTAGGCACATAAAATGTCTGTTGCAGTATGGATTTTGTGATCCTCAGTGGAAATTGTTAATATTTTAAAAATAACAATTATAATTTTATTCTGCTCTGCACTTTCTGTAGTGAATTTCTGATGGTGCCTGGCACCTTTAGATGCAAACACTACCACGGAGTTTCTGTGTCACCGAGTACATGTATATTCCCTAGAATATGGTTCTGTTTCACAGTAAACAATATACTATACCATCTTTTTTGAATGTCTGTTTGAGAGTCCAGGTTTTAATATAAGCTTCCCCCCCCATATCAAGGTTTATAGTTTTTTTATAAAACCTGGAGAATTATAACATTTTCTGTACGGTTTGATTATTTTAAAAAATTAAACTACAAAGAATATTTTTATCTGTTTATTTAGACCTGTTTTTTCAAGGACTAGGTTTTCTTTTAACAATTATGCATTAAATTAATGGAGAGAATAGAATCGTCATATGTTAATATGCACATATACATGAATGCATGTATCAGTAAAATAAAATACATGAAATAGCTTAATTTAATATTTTGCACCCTTGAGTAAGAAAAATATTCAAATCAACAATGTTTTTATGAAGAATATACGAAAACTATAAAATTTACTTACAGAGATAACTGAAAACATTTTGCTCATCTATATTTATTAAGAGCATTCCCAAAAATATATTCCCAAAAATATTCATTGCAATCCAGAAACATTTTAAGAGTGAAGTAGAATGGTTATTTGTGGACATGGAAGGATATTTTTACATATAGATAAAACAGTCTTCCCTGCTAATAATATCTGTGGAAAAGTCCTTTTTGGACTAAATTTTGTTAGCTTTTTTTTTTTTTTTTAAGTTGTGTATACAAGAGTAATAAAATAACAAAGTCTCCTCAGGGATAATGCATTTGCCTTTTTTTTCTAATACTCTAATTTTTAGTCATTGTTGGTGTCATTTAAGGTCTTCTATACAGGGTGTGCTCTGGAACCAAAAGCATCAGAGTCTCGCAGGGTATTGCTAGAAATGCAAAAACATTAGGCCTAGCTGCAGATCTACTGAATCAGAATCTGCATTTTAACAAGATCCCTAGATAATCTCTATACCACATTTTTAGAAGCACCAGTAGAAGGTAATGAAGTCTTGAAATAAAATTTAGAAGCAATAACCAAAAAAGGCCAGGATAGAATGAAGGAACCCAGTAAAATGTTGCTAACCCTTACAATTTTTTTTTAACTCATCTGGCTTTATTTATGTTTAATGCAAGTATGCTATCTTTTTTCCTAGTGTTCTCCTTATTTACCTCCAGAATCCCCAACCCCTGTTATAATCATAGTATAATGTATAAATATCAAATTCTCAGTAAGAAGTTATTAGACACTGAAAGGTGTTTAAGGAATGGAAATGTCACCCCTTTGCCTTCAAGACACACAAAAAAGCAATGGCTGCTTAGTTGATGGCTTCTTTAAAGAGCACTAATGGCGTCACCTTCCTCCAGCAATGCCTGTCTGACTCAGCCATCCATAGCATGAAAGTTGAGTACCTCATCTGAGTGTTTCCGGTTTTTTAACTGAGCTATAATCATAAGGTTGCTGTGCTTCATAGGAAAGAAAACCGTGACTTTTTTACGGCTTTTGCTCGTTCATTGGCAAATTTGAATTTATCATAAAACTCACCAGGAATTTTTAAAAAAAAGAAAGATTGAACTGTTTTACTTGGATAAAAAAAAAAAACTAATGATTAGGAGGAAATGAGAACTTTTTAAATCTTTTTTTGCACACCATAATATGTATGAAGAAATATATGAATAAACACACATGTTCCTAGAATTTATATGTTGCATATTATCTTTTTTCCCTTGAGTGCTCTGTTATTAGGTAATATTGACTGTGGTATTTTAAGTATAAAATGGCAATTATGTTGAAACAATAAGAATAAATTTCAAATTGTTTTATTATATTCTTACTTCAGTTCCATATTTCAAAATATTTAAATATTTTCAAAGTAGTCAAACTTTATAATTGATGGCCTTTATCTTCAGCGTAAAATATTCATTCTAAATCAGGTGTTAGCAAACATTTTTTGTTAAGGTGAGATAGCTAAGACTTTGCGAGCCATACTATCTCTGTGTCAGCTATTTAACTTTGCCTTTGCTGCAGGAAAGTTACCATGGACCGTATGAAGATAAATGGACATGACTATATTTGAATAAAACTTTATTTACAAAATGAACCAGAAAGCTTGATTTGGCCCATGCTAATGCCCTTTGTACTTTTATTTACAAATAAAAAAAATTAAATAAAGTAAATAAGCTTATTCAAAATTCTAAATTAGTGCTTTCCTATGCAATACAAGCTTAAAAAGAAAATATGTATTTGCCCATTTTTTCAGGAAAAAGACTCATTTTTCCTGGTTTCTCCAGACTGGCATTTAAATAAAACTAGATAATTCCCAAACCTCCCATAACCGAGACTGTACAGCTTAGACTTAAGTGTTTCATGAGTTAAAATAATGCAAAATTTACAACCTTTCATTCCATGGGCAATTTCATTTTATTTGATTCAAACAGAAGGAGATTTGACTGGGAGGTTGTTGGGCTTGGCATGTACTCTTGTACCAACTAGTTCCAAAAAAAGAATATTGAAAGAGGCTTCTTATATACCTCTGGAATATCTTCACCTTAATTTTTATCTTTCCTCTGAGCAGTTTATAAAATATTGACTATTTTTGCCTCTTTCAGACTAGATTCCTTTGCACACATATTAGGTATTCATTGGTTATAATCTAGATTATATAGATTACAATGTTTCTGTTGTCAATATTGGTATATTTAACAGATCACACATTCTCTAGGATTTACCAAAAAATGTATATACCGAATATTTCAACCAATTGTATTTCATTCCAGAAAGAGTCTTCAATCTGTTTTTGGAGCAAGGGATGTGTCCCAATGTAAATTGCTTTGTAGTAGTAGTAGTAATAGTAGTAGTAGTAGTAGTAGTAGCAGTAGTAGTAGTAGTAATAGACTGGTTTAACATCCAATTTTAATTCTGCTATTTTAACTAGTAGGTAAAATTGTTGAAAAAAGGCAAGGGTTACTGATATGAATGAATTACAGTTATATTATTTTCCATGCAGATTAATGTGACAGTATTAAATCTGAAATTTAATGGAAGTCTACATCATAAACTACCATTTCTGTGGTTATTTTTATTAGAATCAGTATTTTGTACACCCAGTAGATTCTAAAATGGTAATGAGTAGGAGTATGCTTGGTCCCCAGATCTACTGCAAATATTGAGATACACAACCAAAAAATTACTATTAAAACACAATGTCTTTAGCATACAAACAGATAAGAGGGAGAAAAAATGCTTCCAGCATCAGTTATATTGAATTAATCCACTGAAAGCTCCTACATTTCAAAAGAATTTCTATGTATTTAGAAAGCCTTTAACAACATTTCTGGCTTCCTTGGGGCTCCTAAAGGGCTATGTGGTAGCAATAAAAAGCTCTTTACCACAGGGATCCCTACAATTAAGAAAAGCAGAGATTGTAAAAGTTTGCTAGTTTTGAAATATTAGCTTGCCTCCTACTTAAATCCAAACAAAAGCACACTATGGCTCTAGGTCAGCCCAATACAGACAAAACCCGAACTCTGATTTGCCACATACAAGGAACTATAATGGAGTGGAAGCAGCAGCTACTTAATATATGAGTTAAAATTACCCGTGACTGAAGAGAGCACATCAATCAAAAGTTTTGGCATGTAGTGAGCCAGACAAACCAGTGTGGTGAGCCTGAGGGCAGGAAAAAGCCTCTGTTCTGTATTCAACAGTTTTCAAATTACCATGACATCCCTTTGCATACACCACCCGACTTCCAGCAGGTGGATTTTTGAGGCATTGTGCTTGGAACACAAAGATGGATCAACTAAGAGCATTTGAGATAGTTTCCTGTTTTGTGTTCTGACATCTTGGGTTGTATAAAGGCTTCCAGATTCTTAGCATTTTTTAGTTGTTGGGGAAGGAATAAATATAGATCACTAAGAACAGAAAATTCAACAATTAGAGATGGAACAGGAACATCTGTAGGTGCAGATTTATGTTTTAAATAAAAATTGTACATTCACTTGAACCATCTCAACATAAATGCAATTTGTTAGTTTAAATGGTTTCATCCAAAGGCCTACTGTGTCTGGTTGTCTTTATCAATATCAATTAATTTTTAAATATCTTGAAAACCAAAAGAGAGCCTTTCTTAATAATTATGTGTCTAAATAGGAATTTTGTACAAGCATGTCCAGGAGGAAAGTGCAGTACACAGTTATTGCAGGATACAGCTCATCTTTCACACACGAGTTCAGTTATTAATCTCAGAGTGCCCACAGCTCTATATAACTACTTTCCACTAAATCTCTGAGAAGCAGCGATGGAAAATCTAAGGGCAAAATTTGCTTCAGTAAGATTATGGATATGCAGAAATAAGATCAAATAATTCTGCCTGCTTTCTAAATCATTGTTTTTACTATGGCATAATATAAACAAGAAAGATATTCTGTTTGTTAAAATACCATATCCATTGTTAATTTCATTAATTAATCATATAAAATAACTCAGTTCTGAGTTACTATTAATATTTAAAAAATATTATAACATTTAAAATATTATAATTGCAGAGTAATAAAAAGGCTTATGTCTGACTGACTATAAAGCAAACAAAATAAGAACCTGATAGACGCAAAGTATCTGCTAAAAGTGTTTTGGTTACAGGGTCAGATAGGAACTGAATTAGTTGAATGAAAATGGTAAGAAGTGCTATGTTAATGCTATAAAGCTGGCAAATAATTGAGTCATTAACTTCAATAATTGTGAATGGACCCTGGATGGAAGAAAAAATAAATAAAGAAAAACATTTTGTTTGATCATTTTACCCACTGATTTAACCAGCTGAGACAACTGTGAAGTTACCATCTAAATGTTATGATATCCGTGTTTCAGGGCTCAAATGATAGTTTTCTCATGTAGCAAGCTGCTTTTTTCCCTGTACTTTAATTATTGCATATAATAATAGAAATATACATGTTCATGAAAGGGACAGAATAAATATAATTTCTTTTAACAGGAGAGAGACAAAAGAAGTTTTTAAAGAGATATTTAAAGTACTTTAGTTGTATTCCCTATGTAACCACTCTACCATACTACTTCATATATGGAATGATGGAATAAGCTTAAAATTATAAATATCTCCTGAAGCATAGGACAAAGTATTTAGCACAATAGTTTCTACATTTTCAAAAATATGTTATTCTTCTAACAATATGAATTTTATGATTTAACTTTAGTATATTCAAAATACAATTATAATACAAACATATTAAACTTGAAAAAAATTTAACATTATCCTGTAAAACTGAACTTTTGCAAACCTTACAACACAGCAAAAAACTCAGAAGAATATATCCAAGAGAATGTTGGCACAATGTACCAGGAAATGGTACAAAAATATTCATAGCCCCATTGTCTGTTATGGCAAAACACTAAGGATAAGGTAAATTTTCACTTGCAGGATAATACATTATAGTATATTTACAAAATAGAATATTATAGAACAGTTAAGATGAATGACAACTACAAGCAATAACATGAGTGAAGCTTGGGAACTGGAAAAAAAAGTAAGTTCAAAGAGTCAATATTCAGTAAAATACAACTAAAAATATATTACTTAGAAAACTAAAAAGAAAACACAGGGAAACTTTAAACACAGATGTCAGAATGTTGGGAGACAGTACAGATGAAGAACATACAGGCAGATGTAAGTTATTGGTAATACTACATTTCTCCAGTTAAATAAATAAATAACATAAAATATCATCTGGCAAAGGACAATTGATAATAGTGGCTAAGAACCAAAAATTATGATCAATCAATTCTGTGTACTTTAGATCCTCAATAAGAAAAAATAACAATGACTACATGTATTAGTAAGCTTGGGCTGCTGTAGCAAAATACCACAGACCAAACTACAGATACTTGTTTTCTCAAAATCCTGGAGGCTAGAGGTCCATGATAAAAGAGCCAGCAAATTCTGTTTCTGGTAGGACTTTCTTTTGCTGTGTCATCACGTGACATCTTCTTTATGTTTGCAGAGAAGCTCTCAGATGTTTCCTTCTCTTCTTTCAAAGACACCAGTACTATCTGATTAGGACCCCACCCTTCTGACCTCATGTAACCTTAATTGCCTACCTAAAAACTCTATTCTAAATACAGTCACTTTGGAGTTTGGGGCATCAACAGTTGAATTTGGGGGAAACACAATTCAGTCCATAACACTGCACAATGGTGATAATATTACATTCAAATTTTAAGAAACAAAATACTATATAAATATAAAATATTTACATTCAACAAATATAAACATTATATTTATAACAAAAATACAGTATTTTACATATTTAGAAATGCTTTCTAAAATTAAAAAAAGTATTATTCCAGTTTCTAAAGAAACTGCCTAGTATTCAGGAGGAATGTAGATATGGGAATATTGGAAAATAATGTGATTTTTTAAAACTACAGATATAAAATTATATATCTAAATAAATGTAACTTTCAAATAAGTTACTGTACTTAAAGATGCATGGCCTCAAAAAAAGTTTTCATTTAAAAAATATAGGAAATTCAATCAAAGCCAAGCCTTGTAAATAAGAATATAACTATGTTAAGAACCTCACTCTGAGTGAAAAAATATCAAAATTATACTAAAGTTATATCTTGGTTTCATTATTGAATTGATTTTCCGAGGTAACTAATTTGACGGAAATTGTTGAATAATAATATAAGTTCTCCTTTGTTAAAACAAAGCTTCATACTTTGTAAATACAACTGATAATATGGAAGTATTCACTTGACAGTATCTTTCTTCTATGGCAAATATAAAGTCAATGCTTTTATTCGTATTCAAATTTACCTATTTTACAGTACTGAGAAATGTCTAAACGATGTATAAAATCATATTTTCTTCCAGTTAAACAGACTTAAAATTTCAATACCTTTGTGATTCCATGTGCTTATCAGAATAAAATTACAACTAAATACTACAGAATTAAGACATTATATTATTACTCTTTTAAAATTTATTTAGCATCAACAAAACCCGTTTAAAAAATTTACATAGGGTATCTTTGTCTTCATTTTGAGTTTCTTCTTTAAGCTCCAGATGGGCCTTAGCCAGGATACACATTTATATATTTTTACAGACAAGTGAACACATATACTCATCTCTGAAATTTACAGCTCATCAATCTAGCTATTTTTCTGCTGTTTCCTTTTTAATTATACCTTTAAAAGCTTAAATGATCTTGGAAGAGTATTTGGCCATTCTTATAACCTTGTGATTTTGAGTCATGCCTAGGACTTTGCTCTGAGTGTTCCTGTGCTACACCTTTTGTAACATTACTTATGCAAATATGGAGAGCAAAAACAAAGGTTATCCATTTAGAGAATTGTTTCTTAAAATCATTTCCCTATATTTACTTGGTGCATCTGTTTCATGGAAATCTCAGTGAGGTCAGTGAGGATTCGAAGCGTGTGAAGATTTGGATCCATGCTAGTTTATGCTGGCTTGCTCTAGATCGATATCCATAGAAGCCTGCTGAAGGGCTGGTAGGAGCAGCAACGAAAACTCATTAGAGATGGAGCTCCAGTCCAGAGCACGCCAAGACCTGGGCTGCATGCTGTACCATGCCAATGCTTGCACATGTGAGATTTACAAAATGGGGTGGAGGAGATGAATGCAGGGGATGACAATGACTGAATGAATAATCAAGACTGAAAGACCCATGAGGCGAACAATATGTTTGCAAGGTGAAAGCCAGGCTGAGAATAGCCTTGAAATTTTAATTAATAAAATTAATCAGGCTACTTTATCCACCATTTTCTTGACTAGGTTTCTGAAATTACAATACAATGAAGCTCTATGAACACTCTTGTTGCATATAATTGCATTCCAACACTCTAAGGTCAAACCTAAGCTTTTCAGAAGCACAGTGGTCCCATTAGTAGCCGGTTTATGTACTTGCTCCCAGAAAGAAATCTTTATGAGGTTTTCCTTCACTGTCCTGTGACTTTTTCATCTGATTTAACAGTAATGACCTCTGTTGAGAGTGACTTCCTCTCGCAGGAAGCCACCTGGAGACCCAGGTGTTCCTCTGTGGCAGAACCGTGAGAACTGGTGACTATGTAACAGGTTTAACTGGTTCAAATTAAGCAGTAGACGCGATTTTTCTTTAGTGCTCCACCAACTCACTTGGTTAGGAGATTCTACATCTTCCAGAATTTAACATGACTTTTTGTCTTAAATAATTAATAGTTGTTAAATAACCCACACTCAGAGGAGATCCTTTTTAGATGTATTTTAGCTATGGACTCAAGAGCCAAAGAAAGAGACGTGGTATTTCAAACAACATGTCAGGGAGTGCGTTAGGTAACCACCCCTCAGGTTACCCCATGCAGGCTGATACTATTATGCTTTCAAATAACACCAACTCTTTTCTAAGAATGGTAAGAGCCCTCTAAGCTAGCCTCATACCAAACTAAAGAATTCCTTTAGCTACCACCTAGACAGTTGTTCAAACACAAAGCTCCTTTATTCATGAAGCAAGTAGTTTCACTAATTGAAGCCTCTTCCAGAGTTTTTGCTTGTTTGTTTGTTTTTTAACATAGCTGAAATCTAGTTCTTGTTATTTTTCACCTTTCTGTCCTGCCCTGCCATGTTTGAATTATAGGATAAGCCTATCTTTCCTTTCTGTAGTCCAATAGATTGATTTATTTGAAGCAGAAAAGCATAATAGTGCATGGAAAACTTTTTGGTCAAAAATTCTTTTTTTTAATCAAATGGAATAATGACAATAATGTCAAAAGTGACTCTCAAATGAGTATACACCCCGTTCTAAGTACATTATGTATATTAATCCATTTAATTCTCACAAAAGCTCTGTGAGTTAGATATTATTACTATCATTTACATTTTTCAGGTGAGGAAATTTAGGCACAGAGTGGTTAAGAAATCTGCCTAAGGTACAGAGCAACGTAGGGGAGAAGTGAGATTTATTAAAAATTCTTCCATATTAAAATGTATTTTAAAACAGAACCAACAGTCTCATATATGAGATGTAAAAGACAGTAGCAGTTGGTCATTCTGCCATACTTGATGATTTTTCGGTCGGTAGGGGTGTTACTCATGGACCCTACTAAGTACAAGCAGGCATACATTACATAGCAAATCATCACGGTGAAAAATGAAACATCTTAACAAAGAAGGGAGATTAAAGGAGAAGAAAATATTTAAATAACATGGTTTGGGTAGTTCCAGAAAATATTTTTATTGATCATTTGCAATCAAGGAAGCATACAGTAAAAATGTACATGAACGAGGGTACAACAAACAACTTTGGTGTCCTATTCTGCTGGAGCTAATGTTCAGGTATAAGCATGATTATTTCTTAAATACAATTCTACTGATACAATTTGGTCCCTTAAATATAACACTTAAGCAGATGTTAAGTTCACATACCTTTCCTTCATGTTTGCCTAGTCTCCTAAATGAGTAGATAGTAAAAAGCAAAAGGCTTAAATGACTTCCTAACTCAAATGTATATTAATCTTGCAAATACATTGGAAAACTAATAAAGCAAAATAAAGGTAAAAATGTTGTTTGTCAATATATCAATATAAGCATGCTGTTTTCTACATATGAGATTATTTTAGAAATTGACCATTTTTAACCCACCATCAGTAAGTATTGATTTTTCTCATAGTGAGGATATATTGCCCTAATCCATCCAGAATCTTGTTGAGTCTCAGCAATAATCAAGAACAGGTATTGTCAGTGCATAATGGTAGTCAGAATAAATGGGTTATAGACCCAGAAAAATTAAATTTCTAGCTTTAGCTTCAGCATTGTCATGCTAACTAACTTGTTAAACTACGACTGTAAAATATAGATTATGAAAATATGTGATATATTCACTGTTGACACTTCTATTTATCATTTCAAGCAGTACCTACTGAGCATACATAAACATATAAGAGATATCACTTATTAATAGCACAGATTCCAAGCATTGTGCTGCTTTCTGAGATGCCATTATTAGGTAGAACCTAGCCCTTTCCCTCAAGGAGATTAAAATCAACTAGATAATAGATTCACATAAAGGTATATGTACTACAATTATAGTATACTTTCTTCCTCTCTCTTTCTCCCTCTCTCTCTCTGTCCATATATATACATATTTCTTTTTAACAAACATATTGAGAAAGAGGGAGAAGGAAAGGGAGGGAGAGAGAAACTGTAATCCATTTACTAGCTAAAGTATGAACAGAATGCTAAAATAATTCTGTGATAATAGAGGAAAACTTCACCAAGGAAATGCATTTTGAAATGATCTTAAAAAAATAAATACATTAAGTGGAGAAGTTAGGAAAGGGCATTTTACTGAATGGGGCTTGCCTGTATGTAGGCATTGAGAGGAAAAATGCATAAGGGGTCCTTGAAAAGCTAAATGCTACAGATGCACAGGTAGTATGGGTGGAGTTGCTGGAGTGAGTTTGGAGGAGTAATCTATTACTTATGGAATCAAAGCTATTGATTTTAAGATGCACCATTATTGTACTTACTACTGAGAAAAAAAAAAAAAAACTGCCAGTATAGATAGATGTTGTACTTATTCAGTGAACTCTTAAAAACCCACATTGATCTTTATTATGTATAAATTTTGTAATACAAAGAAAGGATACCATGAGGAAAAAAAATTGGTTAAGCTGTTCTAAAATCATTTTTATGCTCAACTCCTTCTTCTGAATAACTTTGACTCATAGTCATCAGTATCCATGTTTTCCACACAATAGTATCCTCCTTGCTATCCTCTATTGTCTTGAGGATATTCTTCTAAATCTTTGGCACCTATTCTGCAAGTTTAATGTACCTATGAAGGCAAAGGCAACTGCTGCTCTCATCATCCTGATTTAGAATGTCAGAATATGAAAAAGTAGACTTCTAATGGTGAAATATCTTAGAAAAACTTCTCATTATATTCAGAATAGCATTTTGCTACATATGTTATGATTATATAGCAACTTTAAATAAGTAAATTTCAGTAAATATAAGTCAAAATATATTTTTGGAGTAGCTTTACATGAGTTATGGTCATAGATACAAGTGATTTGATTTTTGTATTTCTGATAATATCCATGCTCCTAATTTCTATTTACGACTGGTCTGACACAGGCATTTGGTTTTCCATAATCAGATTTACTTTTTGTTTTGTGTCCATACAGTTATTGATAAACATTATAATTAAACGTATGGGAGAGTAATCTCTAAACATTCAGTTATTTAAAAAACATTAACTTATAAAATTAAAGGAAATTTATAAAATTGAGCGTCAACAATTTTGATTTCTACTTGGTACATTTAACAAAGATGGGCTACCCCAGTAGCTACAATTTATCAAAGCAAATTCTCTCACTTTTAAATGGGAAAAACTTTAAAATGTCATTTTTCTTATGATTTTCTTCGATTGTGAAGCTCCACAAAATACATTGCATATACTCTGCCCTTAACCTGAGGTCAGTAGTCAGTAATATGATTAACAGTATCAGTGGTAAGGACATAAAGTAAGGATGTGGGAATATGTTTCATAAGACTCCCTCAATTATTTAAACCCTTACTTCTGAAATATATGCATATTTAACTATACCTAATAATTTGCTCATTAAGGCTGAGATTGATGGAAAGACTAGATAGAAAGATAGATAGATGATAGACAGATAGACGATAGGTGAGACCTGATAACAAACAAGTAAAATCCTTCAGGGTTGTGTTTAAGCAGGTAATATACTATGTCACACACTATTGAAATCATTGGCATAGAAGCCTTAAAAAGGATATCAAATATGTAAGGGCTACTATTCACTCTAAGCTGGGAGCATGGTGTTTAAGATATAAAAATAACACAACAACAGCAACAAGAGCAGCAACATGATAAATATTTTAAAACACAGCACATAAAAATAAGAGACTGCAGAATATATAACAAACTATTAGTTGGGCATTTTTGGATTGTAAAATAGTAGGATTAGGAATCTCCCTATTTAATATTTTATCTTGATATTACAATATACTTTTGCAACGTGCTGTCTTTTCTTCAAGAACTCAAAATAGAATACATGAGGATACAGTACTTATACACGTTCTAAAAATTCCATCCACAGAGAATATTTTAATGTTATCTGAGTGTTCATGAGCTTTAATTTATTTTCAAATATTTTAATAAGAATCATCCACATTTTGAATATAGTCTATATAGCTTGTTTCCTTTTCCAAGTGGAAAATTTATGAACACTTCAAGGGAATTTTGGTACAAGTTCTATTTAGGTGACATCCAATTCAGAAGATAAGACAAGTCAGTTCTTTGAGTGAACATATCAATACTATGGCCATTCTGTTCATTGCTTCTACTTAGTCTCCTTAAAGAATTGCAGTTGATTTCCTCTCAATAATTTACTCATCATGAGAGTAAGTCTAATATTTTTAAAAGTATATATGTTTAAATAATATATTTTTGTTTTGCTGTATAAGTCACATAATTAAAAAGATTTATCATTATAAGTCTCTCAAGGTGTTTTTAAAAAAATTCACAAACAATGAAAAGAATTGCCAATATTTTTCAGGAGAAAACCAAGTTGAATATTTAAATTATTATTTAAAATGTTATGGGAAATTATACTAATATTAACTTTAAAATTTCAGATACTATAAATTAATTTTATATTTAGGACAGTGCATCTGGCTAAGACTCAAGGTGGTTTTGGTAACTAAACTACAAATTAAATATGATGAGTTACTTTTGGTTTTGTTAAATTCAGTAACGTGTGACAAAATGTTTAACTCATGTAATTATTATATTACAGAAATAGAAACCGAAACATTAAATATAAAATCAGCAAATAATCACTAATTTTTAATCTTGATAATAGATGCCCAAAGATCTGACTAAACAGCACTGCATGAACAGTTTCCAACAGCTTTATAAAAACCAAAGGGAGGTCACAAATTGAGAAAGGTTATAGCTGAGTTGGGAAAAAATCAGGCTATAACATCAGATGCCAGGTTCATTAAAGTAAAAGCTCTTGATATTGAGAAATCTGCTGAGAAAAATACTCAAATCCACCAAATAAGTCAGTCAAAAAACAGCTTCCTTAGGATATGTAGACTGTGGGTGAGTGAGATGGGAAAGGTACTTGGGTATGTGGGGAGACAGTATGATTCGAAATATGAAAGGAAAGGAAAAATCAAACGAAACGGACTAAGCCTCCACTCTCTTTTCTTTCAAAAAGAAGCCTGGCACGACAGAGTTTATTTCACTTTTGGCCAAGGAAATTGTCCCTTTAAGCTATGGGAATGAATTGTCTCTTTTTAACCGCCTTTTCTCCCTGCAGTACATAATCACTGTCTGTCACACTTTGATGTCATAATCATCCACTGAAGCTCCGCCATTAAAGAGTAAATCTGCTTAACTCACAAAAAAAGGGGGAAAATTGCACAGAGGCACTTGCTTCCCTTGCCTCAATGGCAGCCCATTTGAATTACAGAAGTGCAGTATTATGTCACTTTGGTATTAGGGGTGCCATTTCAAAAGGCAAAAGCCTATTTTTAAAACTATATCTTAATCAGTTCAAATAGAAACAGCAAGTATTTGCCATTAAATGAGCATAGTGCTTGTGTGAGAGTGTGTAGGGGTGTGTGTGTGTGTGTGTGTGTGAGTACCCGCACGTGCATGCGTGAGCAGCATGCAAAAGGCGTTAAACAGCTGAGGAATGTCAGTGTATCTTCAAGCTGCCACTTTCCAATGGCGACGAGCTCTTAACTTTACATCTAAGCTTCCCTATCTGAAGAAGTATTTTGCATTACTTGTTCACTCCTAAGGGATATTTCATAACTTATCCTCTTCACACCAGATGAAAGAATAATTCAGTTAATCTTGTAAAATAAATAGGAAGCTTTTTACCAATGATTATTTTTATGATGAACCAATGTGATTTTTATCATTTAATGTTCATTTAAAGTGAAAACCTGAATATTTATTTATTTATGCTTGATATTGATTTACCTGGCAATTGAATAATTTGTTTTTACAAATGATCCGTGGTATAGTTATGATCAGAACAATTTCAATATATGAAGGCAACATATTTTTCACTTTTTTGCTATGCTCTACCATTCTGCAGCTGGATGCCATGTTAAACAGTTCACAATTTCAATTTAAAAAATTGGGTTTCCACACAAGTGGTTCATATTGTCTCTTCTGCAAGCATTTTTCAGTTGGATTCCTGTTTTCTTTGAGTTATCTTACATTCTCCATTAAGAATGAAAAAAACTTAAAGAAAGATAAAAAATCCCAATTTATCAGTTTCATGTCAGTAATATTTTGTTGCATCATAATGGCTATTATGTATATTAAAGAAACCCCACAGGAAACTGTATCGGTCTACTTTGTGTATAAAATACTAAAGGCTTATCCTATTTGGAATAGGGCATTTGAACCTCCGTTTAAGTGGTTCCCTGCTGCTGCTTGTGCTCTTACCCTTTTAATAATAATAAAGCACTCCTCAAAAAAGAAATGTTCTTTCAAAGACTATTTTAAATCAACTTCCACAGTAAAATATTAAAATTCAGTAATTGTTTTATATTGTGAGATTTTATAAAAGCAGTAAATGAATTGTTGCTTTGGATACTCAACGCTTACTTTATATGAAATGAATAATCTTAGGTTACTTTTCAGTCCTTTCGTAAGGTGATGAAGTCCTTTCAGTGTAAATCTTCTTGATTTAATGGATTTTAGTACTGTGGTTTCCCTTACCGTACTGTCACTAGCTGTCATTTCTTTGCATACAATATAGGAAGATATTTTGATCCTCAGTCTTCAAATTTCCTCAGTTTCATGACTTAAACTTGGTCAGGACACTTGCTTTGATACGGTAAATAAGTGATTGCTTTCCATTGTCCTTATTATGTAAAGATTTTCTATTCAAAAGCAAAACAATCCAAACAAAATATTAAAATATGAAATATTCTTAAACCGTCTATATGTCTGTCATAGTACAGTAAAGCTCATCGAATGCATTTCAACCTAACCATTCCTTTGTTCATGAAATCTATGATCTTGGGGTTTCTAATTACAACTTTTAAATTACAAGTTTAGGTGATTCTTCCAGAAGTAAGAAAGCTACAGCAAGAAAATGAGATATTTCTTATCATAAAATGAGGACAAATTGCTTTCATAACCTGAACAATGGAAGCAGTACCAGTCTTCCTGGACATAATTTGTCAGGTTTTGCTTTTTCTTGCATGTGATACCATGATAAATTTTGAAAGTTTGCTGATGGATAAAACTTTTCAAAAGGAAGCTTTAAATCATAAATATATAGGGATCCAGCTCCATTGTAAGTTCTTCACACCAAAAGGAGATGCCGTTCACTAACAGGGGAAAGGCTTGACACAACAAACAGTGTGAATCACAGTTCACCCAGGGCTTGTGCAGCTGTACAGGCAAAGAGCCTCCGTAAATCAGGACCTGTGGGACTTTCTTCCTTCCCTCTATCTCCAGTCCTTTGGAGATTATATATTCTGAATTGCAAAACAGCATGCTCTGTATCTAAAAGTCAGTAGTTTTGTATTGTGTACCATATCCCTCACCTCTCAATTCAACCTAGTTCATGAAGACAGGGCTCTTACAGTTAATGTGAGCATTTGTAATGAAATCAAATTTGGAAATTATGTTGGCACCAGCGTATTTCCCTCAAATAATTTTTCTGTAAATGTTTAGCAATTTAAAAGCCACAATGTTCTTAATATGGAACTACTAGTTAGTACTAGTTTTTCAATGGACTGACACTTGAGATGGAAAAAATCATGGTAAGTAGAGACTATCTATCTATCTATCTACCTGTATTTATATCTATATATCTATATTTATATATAAAATAAGGCTGTTGATAGAGTTGTAAAGTCTCTATTTACAACGATTATATGTGTGTGTGTGTGTATATATATATACACACACACACATATATATATGGATTTGCAAGCCAATCAGAGAAGTGATGATTACATGAAGGCTCTAACATTGTTAACCATTATTGACAGATAATTACATGGCAGAATTAGTTTGCAATTTGCAGACAGGAAAGTAATGATCTTAAATGTCATATCAACATTTTGCCACTGAGATTCATGATGAGAAAAGCGACATGACTTTAGAGAGACACATCTGGAGGCAGTTTGGATAATGGCTTGGAGATATTGATAAGGAGGATGCAGAGAAGCTAGCAAGAAAATAAAAGCAGACATTCAGATCTGTAATTGTGAAGGCATAAGTTAGGGATTCTGCAGTAAAAATAGAGAGCAATCAGCAAAATTGGGAACATTCTGTAGGATGCACTGAATACATTTAAGGACCAGTTGGAAGTCAGTTGTGATAAGGAGGAGAGTGTTGTTGTTTTTGTTTGTTTGTTTGTTTTTCTCAAACTCAGTGATTTTGGATATAGAAAACGTAAATTTGTACTGAGTGGTGACTTTAGGGTTTCTGGCTTGGATGACTTGCAGGAGGGTGATTGACGGTGACTAAGACAGGTACAGGAGGAAGAGTTATATGAGAGAAAATCAAGAAAATAGTTTTATAAATGTGAATCAGTTCTTGCACTCAGTAACACAGAATTAGCAATAAGAAAAGATGTATAACATTTCTTTTATATTATTTTATTGTTTGCATCTTGTTTCTTCATAGCACTGATACCTAGCTATTCAGCAGCCAGTGGAGGCACCCTGCCCTTCTCTCTGACGACATCAAATTACTACCAGGCTGATCCCAATCACACAAGGCAATTTCATTCTCTAAATGCTTAGTTAGGGACTTCCAAATATTTGTATTTTTCTTTATAGTGAAACTCTGTTCATCCTCTAAGCCCCTGATCAAGTGTTCTCTTCCTTGAAATGGTTTCTTTCCACTGCCTTCACCTCCACTTCATAGTCCTTGACATGCACTGCTGCCATAGCACTATATCTCCTTGTGTTGGAAGGAGGGGCTTTTCAATACCTCTCTCTGTTCCTGCTCAAAAGATGGATAGATAGTGAGGACTTTAAGAACAGAGGCTGTATCTTATTCACACTTGCATGTCTGACACACAGTATCTATGAGATAACCTCAATAATTGTCCATCAGATTGAATTAAAGAAGTGAAATATGCCACTGATTAGCCAAAACATTGTAGAGAAATTTAAAAATCAAATTAAATAACCTATCTTAACATGAAAAACAGCTGTCATCAGAGATTTCCCTGTCCATTGAAATGTAACTCTTTGCCTCAAGGATTCTTCTCCCTCATATCATTGCCACTGGAATTCCAGATAATTCTCCAAGATTTCTCTGCTGTTTTGAAGCCCTTATTGAGGAGGCCCTTATGTTCTCATGTTCAATTCTGGATCTACAATCTTTTCTTTAGTGATTTAAGTCCTTATCTCACATCACCTTCTCTTCTATGTTGCCCACATAAAACTGAGCTCTAGTTGAGTTTCACAAAAAACCTCTCCATCATCAAATATGTATATGTATGTGTAGTGGGCTTTATGAAGGAGGTGTGAGGCTCAGATAGGGTGCTAATTTTATAAAGAGAAACTACTTCAAATCTAATATTTGACATTACACGTAGTTTTTCTAAAAGCCATTTGATCATCTATCAGTGATTTTTTAGTGATCACTTCCCAACACATTGTTCCGAGCTTCATGCCACCTTTTTGACTCCCTGATGTCTTTCTCCTTTTTCTGCTTCATTACCTCCCTTCACGTTCTTCTACCTTGGTTATTCAAAGTGATCCAACTGTAACCAGCCTCACATTAACCTCTCTGTCCACCTTTCCCACTCAAATTCACTCAAGAAGTTTTAGTTGTACATAGCAGGGTTTTTCCCTCTATAACATCTCTATATCAAAGTTATATTTTCTTTAGTAAAAGTAGAAGTGAAATGAATTTGTTACAAAATTACCCTAGAAATTTGCTTTCATTATATAGTAAGATTGTAAGAACAGTACGTCTTCCTGTATCTTACAGTAATACAGCTTACAGTTTATAGTCTTATATTCTCTGAGAATTATTTAATTTCAGTATGTATTTTCTTTCTTAGTATCTCCTTGGCTTTTTTCTACAGGGTATTCATAATATAAGTTTTTGTCTCTGCTGTCAAAACTCTGGGTATGGGAAGAAAATGGTTCACTATTTTTATTAACCTCAAATGTTAGCTTGTACTCCTCCTGTTGCCATTACACATTCATTTACATATGCACATTCAACTAAGTTTAAATATCTTTTTGCCTTGATCATACATTTAACTTCAATACGGAATTAGGACAACAAACTATTATCTTCTTGAGTTCTTGACATTTTCTATCCTATCCTTATCCTGATTCCCAATGTTTATCTTTTGTTTTGATAATTTTGAATTTAAAAAATTTTTACAATTAAAGCTTTCTGATCCAGTATTTTATGCAAGGTAAAGTGCTCTAGATTTCATATCCTGAGCTAAATTGTCAAGAAAATTTTCCACTGAGACATCATTACGCTACTTCAAAACCAGAAATCATCTTGTCTTCTGTGTTCTATCAGTCTTGTTTTTTATTATACCATCATTAGATCAATATCATCGTTTTGTTTCTTAGACATGTGGTTCACAGCCATACCACTTCTTATACCACATACCACGTATTCCAAATCCTGTTTCTTCCTTCACATCTCTAAAACATCTCCAAAACAAACAGTCCTTTCTTCTTCTTTTAAAAACATGTTTTCTCTTGTCCCTGGAGGCAGATACTGTCTCTCACATGGTGGGTCTGAAATGTCTTGAGAACAGATGCTATAAGAGAAATAATCTTCAGGACACAAAGCTGCAGGGGGCACAGAATTTATTACTAGAAAGCATCTCTGGACCTGGCTGTTCCTCCACCTCTTTTATCCTTGACCCTGGATGGCAGTTGGGCAGTGCTTGTGTTTAAGAGAACTATGTGCCTTTATGTTCAGTACAATGGTTCACTGTCTTAAAGCGCTACCAGGTGTTTTTATAGTTACTTAAGATACTCTTGTTAATAACTAAGATACTGATGTTAATAATAAAGGAAAAATATTGACCGCAATGGTAGCCACCAATCCAATCATGGAGGGATACCCAATTAAAAAATATGCAGAAGCTTATCGCCTGTGTTATCAAACTAGAATGTTTTAAGAAGAGTTCAGCTTAGAGACTCTCATATTTCCACAGGGAGAACCTGACATTTTTCAAACAGGAGGCATTAAATGAATACAACATGAATGATTCTTAAAGCCAGAGACATAGAAAAAGTTTAATATCTAGGAGGAAGTAAAAAAGAGACTGACGGCAAAAATTACTTAAGGGATCATTAATTCTGCTCACTAAGAATTCTGCTGCTTTTCCCTTGGAGGCACATGATAGGATTAGACTTCCTCACCCACCCTCTTATAGTTAGCTGTGGCCATATGGCTTGCTGCGGCCAGTGAAATCTAAGTGGAAGTAATACAAGTCACTTCCAGATAATAGCTTTCACAGTCCATCTGCAATTTGCCATATTCTTTTTCTCCTTCTGGTGTGGTGATGAGCAACATTTGAAATAATCACTGCTCCCTTAGCCTAGGCCTCCAAAGACTTCATTGAGCAGAGAGCCCTGATGCCACATAAGGTTATGCAGGGTAAGTGAGACACCGTTTTAAGTGGTTGGGGTTTGGTGGTTAGTTGTTACTGCACTGTATCCTAGCCCAGCCCGTTTGACATGTTTGGTTTTTCAATATCTTTGTAAAGGACCCTGACCCTAGGTACAAAATGTTTCCAACATTTACTTTATATAGATTGTCAAAACAACAAAAAACTTCTCCCTCAAGCCTTGGTGATGTCATGTGTTACAAAAAAACTAAAAAGAAGTAAAGTTAAAACTTTTATTATCACTTCATCTTCACCAATGGACAACATCATAAGGAATCTCCATTTGGAACAGAAAAGTTTTTTCTTGTTACATTTAGATTATAAAAGTGGAAGAAAAAAAAATCTCTTTCCTTTGAAGACTCATACATGGCTGAAGAAAAACATTCTGGCAAAGCTCATGACAAATATTCATAAGGCATGGAATTGACCAAAAACATGAAAGCTGAGAAAATAAAAAGTTCTCAGTGTTTTGAAAAACTACCCCTGGAAATGCTTTATCAGCAAGTGTAGTATTTATTAATGAAGACTCCAAGTGAAACATTCTTCCAGGATGATAATTTTTATGTAAATATCTACTTAGAATTTTGGAATTGAATTCTGAAACATTATGTAGAATTGAAAATTTAGATATTAAATTGTTTCATAGGCTTAAGACATTGATATTTAAATTTAAAAATGAAAAATAACAATTTCAAAATAAAAATTATCTTCTAAGGCAAATAGTCCTCCTGTTTACTTTTTGAAAATTTATTTCAAATGTGTATTTGTTTTTGAAATAGAACATTTAATTTTTAGTGCATTTATTAAATAGGTATTGATCAAGTTTGGATATAAAAAACTGAGCCAAGTGTATCGATGATGTATATAAAATTATGTAACATGAGCTACAACTCCAATGTACTCAGTATAGGAAAAGTCACTATAAATACTGTCAGTATAACAGTATCAGAGAAATATAAATATCTATATAAATAAAGATGGAATGCTATAAGAATTTAAAGAAAAAGAAAAAAACAGTACTAGCACATATTGTCTTTCCTCAAAGTGGTAATAATCTGGGCATGCTTAGGAAAATCACATATCCTTACATGGTCCAGATCTAAGCTATTTCAGTGGATCTTTTCAAAACTAATGGAATAAAGTAATAATGAAAATCATTAAAGTTAATAAATAACAAAAATATTAAAAGCATCTAGTCATTGATTTGTATTTTTTAACATAATTTCTAAAGCAAAGGGGTCTTCCTTTTCAATAAATGGGATTGTTTTAAATTGGCCTCCCAGGTATCATGTAACAATGGTTTCTCTTTTTTTGGATTGCCCATTTCACTCAGATTAAATTTTGTGTGGTTAGTGAGAAATATGTGCATGTATAACTGTCTAACTTTTCCTAGCCATAGTTAATTTGCAGAATTAAGGCAATACATTCCACAATATACACAACCGAATAAACTATACAGTTTGGAATAAAGCAACTCTAATAATCAATTATCATCTGGTATCTAAGTTCACTTGAATATTGAAATCACTGTTGAATATTCATTTGTATAGATAAAATAGCAATAACAGAGTTCTAAGCTTGTGTAATAACTTGAAATGTACAGTATTTTTGCATTCTAAAGAACCATCCACACTGCCTAAAAAATGCACATTTAAATCAAAGAAACTACAACCAAAAGAATATAATTTTATAGGAAACATGCATTAAATCCCAAGCCATTGTATGCATTTTAATTTTTTCTTTCCTTTTGTTTTAATAGTTATTTTTGCATAACAGCTTTTTAATGTATTCAAAATTATTAAAATTAAAGGTACCCCTAGTTTCTGTGAATTGCTTCCATAAAGGTATTCAAGAGAATTATTCTTACAGGCAGAATACACCTTAAGATTGAAAAACATTTGACTGCTAAAGAAAGGTCTTTCATCTCAGTAAAACAGAGATAAAATGTTATTTCTTGGATTTTCCCAAATGTCTGTATGTCAAGGGCTCAAACATAATGTGATGGTAGAGAAAAATGTCCTTTGTTTGGCCCACACAGCCTCGTTGAAGCTAGCTTGATACTCTGTAGGCATGGGTGTGCTATTGATAATAGTATTGAAATACATCTATCAGACATACTGGAAAACTGCTACATTTTCTGATGAGAAGGTGGAAGAAAATCTGGCTCTCAACCTAAACTTTCATTTACTAGAGTTTGTATAGTATCCTAGCAAACAAGAAATCACTTTATATCTCTAGGGACACTGTTATAAAAAACTTTATTCAGTCTTATTTCAATAGTTTTTTCTTGGTAATATGAAGGATGAATTAAGTTGATCACAAAAGACTTTCACTACTCTGAATTACCTGTTTCACCTTGGAAAGCCACACAAAATGAACCTCTTAAGCCTTTTGAAAATGACCTTTTTTTCCCCCCTCAGCAATGATTTATCTTTCCCCTCGAAAATCCGTTTTACAAAAGGGAGTATGATTAAAGGAAGCCAACCAGCACAAACACTTGCTGAAGATCCTGCTTATCTGGAACTCACTTGACAATGTATGTTTTTGGGGTTGGGAATGCTGCAGGTTCAAGGGATAATTCTGCCTTTCAGGCACTTCAATTTATTTCATGCCTGAGCACTGTCATTGTACGCAGACAAGATGAAACGCATCGTTGTGTAAAGAAATTGAAATGGAATCCTACTTGACCCAGCAGGATGGGGCATTATGTTTGACTCAGTAGTGATTCCTGGGATAATATCTAATTCCAGGAGGAAAATTTCTTGATATGGCCACCTGCTGTGAGCGGCTTTGTCCAGGGATCACAAGTTGTTCTGGGTGACTAGGCTCAGGACATGCCTAGAAGAATGCAGCTCGTCTCCTGCTGGCATTTAGATCTCTTCATTTTCTCCATGCTTTCTATTCAACAGGAACAACTGCATAGAACAGGGGGGTTGGGAGGATATGAAGCACTGCACACACTCCGGCAGCAGTGAGAGTCAAGGCCTGCTTGACCCAAGTTTCTTATTTATTTAATTTTTTAGAGAACCATCATTATTTCTTCACAGGGCACTTTTTAATTTTTACACTTCTCAGGCCAGCCCCCTTGCATGTCTTTCTCTGTTCAGCTTATGTGAAGTATTTACTTTGAAAAGGCTGCACACCAATAGATTAAATAAAATAGGAGCACTCTGTGTCTCACAAGAGGGAATCGTGCAGACAGCTTTATTACTTCTATCAAAGAACAAAGATTTTTCCCAGCATGCAGAGGATTATTAGGCCAGAAGCAAATAAACGAAATGTGTGATGTCAAAGCTTCAAATGCAATCAAGAAAAATTGTCTAATTGATTTTGCTGCAATTACGGCTTTTGGAATACAATTCCTCATGTTTTGCTTCTGCACTTATCTTTTAGAATGTCTAAAGACGAAAATCTAGAGACTGTAGTTTTAAACTATCCTCCTTCATAATGAAACATTCATTGGGTAACATGGTAATTATCAACAACTGACAATACATTTTTCCCTGCACCCACCCCCCTCCTTTTTTTTAAAAATGGTGATGCCGTGAAATTCATTATTCAAATTCAGCATTTATTACCTTGGTCAGTTAAAAGTGAATTGAATAATGGGAAACTTGTTAGTGGGTTTTCATTTTTTCCTCTTATTTTCTTAATTTCTCTCTGAATATCACCTTGAAATAGAAGGATTTAGCTCATTTTGAAAACCCATTTTCCATTTCTAATTTATTTTATTTTTGCAAGATTGCCTGAGAAGAAAAACAAATGACTGTTTCATCTCTCAAGTAAAAGAAGTAATTCTTAATCTAATGAAAATGAATACTTCTAAAAAAATACATGCATGATAATATATGTATTAATATGTACATGTATACTCACAGTACATACAAATACTTAAAACAGTTTAAAATATGACTGACAATATATGATTCATACACATACCCTATATAGTACAATATACATATCTATATTGTATTTTTTTATGTAGAATACATTTATGTGTTACTGCAAATGATTACACTTTTCTAAATTTTGTTTAATTGTAAATAATTTCCAAGGCTGTGAAATCTATTTAGAAATTACTCACATTTTACATTTTCAGCCAGTAAAAATCTTAAGGTATTTGGGTAATATGTGGGAGTAGTTTCTGTACTTCCTTATGAGATAGCCCTAGATTTAAGTCACTTGAGTTATACAGGAATATATTTCTATAAATTCAATTAGAAAATCTGAAGTCACTGACCTTGTTAGCCTTCATTCTTTAACAACTGCTTCAAGCTAAGAAATGTATGCTACAAATAAAATAGAGTGGTTGGTCAGAGATTTTAGAATTTTTAAAAACTGCACTATTTTAACAGGCAGTGTGGCAAAAATGCAAATGTATTCCTTTTACTAGACAAATTACATATGTGCTGCTTTGGGATATAAGGTGTATTTTATAAAAATATGATGTAAAATTTCCAAATGGTTTCTGCTTTTTCCCTTTTCCTAGCTTTTTCTTCCTGATCATAATAGTAGCCATTATGTAGGGTTATGCGAGGTGCAGCTCATCACAGGGAATATTTAACTGTGGTGGCTGCTTGTGAGGGATTCAGCCCAAGCAACCATGATGAGGAGGGGATCCACACAGAAGGATGGCCTGACTCAGGTACTGGAGCAGAGTAGTTTAAGGAGAGTTTTCATGCTGAAGGCTGCTGGGCATGCTGTGTCAGAGCCCAGGCAGGTTGAAGAAGACATGTGTAGGGATGTGTAGGGATATGGAGTTTTAGGGCCTAAGTAGTATAAAAATGGCATCTCCAGAAGGGGAGGAGATACAATGCAGCATGGGGTATCAGAAAACAAGAAGAGCGAGGAGGACTTCTGGGTAAGAAAAGAGTCAGGCATGGGGTTTCAGAGTCAATGCATGTGAGAAGGATGTTTGTAGGAGGAGTGGCTTAGCTCAGAGTGTTGGCGCTTGAATGGGAAAGGAGAACATCCTTGTGGGAATTTGCGGGTGTGATCTGGCAGGGATGTATGAGCCAAAGCTAAGTAGGGATGACATTGACAAGGAAAGGATGCTGGTATGGAGGCAATGGCGATGAAAGATTGGTTATATAAAGGAAGTCTTGTTTAAATGAATAAATATATTGACGATAAGGGTAGTTATGGGAGGTGGGGGATACATGTAAGAAGGGAGAAACTAGAATAAAGCTTTTTTTGTTCTAATATAATTAGAGTTATTGGAGTGAAGTCAAAGTTTTCAATATATGTAGCTATTTATAGAAGTAAATATATATGAAAATGTGACTATGTACATGTACATATATTTGTACATGTATGCATATATTTGCACATGCACATACAAACCACACACACAAGCACACACACATAATCCCTAATTCAGTTAACTACAGGGCCTACAAAAAGAGACACTCCTAGGCATAACTAGTGCCAGGTCTTGGTTTCTATCTTGAATCTCATTAAGAACAGTGAGCTCTGTGGATGTTTAACTTACCCTATTTCCATCCCTTCTTCATAAATCGCCAGGATAATAGAAAGTGAGCAATCTCACAACCATAGCTGAGTAAAAACTAGGAGATTTGCCAGCCACTGGAGAGAGAATAAAGAGTTTGGAGATCCCCAAAAAGCTTCGTCCCCTCATAACTAACATTATTTGACCTGTCAAAGCCTCATTCAAAGGCTTAATTTGTTTACCTCAACTTAGAGCTCACTTAGAGGGAAAGACCAATATCTCTCATGAACATACATGCAAAAATCCTCAACAAAATATTAGCAAATCAATTGCATGTATAAAAATATGTTTACACCACAACCAAGTGGAATTTATCCCGGGTATGCAAGGCTGGTTCAGCATTCAAAAATTAATATAAATGATCACATCAACAAACTAAAAAAGGAAAAGTAATGTAATCATAGCAATATATGCACAAAAAGCATTTGGCAAAGTCCAAAACTCATTCATGACAAAAACTCTTATTAAACTAAGAAAAAAGAGGAACTTCCTCCTTGATAAGAAGATGATGGCAACAAAACAACATTCCAAGAGCACCAATGAGAATTGGGGAAGATGTAAACAAATTTGTAACGTGTAGTCTGTAGATGCAGAAGGATAAAGTAATTTTTATTCCCTGTGAAGAACAAAGTTTATTCTTAGAGAATTTGTTGAACTAACCCAACTGAAGGAAATATATTACATAAATGTCCTATGCCTGCCATCTGAGTACCTGAACTTTCCCCCAATTGTGTGTGTTTTTTTTGTTGTTGCTGTTTTTACTAAGTACTTAGCAAGACAAGTCATGGAGTCAATAAATTATCTAATTTTCTCCCTAAAAGAGTTTCTAAAATAAGAGAATTGGAAATAACTGTGTAGCCAACTAGGCCCTGGCTAAGTATTGACCAGTCATTTGCCACATTTAAGCATCTTTTTTTCTCCCTTTCAGAAAATGTCTGGAAGTCATCCCAGTAGTGATGTTCAAGGATGCAAATTATCACCATACTCCCCTGTGAAATTACCAGTAATTATTTCAGTTTATTACTGGCTATTTATCATTCAAAATTATTGTTTTTGTTGTGTGTCCTTTCTCTCCAAACTGAAGAAATTCTTTTTTCATCAGTATGCTAAACTATTAGCAATTCATCAACTCATAAATTTTGATATTCAGATTTACCTCAATATATTTGATTTTTAGGTTTTGAGACCTCATCTACCTCACATATTGAATATTTTGAAGATTTTGAATATGTCCAATCCAAAAAAAGTATTTTCTTAATATTTTCCTTCTCCTGCAGTCATTTCTATAATGCCATCCATGCAAATTAAATACTTAGACACATTCCATAATGTAGATTCCCCTCTAGCAATATACTTTGATTACATAAATAGGTGTAAATGACAAGTTCTGAAAGATAGCTAGATATTCAATCAAAACTAGGATATTCAATTATCCATTCATTCGCTGGTTCAAAAAATACTCATTGAAGAATACCTGCTCCATTTTAGGCATAATGCTGGGTGACTATGCACAAGGCAGATATGGTCCCTATGGTCCATGACTGTATTTACAGTCCCTGAAGTTTACATTCTGGTGGGAGACAGGAAGGAATATCCTTTCTATTCTTGGAAAGAAGAAAATCAAAATCCCTTTGGAGTGGAACACTCTGGCTGCCATGAGGACATGGGATCGGGGAGGAGGCAAAAATTGAGGCGGGATGATATGGAGGTTTTACCCTTTTAACCTGGCCCTGAATTGAGTAAAGCTGTCTCTGAGCCTGGGTGTCCACTGCCTAAGGAAGTATCCGAGTCTAGATGCCTAATGAGGTAGGTTTTTTTGCAGTTTTATTTCCATAAGGAAAGGATCCATCTTCCTTGTGAGGCTTCAATGGTCCCCCAGAAAGAGTGCAGAGATAATAGACTTTGGAGCAGGGAACAGAGACCATTAGTACACTGAACTCAGACTAGAAGGGTGGCTCACTGTGGCTTCTAGAGCCTTCCAGGAAGAAGCAAAACATCTACAATAGGCTGATTTTTCTAAATTATTAACTTGCTTTTGTTTTGGCTTTTTTTTTACCCAGCTTTTCCCTCCTTTTCCTCCCCTTATTCAAACAACGAAGTCATTCTCAGCTCATTACTACAAGGGAGGGACATGTCACTGTGGAAAGTAGAAGCTAAGAAATCTTCCTGGTTTCAATTTCTAAAAGTGCAAAGTACTTAAAGCAGAGGTCTCAAGTTAGTAGACTTCAGGCCAGATCTCTCCTGGAGCAATGTTGTATTGGTTATATTATGTTGGCCCACACATTGTTTTAAAATAGAAATAGTGGCCACAATTTGAAATGGGAAGATTTAATATTTAGCTCCCTGGCTTCTCTAGAAGATTCAGATGCTTTTGCAAGTGGGGTGATATTCCCACGTGGCAACAGTGGAAGGATCTGATTATCAGCTCTCTGCTTTGCTGGGTCACATGCTCTCCCATCAGTCCCTGCCCATATCTTTGTCTCCCCTCCATTGAGGCACAGTATCAGTTACCTTCATCATCTTACATCTAGCAGACTCACTTATGCCTTGAGCCTGATGCTACCTAAGAGACCCTTGTCTTCATGGAAATGATAAGATTCTGGTTACAGACAGAATTTGGGGTAGAAATGATGTACCATAAAAGCAGAATGTTTGAGAGTCCTGCAACTTTGACAGAAGATGACAGTAAGTTCCAGGGATGGGAAGAGAAATGATGAGAGTGTACAGTTAGTGGTCAATTTAAAGGGAGCCTCCAAGCCTTCCTTTCCTAGCAGAGAACAGGGAGACAGGAAAAAATCCCAACTAGACATCTGGTTCTGAGAACTGAGGGGATTTCTGCCACAGAGAGGTGGCAACATCTGAGTCAAATAGTTCTGTGATGTGCTTGGGCATATGTTGACTTCAGTAGTTTCAGAGAAATTCCTCTAACCCAGCATGACCTAGAAGAAGCAGAATGATTTCTGTGTGCCAATGCATGGCACAGAATTAACAGTGAAGGCTGCTGAGCATGAAGTCATCTTGCCAAAAGGAGTGAGAGATATCCCAGCAGATGCCTGCATGAACCAATCATGTGGAAAACCAGATTCTAACACATCCATATCCACCCCATGTCCAGAATACCTTGGTTTTAAAGGAATTCTTGAAGAATTTACACATTAAATTGACACATTGAATTTATGTATATTCAATAAATAAAACTACATATGATATGCACCTGGATTTGTGGACTGAGATATATACAAACCAAAATTTAGTGTTAAAGGCAGTGCTTTGAGAAGATTCATAAGAGAAAATAACAACTGGATATCCAGAGTAGTAGTCTTTCCCAGAAAAGACAGATGTGATACCAAGAACAGCTAGACCTGGACAGCCTCCTTAGCCATACTGGCTGAAAGTGACATAATCTCTTAGCAAAGAGGGATATATCTATTCTACTTCCCTCGTTTATATTTCCTGCCTTAAGCCATACGTGAATGTGTGTGCATGTGTATATATATATATATATACATTTATATACTGATTTTTGATTTAAAATATGTTTTTCAAAAAACAAAATTGTTCTCCTTTTAGAGTACTCATTTAATTTTCCTAACAAGTGATTTGTTGTCCTGATACAGGACAACTCTATGAAGTTGTCAACCTCTCACTCCTTTCTATGAAGCATTTCTCCAGACCCTGTAAAAGGTATCAGAAATTCACACTTTAGGTCTTACCTGATTCTAACATTGATTCTGGAGCCCAAAGTGGGAAAAACCAAATAAGTAGATGCAGCCCTAATAAGGTTTATTTCTGCCTGGGTGTGTTGCTTGGTACACTTGCACCTGATACTCTTGGTGTTTTCTTATGAGTAGATCACGTTTTTTCACTTCTACTTTTGGGAATTCACATCAAGTGGATTCAGATATCACTAAATAGATATCATCACTATGCCTTTTGCTTTTCCTGACCCTTTCTTCAGTAGTCAAGGGTACTTTCCAAAAATGAAACAGATGATGAAACAGAGGGGACAATGTTCAGAATAAAAGTGCATATAATGTGTCTGTCAACACTATCATATCACAGTTTACAGGGAGATGTGTTGAAACAGCAGCCCCAGCAATGCACTAAATCAAAGTCTCTGAAGATAATTCATCATTTAGAAAATTATATGAATAAAACTAAAGATTTATATATTCTTTATTACTTTTATTCTTTTCTCTTATGCTTTTCTCTTTTCCCTCTTAATACTTTTCCTGGGAACTGCTTTTCTGTCCCCTGAGGACAATTTTTTGGGGTGGTCCCTGCCCTGCCCCCTACTTCTCATTGTTTTGGTTTCACTGTGGTATTTCTGGTGACACCGCAGGACTTCAAAGTGGCCCTCACTCTGTATCATTTATCAACTTTTCTTACCAATTCAGTGTCACTTTGAAGTCTCAGTGAGCAGCTGGCAACAGCACAGCAGGCCTAAAACAAGGCAGAACTGGCAGGACCCAAGAGTGAATAGTTAAACTAAGAAAGAGTGTCCAATGTGAATAACTCAGAAGCAATGTAATGACAGCACTATGATGTACATGTTCAACTGCCACTAGGAAGAACAGAAATACAAAATACATATATGTAATGTACACATGTCCAACAGTGTTAGGGAGCATTTAGTGTTAAATAATAGGATGTTTGAAAATTAAAGGAAATCGGAGACCAACAACCCAATATGAGGAAATTGAATGACAGTTAAGTACCTCATCCAATGTTACTCATCAGATTAGGGATAGAGATGGACATAGTCTTGTTTCACTCAGTCTCAGACAAGTTCCTATTCCACCTTTTAGGATAATGCCACCAAGATACATGTGTGATTTTTAATAATGATCATAAGGGTTTAAAAATCAGCTGTTTTTAAATGGTAATTTTTTTCTTTTTATTTAAGATAGTCTTAATGTTTGATATCAAGAACTTTTTTGATTGAGACCTATAAATTTTCAACTGATGTTCTTCCAAAGTATTTCTGTCCTGGGAAAACCTGGGTTGAAATTCAGTCTCCAAATCACCTGTCAAATATCTGTTAGAGTAAAAATGTAAAAACTTTTAATACTTCAGAAAGGTGGCACATTTATCTTTCAATCTTCCTATTAAATTTTTCATTTTTTGCTACTATGCTTTGTATTTCTGAGAACTCAGCTTTTATCTCAGAAAAAAAATTTTAATTTATTTCATTGAAGTATAGTTGATTTACAATGTTGTGTTAATTTCTGCTGTACAGCAAAGTGATTGAGATACACACACACACACACACACACACACATACATATACACATTCTTTTCCATTATGGTTCATTACAGGATATTAAATATAGTCCCTGCACTATAATGTAGAACCTTGTTGTTTATCCATCCTATATATAATTGTTTGCATCTGCTAACCCCAAACTCCCAGTCCATCCCTCCCCCACACTTTGCAACCACAAGTCTGTTCTCTATGTCCGTGAGTCTGTTTCTGTTTCAAAGATAACGTCATTTGTGTCATGTTATAGATTCCACATATAAGTGGTATCATATGGTATTTGTCTCAGAAAAATTTTTATAGCATCTGCTTTTATTTTAATTTATGGATGATATTTTCATTAATTTCTCTTAGAATAATAGTTTTTATTTTCACTTTTTTTCAAATTCTCTCCCTCCTACAAAATATATTTTCTTCCAAGTCTTGTTATTTATTTGTTTGTTTGTTTATTTTTTTCCTTCTGGTCTTTGTCTTTCAGGTTAGATTTATTTCTCAGATAAAGGAAAATCACTGACTGTTTGCTCGTAGCTAAGAATGAAGGACCAAAAAACTATTTGGAGATTCTGAGTGCAGGCACAGCACACCAAATGTGAACTTCATATTTGGCTACTTTGACTGGACCATTTCACTGGGGACCTCTAATGTACATATCTCTTCTTGCAATGGTTAGATTTTGAGAAGCAAAATTCCTAATTCCATACCTTGAATAATAAACCAGTCTGCTAACATTCTAGACATGGCTGAGAGAGGAGTTCTGGGAATCACAGAATTCAGCATGTAAACGTTATTACCCTCTTTTGAGCATAATATTCCAGCCGCACTGGGCCTAGTGTCCTTCAATCCATATACCCTCTGTTAATCTCTCCAATCTGCCATCACTAGGGAGGACCTCTGGAAATCTGAAAACTTTTTATATAGACTTGTAGCCAATTCTCCTGTTTCCAGCCCCAAATTCAATAGCTTTTCATTGATTGCTTTTACCACCAACCCAAACCCCTTTGGGTGGCTGTGCAGAAAATATTGCTTTCCTTTCTGATGCTTTCTCACTTCTGATAAGTCAGGTATTCTTTGCTCATCTGCTTTTACTTATGAAAATTATATTTTAATGTTCTCTATTCCTCAACTTTGTAGATTTTTCTGGACTTACTTACCATTTTGGGGGGTGCTCTGAGTGAGTCTTTCATGTATCCAGTCTTCTATCTTTAAATTAATGTCTCAGCTCTTTTTAAGGTACTTTTGTATTGTTATTAGTGTTTGTAAAATCAATAGGGAAGAACTTGACTTTGGCCTTTTCTGTCACTTAAAATAAGTGCCTTGTGGAACAAATATATGAGAGTAATCCAACTCTGACAAAAACAAGCCAAACAATTCCCAAGATTTAATCTCCTTATCTAGGCGGTTAGACAGGAGACTTCCTTCTTTATCACGTTCACCCATCCCTTATTCAAGAAAAATAGGATGGCTTTCCCAATAGAAGGACCTAGCTTTATTTAGTTAAGGTTATGTTAGTAAATGCCCTTCCTTATTAGAGGACATTAGTTAGACAAACACATGTTCAAAATCGATTACCCTTTTCACTCTCATGAGTTAGTAGCATTTCAAAGCCACCAAAATAGAAGTGGAAGAGGAAGCATATGTTAAGTTATGCATCAAAAGAATTAGGCTGTCAATAGTAGCACAGTGAAAAGATTTCATGAAGCCAAAGGAATTCAATATAAACTTGAGGCGCTAGGATTTGAGGTAAGAATTGTCCAGGGAAAAGGCAAAGGGCACTCTAATTAGAACCATATTGCCAACTAAGAGGAACAATTATCAGAAGCAGGTTGATCGGTCTATGGATTAGTGTAGTCAGCTTATTTATAATTGGAAGAACACTTCCCACACTGAAAGAGCACACCTAGTAGGGAATAGTTGGGGACAGTACTGGGTTGTATAGTATTTCCCCCCAAAATCTGTATTCTTCCTAAACCCCAGAATGTGATCTTATTTGTAAATAAGGTTGTTGTAGTTAAGAGGAGGTCATAGTGGAGTAGAGTGGGCCCTTAATCCAGTATGGCCTGTCTCCTTATAAGAAAAGAAGACCTATAGAGACAGAGACACAGAAGAGGATGTCATGTGATGACAGAGGCAGAGATTGGAGTGATGCATCTGTAAACCAAGGATTAACAAGGGTTGCCAGCAACACCAGAAACTAAAAAAAAGGCGTGCAGTGGGTCTTCCCCAATGGCTATCAAAGAGAGTGTGGCTCCTTAATACCTCCATTTTGGACTTCTAGCCTCTAGAGAATAAATTTCTGCTACATTAAGCCACCCAGTTTGTGGTAGTTTGTTACAGCACTTTTAGGAAAGTAATGCAGGTACCATTCCCCCAACTCAGAAATGGAAGCTTTTGGAAGGATGTTGAACATAACACAATGTGTAGCTGGAGCCTAGACAAGGCCAATTAAAAAGCAAGGTAGAGAAGGTTGACCCATTTGTGCAATAGTTTCAAAATTTCAATAAAAGATCCAATGAGAGATAAAGTTACCTCCAGAGGTTTCCCATGGTCTCCCTTAAATGTTAGAGCCCTTGAAGTTTTGGACGAGATACACAAATGTATTCATCAGTCCCTTATGTGTAAATTCTGTAAGAAGATTTTTCTTATAGCACTGAGTCAGTAAGGCAGTGACCTGAGAAGAATTCACAGAAAATATACTTGTACCTGGAGAATACACATTGGGACCAGACACAGAGTCCAGAGTCTTAGGAGCATGCATGTAAACAAGATACTGCTCTTTGCCGAAGTAGTGTTTAATCGTAGTGTTTACAATTCTCAGGTCAATATAGTCTCTACCCTCCTTACATGAGGATGGCACCTCTCTAAACATCTTAGGAATTAAAGGAAGAAAAACATAACAATCAAGAGATAAAGAAGGAAGCTGCTGGACTCCCCTGGTGGCACAGTGGTTAAGAATCCACTTGCCAGTGTAACCCCAGGGGACGCAGGTTCGAGGCCTGGTCCAAGAAGATCCCACCTGCCGCAGAGCAACTAAGCCCATGTGCCACAACTACTGACCCTGCGCTCTAGAGCCCATGATCCACAACTACTGAGTCCACATGCCGCAGCTACTAAAGCCTATGCCCTTAGAGCCTGTGCTCCACAAAAAGAAACTACCACAATGAGAAGCCCACATGCTGCAACGAAGGGTAACCCCTGCTCGTAGCAACTAGAGAAAGCCTGTGCACAGCAATGAAGACCCAACTCAGCCAAATAAATAAATAAATAATTTTATTAAAAAAAAAAAATAAGGAAGCTGCTTGTGAAGCCAATCACTTCAAGAGAACAGTGTATTTTATGGAGCAATTGCTATATACCCTCAAGAAAATCAAACCAAACATAAATTCTATGAATTCGTAAGTAATATTAGGAATAATAATAATGATAAAATGAAAATTACTGTCTTTATTTTATATAATGTACTAAATAACTTTACATATATTATCACATCTCATTGTCTCAACTATCCTACTATAAATATTTTTATTTTATAGATGAAGAGATTGAGGCTCAAAGTGAATATCTCCTCATTGTTTTACTAGTTGAGCTTAGGCAATATGACTATACAGCCTATGATTTTAATCAGTACACTACACCACTGAAAGCTGAGGGAAGCTGAGGTGGTAAAAAACAAAAACAAAATACCACAAAACAGACAGATATAATGGGCAGAGGGAAAGTTTTAAAAAAGTGGTTTAGAGAAATAAAAATATATAGTAAAATCTAAAACATTTATTTTAAAGAACAAAATTGGCACAGTAGTAAATCAAATCATATTGGAGTAAAATATTGAGAAAATATTCCAAAAGGAAATAAAAAATGTATGTGAGAAAGTGAAGGAAAAAATTTTGTTGTGTTGGGTGGTGGATAAGAGATTAACAATGGAGGGAAATACATGGGAAAGTGATTCTTCTAAAAAATAGAACAAACAAATGGAAGTAAGTAAATAGTATAAATAACATATTAGCTGACATATACTGAGGACTCATTATGTGCCAGTTATGTTAGCTGCTTTATAAATATTATTTTATTTAATCATTAAATTATCCTATTAAGCACTATTAGTATCATTATTTACAGATAAGTAAATTACAGCTTAAAGATTTTATACAACTTGAAGAAGTTTTCATAGCTATGAAGTGGTGGAGCTCAAATCCAAAGACAGTCAGATTGACTCCACAGCCTCTACCTTACATGCCAACAAAAGCAAGTAGGAATTTTCTCAATAATAACAATATCATTCTGTTCTGTCCAATGATATGTCCACCAACCACATGTGGCTGATGAACAATCTAAATGTGTCAAATGTGATGTAACTGAAAAACTGAATTTTTAGTTTTATTTAATGTCAATTAACTAAAATTGAATTAGGAACATATGTTTGTGGCAACTATATTGGAGAGCCAGCTCTATAATTTACACTTTCTATAGATATATAAAACAAAAGGGCTCACTATTTTGCAGACAAAGCTTATGGAAAGTTACCAATATCCAGATATATACTAAAATGTTGAATCTCAAGATGAAGGATAGAATCTACCATGTATCAACTTGTGTACCTTTTTCTTCACATATACATAAATAAATTTGTTCTGACTAGAATCATAATATTAAATGCCAGACAAAAATGTCTTAATAATGAAATAAAGTCACAAAGTATGTACACAAATGCAAAAGATTTAATATATATTTATAAATTTCACTTAGAAAATGTGTTGATTAAAATAATCCCATCTATAATAGCAAGCAAAAATATTAAATACTAAGGAATGAAGTAAATGAGAAAAGTGCAGAATTTTTATCAAGTTAAGTTTAAACATCTCCTGAGGATCATAAATTTACTTGAGTAAATGAAATATCACCTTCCTACATGTAAGCATTCATTTACATAATTTTGTCAGTTCTCCCTAAACTTATCTGTGAATTAAATGCAATGCCAATAAAATTGCATTGGCCAAAACAACACAAACTGACTTAAAATGAAAAGAGAAAACTCATATTATTAAACCATATATAACACAAGAAAGGGCTACACTTTTTTAAATCCATAAAGGTATTTTACACACTCAATGAAAAGGACATGATAGGAAAAGTGGGCTAGAAACATTAAAAAAATGAAATTAACAAAAATAATTTACAAACATCTGATCAAAAGGAGTTATAATTTTAATTTTGAAAGATCTTTTCTTAAAGTTTTGAAGAGTAATGATCATTGTGTTTCCAGATTTTGGAGGGTTATATTAAGGATTAGTAGCCGACAGTTAACATGTGCCAGATTAGTTATACAATCAGTAAAGTCTGTTGGTGGTTCTTGGTTTTCTATGTGATCAAGTAATTTGCAAAATGAGCTTTAATACCTTTTTCAAGTGAACTGAAGATGAATCTATGTAATTGTGTGGCACCTTGAGAGCTTGGCCAAATAATTTCACTCTACATTTTTTCAAGGAAAGTTTAGAGAAATCAGTAATAACCTTAACTGGATAAATGATCAAAAGCTGTGTTACTCATATAATAATTGGAGAAGGCTAAGTTGGAAAAGAAAAAGAAGTTGTTTTGCCCCTTTCATAAGCATTTAAAGGGAGAAATGAAGATTATTGCCTGGCATTCTGGAAACGGACTTGAACTACCTAATTTTGATTAACCATGGAGGGATTATGGGTACTGTCATAGTCTATATTCTCATACAGATTTTAAGGGAAACACTAATGTAGATAAATCTATTACTGTCAGATGAGGTATCTGGATAACATTTTAAATATTCTGAAAGATGTATTTAAGCTTCATGAGGACAAACTTTGTTTTGTCACTGTTGTGTCTCCAGCCCTAATGTCTGGCATACATTTGATGCACAAAAAAAATTTAAGTGGATGAATTAATTGATGTTCAATTAAATCTTTTCTCTTTCAGTCCACTTTTGATATGCAAAATTTTCTTTCCCTGTAGTCACTAGTCTACTTTTGAATTAGGAGACAAACATTAGACAATTTAAACAGAAACATTGTATTTACTCCTTACAAATTTACTTATATCAAACCTGTATTTGGGTTTCAGTTTTGAAAAATAAAGCCAAGGTGGATTGCAAAAGAAAGGAGACACAAAATATATAGAAAGGAAATTAGGAATAGTATAAGAAAAACAGACAGGGCTCATAACATGAACTCTGTTAAGTCACCCAGGAATGAGAGAACATGTTACATTAAAGTAGGACAAGAGCATATCCTCAAATTCTTTGTCTTCTACTTCCACTAACACACTGAAACATTTAAATTTCACATATTTTTAATCAATAGACTACTCATTCTTTGTAGTTTTATTTGAAAGAAAAATAATGGAGGTAACGTAAGTCAAACCTGTTACAGGATATTCAACTAAACAATTTATGAAGCAATATATCATATGGCTTTCTTGTATTCTTTCCTGCTCCTTAAATATTGTTTTTCTGTCTTTTCCAGTTTTGATACAAGAAAGCATTTGAAGTGTTTTGAAAGTGTTTTCAGACTTTGCGAGAAACATGTTTGTCCTTGGGTGCAGTCTGATGCCTAATTTACATCTGGTTTTTAAGGAAGCTTCTGTGAATGTGTGTGTGCACGTGTGTGTGAGTGTATGTGTGTCTGGGTGTATGCACACATGCACATGTACTCTTGTTGTTCATTCTCTTGCTCTCAGAACTGATGTTCATGAAAATTGATAATGGTTTTTAGAAGATGGAGTGATAAATTAGATATATTGCAAAGATTTTTAAATAAACACTCTCCCACCATCTTCATTGTCATTTCTTATAAGAAAAAAAATGGTTGGTTGAGAGATCTCTATTTTAAGTGAAAACTATAAAAACTACACAGATTTTGGGCTTTCCTGGTGGCGCAGTGGTTGAGAGTCCGCCTGCCGATGCAGGGGAAACGGGTTCGTGCCCCGGTCTGGGAAGATCCCACATGCCACGGAGCGGCTGGGCCCGTGAGCCATGGCCGCTGGGCCTGTGCGTCCGGAGCCTGTGCTCCACAACGGGAGAGGCCACAACAGTGAGAGGCCCACATACCGCAAAAAAAAACCCCAAAAAAAAAAAAAAAAAAAACAAACAAAAACTACACAGATTTTATTGCTAAGTACTTACTAAAATCATTTCGCTTTGCTTATGTTTGAATGAAACAACAGCATCACACCTAAAACTTTAAATGTAAGGAGCATTTAAATTATTCCCTATATTTCTCCTGGAAGGTATATGTAGATCAATTCAGGGACAGTCTATAAGGGGCTATAATTTTTAGTAAAGCCTCCCAAGATGTATTATCTCTTAATGACAATTATAGTAGAACAGAAAAAAAGCACTACTTGTGAGATTATGGATTTATTGTTTTCTATTGCTGAATTACCTCAAATTTAGTGGCTTTTCTCAAACACAAATTTATTATTTTGTAATTCTAAAGAAATATGAAATCAGTTTCTTTCTTCCTTTTTTTTTGCTTTGTTTTTAATTGAAGTATAGTTGATTTATAATATTATATAAATTACAGGTGTACAATATAGTGATTCACAATTTTGAAAGGTTATACTCTATTTATAGTTATTATAAAATATTGGCTATATTCCCCGTGTTGTACAATACATCCTTGTAGCTTATTTTAAACCTAATTATTTGTAGCTCTTAATCCTCTACCCCTTTAATGACCCTGCCCCTTCCCTCTCCCCACCAGTAACCACTAGTTTATTCTCTGTATCTGTGAGTCTGCTTCTTTTTTGTTATATTCACTAGTTTGTTGTATTTTTTTAGATTCCACATATAAGTGATATCATACAGTGTTTGTCTTTATCTCTCTGACTTATTTCACTTAGCATAATGCCCTCCAAGTCCATACATGTTGCTGCAGATGGCAAAATTTCATTCTTTTTATGGCTGAGTATTCCACTGTGTACGTGTGTATATCACATCTTCTTTACCCATTCATATATTGATGGATACTTAGGTTGCTCCCATATCTTGGCAATTGTAAATAATGCTGCTATGAACATTGGGATGCATGTATCTTTTTGAATTAGTGTTTTTATCTTTTTTTGGATATGTACCCAGGAGTGGAATTGCTAGGTCATATGGTAGTTCTCTTTTAGTTTTCTGAGAAACCTCTATAATGTTTTCTACAGTGGCTGCATCAATTTACATTCCCACCAACAGCGTACAGTGGTTCTCAGGGAATCAGTTCCACTAGGCTAAAATCAAGGGGTTGTCAAGACTGCATGCCTTCTGGAGGCTGGACGGAAAAAATTATTTCCTGGCTTTTTCAGCTTCTAGAGGCTGCCTTCCTTCTTTGGCTTTTAGCCTCACATCATGTCTACCTCTGCTTTTATCATCACATCGGCCTCCCTCTTACAAGAACTCTCCTGATTTAATCAGGCCAATATGGATATTCAAGGTAATATGACCATTTCAATATCCTTAAGTTACCCACATGGACAAAATCCCTTTTGCCATGTGAGGCAGCATATTCACAGACTGTGATTTTAGCCTGGGTATATCTTTCAGGGGTCATTATTTTGCCAAACACAATAGTTTCTGCATAACATTTTAACTTGACTATGTGAATCACAGAAGATATTTTGAAAACATAGAGTTTATAAAATGAACGAGTAAAAACAGTTTCTTCTTTTATTGCTGTTGCCTAAGTCCTTTCCAGATTGGAACCCGAGGTTAAGGAAGTAGCAAAATATTTGTGTGCTCCTGGCCCAGCTTGTCACACAGTACATACTTAGTTTTAAAAATTATTTGATAGAGTATGGCATCTTTTTCTCTCATGGAAAACATCAGAATAAGTTTGAAAAATTTGTTGTTGTGTGCAAAGGATGGGGTGGCAGGTGCCATCAAGGATCTGTGGATCTTAGATTGTGAGGAGATTGCCTTACTCCACTTCCCTAACCGTTATGCATTAAATCAGCCTCATGTCTGGCAGGTGAATTACAATTTTTCTCAATAATAAAGAATGTTTTGCTGCTATGGCACCTGACGTTACTGAGGATGAAAGATCAAACTAACTTCAGGAATCTAAGTCTTAAAGAAAGTATACTTTTTCTACCTATTTCCTTTTGCTTTAATATGAGATTACATAAACAAATTCACTTCAGGGTCGAAAACACAGTGAAAACTGTTTGAGACTCCCATTACAGAACCATATTTTACATTTCAAAAAAATGGGTTTAAAAGTACAATCTGGGACTGTGCATTTGTGCATGGATATAGCTTCAATATTAAAATTTGCCATGAACAATTCTTTCTGACTCCACAAAGAACGTTAATGGCTCTCTGATTCATCTGATGAGACAAAAAAATGTATAGTTTAAAAGATAAGGAGCCAAAATGGGCATTATCTACAGATTTTAGAGGGTTAGAAGCAAAATATTCCACCTAAGAGGAACAGTCTATCAGTCAGAATATTTTGTAGATAACCTTTTAAAGAAACGTTAATCCTGAGGTTGAAGTGATTTACAAATATAAAAAAAGAAATATATGGTTGAGTAAAATAGTATAAAATAGATTTTAATTTAATGACTGGTTTAATGACTTAGAGTATGTATAATTACATAAAGTTTTAAAAACAGTAATTGTATTTATTCAACCAGGTTTAGATATGGGGCCAGGCTTAGCTAGTTGAAATGTTGTGATGCCAGCCATAGCAAACCAAATATACAACTACTAATTCATCTTCTGTAATATGTAAGAGTGCATAAAGGAGACTGTGTCCACACTGTTTAAGACAATTTAAAATCTAATTTGATGATATCACATTATTTTAAATAAAAGTATAAATTTATGGCAGAAAAGATGTGTGAATTTGGAAAGACAAGAATTGGGGAAATTCAGGAGAGGGCAGTATACTTCAGGTTGAGTAATGAAATGGAATGAATGATAAACATTAAAAACTATCTGATCGATGGAAATTTATTTTTCATTATATACTAAAATTTGACGTGTCAAGAAGTTATTTATATCAAGATGAATGTATGGATCATGTTCCATTTATTCTTTTTTAAGATTATTTCAATGATATAGTACTATAATCAATATTTTTTAGAATTGTACCATTTTTTTGAGATCAACTGTTTCTGTTACTTCCAAACTTTATGGACAACTAAGAGGAAAGATAAAATAAATTGGTTTGCTATTGCATAAAATAAATCACACAATATCAGTAATTTTAAACAGTAAGCATCCATTCAGTAGCCTCACATGTTCCTTGGCTGCAGAGAAGCTGTAGGTTATACCTGATTTAGGTGAGGCTTGGCTGGGATGGCTTTGATTCATACCTTTCCCCTTTTCCTCCTGGGACCACTAGACTAGGCTGGGCACACTCATTGCATATTGATTACAGAGGCAGAAGTAAGCAGTCCCAACTAACAAGTACATTTTAAGCTTCTGCTTGCATTGCATCTCTTAAAGTATTGTTGTCCAAAGCAAGTCAATTGCTGGGTCATATGGTAATTCTATGTTTAACATTTTGAGGAATTGCCAACATGGTTTTCAAAGCAGTTATGACCATTTATAATCCCACTCATGTATGAGGGCTCCAATTTTTCCACATCCTTGTCAACACTTTATTATCTGTCTTTTTTATTATAGTAATCCTGGAAGAATTTACCAGTCAAGCCATTTGGACTTGGTATTTTTTTTTTTGGAAGATTTATTTTATTACTAATTCAGACTCTTTAGTTTTTATATATCTATTCAGATGTTCTACTTATTCTTGGGTCAGTTTTAATAGTTTGTGTCTCTCTAGGCATTTGTCCATTTCATTTAGGTTTTCTGACATTTTGGCATGCAATTGTTATTTGTAGTCCTTTATAAACCTTATATTTCTTAGTAATCCTTGCTTTTAGTAATTTGAGTCTTCTTTCTTTTTTCTTGGTCAGTCTAGCTAAAGGTTTAGTCATTTTCAAAACTCTTTTCAAAGAACCAACTTTGGTTTTGTTGATTTTCTCTATTGGTTTTCTGTTTTCTCTGTCATTTATATCCAATCTAATCTTTACTATGTCCTTTCTTCTCTTTGCCTTGAGTTTAGTTTCCTCTTTTTTCTAGTGTCTTAAAGTGGAAGCTTAGGTTATTAATTTGAGATCTCTCTTAGTTTACAATATAGACATAACTTTAAATTTTCCTTTAAGCTCTGCTTTTGCTGCATCCCATGAGTTTTGTTTTGTCGTGTTTTCATTTTCATTCATTCATCTCTAAGTAGTTTGCATTTCCCTTTGTAGTTTTTTTGACCCAGTAGTTGTTTATACCTGTGTTATGTCCACATATTTGTGAATGTCCCCAAATTCCTTGTTTTTGATTCACAATTTTATTCAGTTGTAGCTGGAAAGTACATTTGTATTACTTCAGTCATCTTGAGTATATTGAGGCCCTTTTTATGGTCTAAAATAGGGTCTATCCTGGAGAATGTGTCCTCTGCCCTTGAGAAAAATGTGTGTTCTGCTATTGATGGTTAAAGTGATTCCTATTAGTTCTGGTTGTTTCAGATCTTCTATTTCTTGTTGATCTTCTTCCCAGTTGATCTGTCCATTGCTGAAAGTGGGATATTTGACTCTTCAAAAAATATGTTCAGTTGTCTCTTTCTCTCTTCAATTCTTTCAGTTTTAGCTTCATGTATTTTGGAAATTTGGTGTTAAGTGCATATGTTTTTATTTTTTTCTATCTTCTTGTTGTATTGACATTTTTACTATTAAAACTATCTTTCTTTGTCCTTGTTAATAGTTTTTTTTTTAAAAGGCTTTTTTTTCTGTCATTAGTGTGGCCACTTCTTTCTTTGTTTTCTGTTTGCATATTTTTTTGATCATTTTACTTTCAATCTTTTGGTGTCTTTGAAATTAAATGTATATTCTGTAGACAACATATTGTTGGATCAAGTTTCAATTTTTTAAAAAAATCTATCTTGCCTATTTCTGTCATTTAATTGGAGCGTTTAATTCATTTACTTTGAATGTAATCACTAAGTTAAGAGTTATGCCTTTCATTTTGCTATTTGTTTTCTAGATACCTTCTGTAATTTTTGTTCCTCTGTTCCTCCTTTACTGCCTTCTTTATATTAAATAGATATTTTTAGTGTAGTAATAAATTTCCTTGTCACTTATTACTAATTTTTTTGAGCTTTGTTGATTTCTTATTGGTTTCTCTGTGTATTACAATTGACATCTAGACATTATAAATATCTAGTCAAAATTAATACCAATTTAATTCAATAGTAGATAGAAAATTAATCAAATGTTGCTTCATTGCCTTCTCTACCTTTGTGCTATTGTTTTCATACAGGTTACATCTTACAGATTACATATTTTTATCCATCAACAGAGATTTATAATGATTTCTTTATATGGTTGTAATTTAAGTCAGGTAGAAGGAAAAAAGAATTACAAAAAAATGTATTTATACTTTTGTTTAGTGAGCTACCTGTACCAGTGTTCTTTTCTTCTTCATGTGGATTCCAGTTACTGCCTAGTGTCCTTTCATTTCAGCTAGGACTTTCTTAAGTGTTTTTTGTAGAGAAGAGTTGCTAATGATACTTTCGGTTTTATTTCTCTGTAATCTCTTTACATTTCCCTTTGTTTTTGATACATCGTGTTACTGGAAATAGAATTTTTGGTTGATATTCCTTTTTTTTTAGCACTTTGAATATGCTGTCTCACTGCCTTCTGGCCTCCATGGTTTGTGATGATAATGCAGCTGTTAATCTTAATGAGTATCCCTTGAACATGATGATTCATTTTGACCTTGATGCTTCCAAGATTCTCTCTTTGGCTTTGGTTTTTAGCAGTTTGACTATGATATATCTTGTTGTGGATTATTTTGAATTTATCCTACTTTGATTTGCTTGGCTATCTGAATGTGCAGATTCATGTTTTTCATTAAATTGGGGAAATTTTTCAACCATTCCTCTTAAAATATTCTTTCTGCCATTTTCCCTTTCTCTTCTACTTCTGGGACTCTTGTTAAGTATAAGTTGGTGGGCTTAGTTGTATTCCATATGTCTCCTAGGCTCTGTTCATTGTTTCCTCTTTCTGTCCTTCAGACTGGATAATCTCAATTAACCTATCTTCAAGTTTGCTGATTCTTTTTTCTGCCTGTTCATATCTGCTGTTGATCTCCTTTAGTAAATTTTTCAGTTCAGTTATTGTACTTTTTTACTCCAGAATTTCTACTTGCTCCAGTTTTAATAATTTCTGTTTCTTTTTTGCTCTTCTCACACTATGTGAGCCATATTTTCATGCTTTGTTTAGTACTTTAGACATTGTTTCCTTTTCTTCTTTGACAATATTTATAATATGGCTTAAAGTCTTCTTCTAGTAAATACAATATTGGGACTTTATAAAGGGCACTTTACATGATTGCTTTTTTTCCTGCATATGAGTCATAATTTCTTACTTATTTTCTGTCTCTTAAAATATAATTTGGCAACTCTGGAAATCAAATCCTCCCACCTCCTCAGAGTTTGTTGCTGTGGTGGTGGTGGAAGTTGTGGTAGTGGTGGTTTTTTGGTCTTTTGTTGTTCTTTTTGTTGTTTGTTTTGGTTGATCCTTTAAAACTCATTCTGTAAATTTTGTATTCTTTATTACATTAGGCCACTGAAGTCTCTGCTTGCTTAGCTTAGTTGTCAGCTGATGACTGAAAAGATATCTCTTTAAATTTCTTGAATCAGTGCCTGCCATTTTTAAACCAATGACTCCATGTTTTGGGGGGCATGTTTTCAGCACTCATTTGGATAGTTTAAACCTCTGCATTATCTATCCCTTTCTAATTATACAGATCCTCAAGAGTAGCCTGAGGTGAGAACTTAGGACTTTCTCAGTGCTCTCCTGAGCATGCATACATGCTGTGTTACGTACCAGCCCTACATGAGTGTGGGCTTCCAAATCCCTAGGGATGTATAAGATCCTTCAGTGCTCCCCGTGGGCATTTCTTATTTCAGCTTTCCCTCTTATGCTTTTAGTTAGCTTATTATTTGGCCCAACCATGCCTTAGGCCACTGGGGTGTTTCATTATTGTCACTGGTTGTTTTTGACAAACATTTCACGTAAAAAGTCTGTCTGCCTTGAACAAACTCCAAGCCAGATCAAATAAAAACATCCTTGTGAGTAGGATTTTCTAGCAAACCACTAGGCAGATCAAATAATGGCTCTTCTCTGGCCATGAAACTTTGAAGGAGCTCCAGCTCTCTTATGATCCTTCCAACAGCTGCCAGGCTGCAGGTTTTTTAACATGATTGAGGCTGTTGGTTTTAAGGCTGCTGCAGAGCTGAGAAGGGAATGGTGGGAATAAAGCAAGTTAAAATACCACCAAATTTGCTGTTCTTACTGAGTGAAAGCTGTTTTTCTTGAACAGATGCTTCTGATATTTATTTAAGAGTTTTGTTAATTTCTAGTCTCCTGCAAAATTGATTCTGATAATTTTTACCAGGGTTCTTATTACTATTATTAAGGAGAATATTTTGGAGGACTTTATTCAGCCATTGTTGTATAGATAGATTTTAGGCTCTTGTTTGTTAACCTATTTGATCCAACTCTCTACTTTTTCAACTTGAGCTGCATATCAATTTCATAAATTGGATTTTGACCCCAAAATTGCTTAACTAGCTCCTTCTTGTTATTCGGACTTTGGCTTAAATATTGCACACACAGAGAGTTCTTTCCTTACAAAGACATTCCAAATAAAACTCCACTATAATATTGTATGGGGCCAAACCTTAAAATAAATGGAAATACAGATCACTAAAAAACAGCTTTGCATTAGTATAAATGACAGTAAAAGTAGCTAGCATTTGTAAATATGTTAGAGTTCACAGAGCATTTTAAAAATACTTCTATGCCTTTAGTTCATCTTCACAAGTAATTCATGAGATAGTTATTCTTACTATCTTTATATTATAATTAGAAAAGTGTCTGTAAATTAAATAACTTATTAAAAATCCCACTTAGTAAGTGATAATAAACAAATGCACTTAGGTCCTTTGATCCAAAAACATGTGTAACTTCCATCACACCAGGCTACCACTCACAAACTTTTAACATGAAAATATTAATTATTAATATATGAGACGGATTTGCTATAATCATCAAAATATTTAAGTGCAGATAACTATCAAATGAGACTTGTATTTTGTAGCTTTTTATAGCTCATAAAATTGTACATGTTGGTTACAGGTACTTTGTGATTTCCAATGTTGTATTTACTGAACTAACAAAACACACCACCAAACATTTTTATTTTTTCTGATGAAAATTATTTTATTTCACCACTTGGTCTCCAAAGAATCTCTATTCCTAAGTCAGATGTTTTCCTGGTATGTAAAGGAGTCAATAGATGCATATTTGTCTTCTATCAACTATCAGTTTTCTACCTTATCTAGTCCAATCACAAAAAGACAACCATTCCTTTTATTTTTCTTTGATATTTTCCTAACTAAAGAAAATCCTCAAGTTAATTTCTGGTCTTGAAAAGAAAAATTATTGGCTAAAAAGAAGATGAATTAACATAATTATGTTCTCTGTCACAAACTCCTCCAAAGTGTGTGAAAATCAAGCAGTCATGGCACCTCTTCCTTCAGATTGCATCAATCTTCCTTGAGTCAGAGAGGGAAAGGTATCTTTTTCTATCTCCATGTTAACTGTGTAAACTGGGATAAGTGATTCCACATCTCTGCCCACCAATTTCATCCTCTGTAAACTTCTTTTGATTTCTGGCCTTCCTGTTAAGATATATTCAACCTTGAACATATCTTAATTTTCTGAATACATGAATATATTGGCCACACTCAGATTGAGACATGAATTTTTCTTCTGGCCAACAAATTGATGCTACTCCATTTATGGGTGATAGTGGATTGAGTACAGAGCAAGGGCAATTAATACTTTAACATTCAGATTTATTTGATAATTCTATAACTTTTATAAAACAATAAATAAAACAATCTAAAGAGTCAATTTTCAATTTTTAAAATTATTCAATTACTTACAGTTTATATTTTCCAACATTTTATAAAAATATGAAAAATTATACTTACCCCTGAGAAAGTTTACTATATACTCAGAATCAAACTGTGTAAATAATATCCTACCATATTTCCAGGTGTGGAAATTTCATGTTATTTCTGGACTATGGAAAGTAATTGGATTATTATAGCATAGTATTGTACATATCCACTCTTTTTTTTTTTTTTTTTTTTATTAGTTTCTGCTTTATAACAAAGTGAATCAGTCACACACACACATCTGTTCCCACATCCCCTCCCTCATGCATCTCCCTCCCTCCCACCCTCCCCCTCCCACCCCCCCAGGCGGTCACAAAGCACCGAGCCGATCTCCCCGCGCTCTGCAGCTGCTTCCCACTAGCTATCTACCTTACGTTTGGTAGTGTATATATGTCCATGCCTCTCTTTCCCTTTGTCACAGCTTACCCTTCCCCTTCCCCATATCCTCAAGTCCATTCTCAAGTATGTCTGTGTCTTTATTCCCGTTTTACCCCTAGGTTCTTCATGACATTTTTTTTTTTTTTTAATTCCATATATATGTGTTAGCATACGGTATTTGTCTTTCTCTTTCTGACTTACTTCACTCTGTATGACAGACTCTAGGTCTATCCACCTCATTACAAATAGCTCAGTTTCGTTTCTTTTTATGGCTGAGTAATATTCCATTGTATATATGTGCCACATCTTCTTTATCCATTCATCCGATGATGGACACTTAGGTTGTTTCCAGCTCCGGGCTATTGTGAATAGAGCTGCAATGAACATTTTGGTACATGTCTCTTTTTGAATTATGGTTTTCTCAGGGTATATGCCTAGTAGTGGGATTGCTGGGTCATATGGTAGTTCTATTTTTAGTTTTTTAAGGAACCTCCATACTGTTCTCCATAGTGGCTGTACCAATTCACATTCCCACCAGCAGTGCAAGAGTGTTCCCTTTTCTCCACACCCTCTCCAGCATTTATTGTTTCTAGATTTCTTGATGATGGCCATTCTGACTGGTGTGAGATGATATCTCATTATAGTTTTGATTTGCATTTCTCTAATGATTAATGATGTTGAGCATTCTTTCATGTGTTTGTTGGCAGTCTGTATATCTTCTTTGGAGAAATGCCTATTTAAGTCTTCTGCCCATTTTTGGATTGGGTTGTTTGTTTTTTTGCTATTGAGCTGCATGAGCTGTTTATAAATTTTGGAGATTAATCCTTTGTCAGTTGCTTCATTTGCAAATATTTTCTCCCATTCTGAGGGTTGTCTTTTGGTCTTGTTTATGGTTTCCTTTGCTGTGCAAAAGCTTTGAAGTTTCATTAGGTCCCATTTGTTTATCTTTGTTTTTATTTCCATTTCTCTAGGAGGTGGGTCCAAAAGGATCTTGCTGTGATTTATGTCATAGAGTGTTCTACCTATGTTTTCCTCTAAGAGTTTGATAGTTTCTGGCCTTACATTTAGGTCTTTAATCCATTTTGAGCTTATTTTTGTGTATGGTGTTAGGGAATGATCTAATCTCATACTTTTACATGTCCCTGTCCAGTTTTCCCAGCACCACTTATTGAAGAGGCTGTCCTTTCTCCACTGTACATTCCTGCCTCCTTTATCAAAGATAAGTTGGCCATATGTGCGTGGGTTTATCTCTGGGCTTTCTATCCTGATCCACTGATCTATCTTTCTGTTTTTATGCCAGTACCACACTGTCTTAATTACTGTAGCTTTGTAGTATAGTCTGAAGTCAGGCAGCCTGATTCCTCCAGCTCCGTTTTTCGTTCTCAAGATTGCTTTGGCTATTCGGGGTCTTTTGTTTTTCCAAACAAATTTTGAAATTTTTTGTTCTACTTCTGTGAAAAATGCCAGTGGTAGTTTGATAGGGATTGCATTGAATCTGTAGATTGCTTTGGGTAGTAGAGTCATTTTCACAATATTGATTCTTCCAATCCAGGAGCATGGTATATCTCTCCATCTATTTATATCATCTTTAATTTCTTTCATCAGTGTCTTATAATTTTCTGCATACAGGTCTTTTGTCTCCTTAGGTAGGTTTATTCCTAGATATTTTATTCTTTTTGTTGCAATGGTAAATGGGAGTGTTTTCTTGATTTCATTTTCAGATTTTTCATCATTAGTGTACAGGAATGCCAGAGATTTCTGTGCATTAATTTTGTATCCTGCTACTTTACCAAATTCATTGATTAGCTCTAGTAGTTTTTCGGTAGCATCTTTAGGATTCTCTATGTATAGTATCATGTCATCTGCAAACAGTGACAGCTTTACTTCTTCTTTTCCAATTTGGATTCCTTTTATTTCCTTTTCTTCTCTGATTGCTGTGGCTAAAACTTCCAAAACTATGTTGAATAAGAGTGGTGAGAGTGGGCAGCCTTGTCTTGTTCCTGATCTTAGTGGAAATGGTTTCAGTTTTTCACCATTGAGGACAATGTTGGCTGTGGGTTTGTCATATATGGCCTTTATTATGTTGAGGAAAGTTCCCTCTATGCCTACTTTCTGCAGGGTTTTTATCATAAATGGGTGTTGAATTTTGTCGAAAGCTTTCTCTGCATCTATTGAGATGATCATATGGTTTTTCTCCTTCAACTTGTTAATATGGTGTATCACATTGATTGATTTGCGTATATTGAAGAATCCTTGCATTCCTGGAATAAACCCCACTTGATCATGGTGTATGATCCTTTTAATGTGCTGTTGCATTCTGTTTGCTAGTATTTTGTTGAGGATTTTTGCATCTATGTTCATCAGTGATATTGGCCTGTAGTTTTCTTTCTTTGTGACATCCTTGCCTGGTTTTGGTATCAAGGTGATGGTGGCCTCGTAGAATGAGTTTGGGAGTGTTCCTTCCTCTGATATTGTTTGGAAGAGTTTGAGAAGGATGGGTGTTAGCTCTTCTCTAAATGTTTGATAGAATTCGCCTGTGAAGCCATCTGGTCCTGGGCTTTTGTTTGATGGAAGATTTTTAATCACAGTTTCAATTTCAGTGCTTGTGATTGGTCTATTCATATTTTCTATTTCTTCCTGAGTCAGTCTTGGTAGGTTGTGCATTTCTAAGAATTTGTCCATTTCTTCCAGGTTGTCCATTTTATTGGCATAGAGTTGCTTATAGTAATCTCTCATGATCTTTTGTATTTCTGCAGTGTCAGTTGTTACTTCTCCTTTTTCATTTCTAATTCTACTGATTTGAGTCTTCTCCCTTCTTTTCTTGATGAGTCTGGCTAATGGTTTGTCAATTTTGTTTATCTTCTCAAAGAACCAGCTTTTAGTTTGGTTGATCTTTGCTATCGTTTCCTTCATTTCTTTTTCATTTATTTCTGATCTGATCTTTATGATTTCTTTCCTTCTGCTAACTTTGGGGGTTTTTTGTTCTTCTTTCTCTAATTGCTTTAGGTGCAGGGTCAGGTTGTTTACTCGAAATGTTTCCTGTTTCTTAAGGTGGGATTGTATTGCTATAAACTTCCCCCTTAGAACTGCTTTTGCTGCGTCCCATAGGTTTTGGGTCGTCGTGTCTCCATTGTCATTTGTTTCTAAGTATTTCTTAATTTCCTCTTTGATTTCTTCAGTGATCACTTCATTATTGAGTAGTGTATTGTTTAGCCTCCATGTGTTTGTATTTTTTACAGATCTTTTCCTGTAATTGATGTCTAGTCTCATAGCATTGTGGTCGGAAAAGATACTTGATACAATTTCAATTTTCTTAAATTTACCAAGGCTTGATTTGTGACCCAAGATATGATCTATCCTGGAGAATGTTCCATGAGCACTTGAGAAAAATGTGTATTCTGTTGTTTTTGGGTGGAATGTCCTATAAATATCAATTAAGTCCATCTTGTTTAATGTATCATTTAAAGCTTGTGTTTCCTTATTTATTTTCATTTTGGATGATCTGTCCATTGGTGAAAGTGGGGTGTTAAAGTCCCCTACTATGATTGTGTTACTGTCGATTTCCCCTTTTATGGCTGTTAGTATTTGCCTTATGTAGTGAGGTGCTCCTATGTTGGGTGCATAAATATTTACAATTGTTATATCTTCTTCTTGGATCGATCCCTTTATCGTTATGTAGTGTCCTTCTTTGTCTCTTCTAATAGTCTTTATTTTAAAGTCTATTTTGTCTGATATAAGAATTGCTACTCCAGCTTTCTTTTGATTTCCATTTGCATGGAATATCTTTTTCCATCCCCTTACTTTCAATCTGTATGTGTCTCTAGGTCTGAAGTGGGTCTCTTGTAGACAGCATATATATGGGTCTTGTTTTTGTATCCATTCAGCCAATCTGTGTCTTTTGGTGGGAGCATTTAGTCCATTTACATTTAAGGTAATTATTGATATGTATGTTCCTATTCCCATTTCCTTAATGGCTTTGGGTTCGTTATTGTAGGTATAGTCCTTCTGTTGTGTTTCTTGCCTAGAGAAGTTCCTTTAGCATTTGTTGTAAAGCTGGTTTGGTGGTGCTGAACTCTCTCAGCTTTTGCTTGTCTGTAAAGGTTTTAATTTCTCCATCAAATCTGAATGAGATCCTTGCTGGGTAGAGTAATCTTGGTTGCAGGTTTCTCTCCTTCATCACTTTAATTATGTCCTGCCACTCCCTTCTGGCTTGTAGAGTTTCTGCTGAGAGATCAGCTGTTAACCTGATGGGGATTCCCTTGTGTGTTATTTGTTGTTTTTCCCTTGCTGCTTTTAATATGATTTCTTTGTGTTTAATTTTTGACAGTTTGATTAATATGTGTCTTGGCGTATTTCTTCTTGGATTTATTCTGTATGGGACTCTCTGTGCCTCCTGGACTTGATTAACTATTTCCTTTCCCATATTAGGGAAGTTTTCAACTATAATCTCTTCAAATATTTTCTCAGTCCCTTTCTTTTTCTCTTCTTCTTCTGGAACCCCTATAATTCGAATGTTGGTGCGTTTAATGTTGTCCCAGAGGTCTCTGAGACTGTCCTCTGTTCTTTTCATTCTTTTTTCTTTATTTTTCTCTGCATCAGTTATTTCCACTATTTTATCTTCCACCTCACTTATCCGTTCTTCTGCCTCAGTTATTCTGCTATTGATCCCATCTAGAGTATTTTTCATTTCATTTATTGTGTTTTTAATCGATGCTTGATTCATCTTTAGTTCTTCTAGGTCCTTGTTAACTGTTTCTTGCATATTGTCTATTCTATTTCCAAGATTTTGGATCTGGGAAATAGAATCTTGGATCAGTTTTACTATCATTATTCTGAATTCTTTTTCAGGTAGACTGCCTATTACCTCTTCATTTGTTAGGTCTGGTAGGTTTTTATCTTGCTCCTTCACCTGCTGTGTGTTTTTCTGCCTTCTCATTTTGCTTATGTTACTGTGTTTGGGGTCTCCTTTTTGCAGGCTGCAGATTCGTAGTTCCCCTTGTTTTTGGTGTCTGTCCCCCGTGGCTAAGGTTGTTTCAGTAGGTTGTGTAGGCTTCCTGGTGGGGGGGACTAATGCCTGTGTTCTGGTGGTTGAAGCTCGATCTTGTCTTTCTGGTGGACAGGTCCACGTCTGGTGGTGTGTTTTGGGGTGCCTGTGGCCTTATTATGTTTTTAGGTATCCTCTCTGCTAATGGGTGGGGTTGTGTTCCTGCCTTGCTAGTTGCTTGGCATAGGGTGACCAGCACTGTAGCTTGCTGGTCGTTGACTGAAGCTGGGTGCTGGTGTTGAGATGGAGATCCCTGGGAGATTTTCGCTGCTTGATATTATGTGGAGCTGGGAGGTCTCTTGTGGACCCGTGTCCTGAAGTTGGCTCTCCCACTTCAGAGGCACAGCACTAACTCCTGGCTGCAGCACCAAGAGCCTTTCATCCACCCGGCTCAGAATAACAGTGAGAAAAAGTAGAAAGAAATAATTAGTAGAAGAAAGAAAGAGAGATTGAAAGAAAGGAAGAAGGGAAGTAAGGAAGGAAGGAAGGAAGAAAGAAAGAAAGGAGGGAGGGAGGAAGGATGGAAAGAAAGGAAAGAAAGGAGGGAGGGAGGGAGGAATGAAAGCAAAAGGAAGAGTGAATGGAAGAAGAGAGGGAGGGAGGGAGGAAGGAAAGAAAGAAAGAAAGACAGGAGGGAGGGAGGAAGGAAAGAAAAAGAAAGTGGAAAGAAGAAGGGTGGGAGGGAGGGAGGGATGGAGGAAAGAAAAAGAAAGAAGGAAAGGAGGAGCGGAGGGAGGGAGGGAGGAAGGGAAGGGAGAAAAAAAGAAAGAGCAGGTAAAGTAAAATAGAATAAAGTATGAAATATAGTAGCGTTATTAAAATTAAAAAGTAATTATTGAAAAAAAACACGGACCGAAAGAACCCTGGGACATATGGTGGAAGCAAAGCTATACAGAGAGAATCTTACACAGAAGATTACACATACACATTCACAAAAAGAGAGCAGGGGGAAAAATCAAAAATCTTGCTCTCCAAGTCCACCTCCTCGATTTGGGATAATTCGTTGTAAAAAGAGGAAAAGGGCGAAAAGTCTGAAATCTTGCTAAGTCCACCTCCTTAATTTGAGATAATTCGTTGTAAAAAGAGGGAAAAAAAAGGGGGGGGAAGTCTTAAATCTTGTCCTCAAGGTCCACTTCCTCAATTTGGGATGATTCGCTGTCCATTCATGCACCCCACAGACGGAGGGCACATCAAATGGACCGTGGAGCTTTAATCCGCTGCCTCGGAGGCTGCACAGAGAGATTTCCCTGTCTCTGCTCTCACAGCTCCCGGGTCTCAGCCTTGGACCTGGCCCCGCCTCTGCGCGTAGGTCGCCGGAGGGCGTCCGTTCTTCGCTCAGACAGGACGGGTTTAAAGGAGCCGCTGATTCGGGGGCTCTGGCTCACTCAGGCAGAGGGGAGGGAGGGGAATGCCCTCTCCTCGCGCACCAGGCAACAAAAGGGAAAAAAAGTCTCTTGCCTCTCCGGTAGCTCCAGACCCTTTCCCCGGACTCCCTCCGGGCTAGCACTAACCCCTTCAGGGTCTCTTCCTGCCGCCAGCCCCAGACCTCTCCCTGCGCTCCGACTGAAAGCCGATACCCGAGCCTCAGCTCCCAGCCCCGCCCGCCCTGGCGGCCGAGCAGACAAGTCTCTCGGGCTGGTGTGTGCCTGAGGGCACCGATCCTCTGTGCCAAAATCTCTCTGCTTTGCCCTCCACACCCCTGTTGCTGTGCTCTCCTCCGCTACTCCGAAGCTTTCCCCTTCCGCCACCTGCAGTCTCCGCCCTCGAAGGGGCTTGTAGTGTGTAGAAACCTTCCCTCCTTCACGGCTCCCTCCCACTGGTGCAGGTCCCGTCCATATCCTATTGTCTCTGTTTATTCTTTTTTTCTTTTGACCTACCCAGGTATGTGGGGAGTTTCTTGCCTTTTGGGGGGTCTGAGGTCTTCTGTCAGCGTTCAGTAGGTGTTCTGTTGGAGTTGTTCCACGTGTAGATGAATTTCTGATGTATCTGTGGGGAGGAAGGTGATCTCCGCGTCTTACTCTTCCGCCATCTTCCTCCGGCTCCCGAAGGCAAAGTCTTAACCACTGGAACGCCAGGGAAGTCCCGAAACATTTCACCTTTTTTTTTTCCTTTGTGCTTAGTCGGGTTTCACTTGCACACAGAGTGGCTATGTGCTGAGGCCCCGCACCCGGCTCTTCCGACCGGAGTTCCTCCATATCCACTCTTATGTTTATATCTTCTCTCATTTATAATACAACTCCATTTTGAGAAATCCACTTTGTCACGAATATCTTCAAAAATAATTCCTTAATTATTGCACTGTTATAATCAATCCTGAATTTCACCAGGGATGGAGAGAAAATGAAAGTTATTTTTTAATGGTTAAACTCAATATTATTATAACAGCTATTTTCTTTTTATGTTTACAGTTTACTAATTGCTTTCATTTGAATTCTGTGATAATACCACACACTTCACTACACAGACTATCTTTTAGCACAGTCATTTGTTTTCATGTTTGGAAATATATGCACAGTGAGATAGTAAAATCATTAAAGGCAACTGAATGAGTATTCAAGATCTTTCAAGTTGCGTAATAACATCTGCTGTAAACCCATAAAAGTTTTGAAATATAATCAGAAACCTTTCTTTGTTCAACCTAGAGAAATATTCTTTCTGTGTTTATATTAAAATGAACTGTGCATATTGTTCATATTTAAAATAGATTAGATCTATTTTTGAACAATTCTACTGATTATAATAAAGTGTTATTTTTTTCCAAGGATTTCTGAACTTCTGGCTCCAAGAGTGCCATTTTATTCTTTTCTTTTCTTTCCCTGGGTACTTGATTGTTTTCATTCACTTCAATTTTGAAACAAAGAATTGCTGGATACTGGGGAAATACTCTTTATATACAAAGAGCCCATTTAATCATTTGGAAGAGATAACATCAGTGCACAAAGAACGCTAGATAACAATGAAAGCTTATAGAGAAAAGCCATCTCCTAGTAGTAACCAAAAAAATAACCATGTTATAAAAGACAATCCAGGCTACTTTTAATCAGTGTAGCATTAGTTTTTATTTAGCTAAATAGAGCAATGAAATATCATTGTTTATACCTGCAGAAGTTCTTTTCCCAAGTTGCATTAATATCACCCACATTAATCAAATGGGCTACCAGAAATTAAATTGCATGTTTGAATTTTAAAGTGCAGTCTGCTCATTACATACATCTTGCCTTAGTCATATAGCTAATTTATAAGCAGAGTTGTAATTTATGTATTTATTCTGTCATTTAAAAAACTTTTGTGTTAATGTGATTATTCTGGTTTGCTGCTGAGAAAAAAAATTTTGAAAAAATAAAAATTATACAAAAATTGCAAAATCAAACCTGAAAGCATTACATATATTTCAGATATTAATAACAAAAGTATGATAATGTTTTCATTTATTTGACCCGTATAACCCATTTGTTCATAGAGTAAAGTACTCAATGGCTACGTTTAAAACCTTAAAATATGCCTTGCTTGAAACATTCTTCCACCTTTTAGTAGGAAAATAATAGTTCAGCTTCCTTAAGAATTTATGCTTGAATATGAACAAAAAATACTTTAAAAAATTTATAATAGTTAACATTTATTGACAGCTTACCATATGCCATTGAGCATTATTACTGCTTTTTGTTGGTTAACTTTTAAACCATAAAACACTTTTATGGAAGATTATTATCCCCATTTTTCAGAGGATATTAGGACACTAAATGTTGAAATAATTTCCCCAAGATTGCAACCTTGTAATTGGAATTTCTGAGATTCCATCTGATACAGTCTGATTTTAGTATCCTTGCTATTATTCAGTACGCTCTAGTCTTTCTTTTCAGTAGGATGAAGCTTGGTATTGACTGATAGAAATATTTAGGGTAGCATACTAAGTATCTATGAGTAGTATAAAATATATATCAATTTAATTTGTGAAATCTGATCACTAGGATTCAGAAAGCATCTTTGAAAGCAACTGTGTCAAATAACTATTTCTACCTATATCTTAAGTGGCTCACAGTGGCTACATATTTTGGAAAGAAATTTAGGGAATCTTTCATTGCTTGAAGCAGTATTTGAAGTGAAAATCAAATGAAGTTAGGTTATACTTAAAAGCAATCAAATTCAATATTACTAAAGTGTCTTTCCTTAAATTTTACTTCAAATTGCACTTGTTTTTAGACTGAAATACAAATACAAAATAATTTATAATCATTTTATATTGCATTAGTTTTCAAAAGAATTAAAACAGGTAGCAAAGACATTCTGTTTAATTTCACATACATCTGCACCTGGTACTGCTAGCTGTTCTCCATAACCCAGTGCACCTCTGCATACTTGCTCATGATTGTCCAAATTGCAGGGAAACCATCTGACCTGGAAATAGTCTCTAAGGAAGTCGTATTACAAATTCTTTGTCAGTGACAACAAACATCCTATTTTTTCTAAGGTTGATTAAATCACATATTAAACTTACTAGGTGTCTTTAGATCTCTGTGAAGCCAAATAGAACACATTTTCTTCAGTTCTCTTCCCCTTGAATTTTTAATGAATATGCAGTCCATTGAGAGGAGGTCTTCATATTTTAAAAATATAGCAACTTGGAATGCACTATTGAGCTCTGGAACAAAAGCCCACTGCTGCTGATTTAGTAGTTAAAACATGTTTACACCAAGAGAAATTATTTTTAAGTATGAGTTTGAATCATTTTCCTGTGAAAAAATGGTCACTGTTTTCTAGAAACCCTATATTGATAATTTGGGGTGGGGGGAATAACATTATTATTTTAGGGATGACTTGTAGATGGACGTAAAGATATCCACAGACACCTGTTTTTTTTTTTAATAGATCTTTATTGGAGCATAATTGCTTCACAATACTGTGTTAGCTTCTGTTGTACAACAAAGTGAATCTGCCATATGCATACATATATCCCCATATCCCCTCCCTCTTGAGCCTCCCTCCCATCTTCCCTATCCCACCCCTCTAGGTCATCACAAAGCACCAAGCCTATCTCCCTGTGCTATGTTGCTGCTTCCCACCAGCCAACTATTTTACATTCTGTAGTGTATATATGTCAATGCTACTCTCACTTCACCCCAGCTTTCCCCTCCCACCCCATGTCATCAAGTCCATTCTCTACGTCTACCTCTTTATTCCTGCCCTGGAACTAGGTTCAACAGTACCATTTTTTTTTTGATTCCGTATATATGTGTTGGCATATGGTATTTGTTTTTCTCTTTCTGACTTATTTCACTCTGTATGACAGACTCTAGCTACATCCACCTCACTACTAATAACTCAGTTTCATTTCTTTTTATGGCTGAGTAATATTCCATTGTATATATGTGCCACATCTTCTTTATCCATTCATCTGTCGATGGACATTTAGGTTGCTTCCATGTCCTGGCTTTTGTAAATAGTGCTACAATGAACATTGTGGTGCATGTCTCTTTTTGAATTATGGTTTTCTCAGGGTACATGCCCAGTAGTGGGATTGCTGGGTCGTATGGTAGTTTTACTTTTAGTTTTCTAAGGAACCTCCATACTGTTTTCCATAGTGGTTTTATCAATTTACATTCCCACCAACAGTGTAGGAGGGTTGCCGTTTCACCACACCCTTTCCAGCATTTATTGTTTCTAGCTTTTTGGATAATGGCCATTCTGAACAGCGTGAGTTGATACCTATTTGTAATTTTGATTTGCATTTCTCTAGTAATTAGTGATGTTGAACATCTTTTAATGTACCTCTTGTCCATCTGTATGTCTTCCTTGGTGAAATGTCTATTTAGGTCTTCTGCACATTTTTTAACTGGGTTGTTTGTTATTTTGATATTGAGCTCCATGAGCTGTTTGTATATTTTGGAGATTAATCCTTTGTCTGTTGTTTCATTTGCAAATATTTTTTTTCCCATTGTGAGGGTTGTCTTTTTGTCTTGTTTATGGTTTCCTTTGCTGTGCAAAAGCTTTTAAGTTTAATTGAGTCCCATTTGTTTGTTTTTGTTTTTATTTCTGTTACTCTAGGAGGTGGTTCAAAAAAGATCTTGCTGTGGTTTATGTCAAAGAGTGTTTTTCCTATGTTTTCCTCTAAAAGTTTTATAGTGTCTGGTCTTACATTTAAAGTCTTAAATCCATTCTGAGTTTATTTTTGTGTATGGTATTAGGGAGTGTTCTAATTTTATTCTTTTACATGTAGCTGTCCAGTTTTCCCAGCACCACTTATCGAAGAGGCTGTCTTTTCTCCATTGTATTTTCTTGCCTCCTTTGTCATAAATTAGGTGCCCATATATGTGTGGGTTTATCTCTGGGCATTCTATCCTGTGCCATTGATCTCTATTTCTGTTTTTGTGCCAGTACCATACTTTCTTTTTTTTTTTTTAACATCTTTATTGGAGTATAATTGCTTTACAGTGGTGTGTTACCTTCTGCTTTATAACAAAATGAATCAGCTATACATATACATATATCCCCTTATCTCTTCCCTCTTGCATCTCCCTCCCTCCCACCCTCCCTATCCCACCCCTTTAGATTGTCACAAAGCACCAAGCTGATCTCCCTGTGCTATGCAGCTGCTTCCCGCTAGCTATTGGTTTTACATTTGGCAGTGTATGTAGTGAGAGAGTGGCATGGACATATATACACTACCATACTGTCTTGATTACTGTAGCTTTGTGGTATAGTTTGAAGTTGGGGAGCCAGATTCCTCCAACTCCATTTTTCTTTCTCAAGATTGCTTTTGCTATTTGGGGTCTTTTGTGTTTCCATACGAATTTTAAGATTTTTTGTTCTAATTCTGTGAAGAATGCCTTTGGTAGTTTGATAGGGATTGCACTGAATCTATAGATTGCCTTGGGTAGTATAGTCATTTTCACAATATTCGTTCTTCCAATCCAAGAACATGGTATATTTCTCCATCTGTTTATGTCATCTTTGCTTTCTTTCACCAGTGTGTTATAATTTTCTGAGTACAAGTCTTTCGCCTCCTTAGGCAGGTTTATTCCTAGGTATTTTATTCTTTTTGTTGCAGTGGTAAATGGGAGTATTTCCTTAATTTCTCTTTCTGATTTTTCATTGTTGGTGTATAGGAATGCCAGAGATTTCTGTGAATTAATTTTGTGTCCTGCAACCTTACCAAATTCATTGATTGGTTCTAGTAGTTTTCTGGTGGTATCTTTAGGATTTTCTATGTATTGTGTCATGTCATCAGCAAATAGTGACAGTTTTACTTCTTTTCCAATTTGTATTCCCTTTATTTCTTTTTTTTCTCAAATTGCTGTGGCTAGGACTTCCAAAACTATGTTGAATAAGAGTGGCAAGAGTGGACATCCTTGTCTTGTTTCTGATCCTAGAGGAAATGCTTTCAGTTTTTCACCATTGAGTATAATGCATGCTGTGGGTTTGTCATATATGGCCTTTATTATGTTGAGGTAGTTTCTATGCCCATTTTTTTGGAGAGTTTTTATCATAAATGGGTGTTGAATTTTGTGGAAAGCTTTTTCTTCATCTTTTGAGATGATCATATGGTTTTTATTCCTTAATTTGTTAATCTGGTATATCACATTGATTGATTTGCATATATTGAAGAATCCTTGCATCCCTGGGATAAATCCCACTTGATCATGGTTTATGATCCTTTTAATGTGCTGTTGGATTCTGTTTGCTAGTATTTTTTTGAGAATTTTTGCATCTATGTCCATCAGTGATATTGGTCTATAATTTTCTTTTTTTGTACTATCTTTGTCTGGTTTTGGTATCAGGGTAATGGTGGCTTCGTAAAATGAATTTGGGAGTGTTTCTCCCTCTGAAATTTTTTGGAAGAGTTTGAGAAGGATTGGTGTTAGCTCTTCTCTAAATGTTTGATAGAATTCTCCTGTGAAGCTATCTGGTCCTGTACTTTTGTTTGTTAGAAGATTTTTAATTATGGTTTCAATCACATTACTTGTGATAGGTCTGTTTATATTTTCTAATTCTTCCTGGTTCAGTCTTGGAAAATTGTACCTTTCCAAGAATTTGTCCATTTCTTCTTGGTTGTCCATTTTATTGGCATATAGTTGTTTGTAGTAGGCTCTTATAATCCTTTGTATTTCTGCAGTGTCACTTCTGATTTCTCCTTTTCAATTTCTAATCTTATTGATTTCCATCCTCTCCCTTTTTGTCTTGATGAGTCTGACTAAGGGTTTATCAATTTTGTTTATCTTCTCAAAGAACCAGCTTTTAGTTTTATTGATCTTTGCTATTGTTTTCTTCATTTCTATTTCATTTATTTCTGCTGTGATCTTTATGATTTCGTTCCTTTTACTGACTTTGGGTTTTCTTTGTTCTTCTTTCTCTAGTTGTTTTAAGTGTAGGTTTAGATTGTTATGTGAGATTTTTCTTGTTTCTTGAAGTGAGATTGAAATGCTGTAAACTTCCCTCTTAGACCAACTTTTCCTGCACCCCATAGGTTTTGGGTCCTCGTATTTTTCTTGTCATTTGTTTCTATGCATATTTTTGTTTCTTCCTTGATTTCTTCATTGATCTCTTGGTTATTTAGTATCGCACTGTTTAGCCTCCACGTATTTGTGTTTTTTACAGTTTTTTTTCCTGTAATTGATTTGCAATCTCATAGCGTTGTGGTCAGAAAAGATGTTTGATATGATTTCAATTTTCTTAAATTTTCCGAGGCTTGATTTGTGACCCACGATGTGATCTATCCTGGAGAACGTTCTGTGTGCACTTGAGAAGAAAGTGTACTCTGCCACTTTTGGGTGGAATGTTCAATAAATATCAATTAGATCTATGTGGTCTATTGTGTCATTTAAAGCTTGTGTTTCCTTATTTATTTTCTGTGTGGATGATCTGTCCATTGGTGTAAGTGGGCTGTTAATGTTCCCTACTATTATTTTGTTACTGTTGATTTCTCCTTTCTTGGTTGTTAGCATTTGTGTTATGTATTGAGGTGCTCCTATGTTGAATGCATGAACATTTATAATTGTTATATCTTCTCCTTGGATTGATCCTTTGATCATTATGTAGTGTCCCTCCTTATCTCTTATAACAGTCTTTATTTTAAAGTCTATTTTATGTGATATGAGCGTTGCTACTCCAGCTTTCTTTTGATTTCCATTTGCATGGAAAATCTTTTACCATCCCTTCACTTTCAGTCTGTATGTGTCCCTAGGTCTGAAGTGGGTCTCTTGTAGACAGCATATATATGGGTCTTGTTTTTGTATCCATTCAGCCAGTCTGTGTCTTTTGGTTGGGACATTTAATCCCTTTATATTCAAGGTTACTATCGATATGTATGTGCCTATTACCATTTGCTTAATTGTTTGGGGTTTGTTTTTGTGGGTCTTTCTCTTCTCTTGTGTTTCCCGCTTAGAGAAGTTTCTTTAGCATTTGTTGTAAAGCTGGTTTGGTGGTGCTGAATTCCCGTAGCTTTTGTCTGTCTGAAAGACTTTTGACTTTTCCATCAAATCTGAATGAGATCCTTGCTGGGTAGAGTAATCTTGGTTGTAGGATTTTCTCTTTCATCACTTTAAGTATATACTGCCACTCCCTTCTGGCCTGCAGAATTTCCACTGAAAACTCAGCTGATAATCTTATGGGGATTCCTTTGTATGTCATTTGTTGTTTTTCCCTTACTGCTTTTAATATTTTTTCTTGAATTTAATTTGTGTTAGTTTGATTAATATGTGTCTTGGTGTGTTTTTCCTAGGGTTTATCCTGTATGGGACTCTCTGTGCTTCCTGGACTTGGGTGACTATTTCCTTTCCCATGTTAGGGAAGTTTTCCACTATCATCTCTTCAAATATTTTCTGAGACCCTTTCTTTTCCTCTTCTTCTTCTGGGACCCCTATAATTCGAATGTTGGTGCATTTAGTGTTGTCCCAGAGGTCTCTGACATTGTCTTCAATTCTTTTTTCTTTATTCTGCTCCTTGGCACTTGTTTCCACCATTTTTTTCTTCCAGCTCACTAATTAGTTCTTCTGCCTCCATTATTCTGTTATTGATTCCTTCTCGTGTATTTTTCATTTCATTTATTGTGTTAGTCATCTCTGTTTGTTTGTTCTTTACTTCTTCTAGATCTTTGTTAAACATTTCTTGTATTTTCTCAGTCTATGCTTCCATTCTGTTTGTGAGATTCTGGGTCATCTTTACTATCCTTACTCTGAATTCTTTTTCAGGTAGATTGCCTATTTCCTCTTCATTTATTTGGTCTTGTAGGTTATTATCTTGCTCCCTCATCTGTGACATATTTTTTTGCTGTCTCAATTTTTTTTATGAGTGGGTTTGTGTTCCTGTTTTACTGGTTGTTTGGCCTGAGGCTTCCAACAGTGGAGTTTTTGGGCTATTGGGTAGAGCTGGGTCTTGGTAATGAGATGAGGAACTCGGTGAGACCTCACTCTGATGAATATTCCCTGGGGTCTGAGGTTCTCTGTTAGTGCAGTGGTTCATATTTGGAGCTCCCACCGTAGGAGCTTCCACCTGCCCCCATGCTCACAAATCAAGATCTATGGAGCAAGCCACTTGGAGTGGCAAAAAAAGAAAAAAAAAACGAGAGAGAAAAATAACAAAGTAAAAAAAAAAATAGATTAGGAAACTAACAGATATGTTAGAAAGAATGTGAAAATAAAAATATAGATGAATCAACAACTGGAATGTACATCAGTACCACACTAGTAAAAAAGAGGAGGAGGGAAAAGAAAAAAAAAAAGAAAAGAAAAAAGAGGGTGTGAAAGGTCTTGGCTGTGGACAGCAGGGCCTAAGCAAGGGCAATGTTTGGGCAGTGGGCAGGGCCAATGCTCAGGACCCACAGGGCTGGAAAAGGCCCTGGGGGCTGTGGGGGGTGAGGCTTAGGGTCAAGGAACAGAAGGGGCCCAGGCATGCCCCCCACCCCTGGTCTCAGAGGTCAGGGGACTTTATCTGGGAGCCCAGCAGGCTTCCTGGGTTTGAGTGCTCAGGGCAGACCTCCTCCTCTCCTCTCTGGCTCCTCTGGTCTGTGGTCTGGGAGGGCCCCTCCCACCTGCCTCTCCTGATCTCCCTGGCCTCGTTCCTATGCCCCCAGGACCAATGCAGGTGGGGGGAGGCCTTGGAGGACAGGGCACTGGCCTGGGAGCTCAGCAGACTCCCCATGTCCGAGTGGGCGGGGCAATCGCCCTCTGCTCCTCTCCAGCTCCTCCTAGAGGGCCTGTCCCATCTGCCTCTCCTGTTCTCCCCTTGGCCTCCTTCCTATGCCTTCAAGGACCCATGTGGTTTGAAGGGGGTTTTGGAGGGCGTGAGATCCTCCTGGGAGCTCAGCAGGCTCCCCGGGTCCCAGTGAGCAGGGCAATCTCCCTCCAGTCCTCTCCCGGTCCTCCTGGATTGCCTGTCCCACCTGCCACTCCTGATCTCCCCAGCCTCCTATGCCCCCAGGACCCACATGGCCTAGATGGGGCTTTGAAGTGGGGGGAACCGGCTTGGGAGCTCAGCAGGTTCCCTGGCCCCAGTGGGCCAGGCAATCACCCTCGGCTCCTCTCCTGCTCTTCCTGGAGAATCCTCCCACCTGCCTCTCCTGATCTCTTCGCCTTCAGGGGCTGCTGATCTTGTCTGGCCTCCACTTCTCCTACCCTCCTTGATCCCCCTACATCCTACCGGTTCACTCTTGAGTTCCTCCCATCTCCTTGGGGGTTAGAGTCCCCGTCCAGCAGTTGACAGGCACCCTAGTTGTGGGGAGACACTAACTCCGCCTCTTCCCACACTGCCATCTTGATCCTCCCCTCCAGACACCTTTTTGTTTTGCTTTGTTTTATCTTGGTACATATTTTTCTCCCTTAAATTTTATTGGAGTTAAGATTTCTAAGTGGAGCTAATAAAGAAGTTATGTAGAAATACAGGACCACCCTATTTAAATAGAGTATGATCTGAATGAGTGAAGCCTGGGAATATCCAGGTATAAACTTTATCTGATTTAACATCTTTAGATGAGGGTCCTGAGCACAGAGACTGTAGCAATGATTCAAACAAATGCTTTAAGATACCAAACTGTATAATAGTACCCTCACTGCTTTAACTGGAAAAACAAGTTTCTAAAACTTATCCAAATTAAAAGGTTTTAAACTCTAAAAACATGCATTTTACCTATACAATTGCCATCTGCTAAGTCTTCTGAATTTTTTGCCACCTAATAGCTCTGTCTAGTCTTGAAATTCATTTGGCTGGTTTCCATAGGACCAAACATAGTTTATTTTATAATTTATTTGCCCCATTAATTAATCAATTGATCATTTTCAGATATTTATCAGAAACTTATAGTGCCATAAAATATGGATTTTGCAGGCTTTACTCTCCTGAATATACTGAAATATTATCAGAAGGTTTGGTAACATAATTGTAAACAAGAAACTAATACAAAATAGTAAGGGCCAAGTCAATTAAAATACCATGTACTTACTATAATATTTGGTAAAGCACAACAAAAAAAATCCTTAGTTATTGTTATAATGATGGTTTTTTCGCATAGTAACATTTTATTTATGAATTATGATTAGGGCCAGATTCAGTCTCTCTCTGCAACTATGCAGCTATAAATATCAAACCCGGCAATGCAAACTTCACTTTGTTGCTTTATTGATGTGCTTTAATTCTAAACCTAAAGGTCTACATTATAGTTCTTTGTCTTTCTGCTGAGATTTTCAGTAAACACAGTAATTGTTGTCAATAGAATTATCTCATGCAATGTAAGTACTTTAAATTATAATGATCCTCATATTTCCATTGCCTAATAGATAGTTTTTAAATGGTGAACATTTTTCACACCTATGGGATCTTTGGTATAACTCTGATTTGTAAAATTTAAGGCCCTGTACTCTATTACTAATTTATTTGCAAGCTTTATCAAAAGTATTGTTTTGCATCTGCACAGAATCCACTTCTCTCACCCCCACATTTTCCTTCTCTGGCTTTAAGCTCCATAGTATAATGTGTTTGAACTTTGGATCTTTGATATAGTCAACTTCCTCTTGTTTTACTATCTAAAGCTCTGGCTGGATACATTATTGATAAGTGCACTGAGAACTTCTGCTGAAGCTTGTGAAAGTTATCTCGTGTCTGAGTCATGAAAAAAAGATTCTCATGGAAACTTCATTATGCCTTTTCTTACACATGGCGTGTGTTTGATTACTTCTGCCACCTTCTTAATGTTGATTGTCACTTTATTTTCTTTCTCCTTGAAATTGCTAGGTATCATTTAATGCAAAGAATATACCCATCTGTAGTGTAAATTATGCATGTTTTTATTTTAGCTCGCTTGCTCTGAAATCCAAGTTCTTTTTCTGAATAGCAAAAAGTTAATTTTACATTTATGCATCTTTCCATGTGCTTTGTGCTTAGTTAGATAAAGTTTGAAAAGCAGTATTCACTTTTTTTACTTGTCTTTTTTAATTAAAAAAGAAAAAGCTGAAATATTGTCTACATTTTTTCCAAAGAAAACCTAAGTTGCTACATCATGACCTTAGACCAAATATACAGTTGACCTGCTTAAAGCAACCAGTATTAACTTATCTCATACTTAAAATGAAACCATAGTTTAATGAACACAGCTTTTATCTAATTTCATTTCCTTTGGTTAAAATGATTGACTTTAAGTTCACGGGGATTCTTCCACCCATTTCTGTGGATTTCAGCACAGAAATATCTCATTGCTCTGCCTGACAGGGAGGGACTCTGATTACTTTTCTGAAGGGACTTATTCTTGCTCAAAAAAACTATATTCTTCAAACAACAGAAGCTAGGATACATTTCAATTGAATGAGTTTACAGACCATCTGTACCTAAACCAATATTGACTTTCCATGACATCATAGACCCTCTTCAAGAAACTGAAATCTCAAACATTTTCTGCACCATTGACTATACCATGTTCCTATATGATTAACACTGTAAGTTAAGGAAGGACCTTAAAAGATAAACATATATTTTCAGGATACTTGGAGTTCAGTTTTTTAAAAAATTCTTCATACAATTCTTAAAGTTTACACTCCATTTACAGTTATTACAAAATATTGGCTGTATTACCCATGTTGTACAATACATCCCTGTAGCCTATCTTACTCCAAATAGTTTGTACCTCCCACTTCTCCACCCGTCTTGCCCCTCCCCCCTTCCCTTTCCCCATTGGTAACTGCTAGTTTGTTCTCCGAATCTGTGAGTCTGTTTATTTTTTGTTAAACTCACTAGCTTGTTGTATTTTTTAGATTCTACAAATAAGTGATATCATACAGTAGTTGTCTTTGTCTGATTTTTTCAGTTAGCATAATGCTCTCCAAGTCCATCCACGTTGCTGCAAATGGCAAAATATTCATTTTTATGGCTGAGTACTAGTCCATTGTATATACATACCACATCTTCTTTATCCATTTATCTGTTGATGGACACTTAGGTTGTTTCCATATCTTGGCAGTTGTAAATAATGCCACTATAAACATTGGGGTGCATGTATCTTTTTGAATTAGTGTTTTTGTTTTTGTCTGGTGTATATCCAGGAATGAAATTATGGTAGTTCTATTTTAGTTTTTTGAGAAACCTCCATAATGTTTTCCACAGTGGCTGCACCAATTTCCATTCCCACCAACAATGTACGAGGGTTCCCTTTTTTCCACATACCCACCAACCTTTGTTATTTGTGTTCTTTTCCATGATAGATAGCCATTTGACAGTTGTGAGGTGATATCTCATTTGATTTTGAATTTCATTTCCCTGATGATTAGCGATGTTGAGTATCTTCTCATGTGCCTGTTGGCCATCTGCATTATTATCTAATATATACTATTTTTTATATTTATTTGAAATATACTAGAATGGTATTACAATGAATCTAGCATTTAAGAAAATAGCTGTTTTTTCCCCTTACTTAAATAATTCTCTGATTAAGGTCAACGAAGATCTCTATGTATACAATGACTTAACAATAGCTTTCATTACGATCTGCCCAGAGATGGAACAGACATTTAAATCATATAGAGGAAGGCAGATATTTAATAAGTCTCTGTCATTTTTTTTCCAGTGGCAGTTTAATTATTTATACTCACTGACTATTTGGTATTCTAACTTTTATTGTTGGGTTAGTTATTTTTTGTGGTATAGTAAGAGATTATCATTTTTCCCAACACTGTAATTGTTGTAAACTCTTCACTCATTCATTAAACAAATATTTATTGAACACCTACTTCACCCCATGTTTTTAAAGTCTTGGGATTCATCAGTTCACAAAGCAAGAAGAAAGCTCCATCCTTGTAAACTTTTCATTCCATCAGGGTAACACACAATAAAGATAGTAAGCAAGCACCATATGCAAGTTAGGAGGTGATTAATACTATAAAGTAGAGCAGGGTTAGGAGGGGCATAAGTATTAGGTGGGAAGTGTTATTTTAAATAGTGTGGCCTGGATACCCTTGAGGAGAAGGTGATTTGAAGGGCACAAGGGAGTTAGACATATAGATATGGGGAAAGAGTGTTCCAGGAGAGGGACCAAGCAGTGTGGAACTCACTAGTGTGGAAACACACCAAGCAAGGTGGTAGAAAACAAGACCAGTGCAGTTGGAGAGATGTGAGACAGAAGAATAACAAGAGATAAGGTTGAAGAGATGACTTTGTGGTGCAGGGCACATAATGTAGGAATTTTGGCCTTGGTCTGAACTCTATTATAAAAGAATCACTCTGGGTGCTGTGTTGAGAATATCTTGTAGGGATGAAATGTAGAGGTGGGAAGACCAATTGGGGAATGGGGGATTCATAGCAATAGGTCTAGCCAAAGGCATTCAGGGGTTGACCAGAGAGGTAGCAAAATGTTTTCAGATTCTTAATATGTATTTGGCATCATTGAAAGTCCAAAAAAAAAAAAAAGAAAAAGAAAAAAGCTGTTAGGATATACTTAATGAGTCAGAGTTATTGATTATTCTAAGAATTATAATTTTGTTCTATCATTTATTTTTTCTTGAAACATCAGTATAGTTTATTTAATTACCAGAATAGATTAAATTTGAATCAATTTTAGACTACCATTTTTAAATTCACATTGCTGACCTTCTATGCATAATGGGAGTGATTGTCTCCATTCATAAACTGCATCATCAATAATTCTGTCCAGCTACCATAAAGGTATTTGTTTCTGATGGGAAAATTAGATTTTATTAACCTCCAATTGTTCCTTCAATAAAGTGCATGTTCTTTCCATCTGCTTATAACTGAAAGAGGCAATCAGTCTCATAGGGAAAGGGGGTTAATTATCAATGTGGACAACTCAGAATGTGTTAACTTCATCAAAAGCAGAAACATTCTAAGGGAAAAAATACAGTTGATTCTTGAACAACACGGGAGTTAGGAGTGCTGATCTATGCCCCGTGCAGAGTTGAAAATCTGCTTATAACTTTTTGTTTGTTTGTTTGTTTGTTTGTTTTTGCGGTACGCGGGCCTCTCACCGCTGCGGCCTCTGCCATCGCGGAGCACAGGCTCCGGATGCGCAGGCTCAGCGGCCATGGCCCACGGGCCCAGCCGCTCCACGGCATGTGGGATCCACCCGGACCGGGGCGCGAACCCGCGTCCCCTGCATCGGCAGGAGGACTCCCAACCACTGCGCCACCAGGGAAGCCCCCTATAAGATTGTTTTTAATCTTAATAATTTTAAAAATATTTTATACAATTTAAAATGTTACTTTCCATTTACAGTTATTACAAAATATTGGCTATATTCCCCTTGTTGTACAATACATCCTTGAGCCTATCTTATACCCCAAAGTTTGTACCTTCCACTCCTCACCCATATATTGACCCTCTCCCACTCCCCACTAGTAACCACTAGTTTGTTCCCTATATCTATGAGTCTGCTTCTTTTTTATTATATTCACTAGTTTGCTGCATTTTTTAGATTCCACATATAAATGACATCATACAGTATTTGTCTTTCTCTGTCTGACATTTCATTGAGCACAATGCCCTCCAAGTCCATCCATGTTGTTGCAAATGGCAAAATTTCATTTTCTTTTATGGCTTAGTAGTATTCCATTCCATATATATACCACATCTTCTTTTTCCACTCATCTGTTGATGGAGCATTCTTTACAATTGTTTGTAACTTTTGACTCTTCAAAACTTAACTACTAATAGTCTACTGCTGTTGACTATAAGCCTCACTGATAACATAACCGATAACATAAAGTCAATTAACACATTTTGTAAGTTATATATATTGTATACTGTATTTTTATAATAAAGCAAGCAAGATAAAATAAAATGCTAGTAAGAAGATGGCAAGAAACAGAAAATACATTTATAGTACTGTACTGTATCCATACCATAAATTTGTCTTCTGTTTATAAGATGAATAGTCTATGATTACTACATCAATGTTGTCTTATATGATACAAAATACTGTAGATGTTATACATATTACTAATACTAGACATCAAAAATTAAAAGATAATATAAACAAGTAATTAATGTTTATTTACAGGTATAACGATTCATGCATTGATAACGAAGAAGCAGCAATATGCTTGCTTTATGGTAGCCTAGTGTAATTGTTACGATTGCTTCACAGTAACCTAGCCTATACACTAATGACTGAATTATTGTAAAAATTTTACACCATATAGTATTATAGTCATATTCATAATACGCTATTGGAAACATTGTTAATTTTTTTTTAAAAAACCACCTACCTGTGATGATAGTCTGACAGGCAGTTTCTCCAATTATGAGAGAGAGAAGCATAATGTCCCATAGTGTAATTCTTTGAAAGCAAGTTATAAAACTGAAAGAAAACTAACACATGATTAACTTTATATTAAATATCACTCACCTTATGCCTATGTAAAGATAGGCTATCCACTTCAAAGCAAGTCTTTCATACTATGTTCTAAAATGTATATTTTTGTTGGGCCTCCCTGGTGGCGCAGTGGTTGAGAGTCCACCTGCCGATGCGGGGGATATGGGTTTATGCCCCGGTCCGTGAGGATCCCATATGCCGCGGAGCGGCTGGGCCCGTGAGCCATGGCTGCTGAGTCTGCGCATCCGGAGCCTGTGCTCCGCAACGGGAGAGGCCACAACAGTGAGAGGCCTGCGTACTGCAAAAAAATAAATAAATAAAAATGTAAAATGTATATTTTTGTATATTTATTGAAAAAATCTAAGTATAAGTGGAACTGCAGTTCACCCCATGTTGTTCATGGGTCAGCTGTAAAGTAAAATGTGACTTGCATGTTTGCTTTGAGTAGAATCTAAAAAATCATGGGGTTATTAATCAGTCAGAAATAAAAATTCAGTGAGATAAACACATGGCCTACTCACCTCCCAAATGGATATTATATCACTTAGTCTGTATTTAAAGAAATCTCAGATTGCTTCTCTATGTGATATTCTAAGTCTCCTCATTTGAATAATATTACTAAATGCACATGACAGGAAAGAGACAGTTCAAATATTTTCCACTTTATTATTTTAATTATGTTTCAACCACAGTCCTACATATTTTTATGTGTCCCCTTAGCAGTCACTTTTGCCTTGTTGATATTTGCTGCTGTCAGAGGATTCTTTAATTCCGGTTTGTAATTCTTCATATTTATATATATTTTAACAATAATCACTCCTGGCAATCATGTACACATAAAAATACACACTCTCACATACCCTATTATATATTTCTAAAATGAATACTTTAAAGATTCAAAATAGGTCACAAACTTTCATAAAAATTAGACATGATGTCCTTTTTTTTAATGAGAAGCCAAAGAATAGTAAATCTGCATCTTTATTAAGCATATCTAAGACCCTAAAAATTTGGTAGCTGTTAATCTCATATCATACTACTTACGTTTTAGTTTCTTAACTCTCAGGGTCTTTTCTAGTGTTTCTTGAATTATAAAATTATTGTTCATATTATTGTTTTCATATATTCATCATCATAATGATACTTTGGAACTATTGAGCAGAATTTGTTTTTCTTAACAACTCCAAATATTTTAAACTATTATTATTTCTCAAGCATTCTCCTCTGAGATATAAAGGGTTGAATATTATTCTGTGCCTTTTACTTAGCAGAAAAAATGAATTCATAGATGATTTTATAGTCATGGTAATATCTTAACAGGATTTATTTTAACAAAGGAAATGAGAATTGCCCACTTTAAGTAAGTAGCTACTGGCAAGAAAGGGTTAACATTCCATCCAGAAAGAATCAACACAACCATTTCACACTAAAGTCAAGCAAGTGAATTAGTTGTAAATAAAACTTGAATTTGTGTTCCATTGCCATTTATATAAAAAACAACAATCTCATTAAATATGTACTTATAGCATAAGATACACTTCTAGGTCACACATCAAAAGTCAATTCACTGAGATACACTTATACAGTGATGTATGTCAATTATATCTCAATTAAACTGGAAAATAAATAAATTCATTATGCTCTATGTGAAGCTCACATGAGTTCAATGGAACTTTTGGGAATAGATCAATTGTGTTTGATTCCCTTAGTAAATAGCATATCAATTTGATTAGCCATATGATATATATTTTTTAATATTAAAGACTGAATACTACTAAACAACCCCATAGAATACTTAGAAAACTTTACCAATATTTCATGACCTAATACTATATGGAAAAAATTTTTTGCAACTTTACTGGTTTTGGTGGACATAGAAATTTTGATTAAGGATAAAAATTAATTCATCACTATATTTAGTTTATGCTGTATATTTTCAGTGACAGGTCCAGTATGTTATACATAAGACTTTCTTTTAAATATATGCCATAGTATTTTGGAAATAACTGTAACTATATGTATAAGCATATATACATATTGAACAATTTATTAAATTTTAATTTTTCTTAATGAATATATCACATATTTATAAAGCATCTAATAGTCAAACTCAACATGTACAAAAAAACCACTTGTATCCTTGAAAATATAAACAGACAAAAACAAAAGTCTCTTTTTTAACTCCTCAGTTCTACAAATAGATTCCTCATGTTCCTAGTCACTTTGACTCAAAACTTCTAAGCATATCTATATCTTTTTCTTCTCACTCTCCTATCTTGTACAATATGATACCAAATTCTCCTGTTTTATCTACCTTGAAGCCTAGTGTAGTCTATCATTTTATTCCTTTTTGCTCCCTTGGTAGTTCAGTCCATTTTGATTTGCTACCTATAGTATTTCATTTTTTTTCTAAATGTTCATTACTGCCTCTACACTGTAATCCACTTTCAAATACAGCTGTCAGAGTTTCATTCTAGAGCATGCTTTGATTACTGTCCCCTACTACTAAATACTTTTTAAGTGCCCACTAAAACTAAAGGTTAGTATCTGTCTTTGTAATAAATTCGTGATCTGATTTCACATCATTTTCTTATTTATCTCTCTTAATATACTTTACTTCCCACAATCTTTCATCCAGCAAAATTACAGTGGTCACTATTTCCTAAACAGAGCTTGCATTTTCCTTTTATTTCTCCAAACTGAATTCAGTCCAGAGGTGTTTATTGAGGTCTTGGACTGTGACAGTTTCTGTGCCAGGAAACAAAACAGATTAGTATTTATCTTCTGCTTTGTGAAGAGTTCTCAAAGTCTAATGGGAGAAAGGCACATAGAAATTATTTCAATAAAATATGAAAAATTAATAGAAATAAGTTCAAAATAGCAAAGAAGTACCTGCCCACCATCCACACACATTTCCATCTATGGATTTCTTCTCCAAATGTCAAGGTTCAGGACAAATGGTACCACTTCAATGAAGGATTGTACAGTTCACCAGGTCATTCACAAGTGCTCTCTCCTACTCAGAATTACATTACCATTGACTTCATCTTCCCCCAGTTCTTATCACACACTGCCTTGTATTACAGTGGTTTGTGAACAGCTGGAATATCTCCTGCTATGTTGTTAACACCTTGAATAGAAGGCCTTGCCCACTAGAATGTAAAGTTCAAATGGCAGCAGTGCATATCTGCTTATAGTGGGCATTCAATAAAAATTTTCATGAATGAGTAAAAGGATCATGTAGTACATCTTTGCAATTTTCACAGACCCTTGCAAGTATATGACATAAAATTAAGCTGAATTAATATTTGTTGAGGAAATAAGGGTAGAGTGGTATCTTATGTAAGTTTATGTCCTTTGTAGTGTCATGCAGAGAAATGCTTAGCAACTATTATCCCCTTCCCCGCAAAACAAAACAAAACAAATCACACACACACATAGATTGATTTTCAGCATTTGCCAATTCCTTTGGTGTAGGCATTCCCAGTATGGCAGATTTTAAGCTAACAATGTGATGCCACTGAGGCAGAATTAGGAAGAGTTGAACACAAAAGGCTTTCAAGAGCTGTTGCAAGCCAACTGTAACTAAGATAATCTCTAACACACACAATAAATTTTCAATGATTATTTAGTGGATAAATTAATGAAAATTTCAGACATATAGCTTGAGAGAAAATTATTGACAACATAAATTAAAAAGTTAAAACATTTTCAAAATTGAAGTAAAGTTCAGAAGATTCAGATGATTAAATCATAAAATGCAGTCCTCATATTGCAAATAAATTTAATGGAACTACATACTAGAAATATTTTAATAATATATACATGACTTGCTATTTGCATTTGGAATTTATTTTATTTTTTCTCAGTTAATGACCTTATCAGTCATTTCTCTTTTCAAATCTTGAAATAAGTCATTGTTCCCAAAAGCAAATACCAAAAAAGTGATGTTTCGTTAATTATTCCAGGAAAATTCTCTCCTCTGATTTCAAATTTGGAAGTTCTTGGTGAACAGAGAGTAGAAAACTTACTGGAGTCTAATATTGGCTTTGGCCTTAACCTTGGCAGGGGTTGGTACTCTCCAGTGGACAATAGCTATAGGAAAGTTTATCACACAAATTACAACCACCAGTGTCCCTAAGGACAGTTTTTTTTCATGGATAATAAGGATGCTGGTACGTTACTTCTTTTACCATATTCTGGATTTGATTTGAAAAGTGCAGTAATTGGGATTATGTTTGGCTGCAGATGAAAGAATTATCCATCTTAAACAAAATGCTTTTTCATATAACACAGAAGTCTTGAAGCAGGTCATTCAGGACAGTTCCATGTTGCAAAAAGGGACCAACTGAGCTCCTTCCTTCCTCCCACTCACATTACAGTCTAAACTGTAGAAACAAAGGCAGAGGTCATCAGGCTCATGCCAGCTGAGTTGTCCCTTTATTTCAAGAAAAAAATAACTTTCATGACCCCCACCACCCCAAGTCAATTTCTGATTGCATCCCATTGGCTAGAATTTTGTCACATAGCAACCCTTAGAGGCAAAGGAATTAGAGAAACTGAACACTATTCTACTCCTAACAAAATTAGCATTATATTAATAAGACTAAATGACAGAAAAAAATAGGGGGCAAGAAACTGTATCAACATAAGTCATACTTACCCCATTGCTGTAGTAAAAGAAAGAAATTGTAATCTCATTATACAAAATATATCCATGAGAAAGTAACTTAACTGAACGCTGTTACCTGCTGTGTCATTTATTGAGCAGGGCTGACTATTTCTGACATGTGGGCCTTACAATATTTTATCAACTATGAGAAATTCAGCTCATACTCTATTCATGACACTGGAATAGTTGCTATTGAGAATGTTGGGAATTACATGACTAGTCCTTGCACTGGGCTGGCACAAAAGAACATGACAACTGTCACACACTTTCTGGAGTACACAGATCATAATCCTTAAACTCATGCCCGTGTTCACAAAACACTAACTGCTGTGTGTCTTTATTTTACAAACTTCTACAATTTTTCTAATGGTAAGATAAAAGTAGAAGGGTCAAGATAATAAATTTAAGACAAACAACTTGGAATGTCCATTTGGTAGCCAAAAACTTCTCTGGACCTGAGAGAGAAAGCAGCAAGCTTAGTGTATTGACTTGAATCTCTGACTAGGATTGAGAAAAATGGGTCAGGGACAAATCTGTTCATCCTTTATCATATCAGGCTCTATGAAAGTCCAATGATATAGGCATTCAGTTTACATTATTATAGCTTATTGTTCTGGATTATTGTCTGCGTGAAGTGAGAGAGACAGCTATAAGTACAAGGACAATAGAAATCTTTCCAGATCTTCCAGAAAGAGAAGGAGACCAAGAGAATGTAAGAGTGAGAATGAGAACACAAAAGGAGGGAGGGAGATGGGGGGCAGCAGGAAGAGAGAGAGAGAGACAGAGGGCTATACAGCTTTGGAAACTTTTCTAACATCTTGTCCTTAAATTAGTTATGAAGACAAAAGTTACCAAAACCTTGAAGGACTGGACAGTACAGAATGCTATATAGGAAAGTGCTCCAAACTGGAGTCAGGTTAACTTGTGGATCTAGTCTTAATCTTTCTGCCTACCATTTATGTGATTTTTAGCAAGTCACTCAAATTTTTAGAGTCTAAAATCCTTTATTAATATATTCCATACTTAACCATCATAATAACAAAGTTCTATACTTTTGTTCCATTTGTTTTTCAAATATTACATAATTCCACAAGATACGTCACTGGGCAGGGCATGGTAAATTAAATAAAATAAAGGTATTCAAATGTATTACTAGATAAGATTAAGGGTACACTGTGGGCAGGCTTTGTAAAAGAAGACTAAGGTGAAAATTAAAATCTGCACATAATTTGAAAAGATGTATAAGATCAAAGATGAGATTTCAAACTGTGAAAATGGCACAAGCAGAGGTACAGAGGAAGGGTTAAACCCGCTGTGTAGTATTACATGGATAATTCAGTTTTACAGTTGGGGTTCTATTGTATACTTACTGTATATATTGGAGATATGTTTAGAAAAGGTGAAAGCCCTGAAAATCACATTGAGTGGACTTTACATGTAATGAGAAAGCCTTAAATAGTCTAGAGAAAGATATTACATGATGAGATTATTGTAGTTTATTTTCCTTTAGTGGGGACGTACTTTATTTCCTCCAGGAATTTTTCTCCAAACTGGTCACTGTATATGTAGAAAATTTATTTTAGGAAAACTGAATCAAAACAAATAAATAAAAACCATGTAATTCTTGACTTTTAAGCACTAGTGGATTATTTTATGTAATAGAATAGAAAGATTTCACAGAATATAACAATAGGTTATCAAGCAGAATCAAATTTTCCTATTTCTCAGACCAGTGCAGATGGAAATAGGAGAACTGAAGGAAGCAAGAGTATTAGATTCTATCCCCAGGCCTTGTGCCCTCCCTCCTCCTGGGTTGAGTGGGGCTGAGAGGAAGCTCTTCGTTGAGCAGTGGGCAAAGGAATTTGTCCTTGTTTTATGGTGGGACCCAGCAAGGGCTGTAGCAGTACAGTGGAAGTGGTTTCACAACCTTTCTTTAATGACCTTGAGAGTTTTGAGGAATTCTGGTCAGTTCTTTTGTTGAATGTCACTCAATTTATGTTTTTCTGATGTTCTTCTCATAAATAGACTGGGGTTATGGTTTTTTTAGAAGAAAATTACAGAAGTAAATGCCATTCTCATCACATCACATCAGGAGCACTTGCTATCAATATCACTTACATTGATATTACCTTTGATCACTTGGCTGAGGTAGTGTTTGTCAGGCTTCTCCACTATGAAGTCACTTCCCCCCTGCTTTCCATACTCTTTGAAACAAGTTACTTGTGAAGTTACACTTAAGGGGTAAGGATAAATAAATTCCATTTATTTTATTTATTTTAAAATGGAGAAAATAATTTGGAGATTTGTCAGAATGTACTTTAAAGTAATTAGAGAGTAAAAGTGATTCTTTTAAAAATAAATTGAGAATTGCTGCAACTATATGAAAAATGTATCATTCCCCCTTTTTTCAAGAAAAAAACTCAACTTATAGAAGAATAAAATATATACAGTTTATATATGAAGTATCTTTTAGTTTATGTTATTTTAAGTCAAATGCATTGAAGACAACTCAGGGATAATTGCTAATTGAATATATATCAAATATGTGTTTTAAAACTTGAACTACTCTTAGTATAGATCCAAGTTTGGAACTTTTCAAGGTATCATACAGTTATTTATAAGAGGATAACGCAAGACGATAGCAAGGCATTAGGCATGAACATAAGTTCACCAGACAGAGAATAATATATTTGAATCCATTGTATTCAATGGGCTGTCATGGCTGTTCAAACAAAGCCTATGAAATATAGGCCAATGCGAAGGAATCACAAAGAATTATGAAATATCTCGGAAGTATCTCTAGACAATAAGGCTTTGGAAACCAGAAGTATGATCCAGCAGTCAATTATATTTCATACCATTCTTTCATTAGGACATTGGGCACAGTGTGGACTGATTCACATCAAAAGATTGAATGAAATAGATATTTATTTGCCTATTCACTAGCTACTTTTGTGCTTTGAGTTCTTATTACTAGACACAAAGAAGTCTGTGTCTGTTTAAATGCTGTCTTTTTTTTTTATAGTAAACCATTTTTCTAGGACTATTGATCTTAGAGAATTTGTGTTGTAGGACCACCAATTATTGGATTAGTTCATCTTAATATCACCATTAGTTTCTTCTTCTACATGATGATCCCATATCTCACTTAATGAACCTCTTTCTAACCAGCCCACAACCCTCATTCACTGTCCTTTATTTTTTTCTAGCTTTACTGAGGTATAATTGACAAATAAAATTGTAAGATATTTAAAGTGTGCATCATGATAATTTGATAAATGTATACATTGTGAAAGGATTCCTCCCACCTAGTTAATTAACACATTCAAGCACATGTATACCTCAAATATTTATTTATGTATTTATTTATTTAGGTGTGAAAAATTAAGTTTTAGTTTCTTAACAAATTTTAATTTTGCAATACTGTAATTAACGATAGTAACCATGTTATACATTAGCTCCTCAGACCTTTTTCACCTTATAATTGAAAGTCTGTACCCTTTTAACAATCACTCTCTATTTCACCCACTTCCGCAGTGGCTCACAGCCACTTTTCTCCTTTCTCTTTCCATGATTTTGACTTTTTATTTAGATTCCACATATAAGTGACACCACACAGTGTATGTCTTTCTCTGCCTGGCTTATTTTACTTAGTGTAATGCCCTCAAGATCCACCTATGTTTTCACGAAGGGCAGGATTTCCTTCTTTCTCATAGCTGAGTAATATTCCATTATATATATTATATATATTATAATATATTATATATTCTCCATTCATTCCTTGATGGACGCTTAAGTTGTTTCCATACTTGGCTATTGTGAATAATGCTGCAATGGACATGGGAGTGGTGCAGATATCTCTTTGATATCCTCATTCACTGTCCTTTATATTTACCTCTCTTTCTGCTGGATAAATATCTGAATTCAGTTTCTGTTTCTTCTGGGCCACCAAATTACAGAAAACAATAACACTGAAATTTTAAAATTCCACAGTAAGTCACATGAGAATAGCAAAGGTTTCATTTCATTTCTAACTACTCTTTTCCTTCTATTACCACAAAATTTGGGCCAAAAAAATAACTTCCTCAAGGAAAGTAGTTCCTCTCATTGATGACTATCTTAAAACTATTATGTGTTCCAGAAATTACATTAAGCAGGGGATTATAACCAACTAATTGTCACTTAGTTCACAATCGACTCAGTTACTTTTCTTTAAAGTTCTGACTTTCTTGTATGAACACACAAACATAGGACTGAAAAATATGCATATATGGTAAACTTAGTTCTCTTAATTTTTTGCCCCTTCACTAAGACTTTGCTTAGCCCTCAGGCAAGTTTCTCCTTCTTATATGACCCAAGTTAATTTCTTTAGATTACCTGGCCTACTTGACCTATAGTAAACAGACCTAGAGTATTATGAAACAAAGTGAGTAATTAAGAGCTCAAGTGCTTTCAATAAATTTGGAACAAATTGAATTTGTATAATCTACTATTATTCTATATTATAGGTTTTTAAAATATAATTATGGCATGCATACAATGACCATAACACTTGTATATTTTATACTATTTTTATGCCTATTATAAAATATAAAAATAATGTAATTAAAACATTTGAACATAATTTCAAACTCTTAAATGATGAATAATTGTACTCTAGAAAATATACAAGGAGATGTTCTGCCAATTTAAAACATAAAGCTAAAACCTCACAAATGCTGACGTAAAATTTACAAATGAGAAAAAAAGTGTATTTTATGTTAAATGTATTAATCTAGTCAGTAAAGTTTATACCTTTAAAAAAATAGTTATTGAGGGCTTCCCTGGTGGCGCAGTGGTTGAGAGTCTGCCTGCCAATTCAGGGGACACGGGGTCGTGCCCCGGTCCAGGAAGATCCCACATGCCACGGAGCGGCTAGGCCCGTGACCATTGCCACTGAGCCTGCGCGTCCGGAGCCTGTGCTCTGCAATGGGAGAGGCCACAACAGTGAGAGGCCCGCGTACCGCAAAAAAAAAAAAAAAAAAAAGTTATTGAAGTGAGGTTGAAGCCACATTTTTGTAATAAATATTTATTTATTTTTAGATTTACCAATCAAGTCTGAAAAAATTCAAGTTATTTATTTCATACATTTTAGAAAGTGTATACAATTTTTTTGCCCAGTTATTTGAGGCTTTTAGGTCAAAGAGGCAATGAACTATCACTTATCATTTACTATCATGATTTCTTTAATATAAACATATGATATCAGAGGACTGTTAAAATTAAAAGTATCTCAGATAAATATTCTAATCACCACCTTTGACAGATTAGAATAACTGAGCCAGGGCTAGGGATCAAGATGACAAGAGTAGGAAGATCCTGAACTCACCTCCCCAAACAGACACATCAAAACTGCCACTACATATAGAGCAGCTCTCTCTGAAAATTACCTAAAGATGAGCAGAATGGCTTTTTTACAACTGGTGTTATGAAGAAAGACCCACACAGAATCTGGTAGGAAAGGACAAGAGGCAGTCTAGTTGGGACCCACATTCCTGGCAAAAGACCCATAAGAGAAAGGGTATATCACAGGCTAGGGAGTCCTTCCTAAGGAATTAGTAGTTTAAGCTCCATATTGGGGACCTCAGCCCTGGGTCCAACACTGGGAAGATGAGCTCCCTTGGCTGGTTTGAAAACCAGTGTGTCTTACCAGAGAGAGGGCTGTAAGAAACTGAAACTGCTGTTGAAGAGCATGCACACAGACTTGCTTGCTCCCAGTTCCAGCACAGAAACAACAGATTGAAAATGGCTTGCTGCTCTGGCCAGCCAACCAGGATTGCCCCAGCACACATCTGGCCCCTGCTCCAGCCCCTCCTGTTCCAGCAAGACTCCCAACCAAGGAAAAGTCAGCCATCTTACTGGAGAGGGGTGGAACTAGTTTAGAACTTTGGTTCCAGCCCTTGGGCCCTGGCCCTGCCCCCAACCAAGGCATAGACTGCCATCATTGCCAGGGAGAAGCAAAGCTAACTCAGAAATGTAACTCCAGCCCCTTGCACCCTGGCCCCACCCCTGCCCACAAGCCTGACTAAGATGGAGACTGTCATTGTGGTAGGGAGAAGTAGAGCTAGCTCAGATTTGCCACTCCAGAATCTTCCCCCAACTAAGGCAGAGACCACGATCCTGCTAGAAAGAAGCCTAGCTCCCTCAAGCCTCCAGCTCCTTTCACATTGGCCCCACTCTCTGACAGGGCAGCAACTGCTGTTGAGCCTGGGAGAAGCCCTAGTCCACATGTATCTCTGACTCCAGCCCTATGCCCCACCAAGGTGGCACCTTCCAGCGCAGCCCAGGAGAAGATGTAGCCAGTGCTCACTTCAGATTCAGTTCTCCCACTAAAACCACTGGGCACATGCAGAATGCATAGAGATATTCCTACACAAGGACAAGCCTTGAAGACCAGGATAGGTAACTGTTTTGCTCAGTTTTAAAGAGATAAGCTTTGAAAGTCAAAAAAAAAAAAAAATAAAGCAAGATAGAGGAATATATTCCAAATGAAAGACCAAGGTAAAACCCCAGGGGGGAAAAAACCCTAATAAAATGGAGATAAGTAATTTACCTGATAAAGAGTTCAAAGCAATAGTAATAGAAATGCTTACTGAACTTGGGAAAAGAATAGAGAACACAGAGAGAACTTCAACAAAGAACTAAAAAACATAAAAAGAATCAATCAGAGCTGAAGATGACAGTAACTGAAATGAAAAATACAGTAGAAAAACTTAACAGCAGATTAGGTGATACAGAAGAATGCATAAGTGACAAAATAGTGGAAATCACCCAATCAGAAAAGAAAAGAAAATTTAAGTAAGGATAGTTTAAGGGACCTCTGGGGCAACATCAAGCATAGTAACATTTGTATTATAGGGGTCCCAGAAGAAAAAGTGAGAGAAAAGGGCAGAAAATGTATTTGATATAATTACGAATGAAAAATTTCCTAACCTAAAGAAGAAAACAGATATCCATGTCCAGGATTCACAGAAAGTCCCAAAAGAAGATGAACCCAAAGAGACCCACACCAAGACATAAAAATTAAAATGACAAAATTTAAGATAAAGAGAGACTTTTAAAGGCAGCAAGAGAAAAACAAAGATTCACATACAAGGGAACCTTCATAAGACTATCAACTGTTTTCCACAGAAACTTTGCAAGCCAGAAGGGAGTGGCATGATATATTTAAAGTCCTGAAAGGGAAAAAAACTACAAGCAAGGATACTCTACTCAGCAAGTTTTTCATTCAGAATTGAAAGATTAAGAGTTTCCCAGTGCAGCAAGAACTACAAGAGTTGATCACCACTAAGCCACCTTACAAGAAATGTTAATGGGTGGGTCTTGTCTAAGTGGAAAAGAAAAGGCTATAACAGGATATAAGAAAATATTTGAAGGAGTAAATCTCACTGGTAAAGGTAAATATATAGCCATTTAAATAAGCTAGTACAAAGGTTAAAAGACAAAAATTGTAAAATCAACTATAACTACAATAAGCAGTTAAGGGAGACACATAAGGTGTAAAATATGACCTCAAAACATAATAAGGGAGAGTAAAAATGGTAGAGCTTTTAGAATATGTTTAAACCTAAATTGTGTCTTGGTCTATCAGTCCAAGACAACTAGATATATTTACAGGTTGATATATATGTATCTTATGGTAACCACAAATCAAAAACTTACAATACACACACACAAAACAAACAAACAAAAAACAGAAAGTAACCCAGACATAATATTAAAGAAAATAATCAAACCATGAGGGAAGAGACTAAAAGAAAAAGAAAATAACAGAGACCTATAAAACCAACCAGAACTTAATCATTTTAAATGTAAATGGACTAAATGCTCCAATCCAAAGACATAAGGTGGCTGATTGGATTAAAAAAAACCAACAAGACCCATATATATGCTGCTTAAAGAAAATCACTTCACAGCTAAAAACATATGAAATAGAAATGAAATGAAGGCTGGGTAGCAGCACTCATATTAGAAAAAAATAGACTTTAAAACACAATCTATGACAAAAGACAAAGAAGGGCATTATTTAATGAAAAAGAGGCGAATCCAATAAGAATATATAACATTGTTAAACATATATGCCCCTAACATAGGAGCACCTAAATATATACAGCAAATATTTACATACATAATGGGAGAAATTGACAGTAATGAAATAATAGTAGGGGACTTTAATACCCCACTACATCATTGGAAAGAAAATACAGACAGAAAATCAGTAAGGAAACACTGGCCTTAATGGACATCAGGTGAACTTAATAGATATCTATAGAATGTTCCATTCAAAAAGAACAGAATACACATTCTTTTCAAGTACACATGAAACTTTCTCCTGGATAGATCATATGCTAGGCCACAAAATAAGTCTCAATAAATTAAAGAAGATTTAAATTATACCAAGCATCTCTTCTGACCACAGTGATATGAAACTTGAAATCAATTACAGGAAGAAAACTGGAAAAACCCCACAAACATGTGGAGACTAAGCAGCATGCTACACAAAACCCAATGCATCAATAAAGAATCAAAGAGGAAATAAATAAATACTTTGAGACCATTAAAAATAGAAACACAACTTTCCAAAATTTATGGCACACAACAAAAGCAGTTCTAAGAGGGGAGTTTAGAGTGATACAAGTCTACCTCAAGAAACAAGAAATATCAAATAAACAACCTAACTTTCCATCTAAAGGAATTAGAAAAAGAAGAATAAAAAGGCCCAATGTCAGCAGTAGAAAGGAAATAATAAAGATCAGAGCAGAAATAAACTAGAAACCAAAACTGATAAAAAATAAATGAAACTGGAGTATTTTTTGAAAATAGAAACAAAATTGATTAGCTGTTAGCTAAACTAATTAAGAAAAAAAGAGAGAGGAACCAAATAAAATTAGAAATGAAAGGGGAGAAATCACAACTGATAACACAGAAATAAAAACAATCATTAAGAGAATACTACAAACAGTCATATGCCAACAAATTGGACAACTTGGAAAAGAAATTGGTAAATTCCTAGAAACATACAATCTTCTAAGACTGAATTAGGAAGAAATAGAAAATCTGAACAGACTAATTACTAGTATTGAAATTGGATTAGTAATCAAAAAACACCCAACAAACAAAAATCCAGGATCAGATGGTTTCACAGGGGAATTCTACCAAACATTTAAAGAAGAGTTAATACTTATCCTCAAACTTTTCCAAAAAGTTGTAGAGGAGGGAACACTTCCAAACTCATTCTATTAGACTAGCATTATCCTGATGCAAATAACAGACCTTTGTTACACTACACATACACACACACACAAACACAAACAGGCCAATACACTACACACACACACACAAACAGGCCAATATCTTTTATGAACATAGATGCAGTATAGATTTAGATATAGATATAGATATATACACACACACAATGGCATATTGCTCAGCCATAATAATGAATGAAATCTTGCCATTTGCAATAACATGTGTGGACCTAGAGGGTATTATGCTTAGTGAAATATGTCTAAGAAAGACAAATATTGTATGTTTTCATTTACATATAGAATCTAAAAAATAAAACAAATGAATAATTACAACAAACAGAAAAAGATTCACATATACAGAAAACAAACTAGTGGTTACCAGAGGGCATAGGGGAGGGGGGAAGGGGCAAACTAGTTGAAGGAAATGAAGAGATACAAAATTCCTAGGTATAAAATAAGTTACAAGGATGCAATATACTGCACACAACGTAGTTAATATTTTATAATTACTTTGGGGTATATTTTTATAAAAACATCAGATTACTCTATTATACACTTGAAATTAATATCATATTTTAAGTTAACTATACTTCAATTTTTTTAAAAAATGGAAGCCTAAGAGGGTAAATTATTTTCTCAAAAACTTTGAGACATGTATGTTAGAATCCATTAACCATGCTTCCTAAAGCATGCATAAACATACACACACAATAAAACTTACAATCAACACACAGAGACAAATGTTTTGAAAAGATAATTAGTGGAATTTGGAGAGCAAGTTCTTACAAGAAGCTAAGAGGAAAAAGAGCCAATCTGAATTGTAACTAAAAGGTTACAAATAATTTACAAAAAGGATTATCTTTTGAGAATTAAACAGTACCATCAAGACATAATCAACCTGAACAGAGAAAGGCAATCTATCTTAGGAAGACAAAGATTCTCTTGCAAGAGCAAACCTTGACTGAATCCTGATTGCATGAATTCACATGTATAACAAAATATCAATATTAATCAGAAAGAGGTTGTTTAAGCATAAAAAATAAAATAAACAGGGTTCAGTGTCAAATATAATCACTGTTCATCCAAGTATAGTCCAAAGAAGTGAGTACCATAGGCCAAAGAGTTTTCCTGCCCATTTGTAATAATATAGCTTCACCTAAATCCATCAACTATACAAATCTTATAATTAATTTCCTAGTTTTTGTGATTCCATATTCACCAAGTCACCTTCTGACCAATTTGTGTTTTTTCACTGAAGTATCTGTAGAACAGAATACCCAGCCCAATGACTTGAGTAGTATATGTTAACCTGGTCTGTTATATTTCTAATTGTAAATGAATAGCCACCTGATTGGAATTTGACAAGCCACATAAATTATCCAGTGAAAAAAATGTGTTGGCTACAGGACTCAAATATCCAATACCTCAGCAATTAAAGTTTATGCAAAATAAAGTTATGCAAAATAACAAACATTTGACTATTTATTCTAAGAAATGTAGGCTTAATTAATATGAATTGATACTTGTATTCTGACCAATCAGGTTTTGGGACCTGCAGAAAACAGAAAAACAGATTCTGGCTCATTTCATAAATTCATCATCTGAAAGGAATTTGCAAAATGAGCTAGCTTCAGTTTCCCCAGTGAGAGCATTAATGGGATTGTCTCTAGTACCTGAAATATCCATAACTTACTTTAACTGGAATTATTCAGTAAAACAGTTATTGTGATTCCCATTTGATATATGAGATAATTGAAGTGCAGTGAAGTTACATTACTTTTTTTCAAGCTGACACAATAAGTGAAGCTGGAATTCGAACCAGAAGTAGAAGGCAGGGGTTGCAAATTCAAATGACAAGATAGGTAGTAAGTTAGAAAGTAAAGATGATATCACGAAAACTGCTTAACTCGTAGCAGCATAGATTGCCAATTTCCCATGAAAAGACAAATATCCTGATCTTATGCGAAATCTCTTGATTTTGAAATGTTATCTAATTCAAAAATAAGTTTTAGACACTATGGGCTGAATAAAATACTTATACATGAGCCTGTTTGGGCTACAAGTTTGTGGCCTCTGAGTTATTGCAAATGCTTGTGCCATCTATAGTTGAATAACATTTTCTAATTCTTAGGAAAAACAATTACTAGTCCAAAATGACATTCTCTGATACCAACCTGGAGTGCTAATACTTAGTGCTACTCAATGTTGGTGTATACATATGAGTCAGAAGCCAGAGATCGTGTTAATTGGCTTTTTTATACAAAATTCATGGAAGGATATCCTACCTCTTTTGGAAAATGGATTTCACATCTACCTGAGGACAGGGCTAGAATTTGCCTAAAGAAGTAGTTACTTGTTATTTCACCACAAGAACAAGTGGTTAAAGATTTTCTCTGAGATTACATAAAACAAGGCAGGGCTGTGATGATTTAGAATTGAGTAACTTTTAGCACAGAAAGTGCCTACGAGGCAGAATCATACATTAGAACATGGATAATTTGAGGTATAGAAGATGATGTATAAGTAGACTACTTTGAAAACTAAAAATCATTCTCACTCTACAGTGTGTACTCAGTATTTTCAGTATGCTTTTTGTTTGCCTTTCCTAATTCCAGACTTAAAGAACCTCTGGATTTGGAGAATCCAACTGAAAACTATAATTATACCAAATAAACCAAACGCTGTAGGCAATGAAATCTTAGCAAGATCTGGTTCTATCCAGGTGTGATACACTTTACTCATGCATATTCTTCTTACTGTCTCTGAAACTTCCAAGAGAGAAAGTTACATGCTTCCATCCTTAAAGTCATATTAATGCTCCATAATATATACTTAAATAAATCTCTTTGCATTAAAAAAGAGAAAAGAATAAGTGTCTATAGTTCCTATTGCAACCGTAATTTTATTTTATGTCATCTATATAAGTTGAAAGTTTAAAGTAGTTATTTTAGGTTTTATTTAAAGGGAGAACATTCTCTAAATAACTGGTTTGAAATAAGATGCTAAGGTGTGAGAAGAATATGTCAGTCAGTGAGCTTCCTGTGCCAAAATATTATAGAAGTTAAAACTACAAGTTATATTTCATGGTGTTGAAGGTTAGACAAACTAGGCATGGATCTGCTTTTCATACTTTGAATGCAGATTTGTGCGTCTGACATGAAAAGAATTATATAATTTCAGTAAAAAACAGGCAGACAACCACATTCTGCAGCAGTTTTCCCCGCTGCATTTAGAGCTGCAGAGTGATGAGGAAACCCATAAGGTATGTCAGGGCAAGTGGTTAATTCTCAGTTGATAAAACAATTGCCTGTTGACTGTAGACTGAACAATTTTTCTTCAAGTTTCCACCTCTTAAGGGACCCCAACTAAGAGACAGTGTGAGCCCTATTGTGAACAAATGAGATATCCATCTTTGGATCAACTCCACTGAGGCTTCAAGTAATATCAGAAACTGACCCAATGGTGCCCTAGATATTGCACTTCTAAAAACAAGGCTTGATATGCAGTTCCTTTTCTTTGATTGTTTAAAAAACAGGGACTTTCTGTGTTCAAAGACAGGAACTAAAATCACGGAAGCACATGACTATAGAGATGTGTAAAATTTATCTCACAAATACAAATTAAGCAAATCTTGCAGACAGGAGGTCTTTCTATTAATAATTTTCCTAATTAGAATCCCAATGGTGCTTGTATTTTCTGGTTCAAGGATAATAATTAATTAAAGTACTGCTATATCTTTCTTTTTAAAATGTAGAGGATGTTATATCATTAAGTTAATAGCTATTTATTAAGTACCTACTGTGTGCCATTTACCTACAACTGAGCTAAGAATTACCACTTCCAAAATGAGCTTTATTTGGTATATTTCACTGACAGAATGATAATGCTGAGAGGTATCAACATGGGCCTCATCACTAGGCTTCACCAAAATTACTCCTGATTGATGGCTATCTCTGCTGTCCTTAAATATCTCCTAGGGTAGAAATGCTAGAAACTCATTAACAAATTCTATCAGTAGGAAGTTCTCCCTAATAACCAATATCATCATGGAGCCAAAATCTGTTTTGTCTAGTTTTATCACCATTAACACTGTAAATAGCTGGACATTAACATGTTCTCATAATTTAAAGCAACTGAACGTAACTATTTTTCCTGTTTCTTTTTCCTTTCATGCTTCAAAGAAAGATGCTTCTTTTTTCACAGCTAATACTAATTCATCACTCTCCAAGTACTGTTCTCACCTTACAGACCTCCCTCCATTATTTTATTCTTTTCCCTTTCTCCTATATTAGCTGGCCATTTCTCCTAAGCATGTAAATATGTGCAAGATTCTCTCATAAAAAAGCTCCAATTTATTCCTACATCACCTCGTCTATTGTTAATTTCTCCTCTTACCATCCTAGCAAGGTCATTTCACTTTCTCTTCCATTCTCTCGTTAACTCTTTGTGAGCTGACAATTTTCTCACTACACAGAAATTGCTCTAAAGTTATCTTAGGAGTGACAGTTATCAGGGCAACTTGGAAAAAGAGACAGAAGTTGAGTTATCTTGATTTTGTAGTAGGCTCCAGCTACGTTGAAGAAGTGGTCCAGCTCTACCAGCACCATCCCTCCTAGTCTTTCTAGGGTTATTGCCAGTGGGGTGGTGAGGAACATATGAAGTCAGATTTCTGTAAATTAATATTGATAATGGTTATTTAAGGATATTTTATTTTTTAACATGATTAAATGAGTATACATCATATTACAGGTTATGACATTTCAAGAATATAGTTGGTTCCAAATGAATAGCACAGATGGTACTGAGAAAGGGAATATAGTTTTTAAAGTCCTCAACTTCCATAGCAATATGCAAGTATTAAAGGTTAAAGTAGAACCAAACATAAATGATTTGCCTGTGAGAATGCATTACATATTGTTCACCCAATAAAGGTTAATATTGGTGTACCCAATATTTAGTAACTTTTCCTTGGACAAGTTATAGGTTGACAGTCTCAGTTGGCTAGAAAATACGCACATAAGATAAATTTTAACAGATATAAAAGTACAGTACCAAATTTGAGTCTTTAAAAGTTCATTTCAAATGCTTATCAAAATATTAGTAAACCAAATCCAGCTATATTAAAAAAATAAGAAACCATAACCAAGTAGGAATTATCCAAGGAGTACAAACTTAATTTAACATCTAAACATAAGTTAATATAAAGCATCATACATATTTGTTTCCTATTGCTATATAAGAAAACATTTCATAGGACCTGGGGATTAGAAAATGGATATCTTTGAGGGCTGTTATTCAGCCTACCACAGTGCTCTCCTGGTCCCAATGGCAGCCATCTCACATGCAAAATAGATTCACCACATCCTAAGGTCCCCATTACGGTATCAAGTCATGTCTAAAATCTCACCAAAGACTTATCAGTTCAGAATTCCCAAGTTTTATCATCTATGTTCATCGCTTACAAGTGCTACTTTTCACATAGCTTACAGGACATAATTCAGCTAAGCTTCTTGCAGTTGTGTAGCAAGGGTTCCCTTTCTTTAAGTTTCCAAAAACATGTTCCTCATTTCCTTTTGAACCCTCACCAGAAGCCCCTTTAACACTCATATTTCTGCCAACAGTCTGCTTATGACTAAGTTTCTCTAAGACAGTACCATGTTCCTCACTTCCTTCTGAGTTATTGCTAGTGGTACCTTTAAGCTCCAGTTATTCAAGGTAATCTAAGATTTTTCTGTAATATTCATCATAATTCTTCCAGTCTCTACCCACGGCCCAATTCCAAAGCCACTTCCTCATTTTTAGGTATCTGTTAGAGCAGCACCCTGCTTCCAAGTACCAAGATATGTACTAGTTTCCTATTGCTATTTAGGATAACATATTCTCGGGTTCCAGGGAGAAGGGTGTGGGTATTTGGACATATTTTGGGGCCACTATTCAGTCTATCACATCTCATTAATAGAATAAAGGAAAAAAAGGTCATCTCAATAAAGTTTTTAAAAATTGAATGAATCCAATGCCCTTCCACAATAAAAGCCTTCAACAAATTAGAAATAGAAAGGACTGTCCTCAACTTGATAAAACCCTTCTGTAAAAAACCCACAGCTACTATTATCCTTAACTGTGAACATATTTCCCTATGATTGTAATTAAGGTAAGAATGTTAGCTCTCACTGCGTCTATTCAACTGTGTTCTGGAGGTTCTAGCCAGTGCAATAAGTACAAAAAAGGTTTTAATGTAATATCATATAGAGATTAAAAAGAAAGAAATAAGACTCTATTTACAGATGACATGACTCTGTATATAGAAAAATCCAAGCAATACACACACACACACACACGTGCGCACACACACACACAACCTGTTAGAACTAAAAACGAGTTTAGTAAGGTTGCATATGACAAGATCAATTATATAAAACAAAACTGTATTTCAATACATTAAAAATAAACAATCCAAAATGCAATTATGAAGATAATTCTATTCATAATAGCATAAGAAGTAAAATAATTAAAATTAACAAAACAAATATAAGACTTGCACAAAGAAAATTATAAAACATTGCTGAAATAAAAGAAGATCAAAATAAATGGAGAGACCTTTATAGTGCTGTCCTCTGACCTCCACACAGAAAGCTTTCTCACCCCACCTTGGCTCTAACACCCACCCCAATGTGGATGACCACACTGCTATCCTCTCATTCACAAAGAGAGACTGTGTCCTCTCATACACAAAGCTCTTCTCGTCTCCTTTGGATGCAATACCATGCTGCTTCACAGTTCCCTTCTGAATGAGAAAACGTGCCTTTAGCAGCCCAACCTAATTGAGTGTAGACTAAATCATTCAGGAAGGAAGACAGAAGGACAAGGAAGAAGAGATAGAGGGAGACAAGATGAGAGAGAGGAAGAGCTTATTTTCTTTTATAATTAGATTTTTTTCCTTTAAAATCATCACTCTATGTCTACATGCCACAAGTTATAATAATCCCATATCCCATAAGCATCACGTCAAGCTGGAAGGTTTTATTTAATACCAAGCATCACAGTTAAAGAGCATGAAGAAGAGGACAACAGAGTGGAGAAAAGTACTGGACTTATTTAGCCTGGAAATGAATTTAGAGAAGATACAAACGTCTTCAAATATTTGAAAGAGTATCATGTAGAAAAGAGAATGGTATAAGCTTTCTTTGGTATGTTTCAGAAAGAAAAAGTAGTCTCAGTGGAAGGGCCTTAGAACTGAAATTGAGGATCACTAAAATTGTCCTTTTGGGTGCCCAGCCTCCACGCCAGAGGCAAGTGCTGTATTCTGGGTGCTGCAATCCTGAGGACACGGCCTCTCTGACTCCTCCGGCCTCAGGGAATCGGTGGCATCTGTGGTGGGAGCGACCACAGCCACCCCGACTCCTCACTTGAGTCCTTCCCTTCACCTTGCTGAGAGCCTGTCCCGGCCATGGGAACAACTCTTTTGTCTTCCCTCTGAGGCTCGTGGGACCGACGGATGGCTGTGGCAACTGAGGGCTGAACTGCAGACAGCAGCAAGCATACAGTGAATGGTGCATTTGAGTGCCTTCTGTGATTATCATTCACACCTTTTCCAGGGACACCTTCTTAAAAGAACCAACAAGCATCCAGTTTACTGAGATATAATCCCAGATTCATGGAGTTGTTGCACACCACATACCTCTTGTCTCACTAAGACTGGAACAGTTGAGCATCACGCACCAAGAGGGACATCAGGTTAAAAAAAAAAAAAAACTGCAAAGTTTGGATCTTTTCCTGCTTTAGAAGCAACAAGAATGGAAAATTGATAATCAAAGGCTCTCATGGTCTAGCAGAAAAGACAGAGGAACGCAGGACTGCCAACGCAGTCAGTAAGAGCCGTGTGGCTGACAGGGTCTTTGTACCCCAGCGTGGTATCAGGCCTGATCCTCTGAGGTGGGAGAGCCGAGCTCAGACCATTGGACCACAAGACACCTCCAGGCCCCATGGAATATCAACCAGCAAGAGCTCTCCCAGAGACCTCTGTCTCAGTGCTAAGACCCAGCTCCACTCAATGGCCAGCAAGCTCCAGTGCTGGATTCCCCATGCCAAACAACTAGCAAGACAGGAACACAACCCCACCCATTAGCAGAGAGGCTGTCTAAAATCATACTAAGTTCACAGACACCCCAAAACACACCACTGGATGCGGCAATGCCAACCAGAAGGCAAGATTCAGCCACATCCACCAGAACACAGGCTCCAGTCCCCTGCACCAGGAAGCCTACACAAGCCACTGACCCAACCTTACCTAAAGGGGGCAGACACCAAAAACAGTGGGAGCTACAAACCTGCAGCCTGCAATAAGGAGACCACAAACACAGTAAGTTAAGCAAAATGAGAAGACAGAGAACTATGCAACAGATGAAGGAGCAAGGTAAAAACCCACCAGACCAAACAAAAGAAGAGGAAATAGGCAGTCTACCTGAAAAAGAATTTAGAGTAATGATAGAAAGATCATCCAAAATCTTGGAAAAAGAAGGGCAAAAACAAAAAACTTTTAACAAGGACATAGAAGAACTAAAAAGCAAACAAACAATGATGAATAACACAATAAATGAAATTAAAAATTCTCTACAAGGAATCAATAGCAGAATAACTAAGGCAGAAAAACGGATAACTGACCTGGAAGATAAAATAGTGGAAATACTACCACAGAGCAGAATAAAGAAAAAAGAATGAAAAGAAATTGGGGACAGTCTCGGAGACCTCTAGGACATTAAACACACCAACATTCGAATTATAGCAGTCCCAGAAGAAGAAGAGAAAAAGAAAGGGACTGAGAAAATATTTGAAGAGATTATGATTGAAAACTTCCCTAACATGGGAAAGGAAATAGTCAATCAAGTCCAGGAAGTGCAGAGAGTCCCATACAGATAAATGTAAGGAGAAACACACCAAGACACATATTAATCAAACTATCAGAAATTAAATAAAAAGAAAAAATATTAAAAGCAACAAGGGAAAGGCAGCAAATAACATACAAGGGAATTCCCATAAGGTTATCAGCTGATATTTCAGCAGAAACTGCAAACCAGAAGGGAGTGGTAGGACATATTGAAAGTGATGAAAGGGGAAAATGTACAACCAAGATTACTCTACCCAGCAAGGATCTCATTCAGATTGGACAGAGAAATTAAAACCTTTACAAACAAGCAAAAGTTAAGAGAATTCAGCACCACTGGACCATCTTTGCAACAAATGTTGGGAGAACTTCTACAGGCAGGAAACACAAGAGAAGGCAAAGACCTACAATAACAAACCAAAACCAATTAAGAAAATGGAAAAAGGAACATACATATTGATAATTACCTTAAATATAAATGGATTAAAGGCTCCAACCAAAACACATAGACTGGCTGAATGGATGCAAAACAAGACCCTTATATATGTAGTCTACACGAGACCGACTTCAGACCTAGGGACACATAAAGACTGAAAGTGAGAGGGTGGAAAAAGATATTGCATGCAAATGGAAATCAAAAGAAAGCTGGAGTAGCAATTCTCATATCAGACAAAAAAACTTTAAAATAAAGACTATTACAAGAGACAAAGAAGGACACTACATAATGTTCAAGGGATCAATCCAAGAAGAAGATATAACAATTGTAAATATTTATGCACCCGACATAGGAGCACCTCAATACATAAGCAAAATGCTAAAAACCATAAAAGGGGAAACTGGCAATAACAGAATAATAGTAGGGGACTTTAACACCCCACTTTCACCGATGGACAGACCATCCAAAATGAAAATAAATAAGGAAACACAAGCTTTAAATGGTACATTAAACAAGATGGACCTAATTGATATTTATAGGACATTCCATCCAAAAGCAGCAGAATACACTTTCTTCTCAAGTGCTCATAGAACATTCTCCAGGAGAGATCATATCTTGGGTCACAAATCAAGCCATGGTAAATTTAAGAAAATTGAAATCATATCAAATATCTTTTCCTACCACAACACTGTGAGACTAGGTAACATTTACAGTAAAAAAAAAAAAAGCACAAAATACAAACAGAGGGAGGCTAAACAATACACTACTAAATAACCAAGAGATCACTGAAGAAATCAAAGAGGGAATCAAAAAATACCCAGAAACAAATGACAGTGAAAACACTATGACCCAAAACCTATGGGATGCAGCAAAAGAAGTTCTAAAAGGGAAGTTTATAGCAATACAATCCTACCTCAAGAAACGAGAAAAATCTCAACTAAACAACTTAATCTTGCACCTAAAGAAATTAGAGAAAGACGAAAAAACAAAAAAAAAAAAAACCAAAGTTAGCAGAAGGAAAGAAATCATAAAGATCAGATCAGGAATAAATGAAAAACAAATAAAGGAAATGATAGCAAAGCTCAATAAAAATAAAGCTGGTTCTTTGAGAAGATAAACAAAATTGATAAACCTTTAGCCAGACTCATCAAGAAAATAAGGGAGAAGACTCGACTCAACAGAATTAGAAATGAAAAAAGGAGAAGTAACAATTGACACTGTAGAAACACAAAGGATCATGAGAGATTTTACTACAAGCAACCATATGCCAATAAAAAGGACAACCTGGAAGAAATGCAAAAATTCTTAGGAAAGCACAATCTTCCAAGAGTGAACCAGGAAGAAATAGAAAATATGAACAGACCAATCAGAAGCACTGAAATTGAAACTGATTAAAAATCTTCCAACAAACAAAAATCCAGGACCAGATGGCTTCACAGGCGAATTCTATCAAACATTTAGAGAAGAGCTAACAACTGTCCTTCTCAAACTCTTCCAAAATATAGCAGAGGGAGGAAACCTCCCAAACTCATTCTATGAGCCCACCATCACCCTTACACCAAAACCAGACAAAGATGTCACAAAAAGAACACTAAGGTCAATATCACTGATGAAAATAGATGCAAAAATCCTCAACAAAATACTAGCAAACAGAATCTAAGAGCACATTAAAAGGATCATATATAATGATCAAGTGGGGTTTGTTCCAGGAATGCAAGGATTCTTCAATATACGCAAATCAATCAGTGTGATACACCATATTAACAAATTGAAGGATAAAAACCATATGATAATCTCAGTAGATGCAGAACAAGCTTTCAACAAAATTCAACACCGATTTATGATACAAACCCTCCAGAAAGTAGGCATAGAGGGAACTTACCTGAACATAATAAAGGCCATACATGACAAACACACAGCCAACATTATTCTCAATGGTGAAAAACTGAAACCATTAAGACAAGGTTGCCCACTCTCACCACTGTTATTCAACATAGTTTTGGAAGTTTGGGCCACAGCAGTCAGAGAAGAAAAAGAAATAAAAAGAATCCAAATTGGAAAAGAAGAAGTAAAGTTGTCACTGTTTGCAGATGACATGATAGTATACATAGAGAATCCTAAAGATGCTACCAGAAAACTACTAGAGCTAATCAATGAATTTGGTAAATAGCAGGATAAAAATTTAATGCACAGAAATCTCTTGCATTCTTATACACTAATGATGAAAAGTCTGAAAGAGAAATTAAGGAAACACTACCATTTACCATTGCAACAAAAAGAATCAAATACCTAGTAATAAACCTACCTAAGGAGACAGAAGACCTGTATGCAGAAAACTATAAGACACTGATGAAAGAAATTAAATATGATACAAACAGATGGAGAGATATACCATGTCCTTGGACTGGAAGAATCAACATTGTGAAAATGACTATGCTACCCAAAGCAATCTAGAGATTCAGTGCTATCCCTATCAAACTACCAATGGCATTTTTCACAGAACCAGAACAAAAACTTTCACAATTTGTATGGAAACACAGAAGACCCCAAGTAGCCAAAGCAATCTTGAGAAAGAAAAATGGAGCTGGAGGAATCAGGCTCCCAGACTTCAGACTACTACAGAGCTGCAATGTTCAAGACAGTATGGTACTGGCCCAAAAACAGAAATATAGATCTGTTGTAAACCCTTCTGATGTAAACCCATGCACATATGATCATCTTATCTTTGATAATAAGGCAAAAGTATACAATGGAGAAAAGACACCCCTTCAGTAAGTGGTGCTTGGAAAACTGGACAGCTATGTGTAAAAGAATGAAATTAGAGCACTTCCTAACATCATACACAAATGTAAACTGAAAATGGATTACAGACTTAAATTTAAGGCCAGACACTATTGAACTCTTAGAGGGAAACATAGGAAGAACACTCTTTGACATAAATCACAGCAAGATCCTTTTTGACCCACCTCCTAGAGAAATGAAAATAAAAACAAACATAAACAACTGGGACCTAATGGAACATAAACGCTTTTTCACAGCAAAGGAAACCATAAACAAGGCGAAAAGACAGCCCTTAGAATGGGAGAAAATATTTGCAAATGAAGCAACTGGCAAAGGATTAATCTCCAAAATATACAAGCAGCTCATGCAGCTCAATGTCAAAAAAACAAACAACTCATTCCAAAAATGGGCAGAAGACCTAAATAGACATTTCTCCAAAGAAGATATACAGATTGCCAACAAACACATGAAAGGTTGCTCAACATCACTAATCACTAGCTAAATACAAATCAAAACTACAATGAGGTATCACCTCACACCGGTCAGAGTAGCCATCATCAAAAAATCTACAAACAGTAAATGCTGGAGAGGGTGTGGAGAAAGGGGAGCCCTCTTGCACTCTTGGTGGGAATGTAAACTGATACAGCCACTATGGAGAACAGTATGGAGGTTCCTTAAAAAACTAAAAATAGAATTACCATATGACCCAGTAATCCCACTACTGGGCATATACCCTAAGAAAACCATAACTCAAAAACAGTCATGTACCACAATGTTCATTGCAGCACTACTTAGGATAGCCAGGACATGGAAGCAACCTAAGTGTCCATCAACAGATGGATGGATAACGAAGATGTGGCCCATATATACTTTGGAATATTACTCAACCATAAAAAGAAATGATACTGAGTTTTTTGTAGTGAGGTGGATGGACCTAGAATCTGTCATACAGAGTGAAGTAAGTCAGAAAGAGAAAAACAAATACCATACGCAAACACATATGGAAGCTAAGAAACATGGTTCTGAAGAACCTAAGGACTAGACAGGAATAAATACACAGACGTAGAGAATGGAGTTGAGGACACAGGGAGGGGGAAGGGTAAGCTGGGACAAAGTGAGAGAGTAGCATTGACATATATACACTACCAAATGTAAAATAGATTGCTAGTGAGAAGCAGCTGCATAGCACAGGGAGATGAGCTTGGTGCTTTGTGACCACCTAGAGGGGTGGGAGGGAGACCCAAGAGCGAGGGGATATGGGTATGTATGTATACATATAGCTGATTCACTTTGTAATACAGCAGAAACTATCACAGTATTGTAAAGCAATTATACTCCAATAAAGATGTTAAATTAAAAAAAGAAATTATCCTAAGAAAACAATATAGTCTCTTAAATGAATGGTGTTGGGAAAACTGGACAGCAGCATGCAAAAGAACAAAACTGGTCCGCTATCTTACACGGTACCCCAAATCATCAAAATGGGTTAAGGACATGAACCATAAAACCTGAAACCCGAAACCATTAATATCATAGAAAAAATGTATAAGGGGTAAGCTCTTTTTTTTTTTTTTTTTTTTTTTTTGCATTACGTGGGCTTCTCACTGCTGTGGCCTCTCCCGTTGCGGAGCACAGGCTCTGGACGCGCAGGCCCAGCAGCCATGGCTCACGGGCCCAGCTGCTCCGCGGCATGTGGGATCTTCCCAGACCGGGGCACGAACCCGTGTCCCCTGCATCGGCAGGTGGACTCTCAACCACTGCGCCACCAGGGAAGCCCATGGGGTAAGCTCTTTGACATTAGTCTTGGCAATGATATTTTGGATTTGACACCAAAGTCAAAGGCAACAAAAGCAAAAGTAAACAAGTGGAACTGCAAAAAAATAAATAGCTTCTGTGCAGCAAAGGCAACCTTCAACAAAATGAAAAGACAACCTATGGAAAGGGAGAAAATGTTTGCATATCATATATTTGGTAAGAAGTAATATAAAAAATATATAAAGATTGAATAATACTCAATAGCAACAACAAAAAAGCAAACAATCCAATTAAAAAATGGGAAGAAGATCTGAATAGACAGTTTTCCAAAAAAGAAATAGATGGCCAACAGGCACATGAAAAGATACTCAACATCAATAATCATCAGGAAAATACAAGTCAAAACCACAGTGAGTCATCACCTCACATAGAATAGCTATTATCAAAAAGACAAAAAATTATAAGTGCTAGGGAGGATGTGGAGAAAGAGAACCCCTGTGCACTGTTGGTGGGAATGCAAATTGATGTAGCCATTATTAAAAACAGTATGAAGGTTCCTCAAAAAATTATAAATAGAAATACCATACAATTCAACTTCTGAGTATATATCCAAAACAAACAAAATCACTATGTTAAAACTATATCTGTATCCCTATGTTCACTGACGCATTATTTACAATAGCCAAGACGTGGAAGCAACCTACGTGCCCATTGACAGTTGAACAGATAAAGAAAATGTGATACACAGACACACACACACACACAATGGAATATTATTCAGCCATACAAAAGAAGGAAATTCTGCCATTTGCAACATTTATACACTAACAATGAACTATCATAAAGAAAAATTAAGAAAGCATTCCATTTACAATGTATTAAAAAGAATGAGACACCTAGGAATAAATTTAACTGAGGTGAAAGACCTGTACTCCGAAAATTATAAGACACTGGTGAAAGAAATTGAAGACACAAATAAATGGAAAGATAGACCATTCTCATGGATTGGAAGACTTAATATTGTAAAAATGTCCATATTACCTCAAGCAGTCTACAGATTCAAAGCAATTTCCATCAAAATTCCAATGGCATTTTTCACAGAAATAGAACAAACGATTCTAAAGTTTGTATGGAACCACCAAAGATCCCAAATAGCCAGAGCAGTCTTGAGATGCAAGAACAAAGCTGGAAACATCATGCTCCCAGTTTCCAAACTATATTACAAAGCTACAGTAATCCAAACAGTATGGTATTAGCATAAAAACAGACATAAATCAGTGGAACAGAATAGAGAACCCAGAAATAAGCCCACACATATATGACCAATTAATTTATGACACAGGGGGCAAGAATATACAATGGGGAAAAAACAGTCTCTTCGATAAGCAGTGCTGGGAAAACTGGACAGCTACATGTAAAAGAATGAAACTGGACCACTGTCTTACCCCATACATAAAAGCTAACTCAAAATGCATTAAAGACTTGACTGTATGACTAGAAACTCTAAAACTCCTAGAAGAAAAACTCCTTGACATCACACTTAGCAATATCTTTTTATCTGACTTCAAAGGCAAGAAAAGCAACAAAAACAAAAATACACTAATGAGACTTCATCAAACTAAAAGGCTTCTGCACAGCAAAGGAAAATGTCAACAAAAATAAAAAGGCAACCTACTGAATGGGGAAGAAATTTGCAAATCTCGTGTCTAAAAAGAGATTAATATCCAAAATATATAAAGAATTTGTATAGCTTAATAACAAAAAATAATAATTTGATTTAAAAATGAGAGAGGGTCTGAATATTTTTCCAAAGATATACAGATGGCCAACAGGCATGGGAAAAGATGTTCAGCATCACTAATCATGAGGGAAATACAAATCCAAAGCACAGTGAGATATTACATCACACCTGTCAGAATGGCTATCAAAAGGACTAGAAATAACAAGTTTTTGCAAGGATATGGGGTAAAGGGAACCCTAGACACTGTTGGTGGGAATGTAAATTTGTGCAGCCACTACAGAAAACTATATGGAAGGTCCTCAAAAAATTAAAAAATGGAACTACCTTATGATCCAGCACTTCTATTTCTGGGTATTTATCCAAAGAAAATAAAAACACTAATTCAAAAAGATTTAAAAAAATTGTCCTTTCTAGTGTCCTCAGTCAGAGATCAGGTAATCATCTTCTGTGTTGTTCAAATACCTCTTGTTCTCAGGTGGTGGGTTGTTGTAAGTCTCCTCCAACACTAATTCTATAGTTGACATGTTAAGAATATATCAATTGAACTATTATAGATTAACCTTGGACTATTTCATACTTTTAGAGGGAAGAAAACTTAGTAGATGTCAGATGCTGTTTCTACAAGTGTTATTGGATGTTCTACTGATAGCCACTAATAGCTCCAAAAATCATTTCCTCTACAGTCAGCAAAGTCATGGACTGGATGCCACATAGTGATAGTTAGCTATAGGTCAATTTATATGACCTACCTGTATGTCCAGTCCATGCTGGAATGGATAGTGTCCTTTAGTTGGTGATACAGTGTCAAATTGGTTCCTTGATAGTGGCAATGGGAAGCAGAGAGATACCCAATTGTGGCCACAGGTCTTTCCTCTTCTTGACAAATTAAAACACGTGCCAGGTTAGGAAAATTCCAAGCACTATAAAAATACCTTTACAATGTTGCAGGTTTAAAAACATATGAACATTTCAATCACCTGCATTTTCATTCATTAACTTACAGAATAAATTAATAATGAAAGCAAATAACATGATGCAGAATGAATGAACTCAATTTAGTCAGCCAGTCATAATGGAAATTCTGTATGTGCCATATTCGCAAACACGTCCAGTCCTTATATTTAAAAAAAAATCTTATTCTTGGAGTTGAGCCTTACTTTTACTTTATAACGTAGTTTGAGTAAATATAAAATAGCAGCCAAGTACACTTATATAAATCTGACAGATCTCATAGGTTTTTTTTTTCACCATATGCACTGAAAAAGAAACAGGTTTACCCATTTATTCTGGCAAAGGGTTAGTACTTGAACTCTCCGAGAGGGAGCAAGCAATATTAAAGGCACTGTGTGACAAGCCACACAAATATTTGAGCCATTAAATTAGGATTTTTTTCCTAAAGGTTCATAATTTAAATGAGTCTGCAACCTGATTAGGTAGCATTAAAAATGAGCTTTTAGCTGCTAATAAGCTTCCCCTTGGTTACACAGCCTGTTGTCTTCCTGAGGTGAAGAGAAGAGGGAGCTGCACGAGCTACTGTTTGCAGTGTATGAATAAGATGACAAATGGAGAGAGGGCGTGGATGTTGATGAAGAAGGTTTGATTAGCAATTGGCAACATGAAAACTTCTGAATTATTTTGCAAATTTAAAGAAAAGTTACACATGCAGTTGGTGAGCAGAATTATGGACACAAAAATAGAACTATCTGAAGAAGCAGACATTTTGTTTTCATGCATGTGATTTGGGTATTTTTGCATCTCTTTATCTTTAAGCAAAACTCAAGCTAGGATCTTGATACAAAGCAAATGGAATTTACTTGCATGGTGCTTAGCCATCAAGCAAATGTTGCTAACATTTCCCCAGGCCACACCAGTCTGGGATAACAGTGGAATGATAATAAGTAACAGAATGTAAATGATACATGCAAAGCTTCACCAGATTGTAAGAACACATGAGGTCACATTTACATTCATCCTCCCAAATCTCTACATTTGGAGACTCCACCTGTTGGGCTAGCATAGGGAATTCCTGGTTATTCCAAGTGTTCTCCCCCAAATATTTGCAACATCCCAAATGTTGCATATTACTTTGACATGTCTCAACAGTAAACAACACCAAAACCAACTAGAATTGGCCAAAACAGGGAGAAGAAATATTCTTTAATAGCAAGAAGACAAGAGATAATGTAGTTTTATCCCAGGCTCACTATCATCAAGGACCCATATTCTTTCCATTGCTCACCCTCTCATTATCACAGCGCTACCTTGGTGGACTAGTTTTCTAGGGCTATTGAAACAAAATACCACAGACTAAGAGGCTTTAAAAAATTGGAAATGTATGATCTCACTGCTTTGGAGGTTAAAAAGTTGAAATCAAGTCCAAATTCTCCTTCTAGAAAGGAGCCCTTCCTTGCCTCTACCTACCTTGTTGCCAGAAATACTTGAGGTTCCTTGGGTTGAGGCTGGGTTACTCCAATCTCTGCTTCATCCATTGCATGGCATTCTCCCTGTGTGTCTGCATTCCCTCTTCTTACTAGGACACCAGTGTTTGGATTAGATCCTGTCATCATCAAACAAGACCTCATCTGAATGTGATTATATCTGCAAAGACCTTGTTTCCAAATGAGTTCACATTCACAGGTTCAGGATGGACATGAATTTCAAGGGGTGCACTGTGTTCCACCTGCTCCCTCATTTGCACAGAACAGCTGCTGCAGATGTCATCGTCTCAAGACAACTCAATCCTTAGTTATGGAAAAAACTGTCTTTACTTGTTTTCTCATATTCAGAATGAAGAATGCATTCCTAACAGTTCCACCCAGAAGATGTTCCTTCATGTCTCATTCATAAGAAATGGTTGCCCTTTCTAAACTGTTAATTACCTGGAAGGAAAAACAATTTCCATGATTGGTGTATACTAAATGTATTTCCATTCCTGGATTATGAAGGGATTAGTCTTCACTGAAGCACACGACTACCCATTTCTGAACAGAATTAGTGTTCTTTACAAAAAAAAAGACAAGTGTGACAAAGAAGAGTTGGAAAATGACTAAGTTGGCAATAAAAAGAGTCTGCCATATTCAGGCTTCTTTATACACATGAGAGACTCAATCGTGGTAATTCTTGTCTTAAAGAAAAGCAATAAATCAGCTGCATATTTCAAGTTTAGATACCTCAATACTAATTCCTCCAGTCACAAGAAATTGCCAATTCATCTAAAACCTTACATTAGCAGTCTCAATTGTTTCAAGCAGTGGGGTCACCAAAGGGGAGTCCAGAGAACAGCCCCTACATATGCTCCTGCCTCTAACTTTGCCACTGATGAAAACAAAGAAACAGAACACTATTGGGCTTTGCCTTTATTCTATAAAGATTCCACAGTCTGAGACTGACTAGTTCATCATTCAAATAGGCCTTAGTACAGTTCCATACATTCATGGAAACGATGGTGTTACAGGCTAAATTTTGCCTCCCCCCACATTCACATGTTGGAGTCCTAACCCCCAGTACATCAGAATGAGACTGATGACACTGTATTTAAAGATTTAAAGACAGAGCCTTTAAAGAGATGATATGAGGTCATATGAGTGTCCTTATAAGAAGAGATGCAGACAAGATATGTACATGCACAGAAAAAGACCAGGTAAGGACACAGTGAGAAGGCAGTCATCTGCAAGCCAAGGAGACACTTCTCAGTAGAAATCCAACATATTTACACCTGGATCTTGGACTTCTAGTCTCCAGAACTGCAAGAAAATTAATTTCTGTTGTTTAAGTCCCCCAGCCTGTGGTTTTCATTATGGCAGCTGTTGCTGACTAATACAGAGTTTCGGGAGCTGATTGGCTGAGGATTTGTGCCTTCCATGTGCAGTTAAGGGATAACCCACAGAAAGGTCATCTAAATTCTACAGTTTTCAGATTTTGGATGAATCTTATCTTTCAACACACACACGCGCGTGCACACAAACATGATTCTTTCAAAAATGAGCCCTGGTTCAGAACAAGTTCTGAACATCTGTCTTACGTTACTCAACTAAGTGGCCATTCCCCTTTGAATTCCCTCCCAGTTAGTTTAATGCCTCCTCATTGCTGGGATTACCCAGCCCATTTTCCCTCAAAAGTGCACTACTGACCAGTGCTCACTGACCCCTGTGCTGGTGAGAGGCATCCTGATGACACAGGACATAGTTTTAAATGCCCAAGCTCTGCAGTCAGAGTTCCTGAATTTGAATCTCTGCTCTTCTAGGCATCACTTGGGTGGGTTACTGAAGTCCTCTTTGTCTCCACCACAGCCTCTATAAAATGAAGACAGTAAAGGGACTCATTAGGATTAAATGAGGTAATATGTGTAAACCCAGAGGAAGTTTTCAGTAAACAGAAATGAGAACTACTAGTGGCAATGCCCTCACTGGGTTAAAGCAGTTCTGCACTGCAGAGTGGAGACAGCAGTTTGGAAGGGAAGAAGGACCTCTGCCCTTTCTGCACCTTGATCTCAGAGCAGCACTGTCCTTGCCTGAGTTTTCATGATCTTATCTCTCATTATGTTCTTCCATACACCTCATTCTCTTCACTCTCTGTCTCTGTCTCTGACTCTCTTTTTCTTTTTCTCTCTGTCTGTCCCTCTTTATCTCCATGTTGACCTCTATCTTCATCTCTACCTATATCTCCATCTCTCTCCAGGTCCAAACAAATTCATAGCACCTAAGAGATAAGGAAGCAGATTCCAAATGCCTGTTTATTTAGACTTTCATTTGATCAGCAGAGAATAACTGAGCACCCCCAAGGACCAATGACCAGTGCACTGTGTTGGATGTACAGTGAGAATACACACATGTTCCCTATCATCATAGAGCTTATAATCTAGCAGATGATATGGACAATTATTACATTTTCAAATGTGTTGAGAGCTCAAAGAAGTACAAAGCCCTGTGGGTGAATAGGGGGAGGAATAACCTATTCCTTGACCTGAGAGTTGACTGTCAATCAGCTCTGCTATGTCAGGAAGGGAGAGTCTTACAGGCTGTGGCAAGGTATGAGCAAAGGTCTTGAGACAGTTTAAGAGAAGATCCATTTGAGAAAATGAAACATGACCAGTGTGATGGAAGCATAGGCAGTGAGTCCAAATAAAGTACAATAAGGTTGCAGAAGTCAACAAGGCCCTGATTCAGCAGAGGTATTTGCTTTTCCATGTACTTATTGATTCATGTTAAGTATTTTCATCTTTATCTAAAGGAAAATTAAGGGTATTGTGCAATAAGGCAACATAATCACATGAGAGTTTGTTTTTTTTTTTTTTGAAGAACAATAATATATTATTTGTCTTACTCTAAAATTTTGGGATGAACTATATATATTGGCAAAGTTTCAATGCTTGGATTCTGTGTTCATTTTATTGTTTATTTATTTTTATTTTTTAACATCTTTATTGGAGTATAATTGCTTTACAATGGTGTGTTAGTTTCTGCTTTATAACAAAGTGAATCAGCATTTGACTGCACTTAAGAGTTTTTAAAAGATCACTTTGGTTGCATATGGGTAATTGATGGTGGGACTGATGGGAGGGACATGGTTAACAGGAAGGCCAGTCATGAGACTGTAAGGATAGTTAAGGTGTCAGATGATGAAGACAGTTGCAGGAAGTGAATAGATTGATTTGAGATTAAACCACTGTATTTTGGACATTGAATAACTTTTAGATTTATGGCTTGAGCCCTGGTGGTGCCATTTACCAAGGAAGATAGGATAAACAAAAGAATGGGATAAGGTTAAAGAAGATCAGTACAGCTGGAGTTATGTAGTTATCAAGGTGCTTAGCAGATGTCCAGATGGAACAATGCAGAAAACAGTTACACACACACACACACACACACACACACACACACACACACACACACACACACACACACACATATATGTCTGTAGCTCAGAAGAGCGTTTTGAACTAGAAGTCAGAATTTGAGAGTATTTGGCATTGGCAAGACAGCTACCACATATGAAAATGTAGTCTAGGTAGGGAAGTTAGTATACTCTCAAATAGTTACTGTGAAGATTAAATCACAAAGGCACTTGGCTTAGCGTTTGATATACAATCAAATACCCTTCAGTAATGGGTTGTTGTTATTTATATCTATATTCACACAAATGTAAAGATTAGATTAGAAAATGAAAGCATAGTGAGGATAACTTATTTGCCACAGTCATGCAATTAATAAGACTGGGTGCTAGAATTTAGTCCTATGTCCATGTCTGTCTAAATCCAAAGCACACAACCAACCCCCTTTCCTTTTCTTTTGCTTACAAATGATTCAAATATATTTATTATTATTGAATTATTTCTTTGAACATCAACTTTTCTTTGAAATGAGCCAGATGAATACATCATCTGGTCATTCAGAAAATGCCATACGCTATGATGCTGCCACTCAAAAATTATACTAAATAGGTAAAGAGTTTAAAAAAAATATGAATTTCCCATCAAAAAAAAAAACGTATGAAGTTCCCATCAACCAAGTTGCCAGTATGTAAAAATCCATATATGTTTTTAGCAAAGCATGACAACTTTTATAACCCTAAAGGTCAGCCATAGTGTCAGATGTCATTGGTTTGTAAAGTATCCTTGATTTAAAATGGAAGAATCAGCCCTTGAAACAAAGAGAAAAAGGAGTTACATCTTTGGAATATTAATTTTTGAGACTCATCGAGGGAACTCCTAGAGGGCTCATATATCTTAGTTATTTTCATTCACATTGAGTGGAACTCAGCCCTGCATTGTCATTTGCAAGGTGCTTGTTTGAGTTATCTGAAGCTGAATTATGAGAGTAACTTCATTCTTTAAGTGTTATGCTCTTTCTCTCTGGCTCTTCACTCCTCTTCCAAGTCTCTGCTGCATTACTTCAGTGGCTATAATGAAGTGAATCCAAATTATTAGTTTGAGGCTAGCAAGAGACCTGACATGCACACAAAACATTCTTTTAACATTTCACTGAGCTAATCATCCTAAAGGATTTACTCTGTCTTTTATAAGCTCTTACTCAGCTTTCATTTTTTTCTCTTAATGTATCTTGGTGGTTTAGCTCAAGGAAGTTTTAAAATGTCAACTGAATCTCTCAGTAAAGTTGTCGCAATTTTTGTTTTTTAGTTAACATATTTAGTTGATGATTTCAAACTTACAAAAAAGACAGTAAGAACCCGATCAGACAAGTCTTAACAGTACCCTCTGTTTAACACAAAATGTACATAGTATGTTTGCTGTGACTTATTATTAAACTATGACTAATGTGCATAGAAAAAATGCACTAGATTTCATTTTATTCTTCTATGGTAAAGAATATCACATTAGTTCACATGAAATTTCCTTAAGATATTAGATAATATAAATTATATTACAATTTTTAAAAGAGATTTAAGGATTATGGAAAAGGGACAAAATGAGGAAAAGTATTAGCAATTCATGGGATCACATATATATATCATTTTCATTGTCATCCTTAATTCTTCAACTGATTTGAAACCTTTGAAACATTGAGAGTATTCAGCCAAAAAGAGCAGCCCAGCACCTTTATGGTGATAAAGACTACACCTTATGGCATAACTTGGTCTGTTAAGCAAATGAGCTTGCCCAAAGTGTAACTCTGAAGGAGTACTCCCATCCAGGTATGGACTTGACTGGAAAGTCATTGGTCTTCCTTAACACTGCTCCTATAAAACTTCTAAGCGGAAGGGAATGTGTGTTTCTCCCAATTATGCATATTCTAAAGACACCAACAAGAGATCAAGGGTCTGAATTAACCGAGCTTAATTCCTTCTTTCCAACTGACTATTCATTCACTAAGGGTAAGGAATGAGGAAGCAAAGTGGGGCCAGCAGAATTACTCAGATGGTGGTCTCTCCACTGAAAACACCGGGAAAAGCAAATAAATGTGTCCCTTCACAAGGAGTTCAGGTAAAGATTTACAGAGTCAACTGTCATGATCTTCTGTTTCTGTTGGTAAATGGGCATTTGCTCTCAATTAAAACGAAGAATATTCTGAATAAAGACCTCATTCAAGTTAGAGTCCTGCTGAAAAAAAATGACTCAAGTGCTAGGAAGCCCTGAAGAGTCCTTGTTAAATTTCACACTCTGATAAGAATTACAAGTTCCTCATTGCTCTACATGCCATTCTTTGTTAGTCAGCAGGTGTCCACCCTGCTATTACCATGGAATTAGATCTCCATAGTTGCCTCCAGCTGTCTCCATCCAGACCCTGGGAAATCTTGTCATGAAACAAAGGATGTCCTCCAACTTTGCTGCCAAGCACTGACTCCACATTCTTTTGGCTACAAGTGATTTCTTTTCTGGGATCCATGAAGCAGGAGCCAGGTATACTACTACCAGTAAAACTGAGATCTTATGACATGTTTTACACAAATTTCAGAAAACCATTGGCTAGAAAATGATGGCTACATGTGTCACCTTCCAAATACATTCTGCCCAGAATGAGTACCATAACAAAAATATTCAAGCTCAAATGACAGAATTAGTAATTATATTTCTCATTTTTAGAATATCCACATTTTAGTCACCTGGCAGATTTATATCTTGTAATATATAAGTGTCTTCTAATCTCAGACTATCCACTTCCTGGTTAAAAAATGCAAAATTAGCTAAAGTGGTCAACGTTGAATGTGTTCCAGTGTTCAACCTGGGTTCAGTATTAGTATAGTGATTTATCTGGAGTTCTAATCACTGTATACATCAAGAGTAATCCCTCCCCCCAAATTTTATCCAACAGTAAGAAAAAAACTTCACCGCATCATTTTGATTTGCTGGTATTTAACACATCTCCCAACCAGAAAGAGAACCATACAAATGTGGGGAGTGTATGTGCATGCGTGTGTGTGTGTGTATTTGTATAGAGCATGCGTATGTGTGTGTGTGTGTATTTGCATAGAGTTATATGCTTTAACACTGTACTTTATGTATTAACTCTTAACTGAAAGACATATTCTTTCTACCTTTCATCCTCTTTGCTTTGTATACAGTACCCCCTGTTTCTCCTACCTCCAGTTTCCTTAGAACATACATATCTCACTGGAAATGAAGCCTCTGAATGTCCTGATGGAAAAATTTAACTGAGCTCTAACAAGTAGCAGTTGAGTCTTTCCACTAGGAAGTTAAGTAGATAAGGGGTAGCAAATAAGAAGTACATGACTTAAAAATCCACTTTGATTCACTTTAGTTTGCTCCATATTTTCAGTAAATGTCAATACCACCATGCAACTTTGTGTTGTGGTATTGTGGAGAAAAACAAAGGAAAAGAAAGAAAATGAGCAATTCTCCAATATCACCACCATCCTCTTCTGTTTCCCAGTGTCATCATCACTAGCACTACTTCAACTCTCAGCAGGGTCTTGGTTTGAATGGCAAATGATATGATCACTTTCAATGCAAGCCTACAACTGTGATGAGGTTTAAAAAATGTCTCAAAGCCCTGGACAACCTTTGTGGTCCAAAGGCTGCAAGTTTGGCCACTTCTTTAGATAAAGATGGGATCTTTTTTGGCTCAAGAGATATCTGGCTCCAATTAAGTCAATAGTCCATTTCTCCATCATGTACATCTGTCAGAAATCCAAGATTGATTTCCAAATTTGTCCCCATGGAGCAGAAAAGTTGTGTTGCCCTAGCCACATTTGAGCCTTAATAGGCATAAATCCAGATTCAGAGTGCTATTTGGCAGCAGTGACTAGGTGACTGGAAAAAGTTTATCTTAAATGTAGACTTGTTTTTGACAGTCAGGCTCTGGAAAGCCAAAACATTATCATTTGAAAACCACAGGGTCTGAGTTAAGATGGAACAGTAGGGTTATTTACTTTTTCACTTATTTGTTTTTCATGCAACAAATATTTATTTATTAAATATTGCTGCACACTGGCCTGTGCTGGTCCTCAAATATAACAGTGTCTGCACAAAGGGTTTTTGACCTTATCATGATCCTGATTTCTCACCAGAAAATTAAAAGATTTTGTTGGAGGAGAGAATAGAGAAGTGAAGTTCTAGAAATTATGTAGTTTGGGATTTTAAACAGGAAATATTTTGGCTTTACCCCTTATTTTTTCGAGGTCTAGTTATACAAATTCCATATATACACATAGAGACAGACTAAGAAGAGAAAGTTTGCTAGAAACTACACAAGTGTTTCTAGTGAAACTACAGAGAGAGTAAGGGTTATTTTTTTTAGCATCTTGTTTGAGTATCAGGGTCTTGAAGATTCGGAACTATAAAGAAAGGAATCATCAAACTTGCACTCCTGTTTCTCATCATGTAAATACTACTTCAATTTTTCCACTGATGAAACAGAATCAGCCTTCCTATTAGAGAGCATTTTATTAGAAAACGCTTTGAATATGCACTTGGTGAATGGTTGTTACACGCAGACAATAAATACAACCTGGCATTCACAGAGGCATTCACTCTTCTTTGAGTATATCTTCCTAATAGTGCTCATTATCAACAGCATGTTTGACTTCACACGCATCAGCATATTCACTTTACAGCCCCCTTTGTAAACACACAAACTCCACTCTGCAAACTTTCAACCCACATTTTTATTTGTGCGTCAAACACATCAAAGAACAAAAGATCTGTGGGAAAATTATGCACCACCACATAACTCCTTTTGTCAGAGTATAGAGCCCGAAGAAGTCTCCTTAAAGTCTTTTATCCAAAGCTGTGCTCCTAAAATGAGTTTTGTGCCCCACTTCTTCTTCATCTTTTATTGTCACCTACTTTGTGGCTCATCTCGTTATTTGTTCTTAAATTCTGAAATAGGAAAAAGGCAAAAATAAATCTATTAAAGACTGTAGAAAGACTATGATGGGACAATGTAAATAATTAATAATTAGGTAATAAAAATATTGCATTATTACTGATTTTATATAGTTAATCTGTCAACATAAATAAATCTCCTAAAATGTAATCAATCTGTCTATACATGAGGTAAGGACCCAATTTGGCCAGGAAACAAAGTAATATGAAAAGCATAAGCCTAAAGCAATCAGGACTGATGGAAAGGGCTAATGAGAAAATTGATCTGTTTGCATGGTAGGGAAAATGGAAATAATTTCTTGCACATTATGCAAATCAAGACTTCATAATTAGATTTGACACAAATACAGGTATAACATCGTTGCATGGGGCATTAGGTTGTACTACAGAGTAATTTAAGTTGGAAAGTTAAGTTTGGTTAAGAAATAAGCTGAACAACCTAATAAGACCAGGAACATTTTCATGATAAAAGAAAAAAATCAATAAAATCTTTTCTAATTTAAATATTCAGTGTAGCCTGGGAGAACAAAATGGAGAAAAAAATACTGAAATCTAATTGTATTGATCCAATTGAGTAAAATATGAATAGTAAACAGGCAGAATACAGATTAAAAATTAAATAGCACTTTTTTCTTTTTACCCCAAATTAGTTGTACTATTGTTCATTCACTGAGTACTAATTTACTATAAACAGTGAAGCAAGGAGAGACTAGTGACTTCCAGAAAATTTTAGGATTTAAGTTACTTGTATATTTATTATCATACAATTTTATTTCCCATTTAAAAAATACATGAACAAGTCAAAGGCATACTGTTTGGGAAAATAATGGAGACTTAAGGAATAGTGTGTATTGAGGTATTAAACCTGGTCCAAAGAGAAAATGTAAGTGTATTCTATTTTGTATTTATTTGCAAGGAATAGAAATAATGTGTGATTTGGCTTGATTTGCAAATTTAGAATGCTCAAAAGAGAAGCTTGTTTAGTGTTCTTTTAGGTGCTTTCATTGTACGTGCCAGTCAGTTATCAAGTTATTGCCTCTCAGATGCAAATTCATATTTCAGTATCTGATTTGAGATAATGAACTGGGTTCTTTCAGTATATCTCCTTTACAGTGAGCGTGATGTTAAACTTTGTCAATAGGGGGCAATGGAGAGGCATTGCAAGAAGAAATAGGGTTATCCTCCAGATTCCATAGTGCTACTTTTTTTTTTTTTAATAATGGTTATGGATTTTTTAAATTTTATTTATTTATTTTTGGCTGTGTTGGGTCTTTGTTGCTGCATGTGGGCTTTCTCTAGTTGTGGTGAGCAGGGGCCACTCTTCGTTGTGGTGCGCGGGCTTCTCATTGCAGTGGCTTCTCTTGTTGTGGAGCACGGGCTCTAGGCACGTGGGCTTCAGTAGTCGTGGCTCTTGGGCTCTAGAGCGCAGGCTCAGTAGTTGTGGCGCACGGGCTTAGTTGCTCCGCAGCCATAGTCCTATTTTTTCTTTTCCTTGCTCCTGCTGTGTAGAACACCAGTCATGCCTGCGGGGGCGGGGCGGGGATATGAGGGTCATTTCCCCCAACTACAAGCCCACAGCAGGCAATCATTAAATGACCTTGAAGCCATGGCCCTCCTGATGCAGGCACTGCATCATCCTGGACTCAGGCCTGCCTCCCCTGGACTCCACCTGCATTCCCACGCACAAGCGTCAGCTGGATTGAGCCTCAGAGGGTTGTTTCCTTCCGTCTTCCCACTATAGAAAGTGAGGTCCAAGCTTCCTACAGTAGTTCCTGCCTCCTCTGTCTGTCTGCCCACCAACCTTGTCTTACCTGAGCTCTGGAATGTTATTTCTTGCTTGTCCAGTGACTATGGACTAGATCTAGCCCAGACAACCCAGAAAAATCCTCTGCCATCTATTGGCCTGTAACTACATCTTCAATGAGATCAGAACCTCAATGAGCCTTGGGGACGGAGCTTCCCTTCCAAATGCGTCCTGTCTGAGGTTCTCTCTCTCTCTGTCTCTCTCTGTCTTAGAGCATCCTTCAGAGTTCTCTTTACATTTTTATAGTAACCTAAAGTGTCAAGAGTCCCCAAGAGCCTCCCCACTTTCTATGATTCATTAAAGGATTCACGGGAATCAGCATATAGTTGAACTCGTGGTTACGATTTATTACAGGAAAAAGATTCACAGGAAAATCAGCAAGGGGAAAAAGCACAAGGTTACAAGAGTTTTCATGAATTTGAGTCACACAGACTCATTTAATTCTTTCAGCATCAAATAGTGACAACACAAGTGAAGTATTTTCTACCAGGGAGCTCATTAGAAACTCGGTGGCCAAGGATGTTATTAGAGACTGATCACATAGGCACCCTCTGCCTACTAAGCACCAAAATTCCAGACTCCCAGAAGGAAAGCAGATGTTCATAATAAAACACATTGTTTGCATAATCAGTTTAGGCACAGTGAGCCATTCTTATCAGGAATGGTGAAAACCCTTCTAAAACCCCAGTTCTGAGCTGCCAGTCAAAGGCCAGCCGTGCAAGCTGGTCTTTCTAAGGATGATAGTCTCAGGCCTGTTTACTTTTTTCTGCATACCCAGCATAGTTTAATATTCTTTATATGAAACTTCCTTTGTTGAAATTACTGTGTTATTTATGTCTCTTAACTGGGCTTGGACTGATATGGTATATAAATTACTTCTCTGTACATATTAGAATTTTTAAATGTTACCATAATTTCTAATCCTTCAGAAAATATTTAGAAAATTACTGCTGCAGAATACTAAATATTATCAGAAGTTAGCCTCATGACATCAAACAACAATTCAGTTTAGACAATTTAGTGAAAGAAATCCAGACAGCTGGTAGCTAGGTTTATGTCTATACCCAAAAGTCATTTTAGACTAAAGCAAGTAAAAAAAGGAACAAGTGTGAAGTCTGTAAAACATGTTCTTGTTTTTATGTGAAAATCTTTTCTTTCAACTATTTTGCTATATTCTGAATATTCAAATTATTTAAAAATATTCATTAAGGAAAAGGATTCACTACTTTAAAATTCTATGAGCTTAAAAATGAGAAACGGGAACATGTTGAAACTGGAGATAGCAGAAGCAAAATATATTTTACACATGTCCTAAGAAGCAGGCAGGGAATTGAAAACGCAAAACGATCATGCAGGAAACTCATTCTGGGCACTTTCTGATAAGGCAAAACGGTCATCAGACCAGTGCAGGATCCAGACTGCCATGCTAGCCTTTGAGTTTTCCTTATTTGGCACCAGCAAAAGCTAAAAAGCAAAACGGAGTTCAAAAAGGCCATTTTTGTCTTTGGATTTCAGATTCCTTGAATCCTTGGAAAGCAAAACAGAAGAATCCCTGACTAAAGGCTTTCTGGTAAGTACCTATGAAAAGCTATGATTCCCATACATAACAGGATGAAGAGAGACTAGTATAAGCCCTCTCTGGTGTTGCCAAGTAGATAAAAGGTAGAGGCCATCTGTCGTCAAAATTCCCCTGAGAAAGTACATTCTGTTTGGACTTTGCTAGCAGAGAATCAAATAATTTCAGAAGGCAGACATACTATACTTAAACCTAACCCTATACATTTATAAATAGGGAACTGAACACAGGACAATAAGTTATATGCCAAAAAAAGCACAGCTAGTTAGAGGCATTTGCTGATTAATAGCAAGCTGGTAGGAAAGAGTTAGTAGCGATAAACACATAAATTCAAGGCTCTTGTCATAGACCACTTGATCACTTCAGAGAGAATAGATGACTTAGAGATGTGTGACCCCTGGCACAGGAGAGCTGAACAAGACTGATGTGGTAGGCATCAAGAGACCTTACGTTAAAATCAGTGAATACTTGAAGCATCAGAGGCATCGTTTTGGATTTTAGAATTTACCATTTTTCTTTACTTGCTATATATTCTATAAAAGTTTTTAGCGATCATTTTAACTGTTTCTCTCCCTGATGGCTTACAGTATGTATCTTCTTTAGGTAAATAGCATAACGGGTTTGAGAGTTTTTTCCTTGATTAGTTAAATTTGTCACATCAGGTCTAATGTTTATATTAAGTTCTTAGCACCTGTACTTTGACTAACATTCAGCAAGTGTCAGTGATCTTATCTTATCCCACACTATTTTACACTTTCTGGCAGTCTATATCATAATCATCTATTACAGTAGTAATTTAATTACAGTTCAAAGGTTTAGCTCAGTTGCCAAATTACAGACATGATGATGCATGTGGTCTCGAGGTATTATAATTTTCTTTTCTGGGTTGTTCTGTACCCTCATTTAGCATTTAGTGACACATTTCATCCAGTGAAGATTCTTTCCTCCAACATGCCTGCTTACCTTGAATATCTTCATGAATGGAGAATACAGAGATATTCACATTGTTAGCCAGTTATGAATGTAAGAAAGCATAGCGTTATAGTTAGGCATATATATTACCATGTAACTGCCTCACATTTGATCTAGCTTTTCCCCATGAGATGGGGGAAGGGACAGAAACAAACAAATAAACAAAAACTCCCAGGCAATCCTTCAGGTGTATAAAACAGGTATTGTGACCATGGTAGGGCTTCTTATTTCTGGAGTAAACTTTCTCATTTTGTTAAATCTTCTTTCGATGATATTATTTGCACACTACTGTTTCTGGAGTTCCTCCTTAGAACACTCTCATATATTTTCAATGCTCTCCTCAAAATGAGAACTCAACAACTAAGCTCAATGCACTTCATCAATACAGAATACAATAGCATGTTTCCTGTTCCGACTAGATTATTACTACTAATGAGTTAATGCATTAATGCTTTAAACAATATTTTCATAATAACTAAAATTCCTGATATATATTTTTATATAACCAGCTATATAACCAGGGCCCTTTGTTTTCAACTGTACTTGAACAATTAATTTTATGAACATAAATACATGTCTTAACTTTTATGCTGTGGATTGTACATCTTAGATATTAATGTTTTTAAACCCCAATTCTGTCATGCATTAGCTCTTCTTATCCATTTTTTGTGCACTTGTAGATTTAATAAGAAAGCTATATATGTGTTCATTAAAAAATACTCAGTGCAGGTTAAAAACCTGTGACATTAGGTGTCAGAATATACTTTGCACCTCGCTGATATCAAATCCATTTATGTGATATATGCTGCTGGGTGTTTGGGGAAGAGTCTTGTAAGAATCACCTCCTATTACCCTAAAAACTATTCTACTAAATTGTTTAATTGGCACTCTTTTAGCATGTTTGCTTAACCAACTAAAATCCCTTCACTAAATTGAGCATGCATTTCTCTGGATTTTATTCAAAGATACCATGAAAGGCTTCAAAAAGGCCATGGGAAAATTAAAATCCTAGATATTGTGCCAACAGTTGTTACTTCGTATACGATCCTTGGAAAATGGATATGAGGCGAGTTTAGAATTATTCTTATAGGTATCACACATTTTCTTTGTTCCTGATTATTTCAAAGGTATATGTAAAAACAAATTAAATGACCTGAGAGTAAATCTCTTGGAAAACCTCATAAATACACAATAGGAGAATCACTAGGGGGGACACAGGAAAGGATGGGATTTATTTGTTTTTCATAATTGGAATCCACTACTAATAATAGAGTTAACCGTTCCAAAAGTTGAGAATTACTCAATCAAGGATGAAATTTGGACGGTACTCCAGGAAATACTAAAACCAGGAGTTATTACTTCTTGCCAAAACTTCTGCAGATACACGGAAATAGCTCATCCAGTGACAGACAAAATGTTTTATTTTGTATAATAGCAAAAACCAGTGGGAATAGTTAATTAAGAGTGGCAAATCAAGGTGGGTGGGGGCAAAGATCTTATTGTTGACACAGAAAGCCTCAGTCATTTTGGTGGAGCCAGGATTCAGGGCCTGACATTTGGAGCCTAAGTTCCTACTCTCATATCACAATGCCTATAACCAGTATCTTGATGTGGAAACAGGAAGTGGTGATCTATTTGGAAAGGAGCTATATGAAGAATCCAGAGATTAGAGGTAGAAAAAAGACCCTTAAAAGATGACCTATGTCATTAACATATTAACTCCTCATTATCAATCACTATCATTTAATCATTATCAATTAATCTTTATCAGACTGATACAGATAGATTGTTTTAAGTATATCTAAATGAGAGAATAAATGAACCCAGTAACTTCTGAGGCTCTGCTTTTAATAACAGAAATATCAAATAAGTTTTATCTGTTTAATATGCTTTGTTTTGCTCTATACATTACGGGTATAATAAGAAATGGGATTATGCCTACTAAGGCTTTATGAACCCTGGGATTCTGTTTTCTGACAACATGATTGTGTAATGCAAGAACCTGTAGTTGGACGTACTAGGTCCTGACCATCTGGAGTCTGAAAATTTGGTAGATTCCAGCTGCCATAACTTTGCATTTTAGTATTAAATACACTTTGTATTATCTTCTGTACTGCTGCCTTAGTTGTCTTCAAGTAGTCCAATTTGTTGTGCTGCAAGGCATCAAGTTAATCTATCAGAATGCCCTTAGACATTACCATAAATGCTAGAAGAACCTAACCAACATGGGAGTAACTTAGAGTAACATTAATTGGATAATGATATAAATTTGATTATTAAAATGTGTCAGGGACTCTGCTAAATCTATACATACTTTGTCTCATTTCATCCTCAGAACATCCCTATGAACTAAGTACTATTATTACCCATTTTTCAGAAAGTACACTGATGTTTATAATTGTTAGGTAACTTTATTGAAGTTACGTGGTGTTTGACCAACCTAAAGACTCTCACTCCTGGCTTCCCACTTTCAACCAGTCCACTAGTCTTCTATCCTATTGGAGAATTAGTATGAAGCAGGGCTCTCTTTTTAAAAAAATTTTTATTAGAGTATAGTTGATTTACAAGGTTGTGTTAGTTTCAGGTATACAGCAAGGTGAATCAGTTATACATATACACATATCCACTCTTTTTTAGATTCCTTTCCCATGTAAATCATTACAGAGTACTGAGTAGGTCTCTTAATACAAGTCAAGTAAATATCTCATGAACTTTTTAAATAATATGTTCCAGTTTGATTTCTTGAATTCTTCTTGAATTTTACAATAAGTGATATTAGACTCAAAAATCTTACTTTTAGAAAAAAAAGCTGTCCAACAGAGCTTTCTATGATGATAGAAATATGTTGTATGGTGTTCAAAATGATACACAGTAGACATTGTGGCTATCGTGCATTTGAAACAGGGCTAGTGTGACTGAAAAAATGAATTTAACTTTTATTTAATTGTAATTAAGTTTAAATTTAAGTAGATACATGTGACCATTAGTTACCACATTGGACAGTGCAGTTCTACAGCATAAATTTTCCATTTTTCAGAATAGTCTTTTGGCCATCTAAAATTCAGATCTTGCTTTTCTAGTTGCAAAATCATTTCTTAATATAGCATGTTATGCAGAACCTTAATATATAAGTCCAGAAAGAGTGAAGCTCCCCTGGTTACAGTGACAAAGGAGGGGAAAGCCTGGATTTTACAATAAGCACCTGACCTCTCCTCTTTCTGCTTACACTTCACTCCAAGGAACCTCTAAGGAACTGGTAGGAGCTACCTGTAGGGCATCATTTGAAAGTAATTGATAAAAATATTGTAGTGCTTCTTCCATCTTATATCATTTCTTAAAGATTTATAATATTGATTTTCTAATTAATTAAAAAAACACTTATCAGTACCTTACCAATGTGCTATAAACAATGATGCTAATATTAATAATACACATATCTTACCCTCATGTAACTTAGAGATTAGTTGAATTTTTTTTAAAAGTCCAATGTTGCAAATATAGAAATAGAGTGTTTCAAATGCTATAGATGATACCAGTACAGAGAGCCAATGGGGGAGTACACGATGGAAAGAGAGGGAAGACTGCACATAAGACATAACACGTAGGCTGAATTCTGAAGGAGTAGCAAGAGAGGGGACAGGGGATAGAGGTGGGGGGAGGACATTCTAAAACTACAGATTCTCTCTGTAGTCTAAGTAGTAACTATTTGAAGACATAAATTTATTTATGTCTTCAAAGGCCAGGTGAAATTTTTATCTTGGCTTACTTGTTGAGTTTTGTTGCTTTACCATAATCATTTCCTGTTTTTCCAATTGAAAAATAAATGTTTTTTGGGGAAAAAATGAGAAACTAAATAAGAATATTTTGAAGACCTTTGCTTTCTCTGTAATTTAGTTTCTTCTAGACACATTTCTCAAACTTGAAAAGAACATCAGCTTTTTTCCCCCTGCTTTTCAATGGGTCTGGCAAAGCAGAAAACAGAGATGTGTTTCATTGGGAATATCATGAAAATCTTATGTAGAATTGTATACCCCTGAATATCATAAGCTAAAAGAGCCATGAAAACAAGAGTAATTTATTTCTGTGGGAATTTACAGTTTTTAATGACTTCTATTTTTTAAATTCATTCTATGAAGTTATAGTGCACAAATGTTTTTGTTGTCAAATAATGATTTCTCATGTTGTATGAAAACATGTTGGAAAAAAAGTGATACAAGTGATCCCTGACTAGTGCCAACATGTTTGATGTTTTAGAAATCTGTGTTACTAGTTATAAGAGGCAGGCAATCTCAAGAAAGAATAGATATCTAGAGCAAAAAAGATAATTTTAACAAGTCACCTGATTCCTAAAATAACTAATTCTTAAACATTTGAGCTAAATAAAGAGTAACAAATTATAAGAAAGAAATGTTGAAAAGAGAAAATTAAACTAAAAACAAATGAACATTAGGGCACAGAATATTTTTAAAATAATAAAAAAAACTCGAGTCAAGAATAACTAGTTGAAAAAATGTTAGGACACAGGCTAACCCAATTAAAGATCTTTTAGTAATAATGTTCAGAATTACATTCTGCAAAACATTAAAAGTAAATATCATAGGTAAGAACATTTATAAATAAAGAAGAAAGATGAGAATTGCATCCTCAGAGGAATGAGAGTGTATAAACATTATAATTATTAAGTGAAAAGCTGATGTAATTTAAAAATCAATGTCTGAAATTCTTATAATAACCATACTTATCATGTTCTTTTCTCAAATATTCTTGTATTAATGTTGACTTATTGCCTATATATTTTCCTGCAAGTTGACATAAATATATGGGTTACAGACTGTAGGGAACTCAAAAAGTATTACTTCTTGATGTTCATTGGTGTCTAGCTGATTTATTTTAGAACACTCTGCTATGTCTATCCTAATGGCATGTGCTATAATGATCAATGTGAATGAGATGTATTTCCTGACCGACCCAATATAAAAAGCATGAAAGTGAAACATTGCAGAAGGGTAAAGCCACTTTTACTTCTGTTGGAAAAAACATATTTTACTGCCTTTGACCTTTTAGTGTTTTCTTGTGGTTAACCATAACATCATCCAATTCTATAAAAAACAGTCACTTCCAAAGTGGCATAAAACAAACTAAGATATCAGGGAAAGGGTGAAAACATTCAGTAACACCCAACATAGAACATAAAGGGCAAACGTGCACATCATCGACTACAATGTATTTTTGTTTAAGCTTTCATTATATCAAGTTTTTAAACATATTTTAAGGTGCTTTCTAATAATTCCTATCATAAGATTTTTGAGTTTCTATTATTGTCATGCATTCTTTTTGAATTTGCATCCAGGACTAAATGTCCAGCTAGATAATAAATACAGTATGGTGTTCAATTTAATTGGATGATTAAGAAATTGTAGAAATCAAAGGATACTAATGTTTATTTAGTTCCTAAGTTATTTATTTATTTATTTTGATTGTATTCTTGTCTATAAGTCTCACATAACCCTATTTTATTAAATTTTATACTAAGTGGGTTAAGATGCTTGCTCAGGTCAACTACTAAAAAATGAGTTAGCAGGCTTCCCTGGTGTCGCAGTGTTTGAGAGTCCTCCTGCCAATGCAGGGGACACAGGTTCGTGCCCCGGTCTGGGAAGATCCCACATGCCTTGGAGTGGCGGGGCCTGTGAGCCATGGCCACTGAGCCTGCGCGTCCGGAGCCTGTGCTCCACAATGGGAGAGGCCACAACAGTGAGAGGTCCGCGTACCCCAAAAAAAAAAAAAATGAGTTAGCAAGGTCTTCTAATTCCTGAATCCTATCTGTCCCATACACACACACACACACACACACACACACAGACAGACATAGACACAGACACATATACTTCCTCCCAGATATTTCAATCAATAACTCCAAGGATGGTGATCCAGTGGTTTCAACATGAAACCATTCTGGGTCATCTAATCAACCCTCTTGGTTTTGGTTCTGGCAACTGAAGGGCAAAAAGATAACATAAGGGGTCCAAAGAGGAGGGTGGTCTGAGAAAGTCCCCTCCTGACTTTCTTGAGGGAACTTTCCAATACATAATGCTGTTTCTGTACATTTACCGTAATTTTTTGCCTATTCAACTTAATATGTTTTTGTGTTTTTTACTGAGGTGTGAAAATACAAAGCTTCTGTCACTTGGCTAGCATTAAAAATGATTCCAAATACTTATGGTTCAGTGGTGCTCAACTTCAGTTGTGCTCCAAAATCAATCACTATATATAATTATTCTAATACAAATAGTTAAGCATCACCCTTGGAATTTCTGATTTAGTTCAGGCCCTAGAATCTGTATTTTAACAAAATGCTACAGGTACCATCACAAACACAATGACAACAGCAATAATCATAACCACTTACACATAACCACTTACAAAGCTTTCTAGGTGTCAAGCACTATCTAAGCCCATTAAACATATTAACTCATTTAATATTTAGAACAACCCTATCATTGAGGTAACTATAAGTGTGTGATTTTCAGATAAGGAAACTGAGACAGAAAGAATTGAGGTGATAATCTTAAGGTCACGTAGCCAGAGTGGAGAAGCTAGGATTAAACACCAGTTTTGTGGGGCTCTGTGATCTTAAATGGTTTTATGTTCATTACTTAATCTCACTGCATCTCTTCATGAGGGCAGGAAAAAAATTCTTTTAGGTGAATGGAATCTTAATATATTTATTCACACATTAAGAAAACAAAACTTCTGAGAAGCTAAATGTCTTTCTAGTCATAAAACTAGTAATTGAGAGACCTAGTATGCTACTGCAGATCCAGCACTGTTTCTCCAAAAACACCACCTTTCTGTCACAGCAATTTTGATTTTCTCTAAGTATGATATTTAATGTAGGGACTGTATTACTCAAAATGCTTAGCTGAAAGCAACAGAAGTAATTTTTGGTTTTAAAATGAAAAAAGAGCTGATAAAAATTATATTGGGAAGCTCACAGAATTGTGAGAAAGATGGGTCAGTACTCAAGTTCCGAGAATGGTGGCCCAAAATACTCCAAGAATGGTGGCCCAAAACTCTCCAAGGAAATACAGCTTGTGCCATTGCTGCCTCTAGGAGGCTCAGCTGTCAAGAGTGCAACTTGACTGCAACCAAAAGTCTGCCAGCACTGACATCAGTTCTAGGACCAGAAGTCAAAATTGTAAGCATTACGACTCCTGAAAATCCAATGTCAATTAAATGAATCCTATATAAAATGTACTTACTACCCAAGAGGATTGCTGCCAAATAAAGCTTCACTTGAGCAAAGTGCATTGCTGGAATCCTGAATCATGTGTTGCACTGCAAAGAAAAGTGAGAACGTGCATTTCTTGGTTTCTACCTTGGGGAGGTGAAACTGTTACAGCAAGCAGAACATGACAAGGTTGTTCAAAAGGTGCTGACAAGAGTCACGTGGAAGCTAGAAAAATATGGAGAGTCAGAAAGGGATTAGAGATGAGGAGTTCAATGCAGACTTTGAAATTTATACTCTTGGAATATTAGAGGAAGAATATACAATTAATTAGGAGGATACCTTAAAATAAGTGTAACTGCACACTTCACTAAAAGGCTGAGAGAGTTGTTTTCCAATTTAAGATTTCAGTTGCAATGCTTTTGGTAGATATACTGAAAAAAAAGAGAGTCTGGGAGAAGGATCTAGATATCAGTACTACTCCCATTCATTGCTAGCAGTGTAGTCCTGTGTAAGTTTTTGTTACCATTTAAAAAGCCATGTCTCCATGCCACAACGAAGATCCTGTGTGCTACAACGAAGATCCCGTGTGCTGCAACTAAGACCCAGCATAGCCAAAATAAAAATAATAAATAAATTTTTTTAAAAAGCCATGTCTCTATCAGGGAATAGAAAAAATACTTACTTTACAGGGTTATTTGAGGATTAAATGAGAGTGCAAGTAAAATACCTGACACCAAAATATCAGTCCAATTTCTCCATCCCCTTTGGAAAAATTTTGTAATATATTTGAAACATTTTGAAACCAATGCCATTAATAAACAAATACATGCAAATTACTCTACTCATGACCTTCCAAAGTGGACTTGACCACTGCACCTTTTATGACCCTCAGTACCAAAGAAGAGACCTTGGGCTTCCCTGGTGGCGCAGTGGTTGAGAGTCCGCCTGCCAATGCAGGGGACACGGGTTCGTGCCTCAGTCCGGGAAGATCCCACATGCCGCGGAGCAGCTAGGCCCATGAGCCATGGCCGCTGAGCCTGCACGTCCGGAGCCTTTGCTCTGCAACGGGAGAGGCCACAACAGTGAGAGGCCCGCGTACCGCAAAACAAAAAACAAAACAAACAAAAAAAAGAGACCTTTATCATAACTTCTAAATTTATATTCCCTGTTACTTTTTTTTAACACATCTATTAATCTCCCCTACTAGATCCTATATCCCTTGAAGTCAGGAAGAAATTGTGAGGCAAACACAGGCGACTACCTACCAAAACATACATTTTTCCTTTTCTAGTCATTAATAGAATCCTGATTTTATTCATTGAAATAATGAGCCCCACAGGAAGCCTACAGAGTACAGACCCTTTTAAAGCTACTATGCCATGAGACTGAGTTCTGTGTAGTGTGGAACTGCTGGAAAAGCATGTTAAAAGGATGGGATACTTTTTAAGTTTCTTTCTCCTTCTGCCTTCCTGCTCCTGGGACCAAAGATAATAGCAGAAGCTCCAGCAGCTATCTTGGTCCATGTGGTAACCTTGAGAATGAAAATCATATGGGGCAAGGAAGAGAAACAGAAGGAATCAGGGAAAAAGAGAACTTTGTACAGCTGCAGTATCAGCACTGCATTGCCTCTCTCTGGACTTCTTATATAGGAGGGAACAACATTTGTATCTTTTAAACATTAAGAATCAAATCTCTAAACTCAATATGTAATTGACCCATACTGTCTTTCATTTAAATTTTTATTCCCAGACTTATAACAATGCCTGAGACATTGTAAATATTTAATAAAAATTGGATTAGTTAATTCATCTATAGTTTTAAGCCAAATATAAATGACTTCTGATGTGTCTATGACTTCATTTGAACATATACAATAATAGAAAATTTCCTATCTAATGAGACAGTAAATAGAATAGTCACCTGAAGATGAGAAAAAATTTGGGATATGTATTTACCTTTTCTAAATATAATTGTATTCAAATGAAAAGTGAGAGATTGAAGACTGACTTGCCTATATCTGCTTATTTTTCTATAGCTCTTCTTGAGAACATGTGAAGTACTCTTTTTAGATAACTTTTTGCTAGTGTGCAATAGACTGGAACGAAATTTCAGAAAAGAGGTTTGCTCAATCATGTATGTTCACTATTTGGGGTGGGAAAGTTAGTTACAGCATAAGTACTGTTTCAGAAAAGCTCTAAAAGGAATATGAGGAGTGGATATAAAAAATTAATATACTGGGGCTTCCCTGGTGGCGCAGTGGTTGAGAGTCCGCCTGCCGATGCAGGGGACACGGGTTCGTGCCCCGATCCCGGAAGATCCCACATGCCGCGGAGCGGCTGGGCCCGCGAGCCATGGCCGCGGAGCCTGTGTGTCCGGAGCCTGTGCTCCGCAACGGGAGAGGCCACAGCAGTGAGAGGCCTGCGTACAGCAAAAAAAAAAAAAAAAAAATTAATATACTAAGTATACACAATCTGAAAAGATGGTGCTAAAGACAGACAAAGTGGGGCTACATCTCTGCTCTGGCTGTTTTCACAAAACCCTTCCAGGGTAGCTCTTCATAGAAAGTCCCCCTGTGACTTGAGCCACTAGTGATGCAGCTCCAGCAGGAATAAGCCAGCTCTCATGTGCTGAGCAGGACTGGTTCGAGCACCCACACCTTGAAGGTCTTTTCCTTGTGTTTCCTGCCTAGAGAAGTTCCTTTAGCATTTGTTGTAAAGCTGGTTTGGGAGGACCTTCAAGATGGTGGAGGAGTGAGATGTGCAGATCTCCTTCCTCCCCACAAATACATCAAAAATACATCTACATGTGGAAAAACTCCTACAGAAGTTGGTGCTCCGGCTGGGTGTCAGGCCTGAGCCTCTGAGGTGGGAGAGCCGAGTTCAGGACTTTGTTCCACTAGAGAACTCCTGGCCACTCATAATATCAATTGGCAAGAGCTCTCCCGGAGATCTGTCTCAACACTAAGATCCAGCTCCCCTCAACAACCAGAAAGCTGCAGTGCTAGACACCCCATGCCAAACAACTAGCAAGACAGAAACACAACCCCACCCATTAGCAGAGACACTGCCTAACATCACGTTAAGTTCACAGGCACCCAAAACAAACCACTGGATGCGGTCCTGCCACCAGAAAGACAAGACCCAGCCTCATCCACCAGAACACAGGCACCGATCCCCTTGACCAGGAACCTACACAACCCAGTGAACCAACCTTACCCACTGGGGGCAGACACCAAAAACAACAGGAACTACACACCTGAACCCTGCAAAAAGAAAACCCCAAACACAGTAAGTTAAGCAAAACGAGTAGACAGAGAAACACACAGCAGATGAAGGAACAAGGGAAAAACCCACCAGACCAAACAAAAGAAGAGGAAATAGGCAGTCTACCTGAAAAAGAATTCAGAGTAATGATAGTAAAGATGGTTCAAAATCTTGGAAATAGAACAGAGAAAATACAAGAAACATTTAATAAGGACCTATAAGAACTAAAGAGCAAACAAACAATGACAAACAACACAAAAAATGAAATTAAAAATTCTCTAGAAGGAATCAATAGCAGAATAACTGAGGCAGAAGAATGGATAAGTGACCTGGAAGATAAAATAGTGGAAATAACTACCACAGTGCAGAATAAAGAAAAAAGACCAAAAAGAATTGAGGACAGTCTCAGAGACGTCTGGGAAAACATTAAACGCACCAACATTCGAATTATAAGGGTCCCAGAAGAAGAAGAGAAAAAGAAAGGGACTGAGAAAATATTTGAAGAGATGATAGTTGAAAACTTCCCTAACGTGGGAAATGAAATAGTCAATCAAGTCCAAGAAGTGCAGAGAGTCCCATACAGATAAATGTAACGAGAAACTCACCAAGACACATATTAATCAAACTATCTAAAATTAAATAAAAAGAAAAAATATTAAAACCAACAAGGGAAAGGCAGTAAATAACATACAAGTAAATCCCCATAAGGTTAACAGTTGATATTTCAGTGGAAACTCTGCAAGCCAGAAGGGAGTGGCAATACATATTTAAAGTGATGAAAGGAAAAAACCTACAACCAAGATTACTCTACCCAGCAAAGATCTCACTCAGATTCGACAGAGAAATTAAAACCTTTACAGACAAGCAAAAACTAAGAGAATTCAGAGCACCACTGGACCAGCTTTGCAAGAAATGCTGGGAGAACTTCGATAGGCAGGAAACACAAGAGAAGGAAAAGACCTACAATAACAAATGCAAAACAATTTAAAAAATGGTACTAGGAACATACATATTGATAATTACCTTAAATGTAAATGGATTAAATGCTCCAACCAAAAGACGTAGACTGGCTGAATGGATGCAAAAACAAGACCCATGTATATGTTGTCTACAAGAGACCGATTTCAGACCTAGGAACACATACAGACTGAAAGTGAGGGGATAGAAAAAGATATTCCATGCAAATGGAAATCAAAAGAAAGCCAGAGTAGCAATTCTCATATCAGACAAAATAAACTTTAAAATAAAGGCTGTTACAAGAGACAAAGAGGGACACTACATAATGATCAAGGGATCAATCCAAGAAGAAGATATAACAATTGTAAATATTTATGCACCCAACATAGGAGCACCTCAATACATAAGCAAAATGCTAACAACCATAAAAGGGGAAACTGACAATAACAGAATAATAGTGGGGACTTTAACACCCCACTTTCACCAATGGACAGATCATCCAATATGAAAATAAATAAGGAAACACAAGCTTTAAATGATACATTAAACAAGATGGACTTACTTGATATTTATAGGACATTCCGTTAAAAAAAAAAAACAGAATACACTTTCTTCTCAAGTGCTCATGGAACATTCTCCAGGATAGATCATATCTTGGATCACAAATCAAGCCATGGTAAATTTAAGAAAATTGAAATCATATCAAATACCTTTTCCTACCACAATACTGTGAGACTAGATAACATTTACAGGAAAAAAAAAAAACAGTAAAAAATACAAACACAAGGAGGCTAAACAATACACTACTAAATAACCAAGAGATCACTGAAGAAAGCAAAGAGGGAATCAAAAAATACCCAGAAACAAATGACAGTGAAAACACTATGACCCAAAACCTATGGGATGCAGCAAAAGAAGTTCTAAGAGTTAATCTTATAGCAATACAGTCCTACCTCAAGAGATAAGAAAAATCTCAAATAAACAACCTAACCTTACCCCTAAAGACATTAGAGAAAGAAGAAAAGACAAAAACCCAAAGTTAGCAGAAGGAAAGAAATCATAATGATCAGATCAGGAATAAATGAAAAACAAATGAAGGAAATGATAATGAAGATCAATAAAACTAAAAGCTGGTTCTTTGAGAATATAAACAAAATTGATAAACCATTAGCCAGACTCATCAAGAAAAAAAGGGAGAAGACTCAAGTCAACAGAATTAGAAATGAAAAAGAAGTAACAAGTGACAGTGAAGAAATACAAAGGATCATGAGAGATTTTACTACAAGCAACTATATGACAATAAAAAGGACAACCTGGAAGAAATGCAAAAATTCTTAGGAAAACACAACCTTCCAAGACTGAACCAGGAAGAAATAGGAAATATGAACAGACCAATCAGAAGCACTGAAATTGAAACTCTGATTAAAAATCTACCAACAAACAAAAGCCCAGGACCAGATGACTTCACAGGCGAATTCTATCAAACATTTAGAGAAGAGCTAACACCTATGCTTCTCAAATTCTTCCAAAATATAGCAGAGGGAGGAACGCTCCCAAACACATTCTACGAGCCCACCATCACCCTGACACCAAAACCAGACAAAGATGTCACAAAAAATGAAGACTATAGGCCAATATCACTGATAAACATAGATGCAAAAATCCTCAACAAAATACTAGTGAAAAGAATCCAACAGCACATTTAAAGAATCATACACCATGAACAAGTGGGGTTTATCCCAGGAATGCAAGGATTCTTCAATGTATGCAAAACAATCAATGTGATAAACCGTATTAACAAATTGAAGGAAAAAAACCATATGATCACCTCAATAGATGCAGAACAAGCTTTTGACAAAATTCAACACTGATTTATGATCAAAACTCTCCAGAAAGTAGGCATAGGGGGAACCTATCACAACATAATAAAGGCCATGTATGACAAACCCACATCCAACATCATTCTCAATGGTGAAAAACTGAGACCATTTCCACTAAGATCAGGAACAAGAGAAGGTTGCCCACTCTCACCACTATTATTCAACATCGTTTTGGAAGTTTTAGCCACATCAATCAGAGAAGGAAAAGAAATAAATGGAATCCAAATTGGAAAAGAAGAAGTAAACCTGTCACTGTTTGCAGATGACATGATATTATACATAGAGAATCCTAAAGATGCTACCAGAAAACTTCTAGAGTCAATCAATGAATTTGGTAAAGTAGCAGGATACAAAATGCACAGAAATCTCTTGCATTCCTATACAGTAATTATGAAAAGTCTGAAAGAGAAATTGAGGAAACACTCCTATTTACCACTATAACGAAAAGAATCAAATACCTAGGAATCAACCTACCTAAGGAGACAGAAGACCTGTATGCAGAAAACAATGAGACACTGATAAAAGAATTTAAAGATGGTACAAACAGTTGGAGATATATACCATGTTCTTGGATTGGAAGAATCAACATTGTGAAAATGACAATACTACCCAAAGCATTCTACAGACTCAGTGCAATCCCTATTAAACTACCAATGGCATTTTTCACACAACTAGCACAAAAAAATTTCACAATTTGTTTGGAAGCACAAAAGACCCCAAATAGCCAAAGCAATCTTGAGAAAGAAAAATGGAGCTGGAGGAATTAGGCTCCCAGACTTCAGACTATACTACAAAGCTACAGTAATCAAGACAAAATGGTACTGGCACAAAAACAGAAATATAGATCAATGGAACAGGATAGAAAGCCCAGAGATAAACCTACGTACATATGGTCACCTTATCTTTGATAAAGGAGGCAAGAATATACAATGGAGAAAAGACAGCCTCTTCAATAAGTGGTGCTGGGAAAACTGGACAGCTACAGGTAAAAGAATGAAATTAGAACACTTCCTAACATCATACACAAATATAAATTGAAAATGGATTAAAGACCTAAATGTAAGGCCTGACACTATTGAACTCTTAGAGGAAACAATCTTTTACATAAATCACAGCAAGATCCTTTTTGTCCCACCTCCTAGAGAAATGGAAATAAAAACAAAAATAAACAACTGAGACCAATGAAACTTAAAAGCTTTTGCACAGCAAAGGAAACCATAAACAAGATGAAAAGACAACCCTCAGAATGGGAGAAAATATTTACAAATGAAGCAACTGACAAAGGATTAATCTCCAAAATATGCAAGCAGCTCATTCAGCTCAATATCAAAAAAACAAACAACCCAATCCAAAAATGGGCTGAAAACCTAAATAGACCTTTCTCCAAAGAAGAACTACTGATGGGCCAACAGACACATGAAAAGGTGCTCAACAGCACTAATTATTAGAGAAATGCAAATCAAAACTACAATGAGGTATCACCTCACACCGGTCAGAATGGACACCATCAAAAAATATACAAAGAATAAATGCTGAAGAGGGTGTGGAGAAAAGTGAACCCTCCTACACTGTTGGTGGGAAGGTAAATTGATACAGCCACTGTGGAGAACAGTATGGAGGTTCCTAAAAATACTAAAAATAGAACTACCATATGACCCAGCTATCCTACTACTGGGCATATACCCTGTGAAAACCATAATTCAAAAAGAGACATGTACCACAATGTTCACTGAAGCTCTATTTACAATAGCCAGGACATGGAAGCAACCTAATTGTCCATCGACAGATGAATGGATAAAGAAGATGTGGCACATATATACAAATGGAATATTGCTCAGCCATAAAAAGAAACGAAGCTGAGTTATTCGTAATGAGGTGGATGGACCTAAAATCTGTCATACAGAGTGAAGTAAGTCAGAAAGCGAAAAACAAATACTGTATGCTAATACATATATATGGAATCTAAAAAAAAAAAAAAAAAAAAGATTCTGAAGCACCCAGGGGCAGGACAGGAATGAAGGTGCAGATGTAGAGAATGGACTTGAGGACATGGGGAGGGGGAAGGGTAAGCTGGGACGAAGTGAGAGAGTGGCATGGACATATATACACTACCAAATGTAAAAAAAATAGCTAGTGGGAAGCAGCGGCATAACACCGGGAGATCAACTCGGTGATTTATGACGACCTAGAGGCGTGGGATAGGGAGAGTGGGAGGAAGACGCAAGAGGGAGGGGATATGGGGATATATATATACGTTTAGCTGATTCACTTCATTATACAGCAGAAACTAACACACCATTTTAAAGCAATTATACTCCAATAAAGATGTTTTAAAAAAAATTTAAGAAGTATACACAATATATTTATTTTTTGTACTCTTTGTCTTAAAAAAAAAAGAAAAGCCTAGGTTTGTCTTTTAAAAACTTCCCTTACATTATTGAGAAAGGGATGGGAGGGGAATATGTGTTATAGGTTATAGCTGGAGTATTGATTTTAAGTACAAAGGAGAGACATTGGCTATAAAAGAGGGAATACAGAGTTTCAGTGTCAGTAAGGTAGACCTGTGGCTGTGTGGTAGGAGGAAGGTGAGGGGCTTCTGGTGTGGTATCTTTTCTCTGTGGAGGTATGTGTCTAGCAGATCTAGTGTGTGGGTTTGTGATGTTCAGATCTTACATATCTTTCCTGAAAAGTTTGTCTACCTGCTCTGTCCTACTGACACAGAAGTTTGCTCCCTTTATGAGGATAGATTTGTAAATTTTCTTCATAAGTCTGCCAATATTTGCTTTATATATTTTGAAACTTTCGTAGCACTAGAGTTCTGTCTTCTCAATCATATATTAGAAACTTTATCATATATTTTATACAGTCAATCTATATTTAGATACTCAATATTCGTTCCTACATTGCAGACTTTCATTATCAGATCATTTTCCTTTATGTTAAAGTTTGTCATATGCTGGATCCAGTCTGCCTGCCTTCCCAGATTCGCTTGGCGCATTTACCCTCTGGGCTTTTGCTTTTTTGTTATATTGAAAGACCATGTCATACCAGTTCTTTTCACCTAATCTCCTCAAACCTCTGGTTGTCTGAACCTTCCTGGGGTGAGGGGCCAGCTGCAGCAAAGCCTCTGATCAACATTTTTCTGTGGAGTACTCAAGAGACCAGTGCCTAGGTCTGACCTGACATGACCCAGGGAGGCTATGACTATTTCCTCCACACTGGGATCACTTACTGTACTTTCATCCCATGTTTTCTTTCTGGAAACTTTCCTTACTTTATTACTATTGATACATATATATGTAGACACATATGAACATACCCTTTATTACTATATGTATTTACCTACAGGCATATGTATATATACATATGTGTATATACATATGTATAGATGTGTATATACATGATATTTTGTACAAGGACAGTTTTACATGATAGCAAATGTAGATAATATGGCTTTAAAGAAAGATTATTTTTCTTATACTTTTTAATTTTCTCATTTTGATAATAAACATATCTTATTTCAATAATTAGAAGTACTGATGAAGTTATTTCCAAAAAAGAGAAATAAAAATATGAAATTATCAAATCCTGTCTGCAATAACAATATCTCATTTCTAATATACCTTGAATTTGAAATAGTTATATTTCAAAGAAATATTGAAAATATTGTCCCTTCTTATAGCATAAACTAGGGATTTTTTGGCGGTAAAACATTGATTTGCAAACAGTTTACATTTTTCAGATTTGAACTTAAAAATATTAATTTAGAAATAAACGATTTTCAAAATCAAAAGGTTGTATAGCTAAATATAGTTTTTTTCTAATATTAAGTAAATGTCCTCTAATTAGTTTCTTTATATGTAAGTACATTGTAAGTTATCTATATTTTATGTTTTAATACACTAATTTGAAGATATTCTACCATAATTATTCAAATAAATGATAAATATAATTTAATATAGGTAAATGAGGTCAGAGATTATGAAGAGAAGATTAATAACTTATATGCAGATGGCACTTCATAACGTAGCTTATCTAGGGAATATATTACATTAGAAATTTTCATTGCTCTAGAGGTCTGTAACAGCATTAAAATACATTTCTTGATTATAAAGTAATTATATTTTTCAGCACCATGGAATCACTTTACTAAAAATGTAGAAATGAGAGAGAATTGAAATGCTTATGACATGTACCCAAGTACTTCTGAAATATCAAAAGGCAATCACTGACTCCAAAAAATCAACTGAAAAAAAACCCCAAACAATTTATTAATAATATAATAAGTAAATATGGGCTTCCCTGGTGGCGCAGTGGTTGAGAGTCCGCCTGCCGATGCAGGGGACACGGGTTCGTGCCCCGGTCTGGGAAGATCCCACATGCCGCAGAGCGGTTGGGCCCGTGAGCCATGGCCGTTGAGCCTGGCGTCCGGAGCCTGTGCTCCGCAATGGGAGAGGCCACAACAGTGAGAGGCCCACGTACAGCAAAAAAAAAAAAAAAAAAAAAAAAAAAAAAAAAAAATAATAATAATAATAATAATAATATAATAAGTAAATATAATTATTGGGATGATGGCTTTTATAAAAATAATTGTGTGACAACACATATTTTATAATAATAAAAAGGCAGTATGTACCAAAATATTTCAAAGGCATGTTTTGCTAATAAATTGGAGAGCTGTAAAGTGGAGACCAGTCAGCCTCATGCTCGAAAGCAACTCAGTGATTCCCACGTGGACCGGATCCACTGGTTTGGAGTATATAGGGTATATATAGGCTTTATACCTTGAGTTTAGGACTTAGAATTTTATTTCTATCAGTGGGCCATCATTGGAAGCTTTTAAACAGAGGAAGAATGTCTGCTTTAAAATAACCTCCATGTTATAGTCTGGATGAAGGGAGCACAGAGGGCATGGAGATGAGTAGAAGTAGAAATATTAATTTAAAAGCTAATTCAAACTCTCTTACACAGAGGAATTCCAAATAATGTATGTAGATACTCTGCCCTCAGAGAGGTGGAGCTTAACTGGCTACCCCTTAAGTGTGGGCTATGAGTGGTGACTTCCTGGATTAGAGCATAGGAAGGGGGGAAAAATGAGTAAATTTATAGTGGAGGAATTGACAAACTACCTTAACAAGTGGATCAAGTTTAACATTGGCAATGATAAGCCATCTCAATAGTATGCACCCCTTGGTATGATGTGCTGAGAATGGCATTTTACTTCTGTGATCTTCCTCCCAGAAACCCATAATCTCTGTTGAATCATGAGAAAACTTCCTCAAAACAAAGTTATGAAAAACAAGGGAAAGACTGAGAAACTGTCACAGTTTCTTGCTCTTTCAAGTTCAGTCAGTGATTTTCAGCCCTGGTTGCACATTAAAAAGACCTGGGGAACTTTCAAAAATTGATGAAGATACCTAGGCAGCATCCCCCTTGATTAAGGTTTAAGTTGGGATGGGGGCAGGCATTGATTTTTTTTTTTCAATTTAAAGATCACACAAGAGTTTACAATATATAACTAGAATTGAGAACCACTAAGTTAGAGCTTCTAGTAGAGAGATAGAGGCATTAGACTTCTATACTGTCATTTAATTAATCTCTATTGTTTCTCTACCTTCAAGACTTTCTTAACCGCGACTCCTTACTCCTTATTAACTCCAGTAACATTTCAGCAGCATTTCTACCTAAAACTCAAGTATTTTCTATCACTAGTTCCTTTTTTTTTTCTTTTTTCTTTTTTTTTTTTTGCGGTACGCAGGCCTCTCACTGCTGTGGCCTCTCCCGTTGCCAGAGCACAGGCTCCGGACGCGCAGGCCCAGCGGCCATGGCTCACGGGCCCAGCCGCTCCGCAGCATGTGGGATCTTCCCGGACCGGGGCACGAACCCGCGTCCCCTGAATCGGCAGGCAGACTCTCAACCACTGCGCCACAAGAGAAGCCCCCTATCACTAGTTCTTTACACTCACAACTTTCTCTCTCTTCCGAGAGCAAGTGGACCAAGTCTGGTGTCCATTTGCTTGAGCTCAGACCTCTGAAGGCCAGTACCTGACTGGGAAGCCTGGCAAGTATCTTGAATGCATCAAAATATCTTCATATCTCTTTCTCCAATGAGGAAAGATCTCATTGCCTAAAGAATTTATATGGCAATATCAAGATGGTGTTTCTTAAAGTTTCTCAACTTACTGAAAATATGTAATGTCGTATATACCCAGCTTCTCATTATAAACATTCCATTTAGAATAACACATCTCCCCAGTCTTGATCTCAAGAGCTTCTGGCATAGTTTACCTCTGATTTTTAAATTGTATACCATGCACCGTGAAAGCTCCGGTCAGGCTGTTCTTCAATTGCTTTTATCATAAGTTTAACAACTTGGCCACCATGGTGATTTGCACTGTTGGCTTTTCTGGATGATGATTTAATCAGAGGAGCAGCTGAACACTGCACCCGAGATTCAGAAGTCCTGATGATAGATTTCAAAATCTCATATAAGTATTACTGGATCTCCTTGGGTCTGCTGTGCTATCATCCAAGCCCTGCCTGGAGACCAATTTCTGCCATGGTGTTGGGATGTGTGGACCACAAGTGAGACTAAGTCTAAAATGTGTGAAGAAAAATGTGAAGTTTTCCTTAGTCTTTCCTGGGGAGGCAAGAAAGAGACCACCCCAAGCTGAGTGTGGGAGGAAGTGTAAAACATAATACGTCTTATAACAAAAGTTCCTAAATTAAGCTTTAGTTATCTCTAGCAGTGGTGATGTGTCTAGGGATGCCGCAGCTCACAAAAAAATGTCCAGTTGGTTGTGTCCAGTGCCACTTTACTTATGGGTCTTCCCTTCATCGTGCTCACCCATTATGAGGCCTCCAGCCTCCCACCCTCTGTTCAAAGCTCTTTGGGAAGTGGGTTGTCCATATCCCAGAAGGTGAGGGGAGAAAAAAATTATGGGGTTTAAGGGTCCTGAATGATTAATGGGCAATCTCTTGGAAGGTGGTTTAGTCCCCTCTCTGCTTCTCCAGTCAGCATCAATCACAGCAGTGATCAGCTCTGGGAAAAAATTAAAAATTTTTCCTCAGGATCAGTCTTTCTCAAAGGGAAGGGAATGAAGAATCATTAAGTGTCTATAACATAACATTAGTCCCTGTCATGATTAGATATGCCACGCAAAACTTTTGAAATTTCTTAAATTGGCAAATGACATGAAGAAAATAATGTTTGAAGAAGACATCATCTTCATAGCATTGATTGATTGTAACTGCAGGGAGGACAAGTTGTTAGAAGACTATCACTGCCATGTAAGTACAAGTTGATTAAATGCAATTACTAAGTTAGGGTTTGTGTGCATGTTAAAGAGAATTTGACTCTGAGAGATAGTTCATAAGGAAAAACATCTTGCAAAAACAAACAAGTAAAATGATTTCCAGATTTAAAATTATATCTTATATGCACACAAGGCAGAGAGGAGTCAAAATAGCTTCAATGTTTCTAGACTATACAGTGGTACTGTGTGGTGAATTTTATTATCACAAGGCAGTGCTAGCCTGTGTTTCTCTGAGTAGCTTTGTCCCTCAATTGGTGCTCAGCTCCTGTGTCCACAATACTCATAAGCCTCCTTTCTACATCTTACAGTATTCCATCTGGTGCACTACAAGTGGATACCATACAAATATATACACTTCCAAAAGATCTAAAGATATCTCACCAAGAGAAGACTATGGGACTAGTTTCTTCTCTTTTCTTACTTTTAAACTCAACTAAGAAGGAACTTTTTTTTTGCCCCCTCTGAGTCATCGTCTTTTATCATCTCTTCGGTTCACTGTTGTATTTTTCTCCTTCATGTAAAGATGGTGGTGCAGAATACTGATGAGAAAATGCTTATTTTAGAATGGCTCGTTTCTTTGAACACAGCAAACCTGATCTGCATTTTTACAGATGTTCCCCTGGTCTGACCTCTGCCTTCTGAGGGTTATAGGTAGTCTCAGAGCAAAAGGAAGAAAACAAAAATTCTGAACTGCAGATTCTTCTTGATTAGCACACGAGGAGTTAGAGAACAAACATCAAAAGCAATTGCTGGAGGCTATATAGGGTTTCTATTTCATTCCTAAATTAGTTTCTCCATGTAATAGTTGGTCCAATTTTCAAGACAATCACTATTCAACGACTACCTTTTTGGAGGGAGAACAAGAAAAGAAAGTAGATTGTGTATAGGAGCAGAGTTGGTTCCTCTTTTGCTTTTAGAAATGTGCAGATGACTAGCAGGACAATACCTAAAATAATAGTGGCTTGTTGTAGTATGAGAAACTCTGCAGCTCTTTTTAAATTGAAATTACAAGCACGGTTTAAATTTTTTCTTTAATGAGCCTCTATTATTTTTCAGAATCCGAAACAAATTGATGCATAAGGATAGTATTATAACACTATTATATTAGAAACCTCCAAAATGGTATATAGATTATTTCACTGGCTTGATAAGATTTGCAGATATCTATCACTTTTGCCTAATTTAAAATAAATTTACAGTTGAAAGGAGAATGGATAATTTTCCAAAGATATTAGCATTTATCTCGCTGTTATGATTCAAACATTTTGATAGCAGTGGCCATTTTACTGTCTGAAATCTTTCTGGTATTGCAAGAACTGATAGAAGAACCATAACTAGTAGGTTTGTGTTGATTCTGCTGTGAGGAACCCAGTGAAAGAAATGCAGTGAGGCAGCCTGCATTCACCTAAGGAGGGGGGAATTAGACAACCAAGCGAGACCCAGTTATACGTAAAAGCTGAGTAGACAAGCACTGATGAGGCAGGAATTAACATCAGTCACTCCCATGCCTGTATGTTTACCATTATATGAGCTCTCCTATTGAAACATAAAATCTGAGTCTGAGGGACAGTGGGTCAAATTCCTTACAGTACCTAATATATTATTATGTGCAGTTTGGAACACTCAAATATAAATATTTAATTGAATCAATGCATTCTTTACTGGACATGTTCATATCCACCCATCATCCTCAGCACACTGCATGTGCATACACACACAGACATACACACACTCATTTTTGGGTGAAGTTAACCATGAATGGGGGAGGGAAGTCATGACAGAAATATAGCAATGGTATCTGGGAATGTAGCCAAGCAGTTCGGGATAAAAAGAGTCCCAGATATACTAAATGCAGTTTTGGCCTACTTCACAAGTGTTCCCAAAGTCATTTATACTTTTGGTACTCATATTTGGAATATTATAATAATATAAGCTGCCTATATATTTCCAAGTGATAGTAAGAAGAAATATGATCTACATGTGAATTATGTAAACCTTTTATTTATTTATTCACTCATTCACTCAACAAGTATTATAGACATACTATTTATGAAGCACTAAAGAAACAAAAATGAATAATATATGTTCCCCTGTCTCAAAATGTTTTAATTCTTGTGGGAGATGTAGAAAAGTAAACAGACATTTGCAATGCACTTAATCCAGTCCTGAAGGATTAAGTTTTTTCAAATGTGTCTACATATAGCCTTATAATTTTTTCTAATGGGCTTCTTATCACTTTTAATGGAGCTTTGAGCTTGCAGGTGTCAACTTAAATGATGAATGTTGACAGAGTGGAGAGTATCTATCAAGGTGGAAATTACCCTGAAAAATTTTTGCCATGTTGTTATAGACATTTTATGGTAACTCTGAAGTCTCCTGTATCCCTGATAGTATTCTGAATAAAATAATAGATTTTATACCTGTGAGGAAAGACAGAGATTAATTAATTAAATTCACCTGTTCCACAGAACAGAAGAGAAAACTTAGATTCAGAGGTTATCTTTGCTGGCCAAGATCACAGAACTTCTTAATAGCAAAGCTGAAAGTAGTGTGTTATTCTTCACACACAAGCTTAAGTATAATTTATATCTAATAATCATTTCTGAAAGACTGAACAATGAGAAATAGATATAAAATGAATGAATTTACAGAATTAAATTAGTGTTATCTTATCATACTTTGTTTATAGAAGTTGATTCTACTTTTATTGAATATCTAAACATCAATACTGTTCTTTGAATTTGTAGGTTAATCAAACAAGAAACAACTAAATGGGTGAGAATATATTACAAAAAATTAATTCTGAACATATTGATGTTTTCTCTTATACACGTTATATTACATAATATTTATAAGATAAACATAAGAGTACAATAAGCTTACAATAAGACAAAGATGTATTGGTCACTAATGGTGACTCAGTGACCCTAGGAAAAATTAACACATCACGTAGATAACACATTAGATGAAGAAATCACCTGAAAGTTAGTATGACTACATTTTATTTATTTATTTAGCAATATATAGTGTTTATTAGGGGCCAGACATGTATATTTTTAAATATTATGCTATTAAATCTACAATAAAATTGAATCTCAGTCTAGGTTTAAAAAAAAAAAAAAGAGGGACTTCCTTGGTGGTCCAGTGGTTAAGATTCTGCACTTCCAATGCAGGGGGCGTGGGTTTGATCCCTGGTCAGGGAGCTAAGATCCTACATGCCACGCAGCGTGGCCAAAAAAAAAAAAAAAGGAAAGTTTGCAAATATAATCAATAGGTACCTTAAACAACAGTATTACTGTAACTAAAAAGGTAAGTAGGAGGGCTTCCCTGGTGGCGCAGTGGTTGAGAGTCTGCCTGCCGATTCAGGGTACATGGGTTCGTGCACCGGTCCGGGAAGATCCCACATGCCACGGAGCGGCTGGGCCCGTGAGCCATGGCCGCTGAGCCTGCGCATCCGGAGCCTGTGCTCCGCAGTGGGAGAGGCCACAGCAGTGAGAGGCCCGCGTACCACAAAAAAAAAAAAAAAAAAAAAAAAAAAAGATAAGTAGGAAATAAAAGGATAGGTGAGGGAAGGGTGAGGCTGTTAAAACCTAGAGAAGAGTTGACCACCCTCCTCCCTCCACCCACAAAATGAATATGTTGGTGTCTCTGAGCCCTACTGAGTGCACAGGCATAGAGCAGCAGGCGTGTTCCAGATAGGAACAGATAGTGAGTGGGTCCAGCTCTACAGCTCTAATCATTTGGTCAGCTATCTCATTATCCCATTTGTTCCTTTTATGCATCAAGATGACTCAATTCACTTCCCTAAGCTCTGATTCCAAACTCACGGTACAAATAGCTACAGAAAGAATAATCTTTTCAATAAATGTGAAGACTGTCAATTTGTATATATAATTTGTAGTCAATATGTAGTAAGATAGTTGTAAGATAGTTTATACACTCATATTTTCATTCTTTCTGTCATTATTTGATTCCTTTAAAATATTTTTTTGGCTAATGACTCTCTAGGAATTATGTCAGATGTCAGTGATGCAGAAATGAAAGGCCACAGGTATATGATCCCTATACACAAAGCAAGCTTACATTATAGAAGAGGCAGGCAGGCTAACAAACAAAGAAACAAAGAATTAAATGAGTCAATTATTATAAGAGAATTTTATCTAGATGGCAGTTTGGCACATAGGAACTCCCATATCGGAATCATTTCCCTTTGAGCTAGTATTTGAGCTGAGGCTGGAAGGATTTAACAGTTTGTCAGGAGAACACTTAAGAGATAGTATTCCAGTTAGAGAACAGAGTTTGTGAGATGGAATGAATGCCTGAGTTAGCAGAAACTACAAATATTTGAGTTTTTCCAGAGGATCACATGATTTAATAAGCATGTTAGGTCCTGAGTAACTTATTACATTTGGCTACAGCAACCAAATCATGTTTCTAAACTTAAAAACAATCATTCAGCCCCTAAACCATCATGGCCACCAGCAGAATGTATTCTGTGTAACCTTGCTTGGGCATCAGCTGGTGACTATAGATAAATCTCCTTTGGGTTTCTTGCCAACTGCTGCAAACACCCACATTATAAAATAGCTGATAAAGAAATAGGACCTCTCTCTTAAATAAAAATTACACTCTTCTATTAAAATTATCTGCTAAAAATATATTGACTGGAAAAATCAAAACTGATTTTTATATTGTTTTCAGGGAAGGAAGACAATAATAATCCACTAGATTTTTATTCCAATTGTTTAACAAATCTCTCCTCTCTTTCTCTTTCTGTCTCTTCTCTTTCTGTCATACACACACATTTTCTCACTTGCCAGGTTCTATAGAGACTTTCCAGGGCACAGGAGATTGTGCTTTGTTTATTTATTCACAAAAATGGAAATGACTATGGGCAGTGTTATGTGGTGGTGAAGGGAGATACCAAGAAAAAAGAAATGTTGACACTGATTCCAAAACACTTGGCTGGGATTAGTACAGACATGGTTTCATTTTATACCTGAGTGAATTTCAGATATGTCCAGGTAGTATACTACATGAATCATGCATGTCAGCTTGTCCTTTTTCTTTCCTTTTTTTGCATTACACCATGAAATATTGACACAATAATTTCATAACATAACTTTAAAATTAATTTTGCTAGTAGAAAATAAACATAACTATGACAGTTCAGATGCAAACTAAGTCATTATATGAATAGAAGGGAAAAGGCTGTCAAATTTACCATGATCAGATTATTTCCAAGTTCTTCTGTTGGTCTCCATTTGCTATGTGTTCATTCATTTTGTCATCTGCTCTTACTTTCTAGCAGGTGCCAAAGATTAAGACAAGTTAATGTGAGAAAATCTTAAAATTGAGACAATTCCATCCATTCTTTTCTTTATAACAACTGGGAAATTCCTTCTGTTTAATTTGTCTTGGTTGAGCTAGCAGAAAACCAAAGTTCTTTTGTTTCCCAATATTAGAATTATTTCTTACTCATTTTATACCTATATTATTATATTAGAAAATTGGTTTCCAACATACGCAATTAAAGCTTTTAATCATATTAATCACATTAACCACAATTCCTGGTATATTCTGTTTAACCCAAGTTTTCAGTGAATATTCAGGGTTTTGGGGTTTTTTTAATGCTTTTAATTCTGAAGTGGATCACAGAAATGATGCTTATGTTCCCTCCAGAATAACAAGATACACTGAGCCTTATTTAGGGAACATTTTATAACGGGTGTCATTTAGCTAGTTAGATCCCTCAAGACATCAAAAAAAGAAAGGTTTCATCATCAAGAAAGTTCTAGCTTACCTTGTTGATATATTATGTAAGTGACTGCATTTAACATGGTCATGGAAAGTGTATACAGCATCATACACATATACATATGGAATAAAAGATATTTTGTGATTTCAGATAACCGATTTCTTGTTATTCTTCTCAAAGGAACCAATTTCGAACAGAGCGTTATTTCCAGGTGAATGGCTCTAAAATATTTTTCTGAATTCACTTTTTTATTCATTCAACCACAATTTACAGAGATTCAGCAATGAATAAGAGAGAAAGACTGCCTGCTTTCAAGGAACTTACAAACTGGGAGGAAGAAATGCACCTCAAACAATTAAGAATTTATTGTTTCATTTATGAAAGCAGTTGTACAAAGGGATTGAAACAAGGCAAATCTGTGTTTAGTGCTTCAGTCAGAGGGATCAGTGTGAGGGTTAATCAACTTAAATAGGAAATGGATTCCAGACCTTTCATTTATGCTTTATTTTCTTATATCTTAATTATCAAGTTGACAGCAAACACGTTTCCTGGAAAGAAAAACTTTGATAAAATTTACAATGAGGGAGAAAAGCATATATTAATCTATCAGATTTATAAGAAAAAATTTCCATAATGGCATGATAAGATTATACTTCTTGCCTCTTTTTTCGTTTTCCTTTACACCTAACAAGTTTTTATGGCAAATGTGTGTATTAGAAAACTTTTTAAATTCCATTTAATTTGTCAAAAAAGGTTAAGTGACACCTTATTCATTGGAGAAATTAAAGAAGCAGATGAGTATCTACATATTCCTGACTAAATGACAGAGAATCAACTAAATCATCTTTATATTATTTTTACACAGGAAGTCTCAAGTACACTGTGTTATGGAAATATTGTCAGTTTGTTATTTAGAATTTACTTTTCTATAAAAATCATATTTTAAATAGATTTTACCCATATTCACCCCAAAAAAGTCTAGTGAAGGCTTAATATGTGTGAATAGTAATGATAAAAATCATATGATTGGTAATATTACTATCATTTTTTGGCGTTATGCTAAATGTTTGAATACAGCATTATTTTCTCTTTACTACTCTATGAGGGCAGTATTATTATTTCAATTTTACAGATGAGGAATTTGGGGTTTAGATAATTCAAATGCCTTGGAAGTTAGAGTCAGAATTGGGAACTTATCTCTTTCATAATACCCCAAATCCATGTCTGTAACCATTTTATTGTACTATATTGTGCTACACAGTAATATTAAAAATGCCAGAAAAAATACATATTATTTATTTTATTTCAACAACAGGAAAGCTAGCACTAGAAGCACGACACACTGCTGACCTAATGTAAATGCTAGGGGCATAATTTACATTAGGTTATGCATAACATGTTTAATAAACTGCACTGAAAAAGCAGGCACCCACTGGAGGGTTAAGTTGAGGGAATGAGATATTTCTGGGAAGAGTAATGAAAAGAAAATAAAGGATAAGAAATTATCCAAGGTGAAAAATTAAAAAGAGCCTTGGTGAAGCAGATCAGAGGTCTGAAGAGAGATTACTTGTGGCAAAAACAAAAATAAAAATAAATAAAAATAAAACTTAAAAAGTGTGTGTGTTTTTGGTCAGGCAGGATTTGGAAGAGGAGACTCACGGGAATGCCAAGTGATAAAAACTAGAATGATGACTGTCAGAGGCAATGTGGGAAAAGTTTAAAAAAAAGTAACTTATGGGAGTGAGTACAGATACATAAACATATTGTAGGAATGGACAACATGAAAAATAGGGGCACAAAATAAGTGTGCAGAAAACCTATACTTTTGAGAAGTATGTGCTATTTTCTCCTGTTATCCCCAATGGGGTTTCCGAAAGTGACTGTAATTCAGGATTCTTGAGCTGAAGGTTGAGCCAGCTCCCATTGCTATACTACTACATTTCATTAAAAGGACTTTGATTGTTTCACAGTATGCACTTCAAGTTATATTCCTGGTCTTTAACATAGTATTCACATGAGACGAATGCATGGTGATCTATATCTATGTGTTATATACTGTATTACCCATAATCTGAGAATACTTTTCTTTTACAACTTCTGTAACTGAAATGAAAGACAAATCAAAATAGATTAGCTGCCCTAGGACTGGGAGTGGGGGAGGATGAGAGGACAGTGACTGACTGTTATTTGGTCAAAGGTTTGTTTTTAAGAGTGATGAAAATCTAAGAGTATGGTGATGATCACACACACACACACACACACACACACACACACACACAAAACTCAGGAAACAAACTAAAAACCATTGAATGATAACTTTAATCGGGTGAACTTTGTGGTATGTAAATTGTATCTCAATAAAGCTACTTTAAAAAAAAAGAAAAAGAAGCAACTCTAAATGTTTCAGATCAAATGGTAATGAATTGAAAACTTAAAACATTCATCTGTTGGTGAATGAACTTGCCTTTTCAAAAGGCTCCTGAGCTCCCAACTCTAGGGAGAACATAATTAATGATAATGGAGAAAAATTCTAAAAAATATAACTGTAATTGTTCAAAAAGCTCTTCAGTACTTCTCTGCTCTAAAATAGTCTTGAAATAATTGTCTCAAAGTATGACTATAATCTACTTTCATGTAATTTTCTCTTACCATAGCAGAAAAATAAAGAGCAAAAGTCTCAACAGGGAAATTTTCCAGTATGATTACACTTGACCTAGTATTATGGATTTGAGTTTTCTGATTGATTTTTCACCCAATTGTTTTTATAAATATTCATACAGAAATTTTACAACCTCTTCCCTTTATTCAATACCTACTAGGCTGTCAGCCTTGCATATAAAATAAGAGGTCTTATTACTGTCCATCATGGAGCTTATGAAAGAGAAAAAGAAGGCACAGAAAACGTAAATATTTAAGCAACTAGATGATTAAACACAGAATTTTATACCTAAATCTGACCTGTAAACATATATAATTTCATCTCCCAGTTTTACCTATTTTATTCTAAACATTAATTTGTGATATACACACATATCTGGTAATACATATTTTCTTTGTAAACTGTTTTGTAAGTTGAAATTTTTGTGTAGACAAAAGTTGGTTAAATGATTCATTGATCAGGTTGAAGAAAATAGAAACCATGTTACCAGACTCTCAAGCCTCCTTGAATTAAATAACAATAAATTGTATTTGCAGGTGGACACTCAATATATCAGAAGGAAAAACAGATGAAACTACATTTTGTGAAACTTAATATTCAATTTGTCTGTGCTTAGGCAGTACCGTACAGCACTAAGACTTTGGAGAAAGGCAGCCTGGGCATAAATCCAAGAACTTCCATGTATTAGCTGCACAGCCTCAGATAAACTACGCGTTTCCCTTAGCCTCAGTTCTCTTATTAGGATAATAATTTTACCTGAACATTCTGTTGTGGTAATTGAATGAAATATTGTATAAAGCATTTACCGCATATGGTACATAATGTTTTAAATGTTTGTTATATATAGAATGTGATTTGAAATTCAAATTTATCCAACATATATTTGTGATAGAGATAAAAATTTCTATTGATTAGCACAAACTGTTTCAGACCTAAAATTAAATCCTGACTTTCAGATATTCCATGGAATATAGAGTTTTCTTTTTAGAACCACAGTATTAAAATGGAGTCTTACATACATTACCAGATTTTAAGAGAAGTAAGCCTTTACTCCCTGAACTACTTTCCAGGATTATATTTGCTTGATAAATTTTATAGCAATGAGTGATATAAAATAGCTAAAACTAGAACTCTGAGAACTACAGTCTAACTCTTCAAGCAATTGAGTCTGGACTGGACCTGTATCTTCTTATACAAAATATGGTGAAAGTTTTACTCTGCCAGTTCTGGGCCTTAACTTTAAGAAGACTGACAGCTTCCACTTCCTCTATTTTTCAACTTAACGTGCCATTTTGTGAAGAAGCCCAAGCAGTCACCTAGAGAGGCCCATGTGGCAGATAATTGGTGTTCCTAACTGACTATTCCACCAAACCACCAGTCAAAGCCAGACCAACTTTTCATCCTTGTGAGTGAGCTATCTTCAAGTTGGCCCTCCAGTCCCTCCAGTTAAAGCTTCCTAAAGATGCCACGTGGAGCAAGCAAGAACTGTTGCCTCCAAGCCGTGAGTGAATTACAAAATCATCAACAAATAAATCATTGTTGTTTTAAGCCACTACATTTTGGGGAAGTTTATAGTGCACCAATAAATACCTAAAACTCCAACCAAGAAAATTAACAATATCTTTAGGTTTAAAAGATATCATGAAGAAGCTCTCCTTTCTACTTCATTAAGAACCTGTAAATACCTCTAATTATAGCATTTACAAAATGTTATTGTAATCACTTACCCATATTTATTTTTCATTAATTGACCTGAGTCTTTCCAAGGGGTAATTAATTATTTCCCCAGACCCTAAAAAAAGTTTCTAATGCCTAATAAATAAGCAATGAATTTATTGAATGAAGGATAAATAAATGAATGTATAAATGTGTAGTTTCATAAAATTGTCTTTTTTGTTATTTAGCAGAGAACAAATAACTGTTAACCTTGATTCCTACAACTTGAAGATATTTATGAATAAATCGAAATAAAAGTACTTAGTTTGAAAAAAGATCACGTGATGAGAATAAAGAATAAGGACCTTAATTAATTTCTGTGGTACAGATGTTAGAAGAAACTAATATAACATAAAGAAACAATATGGTCATCCATTTACAATGCTTGGTGTCAGTATATTTATCTCTTGTAACAATAAAATACAGTGTGTGTGTGTGAAAAAAAAGAAATAATAGATCTTTTAGAAGAATAAAATTTAATTAGAGCTCTCTTTTCCTAGTAACACCATACAAAATATTTATTTTAAGCAATGAACACCAAATTCCTTGGGATTTCCATAATATGTAAAACAACAACAACTAGCACCTTATAATTAGCAGCAAAGAGTCTGTGTACTGAGTTATTATAATGTACAGTCATTTCATTAGGTGCATACCACCGTGTGGTGTGAAGCGGGAATAATTAGACACCAGATGGTGATATCAACTCCAATAGAGAATGCCTATGCATTATGCATGAGAAGTGACTTTATTGTTGTTTTTATCCATTTGGTACCATTATGCTGCTCTTGGACCTCAATCAGTGTCTCAAAAAAAGTATCTCTTTGGAACTGGAATTTTTCTGTTCTGAACAATTTGTAACATCACTTTGTCATATTCTGATCAGTTATCTCCCTACTCAACTTGCAGAATTACTAAAAGCATATTATTTTCTGGCAGTGCCATAGAACTGAGCTTTTCCATTATCCAGAGCATCTGAGCTTACTGGATATAATTTTGTTTCTGCTAGAGGCATAAAGTTTAAGATTAGTATCTTGGAAAATTGAATCTGATGTTTAATGATTGTAGTGTCACATTTCTGGGCTGAGGTACTTTTAAAATGTCATTAGTAGATATGCAGTTAATCATTTTATGTCTTTTGACCACTAAAAATATCTTTTATTTTCATTATAGATGTAATGAATTTGAAAGTAGAAAAGAACTAGAATATATAGTGATTAGATAGATTTCATTAATGTTATTAATTCTTCAATGGAGAGCTCCACAAAATGATTGTTTGTCTTGATTCATTTTGGAAGATGGCAGCATTTCAGGAGGTTCCAAGATACTGTATCAGAAACCGTATCAGGACATATTGCCTTCTAATCTTCAACCTCCTAGTAGTTGATTGACTCTATGACCCTTAGCACTTGAAATTAGGCAGTTGGTGCCTCAATACATAAGATTTTTAACAAAAGTTCTTAGTAGATTACATAGGTATAGCAGGCAAGATTTGATCAGAAAAACAATGGTTAAGGAAAATACAATATATGGGATCAATTATATGGATTTTACCTTGTATTGGTTGGGTACTGATTAAACAGTTTATGTTTATCTGTTGCTTCAGCCTCTGGTGGTAGGTCTCAGGTCAGCAGGGCAGGCAGATGAGCAGTTAAGAAGGACATGAAGTAGAGGAGAGTAAAGGAAAACTGGAATCCATGCAAAGGACTGGCATTCAGACTGATTCATCACTGCCTCCAAACCTCCAACTTCAGTGATGCTAGTGACTTGCAGGAGAAGCTGATGCCCTTCATCATGGAGCTACGTTTAGCTCAGGCGTCAGAGGAGCCGAAGGGGGAAATCTGGCAGAAGCTAGAGATATCACAGGCCCGGCTTCTGCCCACAGAGACAAAGTGCTAACATACTGGTAGCAAAGTCTGTAGCCTGCAATAGTGCCTGGAACACTTTTTAATAAAGATTTTTTTTTAATCTGGAGTAGATTTGTATTTATAGAAATGTTATGAAGATAGTACGAAACTTCCTGTTGGGAAAGGCAGTCTCATGTGCACAATCTCTGTACTCACTCAGCCACATTAGGTTAGGCCGTTAGCCTTGATCTTCCTTACCATGAGGTAAAGAGACCAAGATCTGTTTCAAGCTCAATGAGGGTTCTGTTCTGCTTAGGAATGTATGTCAGTAGACTTCAGGCACGTCCCTAGCGTTCATTATTTGGCAGGGGAAGGGTCAGGATTCTTCTGAGGTAGCACTAGAGGGGTACATGTAGGCCAATTACCTAGTATGGGCTTCCAGGGGCACCCGCTGGCCATGAGGGACTGGCACACACTGTTGGAACTGATTTTGTTCTGTCTCTTCACCATGTGACTAAAAGCCTTGTCCCATCCAGTGCTTGGCTGTGTGGTGCTTTTCTTGGTGACTCAGATACCAAGATGCTGTGGGCAGAAGTATTTGGACTTCCATTCCTGGTGTCTGGCCTTGTGATGATCTTTGCTATCCTCCATGTATCAATAATTGGCTTCCTTTCCGGGCATTGGTTACCATGCACTGTGTTCTGCTCAACAGTTCCTATATAACAGTTCCCATATAGCTCACGCCCAGTTTTCTCTATTGTTAACATCTTACATTACTATGTTACATTTGTCACAATTAATAAACTAATATTAATATATTATTAGGTAAAGCCCATTTTAAGATTTTCTTAGTTTTTACCTAATTTTTTTTTTTTTTCTATTTCAAGATCTCATGCAGGGCACCAAACTACATTTAGTTACCTTGCCTCCTTAAGGTCTTCTTGGCTATAACAGTTATAACAAGACTTGCCTTGTTTTTGATGATCTTGACAGTTTTGGAAATTACAGGTCAAATATTTTGTAAAATGCCCCTCAAGTGGAATTTGTTTGATATTTTTCTCATAATTAGACAGGAATAAGAAGTACATCTTAAAAATTAGCCCTAATCTTACCATCAAAACTTTACTCCCATTAACATTTTAGAGATTACTTTCCTTTACTATTTTGGAATGGTATAATGTGGAAAATTGGCATAATATATTTTGCTCTTTCTGAAATATTACTTTATTAGTTGTTCGCATGCCATTAGGAGCCTTTTAGTTGCTACATTATATTCCTACAAGTATGTATCATGTGCTTAAGGAGTAGTTTTTGCTACTGTAACAAAAGTAACCAAAACAACAATGGTTTAAATAAGATAGACCTTTATTTCTATTTCATGTAGAAGTCTCAGAGGTAGGTGGTCCTGGATTTCCTGCAGCACCAAAATTATCAGAGATCCAAGATTCATATACTTTGTTCCTCTGCCATCCATACTCCAATATCATGGATAAAGATGGTTGTTCCAGCTCATTCTATCAAGTCCACATTACAGCAAAGAGAGGGGAGTAGTAGAGGACTGCCTTTCACTGTAAGGGCATAGATGTTGCACATTTATTTTCTGCTTATATCCAATTGGCATGAATTTAGTCATGTAACCACCCTAGTAGAAAAACAGGCTTATAGTTACAGTATTTATTCTAGGTGGTCATATATTAATGAACATTTGAGAGTTGCTTTAACAAAAGAAGTAGGAGAGAATGGATCATTAGGCAATATTAACAGTATCAATATAAATATGTCGTCATTTACTCTTGACCATTTAAAAAAATTCTAGCTGCTATTAATGATGCTGTGTTTATCACCCCCAAACAAAATATTTCTAACCACATTTCTAATTATCTAAAAAAGTATCAAGGAAATAAATTATTTTAGGGGTCATGATAAATATTGCTAAATTACTTTCCTGCAATTTGGGGCCAAGTTGACATCCCATTAGCAGTGTATAAGAACATCTACAATATTATTTTAATTCTCAAAATACTTTGGTTAATCTGACACATTAAACATATCTAGTCATTGATTTATTTTGCATTAGTTTAATTATGCAAGAGTTTGCACATTACTTTTTTATTTATAAACATTTGATTTGCTCATTGTTCTTTGGAATATTTATGTTGATTTGTAAACTCTCTTATTGTGTAACTTTGGGAATATATACAGTAATATAGAAATATATTGGTTTAACTTTCTGGAAGGCATATTGGCAATATTTATTAGGAACATTACAATCTCATACAGTATGATTCATTATTATTTCCGATTCTAGTGCTTTATTCCATAAAAACCATCAGAAATATGCATGGAACTTTATGTACAGCATTGTTAATAAAATCAGACTGTTGAAAATCCTTATGTTAACAGTAGAAAAATGGATAAATTATAGAGATTAGTGAATATAATAGAAACATGTTCATGATGCAATGTCAAATGAAAATGTGCATTAGAGGTCTCCAAGGTTTTCCCTGGTGGCGCAGTGGTTGAGAATCCGCCTGCCGATGCAGGGGACATGGGTTCGTGCCCCGGTCCCGGTGGGAAGAACCCACATGCCGCAGAGTGGCTGGGCCCGTGAGCTATGGCCGCTGAGCCTGCGCGTTCGGAGCCTGTGCTCTGCAGCGGGAGAGTCCACAAGAGTCAGAGGCCCGCGTACCGCAAAAAAAAAAAAAAAAAAAAAAAGATAGAAGTCTCCAAAAGTGAGATGTACTGTACAGCATTTCATAAACTTACTTTAATACAGAACTCTTTTTCTCCTAGAATATTTTAAGGACCAGTGTTATGCAACACATGTTGGTAAATAATAATCTTCTTTATCAAGGTCCTTTAATAAGGTTTGTTATTATAGCACTGGTAATGGAAGAAGGACTCAGAAGGGTTTGAGGAGTTGATACACACAGCAAATTGTTAAAATCCTATTAACTTCTTTAGTTTAAGTAAAACCTCAAGGCTGTATTTCATAGTCATGGATATACTACCATGCTTTCCCTTCATTTAGTCCTTTGCAACATATTTATATTTTGAGTTCCTATGGTAGAGATATTTAAGTCCTCTCCTATCTAGTTCAGAATCAACTGTCCATTTTCTACTTCAAAGAATGAAACATAAAAGGACAAGATTTCTCTTCTGGAGTAACATTAGTAACTTTATTCTTCTTAAGGTAACTTTAGAGATTGTGCCTACAAATGCTTATCTACCAGATACATTTAGGAAATTGGAGACATTGAAGAAACTTCCAGATTTTAAGTTTAAGACACAATCCACAATGCTTCCTGTTTTGAGGTTATAAAAAAAATTGGTGCTTTTAAATTATTTTTTCACTTTTACAATCATGTTATTGAATGCTGCTAATGTTGAATAGTTAATATAATTTCCCTTATAAATTTTTTATTCATATTTGTGGACTTTATCTGAAAGAGCTAAAATGTCAAGTCTAACAAAATTTAGAAGAATGTAGTGCAAATCTATGCTTAACGGCAAGAAGATGTGAATTCCTATTGCCTAAGTACTCTTTCTCATGGAGAAAGCTACTGCCCAGAAAATATAGAAACCAGAGAAATTCTTAGTGACCTAGTATTTCACATTTGATATCTGATATATATTATTTTCTAACTTTCATAATCAATTACCTGGGTTAAAATGCTCTGCAAAATTTAAAAAGCGTGTGTGTGTGCGTGTATGTATGTATGTATTCAGATTTACAGATGTAGGAAAAAGGAGATTTCTCTTGGTCCTAGTAGGCAACCAACTGTTCCTATGTAAGTATTAAATTGCTTTATAGAATCTATAATCTATATCCAGAAGAATAAATTGTTATTAAAGGCAAATATTTAAAAGAAATAAATTAGCATCTCTAGTATCATCTTCTAATAATTGCAAAGTTCATTATAACTACCTTAATGAAATGCCTACCTGAAATTAATGATATTAGTAACAATTATAGTTATATATATTTAAAATGATAGTACTCCCTTTTATACTTTGATCTATTCAAACTGAAACCTGCAACTCATAGTATGATTTCCATTTATGAATAAAAAAGAAAACGGCTTTTTTTAGTTAACACAAAATGTGGATTTTAGATAAATTAATCAAATGATTTTTTTCAAAATATTCCAATCTTCAAATTAATGAGCTTTCACAATAGTAATATTCAGGAAGCGAGAAATTTCCCCAGAGAATAAAACCACAAAGTGTATTTATCTGTAGGAGACCATTTATTGTCCATTTACTTATGCACCTGTGAGCTTATATTTCGCATGGTGGAATAATTTGCAGCATAATTGCTAAATGTTCACTTAAGAGGGAAATACTGTATATATAAAAACATGGTGCACAGAATACCCTCAAGGGCACCCTTGACTATTTTTTCTGAACAGCTATTTGATGTATCTATAACTTATCAGAACACATATATTTTCTGTCTGGTATTTTACCTTTGTCATCTTTATCCTATATCTTGTATCATTATAATTCATTGCCCCCAACATACACACACACACTCACAAACACAAGACCCTTTGTGTTTTTTCTGTGCCAAATCAATACTCAATTGGAATTCTTTATAAATTTCATATAAATACCACCTACTTTTCTATTATCATGTGAAATGTTTAAAAATTATTTTTCTTCAAAATATGTCATATAATCAAAAATAAAATAATCAGCTGAGTTTCCTTGACTGTTATTTTTATGATCAAATGAGATTTTTATTATTATGAAGGGCTGTGATACATCTGAACACCCACTTAGAATGCCAGCTTGGTGTGCTCTTAATGTGGTCTGCTCATTTGTCTTCCTTTTTAAATAAAAAATGGTGATGAGATCTAACACAGCTGAGAGTAAGATACATTTTCAATTTGCTTCTTTACTTTTACAGGTTATTCTAAAAAGAGCATAATACTAAGATCACATTTTTCTGAAATGCACTCCTAAACCCTAAACCCTCCAACTTCTCCCAGACTCTTATCTTTCTGCAAAATAATTTACAGTGAGAATGGTGGTGGTAAATCCATAGCAGTAAAGGGAATCTCTGCAGTGATTTGTGGAGTACCTTTGACTTTGTATGAAGAAATCCTAAGGATATTCCTGAAACTGGAATTTTGAAACTGAGAGCATTAAACACAGCCGAAAACCGAAGGAAAAAAAAATGCGACTTAGTCAATTCTTAGGGATTTTCATGTATTTTATAAATGTTAAATGGATTTGGTTGAGGGTATAATATGGTGAGACAATAATACTGGCTTGATTTTAAGTGGTTAAAGATTTTGCTTTTCTTATACATATATTATATATTTTTATATATTTGTTTTTTTATTACAGAAAGTTGAATTCCTGTTTACATTTTGGTTGTAGTTCTTCCTGAGAATTTCTTTCTGCCCAGCTTCCAGTTTTAAATGTCCTGGTGCCCATGAACTGTAGGTGGGAATCAGTCACCTCCAGAATTTTACCCAATACAGCATAATCACACAAGCTTTGGTCAATGTAGAGTTAACTTATATTATGTGTGAACATTTCTAACAAGAGAATATTTACTAACTTCGATTGAACCCCATTATTCTTTAAATTCCTATGATTTAAGTTATTAAAATTTAAATGATGTGTAAATAATTGGACTGATGATCAGACAAAACTAAGGCTTGCTGAACAAACATATATGCTGGAGTATGGAAATAGAGGTGGATTAAAACAGAAAGAACACACAACAAGATAGATGATATTCATTCCAGTCAGATGATATGAAAAGGATTTGATGGATAATGTATTTCAAGTCAAAGAGTTGTATAAAGCAATCTAAGACAGAGTTACAGGGTATGAGTAGATGGAGCCCTGAATAAACTGGATTTCTTTTGTTGAAACTCATGCAGTAAACTGCAGCTTTAAAGAGCCATGAGACTTTAGAAAGATGCATTTTTTTCTCATGATAGAGTCAAGCAAGTTTTGTTTTATTTTATCATGATCAAACATCCCTTTTTATGGTGATTTTGTGTACTCTACCTGCAACTTTTATTAAACAATTAAGAGTGTTTGCCTCTGAGATAAAAGTATCTCCCACCCATACTACCATTTTTTAAATAATTGCAAATTTATGAATTACTATATAAATTGTAAAAAAAAACTAAACAAGATAATTATCTCATAAAAATGATGATATTCCTGATATGCCAGATTACAGATATATAAAGTTAGGTTGAGTCATCTTTACCTAGTGATAGAGAAATGGTAGGTAGTATTTTAAAAGAAAAAAAAATGGAGTATCTACCTATTTGATTTAAAGGAAATTATAATTCATGAAGCTTTTAACAGACATTTTCTGATATGGTATTATTTTGAAACAGTTTGTTATTGCTTTTGGTGGGGGCAGGTATTGTTTTTTCACTTGTATTTGTTTTGTCTACGTGATATTTTCCAGAATAATGATAGGTTTGAATTCTTATCACAGCCATGTTTTGTTTAAACACTTCTAAGTGTGAAGCACTTGCAGTGCTAAACAATAATGGGGTTGTTTAGTAAACTTAACATTAGTTAGAACTTTCTGTTTACAATGCCTAAGTTTTAAGAGTATTCAAATGAAAAAAAAATAAAGATAGCCCTACCAGATGTCCTTATTATTCAGCAAGTTATATATTATATGTAATTTGCTGGTAGTGTGCTTAACAAAAAAAAAAAAAAAAAAAAAAAAGAAGGGGATTAGGCCATTAGCAGTAGTCTAGCCACTGATCTAAAGAAAGCCATTCTAATTTTGTAGTGAATCTCAGAGGCTTTACTAAACTGAGAATGCTTCGTGTAGCGCTGATACCATAATTATAATAGAATATTGTCAGAAATTCACCAGATTCAACTGTTTCTTTTTTATATAAGAAAAAGAGCAATTTAATATATATTTAAATGATAGAAACACTGACAATTCTACAAAATTTGAAACTAAAGAGGCTTTTTTTAAAAATTGTGGCATACGAAAGCAGATTATTTTTTTAAATCTGATCACATCTCAAAAGAACGTATTTGCTCTTTAGAAAAAAATGTAGGGCATTTCAAGAAAATATTTGCCATCGTGGGAAATGAAGCAGAAACCAAAGGAAAAAGACCCACTTTCTACATATTTTTCCCAGATGATTTTTCTTTTCACTCTAACCTATTTAATAACATCATGCAAAATGTAAAAAAAAAAAATTTCTATCAATTATTACTTAGTAGCCATAACTTTCATAAGTCAATTTTACTTCATTGGGTTTTCTTCAGAACTCTAGCCTTGGAGCACTGATAACTGATGTTGCCTCTGTGGTTGCAACATATTAAGAGGCCCCTCGCCTAGAGAATAAAATCCATATTACTTGATATGTAATTGAAGCCTTCCCAAAGACCCCCTTCTGCCAGCATCTCTAAAATTATTTTCCACTGTGCCTAGTGGATCTTAGGGAGGAACTAGGAACCTCCATAATTTTACAGATGGGAAGCATGGCATCCAGAGAATGACTTGAACAATGAAACATGTTTAATTACTGGAAGAGCCTGAAAGTAGACCTTAAGTATTTTGGAGACAAGTCTAGCTCTTTATCAGTGCAAAACCCTGACTCATTTAAGTAAGAAAAAAAAGCGATGAAAACAATTACCCTTTTATTGCTGGGCTTAAAATCAAATATTTGGAAGAAAAAAGCAAAGTAAAATCGTAATTAGTTATCAGAAAATCTATTTGGATTGAGCTATCAAATTCTAACTGTGTTCTTTTAGAAGGTGATAATTTCTATGAAGTGTTATTTTTTATGATTCATAATCAACAGTTCAGTAGAAACACAGCTTACATTATTAAAGCTCGTGTATGGAACAGTTGCCTACCTATGAATCATGAATCATGTTACTATAGCAGTCAATATTTTAGTTTACACCAATACTATTTTGAATTTTTTCTGACTTACTATAACTTCTGGAATTTCCATTAAAAAAATTTCTCCCACCTCTGGGGTGGCTCACTCCCCTTTCCCTCTAAAAATGATCCTTTTATCTGAAAGTACCAATGCATTCCATAGAGTTGCTAAGAATTTGCAATGTGTAGGGAATGTGAACACCTCCTCTGAGATGTTTTTTATATGCACATTGTTCTTACAGCTTGATAGCCTTTTATTGAGAGCTGTTTACATTACTTTTTTCTTATTTTTAACTGCATGGCAAAATATATTTTTGCAAAACCTGAAAACTAACGGGATGAAATACAATTACAAGTTTACCATGCTAGATAGAGAGGCAGACTATGTAGATGAATGTCATTTAGCATTAAGTGACACTAAGTTTCAGTGTATTGTTCACAGAGAGATGGATGACAATTCAGATTGTTATACAGAAGCTTAACTCAGTGATGTGCATTATAATATTGAAGATGCCATCTGATTTGCACAGATCAGTATGCCATACCAATAGAGATATTATGTGTAGAGGGTTGCAAGTCAAAATTGGTTTCTTTTTCCTTTTCTTTGCTACCTGACAATCTTGACTTCAAGACACATTCATTATGGCAAACACATTTCTAGCAGTTTGAACCTTGGAATTTCACTTGAGTAGGAAAATGCCTGAGTTTGTAGGGCTAATTTGAATAGCTTAAATCTTTTGGATATTTAATAATTTTAAAAAATTAGGAAATAGTATTATGGTTTATAGCCCAAATTGTACTTGACTATACAATCAAAGACTTACTAGTAGTAGTCTTTGCATACATTATAGAAGACTCAGCCTACATTGATTGCATCCTCCAAGCCTTTCTCCACATGGGTCTTGGAAACACTGTACAGCAGTGCATATTCCCAAACAAAGTGGGAAAGAACATCTGCTGAAGGGTTTATGTAATTTTCCAGTCAATTTGTTCTGTCAAGAAGATAAAGTATTTCATTCCTTTGAAGAAGCCAGTATCATTGGGAAGAATGGAGGTGGAGCTTAAAAGACTGTACAAATTGATGACAACATCTCTATATTTAAAATAATTTTTCTGTTACAGGAGGATGCTAATGCTGCTTTAATCTTTTACTAAATTTCTCCTAATTCTTCTCTGAGTATTTCTGATACAGAAGTACATTATTTTTCAAGAACATGTATGATTTCCTGACACTTCAAAAACTGCTTGGTAAGGCAGCTTAAAGAGATTAACTGAGTCTATGCAAAATTGTTACTGTAGACAGTGTTTATTTTATTGATCAGACAACAAAAAATTTCTACTTTTGAGTCAACTTACAAGTATTTATGTTAGCATAAATGCTTTTCAAAAAGAAAATTACTAGGTATTACTTAAATAATTATTATTAGGAAAGTTATTAAATTAGCAGAATGAAAAGATACATGATATTATTTTGATATCTTTAAGTCTTCACAAATAACATGAGAATATTTTACAATTATCATAAATAATGGTAAGGAAGAGACATTATGTTCACTGCCATAATTTTTATCTGTTCTCTTTAACAAGCATGTTACTCTTATAGGGTAGAGGAGAGGGAAAGATGATAAAGGATGGTTGCTATTGGAATAAGTTTTTCCTCTTATTAGCATAAAGACTTTATGTAGAACATTAAGAGAAGATCAATTTCCACCTGGGAAAAAACTTTACTGCAGCCATTCCCCCTTGTAGAAATTAACATTTTATTAAGAGACATTTAAAGAAGCGTGCTATGTGTTACATTTTTTTAGTCAGCATAGACCTAGAACTTATACAACATAGCTTCCTATTTTCTTAAAGTTTTATATTCTAAGAAATTATAAGATATAGTTTTCCAATTATCTTGAAAGTTTCATGGGTGCCTTTTGGACAGGTGTTAATGCTACTTGATAAATAATGAAGCTTGAAGTAGCAATAAGTATTAGAACTATTAGAAATGTTTAATATTGTGACATTGGAATGCCACAAACCTATTCTAGAAAATGCAACATTTCTGATTTTCAAACACGTCCACAATATTTGTATTAACTTCTCTAAGTTTTCATTATTCCCTTTACTTATATAAAACTCAGGGCTTTTAGTTATGCATAAAATAATTTCCTGCTTCAAAAAATATGGTTTAGCATTGTCAAGAATAATAGAACAAGTATTTACTGAAATTGACTAGAATTGGGAAGAACTCTAATTTTTCCTTGTGTGAGTCTTGCTCTACAACGACAGATATTATATGCATTAAGAGCTGCCCTTCCTATGACAATTAAAATTTCTAGGAAAGGGAGCATATTTATCAGTCTGTGGAGTGTTAATCAGATGAGCTGAGTGGCAGGAAGTTATGCCCTCCTGGGTGACTGATGCAAGCTCTGGTGGAATCCCTAATGCCCTTGCCAGTCATCTGGAAAAAAATCACCAATCAAAAACTAGTATTCACTGTGACACATGCACAATAAAACACGTCAAAGGCAAGGAACAAAATAGATATTTTCAGTAAATTAGGGAAGTGAAGTTACGGGGAGAAGAACAAAATTATTTAATCCCTCCATCAGAATATTCAGGACATAGTATTATTCATCACTTTCATGCTCTCATTCCTCTAATATGTCAAAGCCACTCTCTTAATGCAGTGCTTCACAAACTTCAGTTAGTCATACATCAGCTTCATGATTTATGTCACATTTAAGCATTACATATAGTTGTAAGTCATATTTTTGCTTAAATAAATAATAAAATAAATTTTATATCATTATTGTAGATGAAATTTCAGTATCACTTTACATTATAGCAAAGCAAATAGTTTACTTTTTTCTAATATATTTATACATCATGAATTTCAAAGTAGACATGTTCAACATGTAGATTCTGAAGTAAACTCACAGGCCATAACGTGGAAGTCATTACCCTTAGGCTCCGTAATAAGGCAGGAAGCCTTTTTTTTGGCAGTCAGTATTAAAACACGTTTCCTCAAATCCATTAACCTTATAATCTTAGGCTAGTTAAACCTACACTTATTTACAGGTACAAGAATCCCACATGATAATGACAATCATTAAAGGGAAGCATTACCCAACTCTTCATTTAAATTGGATGTTCCCTACATCACACACACACACACATACACACAAAACCACACTTACATGCACACATGTATACACACATACATACTTAAACACAAATGGCACAAATATCAACGAGACACCCAAGACAACTCTGTAGCCACTCCCAGTCCTCAACCACTTGCCATGACTCATTTGTGGCAGCACATCTTGTCTTACATTGAACCTCTCCACCTAAATTTTCCCATCTACAGTTAGAACTGTTCCTAGCTAAATTCCAGGCTCAATCTCAGAACTTTATTCAACTTCTTTCTTGCTTTATTATCATAGAAAACCCTTTGCTAAAATAGTCTTGTTTCAGTGTTGCTTCTAGAATATACAGTTTCAGTAGAGTTCATTGTATGATACCTGTGCTATATTTCCATCACATTCTGTAAGCAAGATCAGAGTTCTGGAGAATGGGGAAGAGAAGGGAAAAGGGAAGAAATTGGGAAAAGCATTTAAATATAGGCCATAGAAGAGTAACATGAATGTCTCTGCTTTAATAACATTTCTAATAATGTTTAGCATTACAAAGTAGTTCATTTCATGAAGCATAAAGAAAGAATTAGAAATAAGTAAGCATCCTAATAATCATTGCTAACATTTATTGAATTCTATGCTACTTGTAATTAACAATTTTAAAAATTAATTAATTTCCACAAGAACTCCATGAATTTGGTTCTATAATTATATCCATTTTACAGAAGAAGGTAAAGCACAGAAAAGTAACATATTCATGGTCCTATCAATAGTAAAGAATCAAATTTAGAGAGAGAGTCTGTTATCAGAGCCTGAAATTTTTAGTTTTCTACTTTCTATAATCCATCAGCAAGAAATAAACATATCTATTCCCATCCTTTACCTAAAATAAAAATATATCTACATAAGATCTCAAAGAATTCAAATCATACTAAAATACTATATGTTACATAAATTATCTTGCAAACTATTTTTAATTTATCATAAACATTTTTATGTTTGTGATTATGTTTGTTTTATGGACTAAATAACATTCTGTAAGGATTTATAGCAGAGTTCCCCAGATTTTCTCAGTTTATGGGGCTATTAGTGTCTCAATATTTGTTTTTCACAGCACTTCTAGGAAAAATGGTTTTATTTACTAAGAAGAGGAACAAACATCTTAATCAGTGTCTGTAGCCTAATAGCCTAATGACATTTGAAAAAGAATGCACATAAAATAGAGGAAAAATATTTCACTCCTAAATAACCATAACTACTTATAAATGGGATGTCTGTACCTGCTGGGCACTGCCTACTCCTCAAACCTTGGAAATAGATTGGATATCACAACATCATTTCTTTTTTCACATTAATTTTCACAGAGTACTTTCTTTTCTCCCTGGGACTGCCAAAAAAACAGCTTTGCGAAGATATGTCATCACTGAAAGAATTGTAATCCATTCTAATGTTGAAACTATGAACTACATGAAGCTAATGAAGCATATAATATCTGATAGGTGTCACATATTGTGCTTCTCCCTAACATTTAAAATGTCCCTGGGAACACTTTGGGGTTCACTACAGCACCCTGAGATGTACAGTTTGGAAACCACAGGCTTATGTTGAAATAACCATCACTGATATGATCATGATTTTTATTTTGTAACTTACACAAGGCTTAGGAGATAGTTCATCCTTGTTCTATGTAAGCTTAGCTGAGGAGGCTCAACTGAAACTGTTGGGTCAACTTGAACATGACTTACTCTTTTGGCTAGGAAGTTGGTTCTGGCTTTAACTTAGAGATTGGGAGGTTTGCTTAGGCAGAGACTGCCGTAGTCTGCCACATGGGCTATTCCATGTGACTGCATGATGGCTATATTCCAAAAGACAGGAAGTGAAAGCTCCTTAAAGAGTAGCCCAGAACTGGCACATTATTATTTCCATCATATTCTGTTGGTCACAGAAGATACAAGTGAAGTCTAGAATCAATGAAATGAAGAATTACACTGCACTTCTCAGGAGGGAGAGACAAATTCTTGGCCATCTTTAATCCACTATAGTTTGTATGAAATGTATCAAGCATAGATCCTGACAATACTTTAGGGAGGAATGTAAAAGCTTACTTAATTTAATATGCAGAGGATTGTATGTAAAACTCCATTTTAGTAGTAAGATCCTGAAAATACTATAGAGTATTTGAGAGTTGGTGTTTAATTCCAGGTTTTCTGAAACAGTTTGTGTTCATCAATGTAAATGTTTAACCCATCATCTGTTTTTAAACAATTAGATTACCACTCGTACTAGTAAGGGTTCTCCAGAGAAACAGAAGCAATAGGCTATATTTGTATAATTATGGAAAATAAATGAAGAGATTATTTATAAGGAATTGGCTCATACAATTATAGAGGCTAAGTCCCAAGATCTGCAGTAGACAAGTTGGAGACCCAGGAGAACTGATGGTGTAATTTCTGTCTGAGTCTGAGCCTGAGTCCAAAGGCAGGGGAGCACTGATGTCCCAGCTCAAAGGTAGGCAGAGAGAGTGAATTCTCCTTTACTCAGCCTTGTGTTCTGTGCAGATCTTCAACTAACTAGATGAAGCCCACCCTCAACAGGGAGAGCAATATGCTTTACTCAAGTCCACTGATTTTAAATTTATTAACCTCATGCAGAAACATCCTATGGACACACCCTAAATAATGTTTAACCAAATATCTGGGCACCCCATTGTATAGTCAAGTTGACATAAAATTAACCATCATACCCTTTTTTTTTTTTTTTTCGGTACGCGGACCCCTCACTGTTGTGGCCTCTCCCGTTGCGGAGCACAGGCTCCGGACGCATAGGCTCAGCGTCCATGGCTCACGGGCCTAGCCGCTCCGCGGCATGTGGGATCCTCCCGGACTGGGGCACGAACCCGTGTCCCCTGCACCGGCAGGCAGACTCTCAACCACTGCGCCACCAGAGAAGCCCCCATTTTTTTAATAATTGAAGATTGCAATGGATATCCTAATATAAGAATATTTGTTCTTAGTCTTATTATTTCTTAGGCTTAATTCCAGGAGAGAAATTGTTCTGTCCTAGGATCTAAAAACTTAAATGTTTTCTAGACGTTGTTATGTTTTCTGTAGCAGTGTGAGTGCCAGTTCCTTCACATAATCACTAACACCTGGATGTTTCCCTTTCACTTTTTTAATCTTCATTCCCCCGTCCAATGAAGTACAGGTACTAATACTTGGGATGAATAACTTGAGATTTTCAAGAAAAAAAATACGATTTACGGAAAGAAGCGTAAGCCGATATGTTACAGTGAGAAGTATATACCTTTGTTTTTTGTTATAACAAGAACCATAAATACTATCATTTTCCAGTGGCTGAGTTTTCCTCTTTGTGGTCTGGTTGACCTGTTTCTCTTCACTGCCCAAATTTTGCTGTTGTTCTCCTGTCAGTCTTTGGCAAAGTTCCTTGCTCCACAGTTTTAACCCTGTGTTAGTGGCTATTTAGTATCAGTGATGCTGCTAATACATTTGTAATGGATTTAAGAGTTAAGCTTAAGTGAAACTTTTAACATCTTAATTTAATAAAGCTCCTCTTCCTTCATTTATGCTTTGTGAAGATCTTTCTGTCTTATTTTGTTTTGTTTCATTTTGTTTTTGCAAATAGCATCCCTTCTCTAATGAAAGGCTCTTAAGGGAATCTTTGCCCTGAATTGGAATCAACATTATCTCCTATATGCCAGTGACAGACAGGATGCATTGTCTGCTCCCTTTGTTGGGGAAAGCAATTTCTCATCTCATTTCCTAGAAAGTTTACCCTCGATTGGGAAGTGACTTGGTACTTCCGGTATCACATCATTAAACATCTTCCTGGCAGCAAAAGTTTATGAATAATTGCATCTATCTAGTTCAAACTAAATTTTATCCAGACTTCACTTATCCTAAATGGCATGATTAAACTTGATATATACAAATTAACAAACATAATAGCCAAATCCATGTAGGTACTTCAGGTTTTATCTCAGTTTTCAAGTACTAATAGCTAGCTTCATTCTCATTGACTTAAAATTTGCTCTATGACCTGTGACTTTTTAAAAAAAGCAGTTACCTGAATTAACACTGACCACTGAAACCATGCCTTTGCTCTTTTATTTTACTAAGACACCATGTAATCATGGCTGCATTTTGCATAGTACAAAAAAGCAATTAAATATTATCTTTGCAAATTAAAATGACAAAAGATTAAATTATAAAACAGGAAGGATGGTATGACTTACTGTTCTCAACTCCACCCACATTTTGAGCTTCTTTTAATGATTGCCTAACATAATTGCCACCAGATTCATATTTTATTTTTTGCCCTTCTGAAGTTAAGTGAGCCTACTGTAATTGACTTCTGCATACCTGGGAAAGATGCTTGTCCTCAAGATATCACTTTTTTTTCTATTTTTAGTCAGCAATTTTTCTACCAGAAATCTTTTAAAAGAATAAACAAATAGACAGACTTGTCAAATTATTTCTTAGAAATAATTATTTCTTATTATTTCCTCTTTTCTCCATCCAAAGAGGATGGAGACCTAAACGAGGTGTCATTTTCAAGTATGTATTCCAAAGTCTTTATCAACTAATTCTCCACTTATTCCCAGATTCAGTATGGAAGGAATACAAGCTAATATTTAAATTCCAGGTTCTATAGACAGAATCTCTCTGGTTCATTCTAATATAATCACATTGTGTGAAAAGCAATTACCTATTATTGTATTTTTATTTATGTGAAAAATTAATCAAACGACTTATGGAAATAAAAATGAACATAAATATCACACGTAGTTAAATGAATTTAATTAATTCTCATATGTAAGTAATTTTAGTTCTAGGAATTAACAAATAATATTCCTAACAATGCCTGTATGTATCTGATCACTAAAAAAGGAGATCTTTACACTCAATTTGTCCTTTTCTGTTTGGCTTATTAACCATATCAAGTTAACTTTAACTGCTGTTTCCAGAAGGTCACTTGTCACTTTGTAATCAAATATCCTATTAATTCACTACCAATGCAACATGGATCTATCTCCCAGGAAATGTGACTAAGTTCCAAGTGCTTTTTCTGGAATTAAAATATGCTATATTGTAAAACCTACCTCAAGAAAAGTGAAAAAATTAATTAGTATTAAGAAATTTAGGTGTGAGAGAAAAAACATTAATATACAGATAATTATTGTAATTATTTAAAACTAATAAAGTAGCATTTTCTATTATTGAAAGTGAGTAGCAAATAAATAAATATAATAAATAAAATTTAAAATAAATACTATTTAAATGAATTAAAACAGTACTAATTTTTAAATTTGTCAACAAAATGTAGGTACTTTATTACTCTTTTGTACTAGGGACTAAACTCTATTGATTTGTTTATTATTAATGCTGGTGTCTATAAATAAGAGTATGAAGTGATTTGTCAAAAATTATAAGTTCTAAAAAGACAGTGTGGCATCCATATACCAGGACATATGCTAAAGTGGTTAAAAGGGAGTTAGCATTACATAGTAAAAATTACAAAAACATTAGAGAAGAGACTCTAACTTCAAATCCCTTTTTACCCCTAACCAGCTCTTGATCATTATCATTCATGTAACCTTTCTGAAATCCAGTTTCTTCAATAGTAAAATGGATATAATAATTGTTATCTTGAAGGATTGATAGAAGGATAAAATATACAGTGCATATAAAGTGCTTAGCACCATGATTGGCTCATGTTTGGGAGTCAATTCAGGATAATAATAATAGTAATTATTATTAGTAATGATGTAAAAGAATGCATATAATAGAGAAATATAGGTTGAGATGGCAGATAGTTAATAGAGCCTGGGGTCTGCTCCTATTCAAATACATATAAAGATATACAAAAAGTAAGAGTCTCAATGAAACAGGAATAAAGGATGAGAGATAACCATATTACTAGAAGCAATGAGGAACTTTATGCAATAGAGAAAAAGTGAACTAATAAAGTCATGGCTAACATAAAGTTTGTAAAACAATGTCACCAAAAAAAAAAAAAAAAAGTGGAAAATCAAGGTCAAACTTACTTCTACTTTCAGAGCCAGTATTGAGCTGTATAAGATATACCAACCAGTGTGTTCAAACACCCTTCCATCACAGACAACATGTTTTCCAAGGTAACCATGGTTGTGATCCTTCTCTCACTTCTCCTCCCAGTGACAACTTTGCTATATCAATGTAAAGAATATGTAGATTGTCTATTTAATTCCTTCTTTGAAAAAGAGGAGTAAAGCTATTCAACAACCAAGTTTAGAAGCAAAAGCTATTAATATACTTGGTATTGTTGCTCTTATAATTTTCCTAAGAAGTGATGTGGGAAATAATCTCACAGATGATCTGGGCAGAGATACTTTCTATGATTAACTTTGCTTGAATCATGTGCTTGTTCTTTGCCCAATCATTGAGCAACACTGAGGAAGTATTCTGATTTTGTAGGCTGGCTGATAATTAGGATTTTTGAAGATAACGTCAACTCCAAATAAATCTGTTTGCCAAAATCTTTATCGTAAATACAGGTTCTTTTGCCAGAAGTAACTAAAAGTGCTGAGCAGATAAAAAGAAGATTTCAGTACAAGAATTAACTAAATGTCCACTGTGTATAGCAATGTGGAGGTTATTGGTGACCTTGGAGTTAATAGATTTGAGGAAATGAAAGCACAAGAGACAGTAGGGAAATAAAGACAGGTTGTATAAGAGGTAAAGAGACCAGGTAGTAGCTATGAGAAAAGAGGGATGAGCGGTTTTTCTAATGAAAAAAAGCTTAAGCTAGTTTAAAAGTTAATGGAAAGGATCTATTTGAGAGCAAGTGGCTGAAGGGTAAGAGCCAGAGGAGAGATTGGTCCTCAGTAGGGGAAGAGAGAGTTCCTCTATTTTAGTAGGAAAGAAGAACAGGATGGGTGCCTATGTGGGTAAATTTGCATGTTGATAGATCTGATGGCTACTGTTGTCATTGAGAAGTATAAGGCATGATGAAAGGAAATGCAGGGTGTTGTTCAGATGCTTGAGGGAATTGGAGCTGGTTTGAAATGGTTATGATTGACGGTAAATATATGAATTATGCAGAAAATCATAACAATTGCTAGGGATGAGCTGAGGTTGATCATTGAGACTTTAAAGGGTTACAGTGTACGCATCCTTATTGTGTGACTTTCTTCAGTAGGGTTGACTTCCCTTGATACAAGCAAAAATAAATACTGAAACAAAAAGAATTGCATTCACCTAGGGTTAGACTTGCTGTTGAGGCAACAAAAGGAGAGGGTCAGTGAAGTCTGCATGTTGTGAGAATGTTGGAATAATAAAAGTAGGATGTTAAGGTGGGGGAGAAAGGATCAGTAGCTAGGGATGCAAGGGGAGTTTGCATATCTTTTTTTATTAATGGGAGAAATCAAGGCAGAGAGATCCTAGTCCAATCTGGCATAAGAACAGAAATGAAATAATGAAATAAGTAAGTATAAAATCAAATTGAAAATAAAATGAGATGCACTGATTATTTCAGTTAAGGCTATTTTATTTATGATAATAAGGAGATAAATTGGATAAAATAAATTAGGAGAAATTGAAAAAGGAAAAGTTGAAATGTTCATTAAGTGTATTCAAAAATAGTTTAATTTTTGCATATATTCAATCAATGAAATGCTGTTTTATGACCCATAAGCTGGTAAAAGAATGAAATATAATATCCAGTGTTGGCAAATGAAGTCTTTAAATGAGCCCTTTCATATATTTGAAGTGGGAATAAATGGATACATTTCAAGAGAACAATTTACAATATGTATAAGAACTTAGATATGATCAGACCTTGACCAAAATACAGAATATCTAAAAATATGCATTGAAGGATTTTGCAAGACTATATTAATAAAGATACCAATAAAATTTTACTTATAAAACCCAAACATTGCCACATGTTGTAGAAGGTTATTTTATAAACTAGGAAAACATTGGTAATAAATGATCACAAATTGAATAGAAAAAACAGGTAATAGTTGTCACTGTCTTATAAGATTGTAAGTACTTCATTTTTCCTTCTGTATTTCAGTATTCTTTAATTTTTTATATTTTGATATAGTATTTTCATAAAGAGAAAGAATTGAAAGTGTCCTAGAATCATAAGAGAGGGTAGTTAATAATTAATTTTAATATATAGAGTAAAAGGACATTTGTTATAGCATGTATATTAAGATATGGGGGGAAAAGCATATTTTAAATGCCACAGAACAAAAATATCCTGCTATATGCTGTTTAAAAAATACACAGTCACACAACAGTAGAAAAATACACATTATTCTCAAATGCACACAGATCATAATCCAGTATAGAACAAATGTTAGGTCACAAAACAAGTCTCAGTAAATTTAAGAAGATCAGAATCATACCAAGGGTCTTTTCTGACCACAATGGAATGAAACCAGAAATTAGTAATAGCAAGGAAACAGGAAAATTCACAAATATGTGGAAAGTAGCTAACACACTCTTGAACAAAGCTCTGGCTCAAAGAGGAAATCAGAGGAACATTTTAAAAGTATCTCAAGAAATGAAAATGAAAGAACAACTTAATGTACTTATGGAATGCAGCAAAGGCAGAGAGCCAAGTGATAAATAGTTTACATTAAAAATAAAGATCTCCAATAAACAATCTAACCTTATACCTCAAGGAAAAAGCAAAAAAACTAAAGCCAAAGTTAGTAAAAGGAAGGAAATAGTATAGATTAGAGCAGAAATAAATACGGAATAGAAAAACAATTGAAAAAATCAAAGCTAAGTTAGTTTTTTGAGGAAATAAATAAAATCAACAAATCCATAACTAAACTAAGAAAGAAAAAAAGAAGAGACTCAAAGTCAGAAATGGAAAAGGAGGTATTACAGCACATTTCTCAGAAATAAAAAGGATCATAAGGAGCAGTTATAAACAATAATATGCAAATTGGCTAATCTAGAAGAAATTGATAAATTCCTAGAAATGTACAACTACCAAGACTGAATCAAGAAGAAATAGAAAATCTGAATTGACCAATAATAAATAAGAAGATTAAAGTAGTTATCACAACCCCCCAAGGGGGCCTTCCCTGGTGGCGCAGTGGTTGAGAGTCCGCCTGCTGATGCAGGGGACACGGGTTCATGCCCTCATCCGGGAAGATCCCACATGCCGCGGAGCAGCTGGGCCCGTGAGCCATGGCCGCTGAGCCTGCGTGTCTGGAGCTTGTGCTCCACAACAGGAGAGGCCACAACAGTGAGAGGCCCGCATACCACACAGGAAAAAAAAAAAAAAAACCTCCCAAGGAAGAAAAGCCCAGGACCAGATGGCTTCAAGGCTGAGTTCTACCATTCAAAGAAGAATTAATACCAAATGTTCTTGAATTCTTTCAAGAAATAGAAGTAGATGGATTAATTCCAAACTCATGAGACCAGCATCACCCTGATACCAAAGTCAGACAAAAATACTGCAAGAAAAGAAAGTTAAGGCCAAATCCTTGTTGAACATAGATGCAAAAATTCTCAATAAAATACTTACAAACAAAATTCAACAACACATTAAAGAAATTACATACCAAGGTGGGTTTAACATACACAAATCAATCAGTGAGATACAGTACGTTAACAGAATGAAAGATAAAATCCACACCATCATCTCAATAGATGCAGAAAAGGCATCCATTTGTTGTTGACAAAACAACATCCATTCATGATAAACTCTCTCAACAAAATAGATACAAAAGGAAATGTCCTCAACAAAATAAAGGCAACTTATGAAAAGCCCACAGCTGACATCATAATCAATGGGGAAGAACAGAAATGTTTTCCTTTAAGATCTGGTACAAGATAAGAATCCCACTGTCACCACTTTTAATCAACACAGTACTAGAATGATTAGAAAGAGCAATCAAGTAAGAAAAAGAAATAAAAAGAATCCAAAGCAGAAAGGAAGAAATAAAATTGTGCCTGTTTACAGATGCCATGATCCTGTATGTAGACCACCCTAAACACACCACTAAAAATGTTAGAACTAATGAAAGAATTCCTTAAAGCTGCAGGATACAAAGTCAACATTAAAAATAAGATGAATTTCTTTACACCAACAACAATCCATCCACAAAGGAAATCAAGAAAACAATCCCATTTATGATAGCATCAAAAAAGAATAAAATACTTAGGGATGAATTTAACCAAGGAGGTGAAATATCTATACACTGAAAACTATTAAGCATTGATGAAGGAAATCAAAGTCACAAATAATTGGAAAGATATCCCATGTTCATGAATTGAAAGAATTAATATTGTTAAAGTGTCCATATATCCAAAGCAAGGTACAGATTCATTCTCTATCAAAAATTTAATGGCATTTTTCACAGAAATAGAAAAAACAATTCTAAAATTTGTCTGGAACCACAAAAAAACTGAATATTCAAAGCAATCTTGAGAAAGAAGAGACTTGGAGGCATCACACTTTTGTTTTAAAAATATATTTATTACAAAGCTATAGTAATCAAAACAGCATGATATGAAAACAAATAGAACATTGGAATAAAACAGAGTAAGGAAATAAACCTTTGTATATACAGTTAACTAATTTTTGACAAGGGTGCCAAAAATACAAAATGGGGAAAGGATAATCTCTTCAATAAATGGTGGCAGAAAAACTGAATATCCACCTGCAGAAGAATGAAATTTGACCCTTAACTTAAACCATACATAAAAATCAACTCAGTGGATTAAAGACTTAAAAGTAAGATCTGGGGCTTCCCTGGTGGCGCAGTGGTTGAGAGTCCACCTGCCGATGCAGGGGACACGGGTTCGTGTCCCAGTCCGGGAAGATCCCACATGCGGCAGAGCGGCTAGGCCCGTGAGCCATGGCTGCTGAGCCTGTGCGTCCGGAGCCTGTGCTCCGCAACGGGAGAGGCCACAACAGTGAGAGGCCCGCGTACTGCAAAAAACCAAAAACAAAAACAAAACCTAAGATCTGAAGCTCATAATACTCATAGAAGAAACACAGGGAAAATTTCCTTAACATTAATTTTTTTTTAACGTTAGGAGGTTGACCTTTTTAATATACTCTGAAGATATATTAATTTTTCTCAACAAATAAAAAGCATCTACAATTTTCTTAGAAAAAGACAATATGATTTTTACAAAAGGAAAAGATAATGGATAGGAGACCCGCTTGTGAAAGTTGCTCAGATTCACTAATAATTAAAGATATACAAATTAAGCAATGATACTATTTTTTGTCTACTACATTGGCAAAAATTTCAAAGTATTATAGCATCCAACTTAACTACCAGAATGTATAAGAGAGTTGTTCATCAGTATGTATGTCTTCATCTTTACTACTTGGTTTCACATTGTTCTCTCAAAATATGTACTCCCACAGTCAGTGTACAAGAAAGCCCATTATCAGCAACATATGGTGTTATCAGGCTTCAAAAATTTTATCACGTGTATGACTAGTGGAATAATAATTTATTCATTTTTAATTTGTATGACTCTGATTACCAGCGAGTTTGAGCATATTTCATATGTGTATAAAATAACCTGCTTTTCTACATTTAAATTGCCTGTTTATGTCCTTTTCTCATTTTGCAATTGTGTTGTTTGTAATTTCTTTATTAATTTGAAGGTGTATTCTTTTAAAACACCACTCATATCTCCAGCACTGGAGCTTTGCAACATTTCTTCTGTCTGCCTAAACAGTGGGTATGTGAAAAGCTAACTTCAAATTTAAGTCTTCACTCAGTTGGAAGGTTCTCAAAAAAGGCTTGCCCTGACCATTAGACCTAAAATTGCAATTCATCTTCCAGTCTCCATACTACCAATTCTCATTACTAGTTTGCTTTTCCCCCCACATATCATTTATTGTTTCTAGTCTCTCTTAGCTAAAATGTAAACTCTCAAAAGGTTGAGATCTCTTTTTCTGTTGTTCATCAATATGTCTCAAGAGCTTACAACAGTTCTTGACATAAAACAGGCACTTAATATTTAAGTTTTAAAATAATAAATGAAGTAAAGACTCATTTATGTATCTAGGTGCTATTCTCTTGCCTATTTCATGTGTTGTACACTCTCCTATGCACTCCTTAGCATGTTTTGTAACTTTGTGTATGGTAGATTTTCTTGTATGAAGTTTTCTATTTTAATGTAAACAAATCAAACTTATTTCTAATGGTTTGTGTTTTCATATCCTCTTTCAGAAATCTGTCACTGCTTGTGCTTTAAAATTTAGTTTTTTACGTCCACCCTTAACAGTTTAGATTTTTTTCAACTTTTAATTATTTCACTTATATGTAATACATGGCAGTGGATCTATTTCCTCATATTGCCAAATTTTGCTAGGTCAGTTTTTGAAGATTTCTCCACTGAGTTCTTTCCACCTCTGTCATATTTGTTTCCATATATATGAGTGTTTGTTTCTCAACTCTTTATTTTGTCCAATTTGTCTGTTTTTCTATACTTTTATATTCATGTATTCTGCAAATATTGACATATATAGTCTTCCCATATTTATGTATTGGCTTCTATTAATTCTTGAGCATTTTCGCATGTTATTTTGTGGATGCAGAGTATATATGTAATACACTTATATGCATATACGTGTATAATCCTAACTCTACTACTTGTAATACTAATATTGTAGATTATCAGCCTAATATTCTTAATAAGCACCTTACTTCATATTTATAGGTAATGCTCTAATAATTTGAGAGGGCTTCAATCTGAGGATATTCTGCATGTATTTACTCTTTTAGATGTAAAATAAGAGAAGGTACAGCATGGCAAAATGAATGATAATTTTGTTTACAGCACATAACAAGTGGATATTCTGCATTTTTTATTTGAAAATGTCCTAAAATATATGAGCAATTTAAATCACCCAGTGATTAGAAGCATAATTATTCCTACTATAAAGGAATGCTAAAATGAAGGAATATGAAATCTCTTAGGAGAAGAGATATGATCAAACAGGAATATTGCATTCATAATGGTAATTCTTCTGAAATCATTATTTGAGAAATGTTTCACACCAGTTACTAAATGGATTATTGATTATAAAATGACTTAAATGGTTTTCAGAGTTGATCAATTGGTGATACATCCACATAACATTCAGACAAGGACCACTGTTTTCAGGCTTATGGTTTTCTAATTTAGAGAGAAATCGGGATCAAAGTTTCTGCTCAATATTTAGTTATAAACATAACGTATATGAACTTCTACCCTATTGATAGCAAGCCAGTCATTTATTAAACAAATTAAAGCACATATTTGATGCAGGAAGTGTACTAGACCCGGTGTTTCACAGTGGTAAACAAGAGAGCAGGCGCTCGGCTCTGACAGTTTAGAGAGAAATGTAGAAAATGAAGGGGGATTAATCAGTGAGATGGGGTGTAAGATCGTGAATAAGAACCAAACCTCAAGCGCCAGACACCCTGTACTCTAATCCTAGGTCTACCACTAATTAACTGTGTGACCTCAGGCAATTTATTTAACCTCTCTGTGTCTCCATTTTCAGTCAGTAATCAAGAGAAAGTAATAGTGCTAACCAATTAAGTTGTGAGGTTCAAAGGACTTATGCAAATTATAGCATAGTATATAACATAGAGCATATAGTATGAGATAACGATTTTAACATTATTTTTCTCATCATTATCATTTTTATTGCAGTGACCTAGATATGACCTTATTTGGAAATGTCTCTGCTGATACAGTTGAGTTAAAATGAGGTCATACTGAATTAAGGTGAGCAGGCCCTAAATCCAATGGCTAATGACCTTATAAAGAAAGAAAGATTGGAAGCACAGAGAAATACAGGGGAGGAGGGCATCTGACAGTGAAGGCAAGGATTAAAATGATACATCTATAAGCCAAGGAATGCTAAGGATTGATGGCAAGTACCAAAAGTTAGGAGAGAGGCATGGAACAAATTCTCCCCCAGAGCCTGAAGAGGGAGCATAGCCCTGCAGATTTCGGACTTTGAGCACTTACACTGTGAGAGCATAAAGATTTGTTTTAAGCCATCCAATGTGTGTTGATTAGTTACAGCTAATACAGGAAAGTAATACAAGTTGCAGTTGTTATTATTCAATTTAAAGGCAAGGAAACCAAAGCACAGTGGAATTAATGACCTTTTCCAAGGTATACAATTAGAAAGTGATGAAGCTGGGCTTCTAGTCTTATGCTGTTTGATTTAAGAGCATTCATTTTAACCACTTTGCTTCTTCCTATACTGATACATAATCCTAATACTGCTTTGTAGTCAATATTTATTGAAATGCTGTTACATGCCAAGTACCACTCTAAACGTTAGAAATCTAAAGTAAACAAAACTGAGAAAATCAACAGTTTGGTCTAGTGAAGGGAGTCAAATATGAAAAATATGTATTATTTCAAATATTAATGTTGTTAAAGAGAAAATAAAATAAGTAAGAGGGATAGGGAGTTCTGATTGGGCAATGGTAGGGAATCTGGAGTTTTAAATTGGGTAATTAGGAAAAATGTCTCTCTTCACATGACATTGGAGTGACATACTGAGTAAAGGGGAGTAAGCATGTTCAAATCTGGAGTAACAGAGTCCCAGATCAAGTGAAAAACAAGTGTAAATGTCCTAAGGTACAGGTATGACTATTTGAAGAATTACAAGGAAGCCACTGTGGGTGGAGTGGGAGATAATGAATAGTAGGCAGGGAACTCTATTCAATACTCTGTAATGACCTATATGGGAAAAGAATCTTAAAAAGAGTGGATATAAATATATATGTATAACTGATTCACTTTGCTATACAGCAGAAACTAATACAACATTGTAAATCAAATATGCTCCAATAAATTTTTTTTAAAAAAAGAACAACAAAAAAAATAATGAATAGTAGGAGCTGTGGTTGGAGAGGAGTCAAAGGAAAAGGTTTAACCTGATATATATGTATATTGACATGTGGTGTGTTTTATAGATAGATATATAGATGATAGATAGATAAATATATATAAATACATGAGATAAGCATAAGTTTATGCGAATGAAGATTAAGAGAAAATAAAAGAGATCCACAGGCTGCGTTGATCTGGAAGAAACGTTTATTCTTCTATAAGCAAGTCTCATATGTCAAGAGAAATGGCAACTCAACATATGTATGAGTAATTTTTGTATAAAGTTTTATCTAGAATTATTACATGGAAAAAGGCTGCTTCTTATAATACATATTACTTATGTTTTCAAAAACACTTGGTTCATAAATTTATTTCATCAACTTCTTAAAGGGTTCAAGACAAAAATTTAACGTAGCTTTATAAAGATCACTATGTATGGTGAGAATCATAAGGCTGAAGAAATGAATAAATTATTGCATTGTTTCTTCCTTTTAATGATTCAACCCATGTTTATAATTGCAATTCTCCTACTTAGGATTGGGTGGCCTATTAGCCTAATTGCTGACATTGGTTATCTACCTTTTGCCTTCATGTTTAGTCAGTATCTTGATATTGGTAGGTGCATCAACTTCTTATAATAGGCTGTATCCTTTAAGTAATAATATAATATATAATGTTCTTTGACATTCAATTTATCTTTCAAATGTTGAACCTGCATATATTTGTGTCACTTGTGGGGAAGGTCAGAAGTAGGGTCTGTGATTATGAAGTATAGGAAAGCAATGGGTTGGTGTAAGATTAGAGTTATAACCTTGGCATTCTTCACCTAATTGGCTACTGCACAGATATGTTTCTAATTAACATTGTACTATTAATACCTACTATATAGAAGTAGTAAGGAGTATTTCATATGAATTGAGTACAGTTTTCTATATTTTATCGGTGACCTAGAAGAATAAATGAATGGGTTGTCTAGCCCTTTAGAGGAGAAGATTATAATTCAAATTGACCTTGACAAGTTGGAAGAGTAGTCAGAAATAATGAAAATCCTGAGGTCAGGTATAAAGCAGGAACTACAGTAAGGAGAAACATGATACCTACAAGACAGGGAATGACTAGTTAGGCATGATTGTGTCAGAAAAGTACCTAGAGATCACAGGGGACATGAATTGAACATAATTCAGCTCAGTAGCATTATTTTAGAGGTTTGGACACATAATACTGAAATGTGCTATAAAAAGCTGCTATTCTGATGAAAAATTATTAAGATAAAACTTCATCTACATTTTACACTGATTAGTTTAAAACTCAAACAGTGTGTCAACTTTTGGGCAACTAAAATCTGGAGAATTTGTAGATGGCCCAAAAGACAGAAGTAAGATTATGTGATTAGAAAACTTTAATTTCAAAGAAGTAATAACGTTATTTGAAATGTGTGATTATAAAGGAGATATAAGGAGTGATTTCACAACTGCCTTGAAGTATACAAGTAGAGATTTTCAGAAGTGTTGACCAACTAGTCTTGAGCTTCTTTGCAGCCAAAATTCTTATTAAAATTTCAGCAGGGATGATATAAATTGATGGGGGAAAATCACAGTCTAAAAGAGATAATATAACCTGACATGGACTAGAAACATACTTCTAATATTTCACTTTCTGAGAATCAAAGTATGGATTCATGCTTTTAGATAATCGAGTCTGAATAGCAGATACTCCCACCCCATTTCCTTCCACACTCCAACCCTAGTCATATATAGTTTAGATTCCATCTATACCAGTACATGTTTTGTTTGCGTTTTTACAGTAGTAGTTGGTATAAGCAAGCAGTGTATTAAGAATATTACTATTAATTTACCAAAAAAATGCATGAAAAAGATAGGTTGAAATTTATGTTCCAAATCCAATCTTTACTTTGTTGTATGAATCATCTAGTTAATACTTTTCATGTTCACTCTTCCACTGCTCAATTTTGACCTCCTGGGAAGGTATAGTTTATGTGGATACAGATAAATTACTTCACTGATATGATTTAAGTGACACCAAAAATGTGCCTAAAAATATCTACTCCCTAGCATTCTGCTGGTTTGCCCTTATGTTAAAATTTTTCATGATAAATATCATACCTTCAGGCACTTATTGAAAAGATTTCGTATTTTAAGTGGGCCAAAAAATTATACTAAGAGGTCTAATGTACTTAGCTAGCTTTGACTTTGACTTACATAATTTTCTTCCAGATTAAATATGTACTTGCCATTGTTCCCACTAGCTCCAACAGTCACAGGGTTTGAGGAATGGGTTGGTGAAGAGATAATAGCTTGTGGGTAGGGGAGGAAAGAGTAAGGTCTATCTTGAGAGTATTGGATCCTGCCCATGTTAAGGGCACAGAGCCCTGGAAGCACAGGCACATGGACAACAACAAGGCAGTAGGGATGGGACTTCCCCAAGCAGAGCTATAAAGTGTCTGAAAATGTGAATTGGAGGAGTCATAATCTATCACCGATTTCAATGTTTTGCTAAGCACCAGCCATTCCTAAAGGTTTGCAATAGACACACCATGGGTTACCAGTGAAACATTTTATTTTTCCAAAAAATGCTGGTAGAACATCAGTTTTATCTAATATTAACATTTTGAATGTTTTGGAGAGCTCATGTTTGTGACTCCCTCTATGAGTTCTAAGGGAAGAAATAAGTAGAAAGCAAGGTGAAATATGTTCTTGAATATGCTACTTTGTTCTGAAGCTATGTTAGTAGAAGCATATAAATTACTGATGTTTTCATAATAAATTGTAGTTATATCAGTGTTGAGAACTGAAATCATCCCAGTCTTCTATTTCATTCTAAAGCAATTATATTTCCTTGCCTTAAAACTTTTTTAAAGGTAATCAAATAAAAATTACATTCAAAAGAGGGTTTTGCCTGAAGTATAAAAAGCATATTATAATCATTTTGGGGTCTTCTACGTAATCCTCAGGAATATCAGCCTCATGATATCTGAATAATTCAAAAACACCATATACTCAATTTCTCTTCACAGATTATTAATCTTCCTAGCACTAGATTTATTGATCATCTATTCAGTCATTCTCCACATACTTCATAAATCAAAAGCATGAGTGAGGAAGAAATTAATTTAAATATTCATACCAGGGGCATTCAGTGTATATATGTGTATATTCATTTCTAACTTTTAGCCCATACTTTGTTGCCTTTAAGGAGCTTAATGTATATAGGGATAGCAGATCCATAAAGCAAAAATTATATTGGAGAATAGTAGAAGATGTTTGTGGTTAACAAAAGAAGTGGTATAAAATCAAACCAGGTAATCATGGAAAACCTCGCAGAAGAAATGCTTTACACACCTGCAACAGCTAAGCTGCACAAACTATGCCCCAATCATTCCAGTCATGCCTTTGCTTCTACTGTCCCTTATGCTTTTCCATTGTCACCCGAATGACTGCTTTTTTCCATTAAAATTGAGTTCAGGTGGGATTAAGAGACATTTAAGCTAATATTCTTATAAGCAGTTAGATAGGTGAGTCTGTACCTCAGTGGAGATATTTGTGCTAGAGATAGGTGAGAATCATTCATATCCTTATTACCCTTATCCCAATAAGAGATTATGAAGTGACAAAATCCATCCCCACACCTTCCAGTCTCATTTCCATGGGATGACCTCTTTAGGTTTCTATTTTTTGTTCTTCTGGTAGTTACCTCCATAATTCTAAATATTTTGGTATTTTGTCTTTTCTTGATTCATGTACTCAAGATAGTATCTATTGATTCTCTAATATGAAAGATGAATTTTAAACTCACATTAACCCCTGTGATATAAATCACCTATCTCTAAATTAAAAATAATATCTAAGATCATTGTATGGATTTTTTTAAAATGGGAACTCACTTTCAAATTTAGAAGCATTTGCTTATTCCTCATTGCTTACTGAACTATGTAGAGACATGTGATTTTGAAATTCCAGGTCCTTTAATACCCAGGTCAATTGATTTAGCTAGAATTCACCACCACTCCACATTCAACACTTCTCCAAGGGTTGTTTTGTTGCTGAACAAATGTTTCCACTGCTTTGCCTTTTCTCATAACACTCCCCTTCCATTGGCCTCCCCCTGTTGGGTTCTGACACGTTCTTCCAAGTCTAGATCTCATGTTATTTCCTTTGGCAAACTTAATATCTCCCACTGGAAGTCAATTCTCTTACTTTTTAGTCCTCATAGACTTTTTTGAAACTTATTGATAATCCTATTATCTGCTTTAGTTCCTAATTATTTTGGAATTTAATTTTTTTCTTAAGTAAGTTGTAAGCTCCTTGGAATCAAGACCGGGTTGTCTATATAATTTTGTCACCTAGAGTGGCCTGGTGTAATATACCTCATATATTGGTTGATTAATGAATATTATTTTACTACTGAATAAATACATGTATGAATATTAGGGTCTTCCTAACATTCAAAGAAACTCTCAATTCTTACTTGACTACACCATGTAAGTTACCTAAAAAAAGTATATTGTCCAAAAAATATATTACTGAAAGAGAAAGTGTACAGGTAGTATTTGATAGACAACTACTAGTTCATAATCACTATTTACATTTGATAGAGTTTCAAAAACTCAAAGATATTTATTAAATCTTGAATGTTTGGGGCTCTGATTATCAGAATAATTGCACCTTCCTCAGTGCCTTAAGGGAAAGATAAAAATTTTCAGAACAGTTTCATTTATGTCTCCCATGTTTAAGTTTCAGGGAGAGACAAACGTAGGTCATTTTTGGTGGAAAGATAAAATTTCTCATTTGAGTCAGGAGCCATATTATTCAACTAGATTTCTTTCACTGGAAGAAAATTAAAATTCAGTGTATACACTTAAGTTTTTTCTTTCTGATTAGAAAATATAGAAAGGCATCACACATACTCTATCTCTTAATTTTAGCAAATTATTATATAATGAGCATGTTACAAAAGACTAAATTTGGAAACCTTTGGAATTGGATAGAGATTCAAAAGAAACAGAATGATCATAAGGAAAGAGATAAAGGTTAAAGTGAGAGAAAAAGTGAAAGGTAGAAATAAAGGCAACATAGGGAGCATGGATTGCTCTAGTGTATGTCCTAGGTCTGGTGATTTCCTCCCTCAGGTCTTTTGGCATTCAGAACACTTGGAGATTAAGTATTCAGGATGTCTACCAGAGGCTTTTGAAGCCACTGGGAGTGCTGCAGGAAGGCAGGAAGGAGGATGGTAATATTTTGCAAAGAGTCATGATGTGTACATTTCATTTTTCATTTGGAAAATACTTCATCAAAAATGATGGAGTGGGAAGTTACTATGAAAGAACACTGGACAGATATGCTAAGCCTCAGAGAAGCCTGCTACTCTCTTATAAAACTCAGAATTGACTAACTCCTTTAACCCAGACAGGGAGGAGTCTATCATATTGCACTTACTTATCCCTAAGTCTCCCCATTGAAAGGCAAGATCCAGGGAAGCCCATTAGCTGAGGAAGCTGGGCAGTGAAGGTTCTGTTTCCTCACCTCACCACATGTTGTGCACTGAGTGAACTGACCTCAATCTCATATCCCTAATCATCCTATACAGAAAACCAAAAGGACTGTAGTGTCATGGGAGGTAATGCCGAAATTACAAGTTTGATTTTTCTAGAGATACATGTCAATGGAACTAAGAGCAGATTTAGATGACGAGGCTTTGAAAAAACTAAAAAAAAAGCACTCTATTACATATTATCTTTAATTGGTTTAAATTAAAACATGATTTTTAAGTTTTACTCATAGGTTTTTAATTAAAAACCAGCTATATCCAGTTTCTAAATAATGTGTGAGTATATTTTTAGATAATTTTAAAAATTAATAAATTGTTATCAAATATAATTTTGATATGCATGACGTGTGCCAATCAATAACCAAAGGCCACAGGAGTATCACTCTAAGAAGATGTAAAGGGAAAGATGATGTCACATCACAAACAAGTGATAACTATTTGGTTCAATTTGAATGAATAAATGAATCAATGAACACTCCTTGTTTTATGTAACACTTTTCATCATTTCCTCCCAGAGGATATTCAGTCATCTCACCCTGAAACATGGGAGTTTTTCTGGATTCCTCCCTTTCCTTTGGCTTCCATACTAAACAGGCCTCTTCAGTGCTATTGGTGTGTCCTAATGAATACTTCTGGAATTTGTATTTTTCCATTTCCATTGCTAGTGCTCACTCCAGTCCCTCAGTTTTTAAAATTAAATTATAATAATAGTATGCTTCCTGATCTTGCTATTTCTAATATTTGCCCATGTCCATCTTGGGCCAACAGTCAAATGGTAGTGTCTGTGCATGTGTGTATAGAAAAAAAGAAATAAAATTCTAAAAAGCACTGGAATGATATACATTGAAATGCTATGTGAATGATAGGATTTATATGACTTGTATTCTCTTCCTTGTACTTTTTTTATACATTGCAAGTTTTCAAAAACAATTACAAAATTTTCACAGAGAAAAATATTATTACAAGTGAATTATCTCTCTTATCATTAAATTTCATCAGCCACTTACTCATTTGTGATTATTCAGTGGCTCACAATTGTTTACACATGCAGTAAAAATTTCCTAATGTGAAGTACAAAATACTTTCAGATATGATTACTTCCTATATTTTGGCTACATTTTGAGTAGGTTAAACATGTAATTTATTGTCCAAACCAAGACAGTTTTAATAGTGAAAATGAGTCCTGGCTAAATAGATAAAAGATACCCCTAATTGTTTTGTTTTATTTCTCTTTTTTGTGTATGTGGAAGAAGGGGTGGATTTTTTTGCTTTTAGTCTTTCTTCATCATATTTTACCATGGATGTATTATTTATAACTTGGGATAATCATCTTTCTCTTCATTAAATGTCTTTTTTCTTAAATTTTTTCTTCAAATCAGAAACATGTGATATGATACAGATATGACCTTATTTAGAATTATAGGGTGTAATTCTAAACTATTCTAGTAGAATGTAAGCTCCATGAGGGCAGGGGTCTTTGCCTATTTTATTAATAGTTTTATCTCTGGTGCTTTGAAAATACCTGGCATATGGTAGGCACTCAATAAGTATTTTTTTGAATGAAACAATTTGATTAAAGAAGAATGGGTTGACAAAAAAATTCAGTGAGGTTATTTCTTCTTCTTTTTTTTTTTTTTTTTCTTTAGGGGCCTGTGGGAATAGAGGTCATTTCTAATCTCCCATTTTTAAAAAGCAAGCAAATCTTTATCTATTGTACTTGTAGTTAAAGTAGTATATTATTAAATGTCTATTGTATAATTTTGTTGTAACTAATATAATCAGATAATTCAGAGTGAGGAAACAGAGTTAATAGTATTCAACCTTACAGTTTCATAGATGAGAAACTTGGGCCAGGAAGTGAATAAGGACACAAAACATATTAGTAACAGAATGCTAATCAAAGCTCAGGTCTGTAATACTACAGATTTCTTCACTCTCCATAAGTCTGCCAATTTTTCTCCACTAAAATTAACATCTGTATCTGAATAAAGTATGGATTTTATTTAATAATATTGTATCAGTATTGGTTAGTTAATAGTAATACATGTACCATATTAATATAAGGTGTAAAATAAAGGGGAAAGTAGGCATTGGGTATATGAGAACTATCTTTGCAAATTTTTGTAAAGCTAAAAGTGTTTGAAAAACAAAGATTATTTTTTAAAATAGTATTTATATTCAGCATAAAAACAGATGAAATAGATCACTAACATGGTCTACGAATAATGTTTTGGTTAAGAGACGAAACTGAAGATTAACAGAATCGGTTGTAATCCAAATATATTACTTCCAGTCAAGGAACTGAGATTCCTAACAACTCTTGTGTGCCTTCCAACTGTAACATATTTTATATGTCTTTGCATATACACATATTACAACTGTGGCATTGGCTTACCTTTTTTAAATTAATTAATTGATATCTTCATTTACAGAAGATGATGGTTTCAATATTATGAACCAATAGCCATGTAATAAGCATCAAATAATGATGGCTGCCTCTTTAGCTTTTATTCATGCTAAAATCCACTTACTCAAGGGTACATTTTGAAAAGCAAGAAGAGTATTCTTGACTGCATATCTAGATGATATAGTACTATTCTTTATATTAAAGGTCTCCCAAAACAGAAAAAAGTAGCACTGTCTTTCCCCTGTTATCATCTTCATGCCACAAAAGTAGGTTAAAAAATATGTTTAAATATGTGTATTTTCATATTAAGTTACTGACTAGAGTTTCCACTGACATTTGTGGAAACAACATCTTAAAAGTTATAATAAAGAAATCGAATAAAGGCAACTTCTCACTCAGGTAATTAGCTTTCCCTTTGTAACTATTTTCATAGGATTTTACTGGGTAAAGTTTTAGGATGTGTCTCCATATTTCGTAGCCCGGCTCAACCAAATGTTTTTATAACTTTGTGTACATGTCAAAGGTCCTCTGCGGGAATTCTGTGGGAAATATGCAGACTGACCTGCACATAAGGAACAAGGAAAACATCACAGCATGGGATGGTATGGAAGTTAAAATGAAATATTTGCAGCTCTGTGCATGGCTTTTTAAAAATCTTCCATAGGAGGTCTGCATTGTGCTGACAGAGGAGTCACATTTTTATGGTTAGGATGCTATTTAGAATTAGACACTGTCTGAATATGATTCTCTGCACAGATTTAGAATCCATTAAATATTGCATGAAAAAAACAGTACTATTTGAGACTTTGTCACTTAAATCAATTTTCTTTTGCTGTAACACACCAAAGTAGGGAGGGGAGGGGTAAGCTGTCCCTTCCTATCTTTGTTAGCGAATGTCTTTGTAATAAATGGAAGCTAAAATGTGCTGTCAGAGGTCGATGTCACATCTTCACTGTTATGCAATTAGCTGCCAGCATTATCCACGATTGTTGCCTTTAACAACAAAAAGAATGTTGATGTGAAGTTATGGGGAGTTCTATTTGCTTAATTTCTCTGATATCTACTCCTTAAAAAATTTCTACTTCTTAAAAATTTATAATCCTTAAAAAGAATCCCAGTACAGTTTTTGAAAATGTACTTAATTTTTAAATAACTTAACCGTTATGTGTTCTGATGATTAGGAAGAAACAGTCATGATTTTAATGAGAATATTTTTGAAAGTCTTCATGAGAGATCAATGCCGTGGTATGTTGTTCATTGTTTATCTCACATAATGACTTCTAATATTTTTGTTTCTGAGTTATCAATTTCACTAATGTCTTGAGAATATTTCAAAAGGAGAACAGGAGACAAAGGAAGCCAAATGAGGGGGCAAAAAACCCCCACTGCCATCTCAAGTTTAAAACAAAATGTTAAAAACAGAAAACTACTTTAAAAGGGATAGAATTAATAGGAATTGTTGGGGTTTTTTTCATTTTAGCAATACATGTATAAGGGTTTATTGTTAAAATTAGCCTGCAAAACAGACCACAGTTTAAAAATTCTTGTTGGAGTTTCAATAATAATAATAATGTGCATTAAGGATAAACATGGATCATTTCTCAGCACAACATAGAATCTTGCAAACCCACCTTTAAGATTTATCGCAGTCTACTGAATAGACACAGAGAAGTGATAGTATCCGTTGCTAGATTTTTCAATTTGTTAAATGACTTAAGATGTCCATCCTTTAAGTTTTGTTATTCTTCTCTAAAATAGTCATGATTATGATTTCTCTTATTCTAAGGAGCTTAACTAAATGATTAATACATGTAAAATCTGTTAATTAAAAGGTGCTTTTTAAATTAGGGCTAATGTTGGGTTTTAATTGATTTATTGGTTGGTTTGATAAACAGTTTTTGGCTATTAGGAATATTTCCTCAAAGTATTTGCAATGGGATAGTAGCATTTACTAATAAATTGATAATATGATTAACTTTCTGAATATGGGTGAATCGTCAGAACCAGGAGAGATGGATTGACAAAGCAAAACAACACAAACTCCTTCAGTGACACTAACGTGATCAAAATTATAAAAAACACCTCAACAAATATCTCTGTAACCTACACAAAGCCTGTAAAGTTATAAAACCCATAGCTCCTCCTGCAATTCTCTTTTGCTTGAGGCTGGGGATGAACAATTTCTTTGATTTTGCAGTATACTTTCATCTGGGATACTTAAAGTGGAAATGTAATTAAGGCTTTGGTATGCTCTTCTCCCGTCCCCTTAAAGTACAGACAGAAACTTTTGCAGGAATTTTCAGGGGACCCAGAGACAACATGAAGCCATTCTGCGGATTCCTTCAAATTCCACGATCTGGAAGCTAATACGCCCAACTTTAAAAGATATTCCATATTCATAAAGTTTATATCTTTCAGAGGAAGTGGCATTTTTAGCATTAATCTAGAAAAAGCTTAGATAAACCCCCTGAACTAATGTGATTTTGTCTGCTTGCTTTTTTTCTGGGTGTGTTCATTTTCAAATTTCTTTTGCAAGAGTATTCTGTGCTTGAGTCAAATGTTAAACAGAAATCATATCCATAAAACATAAAGTAGATATTTGTATTGGTGTATGTTTAAGCTAAAATTTATGCCATTTATTTATAATTAAGTTAATCCATGAGAATGCTTTAATGAGACCAAAATTCTATAATCGAAGTTTTTGGATATTCAGTATATCAAATATTAGTATTTTATTTTTAAACATCTACCTTGTAATCTGAAGGCACACTTTCATTCATTTTCTAGTTTCTTTTTATCTGTTATTAAATCAGCTTATTTTTTGAAGAATACAGAGAAAATTTTCACTTGCATAGATAATTACCAATAGTAACAGTTTCCATTTTTAAACAACCTACCATATAATTTGAAGATACTATTTAGTGTCACTGATTCAGAGTTTGAGTAAACAATAATAGGATTTTTAAAAATTGAATATTGAGTGCTATATTAAAAACCACTCTCATTCTTTAATGTAAAAGACAAAGAAAGTAAGGTAAAAAATAATCAATAGTAAAATGTTTTCATGAGATTATCATGATCGACATTCAATTATTACTGCTCAACTAATACACAGAAAACATGTTACACCAGGCATGTAACTTAACTCTCTTGACTACACATGTGATAGCATACACACACCTTTTTACATTTACTCAGGTTCAATTTATCTAAGAAAATTTTAAAAAGAATAATCATTATATGAATACATAGCTGTATAGTTAAGATTAAGAACTTTGTATTCATTAAAAGTTATGTCTAAGAAAATGAAAACACAAATCACATAGGAAGAGGAGATATTTGGCACATATATAACTGAAAAAAGACTCATATCCAAAATATATAAAGAACTCCTAACACTAGGAAAAGAGAAAGAATCCAATAGGGAAGGTATGGACAAAATACTTGAACAAGGATTTCACAAAATAGGACAATTCCACATGACCAATAAATATTTGCAAAGAGGTTCAGTGTTATTATCAGGGAAATGCCAATTAAAACTAAAATACGATTTTTTTATACCCACCAAAATGGCTAAGATAAAAAGGTCAGTAAATTACAAAATTGAAGAAGATGTAGAGTAATGAGAAATCTCAGACATCGCTGGTTAGAATGTAAATTAAAATAATCTTTGGAAAACTTTTTAGCATTGTCTAGTAAAGCTGAACATAATTTTACCCTATGATCTAGCAAATCCACACCTAGAAATATACCCAAAAGAATTATGTAATTGTATGCATGAAAGTACATTAATAGGAAAGCTTAGAGCAATGATTTTCATATTAGTCAATACTAGCAAACAACTTAAATGCCCAACAAACTAGAACGAGCACTTAAAATGTGAAATATCCACACATTGTACAAGTAATCAACAGACCCTACATGATGAGAATAAATGACATGCAAAATATTTAGTGAAAGAAGCTCAATTTAAAAAACATATTGTATGTTTCCTTTAAAATAAAATTTTAAAAAACTGGGAAACAATTCTAATACTTAACAATGCATAATTAAGTAACAATAACATAAAGAATATCATACAAGGAATTATCATAAAAGCCAAGGTATTGGTTATTTTTGGGAAGAATGGATGAGAGAGGGGTTGGGAGAGGACAGAAAGGGAACTTCAAAGGTGCTGGATATATTCTATATCTTCATCTGAGTCAATGAATGTGTTCAGTATATGATAATTTTTAAGCTCACATTTGTTTTGAATACTTTTATGTATGCATGTTATACTTTAACAATAAAATGGGTTTTAAAATGCAACAGGATTTAGATCTCTCCTTGAGGGGGTCCACTCTATGTCCATCTGGGCCATTTACCAAGGGAGTCGTAGCCCAGAGATCTGGCAGTGGTTACCAGAAGGTCAAACTTTTAATCATATTGTAGCTTTTGTTTGTTTATAAGACTAAATGAATAAATGAAAGTTATGCCCTAGGGTGTGTATCAAAGATCAAAGCTAAGGAAGACAAATTCAGTCACTGAGACAAACAACATTAGAGAAGCTGACGATGGGAAGAAGCAGAAAGTGAAAATGAATGCTAGAAGTTAATCTACGTGTATTTTTACTAACCACTAATCAACCATGCCGTTTGAGAACTGGCCAGCCTAGCTCAGAGACATAGAGTAAAAAATAACAAACAATAAACCAGTGTTCTATCATACGGACTCTATTAAATATTTGACCAGGGATTTTCATAAGTCATGTAAAAACATAGTCTTGTTCTATTACCATCAAGTCCTTTTGAGGTTCTCCAAAGAAATACATATGCAGAGCACAAGACCAAATCTGTACATTTTTCTAACATTTATTGCACTTTGCCACCAAAGCCCAATGTGATCCTTTGTTAAGCTAGATTGATGAGACATTCTTTAGTCTAGGTTAAAAACAAACCTAAAGACCCTACTTCCACTTTTTCCTGCGCTACATCTATTATAAAATTTGGATGGTAAGAGAGTGTCAATCCAAAGAAAAGCATATCCTCATGTGTAAGAGAAGAAGAAGAGCTTTCCCTAAGGATTAGTGAAATGTTGGTCTGGTAGTTTTCTTCCCGGTGAGCAGTTAGTTACCCAAGATTTAAAACTGGAAGAGATATAAACATTCCAAGAAATGGATTTCCAGAAATAAAGAACACACATCTAGGATTATGGCCCTGGCTCTTGAACTATCTGTATCAGCATTTCTCCTTGGGAACAAAGTAGAAGATGGGCAGAAAAGTCAAAACACAATATTGTACACTCCTAGAGTCAGATAGTTGGGCAGCTATCCTTTGTCCTTAATCAGGTCTAATAATAATGGTTGTTTACTGAATTTCTATGCAACGTGACAGACACTGTTCTAAATACTATTCATATGCTATCTGATTTATGTATCGTAAAAATTCAGTGGGAAAGTTTTATTATATTTTATAAGTAGCAAAATTAAGGGTCAAAGAGGCAAAATGAATTTCATGAAGTCATGCCTGGTAATGAGGGGAGTCAAGATTTTGATCAAGAACTTAATGACTCCTGAACAAATTTTTTTTTTACTAAACCACACTGACTGAGGCTCTTCCCATACTTCAGCCTCCAAATAGGAACACTTGAATAGAGTTTTGGATTGCCATTTATTTTTAATTTTTTTAACATTTTTATTGGAGTATAATTGCCTTACAATGGTGTGTTAGTTTCTGCTTTATAACAAAGTGAATCAGCTATACATATACATATATCGGATTACCATTTATTAAAGCACAAAACAAAACAAGAACAAAAACAGAGAAAGGAAAGGAATTTATAAGAACAAGAAAATTAATCAAGGGACTAAATTAAATTCCACTATTAGACAAATCATAGAAGATTTTTGCTTTGGAAATATGCAGATAGAATGAAAGATGGGTTAAGTCTCTAGAATTACAAAGGATATTGTTATGATTACATAGACATACATAAAAATACCAGAATTCTCTAACAGCATTTTTCCTTATAAATCATGAAAAAGGCCATTTTAAAATAAGTCTATTGAAAGAATCTTTACACAGTAGGTAGGAAAGCTTATGGATTTCCACACCACCAAATATTACACAGAATAAAGGGTTAAGTTAAATTCCTAGTTGAAAGACAAAAACAGATCATTAAGAATATATTCGTGGTACCATCCTAACTTTACTAGTATGTAAAGTATTCTGGGCAAAATTACCAAGAAATAGAATCATAGAAAGGATGGGCCATTGGCCTGATTAGTATGGCAAGTCTTCTGCACTAAAGTATCTATTATTATGACTAGTTGTCAGTGCCTAATTTACTTGGATTTTCTCTTTTCAATCCTTTACCTCATTATATAAAAAATGTATAATTTCTACTACAAAGGTAGAGACTAACCTTTTAAAGCTGCATTCCAAATTACTATGATGAATAAAAGTGTTTAATAATTGTAATAACTTTGTAACCCCTTGACAATCTTACAGATAATTATTATTTTAGACTATAAATACTACCTCCAAAAAGGCAAACTGTCATCTACTTTGAATCATGTAATTGTCAGTCTTCTGTTCAAAATTCTAAACCATAGCAACAGGAATTTACTTACCATTTTAAGGAATGCAGGTAAGAAACTAGGGAATAATTAGCTAAGAATCGAATAGGCAGAAATTTAAAGACGTTTTAAACATTTAATATGAATTCATTATGTAGTTTGCTTGCATTTATATTTATATACATATACATTATATATATGTATATAAATGTAAGTGTTCCATATATAAAAATATGTTTTCCATATAGGCATAAACATATGTGTATTCTATATATACTGTATTCTGTATATTTGTACTGATTCTGTACACACACATATATACATACATACATATATATATGAAAATGGAGTGGAAATCCATAGCCATTACCTTTAAAATTGTTAGAGATGAAACGTGAAATCATTCCTCTAACCATCTTGTTTTAGGGACATAAATCACATCAATATGCCTGTTTCCAGGGGAAAAAAATGGAGATTTGATTTATTTTAGATCTATGTCCAGAAATTCAGCAGTACCTCAGTATCACTTTGATCCATAAGACTTTTCATAATAACCTTTATACAGTGACATCTGCCAACAGGAACATTCTTTATGTTATTAACATTTTTGTTATTATTATTTATGAAAAACCCTAAATACAAATACAAGGGAAGTACAAAAATTATATTCAAGGAAAAATAATCTGAATCATTCTAAATTTGAACTTACTTTATGACATTGTGATAATTTTAGGATATCTTTTCAAGAAATCTAGTAATTTTGTCTCTTGCGAGCAACACTTTTGTGAAAGATTGAAGTTCAATTGTTTGATCTAAAGCTTGTCATAAATCAACATATGTATTTGGTAGAGTATTTCAGGGTCCAATTATGAAAGTGTCAGGGGAAAAACATATTGGTTATTTAGATATCACGTAGACACAGCCCCATTAATATAGTCTACTCTGTTAAAATACAAACAAACAACAGTAAAACTCATCAAATTCGTTATTACTTTTACATGCAGAAGACTGGTAATTTGAATGAGGAGAGGTAAAGACTTACATTCCCAAAGTGCGTTCTGAGAACCACTTGTCTAAATCTCTCACCTGAATCCTGGCTGCAGAATCTAAAATGTGAGCAATGAACTGCGTGAATACTCTGATGGTGCCTCACAGGAGATGTTGTTGCTGCCTTGGATCTGGCCTGGACTCTAGAATTTCTCAGAGCAAAGCATGTGTGTATGCTTCCCATTGGGATATGCAGGAAAGAGGGTTATCACTTAGATTCTGTTCAAGAAAGTAGCTTGGTGAGAAGGATGGGAAGTGGACAGCTGGATTCCTAGGAAGATGTGGAAGGCATAAAGCCAGATGTGAAAATCTTAATCTAGTAAAAAAGATTTTAATCGTCAAAAAAGACTAGCGATTTTGAATACAGCTGGTGGCTGTCACTTGAATTTAGGTCTTTGAGATGAAAATGAACGTAAGGGAAAAAAATGTAAAGCTCATTTTGTAAAAGCTTGGATCACAAGCAGCACTGCCTTGAGCCCCTCTAGTGGGCACTGGCACTAAGGGGAAAAATATTACTTCTCTTCCTTGTTACATCCCTTTGATATAGTTGTCATACTGTTTTGGAACCATGAGTGCTTGAATGGTGGGACAAGTGAGAGACAGAAGCAGGGGCATGGAACACAGAAAGATATACCTGGAAGAGTAGAGATAGCACTCTTGCACCTGGTGAAGAAGCTACAGCTGTTTGGTGAAGAAGTTGAACTTTTGGCATCAGCGATTTCCAAATGGGTGTGAATGCCCTGGAGACCAGAAAGCAGCAGGCTTTCTCACGGTAACTTTGAGGACTCATAAAAGAGCTGTAGAAACTGCAACATTCAATGGAGTAGAAGTGGGCTCGAGAGGGAAAAAGCAGCTATATCTAACACAGTGGTAAAACCATGATCATCCCACTGGAGATGGCTAGGTTTGGTGATATGTGCAACGACATACACAAATATCGACTCTTAGAAACAGAAAATGGCTCCAGTAGAGAAGAAGCTGTTGCCCCAATGGAAGTAGGCTTCATCATAAGCACATGTAGAAGCCAGAAGATTCCCCAAAGTTCTTGAAATCTTGGCAGGCAATGGACTGTGTGCTGGGGTGGGCAGTGGAAACTGAATTCGTGTATTTGCAGGTAGCAGCACAATCCAGGAGATTCTGAGTTATGCTAATGAAAATAATTTACACCCATAGGCAAGCAGGAACTAGGGAAAATTAACATACTAGCATTTAAACAACTAAGAATCTAATTTCTCAAAGTTTTCTCTCAATTTTATTGAGTAAAAAGGGCAATTTTTCCTAGGAAAATCCTAAATTAAAGTGGGCCAAACTTATTTTGCATTGAACTAGGTTTCCTCAAAGCATAAAGAGAAATTGCATGAAAATGTAGATGATACCTATTATTATTTAAACATATCATTTTGATAGCTGGATAGTATCGAATGAACATTACACAGTTTATACACATTCCTAATTGTACATTAAAGTCATTTCTAAATTTGAATATCGTGAATAATGCCTCATTAAATATATTTTTTGCCTAATGCTTTCCACCCCTCCACTGCCCCCAGATAATTTCCTTTTGTCAGAATCCAGGAAGTGGAATTGCTATGTCATTTAACATATATTACAAAATTATTTTTTAAATTGCTTATACAAATGGCAAATGAAGTTAAAAAATACACATTTACTTCTCTTTTATCAACATAAAGTGTTCCTTAATATTTCCTAAATTGAAGGGGAAAATGTATGTTTCACTCTTGGCTAAATTGGCATTTCTTTACTTTCTAATAAGTATTATGATTTTTCAAGTTAGTTATTTGTTAGTTATGATGACTTTATTGATATTTTTCACCATTAACATTTTGAAGTTTTAGTGTTGCATGTAAATTTGAACTAGTTAATTTTTAATTGTCTACTTTATATGTGCAGCAAATATTTCTCAAACATATTAATTTTACTTTATAATAAAGAGATGGATATTTTCTATTGCAGTTGTGCTTAAATTTTTCAATCTTTTATTTGTGTTTTTCCCCATTGTTTCTGAACTTAGAACATTGCTTTCCATCAACTCCACCCAGATTAAAAGATATTCATATTAGTTTTCTTCTGTTTTTATAAATATGTAAATATTCAACGTACTTGAAGTTTGTTTTGATGTAGTATGTGAAATAATGGCTGTACTGTTTTTTTTTACAATTTGCGAAGCAATCATTTAGATGTTATTTATTGAATAATATATTCCTTGCTCTCTGAACTGTTAATAAGTCTCTATACATTTATTTTTAACAGTTATTATTAATCAATAGCACAGATAGGGGTGGGGAGAATATAATCTTATTGAGAAATAAGAATACATACAGTAGTCAAGAAAAGAATACTTTGAACACAAACTACAAAGGAAGATTTGAGTAGAAAGTTCAGCTAAGTTTGAGACAGCTTTCCATTTAATTAAAATAAATAATAAATCCTTAAATTCCCAAGTTGTAATAGAAGCATCCTGCAATCTCTGCTAAATTCTCTAGTAAAACTTCATTAAGATAAGCATAGGGGAGCACACTCATGCACACAATACTGAAAAGTGACGCAGTTATAGCAGAGTGTGTGGGGGGCAATTTCCACTAAAACTGAAGATCTACCATTCAGGAGGAAAATTACAGTGTAATTGAAAAAATGTTTAAATGATAATTCCAAAACCCCTGAAATGCAGAACTGATCCTCTTGAAATGTGTCAAAGAGTCAGACTTTGGCATAGGCAGGAATACAATAACAGGTGACATCACAGACCAGAGCAGAAATGGAAGCACATTATAATAAATGGTTTTAGGCCAATTGTTCATCCTGATAACAAATATCAAATAAATCAATATAAATTTATTAATTTTATACAAAACTTAAAAAACAGATGAAAATAGAAATAAATGTCTATAAAATATCTGGATGAATAAGGACATCCAAGCTTAAAACCTATGGAATGTAGCAAATCGAAAATGTTTTATAAATAGGACTATGTAGTAATAAGTCAAAAATAAAATGAGAGAAGTTTTCATAACAAATGTGTCAAAAATATTACTAGAGTCACTGTCCTCTCTTGTTTATTCAGGGTTATAACAACCATTTAATGAGTCCCCAGAAGTGTCAGATGTTGGGCTAATTACTGTGTTGTAGAAAACACACACTCCCCTGTACTGGTGGAGCTTAGAATGTTTGCAGGAAAGGCAAATAAATATTACACAAAGAGGTATTTAAGTTAAATCTTGGTCAGTGCTACTAAGCAGAAGTACAGGAAATGTTTCAAAAACACATAACAGGAAAGATTTTCATGAACAAGTGACATGTTTCAGCTGAGCCCTGGAGAGTATTAAAAAAGTGAAAGGGGTAAAGGGAGATATTCCAGGCAGGAGGAGCAGACTCTAAGATGTCCCCAGAGTGTAAGGAGTTTCAAATAGTTTATTTCCTTCTGAAAGAAGACCAGAGTGGGAAATAGGAGATTGAATAGATATGAAGACCAGATCACAAGGGCCTGCATTAAGTAGTTTACTAAGAGCAAGCCAAAGTCACTGAAACATTTTAAGCAGAGAGCAAGGCCATATTTGAATTTTGAAAATCTCATTTGGACTCTTGCATGAAAATGATATTGCCTGGGGCAAGAGTGACTATAGAGCACAGTAGAGGGAGAAGTAGTGCTATGGATCGCTCCCAAGTGTCTCTCATCAGCAGCAGAGTGTTGGCTAGTAACACTTACTGACATGGGGAATACCAGGAGGAGATAGGGTTTAAAGAAAGAATATTCATACGAACTGAAAATGTCCAATTTGAGATACCTGAAAATCATAAGTGTATATTAAGTGAAAAACATCCAAATAATTATATAGTATAATTTCAACTTAGTAAAAAAATGCACAGATAAAAAGTTATAAGAAATCATACCAAAGTAGAAATATCGTTAATTCGAATTATGAGATTTGGGATACTTGTTAAAGTACCCCAGATACTTAAAACCTTATTATTTTGAAATTTAAAACAGTTTTAACAAAGAGTGTGCTTATTTTTAAATCCTTCATATTTAGTGTTTTACTTTTTTCAGACATATTATCTAATTTAAAGACACTTCAGAGCCTTCTTTCTGCATAGGTTCACAAGGCAAATATGCTAATGCTGATTCTGTTGTGCACATTAGGTAGGAGACACTGAGTACCACCGTCATAAACCAAATTTCATGGAAGTTAGTTACCTCTTTGTGAATCACTATTCAACATCTTTTTAGCAACTGCATTAATCATGTCAGAAGCAACTGAACATGTATGTCATGATATTTGAAATAACCTGTACAGTGTTAAACAATTCCTAGTCTATTTTAAAAGTGAAACCTCCTGAAATGATCCACTGCATTTCCCAGTGGGTTTGGTAAAAATTTGTGAATGCTTTGTAACCAATTCTATTTGAACTTCTATTATACTTTCCTAATGTTCAATTTTTATTTTAAAGCTAGGCTTTATGTTTTTCCATTTTTAAAAAGAGCAGTTCACCAACAAAAATCTCATCATAAACCAAGCTTTTTTTTTGCCAAGAGAAACTCTTTAATAACTCAACTGGTGGGCAGTTTTTGAGTTATGGGTCCTTCACAGTGATGATAAAAACTATAACCTTCAGACTGATCTGGTGAGGTATATTAATGGTATATTCAACTTGACATTATGACCAGTATGGCCCTCAGGAGTTGGCCTGTAAATGCCAGGAGCTGTCAAAGAGTTAAAGACTTTGTTTCTTACAGGCTATAGTCACTACATCTTATTCTTTGTCCTCTTACTGGTTGATGTTTCAGACGTATTCCCTGGATACACATTTATTGCATACATATAGTTTAAAGGCAAAGTGCTGGATATTATCCTCATTCCTGCCTTCAGGGATCTTATATTTTAATTGCCAAAATAAGACGTTCAGAAAAGTGACTGTAATATGTAATTCAATGTGTTATACAAGCTAAAGAAAGTAATATGGAAAGTTTGAGAAGGTATTTCCAAAGTAGCATAGGATTTCATACAAGTAAAATAAAACAATACAGTTTGTTACTATACTAATATAAAAATTTAAAACATGAAACATGAGAGTCTAGAATCCTGAAAGAATTAATCAGGGATTGCCTGAACAAAATCCTTGAAGGAAGTTTCTATACTATAGAATTAAGGCCAGAAGTCTATGTCTGCCCAGGAAGAGAATTAATTTAATGTCTTTCGTCCTTGTTGTTTTCCCACTGCGGCTTCCCTGGGTGAAGGTAAAGACAGTGAGAGATTCTCGGAACTAACTGTCACAATTCCTGTCCAAAAGTTAGCTCACACCAGCGACCAAAAGAAATATCAGCATTTTCCAAGTCTTGGTTCCCTGGTATTTTTTTCTTGACATTTCCTTCTTGATGTCTTGCTTGTCAAGAAGCAAAGCACATGAAACTACTTGAATATGTAACTGTATTAACTTGACCAGATTCAGTAAGACAAACCCAAGTTCTATGTGTAGTCCCCAAAAGCACCTTCTATTTGCAAACTAAATTTAACCCTATGATGCATAAACTCAGATTCTCTACTTTTTAATTTTATGCTTTGACTGTCTCACAAGGTCATATTCTTTCTCACTCTTTCCTTCAGAGTAGAGCTAGCTGGACCAGCTATGACTTAGCACCCAGTTTCTGGTTACTTTATTTGTATGTGATGTTTCTCATTATAAAGTGAGAATCTCATTCTCAGAGCCTTTGCCATGTTATTAAATTCTACTTGGCTAAACTCCTATTGTGTTCTTGTCATTTCTTAAGTTGTTTGGTAAATATTTAGAGTTTACCCTCTTATCATTGTTTATATTTGATCAACAGCTTTACTGCCAAAAATTATATCCTTAATTTTAAGCATACTGAATTAATTTATTTCTAAAATTACATCAACCCCCTGCTCCGTAAAATAAATTTTCTCCATTTAAATCCCCCATTGTTAATATAGCACAGTTAATAGTCTTCCACTTTTATATGTTTTCCTAAATTTTCATCTCCCCATAAAAAGAGCCATGTCCTTTTTAAAATTTCTGTTCTTTATGCAATTATTTTCTTACATTTTGTTCCCTCCACAAGATAATTCTAAAAAAAAATTATACATACCATTATTAAATTACATAACAATAGTATTTTTTTCTTACTAAGGGTATCGTTCAGTCAATTGTGAATCTGGAAGCATATTTTGAACATTGTTGGTAGCTTTCACCTCTTCCTTGTTCCACTGTGTAAGGGTGATCATATTCTTCCACCATTTCTTCACTTTGTAGTTTATCAGCAGCTGTACTATAACTTTATGTTTTTTTTTATATTATGCACCAACAAACTAGCTAGTTAGCAACTTGCTATAACCCCTGTGTTCTTCCCATCTAATTTCTCTAACTGATTCTCAAAGGAGGAACCCATCTATCCCAAGGGAACCTTTCTGTGTACTCCACTAGACCAAGAGCATTCATATTGCTGTTATATGTGTGTACATCAGGACTCTCTCTATTTGTCAGAATCAATATTCCCAAGACGGATAAAGACCTAGCTACAATCTGACAACTCTGATAATTGCACCTGAAACTAGGTTGCAAATAGTGCAGATCCACTCTAAGCTTATGTATCTATTAACATGGAATTGTAGCTGACAACCTGATATGTGAGTCATATTATTTCTATTCTAGATGGGATTTCCCAAAATCAGTTACTTAGGTAACTGACAAATAAGTTGTAAAAGTAATTCACCATGTGGAACTACCAGAAGATTTTAGTGTAGCTACAGAAAATATGACAAAGTCTAAGCACACTACTTAACAACTTCACCGTGTACTCCTACTTCAAAACTATCAAGTACTGAAAGCTTTATAAGTTGAAGATGTACTCTTTGTTTGCATTTCCATTATCATTACAAAAACTAGCAATATACATTTACCAAGTGCTCTAATGGGAAGAAAATGAGATTTCACTAAATCCACATTGTTGATACTGAGGGATCGCAATTATCATGGGAGAAAGAACTGTTCGGTTACCTACTTGTAAGATAGCAAGACTGAGTACAGAATTGTAATTCATTCCACAAGCAGGCTTCCTACTAGAGTATATGTATTAGGTTTATCTGAAAACCAAGTGTATGATGGATAGAAAAATAGCAAAAGAAATTGAGTACAGCTCAACTGTAATTATACAAAATACCATGTAAAATTCTGCGAAATATAATTCTGGTGAGGTGATAAAAGAGCAAAAAAGATGACTTTTAAAACTTAAGCTATTAAAAATGCAGCAGAATTAAAGGCACTTGATAAAATGTGCATACACACAAATGTATATATTCGCTGGTTGGGTTCCCTTGAAAGAAGACTGGACAAAATTTAGCATGTAAGAAAGACATTTATTAATGAGTGCCATTGGGACCAAAATGTGTGGAAGGGAAGGGAGGAAGGATTGGGCAGAAGGAAGTGGATGTTGTGGTGCCCTGCCTAAGTTCCTGCTTCAGGACCAGGAATTCATTCCCACAGCTGATTAGAGTGCTGGATGCTGATAAGATACAGCACTTTTCTTTTCTGTGATTGCCCTTGGCCTAAGGGAGCTCCCTCACCCCTTAGCCAAACCCACCATTAACTCTGAAACTGGGATAGCCTTTCAGAGCTGCGTTTTACTCCACCATAATCTGTCATTGGATGCAGGCTGCCACAGAAAGAGACATGGCCTTGGATGAGACAGTTTTCTTCATCTGAGGAAATCCTCAAAGATGATTAAAAACTAAAAATAATACTATGACCACTCTTCCAGCAGCTTGGAAAATAGTCCCTTCATTCCTGTAACGGGATCTAGAAAGTGCACTGGATCTAGGATCACCCACAAAATGTTTAAAGCATGGTAGTGAGACCTTTAAATAATTGCAAACATCACCATCCCCAACTGATGTTTCACAAATTCTTATTTGATTTGTGTAAAATACTCCCAAAAGTAACTTTTATATAATATATGTTTTTCAATAATAAATTGAGAATTGACACTTGAAATGAAGATTTTCCCTGAGGAGATTTATTGGACAATGCTCTGGGGAACCCCATAGAAGGGAGTGAGGGGAGATATGGAGCTGAAATGTTCCGAGTTATCCCCAGTTTAACTAGAGGACCAAGCCTTCGTATCCTGCATCAGTTAATCATTGTATGTGGACTGCCCCTTGGGAAGGGAAACACCTCAGGTGAGGTAGTTCCTTTAATCAAAGGAATTCTCACTAAGCGATGATGTGTATTCTGGCAGCAGCAAGCATTACAGGCAGCCTGTGGGAATGAGTTCCTTAGTCCTAGAAGGAGACTCTGTGCATCACCCACAACAGTAAATTTGATTAACTGTATTATTTGAAAATATCATCAAAAACTTACACCAGCTTTTCTTTAAGGAAAACTAGTAATATCCTATCTTACATATAGCACTGTTATTTTCCTTAAACTTATCACTTTTGTAGACTGTTATTTATTTCTTTTTATACATCATAATCTTTATATATATATATTCAGGAAGGAATAAGGAAAACAAACTATTAATAAAGCTCTTCAGAAACATATCTCAGCAAGTGTCCTTCAACAAGAAGTGTCATATAATCGAGAATATTTAATGTACAATATGTGTCCATTTCATCTTTCAGATATGTGAAAGTAGGGTTGAGTAAGATAGAGAGGATGGTGGATAAAAATCTTACTTCTTATATTCTAAGACTGCTGGGATTGAAATTCTTGTGAAAATCTCTTTTTACAAAGTGACACAGTAATCCATGCTTTACATTTCTCTTCTGTGTCCAATAATGAAAACAGTATTTTTAATTAAGTATGCAATGCATAGAACTTTACAGTTTTCATGACATATAATTTATTCAGTTATAGATTAATAATTTATATATTGTGCTTCTGTGTTAGCTTGGGCTACCGGAACAAAATACCACAGACTGCGTGGCTTAAACAACAGAAGTTTATTTTTTCAGAGTTATGGGGGCTGGAAGCCTGAAATCAGGGTGCCAGCAGGGTCAGGCTCTGGTGAGGACTCTCTTCCTGTCTTGCAGATGGCCATCTTCTTGCTCTGTGCTTACCTGGCGTTTCCTCTGCCTGTGCATGGAGAGAGAGATCCCTCTTTATTCCTCTTCTTATAGGGCCATCAACCTTATTGGATTCGGACTTACTTATACGTAATTACCTTAATTAACCTCATTTAACCTTAATTACCTCCTAAAAACCCTATCTGCAAAATATGGCCATATTGGGGGTTAGGGATTCAACCTATGAATTTGGGGGGCACAAATTCAGTCCCTGGCAGCTTCAAAAAGGAGGTTACCTCTCCCCTCTTTTTGATGTTTACCTTCAGGCATTTAATTACCTCCAGTGCTCTAAGTCTAGTATTTCTAGTACAGTCCTTCCCCTAAAAATCTGTAAGGCATAATTCTCAAGTAACATCAAATTATTAGAAAACATGTGGGGATTTTTGCTTTTGCACAGCAAAGGAAACCATAAACAAGATGAAAAGACAACCTTCAGAATGGGAGAAAATAGTTGCAAATGAAGCAACTGACAAAGGATTAATCTCCAAAATATACAAACAGCTCATGTAGCTCAATGTCAAAAAAACAAACAACCCAATCAAAAAATGGGTGGAAGACCTAAATAGACATTTCTCCAAAGAACACATACAGATGGACAACAAATACCTGAAAAGATGCCCAACGTTACTAATTATTAGAGAAGTTCAAATTAAAACTACAATGAGGTATCACCTCATACCAGTCAGAATGGGCATCATCAGAAAATCTACAAAGAATAAATCCTGAGAGGGTGTGGAGAAAAGGGAACCGTCTTGCACTGTTGGTGGGAATGTAAATTGATACAGCCACTATGGAGAACAGTATGGAGGTTCCATGAAAAACTAAAAATAGAACTACCATCTGACCCAGCAATCCCACTACTGGACATATACCCAGAGAAAACCATAATTCAAAAAGACACATTCACCCCAGTGTTCATTGCAGCACTATTACAATAGCCAGGTCATGGAAGCAACCTAAATGTCCATTGACAGATGAATGGATAAAGGAGATGTGGTACTATATATATAATGGAATTTTACTCAGCCATATAAAGGAATGAAACTGGGTCATTTGTAGAGATGTGGATGGACCTGGAAACTGTCATACAGAGTGAAGTAAGTCAGGAAGAGAAAAACAAATATTGTATATTAATGCCTATATGTGGAGTCTAGAAAAATGGTATAGATGTTCTTATTTGCAAAGCAGAAATAGAGACAGACATAGCGAACAAACGTATGGATACCAAGGGGGAAGGGGGAGTGATTAATTGGGAAATTGGGATTGACATATATACACTACTATGTATAAGATAGATAACTAATGAGAACCTACTACATAGCACAGGGAACTCTACTCAGTTCTCTGTGGTTACCTAATTGGGAAGGAAATCCAAAAAAGAGGGGATATATGTACATGTATGGCTGTTTCACTTTGCTGTACAACAGAAACTGACACAGTAGTATAAAGCAACTATACTCCAGTAAAAAAAATAATAAAATAAAATATTTATGATGCTGAAAAAAGAAAAAAAGGAAAGAATGTAGGAATTTTAAATGCTATATATAGTAAGTTAAAATAGAATTTACATCTATAGCAAGTCATATGGAACTTTGGACCAAAAGAGGAAAATTATGACATTTATGGTTCATGATTTCTGACAAAACATATTGAATGTTTTAATTTTTTTAGAGACAGTTTTATAAGGTGTATTTTTTCTGTTTAATTTTAGTTAAGTTTATCTCTTTCTGATGTCTGGTTTTGTTGCTATGATTATTTTCTTTTTAGCTATAATTATGTTTTATAGTTTAACTACCTTGACCACTATTTGCTGCTAACATTCCAAACATACAATTTTGTACTTAAAAACACTTCAAACATAGTTTGTCTTATGGATACGTCATAATTCAGAAATAAGAGATACTAAATTTTCCAACTAACTAAGCGAAAGTCATGATGTAAAATCACAGTGTGAACTTTCTTCTTATCATTTAGGAATGTTAAATCTATCACTATTTCTAGTACTAACAAATATGTAGGAACATGCATTTGAAAGGTATAAAGATTAATAAAAGTTCATCTTTTTATTCCAGGTATCCTAAAATTGAGTTATAAAAGTTGTTGTAAATTATGACTCTGAAATGGAAGAAATCACTGACGTATGCTAAGGTAATTACCACCTGTAACTCAGGGTAGTGTTTCCTAAATGCACTGTGCATGTCTTTTACTGCTCCTGCACATAACTAAGTCACTTTTAACATAAAAGTTAATAAATCACATCATTGAGAATGTACTAAAAACTCTTTAACATGGAAACAATTACACATGATTAATGGGTGAAGCAAGTCTTCCAAGTAGAAAGAAGGTTGTACTGCTTGAAAAGGCATCAGGGTAAGAGGGAAAGTCTAAAGGTTGTCTGGTAGCTAGAGCTTAGGGAGGTTTCTGGAAGTGGTATATAGCTCCTCTGATAAGATTTGTAAGAGAGCTATGGAGTTTCCAGGTCATTCACTAAGAAACAAATTAAATGCAATAATCCTGTGAAGAATTTGATAAACTAGAGGTAGGGTAGGGTTATAAAGTTATAATTAGTGGATTCCATTGTCAGTCAGACTTCCCCACAATAGGGTAGTCATGGTGACAACTGACCATGTTTTCACACCACATAGATCAGGACACTGCCCTCTTTCACTGAGAATTTTGAATATCTCCTAACAATAAAGGAAACTGTACATAATATGGCGCTGGTAGCTAAATACAAGCATCCTTTCTACACAATATTTGTCAGATTAACGTAGTTCCAATTTAGCTGTCAGTAAAATTTCTTATGTTTCCTGTGGTTATGGGCCAGCCTCTGTCTTATGCTAATTACTTGGCTGTAGTCACTGCCTCTCAAATGTACACAAACATTTTCCTCATACCTCTCTTTCTTTTGTTGGATGGCAGACTGCTGCAATGACCTACTGTCTTCTCACATAGTTTAGCAGGGAAGGGAGTCATTTTGCTGTCTGGAGTTAGAGGTTACACAAAGGATGGATACACTAGACTAACAAACACATTTCAGCTCAGGGCTCCACCAGAAGCTAAATGAGACCTTTATTTTTTTTTTTCAAGACAAAACGAAGCTCAGGCCCCACAGCTGCTCCATAAAATATAGTTTTTAAAAAATCACTAGAATGTGAATAAATACTATATGAAACAAACAGTCATTTATGGTCCATTTTGGGGATATGTTATGTGGCTTGGGTTAAAGTAACTTGAGAGCAATGAATCTACCCCCAAATTATCAAAAAGTATCTTTTATATATAAAGTGTATATACAGTTTTTGCTATACTGAATGTACCTTGTGTCTGTGGTAATTGTATTGTATATAATGGTACCACAGCGGGTGTTGATTGTATAGCTTTGCTAAGGGCTGCATATAAATACCTTGCATGCATAAGAGGTTTAAAGAAATATCCCCGGTAACTGGGTGCACCCATCAGCATTTATTTTTAATAAAGGCAATACTTCTAAATGTAGAGGAAAAATGTCAATAATTGAAGTCTAACTTAGATTCTTGTCTGGAATTTACCTTCTTATATATATAGTAAATGTACAATAATGTAATTTTTGCCACCTCAAAATTTAAAAAATTGAAGTCTCCGGAATTGTCCTGAACTTTAGAATAATTTCCATCACCCCTGCAAAGCTTTTTGTATTGTTTGATTCAAGCAATTGTAGCTGTACAAACTCTGGTAAAACTTTAGCACCAAAATATTCTACTCACAAAAAACACATCATTTTTTTCAGTTTAAGGAGCACAGGAAATAAGCTTAAACAAAGAAAGAGGGACTTATGAACACTTAAAATGGTTCTGCTAAAATGTTAGAACACCAAATGCCTCAAAAATCTCAGATTATTATTTCTGACACATAGGAGCTAGGCACAGAGAGAGAGAGCCTAGGTCACAGTATTCTTATGTTCCTCAAATAAAATGCCTAAATGACTAGATGGACATTGCAACACAAATCACAGATATTGTCCCCTTAGTTTCTATCAGCATTTTGCAACTCTACATTAGCCAAGACAAAGAGTAGTTCTTTGTTAGTGAAAGGACTTATAGCACATTCCTGAGTTCCTAACACCATAGAGCAATAACAAATATAACATGATACTACAATCATAAGGCAACATTAAATAAATAGGAACTTACTTATCCAAGTTCTGTCTTTATAATTAAGCCTATATGGGTGTTACACAAATTCCCATATGTTTCCATTAGTTAAAATGTTTGAAAACTTTTTAACTGAAAATATCTATATAACCATTGGATATGAGAAAAGAAAATTTAGTTTCATTTGCTAAAATTTGAGAAAAATTTTACTATGGAGTTTGATGATTCCCTTTATTTACACAAAGATGGCTCTAAAAATGTTTTTTTCTAAAATTTATCTGCTGTCAAAATACAACGGGTTGTTACCATTTAGTCATTCAAAGCCTCACCCTAGACTGAAATTTAAAATCACACTGGTTCCTCATTCTCTCTCACCCCCTCCCACATTCAATTCATCAGATCTTGCAGATAGTAATTCCTAAATATCTCAGGATCTGTTGTCTCCTCCTCAAATATTGAGGCCTTGATTCCAGTCTCCCATCACCAAACTCCCCTCTGCAGATAACCTTCCTTCAGAAGGTACTCTACTTCTTTGAGATAGCTTGGAAAAAATTATGGATGTTTTTTCATCATACCTATACCAAACTGTCTAAAGTTCTCTGATCACACAAAATTATTTTGCATTGCCCTACCTCATAAACTGTTATTTAGCAATTAAAACCCAATGAAGACCTTACCCATTCTTAGGAAGCTTTGACAGTTTCTACCATCCCTTTCACTTTTTATGTATATTTATTACTGTTTATATTCTGTGAACAATCAATTATTGGATTCTTACTTGGGAGTCAGTCTCAATTCTGATCACTGGGCAACCTCTGCTATGAATACATTTCAGTCCCATGAAAATCAAAAATGCACATAAATTCTCAATTATGACTCAATGTCAAAAATTCTATACTAAAATACCTAGAGGATGTTGTGTTGTGGGCTTATTTGTATATTCTTTCTCTCCCGCTGGACTAAGTCTTTTGAGGGCAGGAATTATGTCTTACTCATTTTTCATCCCCAGAACCAAGAATAATATCTGCATATAGTATGTGACAGTTATTCAATGCAAGCTGAATATTTTTGTTCTACAAGCCTTTAAAGCTGTTTCAAAGAAAGACTTACAAATAGGTTTTGAACTATGATGGCATTAATGAAACTAACAAAAAGGCTACCAAAGCTACTAGAGATATCCCTCATTTTTTAACACTTTGGGTTTTTAAAACCATACGAATGATAATTATGAGCTAACATTTGTTGAGAGCACACAATATTTCAGGCATTGCTATAAATATTTTACACATATTAACTTATCAACTTTTTGTTAACGCTCACAATTACTCTACAAGTTGAGTACCATTATTATCATTATCCTAGTTTTCCAGGAAACTGGAAACTGAGGCACAGAGAGTTCAATAATTTACCCAGATTCCCAAAGCTAGTTAGTAGAAGAGCCAGGTGTAGCCATGTTCTGATGTCTTTCTCAACTCTTTTGATGGTTTCTGCCTTGGGGCCACTGACACTGGTGCCAGATTTTTCTGATGAGTTGTTATCAATAGGCACTTTTCTCAGTGTGTAGGCCAAAATTTACATACAGCACATTTAAGATTATATGAACTTTCCATCAAAATATTTTGTCACAACGGTACCTTTATGTTTATATTAGCAAACTTCAGTGTTTAACAAAATTTTCGATGTGTTTTCTTTAATTTCCCTCTTGAAAAAGCATTATTAAACAAGTTTTACTACATTAACTGAATTAATATCAGTTTAGACAGGTGGCTGATACATTAAATGTTACAAATCTTTAAAACTTCACTGTTAATAAATTGAGTTTGCTTTATAAAAATGAGTATATTTGATTTGTTACCTTAGAGAAATTTTCTATATTTTAATCCAGTGTTGTATTTTCAAATGTTTTATATTGATTCTCTTTTCATCTCAGTGTCATGACCTTTTTAAAGCTCAAAATAATTTTTGGGTCCTATGAGTATAGGGATCTAAGCTTGGGAGTTGTGCAGAGCTTAGCCTAGTAAGCAGTTGCTTGCAAAGCTTGTCTTTTTAGTTCTTTTATCTCGGTATAAAAACCACAGTGGGATTATTGAATGGTTGAAAATTGGTGGCAATAAAAAATTAAGCATGAAAATACAGTTGCAGTAAAACCTTGTTTTAGATATGCAATAATATTTAAATGAATACTTTTTAGGTTAGTCATAATACATAACAAATAACTGAGCCAAATTTAGAAGGAAAAAAAAAAACAGGAAGAGAACTTTGTCTATTGAAGAACCATGGTTTTAATAAGCTCAGATTCTGATGGTACAGTATAATTCAATAGGCCATGGAGGCAAAATTAAAATGATATGGGTCATATGCTCAGATTTCCTGCCAAAAATGCTTTAAGTGCTGTAGAAATTAGGAATGATGCTTGGATAGTAGCTTCTTTCCTATCCTCTATTTTTTTTCTATTATCTTTCTTTCCCCATTATTGAATTTAAACCTCCCTTTTAATTTTTTAAGGAACTAAATATATATGTAGTTTCTTAAGGAAGATATAATAATTGTTATATTCAAGGGAAATAAACTAGTAAATAAGCACTGCAACCAATTCAAGGCTGCTCTCAGCAAAAGTGAGAGCCCGACAGTGTAATAAGTCCCATTTGCTCTTTGTTCCCCTAGGCACCCAGCACCTTTGCACTGGCTCCTCATGCCCAAGGGAGCCCTTCTACCCCATAGCCAATACACACACACATACACACACACATAAATATAGAACCCATCAAGAATTCTATTTTTAAGTAACATGAAATGCTTAGATATTTCTTGGCAGGCTCTCTTCCAAACACTGTATGTGTCCTTTGTCACAGTCTTTCTCTTTATTAAGGGCTATTTAGAAAATCTAACAAAATCCTGTTCTGTATTACCTGGTGCCATATTTTCATCCCTACTGTACAACAATGTAATGTGGAATTTAATTGAGTGCTTTAAGGAATAAAATATTAATGAAAGAATAGACCTTTTGGGGATCCTACAAGGTACATCTTTCTGCTATTTCTGCTCTTTTCTTTCTCTGTATGGGAGTTTCCTTAAATTCACCATTATTAACAAATATTTAATTTATTCTGTGGAAGTCATTGTGTTAAAAATCATGAAGGATGTAAGATGCTGACCACATGGAAAGTTCATAATGCCTAAAAATTGAAGATGGGTATATATTTGCGATATTGAAGAAGGATGGTCTATACAAAAATATAAAAGCAGGAACTGAGTGTGACAGGAAGAGCTGTTAGATAATTTCAAGATTTCACAATGTCGCTATTGATTCTTCACCATGTACATAACAATAACATATGAAAGAGAAAACAGAACAAAATAAAAGGGCCTCAAAGGTAGAGAAAATCTTACCGAACACAAAGAGAACATAATTGTAGAGCTGAAGCAGCTCTACCATACCGATGCAGGGTTCTGGCTGCTGGTAACCAGGAGTTTGACTGCTATGGGTAAAGGGACTAAATATGTTCAGGGCAAAACAACAGGCTCCGATCCTGGCTCACTGCTAAATTCAGGTTTTATGAGTGTAGTCTCCCTGTTCATGAGGGTAAGTACAAAAAAAGAATAGTGCTACTGGTCATATAACTGATACTACAGCTGCTGATCCACTGTGGTTCTATCTAGTCAGGAAAACATATCTGTAACCATGATACAAGGACAAAATCAAGTCTCTCGTTGGCTTGAAGACTGGCTATGCACTCTCACTGCAGAGAATAAGCCATATACTGTATGTATGACTGTCTGGGAGGGCATAGATAAAGGTAACTGTGATGGAGACAGCTTCTAAACAAGAAAAGAAGAATGCAGAAGGAGGGAGAGAAAGAATCACCCACAAAATAAATAGCAAATAAAATTCTAAAGTACATAAAGGATTCTAATGCTAAAAAGACCATTAAGAAATGGAAGATTAGAATATGAATTTTATTTCATAGGAAATAATTTTATAGACTATTTCAACAAAGATATTTCTTAAAGTATGTATGTCAGATTACCCAGGAAGCAGGCTATGAGGTGAAGATTTGCATGCAGGGATTTTACTAGAGGATGCTTTTGGGAATAACACTTCTGGGAGAGTTAAAAACATAGGTCCGGGCAAAGGGTAAGGTGAACTGTGATGCAGTTGCAAAAGAGGACTTGGTTAAACCCAAGGGGTGATATGGAGCTGAGATGGCAGGGTTAAGGTAAAATAAGAGAAGGAATGTCTCAGCATTAAAGGAGGAAGCAACATACACTACAGTCCTCCATTTAACGTGGATACCCCTTTCAGGACCGTGGTTGTTCTCATTTCCTGGGAAAACTAAGAGGAAGGCTAGAGGAGTGACCTACAGCCCTGGCTTCCACAGCTAAACTTAGAGAGAGTTACACTGACAATCATCATCTCCTTCCTCTATCACTCCTCCTAGATTTTCACCTTCAGCTACCATCCCTGTTGATCGAAGTCCCTTACTTGGTGCTGTACTCGACTAAGACCCTGAGGGTTCTAAGCTCTCATCATTGTATTCTTTTGCTATAGTTACTACATCTGCACATTTACCAAAATTGATCAAGGGCACACCAAGAAGGATCCAACTGAATCACTTAAGTCACATTTATATTCTTTCAGCTCTGTTCTGAATCAGCAACACTATCTCCCTCAGGGGATCAATGACCTCTGTCAGAATTGTGAGATTCTTTTTTCCTACTGATTTCTGGCATGAAGAGTCCAAAGAGACTAGGTAGTAGTCATTACTTAAAGTGTAGTTAGTTACTTTCTGTTTCCCCTGGTGGAAGCATTCACCTCTGGAAACAGACACCAACACATAGACCTGCAGAACCCAGGGTTTGGGGGAGGAGAAGCACAAATTCTCCAAGTAGCTTACTGAGAGTCATTATACTACTTATATCCTTTGGTTCTTGAACCTGTGTGTTTAGCTTATGAAGGATACAACACCATGTAATTGCTTTTTATTTATGGTATATCCAGTGTTGTATAGGATGGTGGTCTTTCTTAACAGGGTATCATCTCCAAGCTAGTGCCTCTGCTGTGCATCTGTCATTCTATCAGTCTAACAACTTTTGGGAGGTGAGTATGTGATAGGACAAATAGATAACCTTGGTCCTATACTCACTGGAGCATTTCTTTTGTAGTAAAGGGGGTTCTTTGGTTCAGAATGCCCTTGAATAATCCTCTGGCTCAGACCCTGAAGACAGAAGTCAAACCTCTGCTTAACATATGTGTTTATTTTGATTCCAGTCAAGATAAAGCATTGTTCCTTCCAAGGTGGAAGAAGTCCAAAGAAATAAATTACCACCAAAAAGCTGGTTGGTCTCTTTGAGGATAATGCCATATTGGGTCCTTGAAGTGGTTAATTTTGCCTGTCATCTTGACTTGGGTGCCAAGACTTTCGGTCAGACTTTATTCTGAGTGTGTCTGTGAGGGTGTTTCTAGATAAGCTCAACATTTGAATTGGTAGACTGCGTAAAGCACATCACCTTCCCTAATGTGGGTGAGCCTCATCCAGTAAATTGTAGACTTGAACAAAAAAGCTGAGTAAGAGAGAACTCCTGCTCTCAGACTGTTGAGCTGGGATATTAGTCTTTTCAGACCTTCAGACTCAGATAGAAACATCAGCTCTTCTTGGGTCTCAAGCCTGCCAGCTTTCAGACTGGACCTTTACATTGACTCTCCTAGACATTCAGCTTACTCCCTGTGGACTGTGGGACTTGTCAGCCTCCATAATTGTATGAGCCAATTCCTTATAATAAATCACTTTCTCTCTCTCTCTCTCTCTCTCTCTCTCATCTACCTATCTGTCTACATACACACATATACACACACACTTCTTATATACTTCCTATTGGTTCTGTTGTTGCTCTGGAGAACACTGACTAATACACGTCCTTAACATTGGTCATTGGCAGGTAGACCATTCAGCAATAGTGCCTTAGTGAATGGGAGCCCATGCTCTTGGGCCTATCCATAACTTTCCTTCATGTCATCATTGCTACTTCATATCATTTTCCTTCATATCATCCCTGGCCCATTGTGCCAAACTTGAAACAGCTGAAGACAAATTCTGACTGATGTCAACTAATCAAGACATTCTGACTACTTGTTATTTTAGTGCCTCTTCTACAGGAAATGCTCTATATTAACATGAGATTAATATATACTATGAACATGAGATATGGTAATCTTCAGACTTTGTGATTACCCCCATAGGTCTATCCATGCCTCATCCCCAACCCTTTTTTTTTCATTTTCTAGAATTTTATTTGAGTGGAATCATACAGTAAGTACTCTTTTTTGTCTATCTTCTTTCACTCATCATAATTATTTTGAGTTTCAGCTGTGTTGCTGCATATATAAATAGCTTATTCTTTTTTTTTTTCCTTTTTTTTTCAACCGTTTTTCTTCATTGTTTTCTTCTTTTTTTGTGAGAGGTCATCTGTTTTATTTCATCAATTACAAGGTTTTATGAAATCCCTTTACTTTGAAAATTTCTGCAGCCAATGGGGAATTTGAAGAATTCTCAAGAACGGCAGCAAAGTATGTGCCAAGACTGAGCAGAATGCTTAAAGATAGAATCAACTGAAACAGGTTATTTACTAGACATTATTAATGCAACTGCTATTTATCACGTCTGGTCTCTCTGATGCAAATTTAATTCCCACCCACATCTCCATGATAAGGGCATGAAATTCTAGTCCAGTTCTTCCAATCATTTTTTTAATTGTGGTAAAAAAAAAACAAACCACATAACATAAAATTTACCATCTTAACAATTTTCAAGTGTATAGCTCAATAATGATCAGTATATTCCCATGGTTGTACAACAGAACTCTAGAACTTTTTCATCTTGCAAAACTTAAACTCTATACCCATTAAACAACAATGCCCCACTTCCATTTCCACCTCCCCCCAATCCCCTTCTGTGAATATGACTATTTTAAATACCTCATATAAGTGAAATCATACATTATTTGTCTTTCTGTGACTGGCTTATTTTACTCAGAATCATGTCTTAAAGTTCATCTATATTGTAGCATGTGACAATAATATTAATTATTAATAATTAATAATATTCCATTGTGTGTATATACCACATTTTCTTTATTCATCCATCAATGGACACTTGAGTTGCTTCCACCTCTTGGCTATTATGAATAAAGCTGCTGCAAACATGGGTGTACAACTATCTCCTAGAGATTCTGATTTTAATTCTTTTGAATATATACCCAGAAGTGGGATTTCTAGATCATATGGCAGTTCTATTTTTAATTTTGGGGAGAACTGCCATACTGTTTTCCATAGTAGTTGCACAACTTTACAATCCTACCAAGAGTTCAAAAAGATTCTAATTTCTCCACATCCTTGCCAACACACATTACTTTCTGGATTTTTTTGTTTGCTTGTTTTGTTTTTTTTGATAGTAGCTGTTATGGACTAAATGGTGTCTCCCAAATTTGTAAGTGGAATATCTAACCCCCAGTACCTCAGAGTATGACTTTATTTGGAGACAGAGCCTTTAAAGAGGTGATTTAGTAAAAATGAATCTGTTGGGGGTAGGCCCTAATTCAATCTGACTGGAATCCTTATAAAATGAAGAAATTTAGAAGCAAAGAGAGACACCTGGGTGGGGGGTGCATGTGCACAGGAGGGAAGGCCGTGAGGGGACACAGCAAGAAGGCAGTTATCTGCAAGCCAAAGAAAGAAGCCTCATGAGAAATCAAACCTGTCAATTCCATGTTCTTAGACGTCTAGCCTCCAGAATTGTGAGAAAATAAATTACTTTTGTTTAAGCTACCAACTCTGTGATATTTGCTATGGATGCCCTAACAAATTCGTACAGCAGCCAGCCTAACGGGCATGAGGTGATATCTTATTATAGTTTTGATTTGCATTCTTCTAATGATTAGCAATTTTGAGCATCTTTTCATATACTTGTTGGCCATTTGTATATCATCTTTGAAGAAATGTCTATTCAGCTCCATTGTCCATTTTTTTAAATCAGATTACATGTTTTGCTATTGCTGTTGAGTTGTAAGAGTTTTTATATAATCTGGATAACTCTTTATCAGATACACTATTTGCAAATATTTTTCCTGTCCTGCAGTCCATGATCTTTTATATTTTCTCCTTCCAATCCTCTGCCTGAATCGCCAAGTCATGTGCCACTGTCCATGAGTTTATATGTAAATTTAACCTTGGGCCAAGTTTTACCTTTCACCCAAAGTTGGGTGATCAATGTTTGGGGCTATAGAATACCAGCAACCCATTTCCATCTTGTACTCACATACCAGCGTGACTCATTCATGATCCAAGCTTGGCTTTATTCCTTCCGTCAGCTGGGTGAAGAAACCCCTTCATGTGGTCTTAGATGTGAGCTGAGGGAGATGCATTTGCCTACCTGCCCTTAAAGCCTATTTGTGCCCTCTGGATCTGCTCAAGCCTAATCCTAGAATTATAACTTCTATCATTTGATAAATTGTTCCTTGCTCTGCTTAGACTTGTGACTTTTTAATATCTGGATTCAGTCATTTATGTTCCACAGTAAGAGCCTCAGTCTCTACCAGGGGTCATTAGCATGGTGGTGACTATTTCTCAAATAGTGTATAATTTTCTGCTTTAGTTAGCTTCACTTTGCTCCAGAAACCTAGATGTCTACACTGAGATTCTCCCACTAGGACTTGCCATAAACTCTTCATGGTATCTTATTCCACACACATTCCTCCATAGGGTTGTTCAAGATTTTTGACCCACAAGGCAGTACTGCATCCAGTGAGGCCTGGATCTGCTGCAGAGCTCTTTCTTGCTGTTAACCCTGTGCAAACATGACAGCCATGCAAGTTACTCAATGAAAGATTGGAAAAGTATTCCAAGTATGTATAATATGCTGCCCCAGATCACAGAGACCTACCTCTTACTCAGGTAATGGCACTTGTAAGACAAAATAATTTATTCCTTACTTTGTATGGGATATACTGCCATTTTGCAGAACACTAGATCCTTAAAAACTTTACTGATATAACGGGTCTCTGAATATCCATAGGGATTATCAAAGTTGAGTTACGAGTATAAAATAACCGCTCTGAGTTCCAAGTAGAACAAGATATTAATATTTTTTTAAAACTAGGCACATAGCATCACAGTTACAAACATCAGAGATAAAGAAATAATACTAAATGCTCGCAGAGAAAAAAGATATATTGCTTATGGATGAGTGATTTATAGGAACAAAACAATCTTTAAAGAGAAGAACAAAATTAGAGGACTTTACTATCTGATTTCAAGACTTATTATAAAGCTATAGAAACCAACAGAGTGTGATGTGGTATAAGAATAGTGCATTGATTAATGGAAGAGAATACAGTCCAGAAATAGACCCACACATATATATGTGTTTCATAGAAAATATAGTACCTATGTTTGTTTTAATTATTGTAATGACATCATGAGAAGAGTATTTTTGCTATCTGAGCTACATGTGCAGGAAGGACACTGAGTGAAAATTACCATGCTAATCCTAGTCAACACAAACAGCTGTGAGATATAATCATAAATGTTGTCTTAAGTCACTGAATTTTGGATTGACTTGTTCTACAGCAAAATGGTAACTGAAGCAATGTTTAACATTCATAACAGAAAATGAAAACAAACAAAAAACCCACATCCCTGGTCAATCTTCTTGCATGTAGTAAAATATTCCCTCATTTATTGTTAAGCTTTAGGAGACTTTCCTGCTTTCAAATTTTCCTTTCTCGAGGGTCTTTCAAGCTCATAATTTCCACATTGCCATTTTCTTGAAGATTTCTTGTTCTTCTTTCCTCTACCAAAAACTCTATTACTTACGCTTTTTTCCCAAGCAGTACAGTGACCTTTCTACAAAGATAATGTCTTATAAATAAGATGAAATTAAATAATTACAAGGAAATAAAAGTGTACACCAGGTGGTTGTGTTACCGTGAAAAACTTTTGGGAGAAAAATGTATGTCATAATTAAATATGATGTACGTATTCATTTATATAATGTTGTATATTAGCTCTGATTAGGAACATAAGTCCTATTATATCATTATTCCTATAGGAAAATACATTTAAACATAAAGAACATAAGACCACTTAAATCATTAAAATGAAAGCATTTTATAGCTCTAAAAAACTACATGAAAGTAAGATTTTTAAAATTTCATTAACGTTCTGTGCCCATAACATGATCTTCTCTTAGTTTTAGGGCTCTTTAAACATTAGTTCTCATCTTTGACTGCCATGTAAATATTTTTTAGTTAATACCATTGAATGCTTTTAAAATATTTTAAATATTGAATACCACTAAAGATTACTTTAAGATATTCTAAGTAATATAAGGGAGACACAACTTTGAGAAAAGATCTTAATCTACTTTCATAACTTTAGAAAGTCCTTTTTTTTTTTCTCGGTATCACTAAAGTATGCTTACATTTATATAATGATAAGATTGTGATCAGCTTTTTTTTTTTAATACCCCTTTAATTTTGGCAGTTTTCTTTGGAGAGTGCCGCCTCCTGGTATAGCAGTTTCTTTGTGAGTTCCGTAATAGGCTCTCTGTTTGAATTCTACAGTTTTATTCCAAACACTTGCCTTCTTTTTGAAGTGTGTACATCCTACACAGATCCTGTAAGATGATTTTCTTGTATAGTGGGAAGTTTTTGACATGCGGGTTCACTGGAGTCCCTTGGCTTTAAACTTGGCTCAGAGCAGATGGTACTGCTAGAGAGAGCGACAACACAGCTTTGAGCTTGAAAATGTTAGTGCACACATGATGCTTTCCCCCCTCAGGTCTGGTATGATTGATGGGACTTTGGAACTAAAACCTGAGAAAAATAGATCCTTCACAATTGGCGATTTGCTGGCCAAAAAAGTTAAAAAGTTCTCAAAGAAGAATGGGACACAGTTCATTGTTTCAGTGCCAAATAACAGTCCCCTGCCATCTAGAGTGACTTGCCTCTAAAAATAAAGCTTTAAGACTGCTGAGTTTAAGGGAGCCTATAATAATAAATGTAAGGAAAATGAAATAGTTGTTTTAGCTCTAAAATACCTTTTAGCATTTCTATTATAAGAGAATGGAAGCTAAACGGCACTTAAACCTCTGCTCCAAAAAGAAAAAAAAATTATAAAGCTTAAGTACTGTGTTTTGATATAACATCTAAGGGAGGTGTTAAAATAAGCAATTGATGTTAAATAATTAGAAGCAATATGATTATTGAGAGGATGACGTGTATAGGAGAGATGGAGGTGTGAGAAAGAGTGAGAGAGAGAGATTCAGGTAACTTACTTATAGTTTATAATATCTTCCTATAAACCATAGAAAACAATGTATTTAAAGAGGACAAATAAAGGCTCTGTAGGCAATTATATGAAACCAGAAAATGGGGATAACAAAATTGTAGTAAATCACTTTCTATTCAATATTGTATCTACTAAGACACAAAAATATAAATGTATACATATGTGCGTGTGTGTGTGTGTGTGTGTATATATATATATATATATATATATATATATATAATTTACCCTTTAACTAAAAAAATGGCTAAATATTTATTATAGATTGGGTCAGAAAATTACCTTGAAGTCCATCATCTTAACTCTACTGGAAATCTTGTGAGAGATCCACAGTTATGTAAAATTAGGATCAGATAACACTGTAGAGCAGACTCCCCTCATTTTTTAAAATATAGATTCATTGGGATCCGAAGGCACCAAATACTGGGGTTAAGATGACAGACCAAGGAGACTCCATTGAAAGTCCAGAGGCAGGGAAGTAGTAGTAAAGATTCGTGACCAGGGGACCTGAGTATAGTTGCGGCAGATACTGGAAGCTCTTTTGGGCCCAGTAATTCTTTGAACACCTTTTTTTTTTTTTAGCATTTATTCAATACTAAGTGCTCTATGGTGCTTAGTCCTAGGAATTCTCAGAGCAAACATGTGAAGTTTGTGTTATTATTCATATTTTATAGATGAGAAACTGAGACTTAGTGATGTGAAGTATCTTGTCCAAGTAAGAAAGTTATTAAGTAAAAGTAAGACACAGGAAGTCAGATTAAAAAGCCTTGATTCCTGATACATACAAAAATTTCATGCAATACTAATCAGTGAAGGTAGGAATTTTTGCCTTATTCACTACTATACTCCCAGTGTCTAGAATAGTGCTGATAAATACAACATAAATATTTGTTGAATAGAGAGTGTAATAAATGTAAAAAAAATAGCTACATTTTCAATAATAGAATAAGGATTTAGAAATTATTATATTAATTTAATATAGTGTGCATTAATTAAAATATGATGTGGTGTAAAAAAATTAAAACATATAAAATGTACACTTTTGTAGCATGAAAAGCTGCCAGTGATTTCATGATACGTAAAATATAAGGATACAAAGGAATTTTGCAGATTAAAAAAAATTAAAACTTCTTCCCATGGCAAATTTTTAGTCACCTAAATCACCAAACATAGGCTCAGATATATCCCTCCCCAGGAAGGATTTGAGAGTCCCTTCCCTGAAAATAAAGTTCTTTTCTAGGTAACTGGAAATACCCCAAAAAGAAAAATTCCACATTTGTTAAGCCATAATTACTTATTTTTCAGTGTTGAAATCATTTCACATTTTGGCAATTTTTTTTCATAATAGCAATTTACCAAGAATTAGTTACAACCATATATTTGCTGAACCCAGATTAGTCCAGACCACTGTGAGAAGATAGGGAGTGTGTGACTTATATCTTAGGGTAATTAAAGTTTAGGTTTATATGAAAATACTTTCACTCATGAAGAAAAGAAAGAGCAGTTATTATAAATATGTAAAGAGGAGGGTTTTAATTCAAAAATAATTCAGAAAAGAGAAAGCTCAGTGAAGTTCCAATGAAGACTTGGCCTTGACATAAAGGTAAGATATAGAAAGACAAGACTGGCAACACCAGATACAGGCGGGAAGGTTGTCTAGGGGTACAGAATTATTTTAAAAGAATTGGAAATAAAAATATTTTATGGGGGAGATACTAAAAAAGTGGACTGGGATAGATATAAAGACATCAAAAATATATATTTTTTTCGGTATGCGGGCCTCTCACTGTTGCGGCCTCTCCCGTTGCGGAGCACGGGCTCCGGATGCTCAGGCTTAGCGGCCATGGCTCACGGGCCTAGCCGCTCCACGGCATGTGGGATCTTCCCGGACCAGGGCACGAACCTGTGTCCCCTGCATCGGCAGGCGGACTCTCAACCACTGCGCCACCAGGGAAGCCCAAGACATCAAAATTTTAAAATTGATAATAAACCAACGCAGTTACCTAAATTTAAACAGTCCATCGATATCCAGGCAATAAAGGCCATCTTGTTCTGCAGTATTTATTTTTTCTTTATTTCTGATTAATTCTTTATTTCTTCTAAAGTAAATTAACTCTTGGTCTGTTCTGTCCTTCTCTTAGCCAATTAGTTCATTATGGCTTCACTTTTTTTTTTTTTTTTTGAAATAAGGGAATTTTAGGAATGAGATTTTCATGGCATTGTTAATTTTGAGATTCAGTTTTTAAGTTACAGAGAAATGTTGGAGCTACTGAATTTTGGAAAAGGGCATTATGACAGTGGATTTAACCTGTTAACATAAGTAGAGGATTTGGTATGTTCCTTTCTCTAAAGGTACTCTGATTGATATGAGAATGCCATGGAAGAGTGACAAAAAGAGAAACAGCATCTGCCAAATTTTCAAGCTATTTAGACGTTGGATGTGTTCCATTATTTTGCCCATGATGTCTTCTAATAAAAATATTTTGTCTCAGAATAAAAGTTTAATATCTAAAGTATTCTTTGGTCTCAAAGTGTTAATAATATATTCAAGTATTACTGATTATGTTTTTACTTAACATAGCAGAGAACTACTGATATAAACATTTCCATATATTAAGAATGATCTTTTTTCTGCAAACTTTTCAAATGTCTTTATTTTTCTTGATTAATCTTTTAAACTTTGACTTTTTTATTCTATTTTGTGAGTACTGATTTTCTAGATGGCTATTTCTGTTTTTTAAATATTGGAGTAGAATTGATCTACAGTGTTGTGTTACTTTCTGCTGTACAGCAAAGTGAATCAGATATACATATACATATATCCACTCTTTTTTAGATTCTTTTCCAATATAAGTCATTACAGAGTATTGAGTAGGTCCTTATTAGTTGTCTGTTTTATACATAGTAGTAGTTGGCTATTTCACACTTTGGTCAACTCACTGCATCTCTGTGGTGTATGAGGAAAGCTCTTTTCCTTGTCCTATAAACATGTTCGAACCGCAACACAATGCATTCATGAGTTTTGATAAACTGGTACATTTGTATAACAACTACTATAACCAAAATGTTACCAATTCAAAGCTCCCACTGCTCCCTATAGGACAGGCCAGTGAATCGAGAGGTTAGGTGTTGGGGCAAGGAATAGTAGATTTATGTGGAAAGTCAGCAGACCGAGAAGATGGCAGACTAGTGTCCCAAAAACCATATTACCCTAGTTAGAATTCAGCCTTCTTTTATACTAAAAGGGGAGGGGGTGTAGCTGGTTGTGAGACAGGAAAGACAGGGCTGGGCCCAAGGACAGCCTCCTCATACATAGGCATTAGGCAGAAGGCAAACCACCCTCCGTTTTTAGCACTTAATGAGGCCATGACACATGGAGCAATGGCAACTAAAACAGAAACTTTGTATCATCTGAATAAGAAACTCCGACTTTGAAAACCATGAAACATGTGCAAATAAAAATGCACAGGTTGCTTGCTGATGATTGGGTGAAGGACAAAAGCAACCCACTGCAGTCTCCACATTCTTGTGATCAAGGAGATTTCCCAGTCTGACACATGCACAGAGGGGGTCTCAAATCGTCCTCTAGTAACCTTGGACACATTGTAATATCATTATAATATAATTAGCATTGTGGTTTTGGCCTCTCCACCCCTCTGGGTTTCACTTGGTTGATCATGGGAAAGATTCAAATAGAGGCTGGTGGAAGTCCAAATAAGGAATTGAAGATGACAGGATCATAGTGGAGGGAAAGGGGAATCACCCTCATCTAAACCCCAGAAGATTAACCCCATATTAACAACCTAAGCCCTTATTGAATGCTTCTCACTCATGAGGATGCCCACACTCTTCTCTGAGTGTGTAAATTTCACTTCTGCCCTAAATAAACTGCTTCTTTTTGTGCTCTCCCACAGGCACTGTGCTTCTAATAAACCCTATGCCTGCTTTACAATCTTGGTCTCTTTGTGGAATTCGTTCTTCAAAGAAGACAAAAGACTGAGGTCTTCTTGGCACTGAAATCAGTTGTTGCAGACCTTTTGGTCCTGGCCAGACCCTAGAGGGGATGTGATAATCCTTTGTTCTTGCAGCTGTTCAGTAGGGATGGTCAAGTAAACCTCCAACAAGACAAACGTTATTCTCTGTTATGCAACTTTTTACCTCTATGTGAATGAAAAGTGCTATGCCTTTAAAGGTCAAGCCTCAGAAGCAGAGCCTTGAGAATGAGCTATCGTGTGTACTTCAGGCTGTAGGCAATATTCTTTTTACAAAGGTACAGAGCCAGCATGACTAAGCATAGGCAAAATAGCACAAAGGTTAGAGCTAAAGGAATACGGAGTCAGGTTTTTTCTTCTCTGTTACAAAATACAGAAGATTGACCTCATCCCAGAATTTCCTTTTTAATCCTTCCCATTCCAGTCAACTCCCACCCATAGCAACTACTGAACTTCCATTTGTCACAGTAACTTTATCTGTCCTTGCTAGATTTTCAAATAAATGGAATCATAGAGTATGCAGTTATTTTTGTCTGGCTTCTTTTGCTCAGGATAATTTTGCTAAGATTCATCCGTTGTGTCATCAATAGTTCATTCTTTTTATTGCTTGAACACTATTTCATTTATAAATACACCATTATTTGTTTATCCATGTAACAGTTATATTTATGTTGTCTCCAGCTTGGACTTCTTATGAGTAAGCTGCTGTAAGCATTCATGCTCAGATGTTTCTAGGGAAAAGTGTTTTCATTTCAAAGAGGAGTGGAGGGCTTCCCTGGTGGCGCAGTGGTTGAGAGTCCGCCTGCCGATGCAGGGGACACGGGTTCGTGCCCCGGTCTGGGAGGATCCCACATGCCACGGAGTGGCTGGGCCCGTGAGCCATGGCCGTGGAGCCTGCGCGTCCGGAGCCTGTGCTCCGCAATGGGAGAGACCACGGCAGTGAGAGGCCTGCGTACCACAAGAAAAAAAAAAAAGAGGAGTGGAGTGGCAGGGTCTCATGGTAAATATATGTTTAACTTTATAACACATTGCCAAACATTTTTCTAGAATGTTTGTATAATTTTACAATATCACAAGCCATGTAAAAGAATTCCACTTGCTCCAAAATCTTGCCAGGTTATGGGTTTTGCCAGTTACTTTATTTTAGACATTCTGAAGTACCTGTAAATGCTTTTCATTTTCATGTTAAGTTGCATCTTACTTGATGACTGACATTGAATATCTTTTTTGTGCTTTTGGCCTTTCTTATATCATTTTGTGAAGTGTTTGTTAAAATATTTTGTTCATTTTTACTGGGTCGTTTCCTAATACTTGAGTTTTAAATGATACTAACATGTTCTGTATATAGTCATTAATCAGGTATATTTATTGCAAATATTTTCTCCCAGCCAGTGGCTTGACTTCTGATTTTCTAAACAGTGTCTCTTGAAGAGCAGAATTATTTAATTTTCATGAAGGCTAATTTATCATTTTATTCTTTTCATAATCTAAGAAATTTTTGCCTATCCAAAAGAAATAAAGATATCCTCCTATGTTCCCCTATTTTTTCTATAATATTTCATGTTGTGTCTCTTGTGTTTAAGACTATGATCTATTTGCAGTTAATATTTGCATTTAGTATAATATGAGTCAACGTATCTATCTATTTATTTATTTATTTAATTTTTGGTGATGGATATCCACTTCTGTAAACATTGTTTTAAACTATCCTTTCTCTGTTAAATTCCCTTGGAAACATTACTGAAAATCAATCATCTGTATATGGACAGGTCTCTTACTGAGTCTAAGCTCATACTACTCCCCACACCACAGACCAATAAATTGAGAGACTAGGTGCTGGAGCAAGGACTAGCAACTTTATTAAGAAAGCCAGCAGACCAGTCTCCCAAAGAACCATATTACCTGAGTTAGAATTCAGGCTTCTTTTATAATAAAAGGGGACTATTCCTTTTATGGCTGGTTGTTGCACACATTTTGGTACATGAATTCTCTGTTCTTGTAAATGTTTGGGTAGGGCTGGTCACGATGTTACTGTAAACCTCCAACAACACAATTTTCTTTTAGGCAACTTTTTATCTCTGTATGAATGGAAAAGTGTTATCCCTTTAAAGGTCACAGCCTTGAGAATGGGCTCTCCAGTATATTTTAGGCCATAAGCAACATTCTTTTGTAAAAGGTGTAGAGCTAGCATGGCTAAGAACAGGCAACAGAACACAAGGGGTAGAGCTAAAGGAATAGATCTAATATGTTGTCAGGTTTGTTCTCTGTTACACATATACTTCTGGACTCTCCCTCTTCTGTTGAACTGATCTAGTTGTTTGTCTTTAAGCCAAAACTGCACTGTCTTGCTAACTGTATCTTTATAGTAAGCCTTAAAACCAGATAGTATAAGTTATCTTTGTTCTTATATTTTCATTAAATTTTATCTAGCATTGTTCTGGGATACAGTTAGGTGAATTTGAATCATTTTGATCTTCCATGACTTGTATTAAGCTTGGTAGAATGTGCCCAGGGCAACCTTTAGTTTAAGCTGTAGTGTCTACTTAGTTATCCCCATAACTAAGGTAATCCCGTTTTGAGGAGTCTACATGATGCCAGTATTAAAAGGACATTTACCTTTGACTAGGAAGAACAAAAGCTATTTCCAGCACTATATGAACTTCAGAGATTGTTCTGTCTACTCTTCTTAAGTGATCCTTCTATCACCACCCTCATTGGGTACTTTTCTTACATATTCAGATAAGGATTCTATCAAAGACTTGAGGTAACCCCTTCACAGATCACTGGAATGCTTTATCTTTCTGCAACTTCCTCCACTCTAGTATGTTACTGTGCAAATTATAGCTTCCTTGGCCTCCCTGAGTGCCAAACTGCATATTCTCTATGAGACTGCCTTGGTTACCCCTTCCTATACTACAGCTTGGAAAATCTCTCTAGGCAATAAGGAAAGGCTCTCATAGGGCTCATATTATTTCTTCCCCATTTCTTAGGGATCACTGCCTGTTAACTAGTTATACAAAGCCATTGTTTCATATAGTTTTCTAAGTTTTCAATTATTTAAGACATAGGGTAAATCTCATCCTCGTTGCTCCTTCACAGCCAGAAACAGAGATTAACAATTAAGTATTGCATTAGCTGTAGGTTTTTCATTGTTGTGTTTTATTAGATTAAGAAGTTTTCTCCATGTCCTAGTTTACTGAAAGTTTTTTTCAGGAATGGATGTTGAATTTTGTTAAATATGTTTCTTCATATATTGAGAATATCATGCTTTCCCCCCCCCACCATCTGAAAATAATGAATTACATTGATTACTTTTGTATGGTAAAACAACCTTGCATTCCAAGAATAACCTACTTCGTTGTGGTACATTACCATTTTTTAATATATATTGCTGCATTTAATTTGTTAAAATGTTTAAAAGATTATAGCTTCTGTGTGCATGAGGTATATTGTTTCATTTTGGTTTTGTAGTGTGGTACTCTTTACTTTGTTTGATTTTTGTATCAGGGTAATATTGGACTCAAATTAATGAGTTGAGAGATATTCACTGTATTTCCATTTCTGAAAGTGTCTGCATGAGATTACAATTTTTCCTACATTAAGTGTTTGATAAAACTAACCAATGAAGCTATCTGAGCTTGGAGGTTTCTTTTTAGAGAGGTATTCAACTAAAACTTCTATTCCCCAGATAATTACTCAGGATTCCACACTTACTGGACGGAGTTCAAATATCTCACCACTCTGTATGAGCTTGAGAATTATTCACTTTGAAAATCCATGCTTGGTCTTTGCCCCTCTTTGTAGCCTTTCTTTGGATAAGTGTATGGCCTTGAAATCAGCAAAGATTAAAGGGGATGCCTATGTAGCTTTTTGGAGGTCTTTTCTGTGTATAACCTCTTTTATGGAATTTTTTTCCTGCAATTTCCAGCTGCTTCAGATTCCCCAAAATCTGATCTTATTTTTCATCCTTTGAGGCTACTGGACTCTCTTTGGGTTACCATTCCTTTTGTCAACTATTAAGAAATTGTCTCAAGGCAGGAGCTGATGTGGTCATAAGGCCCCCCTCATTTGTTTCCCTTCTCTCTGGAATCATGGATCTGTGCTACACATTGTCTGATGTCTTAAACAGTAATTTCATGTATTTTGTCCTGTTTTCTGGTTATTTACAGTGAAAGTTCTTGCTATTCCATTACGGCCAAAATGAAAAATCTCAAATTGTTATTTAAATACAAAATAACTATAGAAGCAATCACTTCTAGCTAGCCAAGAATTAGTCTCATTATTTTCCTATGCAAACAATGTCTCAATACAGACTATTTTTAAATACATTTTCATTTCTCTCAGGATATCTAGAAAATTTAAAATTCAATACTAATAAAATATTTATTATTTCATTGATAATAATGGTTATAATAGCAAAATTAAATGAGTTATTGCTATACTAAGTTGTTATATCTAGCAATAATTTTTAGCCTCTCTGGAGTTTAAATTGAAATTTTAGGGTCGAAAAGATATGAAATATGGTTCTTACTTTCAGTGAGTTTATAACGTAGAAACCATTTTGTTCATTTTTCAGCATCAATGGATTTCATTTATTATCAAAATATATATATAAAATGTCTCCATCTAAACAGTAAAAATGGTTACCTGTAACATAAACACAATTTAAGACTGTGCATCATGTTATTGGTTAGGTTTCTCTTTTCTCATTGGCTTCTAGAAAACGCATAGCCAAACTGTGGCCTTGGTTTGACATATATATAGATAACTGTGTTTCACTTTTAGCTCACTAATGGGACAATTTTTATGTCTAAAATATTTTTCTTAATTCTGTCACAAATGCATCTCATTTATAGCTATGTCTTAATATTTTATGATCTTTGAAGCTGCCTAAATTTCTTTCTCTATGAGCCAGGGTACAAATATATTCATAAATATGTACATAAACATGCATAAAAATGTAAACAGACCATTTAGAAAGAAAATATTTTCAAAGAGATGTTAAATACATAGAGATAAATGAAAAAAGTTGACCAAATATTTACATTAAAATTTTATCATGACTAAGATACTTTTGATCAGAATCAAAATTAAAAGTTTCATTAATTGCAATTAATAGTATTAAAACGTAGCAATTAAAATGTGAAGTTTTAAAATATATGAGTGGTTTAATAGAAAATTACAGTTGAAAAACTATAGGGCACTGTAGTTTATGCCTAGAATCTGCAATAACAATTTCCTCTCCTTTATACTTCCAATCCAATCTGTCTCCAACTCCTGAAAATCTTGCCTCAAAAATATCCCTTTCAGCTTTATAAATTATCCAGCTTCTTCATGTTAATTTAGTCTTCACTTGTAGGTAGTATATTATGATATGTAAGAATATAGACTCCATAGCCAAACTGCTTGTGTTTTAAATTCTTTCTCTCCCATCTAATAGCTGTGTGACCCTGGAAAAATAGTTTACCCTGTTGGTGACTCTGCTTTCTTATCTGCAAAATAGTATACTAATAATAGTATCTATTTTATAGGATATTGTGAAAGTATACATAAATCAGCACTGAAACAGTATTCAAAACATTTCAGTTACTTTTTGCTATTATTATTTTCTAAGCCAGAATCATCTCTGGCCTGTTTTATACAGGTCTTTTCTAATCAGATACTCAGTATTTATCTTACCATACTCACTTAATTCTCCACACAGTACCCTGAGTGATCTTTCTAGTAACACCTAATCATGTTACTTCTTTATTACCTTTCATTTGTTGCTTATATACCTTTGTTGTAATGTGCAAAATCATTTTTGTGACCTTATCCTTCCATTTCTTTTAACTCCAATTATAATAATCTTCCATATGTTTCTCTTAGACACTAAGCCGTTTCTTGCCTCACAGCTTTTGTATATGCTACATGAAATGCAGACTTTATAGAATTAGACCAGGAAAGTCACTAACCAAACAAAAATAACAATAGCAACAACAAAAACTTGGGAGGGAGGAATCTGATTTCCATGGTTGCCTTATTATATTACCTAAAGTGTCCAGTTTTCAGCAAAAAATAAAATTAAATGACCTCAAAGAAACAGAAAAGTATAAACCATACACAGGAATAAAAGCAATCAATAGAAAATGTCACTGTGGAGACCAGATTTTGTACCTGCAAAATAAAGGTATTAAATCAGTTATTGTAGTTATATTCAGGAAACTAAAGTAATCCATATATTTTTAAAAATCAAGAGAAAATATGACATTAATGTCTCACCAAATTGAGAATATCAGTAGAGCCAGAAATTATAATAAAGAACCAAACAGAAATTTTGAAGTTGAAAAATAAAATAATTGAAACATTCACTAGAGGGTCTCAACATTAAATTTGAACTTGCAGAAAAAAGAATTTATAAATTTGAAGATAGGTTAATAGAGATAATTCAGCCTAAGAAATAGAAACAAAAATAAGTGAAGACAAATGAACAGACCCTCACAAACCTGTGGTTTACCATAAAATGTATCAACATGTGTATAGTTGGAGTCCCAGAAGGAGAGGAAAAAGAGAAAGGGACACAAAGTATATTTGAAGAAATAATGCTAGAAACTTCCCATATTTGGTGAAACACATTAATCTACACACCCTAGAAGCTCAATGAACTCCTAGTAAAATAATTTCAAAGAAATCCATAGCAAGACATATCAAAACTTCAAAAGCCAAAGAGAAAGACAGTATTGAAAGCAGCAAGAGTAAAATGATACATCACATAAAAGGTATCCTCAACAATATTAACAGAAGTTCTCATCAGAGGGTTTTCTGACCTCCTTACCCTCACATGCTGGCTAAATTTAGTCTACTTACCATATACTCCCTGCATTTTTACTTCACTGATTTTATGTTAAACTGTGATTTTTTTGTTTAATTCCTGCCTCTCCACTTCCTTGGCAAATTGGCAGGAATGACTCCTGACACACACAGTAAATCTTAAGTAAATGAATGAATTGGTGAAGTAATTAATATACACATATGATTCATCTATATATCTGACTTCCTCAGTTTTATTTCCACAGTTTTTTTTTTTTTTTTTTTGACTACACTAAGGAACTGTTTCAAATTCTCCGAAAGTTTAAGGGAAAAGACGTATAAGGTATTTTTAAAATATTAATAGTGATTAATTCATATTTATCTTTGAGAGAAGGGATGAAAAATGGTAGTGTTTTCTTTTTGTTATCCTACACATTCCAAATTTTCAATAATGACCTGCTATGGCCTGAATTGTGTCCCCCCCAAAATTCATATGTTAAAGCCCTAGCCCCCAATGTGACTGTATTTGATGATAAGCCTCCTAATTAAGGTTAAATGAGATCATAGGATTATGGTCCTAATTCAGTAAGATTGGTGGCCTTATAAGGGGAGGAAGAGAGAGAGATCTCTCTCCATGCACAGGCACTGGAGAAAGACCATAAAAGCACACAGTCAAAAGGTGGCCATTTGCAAGCCAGGAACAGAGCTCTCACCAAAACCTGACTATGCTGGCACCTTAATCTTAGACTTCCAGTCTCCATAACTGTGAGAAAATAAATTTCTGTTGTTTAAGCCACCCAGTCTATGGTATTTTATTATGACAGCCTAAGCTGACTAACATAACCTTATATTTATTTTACAACATTACAGAAACAGTTTTGTATCAGTCATAATGGTGCTGTATCACTAAAAGTTTACATACTTCTGCACTATTTTTTTCAATGCTTTGATTCAATGGGAAAAAAGAGTCTTAAATTAAGAATTAAGGATAATGCAGTGATTGTTAGAACAAACAGTCAAAACAGAAGTAAAACTCAACATTTCTTCCTCCTCAACTTTTCCATCCCTCACCCCAAACTTACACTAATGTAATTTTTCTGAGGTACAGACTTGGTTACTATATTCACCTCTTTTTCCCTCAGATAAGTTATTGTGTTTTATATCTATGTCCTGACTCTCTCAATAGAATGTGAGCAGGAGAGTGTAGACCAAGAATAAACTGAGCCCTCCTGTTACCCAGTGTAGTATCCCAATCCTCCAACATATCATGACATCTGTGGATTGTATTATGGGAGTTTCTTATGTTATAGGGATATCTTTGTGTCTCTAACTTAAGAATTTTTTTACCTGCTTGTGTAGTTAAATATTAAGGCCAGGAAATATTTCTTGTTCATTTAGAATCCCTATTCATTTTATCAGTGGCAATAATATTGTTCAGGCTAATTTGTTATTTCTCAAACAGTAGAACAGTAGGCTAAACAGGGCTAACACCAACCAGCTTTCTCTCTGGACCTTAATTTCCTCATATGTGGAGTAAGAGTATGTACATCTGAGGTCTTATTCAATGTTACAACTTCGCTTGGGTCCAGTCATGACTCTCCATTGCTAAGAACCCTTCAGTAGTTTCTTCATTCCTCTCAAAATAATAAGCAAACAACTTAGCACTGCCCAATGCTAAGTTTGGCTCTAACTGCATAAACTAACTTTAAATCTGCATTTCCCACTTCAGCCTTCTACAAACCGTGATCCCTGATGACAGAGAGCTGTTGTCATTACCTGGACACATAATATGCTTCCAGACACCTGCACCTAATTCCTCAGCCTGCAGTGTCCTCCCCAGAGCAACCACCTCTCAAGGATATCTCAGCTACACCTTCTTCTTTAAAGCCCTCTCACCTTCAGATTAAATCAGTTGTGCTTTTGTAGCCTCAAAGCATATTGCTTGTTTTTCTGCTTTCCCCTCATTAAAAGGGGATGTTTATATGTGTGTCTACCACCATGAAAGGAAATGTCTTGCATCTTTTCCTTACAAGTATCCCTAGTAATGTGTACACACTCACACAAGTTACTTAACTCATTGTTAAACAGTAAGTTAAAACTACAAGCAATGTACCTTAATAACTTAGTTACTTAATAAAGTAACCTTCTGTTGGTTGAAAAAACATTACTCGTTCTGATTACCAGAAGACTCACAAAAATTCAAGCATAACATTCCAGCCAAGCTTTAATCTTTAACTAAGCACATTCCCTGGAATCTCATGAGAGACTGAGTCTGAGATATATTTTACGTTAGTTTATCACCCCTAAGCCCCTTATTAGCATGAGGTCTCACAGAGTTGCTAGAGGAGAAAGTCATTTTAAACATTCCTCAGAGTTATTGCCTGGTTATGGTAAAAAAAATAAATTGAAAAGAGGGGATGGAAAGGTAACCTAGGGGACGTTTGCTCTGAATCCCAGCAGTCTTGATTTCAGTTATGTGTACAGTCTCAGAATACTGCTGATTGCAGCAGGAGGCAGTCAGGAAGACACTGGTTCTTACCCTGGCTCTGCCTGTAAGATACAGTGTACTCATGGCAAGGTACTTGGACAATTTCTCAGGTAATAATATTCCTTTGTTTCCCAGATACATGGTGGGGATTTAGAGAGAGAATTGTAAAATGATCATATGGCTCTAAACCTCTCTTCTTTAAACAGCAAGATCGGAGCATACCTGTTTGAGGATTCTAATCATGACTTAGAATGTGCTGTGCAGCCTGGATTTGCAGTTGGTTTCAGGGTGAAGAGAGCTTGACGTTCACTAAAGATATCACAAATGATATCTAATGACTGGAAGTTGGCTATGAATGATTTAGGCTCGAGTTAAATATTGCAGGAAGAGACTGAAATCCATGGCATATCCTATATTTCATTCTAATCTGAGACACTATTCACTGTAATATGCACCAATACTTTATATACAAGCAAGAAAGCAAGCCCACTGGCGATTATAACTGTAAGACACTTTTGCTCGTGCTATTCATTTGGATTTTAGAAATTTTTTTTGATATCTTTATTGGAGAATAATTGTTTTACAATGTTGTGTTATTTTCTGCTCTATAACAAAATGAATCAGCTACATGTATACATATATCCCCTTATCCCCTCCCTCTCACCTCTCCCTCCCACCCTCCCTATCCCACCCCTCTAGGTGGTCACAAAGCACTGAGCTGATCTCCCTGTGCTATGTGGCTGCTTCCCACTAGCTACCTATTTTACATTTGGTAGTGTATATATGTCAATGCCACTCTCTCACTTCATCCCAGCTTATCCTTCTCCCTCCCTGGGTCCTCAAGTCCATTCTCTACATCTGCATCCTTATTAAAATGTGAAAAATATGCTTAGAAATCATAAACTAAAATAAATGTGTATATATATATATATTTTTCTACTAATCATCCCATAGTCACAAAAAACTCAGTGTGTCCAAAACCAAAGTAAATAGACCTACTCAAATTTGTTCTTTTCTCTCCCTTCTTTTTTTTTACACTGAATGGCACTACTATTTTCCCAGTTGCTTGAATCCCTTCTCTCTTGTCACTCCCACATCTCATTAGTCATCAAGTTCTTTGACTTCCTCTATTCGCTCTGCCCCGTATATTATTTTTCCTTTCCTCATTATTTGACTAATTTTGCTCCACTTGTCAGAATTCACTTTTGATACTGAAAAAAAAATTCTGAATGTGCCAAGTCCAGGTTAGTTGATTCTTCTCATTCCCAGCAACTATAGATTCCATATATTTCTATTGACCATCTTTATCCCATGTCGTACTGAACCACTTCCTTGTCTGTATCCACCAGTAAAACACAAGTTCCTTGGGGGCAAGAAATATCAGTCTGTTTCACAGTTGTATTCCTAGAACCTAGCACAGTGTCTCACATTCACTAATTGTTATATAATACTCAATGATTGAGTAAATGAAAATATTAATTTAGATATTAAAAAATAAGTGACCTTTGGCTTTTATGAAGAATAATACATACAAACCAAAATATTCTCAAATTGAAAGAGATCCAAAAAAGACAGCATAGTGTTGTACAAAAGAAAAATCATTTGAGTCCAATATAATCTAAAATGTACTAGACTTCTAACACATGTAAAGTGTCATTTTTTTTTCCATTCTGCTTTCATGCCAGACACATACTGTGTACCACAGTGAAGGAGGTTTTATTTTAGCAGTTAATTGTGTTCCCTAACTCTGAACTACCCTTTTAATTCTGGGAGAGTGACCAGTAACCTACATTGACTGCATGTCTGCTTCTATAAGACAAGAGGCTTTTATTGGCGCCTGCAGTCACTGTGGGTCAGAGAATTAAGAACACAAGCTCATTTCTTTCCAAGATATTGTTTTAGGAAATATAAAAAGTTAACTATCTTTCTTGAAGAGCTTGTCTAAAAATGAAGTTGAAGTCATTACCAACTGACTACATATTTTTACTCTGCAGACATTCTCATATATGTGACAAATAGAAAGTTCACATAGTGGCAATAGCATGGTCTCTAAGGTTCAGATTTCTTTCATTCTAACAAACTAACTCAGTAATATTGAATAAATCAGTTAATCTATGAGGATCAATTTCCTAATCTATAAAATGGAGGTGATAATTTATGGGTTTTTGGAAATACTGGAAGTAAAATTAATTGAGATTTATTTAACTTAAAAAATTTTAATTTGTCAGGTGAAGTTCCTAACACTTAAAAATGTAAAACAAAATAAACAAAACAAAGTGAAACAAAGCCTAATGTTATAGCAGAAAAACAATAAAACTCTTCATTTTACTTAGAAAAAAATTCAAATCACTAGTTACAATTTGTAATAATACAGCTGGCTCATTTTCCACCATCAGGTGGAATTTCTACCAGTAGTTGATACTGATTTTTCCCCCAAACCAATTAAGAGCCATTGAATAACAAATATCTCTCATGAACATCCCTTATTTAATTCAAGATGCTGAAAAATCTTAGAACAAAATATTGATTGGCTACAGAAGGTGTGTCAGAATAGGATAATCCTTACATTTAGGATCAGAATGGGATAAATCCTTACATTTCTTTTTTTTAAAAAAAGAAATATTTTTACGAAGATAATCAGTTGGTATTACTTCATAGCTGCTTTTTTGTGTAGTTGCTTTAATTTCTTTATACTACAGGGGTTACCCTCAATGTTCTATTAGGATTATAGCATTAGAATGGCATGAAATAGTTAAAGTCCTCTTTTTTAGAAAAGTTGTTTCCTTCCTGATTCATCATATCGCTTTTTTCTTTCTCATTTATAACATGATAGATGTTCCTGTCCTTTGGGTAAAGTATTTGATTGAACATTTAAGTTACTTTTTTAGATCTTCAGTTTTCACTGATTCCTCTCAATAATGCCTTGGCTTTTTCACCTCTCACTGCACCTAGTTTTAATAGATCCCAACATTATAGGAAGTAAATTCACAAAAATCACCCGCAAAAAAAATCACTTTTTTGTGATTTTGGGGTACTCTATTATTGAGAACTGTAAATAACTTTAGAGATTTATTTTGCTCACAATCACATTTTTTCAATATTAACTCATGAGTATTTGCCATGGTTTAATTGATAGTTCAGTGCCTTGCACATGCCAAATGTTTAACAAATGTCGCTGGTTTACATATTTATGTGACATCAATTTTTAAACTGTTTTAAGATTAAGGTCACAAATAAATTTGACTAGCTTCTTCTTTTATGAGAATTCCAAGTTCCTCATCTGTAACATAAAATGATTGGATCATGTAAACTCTTAATTTCCTTAAACCCTGAAAGTTGTGTTAGTTGATGATTCTAATAGCTGGATACCAGGGCACTGGATTCATGAGTCACTGAATGGAGATCAGGGTTTGCAGCCTATTTCATTTGCACTTGTAAGTCTTGTACGCTGACTTGAGGAGGGAGTTGTGTTGGAAGTTGTAGGTTCTGAATCTGCTGCACTGGGTATAGCCCTCAGTATACTGAAAAATCATATTGGCTTTGCCTAAGGAAATGAAAACTTGGGTTTGTCCATACCATGCTAAAAGAAGCAGATTAAGAGTAGAAAATTCAACTATCTAAATACTCTCAAAAGTAAACAACCACTTGTCTGCTTCTGATAAGTAAATTATTTCATAGTTTTGGATCTTTATACTTTCTTGAAGTTTGAATCCTCTGATAATAAGTTTTGAATGCTTTTTTTTGTTAGCATATAGACTTAGAAACAAGAGGGGTGAAATTAGGATGAATATAAATATTAAGCCATGATGTTGAAAATTACATAGAAGTAGAAAAATAAGGAGACATTATGATTTATAGACATTAACCTTGGTATAGTATGTTTTGATCAACAAATCCCATTCTACATTTAGCAGATATATTAGAACCTGTGTTCCTTTTATGGTGAATTTTGAAAATATCAAATTGATAATAGGGAATAGATGATAATTTTTGAAAAGAAAAAACATGTTTTATTTATGTCATTTGAACACAGGGTAATTATACCTTTATTCCATGTGTGTCCCTAAAAGCAGGCTTTGTTTTCATACTGCCAACATTAAAATCTGATTATATATTTGCATATTATTAAGTAAAAATTTCAACAAAGACTGATGACATTTTTTTAAAAAAAAAACAGAGTAAAATCATTCAGAGAAAAAGAAATACCCAAAATACAGTAAAAGAGTGAATCACTGCTAATGCAAGTAAGAATACCGTGCGCAGTAATAAAACAACAATAAAAAAGGAGACCTAAAATGTATGATTTAGGAAATGAAATCACAAAATTGTTGCTTGGCCACATTTAAAATAAAATCCCTGCACAATGAGCTAATTATAGCTAGAGGACAATTAAATCCAGTCCCTTGTGAAAGAGAAGAATACAGGAGAGAGCTGGTGAAAAAAGTAATTTATTTTCTGCAACCAGTACACTGAATGCCTTTTACGGAAAGGATATAATGATAGAGAGCTCAAAGGAGCCCAACTGAGAAGTAAAAGGAAGTAAACGGCTCATCTGGAAATGAAAAGGACATGACAAGTAGGTTTTGGAAGGGAGCAAAGTGATACATGCATTTGATATTAAACAAAAAGAAATCATGTTAAGGTAATGGATAACATCTCTGTCACTTAATAAGGGTGTGATCCTGGACAAGTTACTCTACCTATTAGAGCCTCAGTTTTCTCATCTGTATAATGGATATAGAAATGGCATTATCCACATAGGGCTTTCATGGCAAATAAATGAGAGAATGTTTTTTAGTGATCAGTGCAATGCTCGACACACAGTCAGTATTAAATAAATATTTACAATGCTATGTTTACATTTTTGTCACAGGACAATATTTTTTCTGTTGGTAAGCCTAACATTTTTTACCTAAATACATTTACATTGGCATTTACTGAGTGTTTCTCGGCAGGCAAGACCCTACATCACCTGTGTCCCTCTGTAATGTCTGTGAGTTATCTTCTGCTCTCTTCCATGCCACACTGCTTCCTCTTCTTCTAATACAAGACACTTCCTCTGTGGAGTCTTTGCACTGGCTGTACTCTTTCCTCTGGGAGATCCACATAGCCATCTTTCTTACTTTCTTCAATTCTGTCACCCTCCCAGTGATACCTACCTAACATTGCACATTAAAAATTGTAGTATGTCCCACACCCAGCACTCCTAAATCTTTTATCCTGCTCTACTTTTTTCTCCAAATAACTTTCTAACATAAGAATAACTTATTTATTAGTTATGTCAGTTATTCACTTTCTTTTTCTTCTCTTTAAAATATAAATTCTGCAAGTAGTGAGTTAATTGTCTATTTTGTTGGTAGAAAAGTACCTGACCTATAGTAAGCACTCAATACTTTTTTTTTTTTTTTTTTTTTTGGCAGTACGTGGGCCTCTCACTGTTGTGGCCTCTCCCGTTGCGGAGCACAGGCTCCAGACGTGCAGGCTCAGCGGCCGTGGCTCATGGACCCAGCCGCTCCACGGCATGTGGTATCTTCCTGGACCGGGGCACGAACCCGTGTCCCCTGCACCGGCAGGCAGACTCTCAACCACTGCGCCACCAGGGAAGCACTCAATACATTTTTTAAAGTTTAATTAAATATGTAAATTATCTTCAATGCATGAAAAATAAACGTAAGTATCATTAGCTCCAATGCACATTTGGACTGAGAACACGAGAATTACTTGTTCAAATGTTTATACCCAGTAGGTAGTTGAGCTATAATTTAAATCCCAATCTGTGTGAACCCATAGTCTGCTTTTACTACTGTATAATACTTCTATCTAGTAAGGAAGAGTAAGACGAATCCTTTATTGCTCAAAACGAAGTCATCCAAACAATCAAACAAAGTCTTATACTTCGGAATCAAATTTTCATATACTCTAAACTTTGTTCCTCTGCTTCAATTGTTTACACTATGATAATATTAGTAGTAAATAAATTAAAGAAAAGAGATAGTGACAAAACAAGAAAAGGGATAGATCAATTTATTTTTTAAAAGGGAGGATGGAACACAATGAAAAAAATATTTATAATAGAAGAAAAAATGAAGAAAGGGCCATATGTCTATGAAAGGAAGTATTTCCTAAAACTGCATATGTTCTAATCCTTCTAAGACTTAGGAATACTTCCTACTCATGAAGCGTTGATGCATTATTTTTCTTATTACTTGTAAGTGATTATTCAGTCTTCCATTTTGTCATGTACCAGAAAATATAAGGATATAATTAAATAGAAGTCAATTGGTATTCTCCCCCTAAAAATTAGAGGAAAAACTGTTGACTTATGGATGAGAACTAACATAAACTGTACCTGGTATGTATGTTTTACTGATATTAAAAAGTATTGTGCATAGGTGATTTTCATAATTAATAAACAAAACCCATTTAATCACAAAATGTCATTCCATACCACTTCATTATCTAGGCTTGCTTTCTACCAGCCCCTACGAAAAGACCATTTTCATAGTGATTTAGGGCATAAGTTTTTCAAAAAACAGACCAGGGTTTGAGAACCAGCTCTATCATGTCCTAGATGTGTGACCTCAGAATGGTTTTCTATGCTCTAGGTTCTGTTTTCTCCATTATAAAATGGGGTTAATTTGTGCATCTGTCTCAAAGAGATACTGTGAAAATCAAAAGGAGATAATATTTCAAAAGTTGTTAGTAGGGCCTCCCTGGTGGCGCAGTGGTTGAGAGTCCGCCTGCCGATGCAGGGGATATGGGTTCGTGCCCCGGTCTGGGAGGATCCCATATGCCGTGGAGCGGCTGGGCCCGTGAGCCATGGCCGCTGAGCCTGCGCATCCGGAGCCTGTGCTCCGCAACGGGAGAGACCACAACAGTGAGAGGACCGCGTACCGCAAAAAAAAAAAAAAAAAAAAAAAAAAAAAGTTGTTAGTAAACAATAAATGTTAGTTTTCATTTTTCTTTTATTTTTATAGTTGATGTATCTTCATATACTCTTTTTTCTCTCCTATAATTAACATAGCATAAGCTTAGGTTGTTATAAATATAAATTTAATATTATTGTTGATGATGGTGGTCCTGTCATTAGGTATTTTTCCCAGATGGTCATAAAACATTTGATAAAGTTAAAGGACTTTACAAAAAAAAAAACATAAAAATAACTAGTGGGCAAATGCTTGCTAAGGAATTTTTTAAAAGGAGGAGGTCATTTTTATTACTCTCATGAGTCATCCTAAATGGATTACATCCAGGCCAACATTAATTTGTATGATTCCTCTGCTGAAAAGGGAGTATAGCAGATGACTATTATTTTTCACATCCTTTATAAACAATACCTGATAAATGCCATTAGCATTACAAGTTCTTTGGGGTACATAAGTTTATATAGTGTAAACTCACATAAACCACTAGGGTTTCTAAGTGTCCAAAATATTACTTAGAATTGGTCCATATTTTTCCTTAATATGGTAAAAGAAAAAAAAAGATGAATGGCATTGAGATACAAATTATCCCCACTCTAACTTTGAATAAAATGCTCATCACTGAAAATTTTCATTGTTTTCTTACTAATTAATTTTTTTTAATTTTATAACAAGACCACCACTGACATTCATATAGATCTCTATTTCTCCATTTAATTCTCCACAATTAATACTTTTCTTTATTTCATATAAGTTTAGGCTCTCTATAAATACAAAGGAAAGGTTTTCAAGTTATTCAGACATATATAATTAACTGCTATATTAATATAAACTGATTTTTGTTTAATTGAGATGGTTTCCATTGGTGAGTTCTCATTATCCCCTTGTAATTAACAGTATTTCAATAAACCTTTGAGATAAGAACGTAAATCTTCTTTACAGACACAGCTACAGGGGAGAATTCCACTCCGATTTCAGGGAGGCAAAAGGAGAGCATCAACCAGTCTACACTGTGTCCAAAAGTTAGCACTATTCAGAGGTACTGAACAGTGGAAGGCTGTAAGCAAATCCAGTGAAGGATAATGAACATATCCTTCAGTTATGAAGGGTTAGTTATAATAAATTAATTATAAAGGGTTATCTATAAAGAGTTAGTTATGAAAAAGTAAGATTTAAGAAGCCTAAGTGGAGACAAAATTTAGCTATCAAGAGGTGGTTTTTCAGATAAGAACTGCATTGAAAAAATAAAATAAAATAATTATCATTTTAATTCTCTCTTCAGAACTTAAGATTTTACTATCAGTTTAGCCTATGTAAAATTAAGCGTGTTTTCTTTCCACTGATTACTTAAATAAGCTGATATTATGTGCAACAGAATCAAGGATGCGACCCCGTTCTTCTAAACTCTTTTGCCTCCAATGAAATCAGTAGGGGGTGCCATGTACTAATTCTTGCTTATGATGTCTTCAGTGATTAATTTCAAGTTTCATAGTAAAAAAATTTGTTTACTTGTGAACAACGTTATATGTAGAATCTGTCACTTATTTGACTGTCTCAAAATTTTATTATTAATTAAATTATGAAGTAGAATTACTAATAACAACATAAATTGCACATTATTAGTTATTGGAAGTTGTACGCCTTGTGTTTTAATTCAGGCATTATCATTTATGTATATTCTTGAGTGATACTAAAAATGTATTAAAAGAAAATAAATAACAGGATCCAAAAGAACTATATCCATCTTGCTTTCTTAAACTTGCCATAGAGTTGCTTGCTCACAAATGTATTTTTTTAAGTAAACGAATGACAGTTAAATCAATGTGGAGTCCATTTTAGTATGGAGAAATGTTTAAAAATAATTTTGGAAAGATTCTACAAATTACCTTTGATTAAGCCAAAAATAGATTCTAGGGCTTTGGATTTCTACCTCTGTAATCAGAGGCTCCCAATTAATTTTTCTCACATGTCACAGTATGTTTAAAGTCCTTGTGCTATTCAGAGAGAAAGAGAGACAACTTGAGTTTTAATTCAGCTTTAGTCCTGAATCAGCTATTTTCTCAGCACATCGTCGAGTACATAGTTGTGTACATCGTTTAAGTGGTTTTTATCCCTCATGTGTAATTTTTGATCATTGAGTCCATGGATGAGGCAATAAGTCAAAAAATGATATAACTTTTCATTTTGGGGGTAAAAAAATCAGCAAATATTTAGTGGAAACTTTAAATACTTTAAGTGTTAAAAATTTATAAAATTAGGCCTTGCTTTGGTAAGAAATAATTTGGGGTCATTTACCTTTGGAAGAATAGTGAGGACATTCCAATCCCATAGATGTAAGCCTTGCAGTCACTACTGCTTTGAAGAGGAGCTATTTAATGGAGATATTTAATCATGGTTGGTTCTCCAGGAGTAGTTAGTCTCACACCATTGCTGTTTAACATGGTAGCTCATGTTCCAACAGCATCACAGTGAAGGTTTTTCTCAGAAGGTGGCCTTAAAATAGGTTTGTGGGTTGAGGAGTGGGAGGAAGCTTCGCACTGTTGTTACAAACGTAGTCGTAGGAGTCTGTGCTCCAAGGACATGAGGTTGTTCTAAACCTGTGGTGGAAAAACCTGTGTGTTTTCCACAACAGATGGGGAGTGGGCGGGGAAAACGGTTTCTTTCCTTGTGTGCTCCGTGTGACTAATATTGCTTGGATATGCGTAACAAACAAAAGGGAGAGTGAGGTGCCCACAAGAACAACTGAGGGCGAGGGTCGGTGCCAACTTGCTTTCCGTGCTGCAATATGAGTTCAGTGAAAAATTGTCGTCTTCAGCAACTACAGGGCAGTAAGCTTCAGGTGAGTTCTCTGCTTAAACTGAGATGAAGCCTGATTTGAAAAGAGACTACAAACAAGGGTAAGGAGTTCCTTACCCCAGAGCTTATAGCAACCCCTCAAAAATAAGACAGTAGTCTGTATCCATGCAACCAGACAGTAAGAAATATATTTTTAAAAAGTTACTAAGACTCTTCATATGTCTTGATATTCATAGTAATATTTGGGATGCAAGCTCTTGCTGCCTAGTTCACTGCACTCTGAAATTAGAGCTTCTCATTGTTAGAGCAATAACTCAGCATTCAAATAAACAACTCAGGATTTTGACATTGGTGGAAAATAATACTGAAAAATCATTACAAGGAAAAGAATATTAAATACCTATAAGTGAAATATGATCAACTTCATGACCTACTAAAGAAAATGAATAATTGCCTTTGTAAAAGTAAATTACAAAGGGGAAAAAACTGCTAGTTAAAATACAGATAAATCACTTTTTATCCCATTGTTCTGGCACTCAGCTTCAGGACTTCATTTCAGAAATTAGAGTCTCCCAAGAAGAATTTCTTGCCAAAAGAGGGTTAGCATGTTAAAGCAGTGTTTTGGATTACTGTACATACCTCTACTATAAATAGGATATTTTCAAAATGCTGTTTTGAGCTATTCAAGTGAGCTAGTGATCAGATGTGGCAGAATTCATGATAATGATGGTCTGACAGATGAAGAGGGGAAAGCCTCATCATTTTAGATGGACAAACCTTGATGAATTCAAACTGTAACCTGTAATCTTTAAACTAGCCACTTATCTGGTAAAGGTAATGATTTGTCATGCGGCTTATCCATTTACTGCTAATCAAAAGGATTCACATATTTGAAATCCTTAGCATTCAGAAACCTGTAAGAGGATTCATGCACGTGTTCTACTTTATGCTACTGATTTGCAAAACAATGAGGCTGGTAATGATGTGAAAGATTTAACTGGCTCTCTTTGTGTCTCCTCTATCTGAACTGATTGTTATTTGTAAAAAGGAATCTTCGGAAGCCTGTGGTTCCCACAGGATGCGGAGCAGCCAGGAACTAAGTTGAGGATGACATCCTGTGTCAGGGATGAGAAATCAGCCAGTTAATAGCTTTGCACTTAGAATTGACTAATATTTTTTCTCTTTAAAGGCCAATTTTCTAACATATAAAGTCATTTTCACATCCTTGATATACTGTAGACTGGAAGAGTCTTTTAAAGTAGCACTAGTTTAAATGATTTCTTTCTAAAGCACAATAACTTGCTAAATATTTTATGCATTAAATCATTTTATAATTTAGATTTATGTAATCCAGACCCAAGAAACACAAAACAATTCATGCAGGCTTTATGTTAGAGATTCAAATTTTGCTCTGTTATTTTACAAATGGTCCGTTGTAAAAAGATTTTGCTTTAGTAAAATGAGGGTGAACCATTTTTTCTTCCATTGTCAAAAGGCTAAATTTGTGCTGTTTCCACTGAACAAAATTATTTTAATTATTCTAAGAAAAAGTTGATGTAGTCATCATTTTCTCTTTTTTTTCTACTTACATATAAAAATATTTTAAAATCTCAATTAGTAAGACATGAAAACTATTATAAGTAGACATGTTCCTATAAGTTTTGAAAATTTAAATTATTTTGCTTAGGTAAAGAATTACATAGATTTATGGCAAAATTAAAAATCTTCAGGAGAAGGATGGATTTAAAATTGGCAAAGACAGTTCAGAAAATTTTACTTTAACTGTGCCCCTATACACAGACACACACACACACACACACACACACACACACGCCACAATGAAACATTCTCTTCCTTTCAAAAAGATTTAGCCAAAAGTTGCTTAAGTGATTATATACTTTGAAGAAGGAGGATGGAAGGAAAGAAATTGGGGAGGGGGGAATGGGGAGGGAGAGAGAGAGGAAAAAAAGAGAAAAAGGAAAGAAAGATGAAAATAATTACATTTTCCTTATTCCAGAATTCAGCATAGCATCTCTTCACCTTCCAGCCAGAGATGGGCCTTTAAAGCTGGATGAAGTGAGAGAGTGGCATGGACATATATACATTACCAAATGTAAAACAGATAGCTAGTAGGAAGCAGCCACATAGCACAGGGAGATCAGCTCGGTGCTTTGTGACCACCTAGAGGGGTGGGATAGGGAGGGTGGAGGGAGATGCGAGAGGGAGGGGATATGGGGATATATGTATATGTATAGCTGATTCACTTTGTTATAAAGCAGCAACTAAAACACCATTGTAAAGCAATTATACTCCAATAAAGATGTTTAAAAAATTTGTCTTTTTAAAAAGGATGGCTAAATCATTCCAATCATTAGTGCTTTATCAATACCCAGTACTGGTCATAAAAAAAAATTACATCTGCCACTTTCTTCCTTCTTCTACTCCTCATTTCCTCTCCCTCATCCTCCTACACAGCTTCTGTGCTCCTGTTTCAGTTTCATAATCTGTCCATTGTGAATTAAGAACATTTTGTTGGCAGTTCTCCTTACCTACAGGGTGCATGATACATTGGCCTCTGCGACACTGAGTCAGACCCTTCTCACATTCCTACAACTGCCAGCAAATACCATAGCTCCTAAGGCAAGAGGGAGTGTGCAACCAGAAGCAACAGCAAGTGCTGCATCTGTTGGAAGGGAACAGAGTTAAGAAATGTCGATGACTCAGTGACAGTTCTATTGATCTGTTTGGGGTTTGATTTTTTTCCTTTTGGTGAGGATATGATGCAAAATAAATGCCTTGGCACTGGGGGCCTCATGGCAATGAGATTTACACATTGCTATTATTTTTAGCCTGTTTTGTGAAATGTGATGCTACAATTACTAATAATGTTATGGAATTCATTGGGCTGAAAGCCCAATATCTGCCACCTGATTAAATGTGGAAGCCAGGCCTTGCAATTATTTTCCAGTTTAGTTTGTAGTTAGTTTCTCAAGTGAATGAGCAAAGTTTTTTTTTCAAATATACTCCTATTCATTCCAACAAAGCATGTTATGTTCTCTAAAGCTGTTAGCCCATTTTATCCAGGTAAATGCCTTTAATTATGCCCAGTAAATGCCTAAAAAGAGTAACAATATTTTTTACCTTAGGGTGATCAGAATATTAAATTGTACTGACTCTCAAAGAAACATAAATGTACAAGATTAGAGTTGTCTGCTTTGATCTGAAATGTTTCTGTCTGTTGTGTAATTAACAGAAAAGCCAGGAAACATCTCTTTTCCCTTCATTCAGGGATGTTTTGTTTGTTTCCTTACTTGCCTGCTTGCTTGCCTTAAAGAAATACCTGAACATAACCCAAAAAAACAAAAACAAAAAAAGGCCTCCACAGTAATTTCCCCAACAACACCTCAGCTTGCCCAAAAAAGCAATTTTTAGCCAATTAGCAAAGCTGACACACTCATTTCATCAATAAGAAAAACTCTCTTTTAAGGAAACTCATTTCTTAAAAAGTAAGCTATTTTCATAATTTGGATAAAGTGTATATGCTCATTAAAATATCACTGACTTCTGTGATATTTTAATGAGCCTGTTCCTTTCTCACCTGTGGTTCTTACCATTGGCCTGACCAGTTGAGTAGGTGACCAACTAGAAAATCAATAATGTCCACTTTGCTGAGATTACTGCTTTGTGTTCCCCACAGCATTAGCAAACATTTTTTTCTGTTATCTTAGAGAGATAAAGACACTGGGAAAAAGAAAAGAATATATATTTTTGGAAATACCCTATTTTATGTATGTCTCCCAAGAGGATATTTAAAAGTTGTTTAAAAATTCCACTGTGGTGAATTTCTATTCACACTGTCAACAAATATTTTTTGAACAACTGATTAATACATGGTGCTGCATCACACTACTAGGGGAAAAAAGATTCAGATTCATTCACCATTTAACACTCTTCGGTGCAGTTAGGGAGCCATCATACACACAGCCTGGAGGAAGAACTCATGTGCCTAGAGCCCTTTAACCATGTTAGTATTCTAGGTGCTCTAAACACATTATCTATACAACAACCCTGTGAATTAGTACTTAGTGGCCCCCTTTTGAACATGAAGAGTCTGAGGTTCAGGGAGCAGAATTTGATTATTTCAAACTGGAGCAGATAAGGGTTGGGGTAGAGTAACACAGTAACCTCTGTGTTACTGATGCAGACATCAGGATTCTCCTATGGTCAAAGTGACTTGAGAAAAATGAAATCATGTCTAGTCTGAAAGATCACAGATGGCTTTAACAGCACCTTGATAGATAAATCATAGTGGGTAAGTAATCATAGAGGAGGCAAATGAGCAGCATTCTTGAAACAAGAAAGAGCAATATTTGTTTAGGGACAAATGCTTCTTAACTGGAGCCAACAGATAGATGATACATAGATAGATAGATAGATAGATAGATAGATAGATAGGTAAAGTGAGAGAGAATGTTAGAAATGCAGATTCAATTCAAAGCGAGGAAATAATTGAAACCGTGAAAAAGTCATACTGCATCATTATGAAAAAATTCAGAAAAAAGCAAACCTAGAAATGTATATAGTTTTAATATCTGGATTATATAATAATTCATTTCTATAACTTGTTTTTTCTGCAGTAAATATAGGAAGAACACTTTTTCCAAAGTTAATGTTATTTACACATTTTATGGATGAGTTTATTTAACCTGTTGGCTGTTGTTTGTTCATTCAGTTTGTTCCATTTTCAGTCTTTCATCATTAAAAACAACACTAAAATGAGTCTCTCTAATCACACACTCTGTAATATATCCAATTATCTCCTTAAAATAAATTTATAAATTTGGATTGTCAGGCAGATACTAACACTCAGATGAAAGGGTTTTGATATGTTTTATCAAATTATTTAACAGAAAATTTCTACTAATTTATACTCTTATTCTACCAAATTAATCTTTCCTGAATATCACTTTCAAAATATCATTTACATATTTTTTTTTTTAAAATGCTCCCCTCTTTTCCTAACTTCAGTTGCTAAAGATGACTTCCTTACTCTCAACTCCACATGGCAATATAGCACTCTCCTCTTTAATCTATTTTTGATTTCTTTCAGTCCCAGATACAATTTCTCATAAGATCCAGATAACAACAACCATTCTTGAACTATTTCACCATCTATTTATTATTTATTTATTTATGTATTCACTCTTTAGTTTATTCAACAACATTTTTAAGACCCTAGTATGTGTTGGAATTACACGTACTCATTGGGAATAACATTTAAACTACTCTTTGATTCTCCTTGTTAGTAAGATTATGTAAAAGTCATCCAGAGGAATTTGTAAAGACCCAAAGTGCCAATGTCTTTCATAACCTTTATTCTTTTACCTCTCACACTTTATTTATGTGCATATTTCACTGCAATATTGAAATCACATTACAAAAACTTCATGTGTTTGGGATTTTTTAATTTAATATTTTAATTTGACACTGGGTTACCACTCCATATTGTAATTTATCTTTTACTACATGTTAAATCTTTACTTTCCGGTTTGAAACTCTTGATGTTGAATAGAATGAAATAGATATGAATGAAATGTGAAAAGACAGAATGAAATGAATAGATGTGTTAAGTCTCTGTTCTTTTTCTGTCTCTTTCAAACTGAAACATATATCTGGACATGTGATAGAAATTACGCTCTTCATAACCTAGTAATCTGGGGAATAACATGAGTCCAAATTTGAAGAATAGAAAGTTGTATATTTTCAGAGATACAATGATGCAGGATTAAGTAAGAAATAATATATGTATTTCTCTTGGGTGTTTTGCCTGGTTTGTATGCTAAGAATAATTCACTTATGGTATATTTTAGAAAAGCAATATTTGCATTCTAAATAGCTGACTGTGGGATTTGCATTTCTAAGAGCAATGTGGAAGGGTTGCCCCCAATTGACAATCCTACCTACTAGAGATGGCATGAGAAATTAAAAGACTATGAACCTAGGTCAGAATGTAAGAGAAGATAAGAGTCTCAAAGGTAGCAGCAATGTAAAGACATTCAGTTGGTGAAAATTATTCCAGAAGACTTCTGTTTAATGATTTCATGGGACCACACAGCTTCACACAATATCAGTCGAAGAGGTGTTTTCACATCTTTGAGGGAGAAACCAACTCAGTCTCTCGCTGAATTCCCACAACACTACTTGTCCAGTTTAGAACCATGATTTTTCTGGCCCCCCTCCACTACTAGGCTCACCTCCAGTCTGAAGAGGTCTTTGGCAGATGGCATTGCTCTTGACCAAAGGCTCTTGAAAAACTGCATTGCTCCTTTGGAACTGAGTCTGGGTTTAGACTCGGTCTAGAAGTGAAACAGTCCCTATAGTACATCATAAAGTATATTTATATGGCAGCCCTGATTTGACATGAGAACCTGTAGAGGTCCATCCTGATGTCACTAAGAACAGCATCCGATGAGGAGGTGCAGTTCACAGTGAACTCTGCACAGCCAGCTCCTCACTTGTGAGGATGTGGGTAATTCCTGATAAGTGTCCAATTGTCATCTTGAAATAGGGGACATTTGGAGCAGTACAGGCTCCTATAGTAAATGATTAACGCATACTTTTCTGCTCTTGACAGATTCCAAAAGAAGAGCAGATTGCTACCCATAAAACTAAGCAGCATCAACGTGAAATTACTGGAAGAATCCGAAAGTCTTTGCAGAAACGGTATGCTTACTCCAATGTTTCTCAAAAACCAGCTATTTTAAAGGGACCAGGGTCAATATAAATGAAATAATTGGAGGCTAAGATAAAATATGTCAGAAAATTTGCAGAAAGGTTATTTTAAGGTGGCATGTTAAAAACAATAATGGGCCATTAGGCTGTCTTTTTAAAGGCATTAAAGTCACAGGTACAATGTATGAGTCACATGGGCAAGATCTTCCACTTTATATATAAAAACTTCAATATTGAATTTCTGGTAAAAGTAAAATGCTAGAATTTCTGTGTATATTATTATAAATATTAAGTTAAATTGTTGGCAGAGGAGTAAGCAAAGTATTAATACTCTAGAAATGTGCTATCAAAATGCTACACATTATAATTCATGTTACAATAACAGACTTTAATATAGTTTTTCTTTATAATTGTGTATTTTAAAAAAATCTTTTGGCTGATCATTTTACATGCAGGCGTGCTGCTTTTTACATGCAAGCATCTCCTTGTCAAAGGCATTAGTAATTAATTTATTTTTAAACCAAAATTGGGAGCACCTCCAATGACAAAGTAAGGTACGAGACAATTTAATGATGTATAAGAAATGGTTACCTCACCTTCTAATTTAGGATTAGAGACAGATGCCTGATGTGTCAGGAGTATGCCCCAAGAGCACGGCTTCCTCTATTTTGTGCACTGCTAAATCTCCAGGACCCATATCAAAGTCTAACACATAGAAGATACTCAAAAAATATTTGTTAAAAGAAAAGAATTATTAGTAAATTCTTATTGTTTTGAAAATTACTTGAATAATAAACTCTTACAGCCTTTTTCTAACGGTTATCCATGATTTTGGAGACTGTACCTTAACTTTTTAACTCATTTGTCTTGTTTAATTTTGCAGTAACTAACATTGAAGAAACATTGCTCCTACTAGCTCTTTTAGGGATGTTGATGATAAAAAAAATAATAATTTTATGGGACATGGAACACTTTGTGGTGAATTTATTTGGCTAGAAAACCTGCCTTTGTTTTTCTGAATGTATTTATTTATTTGCTTTTTGTTTGTCTGTTTACTTTTTTTTTTTTAGTTTAAGACTATTAGTGGCATAACATCAACAATAAAAAAGACTAGATATAGATACGGGTACAGATACAGATATCTGACTCCCATTTATGTACAATGTTTCATGATGCCTAAAGTACCTGCTTCTTCATGATGGAATCTCAGGATCTTTAACTGGTTTTGGCTTTTTAAATTAAATATCTTATATCAGATACACCATATGGGAATTTTTTTTTTTTTTTTACTGAAGTATAGTTTATTTACAAAGTTGCATAAGGGGAATTTTGTTTTGTTCGTTTTTTTGCTTACTATATATAGTGTCAGACATTGCCTATTTAATTACTTTCTGAATGCCTTGCATTGTCATATTTTTTAATCTTTAAAATTAATTGGGAAAAAAACCCTTTATTTTCCATCCAGTAGTGCTCAGGAGTTTAGAAAGGAGCTGATTCGTGAGCTCTGTGCTGGGACACTGCTGAGTCCCAGGAGGCAAGCTGTACCATGTGTACTTTGGAGCCCCATAACATAAACTCTTGTCTTGAATGGGGTGGGGAGGAGGGGGGGTTATAGAGTAAAAGGGAAGGAACAAGAGTATGGCAGAAGACTCCAGATGCTAGCCCTTACAGATACTTTGATTAAAGGAAACTCATATAAATAAATGATGATGGTACACGGAACTAAGTGTGGAAGGGAGAAAAAGATACTGGATCACAAGATATACATCTGTACTCAGAAAATCATGAGTAAGATTACTAAAAACAACTGTTGGGAATTTTGTGATTTAATCCCACTGACTGGGTCACTGCATAGGACATTTTTCACTTCCAGGTTTCATGTTTTGGCTGACCTAGGAAATCTCATGGTTTTGCTTTGTGACACATGCTTTTAGGAAAATCTGTTATTTCTGCCGCTCTGCACTGCCCTGTCTCCACTGAACAGGCTTTGATGGAATTTGGAGTTTCAGTGCAGCAAGCAAAAGCAGGGAAATAATATGTTATATAGATGGAGCACCCGTGATGACCATGCCTGTGTTGGTGGCTGGAAGGGAGAGGAACTGCCACTCAGTGTTTTCACAGTGCCTATTTCAGGCAGCTTCTAAATGGACAATGAAAAGGGAGGGGTGGGGGAGAAACAAGAAAAAAAAAAAAAGATTCTCTTTCCTTGAGGGGGAAAAATAATTCAAAAGTATCTGAGAAAACTTAGCTATAGTAATTCCCTATTCCAAACATACGTAAGTCACGGGCAACCTTATTCTTTGGTTTCTAGGCACATTTTTGAGTTTAGCACAATAGGGAGAAGAAAATTGGAGGTTAGTGAATCCAGTGGGGCAAGAGGTGAAGAGGACTAAATTTCAGTCAAGACAACAAAGAAAGTACAAAGAATACAGTTTCTCTTTCATGTGCTTTGATCGTCTTTCCTGTTTTACCCTTAATGAATACATTCTCAAAACTAAAAATAAAACACTGCATTCTATTAAGTTAGGCTTTTCCTCTTAGGGAATTCTAAATGGGTAAATGTGTGTTTCTCATCTATGAATTTGACTATATATTTTCATATGTATAGTTTATACACATAGGCATGCATATGTGTATTTTTCTTTTGCTGAGAATCAGGCAATGGACAGGAAAAAGAGGAAAAAATAATCCATACTAGAGACCCCAAAGCAAATGTTAGTTTCTTTAAATTGCTTTTGTAATTCTAATGAGTGGCACTGGCCAAACTCAGTTTGCCATACCAGAAGATTTGCAGTTGTGGCATTAAATCACACACATGCCATGAAAAGCAGAGGAAAGTAAGGCAGGTTAAGTGTTCATAAGTTCCCCACCTGGTACTATAGAGAAAGCCTCCTCCCCAACCCTGCATTGTAGCCTGTCGGAGTGCAAGAACACACATTACTCAGAGCTGTGTTATCACTCCTTGATGCTAGTTACAGCTTGCTTACTTGCAGATGGGACCTTTGCCATGGTGGAAAGATGCTAATATACACGTGGTCAGCAACTGTACTCATTACAAATAAGCTCTTGCCAACTAAATGATTTAAATAATCATATTAATAAATACATGATAATCGTACGTACAAGTCACCTTTTCTCCCCCACTGATGGCTTTGATTACTTTGACAGACTAAGATACGCTAATGATACAAATTAGGAGCAAGAAGAATTAAAAGGGTGTTTAACTCTGATGCCAGGCTGTCAATTTCCTATAATGCTACCAACTTACAGGTAGATGATTAAAATTGTTTCGTTTAGGAATTTTGAATATTTTAAAAATTGAATGGGTTTCTGGGGGAGGAAAAAAGAAAGAAAAATCTGTGCTTAGCTAATTAGATGTCCCCATTCGATTTAACAATAGAACAGGATTATTCTTTGAGCATTGAGATCATCCTGCATTACGATAAGAGCCCACCTTTTGCTATTACAAGATGAATTTACAAATTTGGCCCAGTGTGTTTGTCAAATTTTTTACATTTGATATTATTCATCCATTTTCTTAAATTACAATTAAAGAGAAGTGGTCATTTACTCCTTAATTTGTTTCTAAAGCAGTTATTCCCAAAACATGATGCTAGATAGTGCAGGTAAGTCCCAAATATATGAAATATGGTTCCTTTCTCTGAGCAGCTAAGAATCTATTAGAAAAATGGCACATGTATACAAATAACAACATATATTGTAGAATCTTGTGAGAGATACAATACTAAACACTAATACTTTGATTGCACGGAGGTAATATGGAACTGGAATTTTTTCAGTCAGACAGCTTAGGAGTTTTAAGCCCTGATTTGGTAACTATATGACTATTGAGAAATTTACTGAATCTATTTGGGTTTCCATTGTATAATCTGTATGATGGGGAAAATGATAATATCAATCTCCCAGACACATGTGAATATTAATTGAGCTAATACATGTGAACTACTTAGAATAGAGACTGGTGCCTTGCAAGTGCTTTCATGGTACCCAATGCTTACCCCAAAGATCAAGTGTATCTCTGTGGTTTTATCAGTTTGCTTCATTGTACTAGCCACTAGACTATAAACCATTTGAGGTCAGAGATTATATCTCATTCATTGTTGTATCCCCACCGATTCAATAGGAGTTGAATAAATGAATAAACAAGGGGATGAATGAATGCTTGATAATCAGTTGGTTAAATAATATTTAGTTGATTAGAGGCTCTAGCAAAATCTGCATCCTCATATCTATGGGATGGTCATCATCTTCTTTGTCTGATTTAATATTAGAAAGCATGCAATGGAACACAGAAGAAAGCAGAACCTCATCTAGACTGTCATATAAGCTGAACCAGTTCTGGGTGCCAATGTAGTGGCATACCACTCTCCTATTCTAATATTTATATTAGAATAAAAGTCAAGAAAATAAAAACACTGAAAAAAAGAAATCTGTAATAACACTCTCCAATTTCTAAAAATAATCAGAGGGAATTCCCTGGCTGTCCAGCGGTTAGGACACCACACTCTCACTGCCAAGGGTGTGGGTTCGATCCCTTGTCGGGGAACTAAGATCCTGCAAGCCAACTAAGATCCTGGGACCAAAAAATTTAAAAAATAAAAGAAAAAGCAAATATATATGAAAACTTAAAAAAACAATAAAAACAATCAGAGGATGCCTAAGTAACTGAGCACTCTTCAGTGGGTGTAGCTGAATGAAGATGGACCAATAGAAAGAGTCCCATGCAGGAAGTCAGATCCTTCACCCTCAGTCCCCTCTGGTAGTTCCATGACCTTGGACAAGTCACTTTACCTTTCTGAGCTTCACTTCCATTACTGTAGATAGAAAATGGAGGACTTAATGACCTTTGGTTTCTTCTAAGTATAAAATTCATTTCATTTTTTTTTCTTACTTATCTGAATTTGCTTGTAGGATTGTTAAAGTAGGTGGGGAGGACTTGAAGACAGAAAGAGCTGAATGTATTTGCAACCCAAATGCAATTTTTGTTTTTTTATGTGATTTTTAGAATTATTTGTAAGTCTAGTTAGGTCAGCAGTTTTTTTTTTAATTAGATATTTTGAACCACCATATTTCCTGGAAAATATAATAGAACTAGAACTAAAATTTTGTTCTTTAACTGGACAAGTTGCAAATCTGTATTTTTTATACAAAGCATTGCACTCTGATTCAATCAATTATCAATTTTTTTAAGCTTTCAAATAATATGAAATAATGAATACTTTTATGCACTTCAGTTTATAGTTTACCAGGCACATTTACATATATAATCTCATTGTTTCACACAACTATACAGAAAGATTTTTGTGTTCAGTATCTTCATTGAGCCTCCAGATCTACTCCCCACCCTTCTCCATCCATTTTTTCTGCCCCAGTAGACTGATCTCTATGGACCACATTAATAACCTGGTTTTCCCTGGCAAAAGATTGGCAGAAGAAAAAAAGGAGAGTAAAGTCATATGTCTTATTTCCCTCTTATGAGGTTCCTCTAGGTGGCTAGGGTCTGCTCTGCAGACTTTTTTTCTCCTTCTAAGTTCTACATGCTTATGGATGGAGAAAATTCCCAGATTCCTACACTATTCCTTACAGTTCCCCTGTACTACACTCACACTTTAATGATTACTGTGTCTTTAAATAAACTCTGATCCAGTCACACCAAATTTGAGTGTGTAATTTCCCATGTTTGGTAAACTAAGAAACTAAATTTCAGCCTTTTCTAAAGCTACTTTTTTTTTTTTTTTGCGGTACGCGGGCCTCTCACTGTTGTGGCCTCTCCCGTTGCGGAGCACAGGCTCCGGATGCGCAGGCTTAGCGGCCATGGCTCACGGGCCCAGCCGCTCCGCGGCATGTGGGATCTTCCCGGAGATCCCGGACCGTAGCACGAACCCGTGTCCCCTGCATCGGCAGGCGGACTCTCAACCGCTGCGCCACCAGGGAAGCCCTAAAGCTACTTTTTAAGTGTCCACAGAAGGTAGGACTAGATCATTCCAACATACAACCTCTGTACCTGCTTCTGGGCTTCCTTTTTCATCAGTTAAGCTTATTTTTTTAATACTCAATATGTATATTCTGAGAAATACAATGAATATTCTGAGAAGTACAAAGAAATCAAGAAAAAGTACCCGCTTTCATATATCTCCCAATCTAGTGCAACAGTGTACCCAGGCAATAGTGATATCTATGTTAGAAAAGAAGCCAAAATACCAGACTTGAGTGTAAAGACCTACCTGAATTGAAATCTGGGATCTGCCACTTACTATATGAGTGACCTTGAATAAATTACTTAGTGGTCTGAAATTTAGATTGTTCTCCATTGTAAAATAAAAGTACTTGCTCTATGTCATATAAGGTTGATATTTAAAAAGCATTCTTAAGTACTCTAGGTGTTTATGTGTGTGTGTGTGTGTGTGTATACACCCATTACTTAATTATATTTTACCCTTTTAAGATTGGAAGGTGCTATCACTATGAGAATAGGTAGTGACAAAAAACTTAGAAAAACAAGTCCAAGATCCATTAAATGGCAACTAATACTGTCAGATTATATGTGACAAACAGCTATGAATGTCAGGTATGTGCAATAATATTTCAGTGTATGAGGAGTGATTAAAAACAGGTTTCTAAAGTACAGGTGTATTCAAGATCAGTCATACAGTGTAGGAATAAAATTTTATTAAATCATCAGAATCAAATGTATTTTAGAGAATTCTTAAAGTCTACCTTTCCAGAAACTGAAAAATTAGGTAATTTATTTCAGCTACCTGGGTCTACTAAGTTAGAATTCAAAATATTCTGTTTGGATATCAAAGGCATCCTTTAAGTTCTTTGTGTTGCTTCTGGCAAAGGCTTCATTAGATAGTATTTTAAATGACTTGTGATGAGAACAGTCCCTAGGGAGTAACTGATTTAGGACAAATAAGCCCAAATATTCTTCTTGGGCGTGCTTATCTAACTCATACAGATTACTGATGCTATTAAGGACCATCTTACACTTAAAAACATATGTTAAAAATAGCATCCTTCAAGATATATATAAATGAGCCACTTTGACCTGACGGTGGTGATGATGATGATAAGGGTAATGATGAAGTAGAAGGAGGGTAATAACAATAAGATACAACATTTAATATTCAGTGGGTGGGTGTTTACGCTCAGCAGATGATAGCATGATAACGGACTTATATGTGTTACCTTATTTAATTATCTCAGTAACTCATGATAATACAATGAGATATGTACTATAAATTACCATAATTTTTTAAAGGAGGAAACAGAGGACCAGAAAGTCATATTTTATTTACATAGCTGAAAAAAGTGCATGCCAAATTTCAAATCTAGAATTTTCTCTCAAGGATTGTAGTAGACATTGTAGTTATTTTATTTTTCCTATGGTAAATTCTATCCCTCCCCTCCTATATAGCAACCAATACCAGGGTTGCCCTAAACCAATTATTAAATGTCATTTTTCTGGCCAAAGGGATGTAATCCTTTATTCAACAATGTTTAAATATTAAGTGAGAATCTATTATAAGCCAGGCTCTATTCTAGGCACTGAAGATATGGTAGTGAATGAAACAGAAAAGTCTCTGCCCTTAGGGTATTCACAATAATAAGTAACTGACCTGCAAACCAAAAAAAATATGAGTACAATAACAATGTAGTAATCATAACCATGAACTTTGAAATTAGAAAATATGAATTCAAATTATCCTCCATCACTTTCTACCAATGATCTTGGAATAGTTACTTAATCTCTCTGAAATCCAGTTTCCTCATCTGCTAAGTAAAGATAATAATATCTAATTCTAAATAGCATTGTACAATATGAAATAATATTTATAAAGGGTTTAGCATAGGGGTTAGAATAAGTGCTTGATAGGGTAGCTATTTTTAAGTGCATCACAGATGCATGTACAAAGGTATTGGAATAGGAAGTGATTACCTGTACACATACCTCCAATTTTCCCTTCCTAGTTTATCACATTTCTTCTTCTGTTTCAAGTATCTATTAAGAATATAACTTCCTCCAGGAAGAATTTTAATACTAATTAATTCAATTTCCACAAAAGTTTCTTCACCAAGCTTATTAAAACACCAGTTGACTTATGAGTCTTAAAAATACCATAAATTAAACTTGTCCTGTGTTTGGTATTTGGTGATTGTCAACCATGCTCTTTATATTGGCTCAAGAAAGAACATCTGACTCAATTAGAACAGTTCAAGTTTCTGGCAGATTCTGAGAAAAAAGCTAGGTTTGTGTCTAATTCTTGACAGTGGGTGAGTATATATAAAGTGTAAGTCCAAGCAGTCATTTTGCCCCTCTGAGAGAAGGCGGTCTGGAGATGTGGCTGACCCTGCGCAAGGCATGCAGAGTGACAGCTAAAGCAAGTCAATCCTGATATCCACCCAACTCTGGATAGTCTGGTTGTAAAAGCAAAAAGCAAAACACATTCCTTTTTTGTGTATCATTTAAGCCAGTTTTAGTTGATTTTTTTTTTCACCTAAAACATAAAGAGCTCTAACACACACAAAGAATGCTCCATTATAATAAGGGAGAGAAATCAAAGGGCAAATGTATTTTTCATGCATTTTATTCAGTCAGGAAACACAATGAAAGACCAAGTTGAAGCCAATATGGATGCTCCAACCTGCACCCTGAGCCACCCTTGGGCTTAAGGCATTAACCTGTGCAAACCTGCAATAGCACATGAAATGAGAATGCTGAATCATTGATCATGAGGCCACTGTATGTTCTAAACACGGCTAACTAATATTTAGAGAATCAAATGCTACATAGTCTCAATCTTGAGGTCCTTTGCCTTTTGCAAATGAAAATTGCAATGGGGAAAGAGCAAAATGACTTAATACCAAAAAAATAGAAACAATTTCAGAAAGTTTTTAGCCAAGTCTGATTTATTTATATTTTTAGTATTAGATTCTTTGTTCCCCCTTTCTTCAACAAAACCATATGAATGATGTTATGGAACTGACATTATCTTCCTTATATCTCCATAGAAGCTGTTGTGTTTGTGCACCTGTTTGTTTTTGCTGCCGTTTCTTAAACACATTGAAATGGAATTCTGGAGTGGGTTGGCTCACATAAATGTAGAAGTTCTTGTGTGAATTTTTTTCAGTTAAACATGTCAGGGAAGAAATATGCAACAAATAATAAAATGGATTCAATGCTCATCAATCAAGAGCTGCCTGCCACTTCAGTGCTACTAGAAGGGTCCTCAGAGTGACAGCACAAATGCATGTTGGCAGGCCAATCAAAGCTTTAGAAATAAAACAAAATGTTTCATACAGGCCCCTCAACTCTCTAAGGCTGTGACAGCTGGTTTGCAATTTCATTATTTACATTAGTTTTCAATTTCTTTATTAAATAATTTTCATTCTGACCCTTTGGCTGTCACATACATGCCAATACTGTTGATGGCTATAAAAAGTAGTGTATCTGTAATCTTTGGAGAATGGTGTTCTGTAGACATATTAATGATTTATTTTAAAGCTCAATGACAATATCGGCATTTTTTAATTCTTTCAGACACTAAGTTAGGTAATCACTTTTTATGTATTAAAAAGTACTTTAAAACCAAAGAAAGAGACAAGGGGAAAAAAGGAATTTGTTCTAATCATTTCACCACTATTCTTATGTCTATAAGCTGTAGTTCTTTTTTAAAGTTCTATAAATATAAACAGATAAACTCAGAAATGCTAAGATTAACACTGCTCTTAATTTGCTTTAGTTTTGACTTGAGAAGCCCAAATGTTCATGCCAAATTTATTTACAGTGGGGTTACTTTCTTTCATTGGCTCAGTCATAGATTGTCATTTTAATAACAAAGGCCCCAGCATGATTTGTAAAGTTTTAGATCTGCTGTTGCTCTCGTTTAGGACATATGAAGCATGGCAGCGAAAGGAAGGGATCTTGTTAATGCATAAGGATGAATAGAAATTTCCATTTCGATTTTCATTTCAAGCTGGGAAAGCAGATGTATTCTAAGAGACAGCACAACTGAACTAAATTCTTCTTGCATCCAGCATTTCTCTCTTGAAGCAAATATCCTTTTCCTTTTTTCCTAAATAATTCACAAATTGCTTCTGCACAGAGGCCAAAGAGGTTCCGAACAAAATTCAATTACTTCATATCACCATATTCTCCTCTTACAAGGGAATGCTGTGGTATGAGGTTTGCTATCTTAATCATATATGAAGGTTAAATGCCAAACAGATGATTATACAATTTGAGGGTTGGGGGAGTCCACCTAATATTCTATATGTTTTATTTTTTTAAAGATATGCCCTCATTCTTATCTCTTATTTATCTATCATAGTAATTCTTCATTAACTCCTTCCCCAACTGCCCTTTTCCAGGATTTTCCTAATTATCTATGCCTACACGCAGACCACAAACCATGCCCTGTGTCACGTTGGGTCTCATCAACATTTCACATCGTGTCCTGTCACTTTATAGAGCACAGTGTAACAGATGAGATTCCAGAGCAAGGACTGCATTATCTCTTGGCATAATGAAACATGAAAAGAAATAGATTTCTCATCTTTTTTTTTCTATTTTCACTTGCACACACCATATGGATTTTTCCATAAGATTCTCAAAGTTCATTAGAGTTAAATAATTCTAAATATACATTCTTCTAAACATTGACTGTTCTTCCTTTTTTTTTTTTTTCAGCCAAGAGCAGTGATTCTTATCACAGTCTAATCTCAATGATGAGAAATAAAGGATAGGCACTAAATTCTTGAAATACTGTGTTTACCACTATTATTTCTAGTGATGCTTAAATCAGTTCAGCAAGTTAGGTATGGTAAAATGTATTATTCCCATTTTACGATAAAAATTCAGAAGCACTGAAAGATTAAATGATGTATTTCAAGTCATACATTGTCCAAGCAAATACTAGAAGAAGGCTTTCGGTTTCTCTAAGTGGCCAGATAACATATTCAAAGCATATTTATTGTGATGAATGTTGAAAATTTAGACTATAGCTATGCTATATGTTAATCTGTGTCATTTTTTTAAATGTTCATGTTGTATAAACACATGTGTTAGGCAGAATTTTGGCCCCTGTGGCCTTTGTGCCAGTGTGTTACACTTGTGAATTTGTTATGTTACATGGCTAAAGGGACTTTACAAATATAATTAAGGTAACAGGTCTGTTAACCTCAAGACAGTGAGATTATTCTGGATTATCTGATGGCCTTAGTGTAATCACATGGGCTCTTCAAAACACAAGCGGACATCAGAGAAGCTTGACAGAAGAAATGAGATTCAAAGGACAAGAACAAGTTCATTTATGCTTCTAGAACAAGGGTCAGCAACTACAACTTTGTGTCTGTTTTTATACAGCCTGAGAGCTTAGGAATGGTTTTCACTTTTTAAAATGGATGAAAGAAGTCAAAATAAGAATAATACTTTGTGGCTACTGAAAATGTGCCCATAAGAATATCTAGGAACATGATACCCACTCACAGACAAATATGATTACTTTCTTTATCAGCGTGCTCCATTTTTTACCTCTTAAACCAGGGGTCCCCAAGCAGGGAACCGGGCCGCACAGCAGGAGGTGAGCGGCAGGCAAGCGAGCAAAGCTTCATCTGCCGCTCCCCATCGCTCGCATTACCGCCTGAACCATCTCCCGACCCCCGTCTGTGGAAAAATTGTCTTCCACGAAACCGGTCCCTGGTGCCAGAAAGTTGGGGACTGCTGTCTTAAACTAGCTTCATCCGCTGGAGCCTGCCATGACCACTTGACAGTGCCCTGCACCCCCCATCCCCAGCTGAGTATCACAGTGCCTCATGTTGGACTCCACTTTAACCCATGTCACTTATGCTGGGTACAGCCATCGCTTCTTGGCCTTCCTCTAACGCTTGGCATTGCTGCCTATACGGATGTGTAGGTATTCCTGCCAGAGATTGTGGCTTCCCTCAGGCATCTCTCTGTCCCTTAGTCACTGCAGCCAACTACTATGCTAGAATCACTGTGATCCTCATAGATATTGTTACTGAGTGGAGAAGAATACCTGTCTCCTATTTTTGTGTTATATTTAACTAAAGGGAACTACTAGGGTTCCAGTAAGTTAATTGAGCAGGTATGACTGTGAAGTACTTACAAACCATTTCTCATTTATAAATCATGCCTTCCCTCTATACTCTTAAGATTCTAATAGTTGGAAGGGATTAGTTTGGATTGCAAACAAATCATGCTTCAGAACAGTGCTAGGCTCTGAGTCACCACTCCTTCCCAATACACAGGCTTTATTTTAAGGTTAAGCTTCTCACAGCTGAATCTTTCTCCCTAAGGATGGTATTCACTTTTCAGGAGGCTTCAGAATGCCTGATGTAAAATGATTTCTGGTGAGTCAGCTTCATAGTTTTTCCAGGTTTGTTTAACCATGTATGAAGCACAGTCGTTGTCAGCTGAGTAAATTCTAGATGCCTACTATGTAGGATTACCTTTGAAGAAGTAATACCAGTGTTTCAATAGGGAAATATATCACTAGGTACACCAATTATGGAAACAATTTTATAAACTGCTTTTTCTTTCTGTAATACACAAAGTTCAAGATGATAGAACATATGTTTATTGATATCTAAAATTATGATTGTACTTAGTTATGTTTCTTAATTCCTAAAACCACTCATACATGTTAAAAGTCCTCTTTCATATTTACCATGAGTAGAGATTATGATGTTATTCTGGATTTCCATGGTACTGAATCTAGTGAGGAAATACTCTGTGAATTGCCTTCCTAGTATCTATTTCTCTCTTATCCTTAACCAATAGAATCATGATTTTGTTCAGGATGGCAATGTACCTACTTGCCACTCCAGCTTTGCAGACAAATGTGACCACAACACTGTTTTGGCCAGTGAGTTATAAGCAGAAGGCTACTGTGGGTTTCTGAAAAATATTTTCTTTTCTGATAAAAAGGGCATAGACAGAACTGGAACCATGGTCCCTTTACTCTGCCTCCTGTCTTTTTTCTCATCATACGAACATAATGTCTAGAGTTTTAGCCACAACTTTGTGATTATGAGGTAGCAAGCATAAAAATGAAAGCCAACACACAATATATAGTAGAGTTAAAAGAAAGGAAAAAAGTCTGTACCCTGAGGCTCTACAGGCACTGTTCTGCTGAACCAGCATGTGCAACTACTTCCAGAATTCTTGCTGTGCGAGAAAAAAACATTAGCTTCTATTTGCCTTAAGTTACTATTGCTCAGTATTCCTTATTTGCAGATTTAAAAAAAGTTTCTCACTGATATATTAGTCTTAACCACATAGAATTTCTGATATCCATGAATTTTTAACTTGTAAAAATGGTGATTTCATATAGTCAATCTACTATATTTTGTTTCATCTGTTTTAAATACAGTTCATTAAATAAGACTTTCATCTGGCAACTTGCGTACTTTTTAAGGCTTATTCTATCACGCAGCTGCATATAAATATAGATTTCAGCATGTGGTAAATATTTGTTTTCAATTCATATAAAACCAGTGTTCATTTTACTGATGTCCAATGTACAAACAGTATGATACATTGGGTAAAACACTCTCCTGAAAAAAAATAGAGATAGTCAACATGAACACTCAAATAAAAGTTTAAAATATAATGCCCAATACTAAGATGTAAATAAAATTTTACACATTACTTACTATGTATTCCCTAGTGATTTTTTTAGAAAATATATTCTAAGTAAATTCTATAAAAATGACAAATATTATGTAAAAAACATTCATTACCACATTAATTTTAATAGTGGAAAATTAGAACAATGTTCTGTCTAGAAACAGGATAAAGGGCGAGCAGATTCTGGGACATCCACTACAATGCTCATTATATAGTCATTAAAGAACATATTCACAAGAAGCTTAAATTAGCAATTAAAATTCTTTATGCTCTATAATACATATATTGCTGTGCCTTTCAGGCACTTTTCCTTTCTTCTAGAAAGGATGTCTATTTTCTTCTGGGAAGTGATCCATCAGAATTCTTACTTGTGTTATTTTTTTCAATGTGGCACCAGAGAGATCATAAATCAGCTCTTTTTGCTGGAAGAAGCCACAATATGGGATATTTGGTATATTTGGTGTGCATACTTCCTACCATCTGGGGGAATGCAATGGGCAGAGAGAAAAGTTGATATGCAGAAAGAAGTCAGTAAAAATGGCAGAAAGATTCTTGGGATGGTTTGAGTGCCTAGCACTCTTTGTGGCTAAGCAAGAACACGCCTGCTTTCAGAATTTGAAGGTTAAAATTTCCTTCAGTTGTTTGATATCTTTCCAACAATTACTTCTTTTCCCTTAAATCAGATTAATTTGCTTCGCTGTCACTTTTATACAAATTTGTCTTGATTTAATTACATTAGAATGTTAGGTAAAAAAATAAAAGTTAGACATAAAACTGTATTTACATATATAAGGATAGCAACTACATCAAATATGCAAAGTAAAATATTCTTTTAAATTCAAAAATTTAAATTTAATTTTTTTAAATTTCAATTATTTAAAAAATAATTTTTAAAATTTTTTAAACAAAAATTCAGAACTCATTCACTTAAAAAATATTATTGAGCACATACTCTCTACTAGACATGCTTTTTAAGCTTTGGGGTTATAAGAGCTTTTTTTGTGTGTCTTTTGGTGTTGAGATTTCTGTTAATTTTATATCTCTTGGTTTTTTTAATGTTTTAAAACAAATTGGTATTTTTAAGGAAATATACAAAGTATAGAGTGGAAAAATATAACTTTTGTTACAATATAAGCAAATAGATACAAAGATTTTAACAGTAACAAGTATACTAAGATATTATAGTGTTAAAATTATCAAAAATAGAGATAGCAAAACATTCATCTTAGTTATCAGAGTTTTCTAAGCTGTGTGCCAAGGAACACAGTATGCTTACAAATAGGCTAAAGGGATGCTGATCTTCTCAGCCTTCCTTGGAGGTGGGTGGAGCCTGGGGTGGCCAGGTGCCTAGGTTGGTTGCCACAAACTAAAAGAAGTCTTATACAGTCTACTTCAGTGAGCTGTACATTTATTATTTCTAAGTGGATCATAATAGAGGTTTGGAGACATTGTTTTAAGTGATCACCTAGGTTCCTCTTCTAGTTGTGATGTCTACAAATTTTGAGCATAACGTTCAATTCTATCAAGATGACAGATGGACAAAATATAAAACCCTTCTGCCACAGCAGCTAGAAATCTTTGAAAGAGAATAATTAATCATATAATTTGAATGCATGTCTGAGTTCTTAAATATATAAATAAAAAGTGTACAGCTTAGGAAGGAAGAAATAAAATAGTTTTTGTTTTCTGAGGATATAATCATCTATGGCAAATACAGAAAGAACAGACAAAAACTCCTGGAACTAATAAGTGATTATAGCAAGATCACATGATACAAGGCATAAATGATTAATACATAAAAGCCAATCATTTTCCTATATACTAGCAATAAATAAGTGGAATTTGAAATTAAAACACAAGGCCATTTATATTTGCACTCCAAAAAAAATTAAAATACTTAGATATAAATCTAACAAAATATGTACAAGATCTATATGAGGGAAACTGCAAACCCCTGATGAGTGAAATCAGAGAACTAAATATTGAGAGATATTTCTAGGATAGTGAAACTATTCTGTATGATACTATAATGGTGAACGCCTGTTATTATACATTTATCCAAACCCATAGAATGTGCAAAACCAATAATGAACCCTAAAGCTATAGACTGAAGGTTTATGTCCCCTCAAAATTCATATTTTGAGGCCTAGTTTCTAATGTAATGGTGTGCAGGTGGAACCTTTGGGAGTTGATTAAATCATAAGGATAGTGCCCTCAGGAATGAGTTTAGTGTCCTTACAAAAGAGATCCCAGAGAGATTCCTCACCCCTTCTACCCTATGAATACATAGAGAGAAGACAATCATCTATGAACCAGGAAGCTGGCTCTCACTAGACATCGAATCTGCTGGAGCCTTTATCTTGGACTTCTCAGCCTCCAGAACTGTGAAAAATAAATTTCTGCTGTTTATAAACCTTCTATAACAGTCTATAACATTCTGTTGCAGAAGCCCAAAGGGACTAAGTCAACTAATGTAAACCGTGGACTTTGGGTGAATATGAGGCATCAGTGAAGGTTCATCAGTTGTAACAAATGTACCACTGTGGTGAGGAATGTTGACAGTGAGGGAGGTTGTGCATGTGTGGGAAGAGGGGCTGCATTTTCCACTCAGTTTTGCTATGAACCTAAAACTGCTCTAAAAAATAAAGTTTACTAAATAAAAAAGTAACAGGAAAGGAAATAAAAGTATGGCAAATATAAAGTACAAAATATGACAGCAGAAATGAATTTAAATAAACCAGCAATCACAATAAATAGAAATAAGCCAATCTCATCAGTTGACAGAAACTCTCAAAATGAATTAAAAAAATAAACCTGTTTTATAAAGTAGCACACATGAAACAAAATGACAGAGAAAGATTGCGTGTGAAAGGATGATATAGGCAAATACTAAAGAGAGGAAAGTTGATATAATAATATTAATCAGACAATTTTGAATTTGAGAGAGAATGGTTATTAGAGATAAAATCACTACTCTACACAGTGATTAAGGAAAAATTTGACAGGATGTTATAATTCAGAACAGGAATGAGTTTAAAACAATCTCAAAATAGATAATTCAAAATTCGCCTGTATTGTGAGGAAAATTGGACATATCTTCAATTAGCGTGGGAGATGATGATATTTCAGAAACTAGTAGACCAAGCAGAACAAAAGTACAACTAAAAATGAATTAAGTAAAATAAGTAACAAGCTTAATCTCTATATATTGACATGTAACTTGAACTCTTAACCCTTACAGTTAGTGAATATATTCTCTTTAAGCAAAAATTAACCATGCATTAAACTACAATACAAAAAATATCAAAGATCATATTATATAGACCATACCTAACATAACCAATATTTTAGAGAGTAAACTCACGACACAGCCATACCAGACAATAATAATAATTACAACAGCAATAATAATAATAGTAAATGCTATATAACATTCTTTTTAACATAAACTATGAAAAATTGGAATTTATTTGAAATTTTCTGTTTCTGTCTTCTAATACAGCAATTTATTTTTTAATTTTTATTGAATGTTAAATTTTACAATGTATGTATTGCATGTCTTTAAGATTAATAAATATGATTTAAAAAATGAAACCATAATACAATAGGACTAAGTAAACAAATATTACTTATATTAAATAATAATAATATTTCCTTCTACACCATAATACAGTAGGATACTTATACACTTTCTGTTTCCTTTTCTAAATAATTCTCCCCTGAGTGGCTTTCAGCCTTTAGGGAATCATCCTTTTATTGAGAGGTAAGGCAATACAATCAACCATAGGATTCATTTTGATTTCCATCTCTGTTTTTATCAAGTCCCATTCCTTTGATTTCTGGTGTCAGCTAATTGATAACTGCACTAAATAGTCTTCCAAAAAAAGTATCTGAGCATGGTAAAAAACAACTAGTGTTTTACTTACCTACAACAGAAACATTTTTATCTTGTCAGAATTACATTCTAGCTTTGCAAAAAATGCCTGTATATTTTGTATCTACAGTCTTGTTTCAGTAGACCAGCTTTTGCTGGTTCTTTGCATCTATAAATTCATCTATAAATTCATCGTATAGGATATCCATCTCTAAAACATCCATCATTTTTAAAGACTGAATCAATTTAATATAATCAGAATTTAAACCTTCATTTTTCAGAAAAGGCTATTTTGTAGCATAGAGATAATTAGAACTTGTGAAATTGAATTATACTCCAATTAAATTACATTTTTAGTAAAGAAAGTGAGAAAGTCCTGCTTACCTTCACTGCCCTTTTCTCACGACATTTTTTGGGTTCTGAAGCAGTCTTATTTCTTTAAAAAAAATAAAACTGGTCACTTTTTTACAGTATGAGTTTCTATCACAACCCACACCTCAAACTAGCAATTCAGATTACAGTTAGTTCATCCGTTTCTAGACTCATGGCTTCTTCAAAAGACCACCATCAAAGAGTTTTGGAGAAAGACCATACAAATTTCTGTTTTACTGTAATCATTTTCTCTGTACTCATTGTCAATGTATTTCCAAACTGGAGAAAGACATTCTTCTTCCCTATACTTTGAAAATATGATTTTACAGCATATTTTAAAATCTTCTATGGGAGGCAACAATGGTATATATCTTATAAGCACTTCTATAAATCAAAACTTCATTATGTGCTTCTGCACTTTTTGAAGAAATGAAAAATGGCCAAAAAAAGAAAAAAACTTTTGTTATAAAAGCCTCAATATGATAGGTAAGCAACTTACACCTCCTTTTAGCAATTCATACAAGGTATTCAGGACATTTAGCAAATCAGAGCTGTTTTTCTTTAGTAAGAAGTTTGTTCATGAATGTAATTTGCCAAAGTTTATATTTATACTTGCTGCTGAAAATGCAGATAGATGAGCATGGGCTTGTTTGTATTTGGACCAGATATCAACAATCTATTGTTTTATAGTTTCTATGTTTTCATCAAAACTTTCATAGAAATTAAACAGACTACTCGAACCCTCATTTTACAAATTAAAGTACCTCAGATCTAAGGGGAACAGTTGTTCTTGTTTTTTGTTGCTGTGATTGACATATCACTGGATGTACTCTAAGAAAGCATGGTCATTAGTAAGATGGGACAGAAGCAGCTCTACATTGTAAGGAGCAAACATCAGATACATTATTATTACTATTTTAAACACAAGACATTTTAGTTGCCGCCACTTTATCAGAAAGTGTAACTGTACTCATTTTCACTGAGTAACAAAGGGATAGATATGATGATATGCATTCATGCATGTGGTATGCCCAAGCTAATTCAGCAGTCACAATTTCTGACTGAGCATTGGTGTCTTTGGGAGATGAAAAATATTGTGATTGATTTAGAAGTACTTGCTGGTCTTGACTTGTGAGATTCAGTCTTCATGTGTGCTTTCTCCACCATGCCTAACCCCAAATTATTTTCTGCATATTTTATAGCATGCTCTCTTTGGTTATATAGCTCCTGAATCCCCATGTGTCCTTTCATCTGACATTAAAATTATACAGTTGTTTAGACTTCTTTCTCATTGAGGTCTAGGTAATGTTGATGTTGGTATTATTTTGTTCTCATTTTTATCATCTAAACCCTTAGAAGAACTGGTAACAGTATTCACAATGTTAAAAACTAAATTAATGGTATCTTGATACAAGGCACAACAGTTAATCCACAGGTAAAATCAAAGGCAAACTGTTAATGATCACAAATACAACATACTTAAGTTACATAATTACCTTGTATCAATCAAGTGATGTAACATTGGCTGATCCATTACCAGAAACTACATACCATGATTGCCAACCTCAGTGGTCAGGGAATACTAGCAACATAGACTATGGAAGTCAAATGATCCCGGCTGTATCCATTTAATACTAAAAGCAATGTTGCTTTCAGTACCTATCTTTTAGTTGCTGTATGACTTTTATACTTTCCTCCCAAACAACCACACCTATCACCAAAAAAATGGGACTTTTTTAGTTCCAGAGAGGGGTTTCCCAAGATGTAGGACTTTCTGTGCTAAAAATCAAGATAGTCCCAGGAAAACTGGAATGGTTGGTCAGCCTAGCTGTCCATGATGCAATAAGGCTCAAAATTAATACAAAAATAGAAAAAATACACTCCTAATCCCCATGCATTTGGAAAACTTATATCCACACCTTTGGATTTATATCCTGAATTCAGGTAGTGAATATTAGCTAATCTGCTATTAGTCACCAAATTAACAGATTAAAGTAGAAAACCATAAAATAATGTCACTAAATACAGGAGAGGTATACCACCCATTTACAATAAAAACTTATAGCAAAATACAAGAGTAAACTTCTTTAACCTGGTAATGTGTAACTAACAATAAAACATAGAAGATAAACTTGCTGTTGAATTTCTGAAGGCATTATTTTTAAAATCAGAAGCAAGAGAGTCATGATCTTCATATCCATACACATTGTACGGGAGATCCTATTCAGTGCAACACAAGAATAAAAAACTGAAAGTGAAGTGAAAAAGTTGTAATTGTACATAATTGATAGACAATACAGTTAATCAAGTTTGATGAATCTGAGAACAATTTCCAAAATCAATAGTATTACTGTCCCTGATAAAATAACTAGGAAATACAACTTAATAAAGGTAACATTCACAAAATCAACTCCAATCATAAGATTTCTGGGAATTAATCCAACCAAAGAAATGCAAATTCTTTATTAAAAAATGATAAAACTTTATTGGAGGGCATAAATAAGGGCAAGTAAATGGAGAGATTATAACATATTCATGTATCAGCAGACTGAAAATCATAAAGATGTCATTTTTCCCATGTTAAATAAGAAATTAAATGTAATGCAATTTCACTTAAAATCCCCAACATGATATTTTATGAGCTTGCAAATTTATGCTAAAATGTATATGTGAAACTTAAGGTCCAAGAACACTCAGCCAACTTTAAAGACTTATCCAACAATATATCAAAACACAAAATAAAATTAGACTAATTTTAAGAATACTACAGAAAAATGGAGCAAATGAGAGAATGTAACAAATGAGAGAATCTAGAAACAGAAACACATTAATATATGGGAAGTGGAATTAAAAACATTGGAGAAAGAATGGAATATCTGGCAATCTATATGGAAAATTTGTATATTGGATCCTAACACACAAATACATTAAATTCCAATGGAAAAAAGATGTAATGTGAATATTATTACAATATAATATAGAAGATATTTTATGAAATCAGATAACAACATTAAATTTGATAACTCTGATATTTAAATTTTTATAATAATAAACGGTCATACAAATAAAAACAACAATCAACCAAATTAAAAATAAGAGAAAGCCTGGGAGAAAATACAATAAGTAAAATAAATGTCCAAAATTTGGAGAATATTAAACTCCCACAAATCTGTCAAGTGAAAAAGGAACAGCATAGCCTATCCAAAAAAAAAAATGAGCAATGGTGTGAAAAGGTAATTTATGGAAAAAGAAAAATAGATGACATGTTCAATATGTTCAGTTTCATTAGTAACCAGAAAATTCAAGCTAAAACTACAAGAGTCAGGCTTCCCTGGTGGCGCAGTGGTTGAGAGTCTGCCTGCCGATGCAGGGGACATGGGTTCGTGCCCCGGTCCAGGAAGATCCCACATGCCGCGCAGCGGCTGGACCTGTGAGCCATGGCTGCTTAGCCTGCACGTCCGGAGCCTGTGCTCCGCAATGGGAGAGGCCACAACGTGAGAGGCTTATGTACCACAAAAAAACAAAAACAAAAACAAAAACCTACAAGAGTCATTAAAACCATATTATCAGAAATAGGAAATTTAAAGACACTAAGTCGATGAAACTGTGGGAAAACAGAATCTCTTTTGCATTGCTATAAGTAAGACAATGAGATACAGTTCATTTTTAACCATAGAAAACAAAACACAATGTTTATGAATGCATATATATATATCTACCAACTGACCAAAACATAAATCAGATTGAAAGATGCTGATTTCCCTATAGGGATTAAGGAAGGGGTAAGGATGGCACAGATGAACTTTAATATACATGTCAAATTGAATTTTTTTGCTTGAAGAAATATGACAAATGTTAATGCTATTTTACTGTGTCTTGAGGTATATTGGCATCTGTAACACAGACCATTTGAAAAATATATTTTGTAATCAAAAAGTTGTGTATGTATTCCAGATAGTGGGAAGTATGAATTAATTATGTGCTAATAAGTCCACATATGGCTTATCGTGCCTAGCTATAATTCACCAACAATATTTTGGTGCAATATTTTAAGAAAGATGTTGACTATTGACAAAAGAGAATATTTCTACATGTGCATGGATAGGAAGGTGATGGTTAATTGAGAAAAGTTAGTAATTGTATTTTAGGACCTAAAGTATGCCAGATTTCCTATGAGTGTGTCATTAATTTGTGCATTTGTATGAATCAAAGGAGTCACTATCTATAAAATCAAATACTAAAAAAGGTTGAAGCCAGTAATGAGCCTATTTATCTTCATTAAAATATCATGGTCTTTATTATCTTTGTGGGGCTGTTATTTAGCCTAACATAGGTAAAAAGAGACATTTGTGTACATACTGTTTCTTTGTTTGTTTGTTTTTTAATTGATTTTTAAAATTTTATCAGAGTATAGTTGATGTAAAATGTTGTGTTAGTTTCAGGTGTACAGCAAAGTGATTCAGTTATACATATACATATAGTCATTCTTTTTCAGATTCTTTTCCCATATAGGTTATTATAGAATATTGAGTAGAGTTCCCTTTTCTATATAGTAGGTCCTAGTTGGTTATCTATTTTATATATAGCAGTGTGTATATGTTAATCCCAAGCTCCTCATTTATCTCTGCCCCCCACATTTCCTCTTTGGTAACCATAAATTTGTTTTCAAAATCTGTGAGTCTGTTTCTGTTTTGTAAATAGGTTCATTTATATCATTTTTTAAAAATTCTTTTCCATATATGAGTGATATCATATGATATTTTTCTTTCTGTCTGACTTACTTCACTTAGTATGATAATTTCTGGGTCCATCCATGTTGCTGCAAATGACATTATTCTTTTTTATGGTTGAGTAATATTCCATTTTGTGTGTGTGTGTGTGTGTGTGTGTATACACACACACACCACATCTTCTTTATCCATTCCTCTGTTGATGGACATTTAGGTTGTTTCCATGTCCTGACTATTGTAAGTAGTGCAGCAATGAACATGGGTGTGCATGTATCTTTTTGAATTATGGTTTTCTCCAGATATATGCCCAGGAGTGGGATTGCTGGATCATATGGTAGTTCTATTTTTAGGTTTTTAAAGAACCTCCATACTAGTTGTACCAGGGTACCTACTGTCTCTATTTGCCCATCATCTCTTCATGCTTTATTCTTGTTATGGAAACCCCCATTTCACAAAATATTTCTTCTCCACCTTTCCATATAGATTTGGTGGGGGGAGTCCAATCACAGCTCTCCACTTCTCCTTGGACACAGGATTACACACATGACTGGCTTATATCACAGTTATATCATAGGTCAAGTTTTATGAGTCCAGATTGTGCACTCATGACTCATGTCTGACTATTTGGGCTCCCCTGCATGGTGTTTTATGCGTGGAGACAGAGAGGAAGACCCTCATTTCCCGGAATCTGGAGCTAACCTGATTCTGTCTTAAAGCTGACATTAGCCAGGTTCACCATCAAAGGGAGGAAGCATATTACGAGGAGAAAAGAATGAAACAAAGACTTAGAGACTCTGAATGGAAAGACATTCCTGACTAAGTTCCTTGAACTGATTAAAAGCCCTTTGCTGGCTTCAGCTTCAGCATGAACTGGGTTTCTGACCAACATCTATCATGGACAGAGTTGTCCATCCTGCTGTAGAAGGAATTCCCAATGAACATACAGTTGAATGGGAAGATCTCAGTGTTCCCTACAAACAAATCTCCAATCTCTTCCAATGCACTAATAAAAAAAAAACTGGAAAAATAAAAAATAGATCATTAAACATTGGCAACAGCAGTTCTGACACTGTACCTTAAGTGCATATAAATTTTCTGAAACAACTTAGATATAGCACAATTATCTTTTCCAGTCACTACTGAAGAAATGGATACAATGTCAAATGCAGAGGAATCTAAGCTTATTTTTGCTGTAGAAAATCTTGCAGTGATCAACAGAAACTATCAAACACCCGTGAGCCAGCTTCCAAATAAACAAAGATTCAAACAAAAATGACTGCTGGCAGACATCCTTGGGATTCCTAAAAATGCCTTAAAACTTCCTGCTAAAATTGCTTCACAGTATCTGTTTAAATTCTATATCCTTGATTAATGTTTTCTTTACACCTCTAACTTCTTAAAGTAAAAAGAAAGTTATTCTAGAAAACTATACCAGAATTCCTAAAATTTTATGTACATGGATACCATGTTACCTGATTCAATAAACACAGTGACAAACATCATACTATTTGTCTTACCAGTATATTTTTAAATTTAAGAGCAGATAAAATAGTGTTTTCGTAGCTATTTCTAAAATAAAACAAAACTTAAAATGCATTAGGCCCTTGGTTTGCAACATAACTTTCTGTTATAAAGTTGTTTCTACAGGAACATCAGATCTGATAGTCATCATTGCAGCTTACACTGACTTTTCCAGGAATACAAACATCAGAATATTTGAGGAATTAGTATAAAATATTACTTTTAAAACACAGGTTTAGCGAATATAAGTAAGATATCACGTTCTGATTGAAATGATTAGAAACACCACTGAATAAATTAGATAAACAATCAATAGATCTTAATAACCTAAATGTTGTCCTTAATCATCAAATGGATCACTCGAGATAATTAGCCCGAGAGTTTAAGTAGGATGCTAAGGATCATGATATTTAACTAAATATGTACTTGTAAGATTTGTAGAGGGAAAAAACTGTTAACACTAACACACAGCAGCTCTTTCATTTTGCAAAATATGTAATAAAACTGCTTTTGACCATGAAGAAAGGACACTGGGCAAAAGATGATGTTTCAAAAAGAGGATCATTGTGGTGGGCAAGTTGATCACTTAAGCAGCTTCTTCCCCGTCACTAATAAAAATCCTAATCTGGTTAAGATATCCAAGTTTTAGCACATAGCCAAGCTTTGGGTATAACTGACCATACCCCTCAATTCCTAAAATGGGCAATGTTTTGCTTAATCAATATTCTATTCCCAGGGCTAGCATCAGGGTACATATGATCTAAACATTGAAATCATAGTGAATCTCAGAGTTTTCCTGGCAAGGTTAGGACAAAAGTACTCATCTCTTTTCTTTGCGTGCTGAATTATGCTAATGTGAAAACTTGAGACACCTTGAAGAATGCTGCCTGAAGTTTAAGCCAACATGCACAATTAAGATATCACACATACGTACACACCCAAAAAATGGAACCACGACATTGAAACAACTAGCTGTGAAATGTATCCTATCACTGGACAACCATTGATGAGCCCAAGAATTTCTTGATTATTAGAGCTATATTGAGTCAGATTTTTCTCATGACATGTTGCTGGAGTCATTTTATCAGATACAAACAATCATGAATAGTAAATTAAGTATATATATGTTTTTTAATTGAAGTATAGTTGATTTACAAAGTTGTGTTAGTTTCTGATGTATAGCAAAATGATTCAGTTATATATATATATACTATATATGTATATATGTTATTTTTCATGTTCTTTTCCATTATGGTTTATTACAGGATATTGAATATAGTTCCCTGTGCTAGACAATAGGACCTTGTTGTTTAACCATTCTATATATGATGGTTTTATATATTCTATATATAATATAACCAATCTATATATAATAGATTAGCAGATGCTAAACTCAAACCCTCCCCTGCCCTCCTCTTGGCAACAACAAGTATGTCCTCTATGTCAGTGAGTCTGTTTCTGTTTCAGAGATGAGTTCATTTGTGTCATATTTTAGATTCCACATATGTGACATCATATGGTGTTTGTCTCTCTCTGACTTACTTCACTTAGTGTGATAATCTCTAGGTCCTTCAATGTAGCTGCAAATGGCATTATTTTATTCCTTTTTATAGCTGAGTAATATTCCATTGTATGTACATGTGTATACATATATACCACATCTTCTTTATCCATCATCTGTTGATGGACATTTAGGTTGTTTCTATGTCTTGACTATTGTAAATAATGCTGCTATAAACATAGGAATGCATGTGTCTTTTTGAATTATAGTTTTGTCTGGATATATGCCCAGTTAGTGGGATTGCTGGATCATATGGTAACTATTTTTAGTTTTTTAAGGAACCTCCATACTGTTCTCCACAGTGGTTGTACCAATTTACATTCCCACCGACAGTGTAGGAGGGTTCCCTTTAGCCATGCCCTCTCCAGCATTTGTTATTTTGTAAGCTTTTTAATAATGACCATTTAGACCAGTGTGAGGTGGTACCTCTTGGTAGTTTTGATTTGCATTTCTCTAATACTTAGCAGTGTTAAGCATCTTTTCATGTGCCTATTGGCCATCTATGTGTCTTCTTTGGAGAAATGTCTATTTAGATCTTCTGCCATTTTTTGATTGGGTTGTTTTTTTGTTATTGAGTTGTGTGAGCTGTTTATATATTTTGGAAATTAAGCCCTTGTCAGTCACCTCATTTGCAAATAAATTAAGTATATAATGTTGTTGGTAGATTTATCTTCGGTATATAAAAAAATAAAACCTAAATGGATGATGAATCATTGATATCTAAACAATATTAAAATATATCAAGAACAAAAAGGGTTAAGTCTTATTAACTAGAAAGTCAAGTAGGAAAGTGGGTGGGGTACAGAGGGAACTTATTTTGTGAAATTTTAACCTTGTTAATGTATTCACAAAGGTTCCAAATAATACGGACCCATTTCTTAATAAAATCTCTATGCTAAATCTCCAGGAAAGGCCCCAGAATTTAAATAAATAAAAAGAAGAGCTTTAACTGATTATAAAGGTCTTCTAACTGAAGAACTATTCATAAACTCTAAGAGCATTCAAAACAGGGTTGCTTATTGGGACTCCTTAGGCTATTCTCAAAGAAAGTTTGTCAGACCTTAGAATAAAAGAAGAAATTCATAGATTCACTTTATTTGTTTTCTCATTTTTATTGGACTATAGTTGATTTATAAGGTTGTGTTAGTTTCAGGTATACAGCAAAATGAATCAGTTATACATATATCCACTCTTCCTTAGATTCTTTTTCCATATAGGCCATTACAGAGTATTGAATAGAGTTCCCTGTATATACAGTAGGTTCTTATTAGTTATCTATTTTATATATAGTAATGTGTATATGCCAATCCCAATCTCCCAATTTATCCCTCCCCTCTCCCTTACCCCCGGGTAGATTCACTTTAAACAGTAGTCTTTTAGAGTTTCAGGAACAGGAATCTATTAAAACAGAGACTGAAATTTTGCTGAAAACGTTAGAATTGGGATGAGACAAACGATCACAGTAGAATTATCACAGGCATGTAAGAAGAATCATGTATTTTCAAACCTCAGAGGAACACTTGTTAATATCCTTTTTGGTATAAATGTTTTCTTGATCACTAAAAATCTGCATATATATCTTATCTCCCAACTCCGAACAGGTAGCATGATGTTGGAGGTCATGTTCTTTGTATTTTCTGTATTCTTTCCTTGGTCTATGTAAAAAAATTTTCTCCTAATAGTCTCTGCTGTCCCAGGGGACTATGGATAAAAAATGTCCACCGTTCCTCCAGCTCTTATAAGCTCTACCCACCTCCCCATGGTAGTAGTAGTGACTTATTCTCCAATCCATAAAGTAAGCTAATATTTTAGACCATTTCTGAACCTATATTTTTTTCTCAATTGGTTCAAAATTCTTAGAGACCAATTCCCATCTTCAAGTCACAACAGAGAACTTAGATATACTTTGAGTCACAGAAAATATGCCATTTAAATGCTCACATTCTAAATGTTGAATGAATATTTGTTGACAAATAATAATTGGGCTGGAGAGAAAAGAGATATTATCTCTGAGATGTTATTTTTGGCATAGTATTAATAGTGTTGAAATTGCTCTCTGTGTACTTTGTTGTTAGATTATTATTTGGATTATTATAGCAGCTCCAATGTATTAACTGCTTTACTAATTTAAGTCTATTCAAATATCTCAATTCATATGACACTATAAAAAAGATATCACTACATTTGATAGATTAAAGATATGTTGGATGGTTTAAAAACTGTGAACGTTCTAAAGAGCTAGAGGGAGAGAAATTAACAACTATCTTTTAATGCATGAGATATAACTGTAAAGTAAACATTTTACTACTTAATATGAAATTTTAATCTCCCATGAAAAGGAATTTTCAGTGTTTTGAGAGATTCCTAGAAAAAATAGTCAAAAGTACCCTTAGTACTTTATATTAAAAGACTCCTACAAAATGTACTTTTAATGAAAAAAATATTATTTAATAGGGTTTTTGTCAGGCTTTAATTACAATACTTAAAAAACAATGAACATATAATTTAGTAAAACCCTTTACTGTGCTATTGCCAAGAGGCAGCAAACAATCCATGGTTTGTCTTTGTGTTTATTTCAGTATTTGTATGGTATTTGTGAAAATAGATAACACTGAATCACAAAAATGACACACATCTTACCCAAGTCATTAAATATTCAGTTAGATTAGCAAAGAAAGGAAACATCTTTTTCAAATTCATCAGACTTGTTCAGCATAATTTTCCAGTCCTGATTCCAGAAAGCACAACATGCCCCATAAAAATCATGGTGGAGAGGATACGTTTTCCTTATCCTTCTGTAAAGATTTCTTGTAAAATTATAAAACAGTTTTAGCCTATTGTCTTTAGTACCCTAATCTTTAATTAATTACAATTTGTGAAATTCCTCCATCCTGCTTATGCCTCCCTTTTCCCCTCCATTTATCCAAAATGTATCCATTTGTCACGTCTGGAAAAGTTCATTGCTCAGAACTGCTCTTTCATGTAGTTTATATCACACACATTAACACTTTATCATACATTAAGGACATTGTTCACAGATTAATTTTATTTTATAATCATAAATAAGCTTATGAGTATTGTCTCTTTAAAAAAATCTCATCATCAAACTTAATATTCTTAAGCTGTCATAGATATATGTTTGTTAAATTGAATTAAATACCTGTATGAGATAGGGGAGTCTAACTAGAGTGCATCCATTGGAACTCTTCAAAAAGCAGAAAGTTCCTTTGATTCACATTTCTGTAGAAAAGTACACGTAAATGTAAATCTAGTTTCCCTTTCATTACATAGATTCAAGGAGCTTCCTGTGGCAGTCTGGTGGATCTGATAACAGGACAGATTGTATTACTATTTTAACTACAAGTTGGCTATTTTATGTAAACATTTTGTTTTACCTTGATGAAAATCTGAGTCATTTCTTCATACTAATAAAGTAATTTTTTCAGGGCAGCCTCTTATTCCAGAAAGCTGATCATGACACATATAAGATAATATAAAAATAAATCCCTAATATTTATTATAAAAATATTAGCTGAATTCATTCACATACAAAATAGTCTTTTTGCTTTTCCAAGTGAGCATTGTTGAAAACTGGCTCCATTTGCTAATGGCCTTGACAGTGCTTGAGTTGACAATTTGTTTTGGAGATGGTGATCACTATTTCCAGCACACAATCTCTTCTAAAAGAACCTTCTGACCAACATCAGTGGTTTACCCATTTGTAATACAGAACATATGTCCTCCCTCCAACCTAAGTACATCCGATTGAATGGGGAAGACTCTTTCTCCAAATAGGAACAATCCATCAATTGGACTGATTCAATCAGATAGTCTCTTCTGATAAATCTGAGATGAAGATGCTGAGGAAATAAGAAGAGGGCAAAGTTAAGACAGAAAAGAAGCTTAAAACCAATCTCATTAAATTATGACAGCCCAAATTTCCTCTCTTTCTGAGGCTTTGATAATACAGAGATACATGGATTAGATGATTACTCTGTTATATATTAGGCAAGATTTTAAAGAAAAGATTAACTTAAAGCATTGGAGAGCTGATATAAACACACAAAAAGAAACTCACACCCATCCTGATGTACGACTTTTTTTCTGTCTCTAGTCAGCATGATGAGACCTCTAAAAAGCAAGCTCAGAAAGGAATTTAGAAAATTCCTGAATTTTCCCCAACATTTTAATTAAGAGAATTTAAAACATAGAAATAATGAAAGAATTATACTGTGATACCCATATACCTAATATCTAGATTTAGTAATCATTAATTTTGCTATAAAATTATATACATGTATGGAAAACAAAATTTTTTTCCTAAAACATTTGATAATAGGTTTCAGGTGTCAAATGTCTTTTCCCCTAATTGATTCATCATGCATCTTCTAAGGACAAGAATATTCTCCTATGTTAATAGGCCATTATCATGCTTAAGAAAATTAGTAATAATTTACTAATATCCAGTTCTTATTCAAAATTATTTATGCCTAATAATTTAAAATAAAACATAACTGAAAAAGAGAGTAAGAAATCCACAAGCATGGTGAAAATTGCAACATAGATATTTCAAGATGAATATCAGCAGAAAAAATCAGTATGAGTATAGAACATTACAACATACTGATCAACAAACTTGACTTAATGATATACATAGAAAACTGCATCCAACGATTGACTTCACATAATTTTCAAGTACTCATGAAAACAGAAAAAATTGATTATATGTTGGGAAAAAAAATCCCAACAAATTCCTAAGGATTGAAAATGTGTAAAGATCACAGTTGATAAGAATAAAATTATATACAAATAAATAATAAATATTTATTGATATTGTCCAAATATTTAGAAATATAAAGACACATAAATGGCTTATTTGTCAAATAAGAGATCACATCACAAAATAGAAAATATTTTCAAATTCATATATAAAGGAAAATGGACATCTAAAATTTACTTGAGAATTTCTGTAAAGTGTTGGAATAGATAATTAATGCCCCCAAAAAGTGGAAAGAAGAAAATAATAAATTAAATAGAAAATAAAAATAGAAAAACATTCAGCAAAACCAAATTTAGCTTTTTAAAAAAGATTAAGAACTGAAAAACCCATAAAAACTTGACCAAGAAACAAACAAAAAAAAGGCAAAATCTATAAACATCAAAAAAATTTTTAAAGTGAAAACGTTAAACTAGTAAAGGCAATGAAAAGAAAATAAGAGTATGATAGGTTAAATGCCAAATAGCTTCTATCCCCATTTTTCCCTCTATCACTGCTTTTTGTAAAGTGTCTTTGCAGTTCCTCCTTTAGAAATGTTGAGTCTATTTCAGCATCCCTTCAATTAGGTCTTGTCTTGTAATGTTCTTAACTAATAAAATATGGTGGGAGATGATGGGATGTAAGTTCTAAGCCTAGGTCTCAAGAGGCCTTCCAAGAGTCCTCTCTCTCTCTCTCTCTCTCTCTCTCTCTCTCTCTCTCTGTTGTACTCCTGTGGTAGGAAATTTAATTTGTCTTCTTTTAGTTTGGTTTATTTGTTTATTCTCAATTTCTTGTTTTGAAGATCATGGCTTTTCCTTTCTTTCCCCTTTTCTTCCTGTCTCCCTCTCTCCCTCCATCCTCTTTTTTTCCCCTTCCTTCCTCCTTTCCTTGTTTTTTTAATCTCTTTATACATGAATTGTTACATAGTTGACCTTGGGGAACCCCTTCTAGCTGGCTGTTATGTTGCTTTAAAATGCCTGCACTCATTTTTGAATATATCCTTGCTACCTGGCACTATAAAATAGCTTATAAGCTCATCTTGTACTTTATTTGCCCCAGACCTGGAATCAGCCACTTTCCCAAGGAGCCCTGATTCTTTGTTAGTAGTATAATATTTAGAAACCAAGTTTTCTGAGCAATAGTTACGTTCATTGGTGTGCCAAATTTTTAGGCCCTTTTAATAGTCAGAAATATAAAGTACATTTTATAAATATCATGAGTTCATATTACAATATCCAACTGAGATTTTCAAATTATTCAAATTACAGGCCTATACTTGATGTTTGTTTTATATTTGTCTTTTTCTTGAATTACATTTAGAAATCGGTTGCTAATAAGATTAATAAAATTACTTGCTTTATTCTACAATATTCATAATATAGTTTCAAAATTACATCATCAATATTACTATTGACTGTAAACTGCTAAGTAAAGTGTGAGATTATTTTGCAGGTTATTTATAGTACTGTGTTATTAATGCTAGAATTATAGTGATATAAATCTACCTTATGTAACTGAAGCAGAAAAAAACATCTGCAGAGAATAAATAAAAAGCAGAGTTAGAGACAGAAGTGAAGATGTGAGACAACGCATCCCTAGATATCACAGAGCTTTTCCCTGGTTCATCATTAATGTCTTTCTAAGCTCTTGTTTCTAGAATTCCTGAGACCTACTGCTGGATTCATCCTTAACTATTACAAAATATCCATTTTATTATTCCAGTACCACCATGCTTTACTGGGTTTTGGTCACTGCAAAATCACATTCTCCTTGCTATATTTAGTTCCTTGCTAAATTAATAAATTCATTTTAATGTTGAGAAAATTAAGAATTATATCTGTTATGAAACTAGCACAAGTCTCAAATGCATGTAAATTAGCAGCTAAGAACTAAATGGAGGTTTGTTTAACTATAATGCCCATCTCCTTTAGAACTATACTTTACTGATATAATTCTTTAACAAAGCAGGTATTTCCAAATATTGTCCACATGATCTCAAGAACTTATTTCCACAGCTTTATCATCTTGACTCTGGGTTTGAGCTAAGGTCAGTACTAGGATTTCTTCCTACAAGACATTACTTGACTGGTTGAGAATATGTCATATAAGCAGCTATGAATATGTTGGAAATTGTGAGAAACCATAGCTCAAATACATTTGGTTTCAAATGGTTGATTAATCCAAATAATTTCAGGAATAAATATGCAAGAATCACTGCAGCCATGACCATTAAATTAGCTCTGTTCCTAAGAATACCAAACTAGCATCAGGAGTTACTGGAAAATGTTCCAATAGTTTCCTTATCATTCTACACTCTCAGCATCGTTTGTCACATCAGACAGAGTGACAAGGGGTGAAAAACAAAGCTATCCCATATTTGCTTGACTTTATCCTGATCTCATATGGAAAATTTAGCAAAAATTTGACTCTGGATTGTAAACACAGAAATCTGGCCATGGTGGTTAAGTAAGAATCTACATAAGAATATGTATAATTATAGCAAACGTTAGTTTCTGATTTAAATCCAAGACATATAGTTTCTCTAAAACTTTTTTTTTTTTTTTTTTTTTTTTTTGCAGTACACGGGCCTCTCACTGTTGTGGCCTCTCCCGTTGTGGAGCACAGGCTCCAGCTGCACAGGCTCAGCGGCCATGGCTCACAGGCCCAGCCGCTCCGCAGCATGTGGGATCTTCCTGGACCGGGGCACGAACCCGTGTCCCCTGCATCAGCAGGCAGACTCTCAACCACTGCGCCACCAGGGAAGCCCTCTCTAAAACTTTTATAATTATGACATTAATTACTATTTGATGAGTCAAATGTTCCACATGAAATAAATATATTTTCAGTATCTTCCAGTATATTAAATGCCAACATCTAATTGTTAATTTTACCTTAGTCCCTACTAGGTCAATTTATTCATTTTGTAAAGTTAATGGACTATTGCAGCATTTGTAGAAATATTCTTCTAATATCTTAAAAATTGCATTTACCTTAGCCAAAAAGCAGTTCAAAAGTACATGCCCAAGTAAGTAGTTACTGGGGAAAAAAGCAAACAAACTGGTCTTTCTAAGGTAATTCCAAAATTGTATGTAAAGCCATTGTCAGCAAATGTAGCTGTTACTTGCACAAAACATGTGTCTTATTTTCCAAGTCCATCATTCACCTTTTTGTGCATCGATTTCTAACTCCATTCAATAGACTTTTTCTTACTTTCAAACTGCCTACCCCACTTTATCTCTAGCAAATCATGATAATGTACAATCTCAAGGCAGATAGATTTAGAATTAGAATATACTCATAATTTTTACTATTAACATATAACAACAAATATAAAAATATTGGCTTAAATATTTGGAAACATGAATGTTTTAATACATTGTAACTATAAAGAGGGTATAAAATACAATCTTATAATATGCTATTGATTACTTTAGAAAGGTAACGACTACTTCATTTGTAATGAGAACCAAATTTTGTGGAGTCATTTCAGCATTAAACACCTGCAGCATATTCTGATATCCAAGAACAGAACTAAGCTGAAGCTAAAATGGAGCCTTATGTGATCATTTTCAGCATTATAATTTCCTGCAAAATTTGAGTGATTTGCAGAACTGTGGTAGACTTCCCATGAATAGGATGGTAGCAAAGGCTTTGTATATTCAAAAATAGTTTTGCTGAGGCAATGAGAAGTAATGTACTATCAGATTAGAAGCTGTTCATATTTTACCAAGCTATTCATATTTTAGAGGCTCAAAAAGAATTTGCCTCTAAATATTGCAAAGTTCTGCATTCCTTATTTTATTTTTTTTCATTTTTCTTGCATTCTCTTTTAATTATCTTAGTATCTCTCCACTGATAGAAAAAAAATCATTGTATTCACAATTTAATAATTAAGTATTGTCTATTCTATAAGTGTAAATATCAAAATTTGTGAATTTGCACTTCTAGGATGGTATTTAAAAAATTGCCATCCTAAAATATAAAGGAATCAGAAAGAGAAATTTATAAAGCCCTACAGAAGTATCCTAAACTGACTGAGCAATGAAGGTCATCTTGCTTAAGGACTATGGAAGGCTTTCTAAGTATGTTTCATAATCTTACTCTAACAGGGCCATTGGCTGAAATGCCACATTAATTGATATCAGACAGTATTATTTATATTCCTGAATCCTGATTTATATCAATATCACATTAAGACACCATCTTCCTGGGATACCACACTCAGAGCGGTTTATGTCACTTAATCAGTAGCAAAATGCTAACACAGAAATACTTACTGATATACAAATGTTTACATAATGAAATTACTGAACTGTGATAAAAATGTTAAAGCAAAAGCTGAAGAATATTCTTAATACAAGGACACAATTACACAAAGAAATTGTATTTCTTATGATATCAGCTAGAGTATCCACTTGCTCATTATTTATAATAATATAGCATGCTTACACAATAAATTGTGTAATATACTCAATGGCAAAATACTCAAACATGTGAATGAACACTAGACTTTAAACTGTGTCTTCTTTAATTTTTTTTAAAATTGTAGATGCTGGACTTTTGAATATTTAACATGAGGCTACACTTTATAAGTATGTTTTGCTCCTATGTTAGATCTTCACAAGCATTACTTACTGCAGTTCTTGATATAATGGGTTTCACTCTATCATTTTGCTTTCTATTTGTACCAGTGGTATTTTCGTTCCTTTATTCCTCCATCACTTATTTCTTTTGTGTCAATGAAGAATTACACATTAACCATTTTATCTCTTCTATAAGCTTTTTCGTGACCCATTTTAGTTTTATTCTTATACTGCTTACACTAAAAGTACAACATATATTCTTAACTTATTAGCATCTACTATATATTGTTATATTTGTGATATCCCAAACAATGCAAAAACCCCTGGAAGAGTTTAATTCCATCTATCATGCCCATCTTTATTCTATTTTTGTCATATATTTTATTTCTTCATATGTTATAAACCCCATAAGGCATTGAAATTCAGTTTGCTTTCAATAGTCAGTGTCCTCTAATATTTTCACATACATTCATTCTATGCTGTTAATTCATTCTTGTACTTCCATGATTCCACTTGAGATCAATTTTTTAGGCTAAAGATCTTTCTGTATTTGTTGTAGTGCAAACCTGCTAGTGACAGATACTCTTGGATTTTTTTTAAAGTTGTATCATCTCATTTTTTAAAATATATTTTAAATAAATGTAGAATTCTAGGTGAGCTAGTTTTTTTTTCCCCCTTTAACATTTTAAAGATGTCAATCCACTGTTTCTTGGCTTCCATAGAATCTGTTGAAAAGTCTATCTACTTCTCTTGATCCATTCAAGTTATTGTATCTTTTTTTCTTCTTGATGTTTTTAAGATCTTATTTTTGGATTTTAGCAATTTGACCATAATATAGACTAAATGTTTTGCTCTACATTTTTTTCTGGCTAGAGTTCACTGTGATATATAAAATTGTGGATTAATGTCTTTAGTCTGTTTTAGAAAACCTCAACTTTTCTTTCCTCAAATATCACTTGTTCTCTCTCAGCTGTCCTCCTGGGACTCCAATTAAGAATACATAAGATCATGTAACAGTGTCCCACGTGTCTCTCACTTTGTTTTTCCATTCTTTTTATTTTCTCTCTGTGCTTACTTATATTGGATATTTTTAATTCGCCTGCATTTGAATTCACAAATCAGATTTTTTTTTTTGCAGCTTCTAAGCAACCGTTAAAGCTATCCAGTGGTTTTAAAACTTGATATATAATTGACATACATTGAAATGTACAAATCTTAAGTACACAGGTTAATGAATCTTGTATATGCATATATACTCATGTAAACACACTTCAGTACGGTAATATTTCCATTACCCTAAAACAGTCCTTTGTGTCAATTACCTCCCTTCCCTTTGCCCTTCAGAGAGGTAATCACTTCTATGATTTCTATCTCATAAATCAACTTTGCCCTCCCTTATTTCTTAACCTTAAAAAAATTAAATCACTAAATATGCCTGTTTCCTGGTTAATTTCAAAACACATAAGTCTTTTTGTGGGTTATCCATGCTGTTATATGTATCAATGTTTCAATCTCTTTATTTCTGAGTAGTATTCCATTGAATGACTGTATCACAGTTTATCCATTCTCCTGTTTTTGAGTTTTAGCTTGGTTGTGTCCAGCAATGGCCTGTTGTGAATAAACTGGCTGTGAGTTGGACAAATATACTTATTTTTCTTGGGTATATACCTAGTAATGGAATTGCTGTGTCCACTTATAAAAAACTATCAAACACTTTGCAAATTGCTTATAATTTTCAAGCTCCTACCAGTTATATAGGAGAGTTTTGGAGTCTCTACATCATTGTCAACCTTTGATTTTGGCAGCTCAGTTAGTTGACCTGATCTGGAAAGCATGTTTTAGTTGTAAATTAACTCTAATTTATAAATTTATTTCCATTTCCCTGGTGATAAATTATGTTAAGCAAAAATCTGATTGACCATTCAGATATTCTTTTTTACTTTTGATTTTTTTCAAGTCTGTTTAAGTCTCCTGTCCATTAAAAAAAAGAAAAAAATGTTATATGTCTTTTTCAAATTGATTGGTAGGAGTTATTTATGAACTCTGGATAAAATTCTTTGTCAGATATATGTATTGCAAATATCTTCTACCAGTTTCTGCCTTAAATTTACAATTTTAATGGTATCTTGGATGAGCAGAACTTCAAATTTTGATAAAGTTAAATTTATATGTTTTCCTTTTATTACTGGTAGCTTTGTATATTACTAATATATTTTTGCATTCTCCAAAGTATGAAGATATTTTCATATGTTTGATTACAGAAGTTTATTGTTTTAACTTTCACATTTAGGGCTTTGTATCCATTTCAAGTTAATTTTTATTTATGGAGTGAAATAAGAGTCAAGGTTCATGATTTGCCATATAGATATCAACTTGCTATAGCTCCATTTATTTAAAGTACTTTCCTTACCCCATTGAATTACAGTGACCCCTTTGATGAAAATCAAGAGCTATCAAATGAGTTCTTAATTTCAGGTACTGTATTTAGAGTCCTAAAGTGTCCTTCAATTCTTTTTAGTGAGTCTCATACCCTGTTTAATTACTCCATCTATTAGTCCATTGGGTTCACATTTTCTCTATTTTCCTTAATATTTAATTTAGCATTTAATTATATTTGAAATTTTGTCTGTTAACATTTATATCACGTTCCTCTCTGAGTCTGTAATTACAGACTATTTTATCTCTTGAATATCTATTAGCTGTTTCTTTCTTATTCACATGCCTAGTGGATCTGTATCTGTATTGGATGCTGGCCATTGCTGAGGCTCTAGATTATGTTATATTCCTCTAATGAAGGTTATTTTATTTTCCAATATGCAGCTAAATCACCTCAAGACATGGTTTCAAGCTTCTTCTGGGATAGGTCTATTTTAACTTGGTACTTCTTAGGTGTAGCCCTGACTCCAAGAGCTTGCCCTTTTAGAAGTCTCAACCCAATGCCTGAATTTGTCATCAACGTCATGCCACTCTGGTTGGGCTGGAACTCTAGTATCTCCATAGCAGTTTACAACTTTTGAAGTTCTCTTCAGCTCTACATGCCTCCCAGAGCCTTTCATTGTGTATGTGTGACTTATCAGTTAGCCAAGGATCTGTTGGAAGTTTTTGTGCAGAATTTTGAGATTTTGTCTTTGTGGCTCCCATATTTTCTATATCCTGCACTGCAAATCAGCCCCCTTTGGCAAACTGGAATAGCAATCTCTGATTCCCCATTAAGTAAGACGGTTTCCCTCAGCTTAAGCTCTGTTTCCCTTATACAACTTGGAAAGTAGTTTCTGAGAGAAATTCAAGGTAAATGTGTGGCTTACTTCATGTGCTGTTTTCTTCTCAAGAGTTGTAGCTCTCTGTTGCTTACTAACACCTGTAAAAGTTGTTTTATATACATTACCAGTATTTATAGTTGTTTATGATAGGAAAATGAGGCTCCTATAATAAAAATAATGCCAGCTACTTCATCGTGGTCAGAGCCAGAAGTCTCGAGTATTTTTTTTAATATAGGTAAAACATAGTTTTCTTTAAAGTTTAATAGCTTAATCAATTTCTAACTTTTTAAAAATATATATTAATGAAAAAATTTGAGTTAAAATACCTTATTTGTTTCTACAGTTATTGGAAAATATAGAAAGAGCGAAGCTTCCCAAACGAACTAGAACTTCCACACACAACTAAGATTCACAGTTGTGTGAATTTTTTATTTATTTGTTTGTTTATTTATTTATTGGCTGTATTGGGTCTTTGTTGCTGTGCGCTGGCTTCCTCTAGTTGTGGTGAGCGGAGGCTACTCTTCGTTGCGGTGCACAGGCTTCTCATTGTGGTGGCTTCTCTTGTTGCGGAACACAGGCTCTAGGCATGTGAGCTTCAGTAGCTGTGGCTCGCAAGCACTAGAGAACAGGCTTAGTAGTTGTGGCGCACGGGCTTAGTTGCACCACGGCATGTGGGATCTTCCTGGGCCAGGGCTTGAACACGTGTCCCGTGCATTGGCAGGTGAATTCACAACCACTGCGCCACGAGGGAAGCCCGTAGGTTATTTTTTGACCCATTTAATTGTAGACCCAGCTGAGACTATGAGCCAGACATGGTTCTAGTTTGAAGTAATGAAAACAGCATGTTCACTAGAAATTAAATTGAGGCAACTAAATCTTTTGTAACAGTTCTAGAATGGTCATGAGATGCAATAATACCTGATTACTGACAATGTACACTGGATTTAAATGTAAAAGTTACAGGTGAAAGACTGCATATCCCATTATATGTTCCCTCAGCCACAAAATAGAGACTTTCTAGGAACTGAAATATAGAGATTTCAAGCTTATTAAAAAAGGCCAAAATGTAATGGTCCAATGAAATGTGGCCAATTTGGAGGAAAAAGTCACCCTTTACAAATGGTGAAGGATTTAAACATGTCTTTAAAATCTACTAATATAGGGAATGTTAGTGAAGATCCTACAGTACTATTCAGTAGGTTAAACAACTGCTTATGATTGAGTGCCCATAAAGAATTAGTTTTGATGTGCCATAAGCTGTTGTTGTAAACTATGTGCTGGACAAAGGAAAGGTCACAAAATTATAATTATTTTTCCAGCTTAAGAGGCCATAGGTCTTTCTTGCTTGCATGAGCAATGCTAGGATCCAGTAGTTTGGCTGTGGTGGGTTCTTCACTTCCTGACAAACTTCATGTTGTTTAGAAAAGGCAAAAATACATCTATTTTGACTGTAATTAAGCCAAGCATTTTCTTTAACATCTTTATTGAAGTATAATTGCTTTACAATGGTGTGTTAGTTTCCACTGTAAGACAAAGTGAATCAGCTTTACGTATACATATATCCCCATATCCCCTCCCTCTTGCATCTCCCTCCCACCCTCCCTATCCCATCCCTCTAGGTGGCCACAAAACACCGAACTGATCTCCCTGTGCTATGCAGCTGCTTCCCACTAGCTATCTATTTTACATTTGGTAGTGTATATATGTCCATGCCACTCTCTCACTTTGTCCCAGCTTACCCTTCCCCCTCCCTGTGTCCTCAAGTCCATTTTCTACATCTGTGTCTTTACTCCTGTCCCGCCCCTAGGTTCTTCAGAACCCCCTTTTTTTTAGATTCCATATATATGTGTTAGCATACAGTATTTGTTTTTCTCTTTCTGACTTACTTCACTCTGTATGACAGATTCTAGGTCCATCCACCTCACTGCAAAAACTCAATTTCCTTTCTTTTTATGGCTAATATTGCACTGTATATATGTGCCACATCTTCTTTATCCATTCATCTGTCGATGGACACTTAGGTTGCTTCCATGTCCTGGCTATTGTAAATAGTGCTGCAATGAACATTGTGGTACATGACTCTTTTTGAATTATGGTTTTCACAGGGTATATGCCCATCAGTGGGATTTCTGGGTCATATGGTAGTCCTATTTTTAGTTTTTTAAGGAACCTCCATACTGTTCTCCATAGTGACTGTATAAAATTACATTCCCACCAACAGTGCAAGAGGGTTCCCTTTTCTCCACACCCTCTCCAGCATTTATTGTTTGTAGATTTTTTGATGATGGCTATTCTGACTGGTGTGAGGTGATACTTCATTGTAGTTTTGATTTGCATTTCTCTAATGATTAGTGATGTTGAGCATGCTTTCATGTGTTTGTTGGCCATCTGTATATCTTCTTTGGAGAAATGTCTATTTAGATCTTCTGCCCATTTTTGGATTGGGTTGTTTGTTTTTTTGATATTGAGGTGCATGAGCTGCTTGCATATTTTGGAGATTAATCCTATTATGCCAAGAATTTTTTAGCAGCTTATACATGAAACATAAAGAAAAAGTGAACAGGAGATGCTTACTTAATTCAGTTAAAGACTTAATTAGGAGCTCAATTCTATCAGACATTTTATATTACATTTTATTCTCATTTACTCTTTTATTTCTAATAGAAAATAATGGCATGCCAATTGTATATGATTATGGTTAACTATTTATGGAACTAGGTCTTGCCTCTACACTTAATTACATTTTGTTTGGAGGTTATTATTATATTACAACTGTAGCTTTTTTTTTTTTTTTTTTTTTGCGGTATGCGGGCCTCTCACCACCACGGCCTCTCCCGCTGTGGAGCACAGGCTCCGGACGTGCAGGCCCAGCGGCCATGGCCCACGGGCCCAGCCGCTCCACAGCACGTGGGATCCTCCCGGACCGGGGCACGAACCCGTGTCCCCCACATCGGCAGGCAGACTCCCAACCACTGCGCCACCAGGGAAGCCCTACAACTGTAGCTTTTATTTGGATCTATTCTTATAGTTTTCCTCTCTCATTAGGACTTCGATTGCTGGTTCATAGATTCTCTTGTTTGCGATTTTCTCTATTTCTTTTTTCTATTTCTAGGCCTATCCTCTAGAGCCGCATTATTCTTTTTAATGGCTTTAAAAACATTTAGGGGTAGAAGGAAAGAAATAATTCATTTTGCCATATGCTGAAGGCTTTGGCAAACAATGTATTTACAAGCTAAATAAAAATATGCCATGGGGCTTCCTGGTGGTGCAGTGGTTGAGAGTCTCCCTGCCGATGCAGGGGACACGGGTTCGTGCCCCGGTCCGGGAGGATCCCACATGCCGCGGAGTGGCTGGGCCCGTAAGCCATGGCCACTGAGCCTGCGCATCCAGAGGCTGTGCTCTGCAACGGGAGAGGCCACAGCAGTGACAGGCCCGTGTACCATGAAAAAAAAAAAAAAGCCATGTATTTTGTGACTCCTAATGAATACATTTGATTTTTATTTAATTTGTCTCTCCATCCTTTATTCTCTACCCTGCTACAGGATCATTGTGATTACTATAACCTATTCATCTCAAATCATGCAAATATGCATTGAAACTAATCATGGATACCCACCATCTGCATTGTTCAATATGTTTCATCACTTCATGTTTCTTCCTATTCTGCAAAAGAATTTAGAATTATTCACTTATTACAAATATCATAGAACTAATTCATTTTATGTAACCAGTAATAAGACTCAAGAAAAATGTGACTAGATTCATGTTTCCATTAACACTCTTACTTGTTAGCAGTGTGTTTTCTTTAAAGTCTAACCCTATACTTGACCCAATTGTTTTCATTATTTAGTAATCATTTACTGAGTATTTTACAAAATTACTTTAAATTCTATTGGATAAGTCAATTCAAATTAATTAATCACATAGTTGCAGTTTTATTATTATTCCATATTTCCTAGGAATAAAGTCAATATGATACTTCATAAATTGAAACCATGACTTCCTAACATGTTCTGATATGCCAACCAACAAATAGATTCTTATTTTTATTCATGGGATTCTGTAACCAATAACTGGCTGGTAAAGAATGTGTCAAAATCAATCAAGTTTTAGATACATGCTCAATAGATGGATAGGGAGAATCACTAGGTCTGCTCATAAAATTGCACTTTCGATCTAACAAGAGAAGCTATTTTTCATTAGAGTTCCAAATATCTCAGTGTTTGGTGAAGTTTCCAGGTAATATATGCAGTGAAGAACATTACTAGGCACTAGGAAACAATAGGCTTCTATCAATCAACATGTATTTGAATATGAACAGCTTTTAGGAAAGCTTTGGGTATTTTTTTCTTTCACTGACATTGATGTTAATTAAGTATCATAATTTAATGAACCCAAAAAAGACTGACATTTGTACAATTAATCTTCACATGGCACGCAAATCTGATCCTCTAAATCTGAATTTCAGACAACTAGTACTGCCATTGTGCACATAGAAAAGGAGTCTGACACTGGCTTCCAAGTCTCCTATTATATTCCTAAGCATAGCAGCATAAAATAAATGAAATGAGACAAGACTTCAGCCACAATCTTGCTTTACTCAATTGAGAAGAGTATAAAGAATGAATAGAGGCACCATCAACTCTGGCATGGCTTACTGAAAATTTAGGGCAGCCATAGTAAGATAACAAAATATTAATTTGTAATGTTTCTTTCATTATATTTGCAAATATTTTTACATGCGTTCTCATGTATTCCAGTTTCTGGCTGATTTCTTTGCTTTTATATACCTCAATTTTCCTACTAATTATCCCACTGAAGGACTCATTCCCTTTGAATTTTTAGTTTGCTTTTGTTTTAAGAGGTAAAATGCTTAGCTCTCTTACAATAGGCACTGGCAAGGGAATGGAATCACAATGATTGGCTTAATCCAGTGTTTTTCCACTTCCTATGGTGACATTAATGGGTTTGTGAAATTAATTTGTTGAATTGCAACTAGCATTTCATTGTGGAATGAAATAGACCATACTAGATAAGAATCGAACAGAATAGAATAGGAGTGAATTATATATAGTAACCCTAGATGTGTTCATTTATATGTGTGTATATGTGTATCTGAATTAGATCATCATCTAACATATTTATGCATTTATCATTGTCAGTGAAGTTGAAAATACTTATAAGGTACTTGCTGATTCTAATTAGGATTCACTCCAGGAGACAACATATTGTCCCAAAACTGTATGACTGCTATATAAAAGAAAGAAGTAAAATAGATAATGAAAAGACAATCACAGTGTCAACTATGATGAAATTGTAACATGACCCCATTCTATAATTCCTCCCCTGAAGTCACAGGTGAGGACCTATAAATATGAGATCACACTTGTGATTAGGTTACTATATATGGAAAAGAAAAGGGGAATTTGCAGATATAATTAAGGTTTCTATTTAATTGAGTTTGTGCTAATCAAAAAGAAGTTTACCTTGATGGGCCTGACCTAGTCAGGTGAGGCATTTAAAAGAGGATCTGAAGGTAAAAGATAAGAAGCAGCAGTAGATGTTCTTATGTTAGCCTTGAAAAAATCAAATTGCTATGTTGTGGAGAGAGGGTCATGTGGCAGAGATCAATGGATGACCTCTCAAAGCCAAAGGTCTTTAACCTACATCTCTAAGGAAATGAATTGTGCCAACAGCCAGAGAGCTTGAAAGAGGACTTTGAGCTTCAGATGAGATTAGAGCCCCAGTTGACGTCTTGATATCATCCTTGTGAGACACGAGGCAAAGGACCCAGCTAAGACATGGCCAAACTTCTGACTTAAAGAAACTGTGAGATAATAAATGAGCATTGTTTTCTCTCACTAAATATGTAAAAATGTGTTACATAGCAGTAGAAAGCAAATACAGTTGTCTATCTAGATTCAAGTGCATAAAACCACTTTTCTTTGTCATGGAACTCTCATTGATACTATCGGGAGAGACAAGATTAGCATTCTACCATCTGACTGAATTTTTGCAGCAAAAACTCATCATTAATATAGTTCTCTTTCCCACCTGTACATCATGTCAAATGAGTGTCTTTCCCCTTTGGCTTTTCATTATATGCTACAATCTTTTTAAAAAAATACACCCAGGTAAGAAAGGTCTCTTGGTATATAATTCTCACACATTTATAAAGTAGATGATTTTAACCCACTTTACAGAAGAGAAAGCTAGAAGATGGAGAGGTTGAGGGACTTTTTTTTTAAGAAACACTTAGCTTCTGTAGATAAGTCTTCCACCACAGAGTTCAGGAGTCTCTCTCTAATTGTCTTTTTCTCACTAAATTTCTCAAAGCAAGAAGAAATCCAACTTGTTTACCATAAAGCAGATTTTGAAGTGAAATTAGTTGTGTGGGGTTAGCAAAGTTAAACTATTTGAACCTCCATCTCCACATTTCCTCACTTGTGCGTGTGTGTCTGTGAGAGAGAGAGAGAGATAGGGATTATACCTATACTCCAGAGTTGTGGGAATTATGAGATAACTACTGCATATATATTTATTTTAAACTTACTTAATCACTATCCTAATTCTGTTAACTCCCTTTATCGTGTACTTGAACAGAAGTTTATAATTTAATTTCAAAATTAAAATGGACCAGTACCCCAGAAATTCAGTAAAATCTTTGCAATGTAATTTTTCACTAATAGAGAATTTATGATAATTTAAATGGAATGAGACCTGAAATTAAAGGGAGAAAAAATGAATAAATTATGACTACTAATAGAGCAAAGGAGATATCTGGAGGAAACTTAATATATTTAAAACTATATTTTCTTATAATAATGCATGATTTACCATATATTAATCTTATATAGATTAACAGATCTCTACCTAGCAACTTTTCATTAAGTATTATCATGAATATTTGTGCACCTACCCTTGTATTATTTTTATAAATCTAATTGAACTTTCCTCCCTATAATTTATTTGCCACATTAATGCATTTTTAATCCAAAGTTAAAGTAAATCAACAGTATTTGAACATATTTAGATATCAAAATGCCTATTTGTAAATATAAAATCTATCTCTTATCTCTAAATATCTTTTTCCAAATTAAAAAAAAATTCAAAAAAGTTGAACTCACAAAAACAGAGAGTAGAGTAGCAGGGGTTAGGGGTGGAGGAGATGGGGAGATATTGATCAAAGGGAACAAATTTTCAGTTATAAAATGAGTTAGTTCCAGGAATCTCCTGTAGAGCATGGTGACTGTAGCTAACAATACTGTATTATATGATTGAAAGTTGCTATGAGAATAAAGCTTTAATGTTTTATTCACATACACACAAAAAAGATAACTATGTGAGGTCATGGATTTGTTAATATATCAAATTGTCACATTGCATATCTTAAACTTACACAATGTTTTGTCAATTATATCTCAATAAAGCTGGAAAAAAATCTGTTTTCATGGCTTAAAATGGTATGCAAAAAGCGTCTTCTGATAAATAGATTGAATTTAAACCTAGAAATAATCTATGATTATGTGTCTCAGTAGAAGTTAATTCTGCACTTCCAGCACACATCTGCACCAGTTGAAATCTAACACTTACATTAATACAGTAGAACAGGAAGCTGCCTGCTTTTGCAAATCTAAATCAATACCACTGTGTACGTATCATCATGCTTTATATGTTTTTATTTTTCAGGGGTCATTATGATAATGACTACATGACTAATATTCCCTATCACATCTATGAGAATATTACCTGGTCAAAATTTATGATAGTACCTGTTATATGGCAAAAGATTTTTCTTTATAGACCCTACTTTTAAGCACTAAATGACAGGCATTTTTTAAATACAGATCTTCCTCAACTTACATGGGGTTATATCTCAATACACCCATCATAAATTGAAAGTATCTTTAAGTCAAAAAATGCATCTAATACACCTAAACTATGAACATGGTAGCTTAGCCTAGCCTACCTTAAACGTGCTCAGAACACTTGCATTAGCCTACAATTGGGCAAAATCATCTCACACAAAGCTTATTTTATAATAAAGTGTTGAATATGTCATAAAACTTATTGAACAATGTACTCAGAATGGTTGTATGGGTACAGGCTGGTGATCACGTGATTGACTGGGAGCAGTATCTGGCTGCCTCTGCCCAACATCACGAGAGTATGTAATCTCATAGTTTTAGCCCTGGGAAAGATCAAAATTCAAAATTCCAAGCAAATGCTATCACTTTTGCACCACTTTGAAGTCAATAAATCTTAAGGCAAACCATTGTAAATCAGGACTAGTCTGTAACTTGTTTAATCTACTATTGATATCTACATTACATTATGGCAACATCTGCATCCATGGATTTTTTTCACCCAGAAGTTTCTGCCTTATTTTGGATCTGTTTCCTTTCCTTTTGACTAATTCTTCAAAGACTGTCCTTTGATAGAATGAATAAAGTATATGTTTAACCAAAGAAAGGGAATAATATTAAGATATATAAGAGTAGACCTGGAGGAAAAAACTTGGATTTCTCCACACCTAATTTTAGGTCAAGACATGGAAATCTACATTAAAACAACATTAAATGGAAAAGCAATTTGGCCTGAATAACAAGAAAACTATGTTACAATTGAATTCCAACCATAAGAGCTCTCAAGATTATAATCAATTTTGTGATTTTTGAAAATGTCTTGCTTCTTTTAAAAATTATTGAATAAATGTAAAAAATAAACCATGTACTGTGGTGTCTTCCATGGCCTCTGCTGCCTTCTCACTGGAACTTTCCTGGCTACAGACTAGAGATGAATTTTGAGAGGGGCAGCTGAAGATGATTTGAGGGGAGGCACAGTGATGCCAATAGCCCCTGATGGAACCCTTGCCTGAGGGCTCTCATGATTGGAACATTTTAAATGGCTGTCTACAGAATTGGACCTGGAAAATACAGGGGATAATACCATGTGATGAAAAGAGGAGAAGTAAGAGAAATGTAAAGGGCATTAATGAGAAAAGAGTGAGAATCAGTATTTAGCTGGATCCCTAGAACACCTTCTGCCCATAATGGTGTTAAAGCTCTATTATTAGATCTTACATGTCCTCATGTTGAAATGTCTTCCTCTTAAGATGTCTTAAATGAGTTTCATACTTCACCAAAAGTAATACATACGTTCAGAGAATTCCGTGGCATACAAATGAATTTTGGATGCCTCCTTTCTTACAATGTAAAATACCTGCTATTTTCAACTATGGAACATTGGGAAAAAAAAAAAAGAAAATAAGAGAGAGAAACAAAATGCTCTGTTGTATTGGATCCATTTCTATACTGACTTGACTACATTTAGTAAGTAAATTTGAGTTGACCTAGCTGTGGACAAATTGCTGACAGTCAGAGTATCTTACTTCTTTTCTATAACTTTGGCTATTTTTTTTTCAGAATAGAACCTCTGAAATATGATTACTACATAACCAGATGGCAACATATTTTTTCCAAATGAACGGCATTTTTGTAAAAGAGTGTTAATTACCATTTGCCACAAACTCTAAATAATCTCTACAGCAGTGGTTCTGAAACTTTTTGGTCACAGGACCGTTTTTCCTCTTAAAATCTAATGAGAACCCTAAAAAACTTTGTTTCTATGAGAAAATTTTAAAATACTCTTTTAAAAATAATGAAAGTATATTATATGCTAAAATAAATTAGATCCCTTATGAAGAATAGCTATATTTTTAAAAAAAATTATGAGGGGCATTGTTTTGCATTTTTGCAAATCAGTTTAGTGCCTGGATGATAGAAAATCACTGGATTCTCATACCTGCTTCTGTAGTCTGTCTGTTGCAATACATTGTTTGGTTGGAGTATATGAAGAAAGTCTGACCCTAAACACATATGGAGTGGGAAAAAGGAGGACCTCACAGACCCCTGAAAAGGTCTCAGTGTTCTCCAGGTATCCTCAGATCACACTGTGAGAGCAACAGCTCTGTAGGTAGCCTTCTACTTGCACTCTTCTCTCTTCCTTAACCTCCTCACACTAAACGTCTCTGCTCTTTCTTTTTTTCATTCATGTCATACACGTTTTTATTTCTTTCCCCTTCCCTTATTTATTTTTTCTCTACCCTATTTTCTCTTTACTCCTTTTTTTCTGACCTGTACCTCCTTCTTCACTTTTACTTACTCCCCTTGAACACTCTCTACTCTGTTTTCTCCAAGTTATATATGAAAATGAAGTCTTTCTAAAAAAGAAGTTATGTTGGGGGATCTTGGAAAGGTGTATAATATTTCTTATTTATTCCTCCCTAAATTGCCTCTGTAAATGGCAGTATCTAGCCATACATACAAAAAAACTCACATACCCTCATTTCATACATCTAGTCTCAATACTCTCTTTCTAAAATATATCAAATCTCTCTACTTTCCTTCAACTTCACTTTTCTAAGTCCGATGCAGATTAATCCACTTTCTCCCCTCATTTGTAGTATTAAAACAGTCTACTAACTGGTTTTTCTTTTTCTCCACTTGCCAAACCTCACCAAAGCCACAATCAGTTCAGTGGCTGATGTGATTATAGTAAAAGTTCTTGGTGACCTAGGTTGATCTCCTTTTCCAGATGTTGTAAGGATTGGCTAATAATAATACACATATGACTGTGGTCCCTTCTGAAGATCAACTTACACAAAATAAGAGCTGCCTCCTCCTGAGGCTGCACCCTCTTACAGCCCCACAATAGAAAATGGTCAGTGACTGATAGGTAGGGTAAAAGAGGCTGGACCCCTGCCTCCAGGACTAAATCTGTGGTGCAGTTTGCGTCCAGAGCTTTCCCATGGGATCAGATGAAGTCAGTCTCCACTGAGACTGCATTCTTGCTTCTCTCACTCCCATTCTTCTGAGACTGCTGGTTGTCTCATGTGCTGCTTTTAGGGAAGTCAACCTAAGACAGTAAAAGTCCAATATTCTATCAAATTATTTAGTTTTCTGCTTAAAACTCTTCAATGAATTCCAACCTCTTCTTTTCATCCTACAAAATACTGCCATAACTGACAACTGCCTATCCTTCTGACATTTCCCATCAATCAGCTAAGAAGGAAAAATCTTTCCCCAGGACATTTACACTTGCTATTTCTTCAGTCTGGAATTCTGTTCCCTGGATTTTTGTCATGTTCAGATTTCACTTCTAACATTACCTTCTGCTAGAGGCTTTTCTGACCACTGTATCTAAATTCTCTCCCCAACTTCCTTCCTCATTCATTCTATTAAATTAATATTTTATATTTTTCAGAGCATTCATTAGTCTTAGAAATTATTCTATTTACTTATTTATTTTAAATTATCTCTCTACTCACTAGAATGTAAGGAATAGGTTTTATCTGTTTTGATCACTGCTGTATCCCTAAACATAGAACTAAGTATGTCACATAGTAGATGCTCAATAAATATTTGTTGGCTTGAATTAATATTGAATTATAACATTTATGCAATTAGTTTTAAAGTAGTGTTGTATTCCATGATAATTTATTGATTTACTCATTCATTCACTTAACAACTACTTTAGAGACTTATTTTGCTGAACTTTAAATTAAATGTTATAAACGTTGGAACCTTTGGTAGACACTACTAGTTTTCTTTAATATCTTGTTATTTTCCTCCTGGGAACACAAGAAAACTGCACTTTCTAGCCTCCTGTGTGAATAGGTAGGTTGTGTGAAAAATCCCATAACAGTAGTATAAGAAAAGCCCTCTAAGAATTCATCATTATGGGAGAGCAGGTGATAAGCAAAGGTTTCAATGAAAATGTTATAATTGATGCTTTTATAAATGAATATTGGAGTAAATAATTTTAGTCAAAAGAACCAGGATGAAAGAGAAGAAAATGCAAAATCCAGTCAAAGGACAGGAAATAGTTTGGCCAGGACAAAATTATATGTGGGGGAGGAGTATTTGGATTGATGACCTGGTGCTGAAGGGAGAAAGCCACCCATTCCTGTTCTTCTATGATTTACAGATGGCCAGAAAATTTTTTTTTAAAGAAGGAGAAAAAAAAAAAACTCTTCAAATACTCATGGCTTAATCAGCATAGTTCTACTCTTACAGAAAGTCAAGCAGCAGCTGTGTGAGATGTGATTCAGGATTTCATCCAGCTGTCTGCTTCTCAGCATCCTTACAATGTGGATAGTGCTGGATGTAGATTTATCTTTCTCACAAGCAGGGAAAGAGCTCTACTTTCCCTTTGGAGCTTGCACCCCATCTAAGACTGCACCCAGTTACATTTCAATGAATAACGATTTTATTGACTAATACATATCAAAACTATAAGTACTTTTATGGTCTCTTCTGTTGAACAAGTGCTTTATCAAAGTGCAAATATATTTGGATAAGCTTCTTCATCTGAGACTATGCTAATACATAAAACCAGGCTAATAGGTAACTCAGACAAACAGCTCAATCAGAGGCAGGGATTGGGGAAGGGGAGGTGGAAGCAAACTAATTAATTGACAGTTTTCAAACTGATCGATCAATGAAGTCAAAAACCTAAACCAGTCTATCCACCAGATTGAAGTTTTGTTTAAATGTTATTAATTGCAAACTTGGAGAACAAAAGAAGATGACTGATTACCAAAGTTTGGAATTCTTGAAGTGAATTTAAATTATTCTTTTTATCTTGGGAGGGAAAAAAAAAAGATACGACTTTCATCAAAATTTGTACAATGTGTAACCCTAATGGTGAAGTTAAGCTCTGGAGACCCTTTATAGAATATAAATCCCTAGTATTCTGAATGCTGTCACAATAGATACCTCACCATAGGCAAACATATTCTAAGATGTAACTGATGCACTTGCCAAGCAGAAGCCAGAGAACTACCATGTCTTTTAATGGCTAAACAGAGAACATATCAGATTGCTTACCTGTTTATGTTATACACAGTCAGGAAATATGTTCTGACAGTTTCAAAAACAATATAATTATTTTTGAAAATTGAGGATGACATAGCTGTTTTATGATTCTTTAAATGTAATAAAATATAGAATCTATCTAGAGGGAGATTCCACCTTGATTTTCAATTAGCTTAATGAAACAGAGTAAACACAATTAGCCACAATAATTTTTACAACCTCAATCATTATCTGTCAAACTATTTGGGTGATCATTTCTGCTTGCATAGTTGGGATAAATAAATGGCATAAAACACAGCAGGTCTTTTTGTCCCTGTGCTAGCTAAACTTATATATCTCCTATGCATAGTTTATTATTTTTAAGCTGTAAAAGCTTTTGTGTCTTCTGTGTAATTTGTAAAGATGGATGACAAATGTTTAACAAGTAAAGGAAGATGGGGGAGGCAAAGGAGAAAACCTATGCTTACATTTAATCAAAATTTACCAAAATGTTCAATTAGAAAATATCTTCTTTGTAGTGCGAATCAAGAAGGTGTTACAGCATACTCCTTATCAATGTCTAAAGCTGACTGGACATAGTCCTAAAGGTTATCTATCAATCCACGATAATAAATAGTTACATTCTAGGGAGATGGTATTTTCTTACACTTGTAAGACAAATTACTATTGAGTTTATTTGTGTTCCTTTTCCTCACTCACTCACAAGTTTGAGCCAGTCATTCTCATCATTAACTTCTGGGAAGTAATAATTAACCCAATGCTCTAACACCATCACAAAGGCCTCTTAATATGCCATGTCTCTCTTCCCAATCTCACACTGTATGTGTGTGTGTGTTTTCTTGTTTTTTTTCTTTAACGAATTACCCATCAGTTTTGACAGCACTGCTTATGAAACCAGTCAACTCAGTTTAAGGGGTTAGAGAAATTGAATGCAAAAAAATACATTTTAAAATCTCATAGAATCTATTTTAAAGAGAGGAAATATAACATTTGAGGAAGAACAATATCCAACAAGGAATGTAGAAAGGTTAATAAGATAGTAAGTGGTAGAAAGTTTCAAATATAGTTCCCGAAAATTCTTTCTTACACACTAACTCTTCTTTTCTCCAAGTTGTTCTTTCCTCTAATCTATTTGTCACTCTCATAACTGCTTTAAAAACTTAGTTAATATATCATATCAATCTCTAAAATGAAATCATCTTAATGATATTTTACCTTTAATGTTCCATTATTGTTTTGATACACCATATTCCTTATCTCATTTAGAAATGTACAACAACCCTGTGGAAAGTTCTCCAGAAACCCCAATGTACTCCTGAAGAAAGTCAAAGTTGCAGACATTCCCTAACTCATGCCAAGTCATTCAAGCATTTAGCCCTGTGATTGGAACTCAGCCCCAGGTCTCTTTACTCTCAGTTCAGCATTCTTAATGACAATACCCTCTGAAATGTGAACATTTCTCCACAATCTGGGAAAGTAATTTTTCTGCTCATCTCAAAATGTTTTTGTGTGAATAGTGCTGTGGACTGAATTGTGTCCCCTCAAAATGTATATATTAAAGCCCTTACCTTTAATGTAATAGCATTCGGAGATAAGACCTTTGGGGAACTAATTAGGGTTAAATGAGGTCATGGGGGTGGGGCCCTCATGAAGAGGTCAGTAGCTTTATAAGAAGAGGAAGAGAGATCACCACTCTCTTTGCCTTGTGCAGACACAAAGAAAAAGCCATCTGCAAGCCAGGAATAGGGCCCTCACCAGGAATCAAATCAGCTGGCACTTTGATCTTGGACTTCCCAGCCTCCAAAACTATAAGAAATTAATGTCTGTTGTTTAAGCCACACAGTGGTATTTTGTTATAGAAGCCAAAGCTGACTATAGTTATACAATTCATACCATGTTTATTGTATTCACAAATTCACATATTCACAGATGCATTAATTTAGAAATATGCCCCCTTTTTCCCCAAATTTTCATACTACTTGAATCTTCAAATAATTTTGTGAGACTAATTAAGGCCAGTTTTATTAATCACTCTCTCTTTTTGTTTGATTCCTTTTTGTTGATGGAGTATTTACTTTTTCTTGTCATTCTAGTGGTTTCTCAGAAGAGCTTCAATATAAATGTGAGAAAGAAGTCAGACTGAGATGCAGACCTGACAAAGTTTGGACCCATCTTGCCCATCAGAGTATCAGAGTTGACCTGCCTTGGGCCAAAATGGCCTGGCCTTTTTACCCACACCTCACTCAGCCACTGGATGGAGGCTGTTGTGGGAAGTTTAGTGGCTCACTGGAGTTGAGACACATCCTGAAAGTGCTGACTGCTGGAAATCTCTGTTGACTGCCTTCCTTACAGCCAAGCAGGATCAGGTTGGCCCATCTTAGTTTTCACAACAGCTGGATATTTAGGATTACCCATTACCATTACACCGTGGGTAAAGGCAAATTCTGAACATCCTGAATGATGCCCTGTGTCAGAATATCCTGAAAAAATACAATACATAGACCCGGTTGAAGTCAGTGGGATGACCTTGGCTATTTTCTGCCGTGTCTACACCCGATCACCTGCCTACTATGGTCACCACCTGGCTACTTTTGAAGAAACGGGTTCACTGTGGAAGACCACACTAGCCATCTGCTCATCCTCCGGTCACAACTCTTGCTCCATGAGACCCACAGTATAATTAACTTTTACCACACACTTTACCTGGGTGAATAGCAAAGGGAGGGAATCTTAATAGCCAAGTGTTTATCCCCTCTTTTAGTAACCATATTTTGGATCAATTAATTAGCACTAGACATATAAGAAGAAATGTTAAGAATATTTTAATCCTAAAATATTCAAAGAATCATTTAATCTGAATACAGCTGTTATCAAGTATAAAATATTGTTTTTCTTTGTTTCTTTTTAACAGAACTAAAACGTTTATCCCCAACTCTCCTTGAAAAGGAGCTCAATTAGCGTATCGATAACTGCTTTCTCTCTCTTTGCTCATTCCGTCCTTGGGAAGTGGAGTGATCTAAGGAATTTGTAAATTTGGCAAAGAATAGCTGGGCCTATGTGACTCCACTCTACCCTTCTTCCTCTTCTGGGAAAGCTGCTGAAAGAGAGTATGAGTTATACCCTGTTCTCCCAGGACAGGTCTCCACACGAAGCTGCCTACGAATGGAAGGTAAGGACCAGTCTAATTTTGAAACTATAATGCATGTCCTAAACCTGACTTTTATTCATAATAAAAGAGACACTTGGTATCCATGTTTATTCTTTGTGTAATTTCTTCCTATTTCAGTATCCAAACATGAAAGAAAATACTGTGAGGGTCTTTCTCAGAAACGCTCAATAATTATAACAAGGTAGACACAATAAATAAAATCCTAATCTGTCTTATAATGATGTGTTTAAATTACTTTTCATATAAGTAAAAGAGAAAGGAAAATTAACAAGTAAATATGAAGGGGGAAATGTATATTTTAAGCTCCTTTAAAAGTCTGCTTTGACTTCAATATAATCAAAATTCTTATAAATATCTGATAATAATGCAACACAATAAATAATGTAAACTCAAGTTTTCATCTGCTATGCCAAATGTAATTCCTCTGGTTTCTTTTTGTTTGTTGGTTCATTCAAGAAAGTCTTTTTAAAACAAGGATTGACCAGACGGGCTTCCTGTACTGCCATCATATAAGAATAGCTAGAAATGTTGAATAAATAAATCAGTATGATAGAGCTGTATATTAGAAACAACAAACAGGGATTGTCCTAAATGTTTGCCCCATAGCCAGGTTACTTTGAGCCAGCATATGAAAGATTTTGTGATTAGGCCTCAAAGCACAAAAATACCAATAAATTGTGATGATTAGATATGTCTTCATTAGTACTCTATAAATAAATCATGCTCAGCATTATGCAGTCAGCTATCCTGGAAAAATATTCTTCTAGAGGGTTGTGAAAACAGCTTTATTAATTATAAATTATATATAACTTATTATTAATTATAAATTAATTATAAATGCTCTGCAACTTACCACATATTATATTTTGAAATGTTAAACAGACATATATACACGTTATATATGTGTGGAGGTCATACTGTCAAACTGTTTCAGTGTTCCTTTATGCTACTTACCACTAAAATGCTTTCCAGAATCAAGATGGAAGTTTGTTTAAAATCTGTATTTATCATTAAAAATAAAAACGTTAGTTAGAACGCTTATATTTCCAACTCCTTTCATGTTTTCAGATGACAGTGTTTCTCTTTCATATTTAATTTCTGTGTTTCCAGAGATGTTTTGCGAATGTGTTCCTCTCCGCTTCCCACCCCACCCTCTTGCTGCCCTCAGTATATTTTCTTCACTTATTCAAAAGAATTTCTTCCTGAATATGTCACTGTTATGAAAAATATTTTCATTTCATTTGAAATTAACCCAGTTGTGCAAGGTATCCCCCATTCCCTCCTCCAAATCCTCTGTTCCCTTTTCTCTACCCTGCTAGACCTCTAGGAGACTGACCTCTGTGAACTGCATCGAGAAATTCCTTGCCCTCTAGTTTCCAGTTGATTTCTGCTAATGTGGATCCCTGGCGGGAGATCAGAAGTGGGTAGGGGAGTTTATTCCCTAGCTCCTTCTCTGCAGGTTGACTGAGTACCTCAGCCAAAAGTCACAGCTCCTGGCATGTGATTCTTACCAACAGATCTCTCTATGTGTTTTAGTCCTTTCAGATGTAAGAGTGGTAACAGATCTCTCTGCGTAACTTGACTTGGGGAACTGCATTATCTCTCTGGTTTCCCTATACCCTAGGCTAGCTTTTGCAAATCTTCCTTTAATTAAATTTATCTAAAATTACCCAGTTTGAATAAGTAGTCTGTTTTCTACAGGACCTTGATTGATACATGATTCTCTTGTAGATTATTCAAACGATACAAAAAGAAAAATAGTAAAACATGAACATCCTCATTACATCTTCTGATTGTGAATACTGGAAATACAATTCAAATTGGCTTTAGCACCTGGATTTTTCTAGTTTCCTGAGTCAATATATCACATACAGAAACATATGCAGAAAGATGCACTTTTCAGAGCCAGTTGGGGTTTAAATAGGCCACAACAGAAGTTCTAGGTCCTATCAAACATGATTTTCCATCTGTTAACCTGGGAAGGAGTTTGTATCAGTCAGGAGACAAAATCAAATTAGTTAACTTAACAGAAACAATATATGTAAAGAATTGTTTGTTAGTTATTGAAGAATGAAAAAGGCAAAAAGAAAAATTAAGTTATTATAGAAGGACTGTCAATAGGCTGCAGCTACCGTCCTAGAGCTTCGGGAAGGAGTGCAAATGTATAAACTTGGAGTAGGCGCCCTGCAGAGTTGAGACTCAGCCCTCAGAGAAAGGACCACTGCTTGACCTAAACTGGTATCTCTTAGCTTGGAGGAGAAATGTCACCGGACTAGGACCCAGACCCCTTAAGAGGGATACTGAACAACATCAGAAGGTGCTGGAGTTTCTGCAGGCACACACCAAGGCTGGTCCAGCAAGTGTTGAAAGACTGCAAACTCAATTCAACATTTTACTAAAGCAAACTAGTGGCGCCAAAGGGAAGAGGTGAGAAAAGGCCAAAGTGATGCTTATAGGGACAGGAAGCCAACAGCAAGCAAACAAGATGAAACAAGCCCCTCTTCCTCCTTCATCCTTACAGCTCCCTTTTGTTCTTCCTACTGGCCAACACAAACAGAGAGACAACTGCAAAGCTGACAGATTTCCAACCCCAGCATCACAGAACACTCTAGAAGAGAGAGTTTGAGCTGAGAGACAATGGCTGAGAGGCAATGACTTATTAACTAGCATAGGGTAACAGCCAGAAAATCAACTACACTCCTTTAGTGAAAACACAGTTTCAGAATTTTCACTGTACACCAGGCCCTGTGTGAGGCTAGTCTGCCTTAACTGCAGGTAAGTTTTAGTCTTATTTCTAATAGGGCATTTAATATGACAAAGAAAGCAATTATAATATTATGTACGAAGTGCCATGATAAAGGTAATAATATGGGACTTTTAGAGTGGCATTTAAATTAGTCAAGAAAAATAAAGCATCCAAATTGGAAAGGAAGAATTAAACTGTAACTATTTGCCAGGGGCATGATTTTATATATAGGAAAAATTTTAAACTCATCAAGAATCTGTTAGAACTAATAAACAAATTCAGTAAAGTTACAGAACACAAAATAAATATGCAAAAATCTGTTGCATTTCCATACACTAGTAACAAATTATCAGGAAGAGAAATTAAGAAAGAATCCCATTTACAACTGCATCTAAAAGATTGTAATACCAAAAAATAAATTTAACCAAGGAGGTTAAAGATCTGTATACTGAGAACTGCAAAACATTAATGAAAGAAATTGAAGAAGACACAAATAAATGAAAACGTATTCTGTGCTCATGGACTGGAAGAATTAACATTGTTATAAGGACCATACTACCCAAAGCAATGTATAGATTCAGTGCAAACCCTATCAAAATTCCCATGGTATTTATCACAGGAATAGAAGAAACAATTTTAAATTTGTTTGGAACCAAATACAAATTTACAAATGCAAAACCAAGTACAAATAGCCAAAGCAATCTTGAGAAAAAAAAAAAAAAAAGGACAATGCTGGAGGCATCATGGTCTCTGATTTCAGTCTATATTACAAAGCTATAGTGATTAAAACAGTATGGTATTGGCATTAAAAGCAGACATATAGATCAAAGGAACAGAATAACAAGCCCAGAAATAAACCTACATTTATATGGTCAATTAATTTATGACAAAGGAGCCAAAAATACAGGGAAGGAACAATCTCTTCAATAAATAACATTGGAAAAATTAGACAGCCACATGCAAAAGAATTAAATTGGACCACAACAAAAATCAACTAAAAATGGATTAAAGACTTGAATGTAATATCTGAAACCATAAAACTCCTGGAAGAAAACATAGGCATTAAACCCCTTGACATAGGTCTTGGTAATGAGTTTTTGAATCTGACACTAAAAGCAAAAGTAACAGAAGCAGAAATAAACAAGTGAAACTACATCAAACTTAAAAGCTTCTGCACAGCAAAGGAAACCATCAACCAAATGAAAAGGCAACATATTGAATGAGAGAAAATATTTGCAAATTATTATATATTATGTACATATATAACTATATGTCTGATAATAAGCTAATATCCAAAACATATGAAGAACCCATACAACTGAATAGCAAAAAATAAAATGAAATGTTTCAGTTAAAAAAGGGGCAGAAGATTTGAATAGATATTTTTCCAAAGAAGGATACAGATGGCAAACAGGTACATGAAAAGATGCTCAGCATCATTAATCATATGGAAATGCAAATCAAAAGCATAATGAGATATCACTTCACACCTGTTAGAATGGCTGTTACCAAAAATACAAGAAATCAGAAGTGTTGATGAGGATGTGGAGAAAAGAACCTTTGAGTACTGTTGGTGGGATTAAATTGGTACAGCTGCTATGGAAAACAATATGAGGTTTCTTAAAAAATTAAAAATAGAACTACCATATGATCCAACAATTCCACTTCTGAGTATTTATCCAAATAAATCAAAAACACAAATTTGAAAGTACATATGTACCCCCATGTTCATTGCAGCATTATTTACAGTATCCAATATATGGAAACAACTTAAGTGTCCATTGATGGATGAATAGATAAAGAAATTGTGGTATACATATACAATGGAATAGCATTCAGCCATAAAAATGAAAGAAATCTGTGTTTATGACATCATGGATGGACATTAAGAGCGTTATGCTAAGTGAAGGACATAGAGAGACAAATACTGGGACTTCCCTGGTGGTCCAGTGGTTAAGAATCTGCCTTCCAATGCAGGGGACGTGGGTTCGACTCCTGGTCAGGGAACTAAGATCCCACATGCCGCTGGGGAGTTAAGTCCACACGCCACACCTAGAGAAGCCCGCACTCCCAATGAAGACCCAGCACAGCCAAAAAAAAAAAAAAAAAAAGACAAACACCACATGACCTCTCATATATGAAAACTAAAAACAAACAAGCAAAACACAAGCTTCTAGATACAGAAAACAGATTGGTGGTTGCCAGGGGCAGGAAGTGGAAGTTGGGGGAAATAGCTAAACTTTTTTTCAGCTTAAATAAATTGAGAAAAGGGGGTAAGGGGGCATGTGGTTGGTGAAAGGTAAGTCCCTTGCCCTGCTCTACGTGCCAGAGGAAAACAGTCTTTGACCCTTTTGTCTGTCCTTGAACCTTGCCTCCCTCCAAGATTTACATAATGGAGACTTTATTCCCAAATAAACTAAATATTTGTATTTTGGCCCTGAAATATGCTCACTAAAAATTGTCCCTTTGGCAATCCAACATTCATATAAAATGTTCTTCCTATTTTGAAAGAAAAAACTCCTACCGCAATGCAGTTTCCTCTCATAGCAAAAGTCCGTTTTTACCAGTGTCTCAAAAAGAGAAAACTCTGTCTCTTCCATCATGGCATCTAGCTCCAAGTCTAGGATCCTTCAGTAACTTCCATCCTGACCCTAGTTCTCTTGAATCCAGTCTTGATATTCAACAAAATATATCTGAAATTATAAAGTTAACCATCACTTATTCCTGTGGCAGTAGTGACTGAAAGAAAAGGAACTGAAAGGAGAAAGAGGTTACAATTATGTATATATATTTTAAATAAAAAGGTTTGCCAAGAAAAAGATGTATACATTGGAGCCAATACTCATTTTTACAAGGAACACAAAATAATATATACATATATGTATATATGAGTGTGTATATATGTGTGTGTGTGTGTGTTTATTTATATATATATATATATATATATATATATATATATATATAACTTTATTTTTTTTTGTCTTCACCACGAGGCATGTGGGATCTTAGTTCCCCAACCAGAGATCAAACCTGTGACCCCTGAATTGGAAGCGTGGTGTAACCACTGGACCACCAGGGAAGTCCCAATATCACTTTTACTTTTCTCTAAACTGTATATTTATTTTGCCATCAGCTGTTGTGGAGTTCTTTAGCCAGTAAAGTGATCAACCCTTTATTCCTAGGAGTTCCAAGTTCTTCTTGCTAGTCCTATCTATACAGAGTCCCAGTATATATATATATATATATATATATATATATATATATATATATATATATATATATATATATATACATATATATATATATATATATTTATTTATTTATTTATTTTTTGCGGTATGCGGGCCTCTCACTGTTGTGGCCTCTCCCGTTGCGGAGCACAGGCTCCGGACGTGCAGGCCCAGCAGCCATTGATCACGGACCCAGCCGCTCTGCAGCATGTGGGATCTTCCCGGACCGGGGCACGAACCTATATCCCCTACATTGGCAGGTGGACTCTCAACCACTGCGCCACCAGGGAAGCCCAGAGTCCCAGTATTTTACTAGTACATATGGTTGTATGAAAATTCCTTAGGGACCATTTAAGAACGCATCCTCCTTGACGCATCATTATTCTCTTTTCTCTTGATTTCCAGAATCTAATGACTCAATCCAATACAGTAACCCCTTTTTTTGCCTGCTGGCTCAGTTTCATGAGTCTGAATTGTCTAGATGGTGTTGTTGACTTTCATGTAACCATTGCTAAATCCCCTGGTAGAACATTTTTCCCATGGTTATTACTAATGTCTAAACTAGTAGTTCCCAATCTCAGGGATGAGAATTTTTCTAAAAATGAGAATGGCTGATTAGGTTTAACTATGAGAGGTGCTAATTACAATTTTATTCCTTTGTTTGGGGAAATATATATATTTATTATGAAAGAAATAGCACCATATACTGGTCAATGTTTCAAATCATAGGTAGCATCCTATGATCTGGTGCCATAATTGATTCTTCAATAAGGTATATGATAAGACTAAAGTAACCTAAGAGCACTACTCCCATTATCGTATTTCTTTCATGGGAAATTGAGTTCCTTTTTTGGAAGAAATTATGAGCGATATCATCATGTTGAATAAGGTATTCAGTTGATTACAACATTCATGAAAATGCTGCCTTGAGGCATGATGAATGGAGAAATCAAATCTAAATCCAAATACAGAATAAGTAACTAATCCACATCACAGGAACTCTCCACGACAAAAGAAGTAAAAGTAAAAAAAAAATCATCAACTGTTGCTCAGAGGTATTATGGTACAATGTTATAGGTTCATATTTACTACTTTTGGAAAAATGTCTTCATACGCTGGTAAAGGGAATTCTGTGTTGTTGCACTTGTGAATTGCATCCATCTTGTTCACCATAGCCACATAGTTCATTAGGCAAGTTCTGAAGATATTATAGAAGGGAGATGACTGACACTGAGAGATCATGTTCTCTTGTCTACCTAATTATTATGAGTGAAGATGTCCTTTGAGCATGTATATTCTTTATGTTCCAAGCCCATTTCAAAAAAAATTCTTCCCTGCTTCTCCTTCCTCTCCAAAATACTTATCCTTTGAGATTCCTTATTATTTACAGAAACTAGCAGCCACTTCCCATAAATTCTTATAGGTCCTTGCTTAAGGCAATGTGAAACAATTGTCAAGGTGTACATGATATACTAGCACCGGAGAAAACTGGACTTCCTGTGGTATTATTTTGTACCATAAGATTCACAAGTGGCCCTGTAGGTTGTAAAGAAAGAGTCTCCTCCAATAGATACAATGAGTTAATATATGCTTAAAGCCTGAATAAGCATTTCCCTTTCACCAGGGAACCTTTACCTTGGTAAGTGGCTATAGGTCTCTTTAGGGAGAGGAATGAGGATGCTTCTTTGCATGTTCTTCAGTATCAATGGACTATGGGTGGGAATTGTTTAGGGTGCCAACATACGCTTCCTACCAGTTCTTTAATTTCCACATGAGAGAGAAGGAAAAGTTGTGAATTCAACTGATAGTCTTAATTTTACTATCTCTAAGACCACATTTTGTTTTTTACCCAGCTCAGTCCCTGCGGCAATAAAAGATAAGAAATTCTTTTATCTTGATCCTAGAAACTCCCTGGATTTCAATCAGTGTTATGAGCCTAGATTTCAAGGATTTTAACTTGTCATTCTCTTTCTTTAAGCTGCCCATTATGTTTGAAACAGCTGCTCCTTTTCTAAGTCCATAAATTCCTCATGTCATCCTACTGTTCTGTGGTAAGAGCAACTCAATTCCCATAAGTCATGCCTGCACTGCGCACTTGATGCCAGGTGACCACAGGCAATGATTTGATTAGGATTTTCACTGCTGAAGAATTCCCATCTTGGCATTTGAGCAAGATTTTGACTAGCTGACCCAGCTATGCCAGGTAAGCAATTGATGGTCCCCATATTCCCTTGCAGGTATCTATCGATGCACCCCATTCCTTGGTAACAATTTCTCTCTCAGTTAGGGATCTTCGTTGTGAGCAGCAAAAACAGCTCTTCTAGCTAATAAAAGGAGAAAATTAATTTATTGAAGGAATGTTGGATAGCTCATAGAATTAACTGGCAGGATGGAAGACCTGCTAGAAAAATGGGCAGAAGACAACAGAAGCTTTGTGGGAGAAACTGCAGCCGAGATGATGTTGAAGAAATGCACTTGTTTGGATGCCCCTTAGGTACCAAGGGTGCCATGGTACAGATCCGCTGCTGCACACTACCACTGCTACACACACCAGAAAGTGATAGATGATAAATCCCAAGGACATAAATCCAAATATAGATCACTGGTAAGCATGAAAAAGAATGCAAAGCAAACAGAAGAGAAACTAAAGGTAATCTCTGTTGGTGATACACAGGAATGTAATAGAGGCATTAATTATTTGAGATTAAGGGGAAAGGGATATTAAGAGACATTTGATTAATATGCCATCTTTATTTAATATCTTCCATTATGCTCAATTATCAGTTGTATGACCTTGAGAAAGTCACTTATCCTTCCTATAACTGGTTCATTATTTCTAAAATGAAGATAATAATATCTACCTCTGAGGATGTCGTGAGGAAAAGATGAGTAACACACACAAAACAGGTACAGGTGGTACCCAGCATATAGTATGCACTTTTAGGTGTTAGTTAATTAGTAGTAGTAGTAATAGTAGTAGAGATGTATGAACCACTTTAAGTTTGAAAAAAAATACAAATATGTAAATACAAAGAAAAGAGAGCATTTAGACAATTGTTACTATAATTAATTTAAGAACTGCTATTGGAACAAATTAATCAATTACATGTCACTTTTCATCTTATGTTAAACAATTAGGTCATAAAAATTGAATGAGTATTTTTCTCAGAGCTGATACTTGTCTTCAGATGGAAGTTTCTTTATAAAAATAGTTAATATGCTGGAATAGAAAGAAAATTTGGTTAAGCATATCTAGTAGGAACAGAGCCAACAATATACTTGATGCTAAAATGTTAGTGGCAGTGCCATTATAGTGAGAAGCAAGATGCCACTATTACTACCGACTGAGTTCCTAGGTAATGTAATTATACAAAGCAATACATATATAAGACATTACAATGGTAGGAAAAAATTACTCTTGCAAAAAAAATGATCGTCTATCTCAAAAACACAAGGGAATTAGTGGAACAAAATGTTTAAATTAGGCCTAATAAAATAGTTCTAAGAAGTAATTGAGTACACCAATAAAGAAAAGTCAATGGCTTTCCCATTCATATACACAAGATTCAACTACTAGAAAATACAGTGAAAATATATAATATAAAATTTTGATGTAAAATAAAGGACAAATTCCATTCACAGTGGTAGCAAAACCTGTAAGATTCCTATGGATTAATCTGACGAGGATGTGTAAAACCTAAGTGTGTGGGGGGGACTATTTCCTGAAGACATGAAATATACCAAGATTTTTTTTTCCTGAATGAGGAGTTTCAATACTAATTCTTAATTTCCAAATCAGTTAATTTTTTTAAAAAATTCAAATTCACTTTTTAATTGTATTTGTCCAACTGATTCTAAACTGTTTTTCATTTGATAGTTTTTGGTTTTTGCTTTGTTTTATTTTTGCTTTTCCTTAAACAAGTTTTCTCAAATAGGATATTGTTAACATTTTGGTTAAAATAATTCTTTGCTGGATGGGACTCTTACTTATTGGAATATTTTAACATCTCTGGCTTTCACTTGGTAAACACTAGTGGCACACCATCAGTCATTGTGACACCATAAAATACCCCCACACCTTCCCAATATTCCCTAGTGGTATGGAACAACTTAATATTGAAAATTAGTGGTCTGGAAAATGTCAAATCATACTATAAAGCCAAACAAGCAAAACATTGTAGTGTATACACAGAAATAGGCAAATAGGTCAGTAAAATCGAATAGGAAGTATGAAATAACAATAGATTTATGTACATGTACAAACTTTGCTTATCATGAGCATGATCTTTAAAATCATTGAGGAAAAGATATATTATATATTGATTAGTGTCAAAAACAGATCAGGTTAGAGATCTAACACTCACATACACGCACACACACACACACACACACACACACACAAGTAGTTTCCAGATGGATTGAAGCATTAAATAAAAAGGAAAATAAATGAATTTCTGGGAGGTCTGTAGGGGAGTATTTCTACAACCTTGACATAAACAATACTTTCCCTAGGAAGGAAAAAACTAGAGAACAGTAACAGTTTTGCTTACAAAAATATTTAAAACATCTGTAAAATGACACACGCCATAAAACATTAAAAGGTAAATCACATGCAGTGAAGAAAAAAATTAACAAACAAATAATACCGATAATATAAAGTGTTTCTGTACAATGATAAGTTGAAAATAAATTAATTTGGTGTGAAATGATCTTTACAATATTGAAATTTCAGTCCAATGTATCATTTTAATGAAAAATGTTTTGTATACATTAAAATCAACAAATTTACCCCAATTGAAGATCAATTCTGATGATTAAAAATGTCCCTTCAATATTGGACAAAAAATAAAAGTAGAAAGAAAGAAAGAGACAGAAAGTGAAGGAAGGAAGGAAGGAAGGAGGGAGGGGGGACCTAGTTAGTCATAATCTGGTGAAATGTGTGAATTTCAAGGATTAAAAAAATACTAATTTATAAGAAGTGGAAGATCCATCAGGAAACAAATCAGTAAGGACACAGTTGAATTCAAGGACACCATCAATCAACTGGATAAAATTGACATATATAGACTGCTTCAACCAACAACAGCAGAATACACATTCACCAAGATATGCCATGTTCTGGGCCATAAAACACCCTTTAACAAATGTAAGAGAATAAATAGAATTCATACATTATCTCCTCTCAGACTACAGTGGGGTTAAACTAGAAATCAGTAAGAGAAAGATAACTGGAAAATCCCCAAATAAGTGGAGATTAAACAACACACTTCTAAACAACACATAGGTCAATGAAAAAATTCTCGAGAAATTTTAAAATATTTTGAGCTAAATGAAAACACAACTTATCAAAATTTGTGAGATACAGTGAAAGCAGTGCTTAGAGGAAAATATCATTGAATAAATATATTAGAAAAGTGGAAAGATCTAAATCAATAATCTGCATTTCTAGCTTGGGAAACTGGAAAAAGAAGAGCAAATTAAATCCAAAGTAAGTTGAAGAAAATAAATGATTAGAATTAGAGCAGAAATCAACAAAATTGAAAACAGAAAATCAATGGAGAAAACTGATGATACTAAAATCTTGTTCTTTGGAAAGATTAGTAAAAAATATGTATACACCTCTATCAGGCTAAGAAAAAAGAGGATAAAAAGTACTGTATCAGAAATGAAAACAAAGGCCTCACTAGAGATCCTTTGGACTTAAAAGAAAGTTAAAGGAATACTGTAAACAACTCTATGCCCACAAATTTGATAACCTAGATGGAATGGACAAATTCCTTGAATGACCCAATTTTTCACCCAAGAAGAAACAATCTGAGTCAGTCTAAACCTATTACAGAAGTTGAATTAACAATTAATAACCTTCCAAAACAGAAAGCACCAGACCAGTGAATTCTACCAAATATTTAAGGAAGAATTTGTACTAATTCTCTAACATCTTTTAAAGATGATAGAAACAGGGGAGGTACAATCTAACTCATTCTTTAAGGCCAGAATTACCCTAATATCCAAACCAGACAAAGACATTACCAGAAAAGAAAACTAAGACCATTCTCTCTTGAACATTGATGCAAAAATCCTCAACAAAATATTTGCAAATTGAATCCCACAGTGTATAAAATGCATTATATACCATGACCAAGTGAGATTTTTCCCAGGTATGCCAGGTTAGCTCAACATTCAAAAATTAAATAATGTAATCAATTACATCAATAAACAAAAAAAATATCATATGATTATATCATTAGATGCAGAAAGGCACTTGGCAAAATCCAACACCCATTCATGATAAAAACTCTCAGCAGACTAGGAACAGAGGATAATTTCCCCAGTTTGATAAATATTCTCATCAAAAAACCTACAGCTAACATAAAACCTTTCCTACACTTGTAAGAAAGGCAAGGATATCCTACAGCTAACATAAAACCTACAGCTAACATAAAACCTAACGTAAAACCTAACATAAACCTACAGCTAACATAAAACCTTTCCTACACTTGTAGGAAAGGCAAGGATATCCTCCCTAACCAACTCTTTTTCACCATTGTACTGGAAGTACTAGCTAATGCAATAAGAAAAGAAAAGGAAATAAAAGATATACAGCTTGGGAAGGAAGAAATAAAACTGTGTTTGTTCATAGAAGACAACTGTTTAGAAAATCCAAATGAGTGGACAAAAAAAAAATGATGGAGTTAATATGTGATTATAACAAGGTTGCAGGATACAAGGCAACATATGAATCTCCTTCACATACAGCCTGGGCACCTCTCGATTGGCTGCTTCTGCACAGGTCCCTGGGAGATTGGACTTCTTATGCTGAGAATAGGCCTCTGTTCTCTGGAAATTTAGAGGCAATTGATCAGTGCTTATGTCTCAGTATGTGTGGGTTGCCTGTATCTCAGGGAGGGAGTCAGCAGCACAGAAGCTTTCCCAGCCACAAAATTTTGCACAGATATATATTTTGAGATTGAAAAAAAATTCTGGAAGAATTATTTCCACCAAGGGACCAAGCAAGTTTATAGTAGAGTCATGGATGAACAACTCCTAGTCCAAGAATTCCTGGGAGACTTTGAGGGTTTACCTCAGAGACCATCTGGTTTTGCTCATGAAGCTTGTGAGCATTCTAAACTGATCCCCACATTCAAGGAAACCCTTTTTTCTCATTTTATACAGAGCCTTCTGACTGAGCTGTGTCCAAGTCTGGCCCCTTCTGTGATTATTTCCAACCCTCTAGTGAGCATCAGACCTGTCTATGCACAGATGGAGATTCCATGACCATGCTGGAATGCTGAACAGCCAAGGGCTTTATTTCATAGTTATTTGTATGGTTTCTTCACACTGCAGGAAGGTGAGAAATGTTTGTTAGGATTACTGTGACCTTACAAACGAGGCCCAGACTAGTACTAGCAGTAATCTGGGAGCACAACCTGGGTCTTTTATTTCCCTGCCCAGTCCATTATGTAGTTTTTAAACTCTTTCCTTTTTGAAGCTAATATATTATTGATACCCATCCAGTATTCACAGAAGAGGGAGAATGAAGGAGTTGTTAAAAAATTGTAGTTTGAACTTTGTAACCCTATAGTGAATGGGCTATTTCCTTTCTGGGTTCAATTTCAAAATGTAAACAAAAATGACTTCTTCAGTTCTAAAGTACTACTAGTACAGTAAATACTGTGCTTAATTTTTTTTGCTGACTTCTTAGGAGAACAATTTAAACAGGTAGTAAGATTGTTGCTCTTTTCAAGTAAACAATGAGAAGTCAGGTAGAACTTATCTACCAAAACAGAAAAACACAAAGAAAAAGAGCAAATATGTTTTAGAGGAAAAAGAAAGAGAATTTTTTGTTTGTTTTTTAAGGGAATGGTATCAACATGCCATTTATTTTTTTTGTCTTCCTGAGCTAAAACCACAGCTGAAAGTAAGTTTTATAGGACAACATTTAGCTTGGGAAACTTCAACTATCTGTACTCAGGGACTCAATCTATCCCCAGAGGATCATCTATGGGAGGTAATGTCAATACCTAATTTCAGGTTGCTTGCTGCTTTTAACTCGATGCAGAGTCTAGTCATAGTAAAGATACAAACAATGCTTTAAATTCTGTATAAGTTCATGGATTTCATCCAATATGAATTAAGAGTTTTTGTCTTCGTTTTTAAAAGTAATAATAGGGAAGATGTTAACTTGACACTTTCTGATTACAAAAAGTAATGCCCTTATAAAATCTTCTAACTAATTCAACCATCTAAGGTGGTCAGCTGCAGTAAACCTTTCATTTCTTCAAAACGCTGCTTCTGCCAACAGAATCTCATGTTTTCTTCTTTACAAACAGGAAGTCCTTTACATTTCAATTGTAATTTCACTTACTTTGGATGGGGCACAAAATTCAGTTCAACTTCTGGCCAGTTCCTACATCTCCACTTAATGATTATATTTTCATTTGTTAACAATTCCATATATTTACGGTGATTTTCCCATCAAACATTTGTGATTTCCTTCCCTTTTCATCTTCTAATACAGCAGGAACCTTATAAAATTTGTGCACCAAACTTTCACACTGAAGACACTATACAGCTTCTCTACAAATGTGTCAAATAGTTCCATCATGTGCAGTGCCGCCACATTGGGAATCTTGATGCCCAATGCCATGGGAGATGAGGACTGCAAGGTATTATCACTCAGTCTCCTTTTAACAAATGGCAATTCCTGAGTTGTCATAGCTTTGTTGGTAAATCATCCCATCTTAAATTCCTTCCTACATGCCTTCAGGCAATCTCAAAAAGCCTCCCTGCTCTTGGCAGTGCCTTCAGTTTTCATAATGTCCCCATCTTTATTTTTACTCACATTTGCCTGAATGTCTTCTACTTCATTTTCTTCAGAAAGGTTGAATATTTCTATCAATCCCTTGTGCTTTGCTCTAGATTATTTAATTATACCTTTCTAACCCAGTTTGATGTCCCAATCATAAAATGAAATATGCTTTCCTTTCCAGCTGCTGCAGAAAACCTCACCTTCCACTTGCTTCAGCTTACTGATCTTGCAGCAGCCAGCCTATTCTCTACAACAGTGACCACCAATAGCTCATGGAACTTCCCCTTGGACCAGCTGGTGACATCCTACTCTGTCCATTGCCAGTTGTTCATGTTGGTCTGTCCTCCCACTCCTCCATGATCCAAGGCAGGTCCCCAGCCCCAATTGGCCATGTCTGCACAGGTGCTGCAGCCTCGTTCAGATTCAACACATGATATATCCTGGAGAACGTTCTGTGTGCAATTGAGAAGAATGCCTATTCTGTTGTTTTTGGATGGAATGTTTTGTATATATCTGTTAGGTCCATCTGGTCTAGTGTGTAGTTTAAGTCCAATGTTTCCTTATTGATTTTTTCATCTGGATGATCTATCAGTTGTTGAAAGTAGAGTATCAAAGTCCTCTACTATTATTATACTGCTGTCTATTTCTCTCTTCAGATCTGTTAATATTTGCCTTATATATTTTGGGGATCCAATATGGGTACATAAATACTTACAAATGTTATATCCTTTTGTTGGATTGCCTCCTTTAATATTATATAATAACCTCCATTGTCTCTTATTGCAGACTATTTTATCTGGTATTAGTATAGCTACCCCTACCCTCTTTGGGGTTTCATTTCATGGAATATCTTCTTCCATCCCTTCAGTTTCAGTCTGTGTGTGTCCTTAAAGCTGAGGTCTCTTGTAATTAGCATATATTTGAATGTTGTGTTTTTTAACCCATTCAGCCACTCTATGCCTTTTGGTTGGAGAATTTAGTCCACTTACATTTAGAGTAATTGTTGAAAGGTAAAGACTTACTTTTCCATTTTCTTTGTTGTTCTGTGACTGTTTTATAATTCCTTTTTGTTTTCTTCTTCCCTTGCTCTCTTCTTTTGACATGATGATTTTCTGTAGTGGTATGCTTAGATTCCCTTCTCTTTATCTTTTGTGTATTTACATAGGTTTTTGCTTTGTGATTACCATGAGGCTTACATAAAACATCTCATATTTATAACAGTTTATTTTAAGCTTGATAATAACTTAACTTTGAATGCATAATAAAGCTTTACCTTTTTACTATCCCAGCCATGCACTCACACATTTTATAATTTTGATGTTAAAATTTACATCTTTTATCTTATGTATCCATTAAAAAATTATTGTAGTTATAGTTATTTTTAACACTTTTTTATAACTTTCATATGAAGTGATGATTAATTTACTCCATTAAAATTTTAATCAGAGTTCATTTTACTTTCAAAGGAACATAATTCAGATATTAGAGCACAATTAAATAATGTAATTGTCCAGCATCAATCTGTATTTATTATAAACATCATTTAAACATTTTATTGGGTAAGTCATTTTGCAAGATTAAAAAACTATTATTTCTGATCAATATTTATTGAATTCCTAAGTAAGACTGCTCTATACTCAATGATTTGCCCTAAACATAGACTCTATATTTAACTTAAAACCTTTATAAGGTATTTCTTTAAATTAAGAAAATTTTATATAACAAGGTATTGTTGAGATACTCAGCTGTAAAATTGAGCTATTGACATTACCATTGGAATTATAATAATGGACTGAATGTGAGATTCTGAAAAAGATGATGTTTCATGCTGAATCACCTACAGAAGCTTGTATTTGCAGGGCACTTTGCCAGGTTGGATTTGCACTCTGTGACTCAGGATTCTTGATAAAGATAACTTCCCAGTGTGGGAGAGTATAACAAAACATTTTTAATAATACGTTCTAACAAACTGAGTTTGAATTGCATGACTCATCTTTCTTTCTCTAGTCAATTTTAGATTCATTTCTTTGCAGAATCCTAGATTGTACTTAAGTGTTTCTCAAGGTCATTCATAGATCTTGGATTCCAAGGTCATAGAGACCTTGGCCTAAGTCCTGATACTATCTTTTAACAGGTTTATGAGTTTGGGAAAGTTACATAACCTTCTAAACCTGCTTTCCCTCATGTATATAATAGAGATAATAGATAATAGTACCTGCTTCATAGGACTGGGGTGAGAATTAAATAAGAAATTGCATATAAATGTTTATCTCATGCCTGATAAGTAGGAAAAAATGAATAAATGTTAGCTATTGTATTATTTTTTTTTGACAATGCCCCTTCCTCTAGTTGTTTGCATAGAGACATTGCAAATATAATCAAACTGGACTCACATTCTTAAAATTCAGTCAGTTCCACTGTGTGCTCATGTCTACACAAAGCTACTGATAGAACTGGATCCCAAAGTTGGAATTCAAACCAGAAGATCTGCTTTGTTGTGTATATGACAAGGTACACAAATGTCTTCTCACAGGCCTACTGTTCATCTGTGTTTAGCTTCTGCAATACAGATACAAACTAATTTAGACTTTGTTGCAAGATAGATTGCATAGGCAGCATGATTTGAAGCAATTGGAGTAGGTGGCTTTTGAGAGAACTAAGCCGAAATGAAATGTATTTCATTATGAGTTTATTCTTGAGATGCAAAATATTTTAGGAAGACTAAGTCTTGATGTATTAACTTCTGCATTTGCCCCTTTTAGTTTTCAGTTTCAAGGCAGGCCCAGATGGGAATATCAAAAAGGAAATGCCCATCTTACATGTACACCCTGTGTGGTACCTTTGACCATATAAAGATATTTGTTCTTGAGAGGATAATTAAACTGTCCTTATCCAATGTCTCTTGCACATTACATATGTGCATTTTTACAAAGGGAAAACAAAACCTGACTGCAAAGCATAATTATAAATGGTAATAGTTACATTTTTATCATATGTATGCAATAAATAAGTCTGTCAAATCTAGAATTTGGAATTTGTAGTGTGCTTCCCTCCTGTACTGGTATATTTATTTTGCTCCTCTGCTAATGAGGCTAGCTTTAGATAGCCATGAGCATCAGTCTCAAATAAAAATTAAAAGTCAGTATATTACATTTCTCCTTCTGTTCTTTCTGCATATTACATTGCTCCATAAGCTCATTGATGCTGGAATTCTATCTCTCCTTTGGCACAATTTTCCTCTGTGGTATGATGCTATGAATATTTATGATACAATAAAAACAATATAATAATAGGCATTTCCTAAACTTGTGCTGCATATATCTTCAGACAGGAGCTGGGAGGGCCAAATCTGTTAACTCCCACTAGAGAAGATCTTTATGTCCTGTGAAATAGATGGCTGTCCCAAAGACCTTCACTTCCACGTGAGTTAAATGGCTTCTGTACTGAAACATTCCGAGAAGAATTTTTTCTTCTTCCATATATAGTTTGGACTCTCATCATCTCTGAAATATTGCCAGATTTTCCTTACATTGAGTAGGCATCAATTGATATCCTTATTCATCCTTCCTATGTCAACCACTACAATTCATTCTTTTATAGCCACCTTAAATCTTTAGTCTCTAAAATTCCAGGGTCCAGAATACTCTGAGCAGACTATTATCTTGCTCAGTGAAGCGGTACTGCGTCATCCTCACTCATCCTCCATCACCTTAACTGACTGGATTTCTTTTCATTTATAAATTTAACTCAAATTGTTTTCTTTTTTCAAATATTTGCCAAACTTTCTCATTCCAGCCAATTTTCCCAGCTTGATACCTGCTTAGCTACACATAATGCTCCTAGTCTGTGACTTTGGATATTTCCCCAAGTCAGTCTCTGCAGTCATTCTTCTTATCTATGTTATTAATATAGTTAGAATTCATTCCATTTCCCATTAATAATTACTGGAAAAACAGGATTTTTTATTTTATCAACTATTAAAGAAATTCTGACGTTCATATTATATGAAGATCCTGATATTTGTATTGTAAAACTTCTTGGAATTATTTTAAAGCTATAAGATACCTCAAAAACACTTCTTCAACGTTTGGGGGAGGGATGTGTGTGTGTGTGTGTGTGTGTGTGTGTGTGTGTGTAAGAGAAAGAGAAAGAGACAGAAACAAAAACACAGACAGAAAATGCACTTTAATACATTTTTACAGGGGAACGTTTTTGGGAGACAGTTATCCACGAGTTTCTCACATTTCTGCATGCCTTATGAGCAGAGGCACAGGCCTTTGTTCTGGACTATTATTTCAAGGATGTTAGTATAGCAAACAGCCTCAGGAAATAGAGGTAGTTTCTGCCTCTGGAGCAAAAGGCAGTTTTATTTTTTGTTTTGTTTCTTTGTTTTTGTTGTTCTTGTTTGTTTATGTCACTGTCCAGTATAATGAAACATGTTTATCTTTGGTTAAAAAGTAGGCATGTTTTCTACCTATTACAGAAGATTTGGTTTCTCTAACTCATGTTTTGTGTCTCGTACTGTAACCGACTACATGTTCAGATGTCAGCTGAACCTCTTCGTGCCACCCTATGGGAATTGGAGCTTGGGGAACCAGTGTAAACACTGACACTCTGGCTATTACTGTCATTGGAAATAATAAAGTCCTTTGTCTCCTATCCCAGGGGTTATTTTTTATTTATTTATTTTTTGTCTTCTCTGAGTATCTATGAAAGAGAGGCAGAATAACTTGCTAGTCAGGTAAAATCTCAAACCCCTCCATTGTCCTGAGAGATGGGATGCTGGTGGAGACATGGCTTTCTGCAAGAATAAAGATAAGGGTCTCATGGTTGATTAACAGGAGAAGAGGGAAGTTAGAAGAGAGAAGTTTATGTGAGAAGATCAAGTGGGTATAAAAAGTCCTCCATTTTATTTCCTTTTAATCAAGAGGAATTGTGGAGATGGTTTCAGGCCAAGCACTAGGAAGTAGATGTAAAGACAATTTCAAATGATGCCCTAGGTATTGCTAATTCTTTTGTAAGAAGGGAAACTGAAGGCTCTAATCCACTGATCATCCTCAGGCCTATTTCTTTGCATTAACTGGTACTAGGACTTGTCCTGGAGTTCAGTAGCAGAAAGTTTTACCACCATTCATTAAAAAGAGATGTGCTGAGGAAGAGTAGAGGGAACTTCATGACCACTGAGAGTAGAAAGCAGGCAAACCATTAGAATTTTGGTTAGTTGACTGGGTAGATGAGACATGGGAAATAATGCCTGACTTGGGGATATAATACCTATTAAGGAAGAATGTTGATAGAAGGGTTGTCTTATGACTTAGTCCCTTCTGCAGTCTAGTATGCCAACACTAGATGTTTTCAGAGATGACAATAAATGGTCTCAGGGCTTTGTGCAGGGGGTCCTAGCTACTATGAGGGAGCTTTGGCCCTTTCAGGTAGATTTCCATGAGAAAGAAAACTCCTTTGGGAAACCGCAGATGCAGCATTGATAAGGATTTGTGCTCTTACTGCCCTGGCTGAGCTTTACAATGCTGATGAAAGTGACCCACTAATGAGTAAGAAATGGACCCAAAGAAGCCTAGTAAATGTGTTCAGTAAGCAATTTCACCTTGGAAAACTCCCCTAGGCCTTACATTGAAACTGGGAAAGAACTTAAGTTGTTATTTTGATAATGGAACTTCAGATGTCCTAGATTAAGGTGGAATAAAAAAAGTCTACACTGCATATGTCACATCCAAACAATCCAAGGGGAATAAATCCACAGCCTCGACCAGAAAGCAATGTGACTATAGCAGTTGGATCAAAGGTTCCCCAAAGCTAAAATAGCTGGTGTTGGTATGTATAATCTTGGTGCTCATATATGGCTTTGGGTGGACTGAAAACATTGGAGGTTCATTTGGCTGAGCTATATGTAGACACCACTCTGTTCACAATGGAAAGTAAACATGACTTGCTTTCTGATTCCTCCAGGCTCTCTGATTCCTCCCTCTTCATTAACCTGTCTTCAGCCACTTTAAAGAGAAAGATGATTTTGGATGAGTTCTAGGTGTCCCTTGACCCCATGAAAAACCAAAAGCCATATGCGTCCATCTAAATTTGCAGGGGAATTTGGAGGAAGGAAAAAATTCAAATGTGTATAATTCTGTTGGAGAAAGGTCCCAAGTCACAATCCCTCCTGATTCTGTAGTTCAAGGGATACCCAGATTTAGGTAATGAGATTTGGGCTGGGTACACATTAGGGAAGGGGAGCTAATATGTCTTGTGGATGGGGCCCTTTGGGTCAGTTCAATGTACTGTTGTGATTTCTGCTCCTGAATGTACAGTTTTATTAATTTATATGTGTTTACTGAATTCAGAGTGGATTCTCCCAAATAGGAAGTGTCATATATAGAAAATTGCTAGTGGGACATGTAAACCAGATCCTCTGCCTCTCTTCTCCAAGGTGGTCCATCAGAAGTGATATATAATCCAAGAACGACAAGTGGAAATCACAGTCTCAAGGTCTTAAAGATAGCAAGGATAGGTTGCAATACCAACACAACAGCCCTGCATGGCCAGTTAAAAATAATAATGGGAGATGGAGGCTTATAGTGGATTATTGGCAACTGAGTCTTGTTGTTGCTACTATAGCCCCACAAATGATTTCCATTACACATACTGATGTCACTTGGTATGCTGTGTTAAACATTGGCAACACCTTATTTTCTATCCCACTGGCACCTGAGGATCAAGGTGTCAGTGTACCTTCATGCAGCAAGGCCTGCAGTATACATTTGCAGTACTCCCCTGGGGGTACCTAAGCTCCCCTGCCATTTGCCTTCAGGGGGGTGGCCTAGGTAACATTAATGCCTCTACTTTATGAAGTCTGAAGTCTTCATTGAATAGATGACAACCTGGAGGTTCGCAACTTTGAAGCCTCAGTGTAAATGGTCTTGACTTCAGTGTTATTACATTTTTCCCAGCAGGAGTGGCTGATAAATCCCAAAAAAATTTAGAGACGTGCAAGCCAAGGAGTATCTTGAGACTATGTGAGTGTATATCAAAGCTCTCAACTCCTCTGGCAATCAAGGAAAAACTGTCTCTTGGTCCCTCCTCAAAGAGAGATCCAACAATTTATAGAACTCTTTGAGTATTGAAGACTGTACATGTCTCGAGTGGGCATTCTACTTGGAACATTATATTGGCTAGTTCACAAATATGCATCCTTTGAATGGGACCCAGACCAAAACTGTGGGTTGGAAGCTATCAAGTGAGCTTTGCATGATCTCTACACAAATGACCTCTGTGACTGATGGTATTGCTGATTGGAATCTCTGGCAAAGGGAAGCACCATACATCCAGAGATGCCTCTTGCAACAGTGACATAGTTAAATCATAAAGATAACGGCCACTTGGTTGAGAACATTGCTTGCCAAGATCCCCTACAGTAGCCCACACTGACCAAAGTGAGGGAAATAAGGGAGCTCTGTAAGTTCTATTAAATTGCCTTTGTCACATTTGCACTTTTGTGTCTATCCCTTCTGAGTGTGAGCAGCAGATAATTGAAAAAGGTGAAGTTATAGCTACTGTAATGGGACACAGATATTTTATGGCAGTGGAGGAAGAACATCACCCTGGAACTGGAGAGGGAACATCTTACACTCTGGGAGACATGGATGAGAAAGCAACATTAATTTTTTTTTTCTTTCAGACCATCCCTGGAGTCTTCCTCAAGATAAAGACCCTCATGTATCTGTCTCAAACTAATGAGAACTTAAATTTAACTGATTTCAGGACCTGTTCTCCCCCACCAGGCAGCTCTGGTCATCATTGGATTGTCATTTCTCTTAAAATTACCAGTAGCCTATCAAAGGGGCAGATGATGGCCCTGGTCCCTACACTTCACAGTACAATTCCTGTCAACACCTTTAGTATCTGCTTCACCCCTATGCCAAGTACTGTAGTTCAGTGATGCTACAGAGTGGATAAAAGCCACCCAGCAGATGATGAATTAAAGTAGGACAGAGCAGACTGACTGTCCTCAGACATTACCTTCAAAAACAATAACTAGATTCAATTGTTCAAACTAAACTGAGAAACATAAGATCTACTAGCTGGTTATGAGGCCACACTGGAGCGGAGTCAACGTGTGCTACTAGATGATGTAGACCCCCCCCTTCAGTGGCCCCAATGGCACTTTCTTTTTAGGGATACCACGTGTACCCTTAGGACTATATGTCTTGTGTGGAAACCAAGCATTAGCTTATTTCTCTCCCCCAAATGGTGATTATAACCTTAGGAGCGGTCACAAGAGACCTCCAAGTTTTTAAGGAAATACCCCTAGAGAATAACATAGCCCTTAGATGACTGCACCATCTTCCCAAAATGATTACGTGGGGAAGCTTTCCAGAAAGGGAACTGATTTGTACTTGCACCCACCTTGCAGTCAGTTTTCCCTACAATGTGAGTTGTCCAACTAGAAAAGGTGATACAAAATTTGTCTTTCATATTAGTTGAGGTGATCAAAGACACTGCCACAGTCCTGGAATGTATTCAGGTTAGTAGTAACTCAGTGATCAGGCTTGTGATAGATGATATTGCCCTTAAATTTTCTCCTTGAGTGCCAAGGTAGAGTCTTCTGTAATCTCTAAAACTCCTGCTGTACCAGACTAAGGCCATAGGCCAAGTTGAAAGGTCAATGTGGAAATTTAAGGAGAAAAACACCTAGATTTCTGAGGTAGATCCAGATGGTTTATGAGATCTGCTCAGCTGGTTGGGTCTGAGACAGTTGGTGTTAATACTGCAAATTTCCGCATACTGCAGCTCAGAACCCTATTGATATCAGCCTTAATGAAATGTCGTGTGAGTCAAATGGAACATATTTAACCCTAATCTCTATCAGCCAGATTAATCAATGTGGCTGACAGAGGGCTATGCTCAGAGGAAAAATTTTCCAGATGCCAAGACAGTGTTGGATGGAGAGGTGGATATCATTAGAAGACACGTCTCCATAGGTCTTGCCTGTTTATTGCTCAGTATGACAAAGACAGTGTTTCTCTTGGAGGCAAAGATCAGGCAGGTTTACTGCCCATTATAAAAGATTCAGTTTCCCTAAGGTTGGAATCCCACTACTGGAATACAAACCACTGTGTATGTGCAGGCACTTGGCTCATTTCACATTGTCCTATGGGGCACCAGCATAAATGCTGACAACTGCTATTGCTGTGAGTAATAAAGTCCTTTATTTCTGCAGTCTCCTGTCTTCTGCCAGCACCCACGAAACTGCAGCAAGCTAACTTGGAACACAGGTAGAGTATGTCTCAGACCCTTCGAAGTTTTTGACGTGTATAATATTGCTAATGTATACTAATTATAATTTCAGTTACATTAAAGAGAGTAGGAGAAAAAAATCCTTAGTCTACAGATCTTGTAACTAACATTTTCAAGGCATACTGGGCTTTAATTAAGTGAATAAATGAATGTGATTAAATAGAAGGCAATTCAGCACAGTCCTGAAGAGAACTTCTGATTTCCACTAAGAGGATTTATTTTAATATGTTGGAGAAATTGATGAAGGGTATAGAAAACGCCCAGTGACACAAATTGTGCTTTGACATTTGTAGATGGTTCTAAGTCTGTGGATTGTTTGCATGAGAACCTTGCTCTAAATGAATTTACTCCTTTTCTGGAGTACAGGGTGAGTATGCTGCTCCCAGGCCAACCTGCTGGCACCTCCTACGAATGACATAACAGGTTACAATACCCTCTAACTGAATTCTAGGCAATGAAAAATATTGATAATCAGAACACTAGAACATCTGAAGATGATCCATTACTGAGTAGATGGGTATATGTTAATATAGTGTAAATCCGGAGTCATATGAATCAGATACATTTCTAAATTAGTTTTGACTTCATACATTAGAAGTAGCAGGGGGGGTAGTTTATTGAAAACTTTAAAAGTATATACAATATCTAACTAATGGATTTGCTAATAGTTGTTCTCTGACCATGGACATGAATCTAGCATTTTACATGTCATTCACATGAAGTTCAAAATGCCAGGTAGCCAAGAAATAGAAAACCATTATCCATTTGGAGTCAGTTATTTAGCCATGCCTCAAGCATGAGTTGTTTAGTGAAAAGTAGCAAAGAATGGTAGGTCAAATCTTAAAGAACCATCTTTTTCTATAATGCCTTATTCTTATAGCAAAATGGACTAACACTTGTAATTCTACAATTCTGTTCAGAAGTGTGTGAGGGAAAATGTACTTGGGAAAAAATACTCAAAATTTTCTTCTTTGCTGGTATGAGAAAAAGGTGCTGAGGGTTGGGAAAAGTTATTAGTTTGCTCTTACTCAATCTTTGCTGAGCACAGAACATAAAATAGGAATAAAGAAAGGAAGTCAGCTCTCCAATCCCAGCTGCAGGTTGATGAATCACTTAGTGATTAATTGTTGCTACTAGTAATTGAAATAATCATATTTCAGAGAAGGAAAAAAAAAGTATTTGGTCTCTAAAATGTTTTTTCCTAAAACTATCATTGCTGACATATTAAGGACTTTTAAAAAGGAGATATAAAAATCTAAATGTAAAGCTAGAATGAATATAACTCCCAAGATTGACCCAACATCTGGCATCAGGTTTTGAAAAACTTTCCTCTGGCCGTCAAAATCAGTTGTCCCCTTTGCAATAACCAGCCCTCTGCTTAAAGGAACTCCAGAGACAGGCTCGAGCCGCGGCTATCAGCGCGGACCCCAGATACAGGCCTGAGACGCTAAGGCTGCTGCTCCCGCCACCAAGAAGCCTGTGTGCGAGCACAGGTCACTAACCACACCTCCCCTCCCAGGAGCCTGTGCAGCCCGCCACGGCCAGGGTGCCGGGATCCAGGGACAACTTCCCCGGGAGAGTGCACGGCGTGCCTCAGGCTGGTGCAACGTCACGCTGGCCTCTGCCGCTGCAGGCTCGCCCCGCACTCCGTACCCCTCCCTCCCCCTGGCCTGAGTGAGCCAGAGTCCCCTAAGCGGCTGCTCCTTTAACTCCATCCTATCTGAGCGAAGAACAGACGCCCTCCGGCAACCTACACGCAGAGGCGGGGCCAGTTCCAAAGCTGAGCCCCGGGAGCTGTAAGAACAAAGAAGAGAAAGGGAAATCTCTCCCAACAGCCTCAGGAGCAGCGGATTAAATCTCCACAATCAACTTGATGTACCCTGCATCTGTGGAATACATGAATAGACAACGAATCATCCCAAATTGAGGAGGTGGACTTTGGGAGCAAGAGAGATTATTTTTTCCCCTTTTCCTCTTTTTTGTGAGTGTGTATGTGTATGCTTCTGTGTGAGATTTTGTCTGTATAGCTTTGCTTTCACCATTTGTCCTAGGGTTCTGTCCATCTGTTTTTTTTGTTTGTTTTTACTTAAAACATTTTTTTTCTTAATAATTATTTTTATTTTTTATTTTAATAACTTTATTTTATTTTATCCTCTTTCTTTCTTTCTTTCTTTCTTTCTTTCTTTCTTTCTTTCTTTCTTTCTTTCTTTCTTTCTATTTTTTCTCCCTTTTATTCTGAGCCGTGTGGAGGACAGTCTCTTGGTGCTGCAGCCAGGAGTCAGGGCTGTGCCTCTGAGGTGGGAGAGCCAACTTCAGGACACTGGTCCACAAGAGACCTCCCAGCTCCACATAATATCAAACGGCGAAAATCTCCCAGAGATCTCCATCTCAACACAAGCACCCAGCTTCACTCAACAACCAGCAAGCTACAGTGCTGGACACCCTATGCCAAACAACTAGCAAGACAGGAACACAACGCCACCCATTAGCAGAGAGGCTGCCTAAAATCATAAAAAGTCCGCAGACACCCCAAAACACACCACCAGACGTGGACCTGCCCACCAGAAAGACAAGATCCAGCCTCATCCACCAGAACACAGGCACTAGTCCCCTCCACCAGGAAGCCTAAACAACCCACTGAACCAACCTTATCCACTGGGGACAGACACCAAAAAGAATGGGAACTATGAACCTGCAGCCTGAGAAAAGGAGACCCCAAACACAGTAAGATAAGCAAAGTGAAAAGACAGAAAAACACACAGCAGATGAAGGAGCAAGGTAAAAACCCACCAGACCTAACAAATGAAGAGGAAATAGTCAGTCTACCTGAAAAATAATTCAGAATAATGATAGTAAAGATGATCCAAAATCTTGGAAATAGAATAGACAAATGCAAGAAACATTTAACAAAGACCTAGAAGAACTAAAGAGGAAACAAGCAATGATGAACAACACAATAAATGAAATTAAAAATACTCTAGAAGGGATCAATAGCAAAATAACTGAGGCAGAAGAATGGATAAGTGACCTGGAAGATAAGAGTGGAAATAACTACTGCAGAGCAGAATAAAGAAAAAAGAATGAAAAGAACTGAGGACGGTCTCAGAGACCTCTGGGACAACATTAAATGCACCAACATTCGAATTATAGGGGTCCCAGAAGAAGAAGAGAAAAAGCAAGAGACTGAGAAAATATTTGAAGAGATTATAGTTGAAAACTTCCCTAATAGGGGAAAGGAAATAGTTAATCAAGTCCAGGAAGAACAGAGAGTCCCATACTGGATAAACCCAAGGAGAAACACGCCAAGACACATATTAATCAAACTATCAAAAATTAAATAAAAAGAAAACATATTAAAAGCAGCAAGGGAAAAACAACAAATAACATACAAGGGAATCCCCATAAGGTTAACAGCTGATCTTTCAACAGAAACTCTGCAAGCCAGAAGGGAGTGGCAAGACATGTTTAAAGTGATGAAGGAGAAAAACCTACAACCAAGATTATTCTACCCAGCAAGGATCTCATTCAGATTTGATGGAGAAATTAAAACCTTTACAGACAAGCAAAATCTGAGAGAGTTCAACACCACCAAATCAGCTTTACAACAAATGCTAAAGGAAATTCTCTAGGCAAGAAACACAAGAGAAGGAAAAGACCTACAATAACAAACCCAAAAACAATTAAGAAAATGGGAATAGGAACATACATATTAATAATTACCTTAAATGTAAATGGATTAAATGCTCCAACCAAAAGATACAATAACCAGCCCTCTTATTTTCCTGTATAGTTTTCTTTTCAGTAGAGTTTGCTATATAGAGAACACAGAATAATATAGAACACAAAACAACGAAAAACTGTTTAATATATATTGCCTCTTTTCCCAAAAAGCCAGTGAATTCACATTTACTGCCCCCAAAATGGTGTTTAAACTTTTTAATTAATGTTAATGTGAGTCAACGGACAGACGTTATCACGTTCTGAGTTCTGGATGTGTGTGGTCGTATGTCAAGAATCTGGGGAGTCACTGCCTTCAGGGAGTTTACTCTTTCTAATTGTGGAGGTGCAGTGCATACAGAAAATGTTAGCAGTAAGTATGAGATGCATGAGCACTAGAGAAAGACATCATCATGAAGTTGGACATTCACATTTGGTGTGTGCTTAAAGTGTTCGGGCCTTTTCAAAGTTTTTTAAAAACTAATCTCCACAATGACCCTGAGATGAAAGTATCATATCAGTTTTAAGTGATGAATAAATAGGATCAGAAAGGCTATGTGATTTACTCACTTTCACACTGCCAGTAAAGGTTAGAGCCAGTTTCAAATGTGGTTCTCTTTGTATCTGACTGCAAAAGGAGGAGAGAAAGGTAACTCCACATTTTATATCCTTGGAGATAATAAAAGTCTGAGATAATAGCATTTATAGAATAGAATTATGAGAAAAAGCTGGCATGGGAGGAGAGATGGCTTTACTTGTGTATATTCTTTCTGAAGCAATACTAGGACATATAAGAAGAAATATTCCATTATCAGATAGAGATTAAAAATCCTAGTTAAAAAAAGAAATCAGTCTTGGAGATGTGGGTATGGTATTCAACATTTTTTCACTGTAGACATAATGAAAAATAATAATAAATGAGCAAGTGTATTCTTGATTGCACACAACTAAATGATGCCATCTGGAAGTTCAAATTCTAGGAGGTGTGATGAATAGTTGGCAATGGGGGCTGTAATAATTCCTCCTGTGCCTGTGCGTGCATGCATGCAACACCTCACATTAAAAATTGGAACCTATTTTTTCTCCCTTGGAATACGGGTTAGACTTACTTGATCAATAGAATGTGGGGAAAGTGATGCTGTACTAGTTCAGGTCTTAGGCTTTATGTGACATGGCAGCTGCTGCTTTTATTCTTTTGCTATCCTGAGCCACCTGGTAAAGAAGTCTAGGCTGTCCATCTGGAGAAAAAGGCCTCATGGAGAGAGAGGCCCCAGCCAACAACCCAGCACTAAGACCCCCAGCATGGGAGTAAGTCTCTCCTCCCATGCCAGCTTTTGCTCATAATTCTATTCTATAAATGCTATTATCTCAGATTTTTATTATCTCCAAGGATATTATCTCCTGATCCTCCAGCCCAGCTATCATCTGAATGGGTGAGTGCCACCGACACAACAGAGCACAGAGGAGTCATCTCCGAGGAGCCCTGCTCAAATTTCTGAATCACAGAGTCATGATTAATAAATGTGTTTCGGGTTTCCCTGGTGGCGCAGTGGTTGAGAGTCCACCTGCCGATGCAGGGGACACGGGTTCGTGCCCCGGTCCGGGAAGATCCCACAGGCTGCGCAGCGGCTGGGACCGTGAGCCATGGGCGCTGAGCCTGCACGTCCAGAGCCTGTGCTCCACAACGGGAGAGGCCACAACAGTATGAGGCCCGCATACCGCAAAAAATAAATAAATAAATAAATAATGAATGTATTTCGTTTTAGTCCACTACATGTAGGGTACGGTGTTACCCAGTACTGCTAAAAGAGAGAAGAGACTGACAATAAGTAATTAAACAAATATTTGCTTTTTCTTCCTGACAGGAAATGAAGCATTCTATTAAGAAACATAAAACAGGACTTGATTGAGAGCTGCCAAGGAGGTGGTAGAGAAGTGTTTGTATTGGGTGGTCAGAGAAGGCTTCCTGAGGAGGTGACATTTGAACAGAAAAGGAAGTTAGAGCACTGAATAGGTCACAGTGAGGAACCATGAACATCAGGAAAAAATAATTCCCCCGTATTTCATAATAGGTTATAATCTGCATGTCCAAAATCAAATTCCCATCTCTATATTGGCATCAATATAGAAGACTTTTCACCATCTTTTCTTTTGTCTGTATTACTATTTGTATTTTAAAATGAGTTCGTACACCATCTTCCTCAGAAAGGCCTGAGTTCTCTAACCTGAGCCAGTATCCTCTTCTACATCATCATTGCCACTCGCATTTTCTTCTGGGAGAGTTGGGACATTTTATACAGCTTATTTCTTTTTACCCCAAACTTAAGGCTCGTTTTGACCTTTCTAATCTCACAATATATATATTGTAGGTGAAACGGCAGTACTTTCTTGCCTTTATTTACATTACATTCACTATCCTTTCTTTTATTCTTTTTTTTTTTTAATCGCCTGTTGGATCCCAGCTTAAGCACATCACCAAAATTTAGATTAAATCAAAAAAAGATTTTTTTTTCCCTTTGGCCAATGGCTGCTTAATCTGTCACTGAAAAGTAACAACAAAACAAAGCTTTTATCAACCAGAAAATGTACTGTGCTTCCTTTGGGAAGGTAAGCAAGACAGCAGATATAGAAGCCTCACTCCGAGGGGGAAAAAGAAAATGAAGGATTTTAAGAGTAACACCTGTCAAATGGAGCAGTAATGTGTACTGCTTGACAAAATAGGCTGGTGACTGTCAAAATAAATAATAAATCTTCCAGCTCTGACTAATGATAGAACTACACCGAAGACTTGAGGGAAGCATCCAACAAAATGCAAAATTGAAAGGAAAATTGGAACAATCGGCACAGCCTCCCAGCAGCTACATTTCAAGTAATTTTGGAAAAACTCAGACCATTCACCAGGTTTCATGGCAGATGGAAAAGTTCCAAAAACTCTTCTGATTGAGCATTCCTGTTTTGTTAGGAAATCACATCTCTTCTGAAGGAGTGCCAAGAAGCTGGTTTCTGCTTTTTCAATACAGAAACAATCTTGCCGTGACTGTGGCGTTCTCTGCGCAGACATTCAGCTGACTGCCAATAATATCATCAGGAGGAGTGGCCAGAGCTGGAGCCCTTTGTAGGCAGAGTGGGGCAAATGGCAGAAAAGACAGAGATCCAGGGAAAGGCCGTTTCTGATTCCTTTCTACGCCCATTGCTTCCCAGTTGAAGTACCTAGTTTTCTTTTTCCGTAGCTGCTTAGAGGGTCATCTTATTTTTCCTTTCCAGAAAGCCAGGTTTTCTAACGCGATTACAAAGAAAACTGCCCAAGAGTCTGCAGATAATGTTATGACCCTTTCCAGGGGCAGTTTCATTTAAACAAATTGTTTTGTGGAGGCCCCAAAACCCTTGATACATTTCTGCTCTAAAATTTAATAACACATCAAAAGTGGAAGAATATATTGCTCGTGGAAGAATTTTAAGCATCTCAAAACCATAGTTCTGCAAAAGCCATCTTGCTTCAGAAATTATCCACTTATGCCTCAAGTTCTTAGTGGCAGAGGTGAGGGCTGGTTTGTCCCTCTGCCTGACTCCTTTAATTGTATTTTTGTTCCCAGGCAAAGCTATTTGCTGGGCTCCCAAAGTCAAAGTGAAAGAGAGAGAAGGAAAAACACTAAGCAGAGTTATCGTCTCCCAAGGAGGGGCCACTTCTAGATATTATTTAGCCTACAGTAACATGACTTGCTTTCTCATTTAATTTTATTTATTTATGTTCTTCCATTATTTATTCCTCCTTTATCTGTTTCATACATTATATTTATTGACTCTGGTTCCAAATATGTTTTTCATAAGAATTTGATTCTAAGTAAACAGTTTTGAGGTGTGAAACAAGCAAAACATCAAATCTAAAAACATACATTTAGTACTTGTTTCTTTCCAGCCAAAATTATTTCCTAAAATCTGCAATTTAAAAAAAATCCTGACCATTTTATTTATTTTAAACATTATCTTGGAGAGTTATACTAGTCTAAAATCTGCATTCTATATTATTTTGATAGCCATATTTATCACAGCAAAAAATCAAGAATACTCAGATTACAGAATGAATATCTGAACTCAGGACCATACCAGATATATGAGTAGCAAGTAATTGTCAAGATATGTCATACGTGAAGTGAAAGGTTGGTTCCCTCCAATAACCATGACTCACAAATGGACAGGAATCAGGATGTTTTGGCTTTTTACCTAGTGATTTCAACATTCTAGGATGATTTTATTCACCAGTCCTTTTGCTTGATCCATCCTACTCTAATAGAGGGTGACCCAACCCAGTCCCATCATGTCCAAGGAATCCTGCACTTCCTGCAGCAGTTATTCTGCTTGGCAGGGCTGTCTTCTCTAAAACCTTCTCTGCTCATTATTCTTGCTGCCTCTGCAGGGTCAGTAATGTGTCTGCCAGTAAAGTGTTGTCTCCTTCCATTTCCTATTCCCATAACCACAAAAAGTAGAAGCAGTTCCCCAGTTGAGGAAAGAGCATTTGTCCATTAATAACCACACTAGTCTAGCAGTGAAATCCCTTGCTGATGCTCTAGTCATTTTTAACTTGGACTACTATAACCACATTCTGTGCTGTCTCCAAGGCTTTATTCTTCTTTTCAGCTTAAAATGATCTGCATTCTGCAGATCAAATCATTTTCTAGATGGACTTAAGTTATGCCCATTGGGAGAAAGAGCCTGGGCTTGGCAATGTTGCATATAAGGAGTGTGGTGTGGAATGGGGAGATGTGTGTCTAAAAGGGGCATTTAAATATACCATATGATGACAGGGACCCAGCTTCATAGTTTTTTTGCATTCCAGGAATCAGGGACTCTCAAGATCTTATTACAATTTTAATGACTACATTTGACAAATTATGGGAATTTGCTCTGCCTGTGTCCCAGCTTATTACATAGTATTTAAAAATATTTTGTGTACAGCAAAATGATTTGACTTACATAAATCATGAAATGATTACCACAATTCGTTTAGTGAACATCCATCATCTCTTATAGATACAAAATTAAAGAAATGGAAAAAACTGTTTTCCTTGAGAGGAGAACTCTTAGGATTTCCTCTCTTCACAACTTTCATATAGAACATACAGTACAGTTGATTATATTCATCATGTTGTATGTTACATTCCTAGGACTTATTTATCTTATAACGGGAAGTCTGTAACTTTTGACTACCTTCATCCAATTCCCCTTCCCCTTCCCCCCACCTCTGGTAACAAATCTGATCTCTTTTTCTATGAGTTTGTTTGTTGTTTTGTTTTGTTAATTAATTAACCTTATTTATTTTTGGCTGTGTTGCGTCTTCGTTTCTGTGCGAGGGCTTTCTCTAGTTGCAGCAAGCGGGGGCCACTCTTCATCGCGGTGCACGGGCCTCTCACTATCGCGGCCTCTCTTGTTGCAGAGCACAGGCTCCAGACGCGCAGGCTGAGAAGTTGTGGCTCACAGGCCTAGTTGCCCCGCGGCATGTGGGATCTTCCCAGAACCAGGCTCGAACCCGTGTCCCCTGCATTGGCAGGCAGATTTTCAACCACTGCGCCACCAGGAAAGCCCCTGTTTGTTGTTTTTGAAGTATAATTGACGTACAGTACTCTGTTAGTTCCTGTTACACAACATAGTGATTTGACATTTCCATACATCTCAAAATAATCATTACAGTAAGTCTAGTTACCATCAGTCACCATACAAAGGTATTACATAATTATTGACTGTATTCCCCACATCTTACATTTCATACTGGTGACTCATTTATTTTGCAACTGGAAGTGTGTACCTCTTAATCTCCCTTACCTATTTCCCTCAACCTCTCACCCCCCTGTTTGTTCTCTGTATCTATAATTCTGTTTTTGTTTTATGTTTGTTCATTTGTTTTTTAGATTCCACATATAAATGAAATCATATAGTATTTGTCTTTCTCTGTCTGACTTATTTCACATAGCATAGTACCCTCTAGGTTCACCCATGTTTTTGCATATGGCAAATTTCTTTTTTTTTATGACTGAATAATATTCCATCGCATATAATACCACATCTTTATCCATTCATCGATTGATGGACCCTTAGGTTGCTCCCATGTCTTGGTTGTTGTAAATAATGCTGCAATGAACATAGGGTACATATGTCTTTTCTAATTAGTGTTTTCCTTTTTTTGGATAAATACCCAGGAGTGGAATTGCTGGATCTTATGGTAGTTCTATTTTTAATTTTTTGAAGAATCTCCATACTGTTTTCCATAGTGGCTGCACCAATTTACATTCCCACTAAAAGTGCAGAAGGGTTTCCTTTTCTCCACATCCTCACCAGCACTTGTTGTTTGTTGTCTTTTTAATAATAGCCATTCTGACAGGTGTGAGGGGATATCTCACTGTGGTTTGATTTTCATTTCTCTGATGATTAGTGATGTTGAACATCATTTTGTGTCCCTGTTGGCCATGAATATGTCTAACTTAGAAAAATGTCTGTTCAGATTCTCTGCCTATTTTTTAATCAGGTTGTTTTTTTATGTTGAATTTTATGAGTTATTCGGTGTATTTTTGATATTAACCCTTTATCTGATACATTGTTTGCAAGTATATTCTCCCATTTAGTAGGTGGAATTTTTGCTTTGTTTCTTTCACTAAAAAGCTTTTTAGTTTGATGTAGTTTCATTTGTTTATTTTTGCTTTTGTTTCCCTTGCCTGAGGAGACAGATCCCCAAAAATACTACTAAGACCTATGTTAAAGAGCATACTACCTCTGTAGACCTTAAACTTATACAGTGCTGTATGTCGATTATATCTCAATAAAACTGGAAGAAAAAAATAATAAAATTTTAAAAATGTAATAAATAAATAAGAAATTAATAATTGAGAAAACATCCATAATACAGGAAACATTGTAGGACCTGAATATAAGGCAAAGTTCTTATATTAAAGGGTAATTTGGGGGAAAATCTGCCTTACATTTATTTATTATCAGATTAAACAAACACATAGGTTGTGTGTGACATGTAGCAAACGCTCAATAAATGTGTTTCCTTCCATAAGACATATATATATATATATATATATATATATATATAAATATATATATATATATATGGTGTTTGTGTGTGTGTGTGTGTATGCACGTGCGCAACTTTTGCAAGCTGAAAAGCCACCAAGGAGTACTGCCATTGTTTAATAACTTCCTCTTGGATGCAGCCAAATCAGCAGAGTCAATTTTTAAGAAACTCCTTGAGCAATAGGTACATTGTTCACCAAACTCTGCAGATAAGAAAAGAGTAAAAGCAAGAGCAGCATGAGACAGTGATAGAAAAAGAGCAGTTGTCTGCTACCCCTGGATATTGTTTAATTTCCTGGCATCCTAGACATTTTTGTGGCTTATAGTTTAGAATTACTATAGCCCTCTAAGAAAGAGTTAATTCATTACCAAAAGGTGAGCCATTTCCTGTCTAGTCAATTGTAGAATCAGAGTCAGCACTGTTTTATCAAAGGAACATTGGCTGTCACCCAGCATTAATCACTTTCAGAACAATTATGATTTATTTTAGACATAAGGCTATGGATCTCTATTTCCAGATTCCATTTTGGCAACTTTGAGCCTTACCTCTTATTTAAGATTATTGCTGAAAACAGTGCTTCTCCAAATTGTCTTCCTTCACTTTTTTTGTCTCTTAAAAAAAATTAATTACATTCAAGCTAGTGAGCCTATGAACCGTTGTGAGACCAATGCTATAGCTCAAATATTGTTTGCATATAATCCTACACAGATGTGGAGCCAATAGGAAGCTAGATCACTGTGTGCTTTTACACATCTTTTAGTTAAGTTAAAAATCCAAAAGCTAAATCTTGTGTTCTGGACAACATGTGAATTTGACATTTCCTGGAGGCTATTAGAACCATAAACCAACGAATAGACTATATTCATCCATTTAAGTGGTTTGTGACTGTGAAAGACTAACTATTTACAGTGTCTTTTATCCTTAGGTACAATATAATGATATCATCATTTTAATAGCTCTTTACTCAAATGTGGCTGCATCCCACTTAGATTTTAGAGACATGCATTTAAAATAGTTTGGGTCTCATTAACCATTTGAGTAAGGTCCAAGAATGACAAAATATATAGCAAGAGTTCAAGGCGTTGAAATTATGATTTTAGTTTTGATTTGTCTTCCCTCCTGAGTCTTGCACTATTTACCAGACTTTGCTCTAAATGTTCAGATAAGAAGATATATTTGTTCACACACAGTTAGTCAGAAGAAGGTCACTAACAGATGCCAGACATCTGCATACAAATACAGGGCTACACACACAAATAGGGATTGGGCAATGGAATGTGAATGAACCAGGACAAAACTGTGGCAGCCACTATGGAAACAACGAAAGCAATGTGGCCCACTGCAAGCTGCGTGAATGACCTTGTATATAGGAAAATATAGTATTATCTCATAAAACCTATTATCTTGTCATTTGTTTTTCCTTTTAGAGTCCTACAAGTTCCTGAGTATTCTTCCTCTCATTATTTTCCCTGTGTAGACTCTTATGGTTTCTGGAAAGAAATTTGAGTTGGTATATTTGGTTAATATTATTCTTGCCCTCTCCCTCCCATGTAGGCTGAAAACAAAATCTGGTTTATTTTCAACACAGAAATGTAAGGACAACACTGACTACAGTTTCTTCTGTATTTGGCCTTATTACTCACAGGTTTTCACTTATATTAATTCTCAGTCTTTTGCATAGAAGAGAAATAAAACATACTGACTGACATAAACATTATCAAAATAAATTTATGGTTATCTCCCCTAAGGTGTACAAAGGATATGATCTATTAGGACTTTTGTACTAAGACTTTTGGAAAGCTCCATTCATAGTAGTTGACCTCAATGATTATTTCATAAATCATTATCCTAAAGCACCTATCTAAAATGTTTTATAATACCTTGGTTAGATCATTAGTCAAGCCATAGTTTATGTCATGATGAGGTAGAATCAAAATGAAAGAAATGAAAGCTAAGGGATTTTTTGGTTTGTAATATACTGATCCTTAATGAATGTTCAAAGAAAATCATGTATATACAAAGGGATACTGTTTCTTTCTATCCCACAGCAGCAGGGAAGTACACACATGTATATATGGGATTAAATGTAATGTTAATAATAAAGACTATAAACAACAAGGTCCTACTGTATAGCACAGAGATCTATACTCAATATCCTATTATAAACCATAATGGAAAAGAATATAAAAAAAGAATGTATATATATGTATAACTGAATCACTTTGCTGTACAGCCAAAATTAACACAACATTGTAAATCAACTATACTTCAACTATATGTAAATCAACTATAAAAAAATAATAAAGACAGTGATATACTAGATAGACATCAAAGTATAAGTAAAATAAAACAAAGCAAATATTTAAAACAAAACAAAAACTCTCAGTTATTTATTGACTTTAACACTCAATTTCCTTATGCTATATGGGAAAGATATCTGCTGTGTAATACTTTACAAACTTATTGAAAGTATAAAATGAAACAATATGCTTGAAAGAACTATGAAAATCAAAAGCAACAGGTAATGAGAAGATGGTATTATTACTTCACTGGTAGTGCTGGCAAGTGAGGATATATGAGCAACACCCTGTGTCTGCCTTTTAAGTGGAAAAATCATACCCATAAAATGTCATGGGTAAAACAGCAGGGAGTTCTCAGCTTCCTTTGAACATAGCAGAAAGCTACATAGAAGAGATAACATTTGGACTTGATATTGGAGGTAAAGTAAGGGTTCTTCAAGTGGAGACAAAAGAAAACAGTATTCTGAACAGAGGAAACAATATGTACCCCTACAGATAAGCAAGAAAAATCATAATGAACTCATCAAACTTGTGGCTGAGATGGGGGAATGGGAAGATAGTGAGCCAGAGGTGGCTGAAAACAAAACTGGTATATCAGTGTCATTCATGTGTTAGTCTAAGGAGTCAAGATTTTATTGCCCAACTGATGGAAACTCTTGGATTTTATTTATTTATTTGTTTATTTATTTATTTATTATTGAAGTGTGGTTGATTTACAGTATTCTATTACTTTCAGGTGTATGGCATAGTGATTCAGTATTTTTATACTCCATTAAAGTTTTCACAAGATAACGGCTATTATTCCCTGTGCTGTACAGTGTATCCTTGTTGCTTATCTAGTTTATACATAGTAGTTTGTACCTCTTAATCATATACCCCTATCTTGCCCCCCATCTATTCCCTCTCCCCATTGGTAACCACTAGTTTGTGAACACTGGGGTGGGAAAGCTCTTGAATTTTTAAAATGGAAAATGTATAATACGATGTGTATTTTTGAAAAAAAATTAATCTCAAGTCAGCAGTGTGGACCTGTTATGGAAAGGATTGGTAAACAGACTAGAAAGAGAAATGGCTAGGAGGTTATTACAATTATCCAGAAAGAAAGGATTAACAATCCATGCTAATTTGGTTGTCCTGAAAATGGTGAAGAAGGATGAGTTTGAGAGGTAGAGATATAGCAGAATTAATAAGAACTGTTAACCATTTAGAGTTGTGGAGTAAAGGAGAGATAGTGATATGTCGGTGTATTAAGGATTTCTGATATATAAAATGGGAGTAATTCTCTAAGCATGTACTTAAAACTCTACCAGAATGAAAAGTATATGTTGCTCTAGTGTGGTTCTCTGCTGTGTTTGCCAGTAAGTAGTTTATTTCCTATTTGACCCTCTTCCCCACAGTATATAAAGCATTTTAAAAACATGTAAAGCAGATGCAAGCTAGCAATCCCTTCTTTTTAGTAATTTCCCAGATGAGATATAGAAGATTTAGGAAAAATTCCACTGTGCCCACCCCTTCTTATCATGCTTTCATTTGAACAGCATTCAGTCAAGTCCTGGGATTTCAGCCGGGGTCTTTCGTACATGATTGGTGGTGTGGTCATGAATCACTGTAACATGCATCTCCTGAGTTTCTCCTTTTTCACCCAGTTCACTGATATACTTTGTTCAAGAGTGCAAATGTTCATGGTAAAAACTCACTTATCTCTTTCTCTTTGTTTAATGCATGACCTTAAAATGCCTGCATCATTGCTGTCTGGACAGCTCACACTCTAACCTCCAATGAGACAGGAATTGAGCTTAATTAATTCCTGTTTATAACACTCAATACTGCCTTCTAAAAATATGGACATTTAATAAATGTTTTGGTGATAGTGGAATAATTTGTCTCTTCTAGGGTGCATCTCTTTCAACTGAACCTAGAACAGCATACATTGTACTGGTTTAGGGAGGATAAATGTAATTCCATGACAATTAAAAATGATAGGAGGAGTAAAAGCCCATCCATCTGCCTAATGACTAAACTTCAGTGGTGAATATTTGATAATTCTAGTGAAGTTGTTAGTGGAAGAGTCTTTTATTTTAACACATTTTAAAAATTCAGGGAAGTTTGACTGCTCCTGCTAGCTCAGTAGTGTCGAGTCACTTGAGGCAACCTCAGTGAACTCAGGAAAAGGAGAGGATCGGTATTTGCACTTTAGAACAAAAGAAAATATGATTTGTTTCTGTTTAAAATAATTCAGTCTTTGTTCATCTTGTTTACAATATGGTACACAAATCAAAGAATTTAAGCTCCCCCTTACACACACACATATACACACACACGTGTTTGTGTGTGTATATATATATATATATATATATATACATATATACGTATGACCTTATATAAAATATATATGTGTATCTTCCCCTTGGAAAATAATCATTTTTTCTTTATGTTTTATTACTTGAAAAGATTAAAAGATTATTATATTCAACTTCTTACATCTAAAATCTGCTTATCAACTGAAATGGGTATATGTCAATTAAAATAAGCTTTTATTGATAGAATTTAAGAATTCGATTTTTTTTTATTGATTTAGTTTGTGTATGGATTTGTGTGTGTGTGAGTTTTTAATACCTACAAAAATTGACCCATGTGGTTCCTAGGGACTGCTTGCTGAAAACTTGGCTGATTGGGTAAGGCTTCTTTTCAAAGTCATATAATCAGTACTGTGAGCTTGGAATTAAAAAAACAATCTCAAAATTAAGCAAAACATATTGGTAAAAGAAAATTTCTCATTCTTACCAGAACACATTTTACAAATCTGTTCTATCTAGGTTAACATGTATTTTCAAACAACAGGAACATTAAAAGTACAGTATAACTGTGTCCTAGGCTATTGAATAATTTCTTCTTGTTCAGGCCCCAGAGCAGGAGAAGTGCATTGGTTATTTCAATGACTTAGAAAAAACATTACCTGAGTATTTTCAAATCAAACTTATTGTTTCCGGCCAAGCCTGTTAAAGCAACCATTGTGATTATACTGTATTCCTTACTAACATATAATACACATTCAATTTAATTATTTTGCTGCAGTTATTTTTGTGGTAGATGGTGAGTTCTAAAAAAGAAACAATACACTCACGTCAGTAGTTTTTTGTATGCATCAGGAATAGGATATTTAGAATTTCATTTGTAGAATTTTAAATCATGGAGTTGATTTTGTAGATACCACTGAAATACTTATTTAAGAGACACAGTCTTATTTTAGAAAATGTAGTTCCCATTTTATCATTTATATTTATGTTCCAGTAAATTTGCTTTCTCCTTTGATTTAATTTTATCCACTGAAAAATTGCCTCTGATGTGTTTTGCATTTCCCGCCCCTCTCCAGATGTGTCCTTCCGTGTTTCACCACCAGCAGATTTACTCTGGTGTTGTTAGCACTTTCTGCCACCACAGAAAGTTATGCTTCAGCTTTTTCCTGTGGTCCCCTTGCAAAGGTTTAAGCGAAAATGAGCTACAATTCAGTTCAAAAGGACATTTCTGTCCACTAAGTGAAGCTACTTAGTTATTTCTTTGAAAATTTATTTTTTATGCCTAAAAGTAAATAACCATTGTTAGTTTCTATTGACATTTTGAGACAAATTTTACTATTCCGAATAATATTTCCCTTGAGTTAACATTTTTTATTTATATACTTGATTTTTTAAAGGTTTCTTGAACTCATAATTAAATGTATTATGTCTATGACTTCTAAAGTGTGTATATCTAGTTTTATATTTCTAATCAATAGGAAAACACGAAGTTTAATCTTCCCCACTTAGAGGACCTCTTTGGGTCTAAGTTCTGACACTCTGCAACCTCTGACAGGTAATTTGAAATACTTCGACATTACTTTTCCTAGTTGCGAAGGTAGGACCAAAAGACTTGCACTTTATTTATTTATTTATTTAAACCAATAAATACCTTTTTATTAAAAAGAAAACAAAACACTAGTATGAGAGCCCAGGTATCTATCTTCAGAGGAATGGCCTGTGCTATCATGAACTATGTAATAATGTTTTTTTTTTTAAAGAGTTTGACTATATTTCTTGTGTCTAGATAAGCAAGAAGACAAAACTGAAATATATCATAGATCTAGCGAAGACGGTTTAGAATTTGAGAAGTCACAGTCTGTATTAGTTGGGTTTTTTATTTATAAGACAGGCAAGCTCCCACTAAAAATGTAAGGACTTGCACTTTAATGCTTTAAACTCATTTAAAAGAAAGATATCGATTCCCTATTATGTTTCTACAGTGGCAATACAAATGTTGCTATAATAAAATTAATAATGATAGTAAGAATTTACCAAATACTTTCTGGGTGTCAGACATTATGATAAAGCTTGCATCAGTAAGACTAGGACAGGTCATGCTCTTGTAAAACAATCCCCAAGTCACCTCTGATGTCCAGCATGAGTCAACATGAAGGCCTAAGCTGAAGGAGGCCCCTTCTCCATAAATGTTTCCTTGGTACTTCCAGCAGGGGAGAGGAGGTGTGGCGAATCTTTTTTTTTTTTTTTTTTTTTTGCGGTACGCGGGCCTCTCACTGTTGTGGCCTCTCCCGTTGCGGAACACAGGCTCCGGACGTGCAGGCTCAGCGGCCATGGCTCACGGGCCCAGCTGCTCCGTGGCATGTGGGATCTTCCCGGACCAGGGCACGAACCTGTGTCCCCTGCATCGACAGGTGGACTCTCAACCACTGCGCCACCAGGGAAGCCCTGTGGTGAATCTTAATTGGCCCCTCTGAAAGCTTCTGCATGCAACTCCCTGCTGTCAAAGCAAGTCAACTTTTAACTTTCAAGGCAAGTCACTAGGCCATGCCTAACTCCAAAGATGGTAGAAAGTGTAATCCTATCATACATCAAGAAGAAACAATATGTGTGAGCAGCCCTAAAATTCTGAGGGTCTTCTACAATCCTCAAACCAGCTTCTCCAATAAACATCAGGACTTTTTGCCAGCTCTGTCAAGCTCTATTTCCTTACCTTGCTTTATTTTCTTTAAAGTGGCTATAAATGTATGAACTTCTATTGTTTGTTTGTTCTGTAGGTATAGATATGGATAGATATGAATACATTCATAACTAGAATGTACTCCCCATGAGGGCAAGAACTTTCCTCCTTTCCTTTCCTCCCCTTCCCTTTCCTTTCCTTTTCTTTCTCCCTCTTAACTCTCTCCAATACTTTCATTAGCACCTGGCACATAATAAATATATGAATTAATGAATTATATACAGTTTACAAATAAGGAAACTGAATCTTAGAGATGTTAAGTAACTTAAGTAAGATGATAAAACCCTGAAGTAGCAGAGCTGAGATTCAGAGCCCAAGGTTTAAAACACTCAGCTGTAAAAGCTGCTGTGCTCGACAACTACATAGGCTAGTGGGAAAGACATAGAATTGTGAAGTAACATGAAAAAGTTCTATAAGAGAAGCTTATACAAATTACTATGGAATTACAGAGGAGTAAAATCTCGTCATTAGATACAGCATTTTTGAAGGTGATGAAAAATAGTAGGAAGGAAGATTTCATGGAGTACAGTGCTAGATTTCCAGTGCTATCTTGAAGATGTGTTTACTACTTTGTTTGAAGTTACTTCTTTGACTTTCTGCTATGAGCTAGGCATATGCTAGCTTCTAAGGATACAGAAATACCCGAGACAGGAAAAATCTTTGCCCTTCTAGTGCCTCTAGTCTCATGAGCTACATGCCAGACACACACAGACAAAAATCAATCCTCAGTGAGAGGCTGACTGTCCTCTCTGTAGCTTGTGGAGGAACAGGTGTGGATGAAGAGGAGTTTTTACAGGGGTCAAGGGAGCCGTTGTTGACAGGACCACACCCTGCAGAGAGGTCTTTGGGAGTTGACTCCAAAGGCTGTCTCAGCTCATGATCATGGAACAAGATGAAACAGGGCCTGGGTCCCTGCTGTATTCCTTCTTCTCTCTTTACTAAAGCACCCCTCCCCCAATCATATTCTTCTACATTACTTTACAGGCAGATTCAGGGAAAAGAAAAAACACAACTTGTCATAAGACAGACTTAGAGCAAGCACCCAGAAAGAAAATACTAAACTATCAGTCTTCTGCACTTAGAAGGATGTGAAATTTGACTCTTCTGAAATAAATGGGGAAAGCATCATTCTTATCAATAACATACATTGATTAACTTCTGAGTTCAGGGCATGTTTGCAACATTTTAGTTAAGGGCCAGTGGATGGTATGAGAATGGTAGATAATGATACATTTAGACATTCTCAGCCAAAAGTAAGTGGTAAAGGCACTAAATCTATTAACATTCAGAGGAAGGAATGGCATCCAAGGGATACAGTGAATGCTGGGATGTGGTCAGTAAAGCAGCACTTTCCAGACAAGTAGAACAAGGAGTTATCAAAGTGAGGAGTTGCCTCATTGAAGATTATGCTTGGCTGCCTATAATAGAAAGCCCCAAGATAACAGTGTCTTTTAAAAAGATGGATTTTATTTGTCTCTTACTAGAAAAATCCTTAAGTATGTGGTAGAATATGTTGTGATATTTCCCCAGAATCCTCTTTTTGTTCTGTCATTTATTCTGGGGGAAAAATGACTGCATGCTCAAAGGAGTAGTAGCCCACAGTTAAATAAAGGAACTATTTATAAAGGTGTCGAAAAGATTAAGAGCAGCAAAAGAGAATGTTGAAGATCCCAAGAACTAGTGACAGAGGGAAGCCAATATATCCTCAGGCTGCTCCAGGAATTTAGAGCTGTGGCCATAGGAAAAGGAGCTGTGGCCATAGACAGAGGGACACAGCTGCTGCTAAACAGCAGCTCAGCAGAGAGGAAGTGTAGGGAATGAACAAATAATCAATCTTTCCCATTGCCATTTTATTGCATCCCGTTGGCCAAACACAACAAGAAGCTACAGGGCAAGAGAGTCCAGTACTTTCAGCCTCTCAGAGAACAGAACAGGGTGTAGAAAAGTAAAGAATTGAACCAGAAGAACAAACAGAAAAATCAACACAATTTTCAATCAACCCCTCAGCATTGTACCCCTTAACATCTCTTGTCTTTTTTTTTTTTTTTTTTTCCCATTTCGGGCAGCTTGAGTCACAAAATCACTTGGTGTCCCGTGGTTAGGCATTAAGAGTTTACCAGGACCTAAGAGTATGCCAGGAGCTAATTTTCAAGTTGAGTATGGCTATGTGGCAGGATAGGGCATGGGTTTAATCTAAAATCCAAGAGGTCTCTGCTGCTATTCTCATGTTTCCACTTGCTAGAGACCTCACAAAGTATCTCCGTGTACCACAGCCCCTTGCAGGACCACTGTGCCTGCCGGCTCCTAAGGACCATATGTCAGGGTAGCGTGCACTGCAGCCTAGACCTGCTGTGTAGCCTTCTCTTGCTTTGGGCCCCACTCAATACTATAGCCTTAAAGACCACTTGGTAAACATATCGAAACAACATGCCCAGATATTTTGTTATTTGCTTCAAAATCTAAAGAAGTTAATCAACCATTATGCCTATTTTGGGGGGAAGGGTATTGAAAACTGCAGCAACTTATCTTTTACTTTAAGAGAGTATCCCTAGATATTCCCCACCTAAGAAACGCCAAGAAACTTCATGGATTTTGCAGGCCAGCACGAATCAAAATTATGGTGCTTGTTACTTTCTTCTTACCCATTTCAATTAGCGTAATGCAATGGATCAGCGTGCCACAAGCAACTAGATAAAGAAAGAAGATTCATCTGTACTAGATTATGACAGAAAGCAAAAGAATTGTCATAGAACTGAAAAAGAAAAAAAGATGGTAAAAAAGATGGTAAATAGTGCTACTGTTTGTGATGTGTGAAGACATCTGTTTCTGATTATGTTAATTAGCTGGGCATTAAAAACAGTGTTTTTTAGGGTGAAGGGTGATAGCATACCAGGGTCTAGTGCATCCATTCACTTGCTCCAGTGAAGACACCATGTCCAGAACAGCAGATACAAATTGTCATATTTTCTGATGGTTATAAAGGTTGTTATAATCCACAGTCATTCTCCAAGATCCCTCTAACTTTTGCAGTAGTCAAACCGGAAAGTTAAATGGGTAGAAAATAAAAACATCCACTCCATTATCTCTTAAGTCCTTGGTTGGTGACAATAATGTCTGCAGTACCCACCAGGAATGTGGCATTGCTTTTGGTTTGGTATCTTTTGATTTAGTATCTTGAGGGAGAACACAACTAGAGGAAATTATATGGAACATTTCTACAATAATAGCCCTCATTCCATAGCTCAGAGGACCAATGTGAGGACTCTGTCAGTTACTAAGTATATATATTTACTCCAAAATATCTCAGGCCTAGGAAAATAACAGGAGAAACAATCCCAATGGATTTAGTGTAAAATTGGCTTTGCCAAGATTGCATCTCTCACCTGATCTCCATTACCCCTAATTGACCAGAGGACCACATGTTTCCACTTAGAGCCAGCATCTAATAATCATGTAAGGTCTGGCTATTTGCTTTCTCTCAGTCACATTTTTAAGGGATTGTAGCCTTCAGAGAGGACTTGGAGAAAGATTCACAGTACAGGGTTGAGGGCCTTTTCAAGGGTTTTTCCTCAAAGAGGGCTGGCTTTCCTGCCAATCATTCTGGGTCTATGAGATAGTTTACATTTTAGAACCTAACGAGAGGCCGTGAACCTCACTACAGTATTTCAAGTCTTAATTTTGCTCAGCAGGCCTGGAATGTTCTGCTTATAAGTCAAACAGCGCATTAAGAGGTTGCCCAGCTATTTCGTTCACAAAGCCCCGGGAATAATTAGCCACTGCTGTAGACCTCTGCAGCTGATTATGGTAATTGGGCCCACTATATAGCTAAAGGTTACCTGCCAGCACCTGACCTCACCACGCTGGGATCCATCATCTCTGCAGGGAGCCTAGTTCCATGGCAGCAGGCTCACTGTCTTCCTGAGCCCATAGAGAGCAACCACCGTATCCCTCTTCATGAATTCTGGTGATCCCCTCAGCCATGGACTCCTTAGTGCATTAGTGAAGAGAATTTCCTGCAAGTTGACAACTGTCTTGTCATGGAAGCAGTTCCCTCCTGGTGGAGGCCCTTGTCTGTGTCGTGCTTGAATCTGATTCTCATTTGGGGAATGGAGTCAATGAGGAATGTTGGGAGTGGATACTGAAGAGCACTGGCATCTCCTTGTGAAGTATCTGCACCAGGTAACATGATTTAAAGATTTTTGTTCATTTTGCATTGTTTTATGGTTTTCAACATGAGACAGGACTGGTTCTCTCCGGCTGGAATGAGTGGTTGGAGAGGGAGGATGGTAGGAGGGGCTGCTCCATCAGAATGCTATGTTCAGGCAGATTTGAGGGTTCAAATTCTCAGCCTCATCTGTGTCTGTCTAATTGAACCCAAGTCACATCTCAGGGCCCTGGTTTTTCCCAACTACTACTGTTAACTTATCATAAGAGACCTGGTGGGAATGTGTAGTTTAGTTTTATGCATCTGCACCGACTTTCACGATCAGTCTATTCCCATATACACAGTGTCTGGGGAGCTGCTAAATATTGGTCATCCAGGATGTAGTGAAAAAGTGTGTACTGTAGCTTAAGAAAGGTTTGAGTTCAAGCCTTCCTCTATTAGAATTGCTAGTTATATCTCTACTTATCCTTGTTTGTTTTTTTTTTTTTTTTTTTTTTTTTTTTTTTTTTTTTTTTTTTTTTTTTTTTGCGTTATGTGGGCCTCTCACTGTTGTGGCCTCCCCCGTTGCGGAGCACAGGCTCCGGACGCACAGGCCCAGCGGCCATGGCCCACGGGCCCAGCCGCTCCGCGGCACGTGGGATCTTCCCAGACCGGGGCACGAACCCACGTCCCCTGCATCGGCAGGCGGACTCTCAACCACTGCGCCACCAGGGAAGCCCCCTTGTTTGTTTTATTGTTAAAATTCAAGTATTGTTTTTATTCCATGCTGCATGTAAGGAGTAAATGAGAGGACACGTATAATGTTCCCCGTGAAAGCAGTGCTCGGTATGAATTCCCACTTCCGTCTTTCCCTTTCTTTTCTTTCCTCTCCCTTTCTTTTACCTGCCTCGGTATAATTTTACAAAACAGTACTGCTGTAGTCCCCACTTCACCTCAAGAATTCAAAACCTTCTAAATCCCCTGCCTTTAAGGAAATATAAAAATGCTAGAGACACCATTGTATGTCCTTGTAGTATCCCTTAACACAGAAAACATTATTAGAGGAAGTATTACTAAAGCATTGTAAACATCTTGGGAAAATAATAACTCAAATATTCAAAATTTTGTAACATTAGCTATGTAAACAAAATGAAAACAAGTTTTATGAAGATCATAAATATTGCACATTTCAATTCTGTTAATTTTTTTTTCAATTCTGTTAATTTTAAGGACACCATTTCCCAAATATAAAACAGGAGTTGGAAAACTGTAAGAACTTCAATAATTGAGTCTCTGTTCTGTGCCCTTTGAGGGCTAGTGCTAAATCTGATAGGTGGGGTTGTTTTTGACTTCCCATTCATATTTCCTCATTAATCATTTGAAAAGAATTAACAGTGCCAGAGGGGAAAGATTTTTTTTTTCTTATTCTTATTTACTATACAAACAGCCGTTTGTTTGATTTTAGTTTTATTCAGTGATTCCAAATTGGTCAATAAAATGCTAATGATTGCCAACATACTATATTTCTCCCTGGGAGATCATCATTTAAGTCTAACAAATGCCAGTTGGATACTTGTTAAAACAGCAGGAACTAATTCATAGATTCGAGCTAAATAAATAAAGTTTGATTGCATATTTGTTCCACTCAGCTTTGATGACTAGCGCTGTTAGAGAGGTGCTTCATATAAATTACCTTGGAAAGGCCTGATAACCAAGTCTCAGTGATAAAACTGACATGATAAAACAGTGTTGTGCGCCGAAGTATCACCTGTTTGTGTCCCTGTAAATGAGCATTAGCTCTTGAAACTCACCTTCTGAAATTCTAGGGCGGACCTCGAAGACCTTCAGGAACCTACTTTTCCAAAGGGTCTCTGTGTGTTAGCCCACCCACTCCCAATTCAAAAATCCTGCTAAGATTAAGGATAATCCTAGAACATTACAAGATGATTTTAACTACCTTAACATAGAAGTGAGTTGAAGGAAATACTTAATGTTCACTTTGAAATAGACTTTCATAGGTGCTCTACTTGAAGCTTCTTTTGATTTCTTGGGGAAATCTACACTTTCAAAAATTCATCTTTGAATCAGCTTCTAGTAAAACATTTCTCAGGGCTTGCTTTTGAGAAATATGACCACTGTCTTATTTGTGTTTAGCTCACATGATTTACCCTCCAATGTAGTCTGTCTGCTATTTACATAAGATCAGCAAAGTGTCTATGTGTTTACCCTACTAGGGCCTTATTTTGTAGCTTCATTTTACAGTAGTCAAAAAAGTATGGAAAACCAAAAGCTCAGTTGTTTATCTTGATGTTTTACCATGAAACAAATTATGTGTAACTTTTCTTTAATTTTTAAAATTTGGTGTAATTTCTTTAAAAGTTATCAGGATCACAGAAGAAAGTTTAAATAAATAGAAAAGTGACAGGTCATAAATCTTTTATTCAGAATTGAAGAGAAAAGAAACTGAGGACTTCCTGTAAATAATTTTAATATATCCAATAAGGACAAGGAATGATTCTCTGGTTGCTGGTTATTTTCTTTTTATAATTGCCAAACAACTGTCTTTATGTAACCTTCCTTTTCCAATATCACTAATATTCAGAGAGAAGATTTTTAAGCAGGTTCTTTAATATAAAGATTCACATTTAGCAATACTTTTGCCTGGAGACTTTGTGTGTTTGTTAGAGATCAAACAGCTTCTAGCCTCAGAATGAAAACTCAAAGAAATAGACCAAAACTTTACACAGGGCTCTTCTTGACATAGTAAGAAGCAGTTACAAAGATTTTAAAGTTGCAGTATATACATTGAGAAAAGGCTCTAATACTTCTTTATTGTATGTATGAATTTTCTGTTATTACTAACAGTATTTGATTAAACTGTTGACTGTATTTTTAAATTCCAAATTATGAATGTCAGCAATGTTATCACATTCATGTACTTCTATATAGAATGATTTCTCAACTGAGGTGACCAGCAAGTTCATACTGATGGCATCCCCAGGTGATGGACAATTACTATGTTACTAATTAGTTAAAGATCTCTTAGGTTATTCAAATATAAAATGGTGGTTTAATATGTATTTGTGTACAGAATCATTATACCTTGTTTCTTTGGCATAACTTGAATGAAAGGATATTGAGCTATCTTTAATATATGTCTTAACAACAGGGATGATTCTGAAATAGAGTTGAATCAGAAACCATTAAAGTTTTTAAATGGAAAAAAATGAGCACAGGCAATAAAGTGTATAAGAGAAATAGAGAACCTCAAGAGAAAAGTTAAAAGGCTAATATCTGAGAAATAAATGTTTATTAAAAGGTGACAGCTAACTGACTAACAAATGTGTATTGAGCATCTGGTGTATGCAGAATGCCATGATTGACCCCAGGTCAGTAATGAGTTCTTTACCCTTGTGGGTAGATGTGCCCAAGAGATAGTCATTTATCAATGCGTTAACAGTTTACTTGTTATTCTGTAGTGTTGGGGAGAGATAAAAATAAAACCAGTTTTCACTTGATGCTCCAAATAATGAAAAGTTAAAAGAAAGAGATCTCCTAATTCTGCTTATTTCTACAGGCCACATAAAAACTCAGAGGCTGGGTTCCTTCTCACACAGTGATTATGCACTCACTGTGTGCCAAGAGCTGCTCTATGCTTTAAAACAGCTGCCATTAGTTGAGAACCTACTGTGTGCAGACCGTGTTTAGTGCTTCATATGTATTAGCAATTTTCGAAACCAGTTTTGGGTGTACCTATTTTACAACAGATGACTCCAAAGTTCAGAGAATTAAGCAAATTACCTGAGTTTACAGAGCTATTGAGGGGATGAGGCAAACAGGAAATCTCTGTCACCCCACAGCTGATAAATTTTCTGCTAAATTCCAGAGCCACCTTCAGAGGCATTGTGACCTTGATGACAAAAATTTACCATTAAGGTGTTGGGTGAATCTATACTTGTAACCTCACCATAATATTCAATTAACCCATCCACACTTTGACCAATTACCTTCCAATACATCAAAATGCACTCTTTTTCATTTCTTCAGACACCAATCGTCATGTTAATGTAACAGAAAACTTGCTAACTGGTCTCCTTTTTATCTACATCTCCTTTTTTTCCCCTGGGATTTAAGAAAACCTCTAAAACAGTAGTTTATTGGTGTTTTAAAATCTCAATGACACAAGTGAGTCAGTGATGAGAATGAAAATAGCTTCCATTTAGCTGTAGTTCATAACTTCTTTCTTTTACTCCCATTCCAAAGAAGACTTTATATAAATTTAATAATTCAGTTCACGTAAGACACTTTATTAGAGGTTAAAATCACTTGGGCTCAAACTAGACCCAACAAGATTAATGGTGCTAAAGAATATAAATAAATAACTACAAAATGTTGATGTTGTAATTAAAGGGACATGATAGAGCAGATATCAAAGCTACCTTGAAAATAATTTATGTCTAGCTTGCATGAGAAAAAATATGGAATGTCTACTATGTGCCAGACCCTAGTAGGTAGTGTAAATAAAATGGGTATAGTCTCCAAACACATGGAGCTTACAGACATGAAACAGATTTACACAAATAAGTATAAAATTACAGCATTTTATAGTGCTAGGAAGGAAAGAATACTGAGAAAAATAATAATGAACTAAGATTGAGATATTATAGAAAAACTCATAGAAAATAACATTTTAGGTAGGTATTGGAGGGTAAGTTAGAATAGACAGGTGAAAAAAAGGGGAGTGTGCTAGGCAGACCCTCTACTGCAAAGTGTTTAGTACATTTAAGGAATTGAAATATCTGTTGGAACCTTGTGACACAGGCAGAAACTAGAGCAAGATGATATCATTTAAAATAAGCAATGGCCAGACTCTGTAGACTTTAGGCCTAGCATATTAAAAATGGGTACATTATAGTAAGGGAAAGATATTAAGGGTTTTAATCATGGGATTGAGGTCATTTGGTTTAGTTATAGCAGGATCACAATTTAATTAAAACAACATTACAAATGTGCATAAAAACATATGGATTATGTTGCTTGTTTATAGGTTCTCATATTTGTCTTTAATTTCCTCCTATCTCTTACCCATGGATCAGCATGGGGTGGAAATAACTAAATTCTTGATTTTACATAAAGATTAATCAGACGTGATAGTTAGTTCCTTTGATGTTTAATCTTTCTTGGATAAAACACCATGTCTCTCATCAGGCTTCCCTCTCCACTACCTGACTCTCTCCCTAAGGTGTCTTTTGGGTATTTCCAAGGTGCAGGATAGCTGGGTGCTATCATGGGGGTGGGAAATGGAGAAAAAAGTGATGTGATTTTCAGAGTATCCTCTTTCTGTGGATTCTTCTTCCCTCCTGCACCCCTAAAATCTATGCCCAATTCCCCAGATCAGAAAGGAGCAAGTTTTCAGGTTACTTCCCCTCTGTCAAACCTTCCTAATACCAGGAAGCAGCACTCATTGCCACACACGGAAGGGGAGTTTTTTTCAACAATAGGAAAGACTGTAAAAAGAGCCTTAAACCCTTGCCCCATATAAAGATAAATGTGAAGGAATTCAGATGATTCTTTCTCAACAAAATTCACTAGCAAGCAACTGTTTTGCTGCAAAATCCCCTTATGAAGATGAGAAGAGGAATATAGTTTCTGTATTTCTCATTCTTCATTCTGCATCAAATCCTAATCTACACAGACCACTTCCTAGATCCTGAGGAAGACTGGTGCTTCCAGAACACTAGGACGAAAGTCATGTAAACAGAAAGGCAAAAGAGAAAAAACTCTGTAACAATTTTTAAATTATGACATTAAGTTTGTATAATGTGTAAAGATTTTCTAGAAGAAAGATGAAGTGGTTTGCCCTATAATGGCAACAGAGGAGATAGTGAGAAATGAAAGAGTAGATGGAGGTCCACAGTGATAGAGAAGGGGAGACAGAGGGAGGAAATGTTTAACATTGTACCATACATCTGAACTAAAAAAAATGAATGCTCCCCCCAATTCTTCACTATTTACTTATTTTATGTGTTTAAACATATTTAAATTGAAATCTACCATATCAGGAAGAAAAAGCATCCTCTTACTAAAATATATAAGGAAACTTTCTTGTATTTCTTAAGAGCTTTGGAAAGACTTCTTCAATGCTATTCTTCTGATTTAATTTTTTTTAAACTTATAATATTTGGATAACCCATTCTTCCATGGCTGACAAGAATAAAAGATTGTCAACTTTGATGGTGCAATTACTAAGTCCCAACATTTTATGTTTACACTCTTATTTGTAATCATGTTCCCCCATTGCTGTTTACGTGGACCATGGTGTCATGATTTGCATGTAAACTTTATCTAAAGATGAAGAACTAAATATGTTATTTTCTATCACCTAATAATTCAAATTCTAAGAGAGAAATTACATGAGTAATACATACATTCAGATGTATTCTATAGGATGCCAAATACAGATAATAGAAGGTTAAAAACCTCCATATTAGTTTAGTCAAAAAGAGTTTATTGAGCGCTTATGTTTTAGGTACTGTTCTAGACACTAGAGCTATAGCATGAACAAAACCAACTAAAGCCCTGCTGTCATGGAGGTTATAATCCAGTTTGAGGAGACATGTAATAAAATAAATTATTTTTTTCATATTAAAAAGTAATAAGTGCTTTGGATAGAAATAAACCAGGGAAGGTGATGGAGAGCTCTGGGTAAGGACATAGTTGCAATTTTAAACAGGCCAACCCAAGAAAGTTCTCATTAGGAAGTGCTGCTTAAGTAAAGATAGAAGGTTAGAGTGCAAGCCTGTGAGTTTCTAACAGAAGAAGGTTCCAGGAAGACACGAGCGAGTTCAAAAGTCCTGAGAGGAGTGAGCCTTGGGTGTGAGGCAGGGAGACCTGTGGAGCTGGAGCAGAGCAGAAAGAGAGGAGGTCAGCGTAGCAAAGAGAAGCTGGATCAGGTAGCACCGTGTGCACTGGACAGGAGTCTCCCTGCAAAACCCATCTGTTCTGCCACTGTCTGGAGCACACAGACATGCTAAGAGTGAATACCAAAACGTAGCTATGCAATTTGAGTAAATTTAATAAAAATGTTTGTCTGATTTCCATTTGTCTCAGCTAGCTTTTCATTCAAATTTTTAAAAGGTATCCATGCACCCAGCATTATATTAGTCTCCTGGTGGGTGAAAAATACATAATCCTGGTCTTTAAATGTGTTGATAGTTACTCTCAAATTTTGGGTCATGAAAAACACCTGGTAAGCTTGCTGAGCATTTATATTATAATGTCCAATTCCCAGAGATACTGATTCAGAACTTCTAGAATGGGAACAAAAGTCTTTATTTTATTAGACACTCATTTACTTTGATGGAGTTAGCCTAGGAACCACAGTTTAAGAATCAGTTATCCAGGTGGTATGTTGTACCTTCAAAATAGTAACAGGTTATACATCTTCAGAATTGTATTTCTGCTTAAGAATACATAATTATAACTAAAGAACTTTTGAGTCTTTATTAGTTTAATACCTGTCCTTCCAACTAGAGGAAGTTAAACTGATGAAGTTTACACCTGCTAGATACTTCTCTGTGATGTAGAAGGCAGGATAATTTGCTGAGAGTAAGAAGGAAGGGAGGAAAGGACCAGGAGATTAAAATGTAGGAAATGCACATGGCATAGTACAAGACAATGATACAAGAAGGAAAACTGCCCTAAAATAGCTTTCCTGAACCAACCATCTGTAGCAGGTTCCCTTGCATAGGATTCTCATAAAATCCTCTCGTATCTCACAAAGAAGCGTGTACAGTGCATTAATGAGTAACCAGAATTTTAGACAAGATAATAATTTGTCCTTGGTTATTCAAGTAGGAAAAAAAAAAAAGGATAAGAAAGCTGAGCTTCAAACCCACGTGCATCTACTTCCAAAGCCATGTTCTATTAACTGTACTTTCTGCCTGCCTCTGGTATAGTAAAATAAATTTCAAGAGTGACCCTAACTGTGTAAGGAAGTTTTTACATTGAATTTTTAAACTCCATTCTTCACATTCCATATACTGGTCTTTGTCCTACTCTTTTCTAAGCCCATTTTCATATGACAACATAGTTATTTAAAGATAAGTCCCATGTTGCTCACAGCTACTATATCTAAGACTAGTTCTGAGGTAGTTTTGGGCTAATTCAGCAGTCATTAAATCTTCATATAAGTTCCTAGATCTTTAATATAGCTGAATGATCTTGGGAATATTGCTGAACCCCTGAATTTCATTTTCCCAACCTATGAAACTGTAAAATGAAGATAAAAATGGTACTAACTCATAGTTATATATATATATATATATATATATACTATATATGTAACGATATATAGTGTATATATCTACACACATACATGTGTATGTACATACATGTAAAATGTAAACAACTTTATACAGTGCTTAAAATTGTGCATGGTACATGGTAAGACTAGGTGAGGTATGTATTATAGCTGTCATCATTATCATCATCATCATCATCTGTGGTTAACAATGATACAGAATTGACTCCTCAGCATGTGTTCCTTGTTTTCCACGTTACATTGGTTTAAGTAAGAATTTCTCTTCCTTAATTAAAAAATATAAAAATAAAGCCTATTTATGCCACACTCATACAGAAGAGAGCCAGTTCCCATTATCTTTACATTGAAATAAAAATGTTTCTATGTGTCTAATATAATATGTAAAAGTATTATCATTCTTCATAATAATTTCTTCATAGACTGTAAAGTAGAAACCCAAAGAACTGAATAGGGGTCCTAACTCATTTTCTTTTTTGATAATTTATAATGAAGCCTTATAATTTGCCTTGGAAATTTTTCTAAAGGTGATATTTTACATTTAAAGCAGAATGGAGCATAAAGACTCCTCCTTTCTCAGGAAGTACTGAGGAAAAGACTCCCCAGACCTGGGGAGCAACCCAAAGTGATAACCTTTACCACCTGGCCAAACAATTTTAAGGTTGTTTCCCAGCCCAGACTGATAAATGACGATTGCCCTTCTCTTAGCCAGGTGACTAACGAAGTGAACTATAAGACAAAGAATAGCTAGAATTTACTCCAGTTAGAAGAAGCTATTTGAAAAGGTAATTTCAACAGCAGGGTGGATTTGTAAGAGTTTCGTGTAATGATATTTGTATATAAAAATTAAGCTCTAAAGCACAAGTGCAAGAAATACTTTAATGATACAATAGAGAAAAATTACATCTTAATTTAATCTGAGATAACTATTTCTAGACTGACACTGATGCTGAACTTCTAGAATACACACTACACGTTCAAGTAATTTTTGAATCTTGTTAAATGCTTTTTAATGATGATGGGTTCTTTAAATCCAGTGTAATATAATGTTTCTTTCTATGTTTAGATGGTGATGATATGACAATGAAAGATAGGAAATCATATTTTACTCTTTTTTGCTATCAAATTCAAAAGAATTTGGTTGTCTGAAAGTAATGAATTAAAGGGAACATTTCCATAAATTATAAGGAGCAAACGTGAGCTACATTAAATTGGTTCTCTATACTTCCAAAAAATAAAATGATTGATTTTTCACATTTTAGTATATTAACATATATTGGCTTCAGGTGGACAGACCTTGTGTGCGTGGTGGGGGAATTATTGTATTTAAAGAGAAACAAAAGTACAAGCTATAAATAAAATTATTTTTATTGTTACTGTTATACAATAAAAATAGGAAAATATTTTTCATTAAAATTGATGCCTTCCCACTTTTGCTATTAAGGTTTCCTTTTCAACTCTGTATGGAGATTTCCAGTAAGGGGATAGAATTTATTTTATTTTTTGATGTGTTTTCTGATATTTATTAAAATCCTCTCAGACAGTGGAGAAGAGTATTTAGCTTACTCTCCTATAGTGTCATTTACAGTTCAGATATAAGTCTACAATTCTGTAATCAAGTATACAATATGGTATACACATCAACCTCTGTCTTTACTCTGACTCTGCTTCCTGATTAGAGAGAGGAAGTCTGATTGCCCAGAATATTTCATTCACAAGGCGAGGATGCCTTATTTCTCTTTCCAGTGTTAGTAGTATCCTCTCATCATTGGGTAGCATTGGAGTGTGTAACTGAAGACAGAACAAGGGGAAAACATACATCCCCATCAGCTTACCAAGTTTCATATGTTGAGTGGTGTTTGTGCTTCATTGCCATAGTTGCACTTTCTCAAAATTGACTGTATATTTGGATCCAGGATTTTCACCATGAAAGAAGGAAGATACAAATAGGGAATGAGAACACAGAGAAAAATTCTGAAGGGAAACATTAGAGGAATAAGTACAAGCTGTGCTTGCTGGGAAGTTGAGAAGTAAAAACACCCATAGCCGTGAGCACATTTGAGCATATTTTCATCTCCAACACACCATCTCCCACTAAAAAGAATCAAGGAACTATGGAGAAATGGTTACTTGAAGGGCCATGGAGGGAAAGTACAGTACTTTAGAGTGCTAGAAAGTTTTTAAAGTGCTCAAAAAACAACAGAAACATGTCAAAAAGATAAAGGGCTCCTAATGGCTAAATCTTGAACAGTTTGAACATCAAAACAAATAGTGATGTTAATCAATTCTGTATTAAAAAGAAAAAAGAATCTGTGTCCATGCTGATACTAGAGAAGAGAAAGCTCTTCCTTATAATAAAATGGATAAATTATAGTCAGAAAATCCCTTCTTAAATCATAGAAATAAGTGATTTGGGGGAAAAATCATCAATGTATGGTAAAACTAAAAAGGGTTGATGGAAAATAGATTGTTTATAAGTGTCAGTTTATGTCATAAGTGATTATTAATTACAAAGAAAATGGTCACTTTTTAGTGGAGAAGCCTGGAAACATTGCTATACCAAATGCCACGAAGTTAACATCACCAAATAATGGGGTAAATTGAAATCATGTGTCTCCGGATGTGAGGCACTGAGAAGGACAAGAAATCACTTGTATTCCTGACAAAAGAGCATAACCTGTATCTATTTATGAGGGAACAATCAGAAAAAAATTTCAGGAACATTCAGCAAAATCTCTGGCTACTACTATTAAGAAATGCCAATGTCATGAATGGCAAAAGGTTAGGAACCATTCCTGATTAAATGAGACTAAAGAGACATGAAGGCTGGATGAGAAGAAATTCTGACAGGACTTTAAGACACTTGGCAAAATTTGAATATAGGTGGTATATTAAATAATAGTACTCTAAGATATTAAAATTCCTCTATTTTATATTTGCATTATATATAAAATAATACCCTGTTGTTTTAGAAGATAAACATACTGAAACAATTAGGGGTAGACAATTATGATATTTTAAATTTACTCTTAAAATTGTTCAGCAAAAATATGTACATACACACACACACAAAGTAAATGTGACAAAAGTGAACAATTGGTGAATGTGAGTGAAGAGAATAAGTTTATTAAGCATTCTTGTATCTTTTCAATTCCTTTGTAATTTTTTAAATTAAAAGTTCAAAGAAAGATTGAAAGAAAAAAGGGGTGGGGTACTTTTCGTTCATCCTGAACCGTACTATGGTACATTGCCCAAAGGTGGGAGTGGAGTTGGTCAAACAAAAGTTAGACATTTTGGGGGCTTTCCTGGTGGCGCAGTGGTTGAGACTCCTCCTGCCAATGAAGGGGATACGGATTCGTGCCCCGGTCCGGGAAGATCCCACATGCCACGGAGCGGCTGGGCCCGTGAGCCATGGCTGCTGAGCCTGCGCATCCGGAGCCTGTGCTCCGCAATGGGAGAGACCACAACAGTGATAGGCCCATGTACCGCAAAAAAAAAAAAAAAGTTAGACATTTTTAATCAAGACACTATAAATACCCTCTGTCCATCTCCCTAAAAAAATGTGTTTTCAATAAAATGTTACTCATGTACATGATAATTATTTATTAAAATTTGCAAACATTTTCTCATTTTGATGAACTCTACTATTAAAATAATAATAATTACTTTAAAATGAGAAGGCATAAGAGTTCCCTAGAAAATCTGTAAAAATGAAAATCCCTAGCCACAATGCCCCCAAACTCTGACTCAGTAAATGTGTTGTGGGTACAGGCATCCGTATCCTTAACAAGCACTCGGGTGATTCTGAAGCAGATCATTACAACCTACCTGGTAAGATACACTGACGTGCTTTCAAGCTTCCTCCCACGGGAAGCCAGCTGAGTCTGGTTTTTGCCTAGGAGCAAGTGCAGGCTGTTAGCAAAAGATTGAAAAAAGTCTTTTCTAAAACCCAGGGAGCAGCCATTCTGGAGCAGCAAGGAATAATCTATATAATTTTGGTTTTATGCTCTAAGACTGAACATTTAATTTCTCCCCCCCTTGACAAAACATTTTGAACATTTTCCTTACTAACTCCTCCTCCCTTCCTTTTCATGGCTAGATAGAAATTAGGGTTTAAATGTATATTAGATATTAGAATTTACAGGCATTTCCTTTTTAGCAATTAAAAATATAGAAAATTGCAAATAATAAACACCTGCCATTTAACTTTTGACATTTTTGTGAATTTTTTTTCTTTATTAAAAGTTTTTTTCCTGCTAAAGTTGAAATTCCTATTGTTTGGAACTCCAGGTCCCATACCCATATCCCATTCCTATCCCCAAGTGCTAAGCTTTATTTGGGATGCATTGTAAAATTTTTCTAGTTCATTTTCCTTACCTTTATATATACATATTTGCTCATAGAATATATATAGCTTTTTGAGTGTTCTTCTTTATTTACATAAAGATACCATATCATACTGGGTGTTTCTCTTTGGTATTTTCTTTTGTCAGTGAAAATATTTTTTAGTCTATTCATGTAGATAAAGATAACTCTAGTTCGATCGACACACATTTAAGAGAAATGTAGCTTAAAATGACACACTGAGAAGTCTAATGTTAAACAGTATCTATTTATTGTCTCACAATTTCCATGGCTTAACCTGAGTGCTTTATTCAGAGTCTATAGGCTTAAATAAAGGTTTCAGTGAGGGTTGTGGCCTCATCTGAAGATGTGGGACTCTCTTACATGCTAATGTAGCTGTTGGCAGAGTCCGACTCCTTGCCGTTGTAGGGTTGAGGTTGAGAGTTCTCTTCCATGTGGGACCCTGCATTGGCAGTTCACAGCATGGCAGCTTAATTCTTCAAGGCCAGTGTAAGCATCTTCTGGCGTGTGTGTTAGTAAGGCTGAGACTTTTTACAGGCAGTCCTCTCTTCGCAGGGTATGGTGGGGATATAAAAATGACAATGCAAGCTGAAACCATGCAGAACAATCTTAGCAATCAGTGAGACATTACAATTTTCATTACTGTTTTCTGTGGCCTTAAATTTTTGTCAAAACATTTAAAAATTCTCTTATTATAGATTGAAAATATATAGAAAAATTTTTAAATAGTAAAACTAAAATATATCTAGAACTGTAATTTCAAACAGTAGAAACATTCAGAATTAGTGTTTGATTTCTTTGAAAAAAATGCTAATTTTGAGTAGCTTGAACAGTGCTCACTTTCTTCTCATCCCATAACTTATTAAATGGAATGAGCATCTTTTCTATGCCTTGGTGAAATGTCATAGGCCTTTCTAAGTTTGAGTTAGCTTCCAACACTGTAACTTTTGTACCTTCAATATCATGAGATGGCTTCCAAGAGTTCCTTTTATGTAAAGTGTTCTACCAGCATCTTCTTCTGGACGTCTCCATCCTTTCTATCCCAACCATTCCATTTATGTTGGTAATTTCACTTTTACTGAGTTCTTCAGGGTGCATCTCCTTTATGGTCACTTGTAATTCTGTACCATTGTTGATGTAAATTATTAAAAGGATTACTTTCCAAAATTGGCTTGTCTCATCACCTTTAAATATTTCACAATTATTATAACTGCCTTAACCAATACTTGGAATTTGGGTGCAAATTTTACAACTGCATTCTTATCAGCTCTAGTAGCTTCACCAAACAGCTTAATTTTAATCAATTTATACTACTTCTGAAACAATGAAACCAAACTTTACTGGTAGTAAAAATTATTCCTTCATCCTCAGTAATTATCTTCTTTTTTTTCAATGAAGCAACTAAAGTCAGTGCTTTGACCTGAATCTACACAAACTGACTGGGATTTTGTGTGTGTTTATTACAGCCTTCAAAGTAGCAGTAAAAGCTCCATTCCTTAGTGCAATTTAAACTGAAGATATTGAAACAACTTTGCCCCCCCCCCCTTTTTTTTAATAGATTCATGGTACTCTTTCAATATCATTGAAATACCATTAGAAAAAGTAATTTCATGCAGGGATAAGTCTTGTCCTGTTTTCACTTTGCTGTCTCCATATTCAAACACTCTAATCAAATCAAATTTTACTCCCAGTGTTTTCATTTTTCATTTCTTTCCTCTACATTTCTTTGTTAGTCAAGTTCCTCTATTGTTTATCCATTTCTGTGAAATGCCACGTTTTATTGCAACACAAGGAGATAATACAACTACATGCTTTGTTGTAAGTGCATGAAGTGACTAACGTGTGTAGTGAACAACTATGAACAGACTTTGAAAGAAAATCAGTGATTGGTCACTGATCATGATGTGCATCTCTTATTTATATAGTTATATGTAGACTGAAGAAATAGAAGCAAAATTTGTATATTTGCAAATACAATTAATATGCAAATATATGAAATCTTGATGATATATTTGGGGGACTGGTGATAGTTATCTAAAGTATGGTAAACGAAATTTGTGCATATCAGGACCATGCTAAGCAATGACCGTATATTGTAACCTAATCACAATAGTGACATTCTATCATCTTTTCTATTGATTAGACACAAGTGACAGGTCCCACTCACACTCAGAGGGGATTATACAGAGCATAACACCAGAGGGGGAGGGGTGGTGATCATGAGGGCCATCTTAGAATTACAAATCATAGCATTTGTAATTTTATTAGATTCTGCCTAATTCTGTGGCATTGCATGTTCCCACCAGGAGTATATGAGGATTACTGCCTCTCCACAGTTTCACTGAAACTATTATCAGTTATTTATTTTTGCCAGTTCAATAGATTAAAAGCCCTATTTTGATTGAAATTTCATTGCCTTAATTTTCATTGAAATTAAATATTTTTCATGTTTTTAGCCAATCTGCTTTCTCTTTTGAATTACCTATATTCATTTCTTATTTTCCTATTGAATTGTTGATATTTTTCATTTTGCTTCTTAGGAGTAGTTTATATAGTCTGGATAGTAACTCTTAGTATATTACATACAATGAAAATTTATCTTCTCAGTCTAGTCTATTCCTAGCTTTAATTTAGTTAATCATGTCTTTTATTGTATAGAGGTTTTAATTTGAATGTATTAAGATTTATCAGTCTCTCCCTTCATGCTGTTTCAAAGACACTCCCCAAGCCCTAAACCAAGGTCATTAATATTTTTCTTCACAAAAAATAGTACCAAACTATGGAATTAACAATTGATTGCTAAGCCATGAAAATTACTCTAAATGTGTTTCAATGACTAGTTTAGATTCTAAATAGACAAAGTTAAAATTTAATACCAAAAGCAAACATAAATATAGGGAGAGTTCAAACAAATCATTACTGCTACATTAGTGGTATTTTCCAAAAGGATAAATAGTGCATTCTGAAAGCAACCCCTTCCAATAGGACATAGGTAGAAGAGATCAAAGACAATTTCAGATTCGGCAAAAAAAGAATATGACTAAGATATCTTGGCAAATTTACACCTAAAGTTAAATGAAAAGTGCTATTATTCGTTTCTAAATATCTCAAATGCATTAGAGTGGCACATTATTATAAAAACTGTCTGCACTACAAATTCAAAGCATTACTCTGAAGCTTGGCCTGAACAATTTATTTTCTAGAATATAAGGTCTGTTTTCTTCTTCTTTACAAGTAAGCTAATACAAAAGCACTTCAGTTAATAGCAAAGCCAAAGGATTGAGTCTTTTCATCAAAACACAAAATAGAAATGCTGTGAAATTAGAGATAGATCTGTTTATTTGTATAAAGATAAATTAAAAATGCATCTGTAAAACAAAATCAGCTTTTTTGTAGTGGCTTTCATCTGAAATAATCTAATGCAAATAGGAACACACTTGTATACTATGTGTGTTTGTTAATTAGAAATGGCTTTTAAAAATAATACCCCAAATGCCCATTATTTAATTTCTGACAACTCTTCAATCTCACCAAGTTTTTGTTAAAATTGTCATTATATTACTGGGTTGCAATTCTCTTTTGTTTCTATGAAGTGGTTCTGGAAAAAAATATTTTTCTGTTTTTAAAACAACTTTAACTTGTTTAATACATATTGTTTCACACGGAAAATATGCACACCCTTGAAAAGTCTATTTCTGTTATCTACATGTTCAGTATCAATGTGCAAAGAGAACCCTACAATTCAGCAAGAAACTCCACAAGGATCCTCTTAACCAATCCAGAGTCAGGATATCTGGTCATCTGGTCAGAGTCAGGATATCTGCAGAGTTTTGCAGTACAGCCTGTTGCCTTGTGGATTGCAGTTTATTCCCTGTAGACAATGCATCAACATCTGAAAACTTGAAGTTTTAAAAGAAAAAAATTCCAGGCATATTGACTCCTACGTCAATCTCCAGATGGTTTCAGTGCATTTTAAAATTTCAGTCTCAGAAATTCTCTGTAGGATTTTCTATCTTCTTAATTCTTCAGTCTAAGAAATGTTCAGTTGGGTGTTTTCTGTTTTCTCTCTTTGAATTTCCCTTATATTTTCATAACTTTTAATAATAACCACTTATTTTAAAAATCTCATTAAATGGCAAAAGCACAGGTGGAAGTTCTCTTTCATAAGGTCTCACACAGTCTTGCACGGCCCTGAGAGATGTGAATGTCTGAGGAATGTATAGACATTGGTTTTATATGTTTGTACATTCAAATAGCATATTACAATACTGTGGAGAATTGAGACAAGCCCATTGTATTTGCCCCTCCAAATCCACCCCCTCTTCTTCTCGGGGGAGGGGGAGCATGACCTAAAGGGACTAAATAGGAAGGCTCCTATGCCCTGGATTGTCCAGTTGTGAAGGGCCAATGGAAATCCCAGCAGAAGATGAGAGAGAGAAGAAAATGCATTGTGGGTATGTTTTTCCTTGGCTCCCTTATAACAAGAACAGAAGTCACTGCTCCTGGCAAGGCAGCCAACCTCTACTCTTTCCAAGTTCCTGGAACTGCCTTCCCCACCCCGTTTCAGGCTGAGGGGTGGTAACAACTTGGCAGTTACTAGCTCTGTGTTACTCCACAATTCTCTGGGTACCACTACAATCATATTTCTGCAGTAAATTGTTTTTTTGTAAATAAACTTGTCTCAAATTATTCTATTTTAAGTAGACCATGTTTTTACTGGGGAGCCTGGTATACTCACTATAACAAATTAATCATTAAATAAATTAATGATTCTCTAGACCAAATTATAAATATATTTTACATACACACAATTTTTCTGATTCAATCATCCAGCAGCCACTAGCAGCATGACAACTATTTGGAGGCATTCTTGACTTTTTGTTTAGTGTCTAAAAGGAACCTTGAGAGAATGTGATAGTGTATCCAGGTTGTGCCTGAACCAGTCACAAGAACTGAAGGGGCTAATATTTTCTCACACAGACTGTGGAACAGGGAAAGACAGACTGTGTGTTGGGAGTGAAATACCAGGGACCAGAAGAAATACTTGAGTTGTGCTTAAATCGTTTGCTAGAGGAGCCACAGGGATGGCCAACCCTCAACAGAGATTACATGAGCAAAAGAGAAAGGATGGCTGTGAGACGGGAGAATTTTAGAGAGGAATCCTGCTGGTGTAAAGTGTTAATGAGAGTCCCCTGAAGATTCTGGCCTGAGGGGTTCAGATTACTGTGTGAGAAATTTATGTGGACTATGGATATACTGCTGACAAAAATTTCACCAAGGACTCCCTGAGCTCTCATAGTTTTGAGAGAACAGGAAGGGGAAGATAAGGAGGTAACATGTGCTTTCTAGAAAGAATAAGATCTGCCAGCTGGACGGTGGTGATACAGACTTGGTTAACAGGAAGTGGTATTCATCCTTGAAGTTTGGTCTTCCACCAAGGCAAGAGTCTAGGGTAGAGTGGGATAAGCAGATACCCTCCCATCATTTGATCATGGGCCTCATAACAGTCAGGTCTTGTACTAAAATGTGTTGGCTAGAAAGAAAACATCTCCTAATCCCCATTTTTTTTTTTTGAATCTTATTTCTAGTATATTCCTGACAACAGAGTTAACTAACAAGGACAGGATCAGCTCTAACCTAACTTCCGGGAGAGTGCCTGTGAGGAGCAGGGGACAGGAACCTTCTCCAGACAGAAGTCACCAGTCCAAGGGAAAAATTCTCCCCCAAATGGCATCACAGTTGGGTTGGCCAACACTCCTAGGAAAATAAATTAGGGGTTGGATTAAAGGAAGAACCTTTGAGTCTTGAGTTGGTAGAGGCCTGGATAGTAATTAAATATGTCAATCTTCCCATTGACTCTTTTTAAGAAGGAACATATTGTGAACCCACTCAATGAACAAATATGGAAATATCATGTGAAATGAGCAAAGGATTGTTCTAGGCACAAAAAATCCCATCTCGCAGCACTTAGATCTAGTGCGGAAAGACAACAGACAAGATTAATGAGTCAGGTATGTCGTAGGTCAGGGGTCCCTAAGCCCCAGGCCTCGGACCAGTACTGGGCGGCAGCCTGTTAGGAACCGGGCCGCACAGCAGGAGATGAGTGGCGGGGCAGCGAGTGAAGCTTCATCTGCCGCTCCCCATAGCTCCCCATCGCTCGTGTTACTGCCTGAACCATCCCCCCGACCCCCCGTCTGCAGAAAAACTGTTACATGAAACCAGTCCCTGGTGCCAAAAATGTTGGGGACCACTGTCGTAGACGTTATTGGTGATAAGTGCTAAAGAGCAAAACAAATTGAGAAGTGATCTCAGGAAAACGTGAGGGAGGGAGATGTGTTGACAACTGGGAGAAGAGGGTGCTGTGCCCAGACAGCCAGTAGACTGAACAGAAGTCTCCTGTTCCAGGAGCAGTGCCGGGGCCAGTGCAGCTGCAGTGGAGTGAACCAGAGAGAACAGTAGAAGAGGTCAGAGAGCCAAGGGGACCTAGACCCAGTGAGGCCATTGGAAGGACTTTGGCTTTATCATGGAATGAGGTGGAGGTGATGGAGGGTGATGACAAAGGAGGGATGTGATCTGACTTTGGTTTGGGCAATGTCATTCTGGCTGCTGGGTTGAGAGGTGACCAAAGGAGAGCAGGAGCTGAAGTAGGAGGCCAGGGAAGAGGCCACTGATTGAGGGCAGCCAGAGACTTGGTGGCTTGGGGGAAGGTGACAGCAGGGAAGGGAATGAGGTCTGGTCCAGTTCTGGCTGTGTTGTAGATGTAGAGACTGCAGGCTGTGATGACCTGACCTTACCCTTCCTCCTATGCCAGAGGGAGCCTCCACCACACTGTCTGCCCCACATCTTGTGGAAAAGCAGCTCAAGTAGATTTGCTGAGGGCCGAGAATATTCACCAGTTGAAGAGGAGGTATTTCATAACAGGAAAACCATTTTTTCTTAGAGGTAGCCTCCTCTTAAGTAAAAGATTTGCTTTTATCAAATTTGTGTTTCCTTATGATGTTGAGAGAACTAAATTTATATATAAATAAATATATAGCATTATATATAATTTATATATAAAATAAATATAGCATTATATATAATTTATACATAAATATATAATATATAAAATAAATATAGCATTATATAATTTTTATATAATATATAAAATGTATATATAAATACATATTACATACAATTTATGTATATTTGTATATATCATTATATATAAATACACATTTATATGTAAATATATAGAGATAGATAGCTTTCAAAGGGGCTAGGGATGGCTAATTATCAAACTTTTGTTTTCCTGAGTGCATTATGCTAATTGAGGGCTAGGGCTAAAAGGATGAGAATACTGAAGGGATTTTTCCTAGCCCAGCCATGTAGACATCTTCTGCACTAGCACTCAAAGGCATAATGCTGAGGCTCTACAGGGTCCTCTGAAAATATGTCAGATCTGAGGAAAGCATTGGTTCCAAATCACAGAAAAAAAAACCAATAAACCCCCCCAAAACCTACATAATGAAAAACAAATATTAACTTTTAGTTAAATGTCTACCAATGTAGACCCTTATGTCAACTTCATTAATTGTTAAATGCTGAATTCTAAAAAAACAGTCATGGGCTTCCCTGGTGGCGCAGTGGTTGAGAGTCCGCCTGCCGATGCAGGGGACACGGGTTCGTGCCCCGGTCCGGGAAGGTCCCACATGCCACGGAGCGGCTGGGCCCGTGAGCTCTGGCCACTGAGCCTGCGCGTCCGGAGCCTGTGCTCCGCAACGGGAGAGGCCACAACAGTGAGGGGCCCGCGTACCGCAAAAAAAAAATAAAATAAAATTAAAAAAAAAAAAAAAACAGTCATGATGTATGAGAACAATTTTAGGTTACCTCTTTTCACTTTGCAAGAATCCTTGAGTTAACATGATTAATACAGCACAATCAGAGTCAATTGTAATTTTAAAAGTCACTTCCAGCTAAATAACTTCAAAAGCAAAGTTATAACAATCCTTTCAAAATTGTTTACTGCAAAAAGTCATTTAATGTGTTATTTGGATGTCCCACTAAGTCTGAGAAAGGAGAGATAAATGTCTAATGGGAGTCACAGGGATCTTTGGGAAAAATGGGGACACCAACCAGGGAACCTTATTAAATGTCTTAATTTTCCCATGGAGTCCTCAGTGAAAAGTTTAATGTCTTATGGAGTTAGGATCCACCAAAATGCTAATTCTGCTTCAAGTTTGGATTGAAACAAATCAGAGGCTGTTAGGAAGAAAAAATTATGTCTGTGTAGCATTGAAATATGCTAAATGTTGACTCTGACCATTTTTTAAAATAAACAAGCTAAAAAGAATAAACATAGAGATCATTGTTTTGGAAAAATGTTGTAAACTGAAGTTTTGATTTTAGTTTGCAAAAGGTATGAATTATGTTCAAAATTTTTTGTGGTATGTTTATAATTTGTAGATTATCTGGCAGAAAAGAAAATAAAGCTTACTGCTTTAAAAATGAACATGAGGGGCTTCCCTGGTGGCACAGTGGTTGAGAGTCCGCCTGCCGATGAAGGGGACACGGGTTTGTGCCCCGGTCCGGGAGGATCCCGCGTGCCGCGGAGCCGCTGGGCCCGTGAGCCATGGCCGCTGAGCCTGCGTGTCTGGAGCCTGTTCTCCGCAACGGGAGAGGCCACAACAGTGAGAGACCCGCGTACCGCTAAAAAAAAAAAACAAACAAACAAACATGAATTCTTAGAAAAGGGAATGATAAAAATGAAATATCCAGAAAATTTTCTCTGACCCCAAGCAAAAGAAGAGCTACAAACTACAGCAGCTGTAACACTTCCATAACAAGGAAAGGGCTGAATATGCTGATAGGAGTATTTCTAAGAGTTAACAAGAGCGGGAAAAGAAGTAAAAATAGCTTAAACAAAATTACTTCCAGCAATAAATTGTCACCTTATTAAAATGTAAGTTGCTGGATGCTGTATGTATTAAATCATTCCAATAATGGGAAGATTTGCACCAAGATTTGCAACCATTATGAGATAATGATTGCAAGTTTTACCATTTTTCAGGTTTGATAGCTTGAAATGCCCAACTTGAAACACCTCCTTTTCCTATTTCCCTTCTGAAATTAACCTATCTCCCAATCCGAAAGAACAATAGTAAGGCTATATCTCTTTTTCTTTGTTGTCCAATTTGATAATTTTTATTCATCACAAATCCCAAAAGAGTATCCTTTTCATTTATCATTTGTCATTAACTGAGAGGAGGAATAGGTTTAACAAAGTTCTCATGTTCTTTTTCTTTTAATCCACAATTTCAGAATATAGTGGTCTGCCAGAGGTCTTATTCCTCAACCAAATGCAAGAGGCTAAAAGTCTATTTAAATCTCTGGGTGGGGATTCAAGAGCTCGCTCCGGATTCAGACAGCTCTGGGTCTGAATCATAGCTTTGCTTCTTCCTGACCAGCCTTATTACTACTTTCTGTAAGACTCACTTCCTTAATTGGTAACTCAGGGGTTTGGTAAGTTATCTTATTAGATATATGTAAGACATTGTCCAACTTATATTTATTTTTGGAATATTAACCATAAATATTTTTCATTATGAAATTATTTAATCTACTCAGAATAAACTTTCTAATCAATAAGCACAAGATACACCCATGCTTTAGGAATTTTATTAAAGGCCACACACCTTAAACTTTAGGTGGGATGCATTTGATGGCCCATTAGTTACCTCAACATTGTGGGTGCTTTCTCTCTCCCTAAACCTACTGCATATCAATCCTACACCAGGCCTCATCAAGAACAGGTCCTGAGGCTCCATCCAGAGACTTTGATCTTCAAGAGTTAAGAGAGTTAAGAGATAAAAATGCAAACCAGCTATGTGAGCAAGTGTCCTTGAGCTATGAGCTGCTCTAGTTGATAGAGTTGTTACAGTCTGAAGAGCCTGTTATTCCCTGATCAGGATCTGTTGCCCTGGGGTATTCCATTTCACTGCTTACTAGAGTTGGTTATATACAAACTAATTAACTGTAATGTGTTGATCCTAGATATGATTATTGAACAAATGTTGACTCTGTTACACCTGCCCATCTAGCTATAGGATATTTTGGTTATACAAGTAGACATTCCTCATTTGTTGATGCTGATAAGATGCTGAGGCCACCACTGGGACCTAGTATCTCAATTCACAGATTAAATTAGTTAATATATCTTAAAGCACTTAGGCCTGTGCTTCATACTTTAACAACATATTAGTGTTCTTATTTTTTTTTTTTAAGAGCCAAAGAAAAACAAAAACCATCCATTGGTGTAGCCACATGGGAAGGGGGTACAGAATGTATTTCAGTTTGAAAAGTGAGTAACAATTTGACTCAAATCTCAGGCATGTGGAACATGAAACAATTTTTCTCCCTTAAATCCCTGTTGCAGCCTATGAGTAAGGCTTAAAATTCCCGCTTGTGCAGGGATATGAGCCCAGTCATGCCTCAGCCACTATCTCCTCTTCTTTAGGTAACTTCAGCAAAGTGAGAAGGTAATCCCAGATTTGTGTGTGACGATAAATTGTTTCTGTCCCCTTGCGAGTAGCTTTCAACCTGAGAAAGATTTAGAATTCAGTATAGGAATGTTTGAGAGGATCCACCCCATAATTTTTATATAGGTGGGTTAAGAAGTTTGTGTGGTTTTGGTTTTTTATGTGCTTGAAAGGTTTAAGATAATTGAACCCATAAGAGTAAATTTAAATGTGTAACTCAGTATTTGATTTAGGCTTGTGTTTTTAAGTTGAAATCTTACCATTTCTATATAGTGTTAGAACGTTTAATCATCTTCAGGATTCAACATCTTTAAAAGCTTAATTTATTAAAATTTAAGTACTCAAGAAGATTTTGTTTGTCAGACAAGTGAAGTTTTTTTTTTTTTAATTTATTTATTTACTTATTTTTGGCTGTGTTGGGTCTTCGTTTCTGTGCGAGGGCTTTCTCTAGTTGTGGCAAGTGGGGGCCACTCTTCATTGCGGTGTGCGGGCCTCTCACTGTCACGGCCTCTCTTGTTGAGGAGCACAGGCTCCAGATGCGCAGGCTCAGTAGTTGTGGCTCACGGGGCCTAGTTGCTCCGCGGCACGTGGGATCCTCCCAGACCAGGGCTCGAACCCATTAGCAGGCAGATTCTCAACCACTGTGCCACGAGGGAAGCCCAAGTGAAGTATTTTTTAAAGGAAATAGGACATATTATCTTTATAAATACAATTTATGTTTATAGGTGTTTAATTAGAAAAGTGATCAAATTTTATTCAGAGGCCTCCTTAAAGTGATGGCTAAGTGTGCTAGACTAACATATATAATAAGAGTATGTGTAAGAGCTACATTTTTTTAATTTTATAACTATAATGAGTGAATACTGATATTTTAAAAACAGCTGCAGTTGCTGTTATCGTCCTAATTTTCATCATCACTGGTGCCTGCGTTGGTCTGCTGGGCCTGCCATAACAAAGTATTGCCAACTGCGTGGCTTAGGCCACAGAAATTTATTGTCTGACAGTTCTGGAGGCCAGAAGTCCAAGATCAAGGTGTCAGCGGGGTTGGTTCCTTCTGAGCCTTGTGAGGAAGAATCTGTTTGTGCCTCTCCCCTAACTTCTGGTCATTCTTCTCATTCTCAGCAGCAATCTTCGGTGTTCATTGCCTTGTAGAAGCACCATCCCAATCTCTGCCTTTATCTTCAAATGGCATTCAAGTCTGTCTTTCTAACCCAAGTTCCCCTTTTGATAAGGATACCAGTCACATTGGATTAAGACCCACCCTAATGACTTCATTTTGACTTGATTGCCTCTGTAAAACTATCTTCAAATAAGATCACATTCCAAGGGAATGGCAGTTAGGACTCCCACATAACGTTTTTTGAGAGATCCAGCTCAACTGATAACACTGCCTTGACAGGTTTTCAACATTCCTTTCAGCCATGTTTAAATTCTTCTCTTCATAACCTGTGTTTTGCTTATACAATGTACCAGTTTTTAAACTGATATCACAAAGCCCTGTGTTCACATCGTGGCTCTGCCTTTCACTCAGTGGGTAAATGGGTTTCTATGATATTGTTTCTGTAAAATGGGAATAGCAGTGCCATTATATGAATTAAATAAAGTGGGTAAGTCACAAAGAAGAATTTCTTGTAAATAATGGAATCTTGGTAGGTGGAAGCTGCTAGAACTACTGTTATTACTACATTGTCTATGTTTATGATTATCCTGGGGGACAAAGAAATGTTTGCTCTTATGTATATTTAAATTCCCGATTTTATTAGCTGTTATAACAAACTTACCACAAATGTAATGGCTTAAAACAACACAGATCTATTTCCTCACAGTTCTAGAGTTCAGAAGTCCCAAATAAAGTTCACGGGGCTAAAATCAGGGTTGTTAGCAGGGCTGGTTCCTTCTTGAGGCTCCAGGGGAGGCTCTGTTCCTTGCATCTTCTAGCTTCTAGAAGTTGTTAGCATTTGTTGCTTTGTGGCCACATCGTTCCAATGTCTGCTTCTTGTCATTGTCACATAGGCTTCTCTGGACTGTAATTCTACTGCCTCCCTCTCAGAAGGACCCTCATGATTATATAGGGATAATCAGGATAATCTCTTCATCTCTAGTTCCTTAATTTAATCCTGGGTGTACAATCCTAGTTTTATCATGTAGGGTGACATATATTCACAAGGTCTAGGGATTAGGGTGCAAACATCTTTGGGGGCCATTATTCAGCCTCTCACACCAATTTTTGGATTAAAACATTCTCTCAACATTTGAAAACTAGGATTCTTGCTAAATTATAGCAGACCCCAGCAAATGGCAATAATGTGTAATTGTGTATGTGATGGTGGCCTTGGTTAAATTCGCTATTATGTAGCATGGGAAGAGAGAGTATTATACAGATGGCAGTACTGAGGCAGAAAGCGGGGGATAGGGGCATCAGAGGTGTTATACAGAAAATGTCACAGTACTGCTCCAAGAAAGTATTGAGCTCTGACTCCAAGAGGAAAATTATATTTCCAGGAAAAAGGATTTAACCCAGCCATACCTGCCTCCACCCAGTAAGATCATTGTAAGCTTGGGAGGAGGAGTCTTAGGGACTGCCAAGACTGGAGTCCAAGAGCAGGGAGAGCCAAGGTCACCCAGTCTCCCAAATAAATGGAGCTGTGCATCACACAGATGTCTCCTGCAGCTATAGAGCATCATGTAGGGAAAGCAAACCTTCCTCACAAAGCATCAGATGAAGACAGGAGACATGTTCAGACGTTCAGACTAGTAGTCTCTCCTTCCCCTTCCAGAATTTCTTATTGATTTTAATTCTGACAGGGATGTCTCCATGTTAAAATTAAAATCCAGGAATAGTTAAGAGATAGGAGAATTCATAGGATACAAGGAAAATCTGTTAGAATTAGGAACAAGAGACTAAGATTTATAACTCTACTAATATGCAGATAAGATATCATTAATATCATCCTTCAAAACACCAGGAAATTCTGGATAATATATAACAAACATCCTTTTAAATGTATAGCCTAGCTTTTGATAAATCAAGAGAATTCCCTCAGGGGCCAAAAATAAAGAGGAAGCTGAAAGCCAAGGAATTAAGCTGTCACTTTCAGTGCCTCGAAGGCATCTGACTTTAAATGTCTTCCTTGACTTTAAGCATGTTAATTCAATTATGCCTGTAAAAGTTTTGAAGATGAAATAACCACCAAAAAGTAGAACATCTCAACCAAGAGTGGAGAAATAATATATATGAAAAAAAAATGGTAGAAATTCAGGGGACTACTTGAGAGGGGCAGCTGAAATAATTTTCTCCTTGGACCTAAGGATCTTTTTTGAGCAGTTGACAATAAACATCATGCAAAATGCAATTTTTAGGTGGAATGAAAGCAAATTTTCAAAGCTCTGTTTATGCTTAGATTGTACTCTTCAGCGTTGCTCAATGTTCATGGTGTCTAAGAATGTCTACAAATTAGCAAGTCTTTGACAATAGTGTGTCTTCACCTCTTTCTCCCCCTCTTCCTTTGCTAAGGTGAAGAGACACCTATGCCTCTTCCTATGCCTGCCCCTCCCCCCTCCTCCCCCTCTTCCTTCTCCTCCTCATCTTTAGTAAATGGCAATATCTGTTTAATAAATATTATCAAAAAGCTTATCTATCCTAAAACTTATCTTTGGTTCTCTTAATTCCTCCTCCATCCCATCTCTAGCCTTTCTCCAAGGAAATAGAAACCTCCCCCCTTTTTTGTCTATAACCAAACCTTCAGGGACCTTTAAACCATTGCCTAGTCTATTTTCTCTCTCTCTCAAAATTTAACTTTCCTAAGTCTCTCTAATAATTATTCCTCAAAAGAAGACTTCTTACTCAACATTGCATGGCCCTTTGGCCATCTATTTTTTCACTTTGCAATCAATAAATCAATATTTGTAAAAACATAGTCTATGCATATTTTCTATACTATCCCACTTTCAAACTCCAAATCCCATGTATGATGCCATTATTCTCTTAATCCCAACTAAAACTTCTAACTGTGGGCAGTAGTGACATCCTTGATGTTAAATCCATGGCAGGTTTGATTGTTGATCTTAAATGTCTTTTCTGCAGCTTCAAACACTGCTGATTCACTTCCTCCATCTTGATCACTTCTTCCTTCTTGAAATGATTTTCACTTTTATCTGTGTAATAACCACTGTTTCTTATCTCTGCCCCTCCTATGACAAGAGTTCTCAAAATCTATGAGATTCTCTTTTATGTTGATAGTTTCTAGAATTTTCTGATTCTTCTCACATTATTCCTAGATGATTTCACTCTTTTTCATGGCTTCACTATCATATACACAATGCTAACAAGGTCAATGCTTGATTTTATCTCAAATCTATGTATTTTATATCCTACTAGATACTTCCATTCGGGTGTCCTATAAACACCAGTATTCCTATGTTAAAGATGAGTTCGTTACCTTCTTCATAAAATACAGTTGGCTTTCCATATCTGTGGGTTTGGATCCTCAGATTCAAAGACCTGCAGATCTTGTACTACGTTTACAAGTACATGGTTAGTTGAACCTGAGGATAAAGAACCTGTGGATACAGAGGGCTGACTATGGGTATCCATAGTGGGTCCGGGAACCAATTTCCCATGGATAACGTGCAACGACTGTATTCTATTATTCCTTCAATCACAAAGAAACATCACTTTTTACTTAGTTGTCCACGTTAGAGATCAGATCTCATTCTCTACTCTTGCTTCACTCACCCACTGAAAAAACACTGATTATGATCCTGACTTTGAAACATATCAAACACTCTTTATCATACCAGTTTCATTAAAGTATTGCTGGAAAGGTGTTGTATAACCATAAGCTATTAGATATATAAGATTACATATCCATAGTTGTCTCTATCAAAAATTGGGAGATAGGGACTTCCCTCGCAGTCCAGTAGTTATGATTTCACCTTCTAATGCAGAGGGTGTAGGTTCAATCCCTGGTCAGGGAGCTAAGATCCCACATGCCTCATGGCCAAAAAACCAAAACATAAAACAGAATCAATATTGTAACAAATTCAATAAAAGCTTTAAAAGTCCACATCAAAAAAAATCTAAAAAAAAAAAAAAATTGGGAGATAAGTTCTGAAGTATAAGTGTACATTCTAGTATAAATATTTGGAATTTTGGAAACTATGAGGTATATATTTCTTAAACATTGTTGTATGGATTTTTTGAAATTTGACTCTTGAGAAATTCCATATTCAATGTTGAGACTTTCTGAGTATAAGTATTTTGAATTGCGAATTTATCAGATTTTAACATTACATAACTGAAATAGATGTTCTCTGTGGGATTCCGATCTAAAAAATGTGAATGGCATAATGTAAAAAATAATATAAATAGGCGAAAAATGAGAATGAAAGGAATAATAAGTTAAATTAATTTTTCCCATTTTGTATTCACACAGTGTATCTGTTTTTATTCAGGGAAAGAAAGAATGTGAGAAGTCTCTTCATTATTTCTATTTTTTTAAATATAGGCATGATTTTTTTTTTTTTTACTTTAGAGAGATACTTCTTATTTGATAATAATGAAAATTATTTAGTGATAACATCCAGATAATTCTATTGTTAACAGAAATTCTAACTTTTTATAGTCATCATTTTTATCCGAATTTAATTCAAGAACCAAGAAGATGTATAGAAAAGAACAAACATAGCAAATAATTTTTTTCAACCTCTGTGTTACATTAGTGTATAATATTCCCACTTATAAAAAGTGTTAAAATCACCATTTTTTATTTTTGATAACCTTATTTTCAAAATTTTGAGATGTATTATTGAATTTAATAAGACACAACTAACCTTAAAGCTCACTAAGAATGTAACTGTAAGATGAGTCCCTCTTTTTCATATTTTCCAGAAGGTTTTTAAACTATGGAATCGATAGTAAGAATAAACAAAGAAATTAACACTATAAAAGTTATCATTATAAAAATATCAGCAAGGTATAGAAAACAATAGGTATTTGTAAAACTATAAAGGATGTTTAGGGAAAATAATATTTAGAAAATATTCACTGGCACTAAATACTAAACAAAAGGTGAAGTAAAAATCTATCAATACCAGTAAAGGAAAATATTGGCAATACCTAATTTTCACCCCATCTAAAGCTCTGAAAAAAGGAATTCCCATCCCAATCAGAAAATAAAAGACTTTTGGAGAATTCTATGACTTTCACAAAACCGTGGCAAGTTAACAATCACGAGTGGACTCAAGTTTGAAATCATGAATGGCAAAAATATTTGTTTTCTCTGTCTCATTCTTTTCTTTTACTGTTGTGTTTAATTTCCTATAGGTGTTTTTTGATCATTGATTTACTTGAGAATGTGTTTATCCCCTGTTCCTGATACAGACCTTCTAAAACACTTAATTTCCTGAGTGATAGGGGTCAGAATAGAATCTTTTGTTATTCATAATAAGGACCTTTCAGCCATACCTGACTTTATGCTAATGAAGTGACCATTCGAGGATGAGAACTGGTTGTCAGAAGAACCAGCTATGTGATTAGAATGTCGCAGGTTTCATCCTCACACCAGAGCCTCAAGGGAGGGGAGAGGGTCTGAGATAATCACCAATGGTCAATAATTTAATCACTCATACCTACACAATGGAACCTCCATAAAAATTTTAAATGAAGGAATTGGTAGAGCTTCCAGGTTGTTGAACATAGGTACATATGTGCTGGGAGGGTGGCACTCCTGAACTCCAAAGGGAAAGAAACTCGTGTTCTCAGGACCTTTTCAGACCTCACTTTATGTTCCTCTTCAGTGGGCTGTTCATCTGTATTCTTTATAATATCCTTTATAATAAATTGGTAAACATAATTAAAATGTCTCCCTGAGTTCTGTGAGGTCTGTAACACATGATTGAACATGTAGGAGGGGTTGTGGGAAGCCTGACTTTGTAGTCAAGTCAGACAGAAGTGGATACCTTGGGGATGGCAGTGTTGTGGGACTGAGTCCTTAAACAAGTAGAGTCTGACACTAATTCAGGGTGAATCAGATACTTCAAGTTAGGAGCAATTCTTTGATACAGTAGATTTGAAGTCATAATGTATTTGGCATAAAACTTGCATGGCAAACTTGCATTCTGCTATTATAGAGATAACTGTGCTTAGGTGGATCTTCTGAGTTTCTTAGATTTCAGTTCAATTCAACAAAGAGTCCTCAATCAGACTGTGTGAGAAAACATAATCAGCCCTGGGCCCGTGAGTTTTGATGCTCCAACATAAAAAGACTATGTTGATGTAAAGTTTACTGAGGACCCCCATTTATCTGTGGAGGTGGCTTTTTTTGGATCATTTTACTTTTCTTCATTTTATTTTATTTTTTTATTGAAGTACAGTTGCTGTATAATATTATATGTTACAGGTGTACAATACAGTGATTCAAAATTTTTAAAGGTTACACTCCATTTATAGTTATTATAAAATATTGACCATATCCCCCATGTTGTACAATATATCCTTGTAGCTTATTTTATACCTAATAGTTTTTAATATGATATTTCAATTGAATGCTGGATTTGGTGGCAAACTATGTCCTAGTTGAATATCATGTTGCATAAACTGGCTGTGTATTGCTCATTATAAAAAATTTTAAGGGAACACTAAACACTAGCCCAGTGTTTCTAAATTGATTCCAAGATAACAAAATTATTTTTGTAAATGACTATCCCTTGCTACTCCAGATAATTTGTTTCTCTCTTTTTCTTTTCTTTTTTTTTTTTCATGTCTGTTTGACACAGTGCTTAGCATAGGCACAGTGAAGATGGCAAGACTGAATTTGATGGCACATCTTACCACTAAGGGATAGATTGCAGATTTCTCAAATGACTCAGCTAAGGAACGTAAAGCTTTCTTTTGTACCTTTACCTTATGCAACTGACGGAATTATGCCAATTGCATGGCAAATGCCAAGCAGTAAATATAAACCCTCTGCCTCTTACAGAAACCCATTAAAACTTGAAGAATCTTATTGCTCTTAGAAATAGGCTTTGATGGCCCTAAAGTCTCCTAGAATTGCATATAAAGTTTCCCAAAAACCACCTTTAAAAATTCCTGCAAGCTGCCTCCCCAACTTCCAGCAAGAAAAGCCAGAATGCTAATTAAACACTACCAAATTGTATTACTTTACAAAAAATCAAAAAAAAAATCATTAGTGAAAGAAGACATGAGAATGAGAGAGAAATGAATGAGCTAGTTAGCTGAAACATGCTTGTTACAAATAACAGGTATCCCTATCCCCTTTCTATATGAATACAAGATTGAGACATTCAGTATCAGAAGCCAAATTGGAAAATAGCACCTTATATTAAATTATGAAGAATAATTTATTTCACATAAATTCATTGCGTGCCTACTGAACTACAATGATGAAGGATTGCTGAGGGTACAGAGACATTTTTACAAAGTAGCTGATCTCAAGAAGCTTATAATTAGCACAAGAAAAGTAGTATTCATGCATATAACACAGACATGAATGAAATAAGTGTTACAATAGAAGGGCAAGCAAAATGCTTTGGCAACAAAAAGGAAGGAAACTCTTAACAAAGTAACTTTTGAGTGAAGCATAGAAAGTTTACTAGGATTTCACAGGAGCATGAGATTCTAAATTGAAGGACTGTCATTAGCAAAAGCAGAAATCATGAAAGTGCATTTGGCATATTATGTTTGGTCTTTACCACTACAAATGTGTAAATGTGTAAAGACTTAGTTTTCTTAAATGCTCACTGATTAGCAATGTGAAATTCCTGTGCTCCCTTTTCCTCATCTACAAGATGGGCTTAAAATAGTACTTCATATATTGTTGAAATTAAAGAAGAGAGTACATGTAAAATATCTATAACAATGCCTGACACAAAGTGAGAGCTCACCAATTTTTAACTGCTTTAGAAAGAAGTTATGTATATATGTATTGTTAGATTGGGAGCCTCACAGCTTTACAGAATTAGCTAATATAGCAATTTAGTTTTCCTATAATCTTAAGGGTCTTTTCTGCTAACGATCTTTAGGTACATGTCTTTGAATGAGTAGACAGAAAGCTCAGAATGGATAACCTTTACAGTAAAGGAACTCAAGTGGTCCAGTCAAAGAGAGGTGATGTGCAGAGAAAAGTACAATCCAGTTGACTAAAGCATTTGAGAAAATAATATACTCTCTACTGCACTCTTTAAAAAAGAAAAATAAACAAGTGGGTCAAAATGCATATATTACCATAGCTGTTATTTTAATCCATTTTCTATCATCTCTAGTATTTCTTTCATAGTACCCCCAATGAATGTCTTAAGCAGTGGAAAATAAATATAATATTGAAACGCATTGTTCTATTTACAAATGCCCAATTCTGTTTTTTTATTGGTTATTTGGTGATGTTGCTAATCAGTCGTATCTGAGCAAATATCCTTCCATTATCCATTCATTTATTCAACAAGAGTAAGTTACATCTCTCTCACATATCACACACTATGTTAGGAACCAGAGGTAGAGGAAAAACAAGTTAATTTCCTTTCTGGCAAGGAGTTTAAAGCCTAGTAGGTAGGAAAGATATGTTTAAATATTTGCAATACACCCTGATAAATATAATAAAAATCCTTCACAAGTTTTGACAAATATCTAAAGTGGGTCAGATATTTCCCCAAACCGGTGACACCGTAACTGACTCTCAAAAGGTGAGTCATTCGTTCTCCTGACAGGCTAGGAAGTAAAGGGCACTTCAAACAAGGAGCAAAGCATGTGCAAGGGTGGAGGCACCTAGTGCTCAGGGATCTTTAAGTTGTTAATTAAGGTGTGAGTGTACATTATATTTGGGAAGTGGTGGGTAGTTAAAAGCAGAATGTTGACAGTTAAATATGTTATATCTAGGAAATTAGAAAGACATTGAAGACTTTCAAACAGCAGAGTAGCAATTATCAAATACCCCTCTCTCTAAATTCTGATACACGTTCTACTATTCTGTCTTCTCCCAGGTTCTTTTATCTCTGATCTCCTTATCCATCCCACACAGATTCTACCCATGGAAAAGAAATGAGACTCACTGAAATGTCTTCTCTCTCTGACATTGCTCAAAAAATTGACTCTAATGCTTTGAAACATCATGTTTCAAATATCATTCAGTCTCCTTATTACAAATGGTAATTTTTTTCCATTTCTATTTTGTTATGGTACAAACCAATTCCATATAATTACTTTAGGATATGGGACTCATCTCCAATGTAAATATATTCACAAAATATCCTCTCTGAAGATTGTATACAAAATGTCTACTAATGTCTTTTTTAATGGCCTTATCTGAGAGAGGAGTATTTGAAAAGTCCACTTACATGATTTTTCTTCATTATTAAAAAAAGTGCTCTTTTCTGTCCCTCAATATGGCCTAACTTCAGAAATTAGAGTTAAAAATCTTTAGTATTCCTCTTTTTGGGGGTTTTTATTTAACCATTTCCTGCTTACCACACAACAGTTGCATCAGCCCTTCTTTTAATATGTAATTGGTATATATACAGAACTAAACTTAAAAAAAAAATAATTTACAGCTAAGAAAAAAAGATTAAAAAGAGTGCTTTTTTTTTTTAACAGATGTGAATCCTTAAAAATGCCTAAAATTTAGGACAAAGGTAATTGATCAGCAATTTTACAAATCAGGTATAAGAACAACACAGGATTCCAGTTTGCAAACCACCAGAATTTCTGTTTGTGTAATAACTGTCTTGTGTTTTAAAATGCAAATTTCTTGCATTAAAATGGAAAAGGGGTTACTAACAAAACGTATACTCTGTTATGTTCATTGTTGGCTTTACATATCATATTTCATTAATTATTTCATAGCATTGGTATTAGGATTTTAAAATTCCCAAATCACATTCCAGAAAAGTTGATTTATATATCTTTATTACTGATGGAATAGTGTGAAATGTCACAGGCTTTAAAACCACTTTCTATTTTATATTTAACTTCACAACTTCAGGCTAATATTAAAATATTTAGTAGAGTCTGATCATTTCCTGCTGGTTGGTTTATATTAAAAATATATGGCTTTATGGGCATAGAAATTAAATACGTGAACAATCAGGCTTTGTAAAAATGCACCACATGTTAACCTAAGTAAAAGCCATAAAATATAAACAAAATGTGAAAATTTAGAACATTCTCATAATGTATGTTCTTTTTATGAGCTAACTGCTCTGTTTTGGGTCATATTGCACAGACCAGAAAAAAAGGAAATAATTTAAAAGATCTTTTCATGTAGTTTTGAAAATGATAAACTAAGCTAAATCTTTAGTTGGGTTTTTTAATCATAAATCACTTTTAAGTTTAGTGACATAGTATTCTGACACCTTGACAATAAAAAAGGGCTTATGACAGTGCTGGGGGCATTGTTTTATTGTGTTTCCTTACAGTTAAGCAGTAAATCTGTGACAGACAGGATTCCTAACCTGCCACATTTTACCATGGTTACATTAAATCCACATTACAATATAAAATGTAATTTCTCCCATTCCCAGTTGAAGAAAAGTTACTCCTCGAAATCTGCATTTAAAACTTCTGGATGAAGTCTTGTTTGCATACAACCATGTAATTTCCAAGAAAATACAGCAACTTTTTCAATAATTGCTTGCTGAAGGCCCAGGAAGGGTCATTCCAGAAAAAGAAGTCATAGGTTGATGGGTTTTTTTTTTTTCTCTTTAATGGATGTGTTTGTTCATTTCCCAGACTTTATGGCAATGAATAAATTTAATATATCATCCAAAATTATGAGATTATTGTACTAATTTTGAAAGGAAATACGATGTAATACTTTGAATAATATGCTAGCCTTAACTGTGTGTAGTATAGAATAATACAATAGAGTGAAAGAATATGGGGGACTTCATTTAGTACATCCAAAATAACCTGATTTATCTGCATATTCACGTCAACCTCTCCATTACACTGAGTTTCTTGTAGAAAAACTGTGACCAATTTCAAAGGAAACTGATTATGCTCAATATTTGCAAATGTCACTCATGTAACAGCAATGCCATACAAGCTTTCCTGGAAAGTTTTACTTGTAAAAGAGTAATATTTCCCTTAAATTATAAAAATAACAATAATTTAAAGTAAAAGGAAACTCAGGCATGAACTCTCACCTGGAAGAATTATAGGAAGAAAGAGAAAGTGAAAATACTTTTATAATGCATAATCTACAATGTCAACATATGTCCAAGATATGTGAGCCAATCTTTGGAGACATAGGGTTTAGGTGCTTTCATTTCTATTTTATTTTCAGTTCATTTACAAAGTTACTTTTAGCATAAGGTGATCAGATTATTCTTTACACAGCATTTCAATACTCAGTTGCAATCAATATATAATAAAAATAATTGAAATGTGTCCATTTATGGATTGGATTTGATAAAATTTGAACTAAGATTTTGCAAACACAGAGCAGTCCTCAGACATGATTAAGCATTATGCTGCATAAGATATTCTAGCAGATGCCTTCATTAGTTGGTGTCTTCATTTTTTTTTTTTTTTTTTTTAAGTCCCAGGGTTTAAATCAGGTCAAAAATCATTTAGGATCACAGAGCCTGCAGTTTTTCTTCGTAAGGTCTACAAGAGATAGGTGCTATGAAAGGGACATTTAAAATTAAATTTGTTTAACTTTGAAATTTAATTTGCTTCTGAAATCAGAACTGAAGTGTGTCTTAGACTCATTTAGCAAGCAGGAGAATGTAAATACTCTGAGAAGACACAGGTTCACCCTGTAAGTAAGTAGTAGCTGTTTAGATTCCAATCTCTGTCTGCATGCTGGAACAGTAACATTATTCCATTGTAGGATATGCTTATCATTTTTTAATTTTTGAATGCTATTTATTGATTTATTTATTAGAATTTTTAATGTCTCCCTAACTCATGTGGTCTGTCTTGGTAAAATGAATAACAAATTGTTGTTTGGGGGGCGACGTACCATGTAGAGTGCAAATGGGATTCCTGAATGGAAGACGTCCAACATAGATCAAGACCTTGCCCATATGTGGGGTTTTTGTCTAAGCAATCTTTTTATAAGCTTTTAAATACTTAAACAGCTACCAAAGCAAACAGAGACATATTATTTATTAATTGTGCACCATTAATAGTGAGGTCTCACCAACTGCCAATCCATACGGACATAAAGCCCTCAGTCCTAAATCTGCTCAGATTAATTTCTTTCAAGGGCCTCCAACAGCGTGAGGCTGAAGTGAGAACGGGGTTTTGCTCCTGCCTTTTTATGTCATGCGTGGCAGGTTAGTTCGCTAGGACTTCTTCACAAGCAAGAAAAGCTGCCATCCTCCTTGGTCCTGTCCAGTCTAGAGAGTTACTAAGATGAAGATGAAAGGACTTTAGATCTGTTGTGTTTTTCCCAGATCCTCTCCAAAACCTGCATAATCCTTTTGTCCCCAACCTCACCAAAAAAAAAAAAAAAAAAAAAAGTAATAAAAGAAGATAAGAAACATGCTTCAACAAACTCAAACAGCTACAATATCTAATTATATTAAGTGGAACTCTTACTTGCAAAACCTCAAACTTAAAAAAATAATTAGGCCTATTTGCAATTTCAAGATGTTCATGCTTGTGATTCCTGGCTACTTTCAGTCATCTGATTCTTCATGTGAAAATGTAAAAGCTACCTAATCTAATCATAACACCCCTACACACATCGTCTGCCACATATCATTATGTTCGTTTTTTTAAATTGAGACATATTCTGGTCTTTCCTGAAATTTGCAAACTAGCTCAATATTCCTGGATGGATCCGTTCAGAGAAAGGACCCAGATTTTGCTGCTTCCAGATCTTTCTGCTAGATGCCTCCTCCCATTCTTAAAAGGCAGAGATGGTCGTTTTGAGGAGCTTGCTTGTCCTTGGTCACTCTCTTCTATCTTCCTGCTGCTTCTGGGTTTGGCACAATGTGACTTTTCACTCCTCTCCCTCCTGTTGTCTTGCCTCTGTCTGTCTAAATGACTTAAGTCATTTTGTGGTGCATTCATTTCCTTGTAGAGATTTGCAAATGATAGAAATCAGACAAGTTTTTGTTTAACAAATTAAAATATAAAGCCTGGAGAATTTGAGTGGGCTTGTATTCATGCATGAGTGTGTGAGTGTGTGTGCATGTGTGTGTTTTAACCATCGTCAAACTAAAAGCATTTTTAGTCACCTCTTAGGACAGTATGTTTACCATGTTAACCAGTTGTTCAGTAGACTATTAGAAAAGCTAAACTACTGAACTTGTGGAACTACACTGTTTAAACAGGAACTCTGAATTCTGACTTCCCCCCTTTGCTGAGAAAGAGCTGAAAGCAAAGTTCCCAAAGGAAGGTCCCCTTGAGAGAAGCTGGGACTCAGCAGTATCAACCATAGATTTTTAATTTTTTAATCTAGAAGACCAGCTATTTTAATCTTTCCTGTCCAGTGCACATTCCCTGTAAAAAGTATGCATGAAGCAGCCTATTACTCACAGGTAAGAAGGGAGCCAGTGTGTGGACAGTCCCCTCAGCAGACTCAGGGAGCACTCAGCCCAGTTTCTGCCTGGGCCTCCCAGGGCAGGAAAGGTCATTTTCCTTAAGAAACAGCTGAACCCTTCAAGCAAGGGCTAGGCTCTGGGCCTATGGAAATCACTCGTTTTCCACTGGAACAGTATTTTTAAAACAGCATTTACTCTTAGCAGTGGTAGCACTCCCTTTGTATTGTTTTTTGTTTGTTTTCAAACAAGTCATTTTAGAAGGTCACCACTGCTTCCTGAAGAATGTGTTCATATTTAAAGTCGATTGACTTTTAGTGACTTGCCAAGCTTTGTACGTTGCACTCTGGAGCAGTATTTAGTTGGCTGGGTAAACTCACTGCAGAAGAATCTGACTGTGAATGTATTTCTTTTTTCTTTGCTTATATTTTCTCTTTCTTCATTTTAATTCTTAAATCCAGAGGGATGAAGGCACATTTTACTAATCTTAAAGATGTCTTCTAAACCATTTGAGGATAGATCCTTGACTTTTTTGGATCTCAGGCAGCAGCTTGCTGTAGATGTAATGAAAATCTGTGCATGTGCACAAATTGACTAAAGGGAATACATCAAATGTTAATTCATAGCTATAGGAGTAATATGCAAATAGAAATTCTAAACTTACTGCACCATCATTTTTAATGAAATAAGTTATTCAGCCCTTACATTTAAAGAAATAATAAAATTATGCCTTGGCTCAGCACACTGGAATAGAGAGTCTCTTTCTCTTAATTCACTGATTGCCAATTCACTTCTCTTCAAATCCACCAAATGGATTTGAACTTTGTGAACTAAAAGGATTTTTTTTTTTTATCTTAATTTAGGTAAGCTTGACAGTAAAGATACCTAGTTGTGTATAAATTATGTGCCAATATGTTTTTACTCATATGTAAATATGCACAAAAATGAATACTCATGACAGATTGTTAATTTCATGCAATATTAATATAAATTCAATAAATACATTACTGCCTCTCAACGATGAGAGCTATAAAACAGATAAACCTCACTTGCACCTGTAATGTTTTGAAAATTGAATATTTACAAAAAATTATAAAATTGTATCTAAGTTAAAAATTATAGTTATAACATTTACCTTAATTTTATTATTTTCTATTACTTTCAGAAAATTTTTTATTGTAGAAAAAGAAATTTATTTAATTTTTATTATAATTGAGGGTATTTACTACAGGTGGGAAATATTTATTAGCAATAATTTTACAATTTGGTTCTAACAAAGTTTTGAAAGCAAAGGGACTCTCCATTGGGCAGCAGGACATTCCCACGGAATTCTACCAAAGAGATACTTTTTCCAATAAAGTTTGTGGACCCTTCATGATTAAACCAGTTCTTCGCCTTCATGAAGCAAAGTGTAATGATACAAAAACAAAAAAACTGAAGAATGATCATGGGGTGAGCTAATGCAGATGTTGAGTCAACTTTCCCAGATTCTATCCATCCTGTCCATTATCTCCAAGCACATGTTGACATGTATAGATTTGCTTCAGTCTAAGCAACCTAACCATCACAGTATAAAGGTAGAAGAGGTTATATATCAAGGAAAATATGGTGGGAATACATGAAACATAAAAATAGAAGAGAGGCAAAATGTATACAGTTCAGAGAGGAAGAAATCTTGGACATTTAAGACATCATCTCATAGCACAAAATGTCAGTAGGCATGGATGAAAGGAGGAAGATACCTTTACTTACCACCTAGTTATACAAGCTGCCCTTAGCATCAGGGGGAGGGAAGACTTGTTTATTCTTTTTTTTTTTTTTAAGTATCACAAATGAGGTCTTTTATTTGTCACCATTAAAAGTCTGATTTTTAAACAGATTCGTGGACTGGTGGCTCATATCCATCAGCTCATTCAACTTTAGCACCTGTCTCGTCCCCAGTAGCTTTTCCAGAACTACTACCTTCACCATGTAACTCCATGAGTTTTCCCAATTCAAACTTGGGCTTCTTCAGCATTTTTACTTTTCTAACAAAGACATCATGGAGTGGATAAATAGACTGGCAGGCCTTTTCTATGTCTTTTCCAATGCTGTCTGGAATCAATTTATTGACCACCTCTTTCAAGTCATTTGTCTGCACCTCTCGGGTAATGATTTCCATCATCTTCTTGTGGATCTGGCGGACCTGCTGGTGCTGGGCATAAGAGGTCTTCCGAATCTGATTGCTGCGTTTTTTAGTAAAATCCACACAGAAGAGACGAAGCAAATAACCATCGGTAGTCTTGACATCAACGTGAGCTTCAATCATGGTCTGCCATTTTTTGACCATGGAGCACATTTTGTCACGGGTAAGATCCATGCCATGGAAATTAGTCAGGCAGTTTTTGCCCTGAACGTCCTCAGTAATAAGCCTGAATTTTCTAAATGCAACTTCATCATTCTGCAGATCAGCAAGGCTCATTTCAAACACACGACCCTTGAGGCCATCAGATGCGATTTTGGTTCTTTGAGTTCTCGTGACTAGTGTTTCCCAATATTTCTTATATTGAACATAGCTGGTGCTTTCACATCATACCAATCTTTCTTAGAAAATGGGTCAACCACTTTCTTCTTGGCTCCCTTTTTACCGCCTTTCGTAAGGCGCTTGTTCTTTCCAACCGCCATGGTGCTATTCTTTTTTTTTAAATTAACATATAGTTGATTTACAATATTGTATTAGTTTCAGGTATACAGCAAACCGATTCAGATATATATAGATATAGATAGATTACCTATCTACCTGTTCTTTTCCGGATTCTTTCCCCTTATATGTTATTACAAAGTATTGAGTATAGTTCCCTGTGCTATACATAAAATCCTTGTTGTCTATTTATTTTATTATAATGATGGGTATCTGGTGATCCCATACTCCTAATTTATCCCTCCCCCACTCTCCCCTTTGATAACCATAAGTTTGTTTTCTATATCTGTGAGTCTGTTTCTGTTTTGTAAATAAATTTTTCTATTATATTTTAGATTCCACATATAAGGGATATCATATAATATTTGTCTTTGTCTGATTTACTTAACTTAATATGATAATCTCTAGGTCCATCCATGTTGCTGCAAGTGGCATTATTTCATTCTTTTCTATGGCTGAATAATATTCCATTATATATATATAATATATATGTAGATATCACATCTTATTTATCCATTCATCTGTTGATGGACACTTGGATTGCTTCCATGTCTTGGCTACTGTAAATGGTGCTGCTATGAACACTGGGGTGAATGTATCTTTTGAATTAGAGTTTTGTCCAGATATATGCCCAGGAGTGGGATTGCAGGATCATATGGTAGCTTTATTTTTAGTTTTTGGAGGAATCTACATATTGTTTTCCATAGTGGGTTCACAAATTTACATTCTGACCAAACTGTAGGAAGGTTCCTTTTACTCCACACCCTCTCCAGCATTTATTATTTGTAGACTTTTTTTTTTTAACATCTTTATTGGAGTAAAATTGCTTTACAATGGTGTGTTAGTTTCTGCTTTATAACAAAGTGAATTGGCTTTACATATACGTATATCCCCATATCTCCTCCCTCCTGCATCTCCCTCCCACCCTCCCTGTCCCACCCCTCTAGGTGGACACAAAACACCGAGCTGATCTCGCTGTGCTACGTGGCTGCTTCCCACTAGCTATCTGTTTTACATTTAGTAGTGTATATATGTCCGTGCCACTCTCTCACTTCATCCAGCTTATCCTTCTCCCTCCCTGTGTCCTCAACTCCATTCTCTATGTCTACATCTTTTTTTTTTTTTTTTTTTTTTGCGGTACGTGGGCCTCTCCCTGTTGTGGCCTCTCCCGCTGCGGAGCACAGGCTCCGGATGCGCAGGCTCAGCGGCCATGGCTCACGGGCCCAGCCGCTCTGAGGCATGTGGGATCTTCACAGACCGGGGCACGAACCCGTGTCTCATGCATTGGCAGGCAGACTCTCAACCACTGCGCCACCAGGGAAGCCCTATGTCTACATCTTTATTCTTGTCCTGCCCCTAGGTTCATCAGTACCTTTTTTTTTTTTTAGATCCCATATATATGTGTTAGCGTACGGCATTTGTTTTTCTGTTTCTGACTTACTTCTGTATGACAGACTCTAGGTCCATCCACCTCATTACAAATAACTCAATTTTGTTTCTTTTTATGGCTGAGTACTATTCCATTGTATATATGCACCAGATCTTCTTTATCCATTCATCTGTCAATGGACACTTAGGTTGCTTCCATGTCCTGGCTATGGTAAATAGAGCTGAAATGAACATTGTGGTACATGCCTTTTTTTGAATTATGGTCTTCTCAGGGTATATGCCCAGTAGTGAGATTGCTGGGTCATATGGTAGTTCTATTTTTAGTTTTTAAGGGAAACTCCATACTGTTCTCCATAGTGGGCTATATCAATTTACATTCCCACCAACAGGGCAAGAGGGTTCCCTTTTCTCCACACCCCCTCCAGCATTTACTTTTTGTAGATTTTTTGATGATGGCCATGCTGACTGGTGTGAGGTGATATCTCATTGTCATTTTGATTTGCATTTCTCTAATGATTAGTGATGTTGAGCATCCTTTCATGTGTTTGTTGGATAAACCATATTAACAAATTGAAGGAGAAAAACCATATGATCACCTCAATAGATGCAGGAAAAGCTTTTGAAAAAATTCAACACACATTTATGATAAAAACCCTCCAGAAAGTAGCCATAGAGGGAACTTGCCTCAACATAATAAAGGCCATATATGACAAACCCACAGCCAACATCGTTCTCACTGGTGAAAAACTGAAACCATTTCCTCTAAGATCAGGAACAAGACAAGGTTGTCCACTCTCACCAGTATTATTCAACATACTTTTGGAAGTTTTATCCACAACAATCAGAGAAGAAAAAGAAATAAAAGGAATCCAAATTGGAAAAGAAGTAAAGCTGTCACTGTTTGCAGATGACATGATACTATACATAAAGAATCCTAAAGATGCTACCAGAAAACTACTAGAGCTAATCAATGAATTTGGTAATGTAGCAGGATACAAAATTAATGCACAGAAATCTCTTGCATTCCTATACACTAATAGTGAAAAATCTGAAAGAGAATTTAAGGAAACACTCCCATTTACCATTGCAACAAAAAGAATAAAATACCTAGGAATAAACCTACCTAAGGAGACAAAAGACCTGTATGCAGAAAAATATAAGACACTGATGAAAGGAACTAAAGATGCTACAAACAGATGCAGAGATATACCATGTTCTTGGATTGGAAGAATCAACATTGTGAAAATGACTATGCTATCCAAAGCAGTCTACAGATTCAGTGTAATCCCTATCAAACTACCAAAGGCATTTTTCACAGAACTAGAACAAAAAATTTCACGATTTGTATGGAAACAAGAAAGACCCCAAATAGCCAAAGCAATCTTGAGAAAGAATAATGGAGCTGGAGGAATCAGGCTCCCTGACTTCAGACTATGCTACAAATCAAGACAGTATGGTACTGGCAGAAAAGCAGAAATATAGATCAATGGAGCAAGATGCAAGATAGAAAGCCCAGAGATAAACCCACACACATATGGTCACCTTGTTTTTGATAAAGGAGGCAAGAATATAAAATGGAGAAAAGACAGCCTCTTCAATAAGTGATGCTGAGAAAACTGGGCAGCTACATGTAAAAGAATGAAATTAGAACACTCCCTAACACAATACTCAAAAATAAACTCAAAATGGATTAAAGACCTAAATGTAAGGCCAGACGCTATAAAACTCTTAGAGGAAAACATAGGCAGAACAGTCTATGACATAAATCACAGCAAAATGCTTTTTGACACATGTGCTAGAGAAATGGAAATAAAAATCAACAAATGGGACCTAATGAAACTTAAAAGCTTTTGCACAGCAAAGGAAACCATAAACAAGACGAATAGACACCTTTGACAATGGGAGAAAATATTTGCAAATGAAGCAACTGACAAAGGATTAATCTCCAAAATTTACAAGCAGCTCATGCAGCTCAATATCAGGAAAACAAACAACCCAATCCAAAAATGGGCAGAAGACCTAAATAGACATTTCTCCAAAGAAGATATACAGATTGTAGACTTTTTATAATGGCCATTCTGACTGGTGTGAGGTGGTACCTTATTGTAGTTTTGATTTGCATTTCTCTAATAATTAGCAATGTTAAATATCTTTTCATGTGTCTATTGGCCATCTGTAAGGATGTGTTTGTTTCAAAGAGCAAAGCTTTTACTGTAAGTGTATTAGTTACAGTATATAGCACTTAATAGATAGTAGATGCACTTACCTATCTTTGTTATTTATTCATCCATTTATTCTTCTTTAAACATTGAGGCTTAAGAGCCTCATGTATCACTCTCCTAGGTGTACATTCTAATGGTAGGAAAAACATGTTAATCTTTGATTATATAGAATAATATCATTGTTAAGAAAAACATGTAAGAGATGGAAATAAAAAAATATTTTTAATGGTGACTAATGATAATTCTGAGGTTGTTAATATAAATTTTCTTTCTAAATCATTCATCTGAGAATCATAACGTAGCCTTAATCTCATGATTTAGATAATTGGAAAGTGACTCTTTTTAAAATTAAGTCTATTGAAATTGTATAATTAAATATCCAAAGTATAAAGTTTCATAAAGAAAGTAAATAACAGCAAGGCATTGCATAAAAGCTTTTGGAGGAATAAAGATATTAAGTTAATTTTTTGTCATTTAATATTGGGAGGATTTCAAAGTCTTGGTTATTGCATGCACCCTTTTAAAACTTATTTCTATTTAAGAATAAGCTGCATGTATATTTAGATGCATTAAAGCATAAGATATTATTTTAATAAAAGTATAAATTCTAAAGTCATGCCCTTTTCTGAGATATTAACTTCAATTCTGTAATGGGATTTTAGCCTGTCAGATTTAAAAACAACTGGAGTAAGAAAGATAAGTGAACAATACACATGAACAGAAGTTTAACAGAAATAAAAAAGTGAGAAATTTTGGTCAATGGAAGAGAAAATATAGAAGTCTTGGCAGAGAAATAAGTAGACCATACTTAGTTCTTAATGGCATGCTTATGGGACATAGCAATGTGTGTAGACCCACAAAGCCAATTTATGGCACACTCTACAATTGCAGTGTTGTTGTGCAAAGGGGAATGTGCCGTTGTAATGTGTAAACACAAAAATAGAATATATGTCTTTTTAATGAAATATTTTGCAAGGGTGTGACCACTTTTAATAAACTTATAATTTCCACTCAGTCCAAATACCTACCAGGTATAATTCCAGATTTTATCAGTATAAAGGTTGTGTATGTGTGTCTGTGTGTGTGTGTGAATGAGAATTCAAGCAGAGAGGGCGGGGTGGGGGTTGGGAGAGGGAGAAAGGAAGGGAGAGGTGTAAAGAAGAGGGAAAGAGAGAGAAAAAAATATGCCTGGACCTCCTAGTGAGTAGGATTATATTTAATATAGAACTAATCTGGGCATAATTAGATTCAACAAATCTTATGTTTCCACATGTTGCTAATATCTACTTCCATTCCTGAGGAAGTGGTAAAAACTGCATAACATTGTTCTGACTTGGTCTGAATTCCTCTTGTTTCATTGTGCAGCTTTAGCTTATCCTCTTATTTCCTTCCACACTATTTATGCTCCATTCTGTTCTGTCCCGGTTTGGTCACCATCCTCTTGTAGGATACAGATCATGAGTCTTTACTTCCAAATTTGTTACGTGTTCATTTTAAGACACACTGTTATTGCCAAAGAAGATTTGCTTCTCCCTAATACACACTGCAAAACTCCAATGGCATGAATGTTTACAGAGGGCTTAGATGGCTTTTGTGTTGCATATTCAGTTAGGAATGCTCTCTAACCTGAGAAATCTTTGCTTATTTTCTCTATGCTTGATTCTTTGTCAACTTTCAACAGGGGAGTTTGAAATAATTCTTGGACAAAGAGTTGGACAGAGGGGGAAGCAGTTGCCTGATTACAATCTATAGAAGTTCCTAACCAAACTGATTCTGTTAGATTCCACACCACATCCTTTATATCTTTCATGACAGATGGCCACTGTCCTCAGGCCCAAGAATGAATCATTATTTGTCTAAATGGGTCACACTGGTCTCATTCCCATTCACACTGCTCTTAATTCCCTAAAGTGATTACTTTAGGCCTGGCAGGCTACGTGGCTCTGGCCAATGTTACATGGGGGAACTCTGCTGCATGTCATTTGGGACAGATTTTCTACTCTGATAAAAACTCTTTTTCTGAACTGAGAGGTTATCATGAGAATGGAATCCACAGCATCTTGCAACCAAGAGAAAGCTCACCTGATGATGGTGGAGCAGAAACCTAGAAAAAACCCAGGTCTATGTACAGCTATGTGTCACTATGCTGAGCAGTTTAACTAACCAATCCCAACATCTGTCCCAAATTCCACTGAAAGCAGAGATTGGTAAAAACATACACTATTATTTCATTAAGATGCATAGCCTCAGTTTTTATAAATGATGAAAGGGAGAGTGGAGATAGAAAGGAAAAAAGCTTTTCTTTTTTTTTTTTGATATGTTATCAAACTGATCACTGTTTGTATCAAATGTGGCTAATTGCTCCACCTGGAGCTACTTTCTTAAAGAATCCAAATGAAGAACATAGGGCAGCTCTAGAATTGGTTATTGTGATATAGATTTGGAAGAAAAGAAGAAAACTTTATCTAGGGGCTCGTTCCTCCAATTGTGTAATTTGGTGTTCAAGAAGAGAAAGACAAAAAGATCTAGAGTGGTGCATAGCAACACATAACGGTACATATATGTACCTTCTATTTTACTGTTTCTTGAGCACTTCATTCCTTTGTGTAGAGAAGTCTCTTCTGGCGTATTTTTTCTAAATGAAGAACATTCCTTGCAGTGCTGGTCTGCTAAAAAGAAATTCTCTCTCTCTCTTCAAAAAAAAAAAAAAAAAAAGCTTCAATCTATTTTCATTTTTGAGAGATCTTTGAACTGGGTATAAAATTGTGGGTTGACATTTTACTTCTTCCAATACAGCCATAACTTTTTATTGTGTTTCACTTTATTGTGTCTTGAAGGTACTGCATTTTTTACAAATGGAAGGTTTGTGACAAACTTGCATCAAGCAAATCTATCAGTGTCTTTTTTCCAACAGCATTTGCTCATTTCATGTCTCTGTTTCACATTTTAGTGAGTCTCACAGTATTTCAGACATTTTCATTATTATATTTGTTATGGTGATCTGTGATCAGTGATCTTCAGTGTTACTATTGTCATTGTTTTGAGGCACTGTATTAGAAGGCGAACTTAAGTGATAAATGTTGTGTCTGTTCTGACTGCTCCAGCAACTGATCATTCCCCCTCTCTCTTCATCCTCTCAGGCCTACCTCTTCCCTAAGATACAACAATATTGAAATTAGGCCAATTAGTAACTCTAAAATGGTGTCTAAGTGTTCTAGAGAAAGAAAGAGTCCCACGCCTTTCACTTTAAATTAAAAGCTAGAAATGATTAAGCTTAGTGAGGAAGCTATGTTGAAAGCTTAGATAGGCTCAAAGGCCTCCTGTGCCAAACAGTTAGCCAAGTTGTGAGTGCAAAGGAAAGGTTCTTGAAGGAAATTAAAAGTGCTCCTCCAGTGAACACACAAACGATAAGAAAGCAAAACAGGCTTATTGATGATATGGAGAAAGTTTTAGTGGTTTGGATAGAAAAATCAAACTAGCCACAATATTCCCTTAAGCCAAAACCTAATCCAGCACAAGGCCCTAACTGTCTTCAATTCTATGAAGGTTGAGAGAGATGGGGAAGCTGCAGAAGAAAAGTTTGAGGCTTTCGGAGGTTGGTTTATTAGGTTTAAGGAAATACGTCATTTCCATAATGTAAAAGTGCAGGGTAAAGCATCTAGTGCTAATGTAGAAGCTGCAACAAGTCATCCAGAAGATCTAGCTAAGATAATTCATGAAGGTGGCTACACTAAACAACAGATTTTCAATGTAAACAAAACAGCCTTCAATTGGAAGAAGATGCCATCTAGAATTTTCATAGCTAGAGAAGAGAAGTCAATGCCTGGTTTCAAAGTTTCAAAGGACAGGCTGTATTGTGTTTGAATCTGGTCCTATTGATTATTTATCACTTGACAATAACTAGTTTTTCTTATTTTTCTGCATATTTTAAAATTTTCACTGAATTCCAGATATGGGCTTTAGATCTATAGAGACTGAGATTAATAATATTTAATATGAATATGGGTTTTTCTTCATTCAGACCATTAGAATGGAGGGCTATTCAGTCAGTCTAATCAGAAACTTAGCTGGGTTTTGGTTTTGTTGCTTGTACAGTTAATGTCAGTATATTACAAGCTTCAGTTCCTCTGGTTGTCAACTAGCATTGCATTATGGGAGGGCAGATTGGGGTGCAACACAGTTTTTTTTGAGCACTTATGTTCCACATTCAGCTTTCACCATCTCTGCATGTCCATACCACAGAAAGAGTCTCTCTCCAAATTCTTGTCTTTCCCTCAGTCGATGGCTGACATTGCTTGTTAATAAGTACCAACTTTGTTTTAGGGGTAGCAGGTTCTATGTTATCCTTGTCTCACTTCAGCCTTTGGGAGGCCATATACATCTGGACCTTGGTGTGGGATTATCTTAGCATTGATAATCCATTTCCTCATGGGAGCCAAATCCTACCTTGTATCTGTGGTTGGTACTAGGTGGGAGTTTCCTACCACTGCTCCAGTAGAAGGAAAACTCTGCTTGGTGTTCATATAAGATATAAGACCTAACAACACTTGCCCTTCCCTCAGAGGCTAGTACATCATCATAGAGAAGAACCTTGTAAAGAGAGCAGAGCTTTGCCTCCATTTCTCGTGCTACTGCTTATTACTCTATCCACATCTTATAGATGAGAGTGTTTGCTACTCCTCCCCAAGCAGCTTAAGGTTTTGTTCCATACAACAGAAAGGTCCACAGAGGTGTGCAGGATGTTGGCCTGTCCCCCAGCATCCAAAAATCACCTCCTGCTTGCTATCATCATGGATAAGCTCTCTCTCCCCTAACCTGCTCCCAAATTGCCACAATGATGGTGTTCCAGTTATCGCTGCAAATAAACCATCCCAGTGCTCATTGGTTTAAACCATTAATTTGTTAGAATCGTTCATAGTCCTCTTTGTTGACAAGCTCACCTTGGCTATCCTTGAGGACTTTTATGCAGTTGCAGTCAAAAGGAGACTGGGGCTGGAGTCAAATGAAGGCTCAAATTCCAATATAGCTCATTCCCATGACAGATAGTGGATTATGGCTCTAGACTAAAGCTCAAGTGGACTTTTTAATGGAATAGCTATTCTTTGTACCTTGTGCTTCTTATAGTGTGGTGGGTTTTCATTAAGGATAAGTTCTAGGAGTCAGCATTTTAACATGCCCAAGTGTAGTGCAAGCCTTTTAACTTAGCCCCAGAATGTCACATTCACCATATTTTATGAGTTAAATAAGTCACTAGAGACAGCCCAGATTTAGGGAGAGAGGGGATTTCACCCTTTAATGTGAGGAGCAGTAGACATGGATAACAAGGGAAGGAATTGATGATGAGTATCTTCAGGACCATCCTCAACAGACTGCCCTGTGGGACCCATAATTCATGTCTCTTGGGACATCCAGTTATTCACCAAATCAGAGCTTGAAGCTCACCTCATTACAGTACTAGTTTTAAACCCAGGATTTTAGCATCTAAATTGGGTTTAACTCCAGGTTATCAGGTATGAGTCCTCTTCCTCGCAGTCTGAAAATCTGTGAACTATAATGTCTCTGCCTCTTCTATGCCTTCTTCTCAAACCCAGTGTAAAATGGTGATACAGGGATAAGAAAATTGTAATAGATATTCCCATTTCAAAAGTGAAGAAGAGGATGGGGGCACATAGACATCATCAGTCCACCTCTGCACATATCACCAGTTACCTGGTTAGCTTAAAATCTACCCTCTAGGAATGATTCTCCATGGCTCTTAAGTCCATTTTCCAGACTCTTGGTTCTGAGATCCAAGTCATCCATAACAAATGACCAATGTGTGCAGCTAAGTAGCTCTCATCTTGCTTTCTGCCCATAGAAAGTTGGGGGCCCTGAAGGCTTTCATTTTGAACTGCCTCTGCCTTTTTTACTCCAAAGTGATGACATTTTTATTCATCCAATATCCCTAAAATGTTAGACATTTCTTATAAATCTTATTAGGGTTCAATTTACTTGACTGAAGGCATAGTCAAAAATTTCTTTGAGACAAGCCCCATTCTGGTTAGAGCTGAGAATCATGACACAGTGCTATAAAGATTTTAGAAATCTTTTTGTCTAGAGAGAGAGTCTAAAAGATATATCATTATCATACTTCCCAGTTTAAAATGCCTAGGAAGTATACCCTTAAAATTCTTAGAAGTCTTCTTTCTTAGCTGAGATGGTACACAAAGCACTGCCTTAAATATTTCTGAAGTCTTAACAAAAGGCCTTATAACCACAACTTCAGTCTGAACATTGCTACCCCGAAGACTCATTTTACTGGAAAAACCTTGTATTTGATCTTTGCCCAGAGTCCGTTCCTTATTTTGAAAGCGTTTTTGTTATGGTGAAAGTCCAAGAATGAGAAATGATTTAATTTTTGACCTAGAATATCCAGACTCTGTTATATTTGCTCAAAATTATTTTTGAAAATGAACAATTCACTTTTCATCCCTTCTCTATCTGTACCTGATCATACATGGGTTTCAAAACACATTTGCACTTTTATGGTTCTGGAAATCTTAATCAAAATCCATTATAGTATTTTCTGTTTTCTGCTTAATCCCAAGTGTTGTCAAACATTTTGATACAACAAATATAAAATGGGTCACTTTTCTTTATCCTCTAACAAAATTCCCTCCATGCCTTTCAAATCTACCATAATAATCCTCTTGAGATCCCTTCAGCTTGTGTCTGCCTCTCAGTTTCAAAGAATGGCCACATGTTTTAAGTTTTTGTGAAGGCAGCAACCAACCTCTGGCACTACTTTTTGTTCTAGTTATTTATTACTGTGGGAAAAAAAGTACTCCAAAACTCAGGGGTTAAAACAACCATTTATTGTGATTTCCCATGGTTTTGTAGGTCGACTGATCTCAATTGGTTGATTGTTTTTTTGCATTTCTTATGAAGTTACAGTAAGTTGGCAGCTACTGCTGGAGTGATCTGAAGACTCCACTGGGCCAGACATCTAAGGTAGCTCATTCATATTGTCAGTGATGCTATCTGTTGCCTAGAAACTCATCTTTGTTGTCTACCAGGGCAGCTATATGGTCTCTCCATGTGGTTTCAACTGACTTCTCACTGCCTGGGGGCTGGTTTCCAAATAGAAACATCCCCAAAGCAGGCATTCAAGAGACCTAAGTAGAAGCTGCAAGACTGTTTTTGGACTAAGCTTGTAAGACCCAGAATATTACTTCTACTGCATTCTGTTGGATAAACAGTGCACTAAGGCTAAACCAGGAGCAAATAACAAACAGTATATGCATATAGGGAGAGAAGGATATTATGGCAGTCATTTTGGAAACTATCTACCATGGAAGCTGTGTGCAAATTCAGTGAAGGAATGATGCTCAGAATGGGCTAACTTGAGAAGTAGATCTTCCATAAAACTTCTCTGTATCTGTGCACCATACATAGTCCATACAAAAAACATATCATCTCGGTCCTCTACTAACTTCCTTGTCATTAATTTCTATCTTGCCTTTAATAATCATGTTAGCGATTGAATGCTATGTCAATCTGTCAATTGCTAAATCATTTTGTTTTTATTGTTTTATAAAATCTACCACTTGTATGTGAGCCTCATTTTATGACTACACACACACACACACACACACACACACCCACCCACCAGGAAGGCAGAGATTAACACTATGACAGATGACTCCCCTAATAAGTGCCCATGTACCAAGTAAAATATAACATTTAACTTCTATTTAGTTTGGTTAGATAAATTTTCAGAGATTAATCTGCTATGGAATTTTGATTCCCAAATACTGTTTTAACTAACCCAAATTTTACTTTTCTTTATACTGTGCTGATTTCTAATTAACCTCCATTACTCAGTTATCTAAATAATGACTACAATTACATATCACTAGACTATTTTACCAGATTGAGACTGTAATGGTTGCTGGTGATTTTTTTTCATTTTTACCACAAAATTGTTGGCTCTTTGCCTTCTGTATCATCAGGTTGCTAGCTTTTGAACTACATGTACATTCATAAAAATTTTAGGAGTAAATTGCACAGGTAATTTAAGATAATTAAAAATACAGTACGTAAATGTTCTGCTTTCAAGAAAATTACTTAACCTCTATGTGCCATCTTTAAAAATAGAACAAAATAATTACCCTGTATTATTTCACTGACATGTTTTAAGGGGCTGCTTAGAGGATCTTTTAGCTTGCCGAAGTCCTTCAGTATGTTGTAGTTCAAATTCAAAGTAAAAGAACCGAAACAAATGCATTAATAACCTCTACTTTCAAAAACAAAAAGACTGTTACTTTCAAAATACACACCCACAAACATACACATTCTTATTAAAGTTGGATAAACCCAAATGTTTATCACCCAATATTCATTTAAGAAATCAATAAATGAGCACTATATTAAAATCTGTGAGATTCATTTTTAAATGAGTAGTTATAAACACAGGAGCTAATTTTAGGGATAAACAATATATAGAAAATACACATTTAAATAGTCAAGGAAAAGAATCACAGATATCAGCTAATATGTCTTGTAAGAAATTGTTGGGTGAGGTAACAGTAGAAGGAGTACTTGGAGGACTTTTAAAATTTTGTTGGTATTACGAAGGAAATACATACTCAATGCAAAATATTTGAAAAATAAAAAATAAGGTAAATAAGAAAATGACCACACTTCTTGGACCCTCCACTTATTAGCTTTGGGAACTTGGCCTGTTTCCTAATTTGTAATGTCAGAAAATAATGGTACCTACATTATAGAGTTGTTTTCAGGATTAAATGCATTAATATGTATAAAGAATCTATTAAGATTAGTTAACACATAGAAAATATTCAATATGCTGGTCATTTATCTTATTATTATATAAATTTCTTTTTAAAATTTGTTGAAAGCCTACCAAGTGTCAGGCATTGGTCTGGCCATTAGGCAAAAACAGGAAAGATTAACAGACTTAAATCTTTGCCTAATGGAGCTCATATTCTAATGGAAAGAGACAGAAAATGTACACCAAAAATAAGGGGTATATTGCCTGTTAAAAAGTAATAAATGTTATGGATACAAGTGAGGCAGAACTGAAGAGCAGGTGATCATACTTTTAATCAGTGTGGACTGGATAGACCTAACTGAGAAAGTTAATTCAAACAAAGACCTGAAGGAGCTGATGAAGTAAGCCATGCAAAACACACAGTGCAAAGGTCCTGAGGTGTTCAAGGAACAGCATGGAGGCCTCTGTCAAGAGCAGACTGAATGAGGGAAAGGGCAGAAGAGATGTGGTCTGAGAGCAAGAGGAGGAGCCCATCACGCAGGGACATGTAGGTCTATGGTTTCTAATCTGTGTAAAATGAGGAGCTATTAGAGAATTTTGAGTAGACATGATCTGATGCATGTTTTTAAAGAATCTTCTTTGCAGCTTTGAAACTAGACCATACGGAGACAAAGGTGGAACTAGGGAAGCCAGTTGGGAGGCTATTGCAATCACCCAGGGGAGAGATGATGATGACTTGGGCTAGGATGGTAGCAAGAAGAAATGACAGTGCTGTGGAAAAGGCTGGTGATTCAGGAGAGAGAAAACAAATTTCTTAAATAAAATCATTGAATAGGAAAGAGAAGTAGACAGACTGGCTTTAGATTAGAACTACTGTTCATACAGTAACAGGAAGGATGGCAGGAAGGTGTGGGATTAGGGATTTGTGAGATTCTCTTATACCATTGTTTCTAACTGCAGAGAAGAAAAACGTTGATATTTGATGTGTCAGTGTCCAGGCTCTACTCTCTATATCACAGGAGAAAATGAGGGCAGAGATCAGGGTGACGCATTTATAAGCCAAGAAATGCCAAAAGATAGCTGGCAAACCACCAGTAGGTAGGAGAAAGTCATGGAAGAGATTCTCCCTCAGAGCCTTCAGAAGGAACTGAATCGGCGGACATGTGATCTTGTAGTTCTAGCCTCCAGAACCAAGAGACAATAAATTTCTGTTGTTTAAGGCACCCGATGTGTCATACTTTGTTAGGCAGCCATAACAAATTAATACACTACCATAGCCAAGTGATTAAGGTCAACATCAACAGTAATAAGTCATGTTGATGGTATGTACCCTTGATAGGATGTGATGAAAATGGCACTTTATCTCTGTGATCTTCCTCCAAAACACCACAACCACAGCCAAATCATGGGGAAAACATCAGAGGAATCTTAACTGTGGGATATTCTGTAAAATACTTGACCAGTATGTATCACAACTGTGAAAGTCATTAAAAACAAGGAAAAATGTGAGAAATTATCACAGCCAAGAGGCATCTGAGGAGATGTGATAATTAAATACAGTGTGGTAAAGTGGATTGGATCCTGGAAAAACAACAAAAGTACATTAGGTAAAAACTGGGGATATCTAAAAGTATAAATTTTAGTTAATAAAATCTATCAATATCAATTAATTAATTATAATTAATGTACCATACTAATAAGCATGAGATATTGGGGAGATTAGGTGTAGGTTGTATGGGAATTCTAATATCTCTCATTTTTATAATGTTAATTTTTTGCAATTTTAATACTTTCTGCAATTTTTCTATAAAGCTAAGACTATTCTAAAAATAATATGTATTCTTAAAAACTATGGAAAATGGTGCACCTGCAATGGAAAACAGTATGGAGGTTTCTCAAAATATTAAAAATAATTACCATATGATCTAGCAATCCCACTTTTTGGTATATATCTAAAAGAATTGAAAATAGGATCTCAAAGAGATGTTTGCACATCCATGTTCACTACAGCATTATTCACAATAGTCAAGAGGTGAAAGCAACCTAAATGTTCTTTGATAGATGAATGGATAAACAAAATGTGGTATATACATATAATGGAATATTATTCAGCCTTGAAAAAGAAGGAGATTTTGCCATATACCACAACACGAATGAACCTTGATGACATTATGCACAAAAAGACAAATAATGCATGATTCCACTTAAATTAGGTATCTATATAGACTAGTCAAATTCATAGAAACAGAATGTAGAATGGTGGTTTCCAAGGACTGGAGGGAGGGGAAAATGAGTTGTTGCTTAATGGGTGTAGGGTTTTAGTTTTGCAAGATTAAAAACTTCTAGAGATCTGTTGCACAATAACGAGCCTTTATTGTACACTTAAAAATAAGATGTATCTCGTGTTAAATATTCTTACTGCAATTTTTGAAAATCTTGCTTTCAAATTTCACTGAACTAATTCTGATCTTCTCTCCCACCACTTATCTCAGCTGATTTAATTGGTCCAAGCCCTAATAATTAATATCATAGAATTTCAGTGTTGAAAGAGACCTAAAAGGTCATTTAGTTCAAACACTCATTTTTCATAGTAAGAAACTCTGTCCAGAGTGTTTAAGATCATAAAGCGACTGATTAACAGAGTCTGAGCAAAAAACATCAAGTCACCTGACTCCTAGTCACTACACTATAATGCCATTTACAAAAGTGTTTCTTCATACCAATTTTTAATATTAATTTTCTATGCAGTGTCATTCAATAGTTGGAATTTGTCTACTTTCTTTCTTGTTTTATGGAAGTTTTTTTAAGGAGAACCTCCCTCCAGGAATAACATCTATTTAAATGTTTTTATGCAACCAGTGCTTCTTTTTGGTTTTAAACTACTATTTTCCCACCAAGATCACGCTATTTTCAATGAACTTACTCTCACAAACTATAGTTAGGATGCAGCACATTAATTCTAAAAGAGGTCACTTTTAAATGGAGAAATATTCAAAATGTTTTTGATAAAAATGACAAGACACTACACAATCCCACCACTCTAATTTAACTGTTTTCATTTTCAGTTATTCCAATATTTATACAGAGCCTTACACATTTCATAATTCTCTACATATGCCTCCATATTTATCAGGCCTGATAACGATTATTTTTAATCACTACACTGTAGTCGGTCAAACTGATACATCATCATATTCTTAACCATGCACTTATTACAGACTATTTTTATTGTTTCCAATTTTCATTGATAATGGTAAATTGCACATAGCTTTTGTCTTCTGCTGAATAATTTAGTAAAGACAAATTCTCAGGATTGTTAGTTAATTCAAATCCTTTATTGTTTTTTTTATCCCTAAAGTTAACTTTTAAGGATATGCAATTTAAAATTTTTAATGCAATTTAAAAATAATTTTAAATTATCATTGCATAATTAAAAATCATTCATCAACCCCCCCAAAATAATTTAGAACCGTAAGTATGCAGACAATGTTAGTAAATGATAAGATGTGTCTATTAAGTCAGCAGAGCCAACATTTACCAACTAAGACTATATAAATTCAGGGATATACATTGATAAAAGTTCAGGAAATGTTCGAAGGTAATATGAAGATATTTTTCAAATGTATAAGGTTTACTATGTGCTTGTTTTTACAATAAAAAACTAAATTTAAAAAAAACTGGAAATTTTTTGGCTGAGCCCTATGCTAGTTTAGCCAAGACCTAGACCCTCTCTGATTCTGCCATACTTAACTGTGTCTAACCCAAATGCTTTCCACAGTTATGGTTAAAACATACAGGTTTTTTTTGATCAGCTTAGTTTATAGTGACATGGATAACAAGGTAGTGTGTTCACAAACAAGATGAAGGCCATGTTTGTTTTCCTTCCTTCACTAGAGACTTGAGAAAAGGCAAATGAAAAAAAGCTGTTTGATAATGACAATTTTTTTTTAATTTGAAAAAATGTTTAGTCTTCACATCCGATAGGTACACAATATAAAAGAGGATAAAGAGGTGAGATTATAAAGAGGAAGAATATATTCAATATACAAGTCTGTCTTCATGAAAACCAAAGAATAATTTTATAAGTCAATTGCATGCAATTGTGATAAAGAAAGAAAATACAGAAAGATGTTATATATTGTCTTTCACTGTAATTTTAAAACAGCCAAGTAGATTAAATAAAAAATGTTTGAATTTTTTATATTCTAAAATTATCCGTTAGAATAAAGGGCAATATACAAAATATTCTAACATTATAATATAGAGAAATATTTTTTAAATATTATTAGAAAGCAAAAAGAATTCCACGAGAATAAGAGCTTCCACAAAAAGAAAACAAATTAACAAAAACCTGCTTATAATACTTCTGAATAGAAATAAAATATATAATATTTTAAAAACTTGTTTTACTTGCTTTCAAGTGTGAAATAATCTTTAAAGAATCCCAATTGACTTTAGAATGAATATTATATTTTCCAGTCTCTTTGAGCAATGCTAATGACTTTGTGGATCTAAATAAAAGGAAAATAAGTGAAATTTAATAAAAACTGAGGTAAAACTCTATAATTTCAATATCAAAAATCATGCTAACCTTCTGGAAAAAGTTCATAGTATAAACTATATTATTTATTGTAATGATCAGTTATATTATTTAGCTAAAAGATGTTCTAGTCATGTTACAGTGGAAAATAAGATTTTTTAATTGCTATAATATTTTTAAGTGTATTCTTTGAGTTTGCTCATTTAGAAGAAGTCAATTTGACCTTATGCTTTATAGCAAGTTTCATATTTTCATTTTTTAAGACTACAAAATGAAAATTAGGAGTCTAAATTTCATCTTTTATAAATAAATATGTCATTACTGATCCCTGTCTGCTGAGTGTGCTTTGGGGTTGTTGTTCTCACAGTACTGTTCTTTCATCTCATCCCTTCTTGCAAACAAAGGCAACTTGTCAGGGTTTGGGATATGAGCTGTGACCACAGGTTAGAGCAAAGTTAATTACTCTGTAGAAGCATCAAACCCAAGACTTTGACCTCAAGAATGTCATGCTTGAAGCAACTGGACTAGCTTGGTCATAGAAAAAGCAAAATAAAGTTGCAAATGAGCTAGCATTTGAACCAGTGGTGGTAGGGTGAAGCTGGGAACTCATTTTTCCTCCACATTTTGATTTTACCTTTGAGTATATTAATCCATTCCAGAAAGTTCCTTGTACTTTTACTCTCTTCCCCTTCTCATTGTTTATTCTCATTCTCCCCTGCTCACAAATGCCCAAACCCTCACAGAGTCCTAAGAGAGTTGAGAGGATGAAATAACAGTCTTTCATCTTCCTTTAATTCCCAATCATCTACATGCTCTATCAACCAGTAAGTTTTTCTATCAATTGGGATAGCTTTCCTAATTTACATAATTTGTAGTTTAAAAGGAAAAAATGCTCATTTTCAGGTTTGGACCACTGATAATGTGTAAAAACCCTAATCTGTTCTTCACTCCGCTTGCGAGAGAGATTAATCAAGATGCTGTGCCTACAATTGTGATTTTCCCCTACAATCGTCTTTTGGTTTTATCATTCTTTGCCTTGACACAGCTTCCCTTGTAGCCATATGCTCTCCATGGCTGATCCCCCATTTAAAGAACACTCTTAATGACTGACTTCCCTGACTTGATTCTACATCCTCTCCAATACATTCCACTCATGATCATTATAATGTTCTCCCTCAGATCCCTACGTAATTACTGACTCCTCGTCACCAAACATATCACACTCAAGCTCTTCTCACTAACCTCAAGGGCACACAGATATTTCTTATCTCCGTCGATGTTAATTTCTCATTAACATCCAATGTGCCCCCATTTTCAGCCCAGGGTCAATACCTCCTAAATCATGGAGAAAAGTAACCTCTTTCCCTGTTTTTGAGTCACTGAACCCCCAACAGCTCCCCTCTTGCCCCTCATGCTCTTCATGAAGTTGATTTCTTTTCTGTGTTCCAGTCCATAACCGTAACACACACACCAGAACCAACCCCAAACATAGCTGAGGAACCCTGACTGCTTCTGATCATATTTTCATGTGGCCTCTTCCAAGTGCTCAAGGACTAAGTCTATGCTATTTTTCTTTATGTCTTCAAAGTTAAAGGTCATGAATTAGAGCGCTCTACACAAAACATTGATGAGCCACAAAATACTGGGTGAAAAAAGGTAGAAGAATGTGTAGTTTGACATCACTTTTATAGAAGATTTTTTAGCACAGAAAACAATGTTATAAATATAAATACAAACATAATAAATCTGTCATAGATATATTAAGGTATGATTAAAACATATAAAGAAATGTATGGGAATGGCAAATCTGTAATTCAGGGGTAGAAGCAAGTTCTGTTCAGGAGTAGAAGAGGGGTCTTTAATCCTATAGAAAATGCTTTATTTCAGGCTTCCCTGGTGGTGCAGTGGTTGAGAGTCCGCCTGCCGATGCAGGGGACACGGGTTCATGCCCTGGTCTGGGAAGATCCCACATGCCGCGGAGCAGCTGGGCCGGTCAGCCATGACCGCTGAGCCTGCGCGTCCGTAGCCTGTGCTCTGCAACGGGAGAGGCCACAACAGTGAGAGGCCCGTGTACCGCAAAAAAAAAAAGAAAATGCTTTATTTCTTAAGCTGAGTGAGGAGTACATGAATATGTGTTACATTATTTCTCTTTTTTGTGTATTCTATGCTTTTTTATAGTAAATTCAAAGAGTAGGCAATATCCTTAACATTTCACACCAAATTCAAAATACATGCGCTATTTTCTCTACTGACCTGTAATATTAAACACATAATTACAGAAGGGACTTACAAAGTTATCTATTCCAAATTTCCCTCAAATTAAGAATCCACTACCTAATATTCCAATCACGAATTTATTGTTATTCTTTAACTTAAAAGAAAAAATTTTAAGTATCTCTTTGTGGTAAGCACCAAGATGTCAGTGGAAAACACAGAGAGGAATAAAAATCTGCCTATTTACTCTGGGAATTTAAACTGTAGAGGGAGAGACAGATCTTCAAAAACTTAAGTGTTGTAGACACTATAATAAAAGGATCCAGGCAGAAGGCAAAGCCTGATGATGTGAAACTGAAAGTAGCCTAGCATATATATGGGCTGGGTGCTCAGGTCCAGAGAGGAATACGGCAACCTCTTAGATATTAGGATTTTGTTTTCCACCCTGCACACTCCAACCCTATAAGCACACTCTGTACACGTGATCTTTATAAGTGTGTTAGAGCTATACACATAATGAATTTAATAATATTCCCCCACCACCACAAAGTTCCAATTGGTAAGATCTATGCATAGTCAAAATGCATAGCCTGTGTTTATGAAAGTCAAGCTAAATGAGGTGAAGAAAGGATGTGAAATAAAAGGAGGGATCAGCGGTAATGCTACAATTTTAATTCTAGAGATAATGTTGAAAACATTCCTTTTGCTTTTCGGATTTTTTGTTATCTCGATTGCAAATATTGTTTTGTTCAACTGAGTAGTTATTGATACTTTCACCTTTATTTAAAGAAGTAATTAGAAGCACGTATGTTGGCATCAGAGACACTGTCACAGTATAGCTGTATGTCTTTAAGGAAATTTCTTAACCTATGACCAATTTTCTTTTATGGAAAAGAGGAATGACAGGAATATTACTCCTAAATTGTTATGAGAATTAAAATAGATAATTCACACAATGTTCTTAACACATTACCTGGCACACAGTAAGCAGTCAAAAATGCTCATGTTTATTATTATTATTTCAAACTGCTTATAAGGAAAATCTAAAAGGCCATATGGTATTTCTTATCAGACATTTGAAACTCAATTGTACATTATTTCTTCCTAATCCCCTTAGTTCTTTCACTATACATTTTCTAAGATGAGACACTTTCAACTCTATATAAATATGAGTAATGTTACAAACTAGAGACTTATGAAATCTGCCTGCCACTCCAATCAGGGAATTGTCTACGTGCTTTTCAGCAAGCATTGTCATGCATTTACTTCTATTCTCTTTAGAAAGAAACCATTGATTTTAATGGATAGCACAGAACGGTTGTGAGAAATTACTGCAAAAAATCATGGCATCAAATTACATGCCACTAAGTGCAACATAACATCTAATGGCAATGTAAATCTTCGTTGTATCTCCAAGTGTTATAATAATTGTTTGCTAGGGAATTCAGCATAATTTGTATTTAAAATATTTGTATGCTAACTCTGGTAATACCTTAGTTTATGTCGTTTTGTGAAGTTTATCTTTCTATAATTTGCAACTATGATAAAACTAATTATTAGAAAGTTGAAAGTTTTATCTGGTAGGTATATTCCTTAGGAAGATCTTGGGACTATAAAGAAATGACAATAGGTGGTCATTCACAAATGATTATTCTCTTCATTCTTCTGTATTGTCGGCCTCAAAATACATTCCTTACAAATAAGTTTCTTATTGTGTAGTTTCAAAGTCTACACAAACAGTAACTACTGATGAAGAAATCAAAAACATTTTAATAATTTGCACAAACTCATATCTGAAACCTTGAATTTCCACAGTTCTTGGGAAATAAAAATTAGGGAGATAATTTTTTTGTGAAAAATGAGATACTATGTGGAAAATTTTATATATATATTTATATAAAGAAATTATGTATGTGTCTTTGGGAATCATTAATATTTTAAGAGATTACAAACAACAGAAAATTTATTTTTAAGGTGTTTTATAAGATTACTTAAACTAATAACAGCCACCACTTTCTTATACACACAGTGGGACCTCTTTAGAAATAACTACATAAAAAAACTTCCATAACCATTTATCACAAAATGTGGCAACTTTTAATATATATATATATATATATATATATATATATATATATATATATATATATATATATATATATATATATATATATATATATATATAAATATAATGACTGGTGCTAACTTACTGGCATATTTTGAAAACATGCGGTATCATCTATGGTTTTATTTCTTGTAAGGGATCGGTATACATTAGCCTTTCTGTGGGAATATGAAATATATGACATAATCTGGTATTTTAAAGTGACCAGAAGTGAAATCATGGTCAAGAGACAGTGTGTGGTGAAGAACAGGTACAAGCCATTTATCTTCATTTTCTCTGTCTTTTTTTGGTTAATACCTGTTCAGGGTTTGAAGGTAGTGCTGAGCGTCATCCCCCACTTTAAAAAAAAAGCTTCCTTTTTCTGTTAATAAGTAAACCTTTGATTTTTAGATGACAGAGTTAATAATGCTTTAAAAAAATTGCTCAACAGGAAATCATATGGAGTGCATGTGGAAAGTCAGGAGAGGTGAGTGGTGGTTGTCGAGGAGCCCTTGTGGCTGATGGACAGATCACTGGAGAACAGGAGGCCTTGTACTTATCAGAGCCTGACAGGCTCCAGGAAGGAGAGGTCCTCTGCCAGCACTCACTCCAACACTTGACTGGTGTGCAGTTAGACACAGTACAATGATCACAGCATTGGATGCAGTCAGAATTTAATACCCTGGCAGCTGTGGAAACAGTAAGAGGATCCACCTCGCTATAGTGGGATTGAGTAACGTTCACAGGCTTCGCTGGGGGTTCAGAAAAGCATAGCAGTGCCTGCTCCACTGAGCTTCTTATAATTCTCTAGAAGTTTGAAATTTTTCTGTTTCAAAAGGGACATTAGCTGAAGGTCGTTTCTCCTGACTGAGGTTGCAGTGATTAATTTCATTTCCCTTGTTCAAGTGGCCTGTGTATACCTTACAAAATTGCATCAACAAATTGGGTTAGTGGCCTATTAGGCTAAGAAAAATAAAATTATTGCTCCCCAGCTGCTCTTTGTACTTTCTGCTGAAGCATGAGTGTGTCTCCCTAGGTCCTGATATTTTCACATGATAAGATGAACTTTAATAGAAAAATCATAAGTTAGCAGAAGAATACTGCTAATTCAATTTTCCTTGAATGTGAAATAATTAGAAATCAGGGAAGTAGGAAATACTTCATTTTCTGGATCCATATATGAGAGTTTAGGAATCCAGCAATACCTTTTGTTTTTTTTTTAAGTTGAGATATAATTGATATATAACATTGTATTCATTTTCAGTGTACAACCTAATGACGGAATATGTGTATATATTGCAGAATGATTACCATAAATCAGTTTAGTTAACATCCATTACCACAGTTACACCATTTTTCTCTTGTGATGAGAACTTTTAAGATCTACTCTCTTGACAACTTTCAAATATACAATACAGTACTGTTAACTATAGTCACCATGCTGTACATCACATCCCCAGGACTTATCTATCTTATAACAGGACAGCAACGCCTTTTGACATATAGTTTTGCTTAGTTCAGTGGGACGCTGCATCTCTTTTGATACTTGTTTTTTCTTTGAATGTATGCAACCATTTTTTACAGTGATGTTTCCATATTTTCTGTTCTGTTACAGATCCTTAAATATTTTTTCTTATAGTAATTTATTCTGTTCAAAACTAAGAAATATTTTAAAATTCTAGTCATAGAAATATTCTGTTCTCAGAAGAGCAGAATAAAGAGTCTTTATGCTAGGTCTTTATGCCATTTTTTTAAAACAAAAAAAATGGATTTCTTGGATATGGTGGGAAGCAGATAGACAAGGGTGTGAGCAGGAAGAAGTGTGTGTGAGGGGGTGGAGGTGTGTCCGTGTGTCTGTGTTTTGTTGCTGTTAGTACACCCCGCTCCTTCATCAGGAGGGAAGAAACAAAGAGAGCAGGTAAGAAGTGTGGGCGATGAATTTTTCAGAGGAATAGATGAAGACAAACAGACTTATGTGAAAGCAGGTGGAATACTATTTAAAAGAAACAACAAACAGCTATTTTAAAAAATCAAAACAAAAACCTGAGAGTGCCACTACAAAGAACTTTTGTCTTCCTATCAGTATGAATAGCAATTCACTTTTCTTTAAATTTTTGCCCCAAGATAAAGTATAAAATATGTTGTTTTTTTTTAAAGATTTGTTGATATGTCAAGTGTCCTGGAATTCTACATTGGTGATTTAGTTAATCATGAATCAGACATCACGTTTCTATAGCAGAGAGGAGGAGATGAGGCTGTTTCATAGGCCAGTGATAACGCTTGTGATGAACAAGGGCACTTACTGCTTTTTCCAATGGGAAGGATCTCTCTGGAACAGTTTGGGCTTCTGGCAATGAAAATCAGTGCCCCCCAAAGGACTTTGACAAAGGCAACTGTAGGCAAAAAGAAAAAGATATAAATTACTAGTCGTTTATGTCAACTTAGGTAAAGGAGTTTTATTTTGGTGTGATGGGTTGTTTTGTTGTTTGGAGAGTTTGTTAATTCGACTGTTTGCTCTCAGACTTGTATATTATTTACACATATATTCTCTATGCAGATGTCAGTGATTATTTTTTCTAAAGGGATAAGGGATATGTATATATAGATAGATAGATCGATCGATCGATTGATCGATCTTTATGGGCCACATAAGGTCTCTGACTGGGCTGTTCCTTCTTGTACCTTCCCTCCTCTCCCCCCCCTCTTTTTCATCCTCCCCCTCCTAAAACGCCTGAATTGTTCCTCCCATACAATAAAATATTGCAGCTTTGAGGAGCCACTTATATAAGAACATTGGAAGGATACTAACCATAAGACCATAAGACCACTATTTCTAGAAATGACCTTAAGATCATTCCATTTAACACTGATATGCTTCTGACATTGTTTTGTCTTCCTGATGAGGAAACTTACTGAGAGAAAACAGTGACTATATGTTGTCTTCTGTAATTCTCGATTAAGACACAAAATAGGTTTTAAGTCATCAATTTTATTTATTTATTTATTTTAAATATTTATTTATTTAGGCTGCACTGTGTCTGAGTTGCAGCATGTGGACTCTTAGTTATGGCATACATGCAGGATCTATTTCCCCAACTAGGGATCAAACCCAGGCCCCCTGCATTGGGAGCGCTGAGTCTTACCCACTGGACCACCAGGGAAGTCCCTAAGTCATCAATTTTAAATCAGTGCCAATTCTTTTTCTAAGACGTCTAAAATGTTTGCATCTCACTAAAATGCTGACTCTGTAGATGTAATTTATAAGGTCGAAAGATAGAAGATGGTGTGTCAAAGCAGCATCAAACTCCACGTTTGCATAGCACAAATCATAACTAGCGTTTAAATATCTATTTTCTTTCAAGGAACATCGTATAAACATTGCCTAATTGCCCTAATTGAACATTGCCCTAATCCTAATCAGAAATCTCTTTAACAAGCAACTGGGCATTCATTTTTCATGAGTCTTCAAGAGTTCTGTTTCAGTCTTCTTCCTTTTTTACTTTTCACAGATTTCTTGAAGGATCTCATCAACACCAATCATTTTTATATCTAGTTTCCCAAATCCCTACCTTTATAACTCCAGTCCTGACTTTTAATCTTTCTCTTGATCCATTTATCTAATAGCCTAATAGACATCTTTTTCTGGGGCTACAACATATATATCATAAATGTCACGTGTTGGAAATATAACTAAGTCTCATTTTTCCCAAGCCTCTTTTTCCATCTGTATTACAATATCAGTCCTATTGAGTTCCTCAAGTCTGAATGCTGGGCACCCTATTTAGTTTATCTAACCACCAACCCCCCCGCCCCCCGACCTGCCCCTTATCCCCATGCTAAACCACTTACCGAATTCTGTTGATTCTCTCTCTTTTGTATCTTATATATACATAGGGTTTCCTTTTCCACCACTACTGACAGTGCAGGGCCTCATTATCCTGGCTTATACTGGTTCAGTAATCTCCCTGCCAGCAGCCTTGACCCTCTCTAATCCATACCTGACACTGCAACTAGAGTAATCTTTTAAAATGCAAATTTAATCATCTTATTTCCCTGTTTAAATCCTTCAAATGGCTTCTCATTTCCTCTAGGTTAAAGTCCAAATGCTTTTGTATGGCATACAAGGCACTTCTGTGATCTCACACCCAAACTCACCTCTTGCCCCTGCACCCACCTTCCACCCATTCTAACTCCCAACCATGAAGGCCCAAATGGAACTTCTTGGAGTTTCTGCACAACCCAATTCTAATTTCTCGCATTCTGCTTTCTCTACTTATGAGTCCTTTACGTCTTCATCCACTTCTCAAAGTCCCGCTCACGAGTTTAATGTTTAGGATAAGTGGCATACTCTGTATTAGGGCTCTCAAGAGAAAGAATCATCTATATACATACATATATATCATATATATATATATATATATATATATATATATATATGATATATATATATTAAAATATATGATTTAGAAGGAATTGGCTCATGCAGTTATGGAGCCTGGTAAGTCCAAAATCTGCAGAGTGGGCCAGTAATACAGGAGCCCCAGGGAGAGGTGAGGTTCCAGTTCAATGGCCATCAGGCAGGAAGAAGCCATGTCACCAGTGAAGACTGAGGCAGTCAATTGTAGGCGTTTTTCTTACTTGGGGGGAGGACAGGGGGTGTCAGTCTTTCTGTTCTATTCAGGACTTTGACCCGATAAGGCCCACCCACAATGGGGAGAACAAACTGCTTTACTCAGGTCCACTGATTTAATACTAATCTCATCCAAAAACACCCTCACAGAAACACCCAGAATAATGTTTGATCAACTACTGTATCTGGGAACCCAATGGCCCAGCCAAACTGACTCATAAAATTAACCATCACACTCAGTATGAAGTAATTTTTCAGTGTTCTAAAAAGAGTGAGTTGATTATTCTCTCAGTGTAGCATAAACATCTATTATATGCCTCTATTTCTATTTACAATGTTTTTACAATTACTTATGTCAGTCTCTCCTATCAGATATGAGTTCCATGAAAAAAGATACCATTGCCCTGGCCAAAAATAATGGTTATGAAGATAATAATAAAACCAGAAATTGTAGAGCTCTCTATTATTTTCAAAATATGCTCTCTCATTTGATTCTCACATTAACCATGCTTATATAAAAATGGCTGGTATTTTTTACATCTAATAGAAGTGGTAACTGAGGCTTAGAGAAAATATGGATTTGACCAAAGTCACAGAGTTAGCACTGCCAGAACTGCTGGATTCTATCTATTTAGCACTTTTCCCCTCAATAATCAGGTTTTAATAAAAGCCTGTCCCAGTCTCTTATTTTGTCATTTTTTTTAGCTAAGTGTCTTTTACTTGGTTATTAATTTTCAGACTCTTACTGTACATAGTGAAGTGATATGCTGTTACTTGGAGCAATATGTTGGAACATGCTACTGCTTGACTCATTTCCAACTTTCAGTATCTGTAAAAAATAGAAGTGGTTCAAGTAGCTGCAAATTAAAGCACAGTTTAAAATCACTGTATCATATCAAACCTATCTGTACTTTGGCTTATAAATGCATGCTGCCTGTGCAAGGATAATCCATCACAGCTTAAAAGTAGAAAAAGACTCACAGCAGGTCACTGGTTTTTCTGACAACATGACCTTCTAAATACTTTTTAAACTGAATAGATGTGTTTTCCACTCCACATTTTCAAATCCAGATAGTTTCAATGGAGCCTCATTTCTGTCTGGGAAGCCTATTCGAGTCCATCATTTAATTAAACTGGTATTTGCATTTATAAAGCAGAAAGGACCGAAGGCAAGGGCATCTCCTCATACATGTGCCCTAGTTCCATAATGGAGATGTGCACATCTGTCAAGGTTGTTTAGACTGAAGCCATGTGTCCTCTGATGTTGGATGGTATTCTGGACACACTGTTTTAGCTTGTCTGCAGAGCAGTGTCAGATTTCACAGCCCCTCAAGGGATAAAAGGAATCTGTACTGAGATGTAGTAGTATTAAACTTGGTCAGTATTTCTCATCTCCCTTTTTAAAAACCATTTTTATTATGTTTATTTTCAGTGAACACTTAAGAAGTCTGGGGAGAACTATAAATGCGACTGTTCACAATACCCACCCGATTCAAATATCCAGCTAATATCAAATACCCAACTATTTAGAAACATGTGGATGACTGTGAGAAGGGTTGAACTTCACAAAGATTGTGCCAATACAGTCTCCTTTCTAGACTCAACATCCATGTTATTCCCTCAAACCAAATTTCTTCTCTTTGTTTATGTGACTGCAATTCTGGATATTTTCCTCAGCATGCATTATCTTATATAACCACTTATCCAAATTTGCATCTCCCTGCCCCCCATACTCACAACAATTAAAAAATTTTATAACATTAAATTAAACACATAGTGGGTGATATTTTATGAGGCATTGTGGGCTTCTTACAAATGTAGTGATCATATTTCTTTTAGCCAGGATCACCATATTCTTTCTTTTTTTAAATTAATTAATTAATTTCTTTGGCTGCATTGGGTCTTCGTTGCTTCACGTGGGCTTTCTCTAGTTGCAGTGAGCAGGGGCTACTCTTCGTCACGGTGCGCAGGCTTCTCATTGCGGTGGCTTCTCTTGTTGTGGAGCACGGGCCCTAGGCACACAGGCTTCAGTAGCTGTGGCCCGAGGGCTCAGTAGTTGTGGCTCGTGGGCTCTAGAGCGCAGGCTCAGTAGTTGTGGTGCACGGGCTTATTTGCTCCACAGCATGTGGGATCTTCCCGGACAAGGGCTCAAACCCATGTCCTCTGCATTGGCAGGCGGATTCTTAACCACTGCACCACCAGGGAAGCCCCACCATATTCTTAACTATGAGTGGAAGGCTGCTTCTTTAGGATAAAATGTAGGTTCCTGGTCTGCCTTTGGTGGGGAGGATTTTAAATTGTGCAGCTGAGGGAGGAAACTTTAGGTTTCTTAACTGTTAAGCTGTTCCAGGAAGTTGTGCAGCTGAGGGGGGGAATATATCAGTGAACTTCTCCTCACTGGGAGGCAGTGTAAAAGTGAGAGATCCTACAGTGACATGGGCATGGGGAGCCGTGAGAGCCTGCCGCAGCTTTGGAGAATTGCAGACTTCCTTTTGGCTAATGAGAGGGATCTAGAAGAAGCATCTGGCAGCTGGGAGGGGCCTACATTTTAGTATAGACAAGAATAGAAGATAAAAGGATGTAGTAGATGGAATACATGCACTTTGGTAAAGCATTTGATACAGTGTCTGGTGAAATTGCACTTTAAAATACTTCTAGTAGGTATAACTATCCAAACAGATGAGAAACACATGAGAAACTACACATAAAGGCAAAGGCATCGTAGTATGGCATGGTTGGCATGGGACTGCCTGGAGGACTCAGCCTGCTCCGTGGAATCTGATGGGTCATGGTGGTGGGTCTGCCTGGTGTGTCACCTCCTCCAGTGACTGGAAATAATGGGAGGGGGTTTGTACATGATTCACAGATGATGCTGAGCTGGGGATGTGATATGTGTACAAGTAAATCCTACAACAGGACTCAAGAAGCTCGGGATATATATATATATATGTGTGTATGTGTGTGTATATATATATATATATATATATATATATATATATATATATCAGAGTCTAGAAGGTCATGGGAAGTAGGATTTGTGTTCTTCCTATGTTCTGAGCAGTACCTGGTTCACTTTGGGGATTCTGCCCTCATTCATTTAGCCCAAAGTGTCAAAGTCCATCCTAAATAAAGACTTGATTTTGTTAACCTATCTTGACAAAAAGAGCAAGAGCCAAAGACAGCAACTGGAAGCTGACACTTCCTTAATATGAAAAACAAAATGAATTTTAAAAAGTTAAGAATAAATATAGCTAATATGAAAATTAAAGCCGCAGAAATGTACATTTCTATGTAAAATACAGTAAAAGTCATCAGGATAAAAGTTAATTGTTGTATTTTTAAACTGTTAGTGTGAAAATTATATTCCCGTACTTAGTAAATAGAAGATCTAATGAATAAAGAAAAAGATACAAAGCCAAATTTAAGTGAACAGAAATTATGTTTTTAGGTTTCGTTAGAGTAACAATAATTTAAAATGCAAAGATAATTGTAACCTTGAATGATTGCAGAGTATTTTTCTTACAAAGAGTAAGTCAGAATATGCTAATTATGATATAGGATGTGATAACGTATTTCAATAGCTTCACAAAGCTAGGACAAAAGCCATATGGTGAAATCAATGTATATCTCCCTTTCTAAATCTTGTTATGTTTAAAAGTGGTCTTAAAAATCATTTGTCTTATAAAAAGACACATGTTCCTCTAATGGAAAACAGTGTGCATCTGAGCACAATTTGTGACTTTAATCTGATTGCTAATAAGAAGAAGACTTTATATAAATACAAGGCAAATAATTGATGAGAGAGAACAAAGGAGGAAATCTAACACAAATTTTCTTCTCTTTTGGCCCTGAAAAAGGAAAGATGCAGAAGTTATCAAGCTGCATGGAAAATGTTAAAAAGGCAGAGTAAGGCTTTATCTCTAATTTACAGAAAGCTGTCATGGATGAGACTTGCACTCAACTGAAAGAGCAAAGCAATTGATGGATATTGGCCTAAAGCCCTAGAGCAGTGTGTGCACTTTGAAAACATTTTAAATTTAATTAAAATATTCAAGATGGTTGAAAGAGAGGTCTACTCAAACCAGAGTATAAACTACTACTAGAAAAATTAGTCATTATTAACAATTAAGGATCAAAGTCAAAATATAATAAAATTGTACGTAAGTATTGGTTTTGGCATATAGAAAAAAGAAATCTTTTCCAAGACCAAAACCTATATTTTCATAGCTTACATTTTAAAGTAAATAGTGGATATTCCCATAACCACCACTCCAAAAAAAAAAATCCTTATCTGTTAGTTTTGTTTTTAGGAAAGCTTGGTGTCCCAAACATGACGGTAAACCCAGGGAACCATTGCTCTCAGCATAACCTAAGTTAGTAATTTTAGTAATAAGCTTAAAAGATTAAGCCTAGAAATGGTGATAAATAGAACCTGCCTAGATGCAGAGCGTGTACATTTTAACCAGAGAGGGAAATTTTGTGATTAAAATTACCATTGACCTTAAAAATGTTATCTATTATCTTTTAGAAATTCTTTTATTGTATCAATCTCTTTTACTTCTTTCATTTTTTGTTATTAACATTATTGTTTTCTTTATTCTCTCCTTATTTTGCTCTTTATTGCTTCTATTTCTGAGTGGAGACTAAGCAAAGTGAAACAGTAGACTTTTGAAGTTATGTGAAGCCTGGTCTGAGCACTGACTGGGTGCCTGGCCTCCCACTCACCAGAATTTGCATCTACCTGAATTTCTGCATCCCACCCTTTTGGCCTCCCCTATCTGGATACTTCCCTGTGTAGGAACGGTCACACACATCCAAGGCGCTCCCTACTGTCTTCACATTATTACATTCTTATTTGTTCATATTACATTCTTTGTGGCTTGTTTTGGTTTCAAATCTAATATTGAGTAGTTTATATGGGGATTCAAGATTTTGAGAGTGTGTGATAGGAGGAGAGACAGGTCTTTGATACAGGAAGAGAGAGGGTCTTGTGGCTGTTGTCTAGTCTGATACCCTTCTCAAGCTGGCCAGGAGTCAGGTCATCCCATGAACGCACATTTTCTACAATATTCCTCTGCCCTAGTGATGTCCAATCTGTGTAGACTTCTTCCTGATATCTTGTCTCTCCTAGTCTGGAACATTTCATATCCTTTTTGCAAATGCTTAAGTATTTACATTCTAAAAGGAAATTTTCAAACATTTCAAAAGAAATGTCTTAATTACCAATTCAATTTTAGTATAGAATAATAGCCCTCACAAAATTAAAATATAGAAATACGTATGTTCATATAATAAGATTTATATAATCTTTACTATTTAAAGATGATATTATTGATGATAAACAAATGTTACTATCAATGATACAGTAACTGGAATTAAGAGTGCCTGGAAAGAGCAAAGGAAAATGAATAACATTTTCTAATCAGGGTCCATGAATTATATAGCTTAATCTACATTTCATTTGTCTCTTGTAATAAAACACTACATTATCAGAAAGTGAATATGTATATTTAATATTAGATTATATCCATTAGTAAATGAAAATATTGTTGACATGATGAAATTTAAGTTTAGAATATTAATTTGGTAAATAAATTCACTGCTATGTTACTATTTTATTCTTGAAAGTAAATTATAAATAAATATATACATACATATATATATATATACACATATGTATTGCAGAGAGAGAGAAAAATTAATGTGATTATTTTCTATCCATACAAGACATTTAAATCACAATTATTAATTGTTTTGGCAATAATCTTTATGATTCTCACAGTGTCAAATTGTTTTGGAAACATACTCATTGCAAGGTAAAAGAACCCAGTAGAACCAAAGGATAAAGTTGTCTGGAATATGAAAGTGTCAGTGATTCATCCATTAATTCAATAAATACTGGTATCTACCATATACTCGACAACCGTTCAAAATCCTAGAAATTCACAGATAAGGTGTTCCCTGCTGTTAATAGTCTAGCCAGATATGGTATCTTTTAGTTACCCTAGCTTCCTGGGTATTAATAAAATGGCAGCTCCATGTTCCTTGACAGACTAAGGCCCTGGCTGGACACTACTTTTCCTCTTTCCTTTTACTCTTGATTCTTCCCTCTTTTATTTTTCATTTATGATTTTTAATTGAAGTACAGTTGATTTACATATTCTTCCCTCTCTGAAATCCTCTAGACTTGAGCCCTACTATACTAATTTCTTGCTTTCAGTTTATCTTCAGTTTGGACCTGAAAGATAACCCCTTTTTATATAACTAACTGTGGACATTCCAGACAATCTTTCAAGTTCTCCTCTTGGCTGTACTGTTTCAAGTTTCAGCCATCCTGAGTAAAAGTTGGTCCCAGCCCTGAGGTCCCCCTTCTAAATACTGCACATCTCCAACGCACTCTTTCATCATATCCTTGAGCAAGATCTGGAAGTCAAACAAGAGAAACAGATATGTAAACACATAGTGAAACCATGTATGTGGGATGTTATTCCACAGAAGTCAACAAGGTACGTTTATGATCTAGAGCAAAGAAAAAATACATCCGTTTTTTTAAACTATAAACTAAGATCATTTTGCCATAATTTTAAGGCATTCTCTATATCCTCTAAAATAGTTCTTTACCTATTTAGTAAGTAAATATTTACCTACTATAGCTCTGGATATTTAGTAGTGAGGAAGGCCCTACCCTGTTAGAGTTTATAGTTTAGCAGTGAAAACAGACATTGAACAAGAATCACAGGGTGTTGTGTGCTATAAAGGAGAAGAGCTAGGATCAATGAGACGTATGATAGCCTTTACCTGGCCAGCCTTCTGGGAAGAAGTGAGAAGCAGTGACTTCACGTAATAATGTGTCAGTTTCTCGAGCACCATATCCATTATTATGAGCCTACCTGTGATTCACCCAAGAGAAAGTGATCAACAATTATCCACATTTTAATTCTCTTTTAGAACAAGGCACTGTACTCTTAGGAAGTAAATATATTTACTGCTTGATTGCATTGCTTAATGTATAATAACACATTTCTCTCACTGATGATCTTCTATTATCATAAGTGCTTATGGCAACAAAAAACAAATGAACCAAAAAGTTAACGGACAGGAGTGCATTCAGCTCTTCCCATAACACGTTCCCCAAAGCACTAAGGTGGTAAATCATTCAACACAGCATGAGAAATCCACAGGTACTTTTTTTGTTCCATATAGATACATTTAGGAATAAGTAGATGCATAAATTTATTCAGGTGTCCAAGATGCTATCTGCATAATGTAGTTTTGCAACAAAGTACTGAACTGCTCAAATCCCACCTTTTCCATTAAGCCGGCCCTCTACCCATAAATTTGGATAAATCTTTTATTATTATTTTCATGTATTGCATATCCCATTTTCTCTCTGTGTCAGAGTTTTGTCAGTCTGTACCATTGGAGGACCCTCTGCTACTGAGTGTTTGTTTATTCCCCCCTTTAAGTTTCCCACAGGAACCCTAGCACAGCGTCTGTTCTGCAGCCAGTATTTAACACATTTTTGGTGGGTAAAATGGAATGCAATGGGGGTAAGTGAAATGTCTATAAGATCAGTCATATTAAAGGTGTTAAAGTAAATGATCTCAAAAAACACATCTGAATACTGAACAGAAGGTCCACAATTGTATAAACATCTTAACCATGATTATAATTATTTTCCTACCGAACATGGGGACATGAAAAATTGAAATCACTGAGTTATTTATTTCAGTTGCTTTTTTTTTCAACCAATCTTCTTATTAGAATCAGTAGCTAATTTTCTGATTTGAGAATTTTTTTTCTTCCAACTGATTTATGTTATAAAGGGAACAACATCAGGGGAATGATTAAATACTGAGGAAACAAAAGACCTGGGCAGCCCATAGAGGACAAGCCCTGAATTATCAAGGTTCTCTTGCTAATGACAGCCCAATTACGACAGATTGGGATGTTGCTATGTCAGAAAGACCAGAGTCAAAAACCATAGATGTCAGTACTAAATAGGCATAGAGAACACACACAGCCCACAGGGAAGACAGTTATCAATACAGTTCGTTCCCCTGTGGAAAAGACTTTGGTATCTAGCGTTAGTCTGCAGGAAGGTAGCTTTCCTAGAAGGAATAGGGATTCAAAAAAATACCCCAGGCTAAGAAGGATACTAAATGTGATGAAGAGGTCATTGAGCAGAGATCAAAGGAAGTCTGCAGCTGTTGTATTCTGGTTGTCCAGGGGTGTTCTTTGATGTCTGTATAACTGTTTGGGCTAAAATCAGAGCCCTGTGGAGGAAAAGCCACGCCCCCCTACTTTCCCCAGTCCTACCCAGAAATTGGGAATTGGGTAAACACCCAGGCATATCGGCTGTTTAAACATTTAGAGTTACGGGAAAGTTCTTACTTTGGAGAAGTGTGGTAGATGATTAAATAGAAAGTGTACACAAGTTAAAGGTCTTCTTTCTTAATCCCCGATGCTAGTATAATATTTCATGTGTCAGAATTTCAGATTTCCAGTGATGAATCTGCTGCCTCTTTCAAGTTGCTTCTGTAGTACCTTACTACCTTCAAAATGATCTGATCTTTGTCTATCTTTAGACATGTTCCTAGAAATTAAGAGGTTAATGTTGAACTAGCTAAATTAAATATATTAGCCACCATGAATGTTATGTGTTATGATGTCATTACGCTTTGTCTCGCTAACACTTTATATATTTTCTAAAACTCAGCCATATTTCATTTAGACATATTTCTTTTGGTAATGGTAACTAAATAACTAAAATATAAAAGGTTTAATTGTGAGAGGAAAAGAGTGCTTACATGTGTAAGGGATTTAAGGATAAATTCAAAATCCCCTATTTTCACAAACCAATTGAGTGCACATTTCCTAAGTCTTTCACCATGGCAACAGTGCCGGCGAGTTCACTCAGACCAATGTGACACAAATCTGGTATCATTGGCACATTTTCATAGCCAAAATGAAATTGAGAGTAATTATTGAATAACTCAAGCAAGAAACCCCTATCCCACAATTCCCTTAACTATTTGGCTAATAGGTTTCTGTCTGAAACATCCCAATTAATTACAGCATTTCACACTTCAGCCTGACTGTGGACACTTGCCAATTCAATGATATTCGCCTGTCCTCTGTGCATGCAAATGTCTCCATAGCAAGGGACGTGCTTTCTGAAGAGTGACTCTCCTAGATACCTTAGAACATAAGTGAGGCAATCCAAACAACAACATTGCAGAATGGGTCTGTTTTATTTCTATTTAAAAGCCAGAGAGACTCAGCACCAAAAAGCCAACCTGTTTCCTCAACTGGAAACTTTCACTTAATCTCTGTGACACTAAAGGAACAAGTATTTAGAAGGTGTCCAATTAATGGGAGCAATGAAGATCACCGATACAGACTATATATGAAAAAGCTGATCCCAGTTACTAAGTTTGTAGTAGTTTATTCTGAAACTCACTATATCTGCATTTATACACCATGAGCAAAGTCTGGTTGACTGGGTAGATAATACACTGACCAATAGACAGAAGACAGAAACAATATTTGCTTTTTTATTGAAGACTCTGAAGATGATGAAATAAACATTTTAAATAAGGCTTTTTTTCATCTTTATTGCAATTCAGGAATACTTCATCTGCTAATTTGCAAAATATAAATATCCATTTTATGATGCATAATTTCTGGACAGACTTGTTTCTAGAATAATTTCTAAAAGTGCTTTATTTCAGCTGGGTTTTTGTCTGGCTTTGTTTTCCTCAAAAAGAAAGCGAGAAACTATAAGGTTAGACATTTCAGGCTCCTTAAAAGCTTTTGATGCATTCTATTTCCTTTCAAGGTTTTATGTTGAGAAGTTATTTTAGGGATAGAAAAATTAATTACAATTATAGCAATTACAAAATGGAAGGCAAAAAGATACTGGGTTAATATGTCATATACAAAGTGCAGGGTCTTGTTTATGTAAGAAGTTTATAAAATACTCCTGTATTACCAATCACATCATGCAAAAGTAGTTCTAAGGTAGCCAGCAGACGGGATTTAGAGATCAAGGGTGTATCCCATTGCTGTGCAGTCCACCGTGGGTAGTGCCTGTTGCAGTGTGGCTTTTGCTCTTGGTTTCAAGGGGAACTTTGGCACAGAGTTGGCCCTGGAGATGGAATTTTGGGAGCAACATACTGACCATTCTGGCCTGTGTGTTCAGCATCTTAAATAGGAATTAATTGAATGGTTATGCCCATGGCATTCTGTTGTCCTGCCCACTTCCTCTGTCCCTGAAGGGATGGAAGGTAAAGACACCAAGCTCTGGGAAAATTAAGAGATGCCTAAAGGGCAAAGGGACAAAGCTGCACTGCGGTCAGGCATGAAAATTTCCCCAGCTGTCAATTTGGACTCCAAACACTAATTTTAAAGCAGAAAGATAAACCTTATCAAGTTGTATGCCTTCCTTAAGTGAATCTGTATGCCTTCCTTAAATGAATCTATCTCAAAATGCTAGCCTCCTTCCTAAAAAAGAAACCAGACAAATAAAAGCTTATGTTCATTAATCTTATCAAAAAAAGAAAAAATTGCTGAAATGATGCACTACTCTTCCCCTGTTTTCGGGTTACTTCAGTCCTTTTACACTCTTATGCATGGTTTCTTCACACGTAATATGAATGTTGTTCCTATGTAGAGCATTGCTCTTTGTCTGTTTTAAAAATTACAGTAATGGTTTAACCTCAGTCTCTAATTCTGTTCAAAGGCAATCTTTTTTGTTTGTTTCAATGTGTGCTTTCTTTAAAATGTCCAAAATAAAAAGCAACATTTCTCCAGATGAGTGAAAATTAAAATATAATGTTTTAGCGAAGAGGAAATCACCATCCCATCCCCAATCTCTTAGGGTGCAATTGGTGACAAGAACCCACCATTTTGCAGGGCTCAGAAACATACCTGTTAGCGAACTTTGAATCTTCACTTTCAACCATCTCCACTTTTGAACCTTTAAAAGTACAGGCCACACTACTTGCTACTGTTTAATACAGTGGTATCACTGTTTCTCTCGTAGGTTGGCAGTACAGACAGTACGTTGCTCCCTGGGACACTCATTCAACAGACCTGCCTTCAACAAAAATTTATTGAGTGCATCCTATGCACTCAGCATTTTATGTTCCAGTCACACTAAACTACTTGCTATTCCTCCCACATGCCACCGTTTCTAGTCCTCATTCCTTTGATCGCACCAACCCCCCGCCCAGATTGATCCCCCCCGCAATTACTTCACCACATATATCTCTGTTCCAATCTCCTCCTCTTCAAGGAACAGCTCACATGCATCTTCCTTTTGAAACTATTTCTTATTCCTTTCAGCAGGAGGTGATTTTACCCTATTTCATGCCCCATAGGACCTCATCTGTACCCAGCTACTTAGTTTGTGGGATCCAGTACAAAATGAAAATGAAGTGCCTCTCGTTCACAACTAAATAAGAATTTCCAGAGTGACAGCAGAGCATGAAACGAAGCGTGGGCCCTTCTAAGCGTGGGGCCCCATGAGACTGCACAGGTCATACGCTCATGAAGCCAGCCCTGTCTCTGCCTCCCCAGTGCACTAATTGCCATCAATTCTGTTAATGCGTGAGCTATTTTTACACACAGATTGACTTTTCTTTTTGCATATACTGTACACTCCTTGAGAACAGTGTCTGCATATATTCCCACAGTAACTAAGAGAGAGAGAGTGTGAGAGTCTTGCAAAATACCAGATATTCTAATTCTTGCTACTAAAATGTAGTCCACAGACTGACATCACCGGGAGCTTGTTAGAAATTCGGAATCTCAGACTTTACCCAGAACAATGCAATTAATCCACACTTCACAAGATCTCTGTGTGATCTGTATGTATATTCAAGTTTGAGAAGCACTGTTGAATGAGTAAAAGAATAGCTCTCTAGAACAGAAGGCACACGTGAGGTGAGAAAAATTATCTGTTAAGGGTTCTGTTACTATCTGTTATTCCTTCACTCTCTGACAGAAAGGAGATTTCTGCCTTTTTCAAAAGGAGGGAAGTGTTGAGTTAATGGTTCCTGTCCCTCATTTAATCCTCTGATTTTCTCTTCCCTTTGAGAGGAGGGGCTACTTTCCTCATTGGTGATACAGGGAAAAGCCTGGTAGCTTCTAGAAGTGGTGCCTTGTAAAACACAGGTATGGAAACACAGGTCTGGAAATTCCAGTCTCTCTCTCCATCCAACCCTCCATCTCTCTCTTTGATCTATCTCTCATTCTCCTGTGCTTTCTGGTATTCTGGTTTGCCCATGACTCCTGTTGTTAAATAGCCAAACAATTCTGTCAGTATGACAAGAGTTAAACAAAACAGGCTTATTAATTGATATAACTCAGATTTCACCAGAAAACTCAAAGGGCGTCATGTCTACTCTAATGTTCTGCCTTTGAGTCTCCCTTTGATTCCTGTCAGAACCGTCCACATTAAGACTCTTTCATAGCAGCCAACATAGCGGTTTTGTGGGAAGATGGAGTGTTTTGGAAATTCTCTAAAAATTCCAGGTCTCTATTCCAGGAGATCTTGAAATATGTTTCCTCGAAAAGATCGTAAGATTTGTGCAATCATGTAAATCACTCTCTCATAATGACAGCTCTGTGACTTGTCTTTTAAAGAAAACCTAAATAAGTAAATAGGAAATGTGGAAGGAAAAGTAAACTTAATCTTTTTAAAAATTCTCCTAGAGAATCTAAATTCACCAATTTAGGAAAAAGTCTATTAAATAAATAGTTGCTTCTATGGTGCCAGAAAGAAAGCCTGATTTTATTTAGAGTGTATTCTGACATTTACTTATGACTACTACTGGCTTACTTGCTCCCGAGATAGTTTATTTTTACAGGGCTAGATCTTAGGGCTCTGAATTCTTAAGATATATAATCAAAGGTTAGAATTTCAATACACATGGATTTTAAGAAAATTTACAAGACCTTTATAAAATTTCAATTCCAAAAGTGAGCTTATGTATCCAAGCATATTTGTGCATAAAAGTCCTCTAGGGGAAAGTTTTAGCTATTTTTAATCTGAATAGTCCTCTAATTTTCCAGCCCTAATTTCACTTGTTCACATTCATGGAAGTGAAGTTTCTTTGCTATTACATTTCAGAACCTGTTTGTGTTGTAAAGGTAATCATTGCAGGTAACATCATATTGAGTTCTGCTACCGAAGGTCCAAAGTGTTAAATAGAAGGCAATCGTGGCAGACCAGTAACATAAGGGGAAAAGCCAGAAATTATGTATTGAGTTTGCTTAGAAGAGAGAACTTTATTCAAGTCTTTTACGGTGATAGTAGCAGCTAGGAGATTCAGATAAAGCTGAAACAAGCCAAATTTCCCTTAGCAGATTGCTTTTTGCTAATTGGTGGCAAGAGATAGCTACAGTTTTACAATAGCAACTTTGATCCCGTTGTATAAGCTCTGATCATGATTCAATTCCTATGTATTGTTATCTATTTCTGTGTAATATACTCCTCCAAAGCTTAGCAACTTAAAATAGTACCCATTTGTTATTTCATATTTTCTATGGATTAAGGATCTGTGTGCTGTGTATCTCGGTGTCCATGACTCCAGCTCACTCATGAGGTTGTAGTCAACCTATGATCTGGAGCTGCAGTCTAATCTAGAGATTTGATGACTGGCAGACGATCTGATTCAAATCTAATTAACATGGACTCCTCCACAGGACAATACATGAGATGGTGAGAAATTCACGAAAGAGCAGGAGAGCTTCAAGAGGAAGCACTTGTTTCTTTATAGCCTAAATGCAGAAATGATGTCATAGGTTTCTATTGGTTAGAAGTGAGTCACTAAATCCAGCCCACAGTCAAAGGGAGGAGATTATCAAAGGCAGGAATACCAGGAGTGGAATCACTGGGGGTCATCTTAGGGACCACGTATTACACCCTCCCACTCAAGAGAAAATAAGAGCTAAAAAAAAAATGAGTCATGTCTTCTGTTTTAGTCTACTACCAACATTTTCTAAGGTATTTTTACTTGATCAGCCTAAAGAAATTTATGTGTAATTCTCCCATTCCATCCTAGAAACATGTCATACTCTGGTACATTTTTGTTTCATGAATGAAACACACTCTTCACTTTGGGGGAAATATGAAACAATTGAAAATGTGTTAATCAGAATTCTTTCTTTTACTAGTAACCAAAACCCAATACAGATAAATGTAAATTTAAAAAAATTTTATTCAATACCTGAAAATTACAGGTGTGTTTGGATTTAGGCATGGCAGAATATAGGAATTTATCCAATTTATCATGTCTTTCTGTCTCTCGCTCTTTCACTCTCTCTGTTTTTTCCTGTTTTGTACTCTTTCCTAAACAGGCAGTGTTGATGTGGAGAAACCTGACATTTCCAGACTCATGTCACTTTTATAGCCAGAATTTCTATTAGAAAGCAAGATTTTTTTCTATTCCAAAATTCCAACTGACATCCTAGAATCGAGCATTTATCATACTGGTTTAAGTTGCATATTCATTTTGACCAGGAAAGGGCATATGTAAAATATGTGAAGAGCCAGGCCTGGGTAATAGGTCTGAGCTTTAAGTTGGGGGGGGTGGGTAGGATCAGTCTCACTCAAATAACAAGTACTGAGCGTGAAGGAAGAGTAAGTCCCGAAAGTGAAATTGGGTGCTGAAGACTGGAATGGGTCCAGCCAAGATTACGTGTCCGTTACACATATTTCTATTACAAATATTTATTCAATGCCTATGACGTGCCAGGCACAATGCTGTCATTAGGAACAGTTCTTCTACCAACTAGTAGAGTTTTCTTCAACTCCTGGGAGAGCAGCACAAGAGGGCTGATTAAATGGTAACGGTGGACAAAGTCCCCTAGTTCTGAGGAAAAACAAAATCAGCCCAAGTGAGTATTTTGCATCATAAAAATTTTTATAATTGCGTACAGCTTTAACAATTATGTTAGTTATACTAACATACTTAAATAGCTTATAATAGAAAATATTTTCAAAGCGATTATTTTATGGTTAAAAATTAGGATCCTCCACGTTTGGCACTGTAACAGTATCAACTCTGGTACCACCTCCTGCCTCTTTGGCTACATAGTCATGGCAAGAGCAGAGTTACTTCTTCATTGTCCTGATTTGTCTTTCTCTCTCTTTGATGACTTGGAGCCTCTTTCACTAGAACCCTAGGGAGGCCAGGGTGGGCTTAAAATAATCACAAGGATCAAACATTATGGTGATTATTTTTACTTGGGAGTATATTCCTAAGGTGAAGTTATAAGTTTCCAAATCCGGTTTTGTCAAGGATGATATGTTAATTCATGTCATAGAATAGATCCAAATTTTAACATGCTTTAGGGCAGTCACATTACACACATTTGGAGTTCTCTTACACTTTGTTAGGAGATGAAGATCTAAAGGAACACTAGAAGACTAAAAGTTACCAAAAGAGACATACTTGTTTTTCTGACTTTAACCAAAAAAAAAAAAAAAAAAAAATCAAACTGGAGAAGGGCTGAGGGTCAGTGTATGTGTGCAGTTGTTTAGGGAATATGTTAATTTTTATTTGCTTAAGATCATGAACTGTTGGATCACTGTGGCAGTTGTGAATGATTTATGGAATGAGACACATCCCTGTTTAGTGCACAGACTATCAACTGTGCTAGCAATTACAGAGACATGGCGCTATTTTTAGTGGTACAGTTACACAGGAACCACATTATTATTATATGAAATATCATGAAATATAAACTAAGCTTCTCTCACAGTGGAGTTCTTAGGAAGTTATGCCTAATAGAAAAGTCATGAGAGAATGATTATATTTCTCTGCAGACTGTGTCTACACTTGCAAAATGAAGGGATTAACAGAGATTATACATCATTTTAGTTATAGCACTTGGTTCTGCAGGGAACCTTAATGGTCACGTGTTATATGCATCCCACTTCAAGGGTACACATCCTCTACTATATTTGGGCAAGGTCAGTGTGTCTTGTCTCCACTTCTCAGCCAGGCATTTTCCAGCTGCTTCTCTGCTTACACTGTGTACTAGGCATGGTGTTCATTACTATATTATGGCTCCTCCAGGTATAACTCAGATTATTTTATTCTCTAAAGCACCACCAACTTATAGATGTATGTGTGGCAAACATTACGTACATGTTTTGGAAAATGGAGGGGGTAGTTTTCAGAACATGGAGACCAGAACGTTTTTTAAATAACTTTTAAGAAATGTTTTTCTTAAATATTCTTCACCATTTCTGCTATGGAATCTTCACACTTGTTGACTCTTACCCCCAGGATTCAGCTTTGCTCCCAGACTGTAGTACTCTCCTTTCGCCCTTGACCTATTCCCCAGTCGTCTCGAGCATTCTTCAAGCCTCATATCTGTTAATTAGTGTGCTCTGCATATGGAGTTATCATTTTATCTAGTCTTAGTCCATGGGGCTACAGACCTATTAAAGTATTTTCCTTGCAATGTAAATAGTTGATTGCAGAGCTGCGTAAACTAACACAGATAGAAAACAAGACTGAGAGACACAGAAACACATAGAAACACAAGCAGAAAACAAGATACAGAGATATACAGACAAAGACATGCTATATATGCATGATACACACATGCACACACTCAACATATATGAGTAACAAAATAAGAATGGAATAGAAAAGAGCGATTTATTCTTATTGATGCCACTCATTATTTGAATCAACTTTTTGAGGTATAATTTGTGAAAGAGTTCCTTGCAATCTAGACATAAAAAAACCTGAATATTGTAGACATATAAAAAGTAATGGTTACTAAATAAACCAGTTTCAAAAGACCAATATGGTTACTAAATAAATAGGATTCAGCTGAAGCATGCTAAATTAAAATCACAGAATAAACACACACACACACACACACACACACACACAAAAGCACACACACATGAGCTCACACACGCTGAGCCGATGCAGCAATCTACACAATTCAGGGGAATACTGCTTCTAAGTTCTGATTGTGCATTTACATGATCAGCATGATGGAAGGATTTCTGTAACTTAAGTAGCCATTGTCTTGTCCCTATTCTTTTTGATGACTGTGTATTGTCATTTTTATCCTGGCTTCTGAAAACCATCATCACTCTGTGAGTAGAGAACGGACACTGTGAGCAAGAAAGGTTTGTCAAATGCATGCAGGAATAGGAATAAAATTATCTGGTGTCTTGTCCTCATTTTATTTCTAGGCTGGACAATCTTAGAAAATCCACCTAATCTCTCTGTACTCTTGTACTTTCCTATTTTATAAAGTGAGACAACCACATATTGTTTATGATTTCTCTCACCTAAAAATTCCTATTATTCTATGAAAACATAATAGTCGTATCTCACACTTGGGATCACAGAGTAATCATAATGCTGAAAACTTCATTTATAGAGAAAGTCCGTCAGTAATTAACTAATATGTGTGATACTGGATAACCCTCCCCATGTATGTGGTGGGTAAACCCAAGAAGGGAGTGCCAAATCCCCTTGGGTGCTGTGGAAGTATCAGGATGATCCAGGCACCATTTCCATAAAATTTCCTACTTAGGACTTTTACATGAAAACTGTACCCAAACAAAAACAGAACTGAAGCTCGTTCAGTGAGCACAGGGTGGCTAAAAAGGCATATACTGATTTACTAAGCCATTTTATTAGTTATATACAACAAATTCAGACATCTCTATATGAAACATACAAACTTGAGTTGAATTGAGGCTACTTATGTGGGGCTTGTGGCTAAGGACTGGAGGCGGGAACTCAGCTCCAGGTTCGAGCCTTTTTTTGTCCTTTACTCTTAAGCTAATTTCTTATGTGTCACAAGTTGTCCTCGTGAATCAAACTTGTTCACCTGGCCATTATATTGTCTTGTCTTTTTTTTTTTTCAGTTACTTTATATTGCAGTGGGTTTACTTATACAAGTTATTACTATATTTTGTTATCATTGTTAAATATTAGTTCATATTAGTAATGGTAATAGCTAATATGTACTAAATGCTCACTATATGCTTAGCACCATTCTAAGTACTTTATAGAGGTTAACTCATTCAGTCCTTGCAAAGAGGAAGGAAAGCAGTCAGTATCTCCATTGTACTATTGGGGGAACTGAGGCACAGAGTAGTTAAGTAACTTTCTCAAGGTAACACAGCCAGTAGGGATGGCTTCAGAACTTGAACCCAGATGCACTGATTCTAGAGTCTATCCTCTTAACCACTAAGTATCATGCCTTTTGTTGGTTTAATTATTTCTATTGCATATTAACTCATTTATTACTATTGTTCCAATGCTCTGCATCCTTGTTGCACATATTAATATTTTTACTGTATCCATTTTACCCCCTTCTCCTGTATTTTTAACATTTTCTCTATGGGACAAGATTCCCTGCAACAATCTATTCAGACCTGATAGGGTCCTCCTTCCTTTTCTCTGATCACTGTCTGCACCTTCTTTTTTCTCTCTTCTCACACCACTTCCCAAGCTTGAACATAAAACGATTCCTACCCTCTCCCTTCTAGCATTTCCACTCAATCTCTGCTCCCAAGGCTGTTGGATCAAAGATCCTCTCCTCCTAAAATGTGACTTAGTATCTGATTTATTTTTATTATATATGGCTTGAATGAATAAATTTCCTTCAGAAAAGTCCATTCCTTGAGTGAAAAAAAAATCCATCCAGGTTTTTGTTGTTGTTGATGCTGTTTCGTTTTATTTTTAAACAATGTTCCCGGAGAGACCAATACTCTGAAATTCCTTTCCGTTTACTTGAAAGAGTCCTCCCACCTTAAAAAAAAATCCATATGTCAAAACTTGTCAGCTCTTTATGAATGGCAAAAGTATCCCTTAAAGTCTAAGATACTTAAGATTTGATTGACCAGTTTATGTGTACAGGACTCTGCTAGACTCCAAGGAAATGGTGATCTGAGTGTCCTTTGATTGAACTTACAAAGAGACGGGGCAATTTATTCAATTTTACAATGGCTACCCCCAGCACGACCAAATTGAAGGCTGTTGCTTTTGTTTATCACCAAGTGCATTTAAAGTATTATGGGACTCGTTTAATCCAGAGATCAGCTAAAAGTTGTTTCTTTGGATCTTAATGAAATTGTTTCAAACCTCTAATCTACAGATTATGGAGAATCAAATATCTTCCCCAAGGTTTCTATGAATTTCTGAAGATGTTTTTGATTTTCAGCAGTTCTCTTATTTATATTTAGGGATTAACTAAGTGTCTAGATCGTCTTATTCTGTTTTTAAGTTCTAACACTGAGGAGGAGCTCAGTGTACTCTGTGTATAAACCTTCATTAAGTGTTAGAGGGATAGGAGTGCACAGCAAGGTTCTCAACTTAAAATTCCACCTTGGGTGGGTAAAGGGAAGGGAAGGATCAATAGCCAGAGTATAGAGGATATTTAGGGCATTGAAACTACTCTATTTCATACTATAGTGTGGGTACATGTCATTATACATTTGTCAAAACCCACACGATGTACAACACCAAGAGTGAACCCTAATGTAAAAGATAGTCTTTGAGTGATAATGAAGTGTCAGTGTAAGTTCATCAGTTGTAAGAAAGTACCACTGTGGTGTGAGATGTTAGTGGGAGAGGCTGGGGAGGTGGCAGTGGAAACAGGGGGCATATGGGAACTCTCTGTACTTCTGCTGTGAACTTAAAACTGCTCTAAAAAGTTGTCAATTTAGAAAATAGCCCACACTGGAAATACTGATGTTCCTAAAGCTTCATAACCATTTCTTTTGTTCTGACTTTATCTTCCTACCATGCTGCTCAGCCAACTCCTATCTCCTATTTTCTTTACTCTCTCACATCCCCCTAAGATTTCTGTTCATATCCAATGCAAGGCAGTATTACAGTCACCTTTACTAGCATGGATTCCACAGAACCATGCTTTCAGTCTCATCAACCACTTCCAATTGTCTTAATAAGGTATTTTCCCCAAAGACAGTTCTCTTCCTTAAGTTAGAATTCTGGAGCCACCTGTTGAAGTAATTAAATCTCAAACTCCACTCAGTGACCAAGGCTCTGATTGCTTGAAAGCAGCCCAGTACTCAGAATAAAATACTATTCTGAGTATTTTAATGCCTAAAATAAGTATAAACATATTATGGTTCTACCTCTTTTCTTCTCATCATGCAGTGTAAAGGTGCATTTCCTAAGCCCTTTTCTTCTCTCATGATTATGAAAAAAGGATAAATCCTTTGAAATCCCAAGACATTCCCAGCCATTTAATTTTTTGAGCTTGTCTCTGTTAAAAGTCAGAGTTAAATATTTCAGATTCTCAACTTGACATTGATTACTTCCCTTAGTCCTTTTATGTCTCTAGATATTCCAAAAATTCCATGTTCATCTAGGCAATCTGAGGCAAGAATTCCAGCACCACGATTTCCATTCAGCATACATGTTACATCAGGAGAGTTATAACATAGTTTGTTTCCAATCCACCTTTACAATCTTCATGTCAGTGATGCTGACTTTTGATTCAAAGTGATATCCAAACATTGAATAAATTAGCTTCAGTATTGATCTACTGCCTTTTTGTCACTGACTTTTCTACTTAATAGGGACTTATTTAATCCTGAAAGTGGAGGTAAAAATGATTCTCAGTTGAGTTGGTATGTACAGCAACATCCTTGTGGTCTGTTTATTCTGGACAATTTCATTTGTTAGACACAGTGGTCAGAAGAACATGAATTTAAAATTAATATACTAAGATTACTATTGTAATTATCTATACAGAATTAAAAAAATATTTTTTCTCTATTATGTGTATGCCTACACTTTGAAGAAATCATTGTAAGTTTAAAGCCAAGTTTAAACTGTTATTCTTTCTGTTGATAGTTGCTAATTAATTTGCTTAATTATAACTCACTTTAAACACAGTCATTATGAAAGTGTAGTTAACTATTCCACATTGTGATAGATTGGGGGTATAAAATATGTATTCAAAGAACATCAAAATATTCTGTTGAAGTAAATATTTTCCAAAGTTTGTGTAATTTTTACCCTCTGCTGCTGAAAACTCTATGAAATGACTCATTCTTAATATATATTATTATAAGACCAAATTAAAACTTGTTGAAGTAAATATTATGACATCTATATTTTATATATGAACTTCAATTTTTTCTGCTAAATGTATGCGCATACATTTAACAATTAAAATTGAAAGATAGTTGAGCTATCCAATGATGCAAACTGAACAAAAATGAGAAAAGAATGTAATAAAGCATGACTTTTTAATGACTTTAACGAAAATAAAAAAGATTTTCATTGGTGAAAATGCTTTTATTAGAACCGAGATCATACATCGGAAAGTTTAAAAAGTGTTGCAAAAGACCCCATCTTGCATTGTATCTTATATCCCTCTTTCAGCTATCTGTTGTATGACAAACCACTCCAAAACTTAGTGACTTAAAACAGCAACCACCATTTTTATTTTTCACCTTTCTGCAACTGGGGGCATCTTTGCTCTACATGATATTGTCTAAGGTGGCTTGACTGGGGCTTGATGATCACAGATGGCTTCACTCACACGTCTGGCACCTCAGAATAGCTAGAAGAACTGTAGGGATGTCTGAGACTCTGCTCATAGGCTTTATCACTCAGAATTCTTGCCCAACCTTCTTTACACGGAAGTAGGATGCCAGGAGAGCAAACATTAAGCAACCAGGTTTCTTAAAGCCCAGACTTGGAACTGGCACAGTCATTTTGGTAGCATTCTGTCGGTCAAAGCAAGTTACAAGGTCACCCAGATTGAAGGAGAGGAAATGGATTCCCCCTTGTGGCGGGGGGTGAGGACAAGCATGTAGGGGAACATGATGAACTGTTGGCAGCCATCTTTGCAGCCGTCGCCTGCAATCACTATCAGACTAGCACTTAAGAAAGAGAAGTGGTGGCTAACAGGAATTTCCAATGTGCGAGACTTCAGATATCAAGTGAAACACCAACACTTTTTCGATGAGGTTGCTGCTATTTAAGAATTCTGAGACTCCAAAATAAAATTTTAAAATGAGAAAGAACAGGCTGAGATGTTGGCAAAGTTAGATGCCAACTAGCAGCTACCAGTTAGCACTGGTTAATTAAATACCACTGATTGTAGCCAGCTCAGTTGTGTTAGCAATCTATTCTAGGCACTCAGAATTTTTATCAGAAGGACATACAAATATTAGAATCAGTGGATGATGTGCTAATAGCCAAAATTATATGTCAATTATCACATTTTCAATTATCTACCACATTTGACAATTAACATGTTGTTAATCACCCGTTCTCCAATTTGATGTGACTTTCTAAAGTAAGTAGCTTATCCTCTACCTCTGAAAAATTACTGTTTACCATTGATGAATACATAATCAGTTCCTAAACTTTATATTTAATTTAAAACTGTCTTGTAATGCATTCACCTCAAGCAGAATTTGTTTGGAGTAGTGTACATATGTGAGAGCAGACTTTTGAAGCAATGGTTCTGTGGTTTGGATGTCCTCACTATACAAATAGTATGTCAAAAATGATTCTCAGGCATTAAGAAAGGAGTTTTAATGATGCTCATTTTGACAATCAGAGTGCTTTACATACAGGAGTGTTCTGGTGGCACTGAAAGGAAAGCAGAATGCTACTTTGATCAATATGAAATTATATGAGCTGAGATTTTGAGTAATACTTCAAATGTGGTTCTTCTGTGTACATTTTGGCTCATGAAGCATGGTATAGTGGAAAGTACATGGATTTTGACAGATCTGAGTTCAAATCTTAGCTCATTGAATTATTAGTGGATTTGGCAGCTATTGGGGTGTTAATGCTACCTAACAAACCATCCCCAACAATAGACATTTAATTTTCTAGCTCATAGGTCTACAGATCAAGGCAGTCTGGTTCTATAGGCTATGCTTGGCTGGGCAGCTCTGCTTCAATCTGTGATCAGGATGGGCCTGATTCTTCAGTACAGGTCAGGTTTAGGTACATCTTCCATGGATCAGTGGCCACCTAGGGTATATTCTTATCATAATAAATAGTTAAAGGCCAAAGGCAAGCTAAACTACACAATGCATCTAGAGGCTCTGCTCACAAAATATCCAATTATGAATATTCTATTGCCAAAGTACATGGCCAAATCAAGATGGGGCATAGAACATACTGGATTCCAAGAAGGAGGCAGGGACTTAAGTGAATATTTGCTGAATAATACTTCAATCAATGACAGTAGCTTTCCACATTTTGGCACTATCCTTATTGTCTCTGAGTTTCAGTGCTGTCATCTGTAAAATGGGAATAATGATATAACATGTTCAGAATTGTGTGGGGATTAGCATGTTCTTGACACAAAGTTGATTGGATAAAAATAATTATGATGTCATTGAGTTCAACAAGGATCTGTGTTATGCAATAGATTTAGCTAAAATTAAAAGAAGTGAAGTTTTTGCTAGTTTGAAATTTCTGTCATCAACTAGTAAATTGCATTTACTTCTGTTAAAATTAAAGTTGAACTCAGGCTATTAGTGAAAGTTCACATAAAAATACTAAGTTCCATTTAATATAGTCATAAAACCATATTCCTTATATGTATGTCATTGACTTAGTAATATATCAGTAGATAAAATAACCAACAAATATACATTAAATGCTCTGAAAATTTGTGAAATTGCCACTGTAGCAAAGAACTGAAAATAGATATAACATAAGAGATTTCCCTTCTAGTAGCTTCCAATCTTGATATGGAGTATAAACAAGAGCATTTAAAACACAACTTAATGATGCAGATAATTAGATTGCAGAAGTAAGGGAGGACAGAAATCTCAGTAGCTTGATAATAATCATGAATAAAACTCATAAGACAAGAAGTAATATTGTTGTAATTTAATTGAAGGATTAGTCTTGAGTAATAGAAATGGTTGGAAACTACTAGCTGGGAGAATTTGCCACCATTATTACAGTTACTACCAGCTTTCTTTATAGAATATCTCCCTTGCCTCAAGCTCCATGCAGGCACTTTACCTTCATTAGTTCATTATCCTACAAATTTGATGGTTGTCCCCCTTGAAGAAGAGACTCAAAATTTAATAATTTTTAGAAATACATCATAAGAGATAAAAGACTAGTGTTAAAACGACAGGTCTCAAACTCTATACCCAAAGTATTGACTGTGCAACACCCTTTCACACGGTGACTTACCTGGCTAAACAAGAGAGAATATGTAGTATAGCAATAAGAAGTAATAATTAAAAGGGAAGCTTAGTTCATATTATAAATAACTTTGAATATCAGGCTAAGGAATTTGAATGCTTTGTGTCAATAGGGAGCCATTGATGGATTTTGAGCAGGAGGTTGAGGAGAGTAAAGAAGTGTTATAAACAGGTCAGTATGCTACAGAGACATTAGACCACATTAGACAGATGAAAATTAGATAACATATTATGCCATAGTCCAGCACTGTCAGTGAAGGGTATGCAATAGAACATGAGAGAAGTGAAATAGAGGAGGGACATTATGAAGACAGCATTAGCAGGGTCTTGAGAAAGGGGACTCTACTTTTTTGAATTCTTCATTCAGCCATATTTTTATATAGCATAGAAGGGAGAAATCTTTCATGTTATTATTATATAATGTACAGCCATTCATATCTTCTGTGTGTATGTGTGCAAATATGCCTGGAAAGCAGGGCCAATAAATTTGTTACCTTTCCCCTGTTAAGACATTCCATTGGCTCATACATTATTGTTGAAAGACAGTAGCAGATGTTAATGGAAGTGATGTTTAATGATCTGTGACCCTATATACAAAGAATACAGGCATCATAGTCATCTGCTAACCACATCCATGAAACCTGCCAGTGTGATAGAATTCCTGACCTTCAGATCTCAAGCACCAGCCCCTTCCCAGTGAGCTGAAAGAGCTCAGCTGGAAGAGGAATAAAAAAGAGTGTAAACATTTGAACAAGTGTGACATCCCCTTGTATTGGGGGTAAGTAATATATACACAGCCTTCCCTTTACCTCCCATTTCCCTTGCAATTAGGATGAAGCTTGTTCTCAAGATGCAGAGCAGCTGGGGTTCACAGAAGGGCATTACCACAGTTGGATGCCAATCTTTAATGATGCAGTACTGTGTATGTACACAGACATCAAGGTCAGCAGCAAATATGTGAAAAATATCACAACAAGATTCTATTAAAAGCATCAATAATGATTCAGTGACCAAAGGAAGTTCACTTTGATTCATTAGAATCTATAGACAGCTGAGCACATGAACTTTGTAGATGAAAGAAAGGGCAGTATGTATTATCAGTTTGAGGGTAAATCTCCAAAAAGTAGGTTACGTTAATTATCATTACTGAAATGAAAGTTTCACTTTGACACTGAGAGTCGCCAAGAGAGAAGCAGTTCAAAATTCTTAGGCGTGCTGCCATGTTATGATTAATTTTACAGTCCATGCATGGAAGTTTAGTTAGAGAAGAGAACTGTAGATATCTTGTACAATCCATCAAAATAGTAAGAATAAACTGTCACTCCCAACCTGAGCCGTGAACATGTTTATTTATGAGCCACTCTGCTGAAATTGAAAAAAAGAAAATCAAGACAGCAATGCAAAGAGAGGTATCTAAAATGCTCTCTGTTAAGCAACAGCTAATGGAAAATATGCAACAAAGAAAGCCTGGCTTATTTCCAGTTGTCAAAAAGATTGAGGACATTGGTTCAAATGGTTCAGGTTTCTTATTTGACCCACCTTAAGACCCTTAAAATCTAATGTGATTGTCTTTAGAATTTGGCTTATGTTTTAAAAGTGAGTGAAATCTCTTTTTCAAATCTTTACTTTTAAACCTTAGTAAGAAAAACTGGAAATAAACACAAAAACGTGGTAACTGTTCATCACTGATGAAAAGTACTGTGGATGATTTTGTATCTTTCCAGTTAGGCATTTTTTTCTCTTTTTCTACATTATAAATTATATCTATAATGCTACATAAAGCCAGGATCTTTGTTCTCTTTTACAGCAGCCTTATCCCCATTTCTTGGGGCAATGACTAGTGTAAGGTAGGGACTCAGTAAATAACTGTTAAATGAAGAAATGAATGAATTAATTGATCAAAGTGATATCAGTCTAATACCTCATAAGGAAATTGCTATTAAATTACCACTAATATAATTATAGATATAAATAAATGAATACAGATTTACACAAACTTTGACAGCTTCAGCTAAAAAATCCACTTATTATTAGCACTTGGAAGAAATTTCTACAAACTGCAAGGCCAAACTAGAAGCAAGTAAAAGTTAATTGGTGGCTCCAATGTGCTATGCAAAAATAAGAACCATGTAAACTTAAAAATATTTGATCCTCTTATTCAATATTATGCCAAAGGGAAGACAAAACTTTGATTACAAAATCAAATGATATGTTGCCAGAGATTTTTTGATGGGGAAGACAATTCATTACTTAAAAATTTGATCTAAGATGTTAAAAAATTGACAAGAAGATAATAAATAAGGGATCAAGCAAAAGAGCAGCGAACTGACAATTCATAGTCTGATACTTTATAAAAAGATGACAACTAGAAAAAACAACAACAAAAAGAGCAAACATTGGAAACCTTTCAGAGCAAAATAAAGAAAATTACTGAGAAGAGTAATTATTGAATACAAAGAACTACAATTGCAGTGGGTATGTTAAAAATCATGAGAAAATACTCCATACACAATGGAAATAAATTTGAAAACAAGTATTTATTTTAAACAGGTAGTAAACTGGTTTTCTGAAGTGGTAGAAAATCTAGGAGTTAACCTATAGCCACAAATATAAAATACAAAAAGTATCAAAGAAATACTGAACCAGACGCAGCCAGTTCCTTCTGATTTTTCTGACAAATGCTATCACACCTTCAGCAAGTAAATAATCTCTAGTCCACTGAAACATAGCCCAGAAAATAGAAAATTCTAAAGTTTCTCCCAATAATTTTTTGATGCTAGTATTACCAAACCTAGAAAGCACATAAAACACTAAAACCACTTTCTTGGAACTTTGCTTTCTTGCCTTCTCCCTGGAATGTTCTTCCTAAGCTGTGAATCCCTCTCATCACTCAGGCTCAAATGGCAACTCCTGAACTTTCCCTCAAAGGCTGTTCTGTCCCAGCATTGCTGTCTTTCTTATTCAACCAATTTTATTTTACTTGTTGAATCACAATGTGAACTTATTTTTTTTCTTTTTAACATGCTATTTTTTGCATCTCTGGCCACTGAAGGGTAAATTCCATGAAGACACAGCTGAAACCTAAGTGCCTTGAACACTGCTGACCAAGCACTGCTGAGTAGGCACTCAATAGATATGTCTAAGTGTTATTATTTCTCATTTATGAAAGACATGGAAACATCTTAGATATAAGTTAGATACTAATGAATGATTTCACTGTAAGTATAATAATTACATATATTTTTATATGATCATAGATTAAATACAGCAGTGCATTAAAAGGATACTAGATCATAAACTGATTATGGTTTGTTTATTCTGCAAAAGCAAGGATGCTTGGTTCAACATCAGGGAATCTGTAATTGTTCACATACACATGTTAAGAGGCAAAAATATGATTGTTGGTCTAGATATATTTAAAGTATTTTATAAAATTCAGCAAATATTCCTACTTAAAAACATTTAGTAAAATGGCATATTATGATGGAGGTAACTATGTAAGTAAAATGAGTTTTTGTGTGGTATTTGGTTACAGTCCTGTGGCACATGGCCATAGATAACGGGTGTTGCTGTGGTCTGGGAGATAACTAAGCTTGACCAGGTCACCTGACAGGAAAGCTTGAATTCTAACTTGGCTCAATTATCCCTCCCTTCTGATGTTCCTGATATAATTCTGCATTCTTTAAAGTTAACAAGTTTAAGAAATGGAAGAAGTTATTAGTTGGACTGAGACTATACAACCCCCTACACACACTTTGTGGAAGTTGGACTGGAATGTGTGGCCTGGTCTATAGGAACGTGAAGCTGCAAACGTTGTGAAAAAGCACAAGGTCCAGGGCACTCAAGGGAGGCCAAGGACTTCTCTATGCAAATACAAGAGAAAAAAAAATAAAGCAAGCTAGCCAGGTCTTCTGGGAGAGAGGACTTTAAGTCACCAAATTAAAAAATAAATTATTAATGGGGACAGAACATGCCAATTGGCAATAATATTAAAATATTTTAAGAATCTAATGTAATTTTAAACCTTCAAACTAGAACAAAAATAGAAATATGCCTTGCTGAAATGGAATTAAGTCCAGACAGAGAGCCAAATTTTAAAACAATATGATAAAAATTATATTCAAAAGCAGTGGGGGATATACTGCATTAGGACAAATGAAAAGCCATTTGTGAAAAATAGTTAAATCTTTATGTTATTCCTTCTACTTGAATAAATTCCGCATTCATTTCTAAATTAAATATGAAATGGAATTATTAAAAGTTCTAGGAGAAAATTTAAATTTAAAAAATCTTGTGGGTGTCACAACCTTTCTAATTCTGATCTAAAACCAGGAAAAAAAGACCTCACAAAATTAATTTTAAAAAATGAACACTGCTTGTGGTAAAAACATGACAGCATATTTAACAGACAAATGACAAACTGGGGGAAATGTACAACATTTGACAGTCAAATATGAGCTAGTTCTACAAATCATTAAGAAAAAAATACTGTCTAATAGATAACAGAAAAAAATACACACACATAATTTAAAAATAAATACATATGACCTATAATCATTATTAGTAATCCAAATAGGTAAAAATTATAATTAAGATGAGATATCATTTTTGCCTATCAGAAACAACTTTTTTTGTTTTTTCTAATAATAATGATAAAATGATAATGATAATTATGAGGGAAATCAGGCCATTTAATAGACTACTAGTACACTATTTGACATAAATTCATAAATAGGCATTTGAAACTATATTACAATTATGAAAGGGGCATGTGTTGAAATTCTCCTTATGGGAACTTGTATCAGTTAAATAATCTGGTAAGTGCAAAGACATATGCATAAGGATTTCCATACCAGCACTGTGTTTTTTGTTTGTTTGTGTTTTTTTGTTTTAATTTTTATTGGAGTATAGTTGCTTTACAATGTTGTGTTAGTTTCTGCTGTACAACAAAGTGAATCAGTTATAAATGTACATATATCCACTCTTTTTTAGATTTCCTTCCCATTTAGGTCACCACAGAGAATTAAGTAGAGTTCCCTGTGCTATACAGTAGGTTCTCTTTAGTTATCTATTTTATACATAGTAATGTCTATATGTCAATCCCAATCTCCCAATTCATCCCACTCCCCCTCCCCCCCTCCTTGGTAACCCTAAGTTTGTTTTCTACATCTGTGACTGTATTTCTGCTTTGCAAATAAGTTCATCTGTACCATTTTTCTAGATTCCACTATAAGTAATATTATATGATATTTGTCTTTCTCTGACTTACTTCACTCTGTATGACAGTCTCGAGGTCCACCCACATCTCTGCAAATGGCACTATTTCATTCCTTTTTATGGCTGAGTAATATTCCATTGTATATATGTACCACATCTTCTTTATCCATTCCTCTGTTGATGGACATTTAGGTTGCTTCCATGTCATGGCTATTGTAAAGAGTGCTGCCAGCACTGTTTTTTAATAGACAAAATGACACATGATTGAAATGTCCTTCAGTATTAAAACATTGACAGAAATGTTGTACATCTATCTTCACAAGGGAAATAATTCTATGCAGTCATGATACACAGAGTTATGGATAAGTGCATTTTCCACTGTGACTCTATACATACAAAAAATTGGAAACTATATGTGAAATATTAACATTCTGAGCCTATTGTAGTCCACTGATCTTTATTTTCTTTTATATATATATTAATGATATATAATGATAATCTTTATATATAGAAATATATGTAAATATCTTTAATCAGAAGAAATAAGAGTAGTAATAAAATGGATAAAGAAAGAAGACTTCAAGATATTAAATCATAGCACAAAGTTTTAATTATTTCTATGTGATACTGGTGTAAGAAGGTAATCAGGTCAAGCAGAATTAATTTTGTTGATACTTAAATATAGATAGTTGATATTTAGAATATGCCACAGGACATACCACAGATAAATCAGGGAAAGGGATGGATTGATTATTCACCAGATGGTATAAAGAAATACACCTAATTATAGTAAAAAATTAACTTTAATCCTAATCTTACACTATACTACATTTTGGAATAATACATTCAATCTGAAAAATGAAATAATAGAAAATTGAAGTGAATTTTGATCTGTGTAGGGATTAAGAATTATTTACTAAATATGAGAGCAGTAGAAGATATGATAAAGTAAAATAAAAGTTTATCTAAATACATCAATTTTAAAAGCATTTTGTGCTGAGAAAACACACTTTTAGAAATACAATTCTTTATTTATTCAAACAATCAAATGTTAAGGCAGAACAAAGGTATTTCATTCATGAAAAGATTCTTACATCCTGGGTACCTTTCATAGGAAGATATTGAGGTTATACTTTAAAAAATAACATGAGTACAAGAGATAAGAAGCAGTTAAGAGGGCTTCCCTGGTGGCGCAGTGGTTGAGAGTCCGCCTGCCGATGCAGGGGACGCGGGTCCATGCCCCGGTCCGGGAGGATCCCACATGCCACGGAGTGGCTGGGCCCGTGAGCCATGGCCGCTGAGCCTGCGTGGCCGGAGCCTGTGCTCCGCAACGGGAGAGGCCACGACAGTGAGAGGCCCACGTACCTCGAAAAAAAAGAAGAAGCAGTTAAGAGATTCAAGATTGAGTTGATCTAATCCTTTAGGGCTACAGTTGACCAAAAGATCAGGCTTGAGAAAAAGATGCTCCACAGAATAATTACGATAATAGAGACATTAGAAGAAATAAGGTATGAAATAACAGGCAATCAGAAACTTCAGGAAAAACAAACAACTGTAAATGACAGCCACAGATCAATTGTAAAGAAGCCTATCCAAGACAAAATAAGAAGATTTTGGTGTTTACGAAGAAAAATAGAGGGGAAAGAGTACATCCAAAATAAAAATAGAACGGCATCATTACAACCACGAATATTCTTTATGGAGAAGAAAGCATGTATTAAATTTTTCCCAACAAAACAAAAGAAAGGTAATTAGCAGCTCTAGGAGGAACCTAAGGAGGAACGTTTTTCAGTTCTGGAAAAGCCTGATTCAAATATGAAGGAGAGCAAAAACAGTGTAATTTGAGACACCTACTAGGCCTTAACAAAGAAGACTCTTGATTGGTGCTGGAGTTGTGACATTGAAAGCACAGAGAAGGAAGTGTAATTATAGAAAACTATATGATTCTGCAGTGAATTTTATCTATTTAGTCACAATCATAAATAATGCTTACTTCAAATTTTAGAACCAACCTATAAATAAAACAAGAAACATTTAATAAAGTGTGCAAAACACAGATGTAAAGGAGAAGAGAAAGAGAATGAGATGGCAGAGTCCTTGATAAGTTCATTTAAACTTACGAGGGAATCAAGAAGTACTTATTACCTATATATTTAAGGTATTGATTTAATGATCAAATTATAAGCAATAGAGGAATTACAGATGGGTTTACAAAACTAATTGGAGTTGGAGATAGAGGTGGAAGGGGATGTAAATTAGCAAACCCTTATCAAGGATTGAATTGATGAAATTTATTATAAGCAAATTATTTAGACATCTAGATGTGAATTCCAGAAGAAATAAAAAGAGAAATGACAATACAGGGTTAACTCAAGAAAGTGGCCCTGAAATCTAGGAGGAATGAGCACGAAACTGTTGCTACTGAGGTTAAAAATATAAACCTCTATATTAATGATAGCCCTATAAATGAAGTTAAAATGAAAGAGGCAGGCAGGGAAAATATTTGTAGCACATAGGATATTTTCAGGGTTAAGAACACAAATATCTTCTAAATAAATAAACATGAGTGTACTAATTTTTAAAAAGAAAAGGAATCTAAACTGGTAACTAATAAAAGCAAAAATATAGTCAATAAATATAAAAAATGTTTCATCAAACCAAATAATCTAATACATGAATTTGACAAAAATGTCTTTTTAATCAATTAATTTTTCAAAATATTCAAAAATATTATAATATTAATGCTGTGATAGGGACAGTAATGTAGATACTTTCACACATTGCAGTTGGCAGTGTGATAAAAGGTTACAGGTCAAAGAATAGTAAATGTATCTAGTAGGTTGATCTAATAAATTTTTAGTAATTCATTTTAAAGATATAATCTTATTCATTCAAAGATTTATTAATGAGCATATTTATGTCAATATTATTTATAGTAGTCAATACAGCCATCCCTTGATATCCCCAGGGGAATTTGTTCCAGGACCCAACCCCCAATACCAAAATCTGCGATACTCAAGTCTTTTATATAAAATAGAGTATTTGCATATTACCTATACATATCCTCCCGTATACTTTAAATCATTTCTAGATCACTTATAATACCTAATACAATATAAATCATTGTAAATACAGTGTAAGTGCTAGGTAATAGTTGCTGGTATGTGACAAATTTTGCTTTTTGGAACTTTCTTGAATTTTATTTTTTTCTAATAATTTTGATCTGCTGGCTGGTTGGTTGAATCTTTGGCTGCAGAACTTGCAGATGTGGAGGGCTGACTGTAATTGAAAACAAGCAATGTCCAACTAAATGATTAAGTATGAGTGAAGATCCAATCAATGTTTTCTTAGACCATATAAAAACTGAGGAAAGCACACACAATATAAGATTAATTGACACAGCAGGCTGCTTACAATCTCAATTTTAATGTATTTCCATTATCCATATAAATTTAAGTAATTTATTATAAATATGGATTATATGCACAATTAAATTTATATGTATGCATATGTATGAACTTAGGAACAATTGCAAAATATTATGTCTGAGTGGCTTATTTATGGTTAATATTTTTCATGTTCTTTATATAATTCAAATTTTTAAAGGTGTTCTTTTATATTATAATCAGATAGAACACATATTATTTATAATAAACTAAAATTAACTAAAATAAAAATAGTTATTATTTCACAAAGCCAAATATAAGTTGTCTAATAACTTTGTACTTAGCTCAAATCATATCACTTGAATTAAATTGCAAAGTATTTTCAAGGATTTTGTGAGACTTAGTGGTGAGTGACTAGCTATAACTAATTCATCATTTATATAGCAAACCCCTCATTCAAAAATAGAACTGAGTGGTCTCTGAACACATGATCAAAAATGAGTAGAGGTTTTATTAATGAAGATTATTGGGTCAACAGAAAGTTTTAGTTACCTATTCAGGCTTAATTACAGTTATAGAATTCCTCCAGAGATGGTTGACATAAATATTTATAAATTTTAAAATTAAATACATTTATTTTCATGAAGATATAGCATTGTGATACTGGTAATTTTGTTTCAGTACGTATTTGGAGGAATTCATCAAGCCAAGGAAAGATAATAAGGATTTTTAAAAATTCAATTTCAGTGTATCTTAAATCAGTAGAATATATCATTTATACACACACACATATAAAAACTAGAATTTTGCTGTGATATCACTTATTATGGTAAAGGATTTTATACAGGCATATCTGTTATAAACCTCAACCAAAGAGCTATAGATGATAGTCTCAGGCCATGTACCCTAAGGGGAATATTATTTTAAGTTTTCTATGTATAACAATTTTTTCTTCACTAAAAATACAAAACATTAATTATCCAATAAGCTAGAATCTTGAGTACCTGAACTGTTTGGAAAATAAAACCTTCTGTTTTATCCCAGTGGAAAGGTGGGCAATAGAAGAGGGTGCCAGTAAATGAAGAAGTAAAATAGATTGGGGCCAATTTCAAGGGAAATTATAAACTATAATAGAATTTGAACTATGTTCTGTTGGACAGAGGGAAACATTGTGGTTTTTTTTCGTTGGGTAGAGATTGGGCCTATGCTTTGGACAGAATATCCCACAGAAATGCTCAGTGAATGAAGCTTTCTTGATTTAAGAATTTAGGAAATGCATTCTACATTTATAGACATTTGTTCAGATAATCACAATGAGTTTTATCATAGGAAAGGCTCTGAGAAGTCCTGTAATAAAATGTGAAATCTGCTTAACTTCATTAAATATATTTGTTCAATATATTTCATCAGAAATTAGTTTTGGAAATAACATCTAATCTTCTAAATAATCTTTGGAAACAACTGCTTTATAATGACATCAATATATTCTATAACGTAGAATATAGACAGGAATAAAAGTCTACATTACGCATTATTCATATGACTTACCAGGGGAATTTATTTTTAGAAATTTTTTATACTAGGTCTGATTTCTAGATCTTAAGCTTGTCTTTTTGTGTAAAACATTAGTAAGCCCAATTATTAAAAATATTAAAAGGTAAATCCCAACAGGTTAAAATGTGTCTAAAATGTATAAGAAGAATTATTTTAAAATAGTAAATAGTTTTTTTCTTTATGAGATATGCTATAGTCTATTAATTCCCTTAAAAGAGTTAACAATTAAATTTAAAAAAAATCAAAGCTCAGAAAGAATTTTTATTTTAGTGTAAGTCCATGGGCATTACTTTCAAATCTTAAGTCAAACTCTATATAATCTCCACTCCCACCCCCCCAAAAAAAATCCATAACCACTAAAAACTTCTGTTTCATCCAAACTAAGACTACAGTTTAGGATTTCTGAAAGATTTAATTCATACTTTTTACACAGAATTGATTTTGTGAGAATAAAAGACTATTTCACCAAATCACTTACTCTGAGCAGAGAATACTGTTCACATAGGCAAAATTAGAAAAAAAGAAATATTAACATCTTTGAATGTCAGTGTTTGAAATACGTCTTAAACTATTGACAGTTCTGTCTGGCACAGCTTTCTGACCACCTCATGAATTAGGAGGACGAACACAGCCTTGAAAAGTTAGAAGCTTTCCTCTTTTGGAAAAGTCATATTCACGATGACTTGTCATCTCCATTGTAAAACCCCCTCTCTGTGGAAGTTCTCTTGGGTCTTTATTTCAGTATTAGAAGGGACCAAACTCATTATACTATTTAACACCTTGAACTAGACAGCAACTTGGCACAGGAAAGGAGCAGCCAGTGTTATATTTGCCATTAAACACAGGCACCTTTTAAACTATTCAGAGTGCAATTTTATTAAGCAAAAGACATATTATTGGCCTAGGGCCATTTACTATAAATATTTCCTGGTCAAGAACAATTGATGTAGAACATCTTGAATAATGTTACAGGAAATATAAAACAAGGCCTAGATGTCAGAGGATATAAAACATTACATAAATGTTACAAATTAAACCTAAATTATTTTGAAATCATAATTCATATATGATCTGGATATTGTTGAAATAAGGTACATAAAATCCAATCCTAGATATAATGATAAGGCTGAGTTTATACAATATATAGGATATGCAAATGTCTCTCTTCTCTAGTGCTCTCAAAGTGGAATCCATGAAAAGCAAATCAGTTTTTGGCTCGAGAGAATGTTTCTTTCCCTCCAAATATGGGAACATTAACCAATCAGTATCATTTTGGATGTCCTTTTTTGTCTTCATTACTTTCAACCAGGAGTCCTGAAAGTTAAGTAGTAATAAAGGAGAAAAATTGAACACATTATAATGAAATTTTACTGAAGGCCAAAGCTTATTTCAGTGGCTACTAAGTGGTTAACATCAATTTGTAGGAAGATGGTAACTTAGTTATTCTTGCCTTGTTTCCAGATGGATACAGAGCAGCAGGAGGACTTCATGAGAATTTTAAAAAGTAAGAACTATTTTGGAATGAATAAGAAACTGATAGTCCTTATTTTAAAGGAATTCAAAAGCAAATCTCTTAGGTAGCAAAGGTATAACTTTGATTAGTAATATTTTGCAGTAGATATCATCTGTTCTTTGCCAACAAAGTTTTAGCATTGCTGTATAAATAAAGAGAGAAAGTATATTTGGGGCTCACATAATATATACTAAAACAGAAATGGAAAATTATTTTTATTTATAAATATGTTTTCAATGTAACAGAATTAACTTAGCAGAAACTTGTTGTACGTGCCCCTAACTAGGTTCAAAAATTTGTCTAATGATTTTTGCTGAATAAAGTAATTTGTCATTTGATGACCCTGAGACCAGCAATCTCTTTCATCTAAGCATAGTTTTATTTTTCTTGATACAGGAAGTGAACAATGTAGAGAGAACAAAAAACACTAGGAAATGAGAAATTTGTAATATAGACACATCTTTCACCTCACATACCCTCCCTCACTAAGAAGATTTGCATACATGTGTTATAATTTCCTAAATAGAATACCAATTTCTTAAGAACACAGAGATAATCCTTCTACTTAGTTGACTTCTCACAGAAATCAGCAAATTGTGAGTATCTAAGTTAAGGATCTGTTAACCAAATTAAATGTAAAGTTTAATAATGACTAATTATTATATATGAATCCCCAAATTTCAACTTAATTAAATGAATAGACATAACACAGGACAGAGTAGGGAGATCAGTGTCTAAGTTAATTCTTCCCACTTACCAAGTGAAGTCAACTTGTGGACCTTAGGGAAGTTACCTAACCTCTCTAGAAGTAGGTTTTGTCAAAATTAAAATGGCAATAAAACAATATCTACTACAAAGTTGTTATAAGACTGTAATCAAATGTATGTTACATACAGTAGTGAAAGCACTATGGAAATAAATGTATCATAATTTACAAAAAAAAAAGATATGGCAAATCAGCTCTATACCTACATACTCTTCAATAAAACTTAGTGTAAGTAATAATGATTATTACATCTATTTTAGAAAAGAAACAGCTTTAGCCTGAGAGCACTTGAACAAAAGAGTATAGGATTAGAAACCTATAATTAAACCTAGAGAAGTATGTACACTTATACCACATATTCCTGAAAAAAGAATGAAGGAGCTCACACATCTAAATACAATTTGAAAGGGACAATTAAAAATAAAAATGGGAGAAAAACAACTCCTAAGAAACAGGGAAATAGCCATATTTTCAGAACCTGTTATGACTTATTTAGTGTAGTTGGCATTTAAATTCCATCTGAGCTTTAGCAAAATTGTTGCTGTGGACAGATTGAGTGAGACCAACTTCCCCCAGCTGGTGTGAACTTCTTCATGAAGGGTGAGCAGCTATAAGCCCTTGTACGTGATGTTGCAGGGTCTTGCATGCTCCTCAGTGAGTTGTCTCCATTTTACCTACACTCTTCTGTTTCCAGCCAAAATTATAGTTCCCTCACAAATAGAAAATCCCCTCACCCTGGACTTTATTCTGATCTAGGCTATTTAACTCTATCTTCCTTAAATATATTCTATCTTATCTGAAAATATCTGTATGTTTTCATCCATCCTCTTCTCCTTCCTCTACTGAGAGAAAAATATAAAACCCCTCCTGTTTTCTAAGGCTAACTATCCTCTTGTGATCTTGATTGTCTTCTAACCCTCTTCCACCATCAATCTCCTGTCTATTCATTGTATTTTAAACTCTTCCTCTCCACTGGTTTCTTCCTCTCTACTCAGTAAAATATTGGTCTTTTCTTACAAACTGCATTTCCTGATTCCTGACTCATCCTAAAGTACAGAGAATACAACCAAGGAGGTAAACTGAATTCACCTTGAATACCAGTTACTCAAGAGCTACCCAGATCCCCATCCCAAGTATTCAGCTTGAGTCTTATTTTGAATTTTTCTCCCCTCCCAACTGTATTTGAATTTAGCACAGTGTGTCATCGTGCAGATTTTCTCAGCAATGTTTTTGCTTTGACTTCTTCCTATTTGTTTCTTCTAGAATCATACAAATTTACACTTTGATTCCTTCATTTCTGAATTATTGTCATAGCCTACTGTTGGCTCTTCCCACCCCTAACTTCCCGATCTCTAATCTATATTTTACGATATTACAAGAATTGTTTCCCCGGATCACACTTTTTATCTAATTTTTGTTGTTAAAATCTCAGTGATTTCCATTGCCTGAGAAATAAATTGCTATCTCCTAAGCAAGGCATTGAAGCGTTCTACAACATACCCCTAATGAGCTTTCCAACTGTCCCTACAATGGAGTTTCATGGACTCTCACTTTGCAATTGCAATGCAATAAAGTTGGCCTGTGCTTTCCTGCCTCTGTGCCTGTGGTCATAATTTTTTTTTTTTTTTTTTTTTTTTTTTTTTTTTTTTTGGCGGTACGCGGGCCTCTCACTGTTGTGGCCTCGCTCGTTGCGGAGCACAGGTTCCAGACATGCAGGCTCAGTGGCCATGGCTCATGGGCCCAGCCACTTTGCGGCATGTGGGATCTTCCCGGAGTGGGGCACAAACCCGTGTCCCCTGCATCAGCAGGCGAACTCTCAACCACTGCGCCACCAGGGAAGCCCTGTGATCAAAATTTTTGATACCAAGATCACTCTTCTCAAAACCCTGAATGTCTTTGATGTCTTTAAAGATGCCCTTCAAAGTCTTCCTCTTAGAGTAAGTTTTCTAGAATTCCCCAGCTTGAACTTTTTTCCATGTTTCAATTTTCCACAAGACTTTATGGTTTTCTTTTGACATTCACCTTCTTCCTTATTCTTTAGTTCTTTCTCCATGTATCTTTTCTTGGCTGGTAGACTCAGGCTCATCCATATCAGTCATTATGTCAATTTTGTCTCTGCCCCACTCTTCATCAAATCTTTCTGCCTTAAAAATACTTGGTGTTCATTTAAAGGTAAATGAAGGTTGACTTTGCACATCTCTACAAAATAAAGACCCAATTCTTCCTTTCTTCTTACATCAAAACAGAAGTTCACATTTTGCAGCCTGTTTGTGCACACCTACACACACAAAGAGCCCCTGAGATCTCATCAACTTCAAAAGTAAAATCTTGTGCCAAAGTGATGTTTACATGGTGGGTGAAAAGAGAGAACTGGATGACAGGAAGGATGACAAGTCAAGTGAACCAAATCTGAAGTGGTAATTTTTACAACCTGAATAATCTGCTCTCCATATGTTCCCTGCAAATCCTAGGAAAGGTACTATAACCATGATCTTTGCATTAGAGCTGCGCATATATAGATTCACCTCTACGCAGGAATAAATTTAGAAATAGAAAAACGAGGAAAGATTTTTGGCAACCTTTCCTGAAAGTGTGTGCAAAGCTGAAAAGCCAAATGGAGAGAGGAGTCTGCTAACCTTTATCACACACCACATACAAAGTAATCACACATCATAATGCTTTCATATCCTATGTTCCTTTCACATTCTCGGACATGGCACCACATAGTTAAGCTTCCAGCAGCTGGAGAAATTATAATGCAGCAATGGTCTGTCTACCCATAGAGTCCAGTGCCTCCTTTAGAGTTCTTGGCTTCAACAGTTTGAGACAAATAGAAAGTTTTATGCTCATACGCTGAATCCAGACTGTGACCTAAATTAGTTTTCTTAGATATTTTTTAATGTTTTAAATCTATACAATCAAAGAGAAAGTAAGGTGAGTTCACTTTTATATGGAGGTGTAATGCAAATTTTTATACTCTTAAAAGGAGATCTTGTCTTTCCCTCTTGTCCCCTTGGTTCTCATTGTCCCTTATGTGTCCCATCATAAGCAGGGAGATATGGACTACCATTTGGGGAAGGAGATATTTTAGGTGATTTGTTCACATCGTTTTTAAAATACTTTTTTAGTAGATCTTGAGATTTTTAACTTAATTGTGATGCTATTTATTTACTTATTTATTTATTTGTTTATTTTTGGCTGCCTTGGGTCTTCATTGGTGTGTGCAGGCTTTCTAGTTGCAGCGAGCGGGGGCTACTCTTCATTGCAGTGTGCGGGCTTCTCATTGCGGTGGCTTCTCTTGTTGCAGAGCACAGGCTCTAGGCGCGCGGGCTTCAGTAGTTGTGGCTCATGGGCTCTGGAGCACAGACTCAGTAGTTGTGGTGCACGGGCTTTGTTGCTCCGAGGCATGTGGGATCTTCCCGGACCAGGGCTTGAAACTGTGTCCCCTGCATTGGCAGGCGGATTCTTAACCACTGTGCCACCAGGGAAGTCCCTGTTCACATCTTAAGAAGTGATTTTATTGCCATCATCCTCAAGTACCTACCTACCCTTTTGGTAATTTTCATTAGATAGCATCCCCTTTATTGGAAAATATGAGTACTCATGAATATAGCACATCAGAGGCATTCATATTTGGGCTCTGTGTTAATGAGAACCTGTTCTCCTGAGGTGCTCCAAAGCAGACAGAGGCCACCATTCTTGCCCCCTTATTTATCTTATTGGCTAACAGAAGACCAAGAAAAGAATAAGCAAATTGTTAATGTACATCTGCATGGCTTTTCGTAGTTGTATTGAGGTAGTGGTGTGGTAGGAGGAGCATGTCTTGGGCCTGGTTGTCTGGGTTTGAGCTATTCCCAGCTTCTCCTCTTCATTTGCTGGGTGATATTGAACGAGTTACTTAGAAAACTTATTTTGCATCTATTTAATCATCTGTGAAATGAGGATAATAAAACTCACTCTCAAATTGTCCTAAGGATTTAATAATACAATATGAGTAAAAGTGTCTAATACGCTCATTAAATTGTAACTCCCTTTTATCTACTTCTTTCCCCCACCTCCATTATAAAGGTAATTCAAGCACTATTTTGTCTTTCAGGTGGACTATAGGTGTGGGCCCCGTTTTGACTTTTATCTCACATCTGATCTCTGGACCCATCTCCATGCTATATCTATTTCTGAAACACTCTATTGCTTTTCACCATTTTTTTTAAAAATGCTTATTTTTTAAAAAATGCTACCGGTATACAAACCACTTACCTCTGCATAATACCTCAGTGAATTGTCATAACAGTTATTCAAAATAGATTATTTATCTGTAATCTATATATGAGGAAACTGAGGTTAAAAGGCTAAGTGACTTTCACAATACCATGAAGGCCGAGCAAGATTAAGTGGCTTCTGCCATCCCTTAACATGAGTAAGTAGCAGTTCTGGAAATTGAACCCGGTTGTCTAATTTCAAACTGACTGAACTTTCTCCTCCTTCATCCTGGGAGAGCTTTACTTTAGATAGTATCCCCCCCTTTAATATACTTCCATAATTTTCATATTAAACTCAACATTTTGCCCTCGTCCGTTTCCTCTTCCTGCTCTCCTCTAGGAACCGAGAGAAAACTCTGCCTATTTCTGTAAATAGTCATCTTTAGTCACTATTATGTTAAAACAGACTTTTAACTGGGGAAATATATTTCAAGCCATGGTGTTTGAGCCAAATGAAAGGGGGGAAATAGTGCTTATCAATGATATGAAATGACTTTTTTGGGTACATGGCAGATTATACTTTTTAAAACACATACCACTTTAGGGTATTACATGATCATTAACTATAAAGAAAAGACATTAAATTAACTATGGCAGAAGGAACATAACTATTTGTACAATTAACAGTTAACAATAGCAATCTTGGAAATAAGGTTGTGTAAACATCATTAGGTAAGTAACCAGGCTTAGGCTTTAAGGAAGGAAAAGTGAATGTGCACTATGGAATTTGAATGTCTGGATAATGTTTAGAGCACTTCTATAGGGTTTCTGAGTAGCATTTTGTTGAAAAAAATATAACTTATCCTTCTGATTAAGATGAAAGAGAAGGGGAAAAAGAGAGAGACTATGCTGATGTAAAAGGAATGTTTTTGCACAATAAAAAGCAGCATTTCCACAAAAATAATGTATCCTCTTAATAAATAGTAGGAACACTGAGAATTTTTCTTAAGCTACCATGTCATTAAATATAAAAGCATATTATTTCTAAGTATCTCTATTATAAATAATTTTTTAATTCAAATAATACCCTAATAAAATTAACAGCAAGAAATTATGAAAGACAATGGTAGAAACACATTTGGCTGAAGGATAAGAATATACATGTGATTCCTCTTGAAATGAGAGCTACCAAACCACACAATATAGTATAGTGTAATGGAATACAAAAAAACAAACAAACAAACAAAAAACAAAGTCTGAGTGATTTGAACAAAGAGGATAGGGAAAAAAGAAGAAAATGAGTAAGTTTGTCTGGAAAATGTTTACAGTTTCAGACATTCTTATTTTGGACCCTGAGAAATAAAATGATTTTATAAATATGATTTACAAATAAACTCAAGGACATCCATACAATTAAGTTGCCAAAACCATGAATATGATCAGGACGAATCTTTAAAGCAATGGAAAATTGTTAGTGATAAAGTGAGTTACAAATGGTAATGTACCAAAAATACAGACTCTGGCCCCAACTGTCTCTAAAATCATTACATTTAGATGTATGACAAATTGATAATTGTTTGGGGAAATATAAACAAAATATTAACAGAGGTTATCTCTGGATAATGTGGTTGTGCATAATTTTAAATTTCTTTTTGTGCTAGTATTTTCTAAAATGGACATAAATTAATTTTGTCAAGAAAAGGCAATAAAGCTGACATCAGAAGTCCAAGATGACTTAGTCTATTTTGGATGCTGATCACTCAGACATGGCTCATGCATTTTCTTCAGTCAGGGAGATGCCACTACCAAGTGACTGACAAAGGGAAATAAAAAGAAACTCATTTTTCAAAGAAAAAAAAATAAAGCAGCCCATTTTTGGTTGTCAGTATGATCACATCTGACTCTAAGACCCATGGAGAGAGACGTTTCATTTAGACTCTGTGCTGTGCAGAGCTACTGGTGCCATGCACACAGTTATGATCGTTGACAGTCACACAATCTCCTTCCTTCTCTTCTGCGCCATTGCTGCCCTGGTGCTGCCTCGGCAGCATATTTAGGTTTTAAGTTGTCAATCATGATTCTTTTATATTCCTGCAAAATGAAAAAAATTCATAATATAAAAAAGATGCCTGGTGGGACAAAGTTTTTGCTGGACAACTGCATTCTTTTCCATTTGTGTACTTTGCAAATTTCTAATACACCAAATGTTCCATAGTCCAATCAACGTAAGTTTCCTTATTTTAGTTTCCATCTAATATATGTCAAAAATTTGGCTCTTTTTTTTTTTTTTTTGCGGTACGCGGGCCTTTCACTGTTGTGGCTTCTCCCGTTGCGGAGCACAGGCTCCGGACGCGCAGGCTCAGCAGCCATGGCTCACGGGCCCAGCCGCTTCATAGCATGTGGGATCTTCCCGGTCCGGGGCACGAACCCGTGTCCCCTGCATCAGCAGGCGGACTTCCAATCACTGCGCCACCAGGGAAGCCTGAAAATTTGGCTCATTTTAAAAGAATATTCAGCTACTGTTGCGCAACTTCCCAAGACTGCCTGAGATTAAATAGGGAAACCAATCAGAACAAAACAAGATCTCCTTTGCCCTTCTACATCAAAACACTACAATCCATTCTCTAACTGTTCCCAAAGGAATATCTTCATTAAGCTGAAATACACACATTGCCATAAATCAAAGCAGCCATATATCTCTGCTTTGCATGTTCTATTTTAGGCTGAGTGATCAATACTACTTACCACTTAGGGAAAGAAAATAGGTGTGTGTGTGTGTGGCACTGTGTGTGTCTGTGTGTTTCAGTATTTCAAATGGAATTTTCAGAGAATCTGAAAGCTAAAGAAAAGCTCTACAAGCACAAGATTAGCATTACAATAAATAGACACTTAGTGAACTTAAAACTGAATTCTAAGAGTAGTGTGTGTGTATGTGTTTTCTCTTCATGAGTCAAAATGACATAGGAAATATTTACTACTCAAGAGATCACCTTTGAAAGCCCTAGAATCCTAGGATGAACAGGGAGGTGGCAAGCTTGGTGTTTTTAGGAACAACTACTTAGGGTTTAAAAAAATAAATTGTTTGATGAAGTTCTCATCCCATTGCCAACAACAGCTGGCCAGATATGTGGCTGGTCATGCTGAATAATGAAGTTTGGGACTGGATTGTCCCCTTGAAGTGTGTGAACTCCTAGACCTTCAAGTTCATTACCAGAGTTCTTCATGCACACACTTCTCAGTAAACTAGAACAATTTACTATGCCTAAAATTGTGTGAAGCATTTACCTTAATTGACAATGAGAAATAATTAATTTTATACCAGGGTTTTGTTTGTTTTTTATGTTTCTTCACAGAATAAATTAGATATGTGCAAAATCAACAACAACAAAACCTTGTCAATTATCACCGCACAATTTTTGTTTTCTGTGCTTATTTAGTATTACATTTATAGATTCAAATGCAGTGTTTTTTCTTTTTCTTAATTGAAGTATAGTTAATTATAATTAACTTCTACTTTTTTTTTTTTTTTTTTTTTTTTTTTGCGGTAGGCGGGCCTCTCACTGTTGTGGCCTCTCCCCTTGCGGAGCACAGGCTCCGGAGCACAGGCTCAGTGGCCATGGCTCACGGGCCCAGCCGCTCCGCGGCATGTGGGATCTTCCCAGACCGGGGCACGAACCCGTGTCCCCTGCATCGGCAGGCGGACTCCCAACCACTGCGCCACCAGGGAAGCCCCTTAACTTCTACTTAATTGAAGTATAGTTAATTTACAATGTTGTGTTAGTTTCAAGTATACAGCAAAGTGATTCTGTCATATATATACACACACACATATACATATTTTTGCTTTTTCAGACTCTTTTCCATTATAGCTTACTACAAAATATTGAGTATAGTTCCGTGTGCTATACAGTAGGCCCTTGTTTATCTATTTTATACAGAGAAGTGTGTATATGTTAATCTCAAACTCCTAATTTATCTCAAATGCAGTGTTTTAAAAGAAGCTTGCCCATGGAAAAATAAGCCAAACATTCAGAATGAAATTTATTTGCTGTTTGAAGTAAATGTTTCAAATTTCTGACGTTTTTAAGTGGAGAAATATTAATGTACAATGTGTTCCAATAAGTGCTGTGAACAGAAGTAGTTAGGACTTTGATTATATGTCTCATCTCAGAAAATCACCTTCAGAAACCTAGAATGCCCTAACTTGAGTATAGGGCACTACTGAAATTACATTAAAAAGGCAGGGAAAATGTGGTTACAAGGTAAAAATGTAAGAGTAGTAATTACTTGGTCTGTGTTAGGGCAAAGTCAGGAGACGGAGTCGTGGAATGAAACCCGATTAGCAGAGGTTACAAAAAGAAATAAGGAAACACTTATTGTAAGTGCCTGAGAATCAAAAGAATGTCACTGAAGAGTCCAAGTCCACTACTTAATAGGAAAAGGGAAAATTACAGACTACAAGGAGGGCAACACATTTAATTGCTCCTTGGGTTTCTTTTCTAAATACTAATAATTGTAAAAGGTTGCTTAATGTGATAATAGTTATCAAGGTTGAAGAGATCAAAAGGCAATGTCAGAAAGTAATAGATTGAGGTGAGTGCACGTTATTGTGAATGTATTCATATTAATGGTACCTTGAGATGGACCAAGGAAGGAGATGCATCTGATGCTGAGGTGACTGTGAGTGTGGAGAATGGTAAAATAAATTGAAAATATTCATTTCAATTTGAGTGGTCAAAAGACAACCATTATTCCAGCAAAATCTTTTAAAATTGATAATCATAAAATCAGCCAACTAGCAAATGTTTGTTGAATGTAAATTGCATTCCTAAGAGAGACTATGGACCCCAGTAAAGCTCTAAAATATACATGACTTATTGCTACTCAAGAGGATTTACTCCAGATTTTGGTGAGTAGCTAATAATGTATATTACTTGTGTACACATTATTAGCTAATTGTGTACAGTAATTAAAGAACAGTTATGATGAATATGAAACTTGGTAATGAAGATATTCTAGGTAATATGTGACCAATGATCCAGGGTATTAAGCTTTATTACTAATGTGACACTAATATGAACTCTAACCATGTCAATTTCAGTGTGTAGAATAATTCTATTCTGCATTCTAATACCGTTATCAAATTTTTCTCTTCAAGAGGGCTTGTTCAAGTCCCTGTGAAAAAAATATGAATTGTAAATAAATACTTTATACCAAGGGAGCAGAACATATAAATGTACATTCTGACTTCCTTAGATCACAAAATACTTTTAAATAATAAAAAAGGCTTTTTCACTTAGTTTATCTGCTTTCCTTCAAAGAATCAGCATTTTTTAATATTTTAATTTTTTACTTAGTGGCATTGAACTTAAACTAAAGAAAAACAAAAACTGTTCACCCATTTGTCCCATCACCTACCCCCACCCCTCTGGCCTCTGGCAACCACCAATCTGTTCTCTGTACCTGAGCTTATTTTTGTTTTAAATTAATTAATTTTTAGATTCCATATATAAGAGAGAGCATATGGTGTTTGCTTATTTCACTTAGCATAATGCCCTTGCGGTCCATCCATGTTGTAGCAAGTGGTAAGATTTCATTCTTTTTTTTATTGCTGAATTATATTCCATTGTATGTATACGTGTGTGTGTTTGTGTGTACATATATATATATATATATATATATCACAATTTTTTATCCATTCATCCATGGATGGACACTTAGGTTGTTTCCATATCTTGGCTACTGTAAATAATGCTGCAGTGAACTTGGCTGGTGCATATATCTTTTCTTTTTCTTTTCACTCTTTCTTTTTTGTCACTCCTTTTTTTTTTAAGTACAGTTGATTTACAATGTTGTTTTACTTTTAGGTGTATAAAAAAACGAATTCAGTTATATATACATATATATCTGTTTTTTCAGATTCTTTTCCTTTATAGGTTATTACAAAACATTAAGTATAGTTCCCTGTGCTATACAGTAGGTCCTTGCTGGTTACCTATTTTACATAAAGTAGTGTGTATATGTTAATTCCAGCCTCCTAATTTATCCCTCCTCTTTCCCCTTTGGTAACTATAAGTTTGTTTTCTATATCTGCGACTCTTTTTCTATTTTGTAAATAGGTTCATTTGTACCAATTTTTTAAGATTCCACAAATAAGCGATATCATATGCTATTTGTTTTTCTCTGACTTATTTCACTCAATATGACAATCTCTTGGCTATCCATGTTGCTGCAAATGGCATTATTTCATTCTTTTTTCTGGCTGAGTAATATCCCATTGTATAAATATACCACATCTTCTTTATCCATTCATCTGTCAATGGACATTTAGGTTCCTTCCATGTCTTGGCTACTGTAAGTAGCATTGCAATGAACATTGGGGTGCATATATCTTTTCGAATTATGGTTTTCTCTGTATATATGCCCAGGAGTGGGATTGCTGGATCATGTGGTATCTCTCTTTTTAGTTTTTAAAGGAACCTCCATACTGTTCTCCACAGTGGCTATACCAATTTACATTCCCACCAACAGTGTAGGAGGGTTCCTTTTTCTCCACACCCTCTCCAGCATTTATTATTTGTAGATTTTTTGATGATGGCCATTCTAACCTGTGTGAGATGATACCTCACTGTAGTTTTGATTTGCATTTCTTTAATAATTAGTAATGTTGAGCATCTTTTCATGTGCCTCTTGCCCATCTGTATGTCTTCCTTGGAGAAATGTCTATTTAGATCTTCTGCCCATTTTCTGAGTGGGTTGTTTCTTTTTTTGATATTGAGCTGCATGCAATGTTTGTATATTTTGGAGATAAATCCCTTGTCGGTCACTTTGTTTGCAGATATTTTCTCCCATTCTGTAGGTTGTGTTTTCGTTTTATTTACGGTTTTCTTTGCTGTGCAAAAGCTTTTAAGTTTAATTAGGTTCCATTTGTTTATTTTTATTTTTATTTTTATTTCTATTACTCTAGGAGACAGATCCAAAAAGATACTGCTGTGATTTATGTCAGAGTGTTCTGCCTATGTTTCCCTCTAGTAGTTTTATAGTATCTGGTCTTATATTTAGGTCTTTAATCCATTTTGAGGGAATCAGAAATTTTAAAAGGAACTTCAAATATTGTAACCCAGCTATCAAACCTTATTGGGGGTTCATGTATATTTTTTCTTTAAAATAGCCCTTATTTAAATTACTGCACCTTGAACCAATAATTAATAATTGTGTATTTACAGAACTAAACCTCAACTTCTTCACCTTCCTATTGTACAACTTGTAATTGAGTGCAAAGCAGACCATGTTAATAATAATTAGCAGTATTATTGGTATCTTATGACTATAGTAAAATAATGCTAAATAAACCATAAAGCCTCAGGCAAAATAAAATTGAAATTGCTATAATATCTTTTTTGGCATAATTAGTAAATAAATAAAAATAAATTTAGAAGTAAAGATAGTTACTACTTTCCCCCAAAGTAGTGTCAATATTGGTTTCAAAATTACATGAGTATTTAAAGGGTTAAATATATGAGAAGAAATAATAGGAACAGACCAAAATCCAGAAAACAATGTTGAAAAGACTTCTAGACTAGACATTTTTATAGGTGAGCTGTTTCCTACTTCCAATGATAGTAATAAGCATTTATTGTAAGAGTAAAAGGTGAATTAATTTAATAAATTTATTAGTAAAATATTTTCTTTTTCAAATTAAACAAAAATTATATTCGTTCGTAAACTTATAAAAGTTAATTAAGAAATCTTTTATGAAATCCCCAAAACTATTTCTAATTTTTAAAATCAAATTATCATAACAGATTAGAAATAGAAAAAAACATTTTAAAGGTGAACCACTGAAAGCAGTCCCATTATAATGAAGAACAAAAGAAGTATGGCAATCACTATTACTGTTATTCAAAAGTATTCTGTACATCCTAACCAATTCATGGTTCTTATATGCTGAACATCTTCTATTCAGTTGTGGTCATTATTCTTTTTCATTTGTAAATTTTCTCAGGTTTGGCAACTGGTACCTCTTTCTAATTGTCGTCTGTGTCAATTTGACTTGGCCATATTAGTTGTTGAGCATATTTGCTTTCTGACACAAAAAGGTGGTCCAGACCGCTCATGTATATTTCTGGCTTAAAACTGGAATCACCCATTTCTCCATGAACCCTAGTTCCTTAGTCAGGAATGGTAAACTGAGGTTGGTTCTTTAATACTTTTACATACACATACACACACACACATGCGTGCGCACACACAGTGATTTCTAAAGCCTGTTGCCATGTGTATTCTAATTTTTAGAAAAGAGTATAATGTTTTATTGAATATATTTATACTAATTTCTTAATATATAATGTTTAGTTCCCTTTTTAAAGCTTTTTTTTTTTTTTTGTTTTGCGGTACGCGGGCCTCTCAATGCTGCGGCCTCTCCCATTGCGGAGCACAGGCTCCGGACGCGCAGGCTTAGCGGCCATGGCTCACGGGCCCAGCCTCACGGGCCCAGCCGCTCCGCTGCATGTGGGATTCTCCCGGACTGGGGCACGAACATGTGTCCCCTGCATCGGCAGGCGGACCCCCAACCACTGTGCCACCAGGGAAGCCCTTTAAAGCTATTTTGAGTCAATAAATTCCTGTACTTCTCCTCCAGTATCAAATTTAAACTGGTTAACTTTTAGTCCCAGTTTATACCTGTGAGGTAATAGTGAGTTTAATCCACTTTCCATGGACTCTCCCATCCTCTTCTTATATTTGTCTGTGGCATTACTCTTATATTATCATACATTTCTGTCATCTTTATGCCCATGATTTAGTCCTAAGTATAAAGTTAAATTATTATATGTTCATCAACAGTACCTGTGGCAAAGTTTCATCAGTCATATGCTGGATAGCTGAATCTTATTTTCTAGTTGGTTCTTCAGGCCAACCACATGGGAACAATATTGTCAAAGTTCTTCCATGCCCATAAATGTTTGCCTATGATCTATGAACAGTGTGGACAAATTTAAAATACCTCAATCACGTTTTCTAAGTGTCTAAATAATGCTGCTCTAAGGTCTTCTGGCATCAAATATTACAGCCAAGACATCTGGTACTAGTTGATTTTTTGTGCGTGATTCTTTTTTTATTGAAGTATAGTTAATTTACAATGTTGTCTTTCAAGTGTACAGCAAAGTGATTCAGTTACATATATATATTATTTTTCAGATTCTTTTCCATTGTAGGTTGTTACAAGATATTGAGTAGTCTCCTGTGCTATACAATAGGTCCTTGTTGTTTACCTATTTTATACATAGTAGTGTGTATATGTTAATACCAAGCTCCTAATTTATCTCCCTCTGCCCACTATCCCCTTTAGTAACCATAAGATTGTTTTCTAGTTCTGTGAGATTATTTCTCTTTTGTAAATAAGTTCATTTGTATCATTTTTTATTTTTATTTTTTAGATTCCTTATATAAGTAATGTTTTTCCTTGCATCCTAAAAGTTTTTAAACCAGTGGCTGGTCAAAGTTAGTCATTTTTCTGGAAACTCAAAACATGTTTTTTAAATCTTTGAAGTTCAGTTATTTTTTTAGGATATATCTCAGAATTTGACATTCAGATTTAAATTCCCAGGTACATTGTGCCTTTTTAATTTATGATCTTAATTATTTCAGGAAATTTTTATTTGAATTATAATTTAAAATACTTCATCCCATGGCTTTCCTTCTTTCCTCAGCATACTACAACCACACATATTGTTCATCTCCTTTGACTGTCTCCTATATTTGTCACTTTTTCTGATTGCCTTTTCCCTTTATGATTTCTTATATTTTCATCCATCTCATTTCAATTCCTTCATTCTGTTTTACATATCTTTTTACTCTTACCTTTCTTCTCAGTTTATCTATTTAAAAAATATTTTTCTCCTGGTTTTTCACTCTTATTCCTGAATTCTGTAAGCTATTCTTTTAGTTCTGTTGTTAAGCCTTCTCATTCCTGAGATTTTCTGATTTATGACATTCTTTCCAGGATTTGAGAATTTGCCTGATGTCTTTAAGTTATTTTGAAATATTAGGATACTGTGTTCATCTTCTGTGTGGCACCAATTTAAGAGTATTTCCCCACCAATTGAGGTATCATTTGATTTTCATGTTTTTTAGTACAATATTGTTTGTGTCAGATTCGATCTGACACAAACAAAACACAAATTTCTTGTGTTTTCTAAAAATGTTTTCCTGTGTAGGGACAGAGATAGGTCATGCTGGCTTTCCAAGCCTCAAAACTCCAGGGTTCCCTCCACTCTGATAATATGAATCGTTCAAACAGCCATTTTGTGCCTCCATTTGTCTGCCTTTACAGGATAAGCCTGATTCAGGACAGCTTTGTCCTTGATATTTCTCTAGGTTAATCAGATTTCCAAGGCCTGGCCTTCCAAAACTGTGCTCTCCCTTTAAACTTTGTATCGTACTGCTATAATCATTTCATAGGTTTGCCTCCTCTGTTCTTTTTAACATATTTATAAAACTACTTTAACATGTATATAAAAGAATAAAATAAATCAATATCAAAGTCAGTCATAAAAGAGGAGAGTGAAGGACTTGCCCTATCATATATCCAGATATACATCCCAACCATAGTAATAACATACAGGAATGAACAAATAAACCAGTGAAATAGAATGGAGACTGACCCATATATAAAAGAATTTAGCATAAAATTAAAATGGCACCACAATCTAAAGGGAAAGGATAGATTGTCTGATAGATGGAAGACAAAATGGAATCCTCATCTAATCCCCATGTAAATGTGAAGCACATGAATGTATAGAGTGCTAACACAGGTCAAGTATCGTTAAAAAAACAAAGCTTCAAAAGCTAGAACCATAAGACAAGAAATTTGTAGATTAAAGGATAAGAGCTCCAACACCTATTAGTTGAGTGAACTTGGACAATCCTTTAACTTTTATGTGCCTCAATTCCCTCATTTTTAAAATGGGTACTAAATGGTTTAATATATGTGAAATGTTAAAAAATACAATGTTTTGCACACAGTAAATGATAAATAATTGCCTACTATGACTACCTCTATTACCATGCCCAAATCGAGAATTTCTTAAGGAGTGATATCAGAAACAAAGTAATAGACAGGAGAAAGAAGAGAAGATATTTGTCAATGTCTAAAAATCATGAGATTAGTATTTAGAATATAAGAATCTTCTGCAAAAGAACCAGAAAAGGAAAGCAACCTGAATGAAAATGAGTAATAAAATAAAACAGGTATTTGTAGAAGATGAAACACAAGAAGCTATTAGGTTGAATCATATGTAACTGCCATATATTGTAAATCAAAAATGTTTGGATCTCAGCAAATTCATATGCTTCAACTTAATTAGTAATTGATGAGACATGGAAAATCATTAGAAATCAAAAAAATGCAAATTAAAACTGCAGTGGGAAAAATAAAAGGCTTCATATAATGCTAAATGCTATCAGGGATGTCAAAATATAGGAACCCTCGTACACTGCTGGTGAGTGTGTCGAGCGACATAGCCATTGTGGAAAGCCTTCAAGTAACACTTAGTCAAATTACATAAGTACATAGCCTGTGAAACAGCAGGTCCACTTGTGAATATGTATTCCCAGGAAAATATTACTCTAGTTCATAAAGGGATATGTATGAAGACAGTTCTCCCAGTGTGTGGCAGAAAGAAGGTGAAAACATCCTTTGTGTCCATCATTGGGAAAGTGATCAGGTAAAATATGGTAAATGTCAACCACGGAATATGCAATACTTAGTAGCACTGACTAAATGCAAAATGCATACCTATCAACACAGATGGATCTTAATAATACTGCTTCATTTTTTAAAGTAGAAAACAGAATTTGGTATATAACATAATACTATGTATCCATATAACAAAATGCTATTTATGCACACACAAAATATTATACTTGAAACACTAAAATGACTGATTCTGCAGAGAGGGAAATGAGATAGTGGTTATGGGCATTAAAGGAAATTAATAAAACAAGGATGGGAAATAGAGTAAATATTCAGGTCAAGAACATCGCAAAATTAAAAGGCAACTGCAAACTAAGAAAATGTTGCCACAAATATGACAAGGAGTTAATGTCCTTGATTTAAAGAGGAGTTTTCAACAATGAAAAGAAAAACAGTAATGCCTCAATAGAAAAATGGGCAAGAAGAGAAACATAGAGTTCCCAAAGAATAAATAAAAACGGTTATTAGAGATGTAAAGAAAATTCACACTTCTTAGTGGTAAAACTAATTTGAATTAAAAGAAAAATTTGTTTTTATTTTTCACACAAATGCAAATGTGAAAAATCATTGTACTCAGTACTGGGGAGAGTGTGGTGACAAAGAGACATCCAGTGCTGATTCAAGAAGTTTCTGTTAGTAGAAAAGGGTCTGGGAATGTGTGTCATCCTACTGTTGGCCAGTAATTCTGTTTTGGGGGATCTATGATAAGGGAATAAATAGATGCAGGAGAGAATATTTATTGCACAGGAGTTTGTTACAGAGTAAGAAACAATAGGGGAAATTAGATAAAAACAAAGTAAAGGGGCTTCCCTGGTGGCGCAGTGGTTGAGAGTCCGCATGCCGATGCAGGGGACGTGGGTTCGTGCCCTGGTCCGGGAAGATCCCACATGCCACGGAGCAGCTGGGCCCGTGAGCCACGGCTGCTGAGCCTGCGCGTCTGGAGCCTGTGCTCCACAACGGGAGAGGCCACAGCAGTGTGAGGCCCACGTACTGCAAAAAAAAAAAAAAAAAAAAGTAAAGGGAGATGATTAATTCATAAGAAATATGAGTAAAATTATGTTTTCAAAGATTATTAATCTATGAAAAGCTTACTTTAAATTAAGAGAGAATAGGGAGGGTGGGAGGGAGGGAGACACAAGAGGGAAGAGATATGGGAACATATGTATATGTATAGCTGATTCACTTTGTTATAAAGCAGAAACTAACATGCCATTGTAAAGCAATTATACTCCAAAATAAGTAGGTAACATTTTTAGTTAATTAGCTCTTAACAGGATATATATTTACTATATATGTATTGTAAAAAATATAATTAAAATTTTAAAAATCAAAAAAAAAATTAAGAGAGAAAATCATGATTAAAAAATATATACATATAAATATACACACATAATATATATATGGTAGGCTTTTTGAGGTTTCTGTTATTTTGACATTGAATAAGTACCATTTAAATTTGCTCGCCTATTCTACAAGATAGGTAGAACATATTGCTTAATATGTTCTACAAACCAATGTTATGAAAAAAAAGTGAAGAATGGGGGAGGAGAGTTACAGATTAAGACAAAGTTAAGGAACACAAAACCCAAATGCAAATCATGGTCTTTGATTAGATACTGATATGAACAATTTAGAAGTCAAAAAAGACTTTTCTGGGACTACTAGAGAATTTTGAATATATAAGGTTATTGCCTCATATTATAGATTTATTGTTAACTATTTATTGCTTTAATAATGTTTTGGTAGAAAAATATCCTTACTATTTAGAGCTGCAATCTGAAGTTTTTAAGATGAAAATGTAATAATCTTGAATTTATTTAAAAGAATTCATCAAAGGCAACATAATACAAATATGACAGAATTGTACAGTTGTTATATCTATCATGACTATAGGAGTGTTAATTGTATTTTTTGCTCTACTTTTCTTTGAATTCTAAAATTTTTACACTATGGTGTTAAATAAAAATTTCTCATAGATTTCTCTCTAGAGATAGATCCATCAACTTAGCATAGAATTATATTGTTTTTAAAAGAAAAAGCATAAAATAGGCTCTTTATAAAATTATATGTCCACCCATTAGAAAATAATAATCTTAAACTTACCATGAACCTGAATTCTAATACTTCAGAATGCCTTGGTAAGACTTTTGTTTAAATTTTTACACAAATTTGGTATATCTTTAATAGAGTGCTGTGCTTACAGATTAAAGAAATGAATTATTTTGTTTTCCTAAATACATGTGCCTTATACCAGAAAATTCTTTGTTTGGAGGAAGCAAGTGCATCTTTTGTTTTCCAGTGCTTACATAGATAATGTAAGATTCCACTGAGTGATGAAGGAAAGACAGAAAAAAAAAATAGAACTGGGCTGTTTCCTTTTGTGTGTCTGCTAGCAATTATGAATATATCCTATTTTTTAATCAACACAAATGGTAGCGTACTACCTACACTCTTCTACACCTCGCTTGTTTTACTCAACTCCATACTTTAGAGATCTTCTCATATCAGAACATAGAAAGCTTTCTTCATTCCTTTTATCTGCCTGAATGATGTTCTGTGTGTATGAATATATCATGAGATTTATTAATCATTGTCTCTATCCATTGACATGTGATCATATTTCTAATCATCTGCTATTTGCTTCTCTTGTAGTCAACATTTTACTATTATAGCCTGTTCTTAGCATATTTGGAAAAATTAAAAGGGGGAGTGTAGGTGGGCACTGCACATGCTTAAAGCAGAAACAAATTGAGAAAAAGAACAAATTGAAGCCCAGTTACAAAACAGAAGGAGTTTCTTTCAGAATTCTGGGGCAGGCTCATTTCAAAGCAAGGACAGAATGTGGAGGTGAAATCACATCTAGCATGGATTTCTGGGACATCCAAGCAATCATTAGGGATTCCAAGTAATCAAAGTCAGAAAAACTAACTAGGTAAAAGAATATTCTTCCTCATTTTTTCCTGCAGTACGTGAAGTCGGACATTGTGTGTGTGTGTGTGTGCGCGTGCATTTGTATGTGTGTGTTGGAGGGGATGTATTGCAATAAACCAATAGATCTCTATGAATCTATCCCTGCCCCTCTACCATTTATTATTAGCAGAGCAGCCATAATGTCCTTTTAAAATATTAGTATGTTTATGGCAATATACTTGTCAAAAACCTTCAATGGTTAGTGGAGACCAAAGCAGACTCCAAAATCTCAAGGGTAATTCTGAAAGAAAGAAAGAAAGAAAAAAAAAGCTGTAGGTGCTTGCTGTTGAAAGTAAAATTACACTGAAGCTTCCCACCCCCAGAGGCTTTCAAACACATTAATATAGTAAAAAAGGGGGCTCAGATGATCTCATCAGAGCACTGACACAATCTTCTACAAAATGCAGGTAGAGAAAAAGAGATTAAAGATATTAAGCCTAAGAAAACTCCACCTTTAAGAGGTCAGAGGAAAGCAGAAAACCAATAAAGGTGACTGAGAATGGGTAATCAGTCAAGAAAAAGTAAAACCAAAAGAGTAGGCCTATTAATTTCCTAGGGCTGCTATAACAGAGTACCATAAACTGAGTTCCTTAAAGAAACCAAAATTTCTTCTCTCACAGTTCTGGAAGTTGGAGGTCCAAATTCAAGGTGTCAGTAGGCTCATATTCTCTCCCAAGGCTTTACAGAAGAATCCTTCCTTGCTTCTCTAGCTGCTTATGGTTGCCAAGAATTCTTGGTATTTCTTGACTTACAGATTCATCACTCCAACCTATGTCTCCACCTTCACATGGTCTTATCTCCTGTGTGTCTGTTTCTTCACATTATCTTCCTTCTCTCTAGGTCTCTGTGTCCAAATTTCCCTTCTTCTATAAGGACACCAGTTATATTGGATTTTGTGCTTACCCGAATTCAGTATGACTTCATCTTAATTTGCTTACATCTGTAAAAGACTCATTTTCAAACGATGACATATTCACAGGTTCCAGATGGATGTGAATTATGTGGGGACACAATTAAACCCAGTACAATTAGTTGTCCCAAAAGCCCAATAAAGAAAGATTACCAGGGAAGGAGGAATGATTAACTGGTTAAGTGCTGCAGTGAGAAATATCCCTTTGATTTAGCTACTGAAGTTCAGTGATGAATTTGACAAACGCAGTTTCAGCTGAAATTTGGGGGCAAAATTCTAATCAACTGGCTCAAGAGGGAATGAGTATTTAGGAATTAGAGAAACTAAACACAGAAGAATTTTGCTAACAAAGGGAAAAAAACATATAGTATTGATACTAGCTGGTTGGTAAGTAAAGCTGCTTGTGTTGTTTGTTTTGGCTTCAAAGTAAAGCTGGGGGGGTGTTTTTGGTTTTTCTTTTTTTAACATCATTATTGGAGTCTAATTGCTTTACATTGTTGTGGTAGTTTCTGCTGTATAACAAAGTGAATCAGCTATACTTATATTCCTATATCTCCTCCCTCTTGCGTCTCCCACCGACCCTCCCTAACCCACCCCTCTAGGTGGTCACAAAGCACTGAACTGATCTCCCTGTGATATGTGGCTGCTTCCCACTAGCTATTTTACATTTGATAGTGTATATATGTCAGTGAAACTCTCTTTGTCCCACCTTCCCTTACCCCTCCCCGTGTCCTTAAGTCCATTCTCTTCATCTGTGTCTTTATCCCTGTCCTGCCCCTAGGTTCTTCAGAACCATATTCTTTTTTAGACTCCATATATATGTTTTGGCATTTCTCTTTCTGACATACTTCAGTCTATATGACAGATTCTAGGTTCATCCACCTCATTACAAATAACTCAATTTCGTTTCTTTTTATGGCTGAGGAATAGTCCATTGTGTATGTGTGTCATATCTTCTTTATCCATTCATCTGTCGATGGACACTTAGCTTGCTTCCATGTCCTGGCTATTGTAAATAGTGCTGCAATGAACATTGTGGTACATGACTCTTTTTGAGTTATGGTTTTCTCAGGGTATATGCCCAGTGGTGTGAATGCTGGGTCATGTGGTAGTTCTATTTTTAGTTTTTAAAGGAACCTCCATACAGTTCATAGTGGCTGTATCAATTTACGTTCCCACCAACAGTGTAGGACAGTTCCCTTTTCTCCACACCCTCTCCAGCATTTATCGTTTGTAGATTTTTTGATGATGGCCATTCTGACCGGTGTGAGGTGATACCTCATTGTAGTTTTGATTTGCATTTCTCTAATGATTAGTGATGTTGAGCATCCTTTCACGTGTTTGTTGGCAACCTGTATATCTTCTTTGGAGAAATGTCTGTTTAGGTCTTCTGCCCATTCTTGGCTTGGGTTTTTTTTTTTTTTTTTTTTTTTTTTTGATATTGAGCCGCATGAGCTGCTTGTAAATTTTGGAGATTAAACCTTTGTCACTGCTTCGTTTGCAAATATTTTCTCCCATTCTGAGGGTTGTCTTTTCGTCTTGTTTATGGTTTCCTTTGCTGTGCAAAAGCTTTTAAGTTTCATTAGGTCCCATTTGTTGATTTTTGTTTTTATTTCCATTTCTCTAGGAGGTGGGTCAAAAAGGATCTTGCTGTGATTTATGTATGGAGTGTTCTGCCTATGTTTTCCTCTAAGAGTTTTATAGTGTCTGGCATTACATTTAGGTCTTTAATCCATTTTGAGTTTATTTTTGTGTATGGTGTTACAGAGTGTTCTAACTTCATCCTTTTACATGTAGCTGTCCAGTTTTCCCAGCACCATTTATTGAAGGGGCTGTCATTTCTCCATTGTATATTCTTGCCTCCATTATCAAAGATAATGTGACCATTTGTGTGTGGGTTTATCTCTGGGCTATCCTGTTCCATTGATCTATATTTCTGTTTTTGTGCCAGTTCCACACTGTCTTGATTACTGCAGCTTTGTAGTATAGTCTGAAGTTAGGGAACCTGATTCCTAAAGCTCCGTTTTTCTTTCTCAAGATTGCTTTCGCTATTCAGGGTCTTTTGTGTTTCCATATAAACATGAAATATTTTGTTTTAGTTCTGTGAAAAATGTCATTGGGAGTTTGATAGGGATTGCACTGAATCTGTAGATTGCTTTGGGTGGTATAGTCATTTTCACAATGTTGGTTCTTCCAATTCAAGAACATAGTGTATCTCTGCATTTGTTTATATCATCTTTAATTTCTTTCATCAGTGTCTTATAGTTTTCTGCATACAGGTCTTTTTTCTCCTTAGGTAGGTTAATTCCTAGGTATTTTATTCTTTTTTTTTTGCAGTGGTAAATGGGAGTGTTGCCTCAATTTGTCTTTCAGATTTTTCATCATTAGTGTAAAGGAATGTAAGAGATTTCTGTGCATTAATTAGTAGTAGTATCCTGCTACTCTACCAAATTCATTGGTTAGCTCTAGTAATTTTCTGGTAGCAGCTTTAGGATTCTCTATGTATAGTATCATGTCATCTGCAAACAGTGACTGTTTTACTTCTTCTTTTCCAATTTGGATTCTTTTTATTTCTTTTTCTTCTCCGATTGCTGAGGCTGAAACTTCCAAATCTATGTTGAATAATAGTGGTGAGAGTGGGCAACCTTGTCTTGTTCCTGATCTTAGTGGAAATGGTTTCAGTTTTTCACCACTGAGAATGATGTTGGCTGTGCGGTTGTCATATATGGCCTTTATTATGCTAAGTTCCCTCTATGCCTACTTTCTGGAGGGTTTTTATCATAAATGGGTGTTGAATTTTTTTGAAAGCTTTTTCAGTGTCTATTGAGATGATCATATGTAAATATTTACAATTGTTATGTATTCTTCTTGGATTGATCCCTTGATCATTATGTAGTGTCCTTCTTTGTCTCTTGTAATGGTCTTTATTTTGAGGTCTATTTTGTCTGATATGAGAATTGCTACTCCAGCTTTCTTTTGATTTCCATTTGCATGGAATATCTTTTTCCATTCCCTCACTTTTGGTCTGTATGTGTCCTTAGATCTGAAGTGGGTCTCCTGTAGACAGCATATATATGGGTCTTCTTTTTGTATCCATTCAGCCAGTCTATGTCTTTTGGTTGGAGCATTTCATCCATTTACATTTAAGGTAGTTATTGATATGTATGTTCCTATTGCCGTTTTCTTAATTGTTTTGGGTTTGTTACTGAAGGTCTTTTCCTTCTCTTGTGTTTCCTGCCTAGAGAAGTTCCTTTAGCATTTGTTGTAAAGCTGGTTTGGTGGTGCTGAATTCTCTTAGCTTTTGCTTGTCTGTAAAGGTTTTACTTTGTCTGTCAAATCTGAAGGAGATCCTTGATGGTAGAGTCCTCTTGGTTTTAGGTTTTTCCCTTTCATCACTTTAAAAAGGTCCTGCCACTCCCTTCTTGCTTGCAGAGTTTCTGCTGAAAGATCAACTATTAACCTTATGGGGATTCCCTTGTATGTTATTTGTTGCCTTTCCCTTGCTGCCTTCAATATTTTTTCTTTGTATTTAATTTTTGATATTTTGATTAATGTGTGTCTTGGCATGTTTCTCCTTGGATTTATCCTCTATGGGACTCTCTGTGCTTCCTGGATTTGAATGACTATTTCCTTTCCCATTTTAGGGTAGTTTTCAACTATAATCTCTTCAAATATTTTCTCAGTCTCTTTCTTTTTCTCTTCTTCTTCTGGGACCCCTATAAGTCGAATGTTGGTGCATTTAATGCTGTCCCAGAGGTCTCTGAGACGGTCCTAAATTCTTTTCATTCTTTTTTTCTGCTGTGTGGTATTTATTTCCACTATTTTATCTTCCAGGTCACTTATCCATTCTTCTGCCTCAGTTATTCTGCTATTGATTCCTTCTAGAGAATTTATAATATCATTTATTGTGTTGCTCATCATTGTTTGTTTGCTCTTTAGTTCTTTTAGATCATTATTAAGCATTTCTTGTATTTTCTCCATTCTGTTTCCAAGATTTTGGATATCTTTACTTTCATTACTCTGAATTCTTTTTCAGGTAGACTGCCTATTTCCTCTTCATTTGTTTGGTCTGATGGGTTTTTACTTTGCTCCTTCATCTGCTGCGTATCTCTGTCTTCTCATTTTGCTTAACTTACTGTGTTTGGGGTCTCCTTTTCGCAGGCTGCACGTTCGTAGTTCCTGTTGTTTTTGGTGTCTGCTCCCAGGGGGTAAGGTTGGTTCAGTGGGTTGTGTAGGCTTCCTGGTGGAGGGGACTGGTGCTTGTGTTCTGGTGGATGAGGCTGGATCTTGTCTTTCTGGTGGGCAGGACCGCAACTGGTGGTGTGCTTTGGGGTGTCTGTGAAGTTAGTATGATTTTCGACAGCCTCTCTGCTAATGGGTAAGGTTGTGTTCCTGTCTTGCTAGTTGTTTGGCATGGGGTTTCCAGCACTGGAGCTTGCTGGTCATTGAGTGGAGCTGGGTCTTAGCATTGAGACAGAAATCTCTGGGAAAGCTCTCGCTGATTGATATTACATGGGGCCAGGAGGTCTCTGGTGGTCCAATGTCCTGAGCTCGGCTATCCCTTCTCAGAGGCTCAGGCCTGACAGCCGGCTGGAGCACCAAGACTCCGTTAGCCACATAGCCAGGTACGTGGAGAGTTTCTTGCCTTTTGGGAAGTCTGAGGTCTTCTGCCAGCACTCAGTAGGTGTTCTGTAGGAGTTGTTCCACATGTAGATGTATTTGTGGGGAGGAAGGTGATCTCCATGTCTTACTCCTCCACCATCTTGAAGGTCCATCCTAAAGCTGGGTTTTAAGTAAAGTATTTTATTTAAAAAAATAAATAGCAATATGTTGTTAGACTTAAGGGACTGATCCAGTAGAGAGCAAATAGTGATGAGATACAGGGGAAAAATGAGAATTACCGGACAAGAAGTGCTAGGAAAGTTGGCTTTTGGAATAGCTCATTTCTGATCATAGATGGGAAGGCAAAGTATGTGGCTATAAATGCTAGAAGGTGGGTATACATAGTTTGGAAGTCTGAAGAAATTTGCTTCTGATTGTTTTAATGTTCTCAGTCAAGTAGGAAGACAAGTCATCAGGCAAGAAAGAGAATGTAATAGGAGGTGTACAAGTTTGAAGAGAGCAGAAGGTGTGAAATATTCACCTAGAAAGGTGACTGAGTGAATGAACCGGGGACATATAATGTGATTGTCTGGCAGGATTAAGGGACCCCTTGAGGTTTATGACCAAGAATTTCAAATGGACACGTCTATGAACTTTTATGCATTTATCTAATCATATTCAGCTGGCTCAGGAATATAATAGCTGTCTGCATCCAGTCAACTATATAGTTTCACCAAGCAAATAGAGGGGCAAGGGAGTCTAGTACGTAAATATAGGAGTGGTTATACTGATTGACCATGGAATTATAATTTCAGTTGAGTAAGAAGATAAGTCAGGATATACATGGAATGAGAGACAAAGAAATGTCTATAGAATCAACAGATTGCAAGTCCCAGTGAAGTGAAGTCAGAATAGTAGAGGGTGGAAACTTTAACAAGTTGTTATCTTAAAGCTTTGTTGTTTTAAAATCTGTTGTTTTAAAGTCTGATTAGTGACAGCAAAATATGTTTAGGTTACCTCATTTTACCCTTTTTATTTTCCTCATATTCTTTATAAACCTGATTGTGTGAGCATCAAAGATGATTTGTCATAAATATTATTGTCCATGATTTTAAAAAATTGTCTTCCTCATAAAATATGAATTGGAAGGTTCTGCTTTTAATTGAGCCTTACAAGATGAGGTATTTTTAAATAGAGCTTTTTCTTGAAAAACTTGTATCATTGATGAATAACTACAAATTAAATATAGCTATTAAATATTTTATTGAGTATTATTAATACTAGTACAATAAACAATTCCACAAAGATTAGAATTATAATTTAATATAATCTCTTATTCTGCTTTGTGTCATTTAAATTTTAGATTTCTTTTTTTTCTTTTTGCTAAAAGGAGATTATTTCTCTCTAGTTATCTAGCTAAGGTCCTCTTTTAACATTCATTTTTTAATCATTAATCTATTTTCCTGTTCTTGTAAATATTTGAAAGCTTTCAGTAATTATTTCTGTGCGTACAAGCATTTTTCACTAATTAATAGAGCATTTTGCCTTTGTAATAATAAACAACTATATGAATTGAGAGGAATAATAGAATTTCAACATATAAGCACATAAAGAAATTTTCACTCCAAGCTGCATTTGAAACACTTGGTTCCAACACATGTGAGTTGCACCTGGAATCTTTATTGCTCCATTGATTATTTTCTCTACTCTAGCACCAATATTACTCTATCTTAATAATTTTGCTATAACATCTTAGTAATTTTGCTTTAAAATAATTATAATTATGGTAGATTATGTTTCTCCACCTTTGTTTTTTTCTAAACTTTCATAGAAATCTAAGTGGCAAAGATGCACTCATATTATATGGGAAAGTATAAGGGTACACACACAAAATCTTTCTTATGTATAACATTTGGCCCTGTGCTCTTGGCTTCTAAACAAACACCACCCACCAGCCCAGGCATACAACACTTGCCCCAGGAATTTGGCACAGATTCCAGAGATTTTTATATGAGACTCTTGATACTTTGATATCCTACTGGATGGGTACTATTATCTTTCCCATTTCACACAGGAGAAAATAGAAGTTAATGGATTTTAAGTAAATGGACCAACTAGATTTTATCAGCTATATATTTGTATACTTCAGAACTTCTAATATTACTTGCCTATAAAGAACACAAAAATTTGATCATTGACTTATTATATACTTCATAAACAAATTCATTATTATAGATCACAGAATGTATTTTGGAGAGGAGATCAACAGAACACTCTTACTATTTTGACGGATAATTATTAGCAAACATCAGGAAGAAGCATCTTCTATTGTCTAGTTTGGGCATATAAAGTTAAATGTTGTCAAAACCATGTATTATTTGTCTTTTAGACAACAGCTGAGACTTGGTCAGCTCATATATATGGTAATTGTCATTATCATGTGCAATCCATTACAAAACAGTAATAATGTACCATGTGGAGGAGGTTGTCAAAGCACCTCCATAGTTTTGCTGCATGACATACCTGTGAAGCTTGTTTTTAGTTTGAAGCTGCAGTCATGGACTATTTTCATCCATCTGTTCTGCATCATGTTTTAAGTGATTATTCTTGTTGAAAAATGTATCTCATCTCTGATGACTGCATGCCTAGTTGTGCTCTCTGCCCTTGCTTTTTGCTAGCAATTTATCTAAGAATGCTTCAAGTGAAGTTGTACTTAAATATTTTTTAAAAATTTATTTCCCATACCTCTTATTCAATAAAATCAAAGTGAAATTGTAAAAGACCACTTATTAGAGATGTACCCCTTCAAAAATTTCTCTGAAGCAGCAGCCATAAGTGTGCCTGAGAGAATTCCTTGTTGCAGAATCCCTAGTGCATCAAATTTCAGTAAAATGACTGGTATAGAGCTGGTAAGAAGGTGGGTATACATGGTTTGGAAGTTCCAAAATATCAGGAACATGAAAATACAAGAGATAATATATAATTAATTAATTATACAAGAGACCAAGATATACTAAAAAGTATTTCTACTAAAAAGTATAGCTTAGAATTAAATGTAACTATAAGACTTACTCAACTAACTACAGTTCATATGAATACATGTCCAATTCAGATTTCTTTACTCCCTACGACCTTTCTTTCCATAAGAGAAACTGTATAATGAGTGGAGTGATTGTTATGTACTCATAATTCAGGCAAGCACATACATTCTGGGTTACACGAGAACAAATATCTTGGCCCTTGATTTTCCTTAAGATATCATCCAATCATAGCCTAATGATTGTTTATTCCCCTTTTTTATCACTCTTTATTAAGACTTCTTACTGATAGTAGATGTCACAACATATTTGTCCTCTCTCATTCTTATATAATTTTCCATCCAAGCCAGATTCCTTTATAATAGTTATTATTTCTTAATATCATTCTACTCAAATCAATCACAATCTACTTTCATTATCCAACCACATGAGTCCTCCTAATTTTATCCTATCCTCTGAATCTGCCTTTTTTAAATAAAATAGAGCCCCCCACAAAGACAAGTTTCTTATGTTACTGTGGACATTAGCTCAACACTCCCAAGTAAATAAAAATAGATATGTAAGAAATAAACATGCCCAGAAAAGATCAGTAAGCCTTATTAACATATGTTGGTGATGATAATGATAATAGTAATTTGTTGACCATTTGTTCTGTGGGGTAAGTACTATTAAGATGTACATTTTACTGATAAAGAAACAAGCTTAGATAATTACATAACTTAATGGAGATCATTCACCTAGTTAGTGGGAGAGTTTAGAAAAAATCAACTTTGAGTAAAAAACCATGATCATTATGGTAAACTATGTCAGAATTTTGGGAGATCAAAGTGAGAACCCTTCAAGGTATGGAAGCCTTGAGCAACAACACTACATATATCTTGCCGTTGTGCCTTTAACTTCTATAAGGGCTGTCAAAAACACAGCATGTTCTCAGCTACTGCTACAAAGGTGGCTAGAATAATGTATATAAATTGTGCATTATTAAAAACAAACCAACACATAAACAAAATAACTTTTGAACCTGTCATGGTAACATGTTTGGTAGGGTGGGGAGGTGGGGGCCCTTTCTTCCTGAGATGAAATAAAATAGTTGTAAATTCCTATGTGGATGCACCAATGCCTCAGTTCAAGGTTATCTTTATTACAGACATGGTTTAAGCCTCAACATGATGCTTGACTTATCAGGGGAAGATTTAGAGTCTTCTGTGCTCTAGTAAAATTAGCATTGTGGCTCCAGCAGAGATATGTCAAGACCCAGCAGATAATAGAATCCATAAGATGTATTGGGAATTGTAGATTACTAAACTACATTTTTTCTCACAAGAATAACTTTTGATGTCTAAGGAAACCCACCAGAGTCATGCCTCCATCATATCCACAGGGGTCTCCTTGGTCATGGTGATGCCTAAACAGAGTGAACAATCGTATTATTTGCAAAGTACTTAAGATCTGCCATGTAGGCCAACCCTTTTGATACTGTCTTGGAAGACCTGTTCTGTTGCCTCTGATCTCCTTTCTCATGGATATAGCTAAGAACACACTTTGGACCTGCGCCCCAAAAGGATCAAAGGCTGATACCATGTACCATGTGGTCAGTAAGCTAAATTGGCACCCAAAGGATGCCACTGGACTAGAAGCCAGACAGCATCCACTTTGGGAAAAAAAACAACAACGTGTTTACATTCTAGTAGAGGGTTTGGTTTATATTGATCAGACTTCACACTGTATTTTTCCAATATACCTTTTAATGATCAGGACTAACATCCTTCATTTTGACTAAAGCATCAATGTAATGTACAATTAAGCATTTCAGAATATGTCTAAGAATTCTAAAAACAAAACAAGCAAACTAAAAATAAGCCTGAGATTCGTTGGAATTTATTGGAGGCACTCTCCTAAAAAGAGTTAACAAGGAAAAAGATACCAGAAGTGAATTTGGATACACTGCTGGAATGGCTCCTTGAAGCTTGGAAAACATGATGGCCTACAGTAAAAATGGGAGGTAGTTGTGAAAATTGCCTTGGCATAGTATTGAGCAAGGATGTAAGAGGTTCAGAGAGGTTGTCATGCTAGAATGAATTTATTATGTGTTATCAATGAATTTATTATGTGTATTATGTGTTATCAATGAATTTATTATGTGTTATCATAAGCTGCCTATGCTCCCTAGGAGGACCTAGAGGACACTTCCTTCACTAAAGCAATAGGGGATGATCCAGCGGTGAGGGCGCTGCCATTTCTGGGGAGCTTAGTTGTAACTTTCCGTTGTGGGTCAGAGTTAATGGTAGGGAAGCCTTCTGGGTTCTTTAGAGGCAAAAGAATGAGATTCTGAATAGGACAAGTCAGACAACAGCAATGAACTGTCAACGGCAAGGTGTTCATTATTACCGTAACAGGTAATTAATCCAAAATGGTAACCACAAGTCCTGACTTGCAGGGATCTGTGCCGACGGCTGATAGACTGTGGTGTGAAATGCATGGATATCCAACAAGGGTGTCATTGACCTGTATAATTACAAATACCAAATGAGAGTGAGCTGAAAGGTGATGTCCACTAATGCAGTTGAAAATCTCATTCCTCATCCAGTTTGTGTGGGAGTGGGCACAAAGGCACAAATTTTTATATATCAGTGCTAAGTAAAGAGTATCTAGCATAGAAGAGACACTAAATAATGAGGAGGATAAGATGACTCATTCAATGGAGGTCAGTCAGCTTTAGTCCTTGACTATTCCATACTTGTATAAAGGACCCATGAACAGAGTCACCACTAGTATTTTGGCCAAAGGAATAAAGGTGACATACTTCTGAGCAGGTTGGAAAACTATTATGTTATCTGCTACCTTGCTTCTTTAACCTTGTCATTAGCATGGAAATATCCTTAAAAGGAGGTGCTCTGTCACACTTGGTTCCAAGGTGAAAAAAGAGAAGGGGTCAGAGAGATGAGTATACAGCTGACCAATGATGGACAAATAACATGTGCAAAAATTAAACCACTGTTTTTTTTAAAGCCACTGAGGTTTTTGAGGTCCTTTGCCACCACAGAATTGCTCATTCTGGCTGATCACAACTATCAACTCTGAGTAATTATAGCAACAATTTATCAAAAAAAAAAAAAAAAAGAATTAACTAGCCCTATTTTATAACCTATAATTCCCAGTGCTTAATTTTCACAGGGCCCTGAAGTCTCTTTCACAGGGACATAGAGAGGAGGACATGCACATTTCTGGATCATGACTTAGTATCTTTTATAAAGACTGAGCTTAGTTTCCTTGTGGCAGAGCTAAGTGTGCACAGGACTCATTTCAAGAGCAATCCTTGACAGATGTTCAGCCAAGTAATAGCTTCCTTATCACCATGTACAATGGGCTACCCATGTAATAGTGCTTTCAATTTCAATATATGCCACTTCAAATGAATTCATAGGCAATAAGTCAGTAATTTTCAACCTTTGCCTTCAAAATTTTATAAGGGAGGGAAGAGAGCAGCATATTCATTGCTGACTACCTTTCCAGGTCTAAATCAGGATCTCTACCACTCACAGACTGTCATTGTGAGTGAATGTTCAGTTTCCTATTAATTTGCAGTATCTTTGTAGACCTATCATTACCACAAATGCAAATGCAAGATCAGTTTGATTTAACCACATAGGCACCTGCTCATTTGCAAAAACAAAACAATCTACAATAATGTATGATGTAGTTCACATTTCTGAGACTGAAAAGATAGTTTCTTACCACAAGGTAGAAATAACAATGACAATAAAAATCTCTTTTCTTAGAAATATGAAGAGCCTGATAAATTCAGTGTGGACTTGAACCTGTAGCCTCAAGGTCTTTACACTGCCCTAGGTGCCTTGGAAGCCCACAAGCCTTTGAACATGCATTAATGTTTGTAGTAAAACCGTTAATTCTCATATGTATTTCATGGAAGGGAAGAATTAATTCAAGGAGTCTTCCTGACAGGTGTACCCATGGGTTGGGTATATGCAGAAGCACAGCATGTAAACACAAGTGTAGGATAACCCCTTCCTTTCCTTACTGTGAAACACTACTGTGTATTCTTATATCATGAGGTGATGGGAATAGTCCTTTACCCTGGGCAAAATCTCCACCATTGCACATATAAATATTGCCTTTGTTAGTCTAAGACACAATGAATCAGTGTACCTTCCAGATTCTTTTTTTCTATTACTTCTCTTGGTGGCCCTGGATCAAAATCAGTTGGTTGTTTTTAAAAACCAAGACAGTTGATGGTTAGACTTCCAGAGGGTAATAGCAGTAAATTCCTACTTGCACGTTGACTGAATTAAAGGAATAATATTTTGCTACAGTCATAGTTATACCACCGCTTCAGCCATCATGTTCCCTTTTGAAAGACATGGTAATATTGGTTTGCTGATGGAGCCCCAATGTCTTTAAAATGCCCACTCAAAATGTCCGTGAGTGATTTTTAGCATATTTTGGGATACATCTTGGGCGGGTGCCACTTTTGTTATCACAGGCTATCTGGTGGTTTTCCCCAATTAAGATAGCTATGCACTCTTACACCTTTCCCAGATATTTAATGCAAGAATACTTTAGGGTCAGTATCAATAGCGACTCCATGTGCCAAGCATTGCATGTTCTTTACTCCAGCCATGGAATTTTATATTCTGACAAGAGCCTCACGGCACCCACCTAGATACTTAAATTGTTGCATGACCCAATAGATAGCAAGAACAGTGACTTTATGGGCTTGAAATCATTACCTATGCTTCTCTAAGATGAGGACCAGAAAGAGTGAATGATTTTGGCAATTATAAGTTACTGAACAATTTGGAGGGTGGCTGCAGTAGAGTCAGTAATCGAAGCAGAAGCTTTCACTCAAGAGGGCTCTTTCCAATAACAGGGAAAGTCCAACAGAAAAAGCTAAATCCATATGCTACATAAATATTTTATAATTTTTTCTCAATTTACTAAGTGATTTAATATCTTATATCCTACTACATGTCATATCTGTCACATTAAAATGGCCAATTTTGCATTTTGGTAAGTATTAATTAGCTTAATATAATTGGAAAAAAGAATGCTTCCAAGTATCCTAATGCAAATTGACTAATAATCTATTAAAATTTAGGACCCTATGTCCCAATTCCTTCACATATGCTTTTCAATTAATTCTTTATTTTCAAAATTACTATTGTGTTCTACCTGAAAAAAAGAGAAACCACCAAAAACCATAAATATGAAGTTGTGAATCATAGGTAGAAATTAATTTCTATTAAAAAATTGAAGTGTGTACTAACTGTCTCTGGAACTCTATGACAAACATTTTTCACAGGCATTCACCTTCTCATCAGAAATATATATATAATGGTTTGTTACAACCATTTAAAACTATTTTGAAAAAATGCATATTAATGCCATGGAAACAAACTTTTTATTGGTATTTTTCAAAAATAATTTCCAATTAAACATAGTATTTAGGTTGGTCAGCTGCCAAGTATTTTTGTAATTTTTGAATAATTTAGTTTTGATGAATACCAAAAATAAATTAGTATACTTTTATTTCTTCTGTCATTGTCAAGGATAGAAAAAGCTCTCAATTTGTATTACATATACAGATGATTTATGTTTTTTCATGCATGGTATGGCAATAGGACTTCTTAGAAGGATGCATATTAATAATCTTAGCTGAAGTTTATTCTTACTATCTAGCAAGCATGACTTCTTGTAATTTTATGGAGCACTGACATGGGTCTAGAGTCCAGGAATTGTTTGTATGTAGACTTCCAAAAATCTAAATGGTAATCAGTGTTTTTCTTCTTAAACCAGTGGAATTATTTTCATTTAAACTGGCAGAGGAAAAACAGTTTCCTCTTCAGTAAATCATGGTATAGGATCACATATGGCCATAATGCAATTGTGTAATAATTATATAATGATGAATTCTTGTGTAGACTGCTGTATCAGTGGAGGTCCAGTCAGGAAAACAGAAACCATATTTGTTATTTGAACACAGAGAAGTCAGTATATGAAATTGCTTAAACATATGTTAGAGAACTGGAAGTATATAAAGGAAATACTGAGGTAACACAGAGACAGTATCTGCTGGAAGTAACCACCACCTCTGGGGCTGGGGAACAATGAGAGGTAGGTGGAGGGCCCTGGGAGCCATGTCCCTTGCACTTCTGAGGGGTCTGGCAGTGGGCACAAAAACAGGCACTGGAATCAACTGCCAGTTGAAGGGTTGTTGTTGAGCCATCTGTCAGGACCAGCAAGCAAAGAGGACAGAATAAGCCCTTTCTTCCTCTCCAGCCTTCCAGGCCCTTTCTGGTGACCCTGCTGGTGGAAACTATCAGGTAGCAGCTGGCAGTGTGGTCTGCAAGGTCTCCACCCCAGCACCATGGTTTAGAAGGATGGGTTTGTAGTCAAGAGAAAGAATAGCTAAATAACTGACTCATATTTATTAATGTTATTACTGTGAAATTCTTCTTAAAAATCTAAGGGTTTAGATTTCATGATTTAATATATACTTTTAAAAAGTTTGATGTACTTTATTTGTATATATCATTACAAATCTTGGTATTTAATGATTTTTACTTATAGTAAAGGATTACACTAAAAAGAAACATTGTATTTTTCTTTGGTACTTCTTAACCTGTTCTCAAGTTCCCTCTGGATTTCTCCACTTGAGGGAAAGTGACAGAAGTGTTTCATATCTATGTTCACTTCTGTGTTCTTTTCCATCAAGAAGGGCAGGTTGACTGGCTGGGCTGTGCCATTTGTCAAGTTTGTCAAGGAATGAGTGAGCAGTACGTTTAAAGTGTAAGCTGCTCCTCTTTTATTCATGAAAGAATTTATATATGTGTATTGTTATTGGACTAGTACAAATTTAATAATTGATTTTTCTATTAATGCCATGCACACTGTTTATATTTCCATTAAAGCATAATATTCATGTTTAGGTACTAATGAAAATGTTTATATATGGCAAAATATATGATTAGTTGATTTTCCCATTCAATCAGTATTGGCATTTCTATGAAGTAGAAAGAATTCTTTAAAGAAATTTAGAAAATTGTAATTAAGGTTTTATGATTAGAAAAGTTAAGTTCATACTGAGTGGCATTTGTGGCATATTTGAGACTTTCTCTTAAGTAGAATTTGTCCTCAAGCAGCTAAAAAACATGCTAAGAAAGAAATGTTTGAATAGGGTCTCAAGAACAATTGCTTCCATGTATTGATAAAAGATCAGCTCAATTTAATTTATCAGTTTTTGTTTTGAACACTGGTGGACTTACCTGTTTGTAAGTGGGATCCTTAGTTAAAGTTCCTAAATATTCTTAAAACAGTCCATATATCTAAATGAGTGGGTAAGAGATTCTTTGGAGTTGTATAGCATCTTGATTCCATTCAAGGAATCAGGGACATGAAGCTTGAAGAAATTTCTATGACTGTATTTTTTTAATTAAAAGTATTTTTATTGTAAAAGATAACATATATAGAAAAATGCACAGAACATGTACAGTCCAATTAATAACCTTAAGCAATTACATAATCTCCACCAAGGTCAAGAAATTGACCATTGCCATCTCTGGCAGGCAAGCTCTATGGACCTCAATGACACCTGCTTCCCGTTTATTCATGCCCTTGTATGATTTGAGCTAGACTTGCTTCCAACAAAAAGAATAAGGCAGAGGTGATGGAATGTCACTTCTGAGTTTAGATAATACAAAGGACATGGCTTCCCTCTTGGCACTCCTCCTCTTGTTCTCCCTTAAATCACTCACGCTGATGCAAGTCAGCTACCAAGTCGTGAGGCAGCCCTGGGGAGAGACCTGCACGAGTGAGCTTGGAAGCAAATTTCAGGGGTCTGCCAAACCCACATTAGTGAGTTGGCATAAGATACTTTAGACCCAGTTGAGGCTTGAAAGGACTGTCCTGACTGACGCTTTAATTTCATCCTCACGAAAGACACTGAGACAGAGGCACCCAGCTGAATTGTGCCCTGATTCCTGATCCATAGAAACTGATATAATAATTATTTTAAACCGCTAAGTTTTGCAGCAATAGAAACACCATCACTCAAAAGCTTTTTCTGTCCCCTCCTAATCATTTCCCTTCTCCCCTACCCCGTCCCCCAAAGTAACCCATATTCCTACTTCTTAAAATTATTTTTTAATTGGAGTGTAGCTGATTTACAGTGTTGTGTTAGTTTCTGCTGTATGGCAAAGTGAGTCAGTTATACATATACGTATATCCACTCTTTTTTAGATTCTGTTCCCATATAGGTCATTACAGAGTATTGAATAGAGTTCCCTGTGCTATACAGCAGGCTCTTATTAGTTATTTATTTTATATGTAGTAGTGTGTGTATGTTACTACCCATCTCTCAATTTATCCCTCCCCCACCATTTCCTCCTTGGTAACCATGTTTGTTTTCTACATCTGTGACTCAATTTCTGTTTTGTAAGTAGATTCATTTGTACCATTTTTTTTTTAGATTCCACAAGTGATATCATATGACATTTGTCTTTCTCTGACTTAACTTCATTTAGTATGATAATCTCTAGGTCCATCCATGTTGGTGCAAATGGCATCATTTCATTCTTTTTTACGGCTGAGTAATATCCATTCCTCCATGGATGCACATTTAGGTTGCTTCCATGTCCTGGCTATTGTAAGTAGTGCTGCAATGAACACTGAGGTGCATGTATCCTTTCAAATTATGGCTTTCTCCAGATATATGCCCAGAAGTGGGATTGCTGGATCATATGGTAGCTCTACTTTTAGTTTCTTAAGGAATCTCCATACTGTTCTCCAGAGCAGTTGTACCAATTCACATTCCCACCAACAGTGTAGGAGGGTTCCCTTTTCTCCACACCCTCTCCAGCATTTATTGTTTGTAGATTTTTTGATGATGGCCATTCTAACCAGTGTGAGGTGATACCTCATTGTAGTTTTGATTTGCATTTCTCTAATAATTAGTGATGTTGAGCAGCTTTTCATGTGCCTCTTGGCAATCTGTATGTCTTCTTTGGAAAAATGTCTATTTAGACCTTCTGCCCATTTTTTTGTTGGGTTTTTTGTTCTTTTTGATATTGAGCTGCATGCGCTGTTTGTTTGTATATTTTGGAGATTAATCCCTTGTTGGTCACTTCATTTGCAAATATTTTCTCCCATTCTGTGGATTTTCTTTTTGTTGATCCATATTCCTGCTTTTAACACAACAGTTTTGATTTCTCTGCTTTTGAACTCTTATGAATCCAACAATACAGATGACATTCTTTTGTGCCTGGCATCCTTTGCTCCACATTCTATTCAGGAGATTCATTTTCATCAATCTATAGTTTTAGTTGGGGCTCTTATTGTTATTACTGTTAAAATTCTTTTAGTACTCAGATTTATGTATTTCTAATTAGTACAAACCTTCAACTAGAATTTCTGTGTCAAAAAGTCCTCATATTTCCAATGTTGGTGTATCATGACAAAATGTTTTCTGAAGTGGTTGCACCAATTTACACACCCAACAGCGGGGTATTAGAGTTTCCACTGTCCCACATCCTCACTAAATTTTGTTATCTTAAACTTTAGCCCTTCTTCCACGGGAAGAATCTCAGAGTGGGGTTAACTTACTGATGGCTAATGTGGTCTTATTTGACTTCACGGCGGAGTCCTGCCACTAAATCTATGGATTTGTCCTTTCCTTATCGATTTGTAGTAGTCCTTTATAATGTAAGGATACAAACCCTTTCTTAGCTATATGTGTTTAAAATCATACCACCCATTTGTGGGGGTCAGGGGAGCTTGCATTTTTATTCTTCAAACGGTGCCTTCTGATAAGCAGTAGTTTTTATTTGAACCTGATTTCTCAGTCTATTTTTTATGGTTATCACTTTTATAACTAATACAAGAAGTCTTTCTCTTTCCCAAGGTCAAGATGATTTCCCTCTATATTATCTTTTAAAACTTTACTGCCATACTTTTCATATTTATAACTATAATCCACCAGGAATTGGCTTTTATATAAGTGTGAGGTAAGTGCCAGATTTCATTTTTTCCCCTATGGATATACAGTTGACACAAGATAATTTATTGAAAAGATCATCTTTGCCCCCTGGCATTATAGTGTCATCTATGTCATAAATCAGGTGACCATATACAGGTGGCATGTTTCTGGACTCTCGATTTCATTTCATTAGCCTATATATCTATTCCTATACCAATACACACTGTCTTAATTACTATAGCTTTATAATAGTTCTTGAGTTTTGGTATCTGTTAGTGTACATTCTCCAATTTTATACTTCTGTTTCAGATTTTCTTTTTGCATTTCCATATTTACTTTTTAACCAGTTTATCAATTTCTCCTAAAAAATACCCTTAAGGATTCTGGTCAGAATTGCACTGAATCCTTAGATAAGCTCAGGAAAAATTGATGTAGTTACAATGACTAGCCTTCCAATTCAAAGCCAATATAGTCCCTTGATTTATCTTTGGTCTTAGTTCTGTGCCTCCAGCTCTGTGCAGTTTTAGAGCTCAGGACATACACTGAGGGGGAGAAAAGCCATATCTGAGCTCCCTGAAACCTCCCATTCTGTTAACCCAGTCCTGTGTGACCCCCAAAATCTCTGCTGGCCACTCTGTCCCCCTAGTAGCAACACTATATGCAGGTTTACTTAGGGATCTCTGCTTTTGTCTCAAATCTACAACCAACAAATGCCTGCAAGGATGCTCAGGTCCTTAGCTCTCCTCCATAAATGTGTCCCCTTGTTGGAATCTTATTCTTTTTAGTCTTTGTAGCTGCTGAAGTTCTCTGATGCCTTTAAGTAAGTCATTTTGTAACTTTTCCAGGTTTACTAAATTGTTGTGATCTGCATCAAAATGTAGTCATCTCAAGGCTTAACTAGGGAAATATCCACTTCCATGTTCAGGGGGTTGGTGGCAGGATTCTGTTCTTTGCAAGCTGTTGGACTGAGGGCCTCAGTTTCTCACTGGCAGTTGGCCAGAGGGAACTCTCAGTTCCTTGTGTATGGACATTTCCAAGGTGTCAACTTGCTTCATGAAACCATGCAAGCTGAGAAGGCAATAGAGTCTGCTATTAAGATGGAAGTCACAATCTTGTGTAACCAAAGTGACAGCCCAGCACTTACACTGTCTTCTGTTGGTTAGAATCTAGCTACAAGGTTTGGCCTACACTCAGCGAAAGGGGATTACACAAGAACTGGAATGTGAAAAAGCTAACATGTGGAAGAACTGACCAAAAAATTCATCTATAATTGGGACTTAGGATCTAGTCATATCCTGATCACTCTTACAGAAGCAGCTCTCTGATCATATCACGACCCTGCCTAATAAATACAGCAAAGAACCTCTTGCCAACAACTACCCACAATCAGACCCCAGGCTTCATTCCCAACTTTTCTATTTTCTCTTACCACTCCTCATGAATTTCATGCTGTAGCCAGTGCTGTGAGCTCATTTCACAAGGTGCTTGCTCTGCATGTTTGTCGTGTTGCTCCCCCTGCCTGAAATAACGGATTCTTCTCTTGCCATAAAGTAAGGATTTTGGCCTGGAAAAAAGAAGGAGAGGTGGAAGGCACATTATTTTTCTCTTCACATATGTAAAGAGATAGCACCAAGTAAGCCAATGTATAGAAGACTGAAAGGGCAGGTTTTCAGGTATAATGGAGAATTCCTGAGAGCCATCAAGGCTGCCCAACAGTGAAATGAACTGCCTGAAAAACAGTGAGTGAGTTTTCCATTTTTTTGTGTTCAAATGAAGGAAAAAAATCTGTCCATTATGGGGATAAAGGGATACCAGTGTTTAATGGTAGTTAAAATGAAAAGACTTCTGAGGTACCTTCCAACTCTTAAGAGTCTATGAATCTGTGAATTTATATAAGGATAAAAAAACATTGAAATAAATGTTTGTTTAATGAGTCAGTCATTGAGTGAATGAATACAATGACTGATATGAGACTCAAATGGGGTCCCAGTGTACTGCTGGCCTTAGAACTTTAGATCCTGCTGAGTTGTTTGTTGTCCTGCATGCAAGGATTGTGTGTCACAAAAACCAGGAGCCTTAACACCACCAACTCCCTAATGACGAGAAATAGACATGGGTGCAGGCCCATCTGGCCAGGCTGTTTCTGTCACATACATGATGTCATTCAAGACAAATAAGCCAGACAATAGACAGTGAATTTGACTATTGCATAAATTTGGTGTTACTTGGTGTTAAGATGCAACATACTCTTGTATAGATGAGGGTGGACTTTCCTTTAAGATAAATGGGAAGAAGTTAATTCTGGCACCCATGGCAGTGGATTTTAGATTAGGGAAAGAAATTTGTTCTGGTCTTCCTGGGGCCTCAAGTAGATCTGACTCTAAGATGTAGGAAGGGAAGAATTGCCATGGCCTCTGGAAGTGGGTCAGGAGTAAGACAGAAAGCAAGCCAACAGGAGGTTCTATGATGGGTCTGGACCTGTACAGTTAACGAAAGTACTCTTTATTTTTTACATACACCTACTTTCCCAAATGTTTACTAAAATCTCATTACAATTTACAGTGTGGAGCCTATCGGCCAGCTGCAGAGTGTTGTAAAGTTAGTGCCAAGTCCCAGAAAAACAGAGTGGGGCCTACTGCAGCATATAGTGCAAGTGGGGCAGGACGTGCACAGCAGGCCCCTCCCCCGGAGACACACAAGATGAGGCATTTGTCAGAAGAGTTTGTGAGACCCTCTCTCTGCCCAGAGCTCCAGGACCAATGCATCTTTCCACCACCTTAAACCACTGGTGAATATCTCCTCAAATTACAGAAAGACACACTGTGGAGGAGCAGCTAGGTGGAGACAAGATGGTGGAGTAGAAGGACATGAGCTCACCTCTTCTTATGAAAATACCATAATAACAAACTAATGAACTGCTGAACAACCATCAACAACAACAAAAAATTGCTGGAACCTACAAAAAAGACATCCTACATCCAAAGACAAAGCAGAAGCCACAACGAAACAGTAAGAGGGGAGCAATCACAATAAAATCAAATCCAATACATGCCAGGTGGGCGACCCACAAACTGGAAAACAATTATGTCACAGAAGTTCTCCCACAGGAGTGAAAGTCCTGAGCCACATGTCAGGCTCCCCAGCCTGGGTGTCCAGCAACAGGAGGAGGAACCTCCAGAGAATTTGGCTTTGAAAGCCAGCGGGGTTTGATCACAGGAATTCCACAGGACTGGGGAAAGAGAAATCCCACTCTTGGAGGGTGCACATAAGGGCTCGTGCTTACCAGGACTCAGGGAAAAAAGCAGTGACATCATAAGATCCTGGGCCAGACCTACCTGCTAATATTGGAGGGTTTCCTGAGGTGGGAGGGGGGGCATGCAGCTGTGGCTCACTGCAGGGACAAAGACACTGATGGTGGTAGTTCTGGCGTGAGCCCTCCTAGAGGCTGACATTTTCCCACCAAGACCAGACCCCACAAATAGCCTGTAGGCTCTAGTGCAGGAACGCCTCAGGCCAAACAACCAACAGGGTGAGAACACAATTCCACCCATCAGCAGATAGGCTGCTTAAAGTCTTCCTGAGTACACAGCTGCCTGCTAAACACACCCCTTGCCATAAGTCTGCCATGGGACAAGAGGGACAACACCCAGCTCCACCCACCAGTGGGCAGGCACCCATCCGTCCCACCAGAAAGCCTGCACAAGCCCCTGGACCAACCTCAACCACCAGGGGGCAGACAGCAGAAACATGGAGAACTACAACTCTAGCCAAGGCAATGAGAAGAAAAATAATAAGTAAAAGGAATGCAAATTGGAAAAGAAGAAGTAAAACTGTCACTGTTTGTAGATGACATGATCCTATATGTAGAAAATGCTAAAGATGCTACCAGAAAACTACTAAAGTTGTAAGATATAAAATTAATACACAGAAATCTGTTGCATTTCTATATATTAGCAATGAAAGAAACAATCTCATTGACCACTGCATCAAAAAGAATAAAATACCTGGGAATAAACCTACCTAGGGAGACAAAAGACCTGTACTCCAAAAACTATAAGACACTGATGAAAGAAATTGAAGGTGACACAAACAGATGGAGAGATATACCATGCTCTTGGATTGGAAGATTCAGTATCATCAAAATGACTATACTACCCAAAGCAATCTACAGATTCAGTGCAATGCCTATCAAATGGCATTTTCCACAGAACTAGAACAAAAATTTTAAAAATTTGTATGGAGACACCAAAGACCCCGAATAGCCAAAGCAATCTTGAGAAAGAAAAATGGAGCTGGAGGCATCAGGCTCCCTGACTTCAGACTATACTACAAAGCTACAGTAATCAAGACAGTATGGTACTGGCACAAAAACAGAAATATAGATCAATGGAACAGGATAGAAAGCCTAAAAATAAACCCACACACCTACGGTCAATTAATCTACAACAAAGGAGGCAAGAATATACAGTGGAGAAAAGACAGTCTCTTCAATAAGTGGTGCTAGGAAAACAGAACAGCTACATGTAAAAGAATGAAATTAGAACATTCTCTAACACCACACACAAAAATAAACTCATAATGGATTAAAGACCTAAATGTAAGACCTGGTACTATAAAACTCTTAGAGAAAAACAGGCAGAAGTCTTTGACGTAAGTTACAGCAATATCTTTTGCCATCTGTCTCCCAGAGTAATTGAAATAAAAAATAAACAAATGGGACCTAACTAAACTCAAAAGCTTTTGCATGGCAAAGGAAACCATAAACAAAATGAAAAGAAAACCCACAATAAAGGAGAAAATATTTGCGAACAATGCAACTGATAAGGGATTAACCTCCAAAACATACAAACAGCTCATGCAGCTCAATATCAAAAAAAACAACCCTATCAAAAAATGGGCAGGAGATCTAAATAGACATTTCTCCAAAGAAGACATACTGATGGCCAAGAGGTATATGAAAAGATGTACAACACTGCTAATTATTAGAGAAATGCAAATCAAAACTACAATGAGATATCACCTCATACCAGTCAGAATGGCCATCATCGAAAAGTCTACATGGGAGTTCCCTGATGGCCTAGTAGTTAGGATTCTGGACTTTCACTGATGTGGCCTGGGTTAGATCCCTGGTCAGGGAACTGAGATCCCACCAGCCATGTGGCAGGGCCAAAAAAAGTCTACAAACAATAAATCCTGGAGAGGGTGTGGAGAAAAAGGAACGCTTCTATACTGTTTGTGGGAATATAAATTGGTAGCACCATTATGAAGAACAGTATGGAGGTACCTTAAAAAAACTAAAAATAGAGCTACCATGTGGTCCAGCAATTCCACTCCTGGGCATATATCCAGGAAAAACCAAGGTTTGAAAGGATACATGCATCCCAATGTCCATTACAGCACTGCTTACAATAGCCAGGACAAGGAAGCAACTCAATGTCCATCAACAGATGAATGGATAAAGATGTGCTACATATATACAATGGAATATCACTCAGCCCTAAAAAAGAATGAAATAATGCCATTTGCAGCAACACAGATGGACCTGAAGATTATCATACTGAGAGACGTAAGTCAGAGAAAGACAAATATCATATATATCGCTTATATGTGCAATCAAAAAAAATGATATAGATGAGCCTATGTACAAAACAGAAACAGACTCACAGACTTAGAGAATAAACTTATGGTTACTAGTGGGGGAGTGTGTGTGGGGAGGGAGGGATAGATTGGGAGTTTGGGATTGACATATACACACTACTATACTTAAAATAGATAACCAGCAATAGACCTACTGTACAGCACAGGGAACTCTGCTCAGTATTCTGTAATAACCTGAATGGGAAAAGAATTTGAAAAAGAATAGGTACATGTATAACTGAATCACTTTGCTGTACACCTGAAACTAATACAACACTGTTAATCAACTACTTCAATATAGGATAAAAATTAAAAAACAAATGGAATCACAAGAAAAAAAAAAAACAATTTGCAATGTGAACTTTGCCTTTTATTTGGGAAGAAGTGAACACATTCTTGAGTGTCCCAGTCACAGTGGCAGGGACAGTCACCAGAGTGGTGACCCTGGCAATCAACAGAAACAGCCCAGTTTCTTGCAGAAGGCCAGAGGGAAAATCCCTGACAAATTGCTTGAAAATATTCTGAAGACATTTAGAGAGTGGCCATTTAGTAATAAGGTACTTCATCTGTAAAATGGGGCAATAATACTTGTCTCTGCTTCCCTCCAGAGAAGTTATGAAATGTAAAATAATTCATGTGATGTGTCTGAACACCTTGAAAAAAATACATACAAGTATATGATATCATGATTACCTCCATAATAAAAAGAAAATATTAAAACAACACTATGTGTATTTTCAACACCTGCAGTTGTATATGAAATATATAATTTTATTGTTTTCTGTCTAATCCACTGCACCTGCATTAAAAAAATGTACCCCAATGGTCCAGTTTTTAAAAATACATAAAATTTAGACAGGTACTTATTCTTTTATCCACCCCATTGTGCCTAGGTCTCACAGAACATATTTTAAATAATATACTACCATAAAGAGACCACTTCAATACAAATCTCCATAGTGTGGGTTAGTAAAAATTACTTTTAAAGGCAAACATCTGGCACCTCATAAATATATATCACCTTCCATCAAGAGTTTCTCAAACTCTCTTCATATATATTACACTTATAAGCATTATTAATTCAGCATATTGTACATTGGTTTGAAAGTAGTCCCAAAGCAGAATTACATATGTAAAATATGGGCTGCAATACCTAGGCCCGTGCAGCTCATAAAGAACATTAGCCATGATCCTAAATCCTTTTGATTTAATGTTTTCTGTTAGCTAATAGCAGTCGGTGATTTTTTTGAGCACGGATACAAGAAAATACTATAGTTAAGCTTAAAGGCAGCTATTCTTTTTTTTCCTCTCATGACATTTTAGCAAATTATTCTAGGCTTACATTTAGCTTGAGTCAAAAAAAATGTCTGAAATATTTTACTCTGGTTTATTTTTACAGCTAAAAGAAATTTTCAGAGATGACTTGCCTTTACAAAGGCTGAATCTGAAACACCTAACTGGTATTTCTCCTTTTCTAGGAGATACTGTAAAAAAGAATATTCTGTAATGCCCTTTGGCAACTTTTCCTGTCATTAATGATCTTACGGGGAAGTTATCTGAAGTTGTACTTCAGTTTGTGTTTTTTCTGTACAAGTAAATGCCAATTCTTCTTGCTGTGTCTTTAATAATGCTGCAGAAAATACAATCAGGTTTATTGTTGTATTTTTGTAATGGTGCATATATTTAGTTCAGAAATCTTATTATTTTGCCAGTGATAATACTCACTCCTTTAGCTGTTCCTGAAATGTAAAGTTAGAGGCATTTTCTTGTATTTTCATATTTCTCTCAACCCCCTTAAGAAATGAATACCACAAAATGGGCACAAAGCTGAAAGTTGTGAAGGTTTGTGGCCTGACAGACTACACAGACTGTTTACCTCACTTATCTCATATCCCTGGTAGCTCGTCTAAAACTATTGATTTTCAGGCACTATGTTAGGCAGTGGAGATACAACTACAAACATAACAGAATTTCTAACCACACAGAGCTTTCAACATAAAAGAGAGCAAAGAATAAGTAAAGAAATGGTTAAATAACTTAAAATTGTTTAAGTGCTCTGAGGGGAAAATATAGATGGTTATGCCCCAAAATTAAAAAAAAAAAAAGGACCTTCTTTGGATGGGACAGTCAGAGATACTCTCTCTAAGCACTTCATGTTAAGTGTATCATGCTGATTTCCTGATTAAATAATGAATGGGATACATCTTTTTCTCTAAATCATATTAAAATGACTATCTAAACATACAATATATACAGAGAAAATCCTGTACCAGTATTAGAAAACATGGAAGAATAGCAGTCACACACCAGAAACTTTAAGAAAATTCTCTACATAAGGAGAATCTGCACAGACAACTGCTTGTCTGCATGCAGATGAACACCTTGCTTGGGAAATAAGTGAGGAGATCCCAAAAGAACTCACTAGCAGCAGCATGCAGAAGGACAAACGGGGTGTTAGGACAGTAAGACAGCAATATGTGATCCCATCGGAAACTCAGTAAGTGTCCAGTTCGTGTCTGCCTTACATTTCTGATCCCATGGCACTCGCTCACGGCGTATCCTTGGAAATACCCCTGCCAAATAATGGCTGCCATGATAAACATAAAAAGGTGGTCTCTGAATAGAGGGAGGCTCCCTGCTGCAAAGCCTATCCCATTGGTCTCTCTCTACAAACCTCTGGAAATAGAGCTCTAAACTGACAAATGATATATGGGAACTTTATTCTTCTCCCTTCATTTCAGCTTGAAAGACTCAGTCTCACAACCTCTGACAGGTCCCATTTCACACCAGAGCAGAACGACCCAAGAGAGTTCTCTGTAAGGAGAAGCTAGTATAGAAAAATCACTGGATATACAAAATTACAGGGAAGTTGAAAAGAGAGTAACTCAGAAGAGCAGTCAGAAGACTTAGGTTTTCTGACAACATCCTAAACATTTTAGAAGTATGTTTACTCAGTGTCTCTTTATAGGAGTCAAGGCAGTAGTGCAGACAATGAAAGGGAAAATATGAACCAGAAGAAACTACACAGAGAAGAACAATACAATCACTGAATTAAAAACCTCAGTGAAGCAGACATTAGTAGATTGAAAAGGCAGAAACTAATGGTCAACACTAATTTTCACTATGAGCCAGTCTTCTCAGCACTGTGGATACAGAAATGAAGAAAACCAAGGCCCTCTCTTCACAGACTTCATGTTCCACTGGGGAGAGACAGCCAGAGACACAATGAGCAATTAAACTTCTGCTACATTGGAAGATGATACATGTAATCAAAAATCCATAAAAAACGGGGAAAGGGAATAGGGAACAAGGATGACAGTGAGGTTGCAGTTAAAAATGCATGAGGTCAACAAAGTCGTCACTGAGAAGGTGACTCTAGAAAGACTTGGTATTGTAGAATAGACAGTGTGTGACTTCTTCCATCTTGACTTCTTAGATCACTCTCTAGGGATATCCAGCTGTCATGTCATGAGGACATTCAACCAGCCTGTGAAGAGGCTATCATGGAGAAGAAATGATGTTTCCCACCAATAGCCAACACCAACTTGCCATACATGTGAGCAGCCTCTTTGGAATTGGGTCTCCCAGGCCCAGTAAATACATAAATACATGGGATGTATACAGTCCCAGCCAACATCTTGCTGCATCCCATGAGAAGGTGAGACAGAATTTCTCAGCTAAGATGCCCCTGAATTTTGGACCCAAAGAATCTGTGAGAGCTAATATTTAAAATTTCAAATCACTAAGTTTTGAGATAATTTGCTAGGCAGCAGTAGATAATCAATACACATGCAGATATCCAGAGGAAGGGCATCCAGAAAGAACAGCAAGGGCCAGTCTCTGAGATAAGAACATGCCTGGCATGTTTGAGGAACAGTAAGGAGGCCAATGTAGCTGGAGCTAAGTAAGGGAAAAAAAAAAAAAAAGAATTGGAGTTAAGTGAAGAAATAGGTGCCAGAAGGTAAAGAACTGAGCTAGCCATGGAAAGGATTTTGATTTTCACCTTGAGAAAGACTGGGACAGACAGGGATTTTAAAATCAGAAGTAACATAATCTGAATTAGAGTTTAAAACATTCACTCTGGCTGAGGCTCAGAATACAGTGGGATGGGGGGCAGTGAACAAGTTTATAAGTAAAGAGTTAGGAGGCTATTGCAATAATCCAGGCACAAATGATAGTGACGTGTACCAGACTGGTACCAGTGGAAGTGGTAGAAAGTGGAAAGATTCTGGATATGTATTGAAGAGAAGTCAAAAATTAGACATAGGGTGAACAAAAAAGAATCAATGGTGACTCCTACATTTTTAGCCTTAACAAGTAGAGTAATAGAGTTAAATCTGAAAAATATCATAAACGAATAGCTATAATATTTCTTGAGGCAACTAGAGGATGATGGAAATAACAAGCAGGTTAGAAAAAGATCAAATCACACTTCTACAAATAAAAATTTTAGTTTGAAATTAAGAATTTTTCTATAAAAAAGCAGACAGAGGTGAAGAGAATTAATGAGTAGGATAAAAAGGATGTTGCAAAATAATACAGACTATAGCACAGAAAGCTAGAGAGATAATCTGTCAGATAATATGAGAGATAAGTTATGAGATAAGGAGGATATAATAATGTTTGACATAAATCCAAGGCCGCTAGTTCCATAATACCTAGACAGGTACTCGGAACACGGTAACTCTCAATAAATATTTACATATTTATTGAATTAATAATAATGCTAGAGAAAAGGTGTCAAGAGAAATTCCTATGGCAGCATAGGAATTTCTAGCTCTACCCCAACAAAAACATCAATTTGATTAACTATCTGCATTCAAAAATACCTTCATAAAAGTGAAGGATTCACTTCACAGGTGAGAGATTACAGCACGTGGGTGAAGCACAAAAATGAGAAAAGATGGATTGAGAAGGGTAAGAAGCATACATTCACACTACCTCCCATCATCCTTTCCCCAAGCCTGGGCAGTCTGGTGTGGAGACAGACACTCCCTGTGTGAGAAGAAGGAGAGTGAAGTGAGCGCTTGACTTTACCATGAACCCCAGAGGAGGCCTACCAAATTCCAGGCTGATCCCTGGGCCTTAGGTTGTCCCTGCATGCTCCCACAAACCCAGGCCCCTGATGTACCCTGGCACCTGCCAACTCCAGTGGCCTCAGTGGCTCCTGCAGCCCCAGGCAGCATAAATGGCACCAGGCTCCACATAGGCTCCCAGCTCACCTTCACTCCTGCCAGCTCCTAAGGACCTGGGCAGCTCCTGAGGCTCCAGGTGGCTCCCATGACACCAGGCGGTCAGTGGAACCCAACAATCCCAGGCTCCCAGCCCACTCCAGTGCCAACTGGCTCCAATGGCCCAGGGTGCCTCCTATGGCCCCAGACTTTTGATAGGCTTCTGTGAACCTCAGCTCTGGCTCACCCCAGTGCCAGCTGGATCCCATGGCCCTGGGCAACTTTCGTGGCACAAGGCTCCAGGTGGGCACCTGTGAATACAGGCTCCCAGCTAGGCTGTATGCCAGGCCAACTTCTGAGAACCCAGACTTTTGACCCACACCAGTGCCAGACCAGTACCCACAGACCTAGACTCTAGACCAGCTCCCACTGACCCAGGCTCATGGCACTAGGCTAGGCCCAGGGTAGTATCCGAGACCTCAGGTTATAGGCTGACTCTTGTAGCCGCAGGCTCCAGGCTCATCCTACTATGAGAATGACCTCAATAACCCCAGCTTCCAGAATGGGTCCCACTAAATCTGGCTGCCAGTTAATCCCAGTACTGGTTTGCTCCTGTGCAGTCAATCTCTAGGTCTACAACTGCAGATCCAGGCACTGGACTGGTGCCCATGTACCCAAGCACTAAGCTTGCCCATCTGCTGACCCAGGCACCAGCTGTGCCTACCCAAGGACTCCAGCAGCAAGTCCACCCATGGACACCATCAGATGTTCCACCCAGAGTCTCTGGACAGACTGACTCTGGAGGGCTATGCCTGCTGAAACCAGTCTATAAAGTCTAGAAGAGGTGCCTCTCAAATGAACAGACATAAACGCAAGGCCACAAGGATCATTAATAATGAAGGCAATAGGACATTGCCAAAGGAAACTAATAGAGCTTCAGTGATGAATCCTAAAGAGATAAAGACCTACAAATTGTCTGACAAAAACTAAAATACAGATCACTTGAAATCACACAGAGGAGAAAAAGATAAAAGAATGAAAAAGAGTGAATTATGGGCTATCATTAAAAGAAACAATCTAAGCATTACTGGAGTCTCAGAAGCAGAACTGAACAAGAAAGGAGCAGAAAGATTACTTAAAGAAATAATGGGAGTCCGAAGGAAGATGGCGGAAGAGTAAGACGCGGAGATCACCTTCCTCCCCACAGATACATCAGAAATTCATCTACATGTGGAACAACTCCTACAGAACACCTACTGAACGCTGACAGAAGACCTCAGACCCCCCAAAAGGCAAGAAACTCCCCACATACCTGGGTAGGGCAAAAGAAAAAAGAATAAACAGAGACAAAAGGATAGGGACGGTACCTGCACCAGTGGGAGGGAGCCGTGAAGGAGGAAAGGTTTCCACACACTAGAAGCCCCTTCGCGGGCGGAGACTGCGGGTGGCGGAGGGGGAAAGCTTCAGAGTAGCTGAGGAGAGCACAGCAACAGGGGTGCGGAGGGCAAAGCGGAGAGATTCCCGCACAGAGGATCGGGGCCGACCGGCACTCACCAGCCCGAGAGGCTTGTCTGCTCGGCCGCCGGGGCGGGCGGGGCTGGGAGCTGAGGCTCGGGTATCGGGTTTCGGTCGGAGCGCAGGGAGAGGACTGGGGCTGGCGGCAGGAAGAGCCTGAAGGGATTGGTGCGCCGCGGCTAGCCCGGAGGGAGTCCGGGGGAAAAGTCTGGAGCTGCCGAAGAGGCAAGAGACTTTTTCTTCCCTTTTGTTTCCTGGTGCGCGAGGAGAGGGCATTAAGAGTGCTGCTTAAAGAAGCTCCAGAGACGGGCGTGAGCCGCGGCTGAAGGCGCGGACCCCGGAGACGGGCGTGGGACGCTGGGGCTGCTGCTGCTGCCGCCACAAGGCCTGTGTGCGAGCGCAGGTCACTGTCCACCCCCGCTTCCGGGGAGCCTGTGCAGCCCGCCACTGCCGGGGTCCCAGGACCCAGGGACGGCTTCCACGGGAAAGCGCACGGAGCGCCTCGGGCTGGTGCAACGTCACGCTGGCCTCTGCCGCCGCAGGCCCGCCCCGCACTGCATGCCCCTCCCTCCCCTCAGCCTGAGTGAGCCAGAGCCCCCGAATCAGCAGCTCCTTTAAACCCGTCCTGTCTGAGCGAAGAACGGATGCCCTCCGGCGACCTACGCACAGAGGCGGGGCTAGGTCCAGGAGCTGTGAGAGCAGAGAAAAGACAGGGAAATCTCTCTGTGCGGCCTCGGAGGCAGCGGATTAAAGCTCCACGGTCCGCTTGATGTGCCCTGCGTCTGTGGAGTGCATGATGGACAGCGAATCATCCCAAATTGAGGAGGTGGACTTTGAGAGCAAGACTTCAGACTTTTTCCCCTTTTCCTCTTTTTACAATGAATTATCCCAAATTGAGGAGGTGGACTTTGAGAGCAAGATTTTCGATCTTTTTCCCCCTATTCTCTTTTTGTGAATGTATATGTGTATGCTTCTGTGTGAGATTTTCTCTGTATAGCTTTGCTTCCACCATAGGTCCCAGGGTTCTATCCGTCCAGTTTTTTTCAATAATTACTTTTTTTATTTTTAATAACGCTACTATATTTTATACTTTATTCTATTTTACTTTATCTTCCCTTTCTTTTTTTCCTACCTTCCCTTCCTCCCTCCCTCCGTCCGCCTTTCTTTCCTTCCTCCCTCCTTCCCTCCTGTCTTTCTTTCGTTCCTTCCTCCCTCCCTCCCTTCTTCCTTTCACTATTTCTTTTTCTTTCCTTCCTCCCTCCCTCCCTTTCTTTCTTTATTCTTTCCTTCTTCCTTCCGTCCTTTCCTTCTTCCTTTCTTTCTTCTACTAATTCTTTCTTTCTACTTTTGCTCCCTTTTATTCTGAGCCGGGTAGATGAAAAGCTCTTGGTGCTGCAGCCAGGAGTCAGTGCTCTGCCTCTGAAGTGGGAGAGCCAACTTCAGGACACGGGTCCACAAGAGACCTCCCAGCTCCACATAATATCAAGCAGCGAAAATCTCCCAGAGATCTCCATCTCAACACCAGCAGCCAGCTTCAGTTAACGACCAGCAAGCTACAGTGCTGGTCACCCTATGCCAAGCAACTAGCAAGACAGGAACACAACCCCACCCATTAGCAGAGAGGCTGCCTAAAAACATAATAAGGCCACAGGCACCCCAAAACACACCACCAGACGTGGACCTGTTCACCAGAAAGACAAGATCAAGCCCCAACCACCAGAACACAGGCAGTAGTCCCCCCAACCAGGAAGCCTACACAACCTACTGAAACAACCTTAGCCACTGGGAAAGTCACCAAAAACAACGGGAACTACAAATCTGCAGCCTGCAAAAAGGAGACCCCAAACACAGTAAGATAAGCAAAATGAGAAGACAGAAAAACACACAGCAGGAGAAGGAGCAAGATAAAAACCTACCAGACCTAACAAATGAAGAGGTAATAGGCAGTCTACCTGAAAAAGAATTCAGAATAATGATAGTAAAGCTGATCCAAGATTCTATTTCCAAGATCCAAAATCTTGGAAATAGAATAGACAAAATTCAAGAAACAGTTAACAAGGACCTAGAAGAACTGAAGATGAATCAAGCATTGATTAAAAACACAATAAATGAAATGAAAAATACTCTAGATGGGATCAATAGCAGAATAACTGAGGCAGAAGAACGGATAAGTGAGGTGGAAGATAAAATAGTGGAAATAACTGATGCAGAGCAAAATAAAAAAAAAGAATGAAAAGAACAGAGGAGAGTCTCAGAGACCTCTGGGACAACACTAAACGCACCAACATTCGAATTATAGGGGTTCCAGAAGAAGAAGAGAAAAAGAAAGGGACTGAGAAAATATTTGAAGAGATTACAGTTGAAAAGTTCCCTAATATGGGAAAGGAAATAGTTAATCAAGTCCAGGAGGCACAGAGAGTCCCATACAGAATAAATCCAAGGAGAAATACGGCAAGACACATATTAATCAAACTGTCAAAAATTAAACACAAAGAAATCATATTAAAAGCAGCAAGGGAAAAACAACAAATAACACACAAGGGAATCCCCATCAGGTTAACAGATGATCTCTCAGCAGAAACTGTACAAGTCAGAAGGGAGTGGCAGGACATAATTAAAGTGATGAAGGAGAAAAACCTGCAACCAAGATTACTCTACCCAGCAAGGATCTCATTCATATTTGATGGAGAAATTAAAACCTTTACAGACAAGCAAAAGCTGAGAGAGTTCAGCAGCACCAAACCAGCTTTACAGCAAATGCTAAAGGAACTTCTCTAGGCAAGAAACACAACAGAAGGAAAATACCTACAATAACGAACCCAAAACAATTAAGGAAATGGGAATAGGAACATACATATCAATAATTACCTTAAATGTAAATGGACTAAATGCTCCCACCAAAAGACACAGAGTGGCTGAATGGATACGAAAACAAGACCCATATATATGCTGTCTACAAGAGACCCACTTCAGACCTAGAGACACATACAGACTGAAAGTAAGGGGATGGAAAAAGATATTCCATGCAAATGGAAATCAAAAGAAAGCTGGAGTAGCAATTCTTATATCAGACAAAATAGACTTTAAAATAAAGACTATTAGAAGAGACAAAGAAGGACACTACATAATGATAAAGGGATCGATCCAAGAAGAAGCTATAACAATTGTAAATATTAATGCACCCAACATAGGAGCACCTCAATACATAAGGCAAATACTAAGAGCCATAAAAGGGGAAATCGACAGGAACACACTCATAGTAGGGGACTTTAACACCCCACTTTCACCAATGGACAGATCATGTAAAATGTAAATAAATAAGGAAACACAAGCTTTAAATGATACATTAAACAAGATGGACTTAATTGATACTTATAGGACATTCCACCCAAAAACAACAGAATACACATTTTTCTCAAGTGCTCATGGAACATTCTCCAGGATAGATCATATCTTGGGTCACAAATCAAGCCTTGGTAAATTTAAGAAAATTGAAATTGTATCAAGTATCTTTTCCGACCACAATGCTATGAGACTAGACATCAATTACAGGAAAAGATCTGTAAAAAATACAAACACATGGAGGCTAAACAATACACTACTCAATAACGAAGTGATCACTGAAGAAATCAAAGAGGAAATTAAAAAACACATAGAAACAAATGACAATGGAGACATGACGACCCAAAACCTATGGGACGCAGCAAAAGCAGTTCTAAGGGGGAAGTTTATAGCCATACAATCCCACCTTAAGAAACAGGAAACATCTCGGGTAAACAACCCGACCCTGCACCTAAAGCAATTAGAGAAAGAAGAACAAAAAAACCCCAAAGTTAGCAGAAGGAAAGAAATCATAAAGATCAGATCAGAAATAAATGAAAAAAGAAATGAAGGAAAGGATAGCAAAGATCAATAAAACTAAAAGCTGGTTCTTTGAGAAGATGAACAAAATTGATAAACCGTTAGGCAGACTGATCAAGAAAATAAGGGAGAAGACTCAAATCAATAGAATTAGAAATGAAAAAGGAGAAGTAACAACTGACACTCCAGAAATACAAAAGATCATGAGAGATTACCACAAGAAACTCTATGCTAATAAAATGGACAACCTGGAAGAAATGGACAAATTCTTAGAAATGCACAACCTGCCGAGACTGAATCAGGAAGAAATAGAAAATATGAATACACCAATCACAAGCACTGAAATTGAAACTGTGATTAAAATTCTTCCAACAGGGCTTCCCTGGTGGCGCAGTGGTTGGGAGTCCGCCTGTCGATGCAGGGGATGCGGGTTCGTGCCCCGGTCCAGGAGGATCCCGCGTGCCGCGGAGTGGCTGGGCCCGTGGGCCTTGGCTGCTGGGCCTGTGCATCCGGAGCCTGTGCTCCACAGCGGGAGGTGCAGCAGCGGTGAGAGGCCCGCATACCGCAAAAAAAAAAAAAAAAAAAAAAAATCTTCCAACAAACAAAAGCCCAGGACCAGATGGCTTCACAGGCGAATTCTATCAAACATTTAGAGAAGAGCTAACACCTATCCTTCTCAAACTCTTCCAAAATATACCAGAGGAAGGAGCACTCCCAAACTCATTCTTCGAGGCCACCATCACCTTGATACCAAAACCAGGCAAGGATGTCACAAAGAAATAAAACTACAGGCCAATATCACTGATGAACACAGATGCAAAAATCCTCAACAAAATACTAGCAAACAGAATCCAACAGCACATTAAAAGGATCATACACCATGATCAAGTGAGGTTTATTCCAGGAATGCAAGGATTCTTCAATATACACAAATCAATCAATGTGATACACCATATTAACAAATTGAAGAAGAAAAACCATATGATCATCTCAATAGATGCAGAGAAAGCTTTTGACAAAATTCAACACCCATTTATGATAAAAACCCTGCAGAAAGTAGGCATAGAGGGAACTTTCCTCAACATAATAAAGGCCATATATGACAACCCACAGCCAACATCATCCTCAATGGTGAAAAACTGAAACCATTTCCACTAAAATCAGGAACAAGACAAGGCTGCCCACTGTCACCACTCTTATTCAACATAGTTTTGGAAGTTTTAGCCACAGCAATCAGAGAAGAAAAGGAAATAAAAGGAATCCAAATTGGAAAAGAATAAGTAAAGCTGTCACTGTTTGCAGATGACATGATAGTATACATAGAGAATCCTAAAGATGCTACCAGAAAACTACTAGAGCTAATCAATGAATTTGGTAAAGTAGCAGGATACAAAATTAATGCACAGAAATCTCTGGCATTCCTGTACACTAATGATGAAAAATCTGAAAGTGAAATCAAGAAAACACTCCCATTTACCATTGCAACAAAAAGAATAAAATATCTAGGAATAAACCTACCTAAGGAGACAAAAGACCTGTATGCAGAAAATTATAAGACACTGATGAAAGAAATTAAAGATGATACAAATAGATGGAGAGATATACCATGTTCCTAGATTAGAAGAATCAATATTATGAAAATGACTCTACTACCCAAAGCAATCTACAGATTCAATGCAATCCCTATCAAACTACCACTGGCATTTTTCAAAGAACTAGAACAAAAAATTTCACAATTTGTTTGGAAAAACAAAAGACCCCGAGTAGCCAAAGCAATCTTGAGAACGAAACACGGAGCTGGAGGAATCAGACTCCCTGACTTCAGACTATACTACAAAGCTACAGTAATCAAGACAGTGTGGTACTGGCACAAATACAGAAAGATATGTCAATGGAACAGGATAGAAAGCCCAGAGATAAACCCACGCACATATGGTCACCTTATCTTTGATAAAGGAGGCAGGAATGTAAAGTGGAGAAAGGACAGCCTCTTCAATAAGTGGTGCTGGGTAAACTGGACAGGGACATGTAAAAGTATGAGATTAGATCATTCCCTAACAGCATACACAAAAATAAGCTCAAAATGGATTAAAGACCTAAATGTAAGGCCAGAAACTATCAAACTCTTAGAAGAAAACATAGGCAGAACACTCTATGACATAAATCACAGCAAGATCCCTTTGGACCCACCTCCTAGAGAAATGGAAATAAAAACAAAGATAAACAAATGGGACCTAATGAAACTGAGAAGCTTTTGCACAGCAAAGGAAACCATAAACAAGACCAAAAGAGAACCCTCTGAATGGGAGAAAATATTTGCAAATGAAGCAACTGACAAAGGATTAATCTCCAAAATTTATAAGCGGCTCATGCAGCTCAATAGCAAAAAAACAAACAACCCAATCCAAAAATGGGCAGAAGACTTAGACATTTCTCCAAAGAAGTATACAGACTGCCAACAAACACATGAAACAATGCTCAACATCATTAATCATTAGAGAAATGCAAATCAAAACTACAATGAGATATCATTTCACACCAGTCAGAATGGCCATCATCAAGAAATCCAGAAACAATAAATGCTGGAGAGGGTGTGGAGAAAAGGGAACACTCTTGCACTGCTGGTGGGAATGTGAACTGGTACAGCCACTATGGAGAACAGTATGGAGGTTCCTTAAAAAACTACAAATAGAACTACCATATGACCCAGCAATCCCACTACTAGGCATATACCCTGAGAAAATCATAATTCAAAAACAGACATGTACCAAAATGTTCATTGCAGCTCTATTCACAATAGCCCGGAGATGGAAACAACCTAAGTGTCCATCACCGGATGAATGGATAAAGAAGATGTGGCACATAAATACAATGGAATATTACTCAGCCATAAAAAGAAACGAAACTGAGCTATTTATAATAAGTTGGATAGACCTAGAGTCTGTCATACAGAGTGAAGTAAGTCAGAAAGAGAAAGACAAATACTGTATGCTAACACATATATATGGAATTTAAGAAAAAAAAAAAAGTCATGAAGAACCTAGAGGTAAAACAGGAATAAAGACAGAGACCTACTGAGAATGGACTTGAGGATATGGGGAGGGGGAAGGGTAAGCTGTGACAAAGCGAAAGAAAGGCATGGACATATATACACTACCAAAAATATGGTAGATAGATAGTGGGAAGCAGCCGCATAGCACAGGGAGATTAGCTCGGTGCTTTGTTACCGCCTGGAGGGGTGGGATAGGGAGGGTGGGAGGGAGGGAGACGCAAGAGGGAAGGGATGTGGGAACAGATGTATATGTATGACTGATTCGCTTTGTTATAAAGCAGAAACTAATAAAAAAAAAAAGAAATAATGGCCTTCAAGATGGCAGAGGAGTAAGATATGGATATCACCTTCCTCCCCACAAATACATCAAAAATACATCTACAGGTGGAACTCCTCCTACAGAACAGCTACTGAAGGCTGGCAGAAGACCATAGACTTCCCAAAAGATGCCCTCAGGTGACCTACACACAGAGGCAGGGCCAAATCCAAAGCTGAACCACAGGAGCTGTGGGAACAAAGAAGAGAAAGGGAAATATCTCCCAGCAGCCTCAGGAGCAGTGTATTAAATCTCCACAATCAACTTGATGTACCCTGCATCTGTGGAATACCTGAATAGACAACGAACCATCCCAACATTGAGGCGGTAGATGTTGGAAGCAACTGTAGACTTGGGGTTTGCTTTCTGCATCTAATCTGTTTCTGGTTTTATGTTGATCTTAGTTTAGTATTTAGAGTTTATTATCATTGGTAGATTTGTTTATTGATTTGGTTGCTGTCTTCCTTTTTTAATTTTTTATATATATATATATATATTTTTCCTTTTTCTCTTTTTGTGAGTGTGTATGTGTATGCTTCTTTGTGTGATTTTGTCTGTATAGCTTTGCTTTTGCCATTGGTCCTAGGGTTCTGACTGTCCTTCTTTTATTTGTCCAGTATAGTTTTTAGCACTTGTTATCACTGATGGATTTCTTTTATGGTTTGGTTGTTCTCTTCTTTCTTTCTCTCTCTTTTTTTTTTTACATTTTTTTATTTTTAATATTTTTTTTCTATTTTAATAACTTTATTTTTTTCCTCCTTTCCTCCTTCCCTCCGTCTCCCCCCTCCTTCCTTTTCTCCCTTTTCTTCTGAGCCATGTGGCTGACAGGGTGTCTTGGTGCTCTGGCTGGGTATCAGGCCTGAGCCTCTGATGTGGGAGAGCCGAATTCAGGACATTGCTCCAGCAGAGAATTCCTGGCACCGTGTAATATCAAACGGCAAAAGCTCTCACAGACATCTCCATCTCAACGCTGAGACCCAGCTCCACTCAACGACCAGCAAGCTACAGTGCTGGACGCCCTATGCCACACAACTAGCAAGACAGAAATACAACATCACCCATTAGCAGAGATGCTGCCTAAAATCATAATAAGTTCACAGACACCTCAAAACACACCACCAGACATGATCCTGCCCACCAGAAAGACAAGATCCAGCCTCATCCACCAGAACACAGGCACCAGACAACTCCACCAGTAAGCCTACACTACCCACTGAACCAACCCTACCCACTGGGGGAAGACACCAAAAACAACGGGAACTATGAACCTGCAGCCTGCGAAATAGAGACACCAAACACAGTAAGTTAAGCAAAATGAGAAGACAGAGAAATAAACAGCAGATGAAGGAGCAAGGTAAAAACCCACCAGACCAAACAAATGAAGAGGAAATAGTCAGTCTACCTGAAAAAGAGTTCAGAGTAACGATAGCAAAGATGATCCAAAATCTTGGAAATAGAATGGAGAAAATGCCAGAAATGTTTAACAAGGACCTAGAAGAACTAAAGAGCAAACAATGATGAACAACACAATAAATTAAATTAAAAATTCTCTAGAAGAAATGAATAGCAGAATAACTGAGGCAGAAGAACAGATAAGTGACCTGGAAGATAAAAGAGTGGAAATAACTACCACAGAGCAGAATAAAGAAAAAAGAATGAAAAGAATTGAGGACAATCTCAGAGACCTCTGGGACAACATTAAATGTACCAACATTCGAATTATAGGGGTCCCAGAAGAAGAGAAAAATAAAGAGACTGAGAAAATACTTGAAGAGATTATAGTTGAAAACTTCCCTAATATGAATAAGGAAATAGTCAATCAAGTCCAGGAAGGGCAGAGAGTCCCATAAAGGATACATCCAAGGAGAAACTCACCAAGACACATATTAATCAAATTATCAAAAATTACATACAAAGAAAAAATATTAAAAGCAGCAAGGGAAAAACAACAAATACCATACAAGGGAATCCCCATAAGGTTAACAGCTGATCTTTCAGCAGAAACTCTGAAAGTGGCAGGACATATTTAAAGTGATGAAAGGGAAAAGCCTACAACCAAGATTACTCTACCCAGCAAGGATCTCCTTCAGATTTGACAGATAAATTAAAACCTTTACAGACAAGCAAAAGCTAAGAGAATTCAGCACCACCAAACCAGCTCTACAACAAATGCTAAAGGAACTTCTCTAGGCAGGAAACACAAGAGAAGGAAAAGACCTACATAACAAACCCAAAACAATTAAGAAAATGGTAATAGGAACATACATATTGATAACTACCTTAAATGTAAATGGATTAAATGCTCCAACCAAAGACATACACTGGCTGAATGGATACAAAAACAAGACTCATACATATGCTGTCTACAAGAGACCCACTTCAGACCTAGGGACACATACAGGCTGAAGGTGAGGGGATGGAAAATGATATTCCATGCAAATGGAAATCAAAAGAAAGCTGGAGTAGCAATTCTCATATCAGACAAAATAGACTTTAAAATAAAGACTATTACAAGAGACAAAGAAGGACACTACATAAAGATCAAGGGATCAGTTCAAGAAGAAGATATAACAATTGTAAATATGTATGCACCCAATATAGAAGCACCTCAATACATAAGGAAAATGCTAACAGCCACAAAAGGGGAAATTGACAGTAACACAATAATAGTAGGTGACTTTAACACACGACTTTTACCAATGGACACATCATCCAAAATGAAAATAAATAAGGAAACAGAAGCTTGCTTTTTTTTTTTTTTTTGACGGTACATGGGCCTCTCACTGTTGTGGCCTCTGCCGTTGCGGAGCAGTCTCCGGACGCATATGCCCAGCAGCCATGGCTCACGGGTCCAGCCGCTCCGCGGCACCTGGGATCTTCCCAGACCAGGGCACGAACCTGCATCCCCTGCATTGGCAGGCAGACTCCCAACCACTGCACCACCAGGGAAGCCCAGGTAACACAAGCTTTAAATGATACTTTACACAAGATGGACTTAATTGATGTTTACAGGACATTCCATCCAAAAGCAGCAGATTACACTTTCTTCCCAAGTGCAAATGGAACATTCTACAGGATAGATCTATCCTGGGTCACAAATCAAGCCTTGGTAAATTTAAGAAAATTGAAATCATATCAAGTATCTTTTCTGACCACAATGCTATGAGACTAGATATCAATTACAGGAAAAAAACTGTAAAAAATACAAACAAATGGAGGCTAAACAATACACTACTAAATAACCAACAGATTACTGAAGAAATCAAAGAGGAAATCAAAAAATACCTAGAAACAAATGACAGTGAAAACACAATGACCCAAAACCTATGGAATGCAGCAAAAGCAGTTCTAAGAGGGAAGTTTATAGCAATACGATGCTATCTCAAGAAACAAGAAACATCTAAAATAAAAAACCTAAATGTACACCTGAAGCAATTAGAGAAAGAATAAGAAAAAAAAAAAAACAAAGCAGAAGGAAAGAAATCATACAGATCAGAAATAAATGAAAAAGAAATGAAGGAGGGTTTCCGTGGTGGCGTAGGGGTTAAGAATCCACCTGCCAATGCAGGGGACATGTGTTCGAGCCCTGGTCTGCGAGGATCGCACATGCTGCAGAACAACTAAGCCCATGTGCCACAACTACTGAGCCAGCACTCTAGAGCCCGCGAGCCACAACTACTGAAGCCTGCACGCCTAGAGCCCGTGCTCCACAAAGAGAAGCCACCTCAATGAGAAGCCCGTGCACCACAACGAAGAGTAGCCCCCACTCACTGCAACTAGAGAAAGCCCGTGCGCAGCAACAAAGACCCAACTCAGCCAAAAATAAATAAATTTATAAAAACAAAAAGAAATGAAGGAAAGGATAGTAAAGATCAATAAAACTAAAAGCTGGCTCTTTGAAATGATAAACAAAATTGATAAACCATTAGCCAGACTCATCACAAAAAAAAGGGAGCAGACTCAAATCAATAGAATTAGAAATGAAAAAAGAAGTAACAACTGACACTGCAGAAATACAAAGGATCATGAGATATTACTACAAGCAACTCTATGTCAATAAAATGGACAACCTGGAAGAAATGGACAAATTCTTAGAAAAGCAGAACCTTCCAAGACTGAACCAGAAAGAAACAGAAAATATAAACAGACCAACCACAAGCACTGAAATTGAAACTGTGATTAAAAATCTTCCAACAAACAAAAGCCCAGGACCAGATGGCTTCACAGGCGAATTCTATCAAACATTTAGAGAAGAGCTAACACCTATCCTTCTCAAACTCTTCCAAAATACAGCAGAGGGAGGAAAACTCCCAAACTCATTCTACGAAGCCACCATCACCCTGATACCAAAACCAGACAAAGATGCCACAAAAAAAGAAAACTATACACCAGTATCACTGATGAACATAGATGCAAAAATCCTCAACAAAATACTAGCAAACAGAATCCAACAGCACATTAAAAGGATCATACACTATGATCAAGTGGGGTTTATCCCAGGAATGCAAGGATTCTTCAATATATGCAATTCAATCAATGTGATTCACAATTTTAACAAATTGAAGGAGAAAAGCCATAGGATCATTTCAAAAGATGCAGAAAAAGCTTTCAACAAAATTCATCACCCATTCATGATAAAAACCCACCAGAAAGTAGGCATAGAGGGAACTTACCTCAACATAATAAGGGCCATATATGACAAACCCACAGCCAACATCATTCTCAATGGTGAAACACTGAGATCAGGAAGAAGACAAGGTTGTCCACTCTCACCACTATTATTCAACATAGTTTTTGAAGTTTTAGCCATAGCAATCAGAAAAGAAAAAGAAATAAAAGGAATCCAAATCAGAAAAGAAGTAAAGCTGTCACTGTTTGCACATGACATGATACTATACATAGAGAATCCTAAAGATGCTACCAGAAAACTACTAGAGCTAATCAATGAATTTGGTAAAGTAGCAGGATACAAAGTTAATGCACAGAAATCTCTTGTATTCCTATACACTAACGATGAAAAATCTGAAAGAGAAATTGAGGAAATACTCCCATTTACCACTGCAACAAAAAGAATAAAATACCTAGGAATAAACCTACCTAAAGAGAAAAAACACCTGTATGCAGAAAACTGTGAGACACTGATGAAGGAAATTAAAGATGATACAGATGGAGAGATATACCATGTTCTTGGATTGGAAGAATCAACATTGTGAAAATGACTATACTACCCAAAGCCATCTACAGATTCAATGCAATCCCTATCAAACTACCAATCGCATTTTTCACAGAACTAGAATAAAAAATTTCACAATTTGTATGGAAATACAAAAGAGCTCGAATAGCCAAGCAATCTTAAGAAAGAAAAACGGAGCTGGAGGAATCAGGCTCCCTGACTTCAGACTATACTACAAAGCTACAGTAATCAAGACAGTATGGCACTGGCACAAAAACAGAAATATACATCAGTGGAACAGGATAGAAAGCCCAGAGATAATCCCACACACATATGGTCACCTTATCTTTGATAAAGGAGGCAAGAATATAAAATGGAGAAAGGACAGCCTCTTCAATAAGTGATGCTGGGAAAACTGGACAGCTACATATAAAAGAATGAAAGCAGAACACTCCCTGACACCATACACAAAAATAAACTCAAAATGGCTTAAAGAGCTAAATGTAAGGCCAGACACTATAAATCTCTTAGCAAAAACAAAGGCAGAACACTCCACGACATAAATCACAGCAAGATCCTTTTTGACCCACCTCCTAGAGAAATGGAAATAAAAACAAAAATCAACAAATGGGACCTAATGAAATTTAAAAGCTTTCACACAGCAAAGGAAACCATAAACAAGACAAAAGAACAACCCTCAGAATGGGAGAAAATATTTGCAAATGAAGCAACTGACCAAGGATTAATCTCCAAAATTTACAAGCAGCTCATGCAGCTCAATAGCAAAAAAACAAACAACCCAATCCAAAAATGGGCAGAAGACCTACATAGACATTTCTCCAAAGAAAATAAACAGATTGCCAACAAACAGATGAAAGGATGCTCAACATCACTAATCATTAGAGAAATGCAAATCAAAACTACAATGAGGTATCACCTCACACCAGTCAGAATGGCCATCATCAAAAAATCTACAAACAATAAATGCTGGAGAGGGTGTGGAGAAAAGGGAACTCTCTTGCACTGTTGGTGGGAATGTGAATTGATACAGCCACTATGGAGAACAGTATGGAGCTTCCTTAAAAAGCTACAAATAGAACTACCATACAACCCAGCAATCCCACTACTGGGCATATACCCTGAGAAAACCATAATTCAAAAAGAGTCATGTACCACAATGTTCACTACAGCTCTATTTACAATAGCCAGGATATGGAAGCAACCTAAGTGTGCATCGACAGATGAATGGATAAAGAAGATGTGGCACATGTATACAATGCAACAGTACTCAGCCATAAAAGGAAATGAAATTGAGTTATTTGTAGTGAGGTGGATGTACCTAGAGTCTGTCATACAGAGTAAGTCAAAAAGAAAAACAAATACCATATGCTAACACATATATATGGAATCTAAAAAAAAAAAGGTTCTGAAGAACCTAGGGGCAGGATAGAAATATAGATGCTGACATAGAGAACTGACTTGAGGACATGGGGATGGGGAAGGGTAAGCTGGGACGAAGTGAGAGAGTGGCACTGACATATATACTCTACCAAATGTAAAACAGATAGCTAGTGGGAAGCATCCACATAGCACAAGGAGATCAGCTTGGTGCTTTGTGTCCACTTAGAGGGGTGGGGTAGGGAGGGTGGGAGGGAGATGCAAGAAGGAGGAGATATGGTGATGTATGTATATGTATAGCTGATTCACTTTGTTATACAGCAGAAACTAACACACTATTGTAAACAACTGTACTCCAATAAAGATGTTAAAAAAATTTTTTCAATATAGAAATTAAACTAAAAAAAAAAAGAAAAGAAATAATAAGAACTTCCCAAATCTGGGGACATATTTCAATATTTTCAATATCCAAGTTCATGAAGGTAATAAGTCACCTCAAAATTTAAACTCAAAACAATCTAACTCCAAGACACCTAATAAAACTGAATAAAATCAAAGAGAAGGTGGGTAACAAAGGTGGGTACATCACAAGTCTAGTATGAAAGTTACAGACAAAAGTATTAAAAATAACTACGAAACAGTAATTTGTAAATGGATATGCAGTATATATAGATGAAAAGTGAAATAAAAAACAAAATATATAAGGAGATAGAAAATTGTAGAATATTAGTATGTGTTTGGAGTTATTATCAACTTAAAATAGATTGTTGTAAATATAATACGTTTTCTGTAAGCCTAATGGCAACCACAAAGCAAACACCTATTGTAGATATATAAAAAATACTAAGAAAAGAATTAAGACATACCACTATTAAAAAAATCATAAAATCACAAAAGAAGAGAGTCACAGAAAAAAGAAGGAACAAAGAAATTACAAAACAGCTACATAACAGATAAACAAATGGCAATAGTTAATCCATGCCTATCAAAATTACTTTGAATGTAAATGCACTAACTTCTCCAATCAAAAGAGATAAATGGCTGAATGGATTAAAAAATAAGACCCAACTTTATGCTGTGTACAAGCGACTCATTTTAGCTTTAAGGACACAAATAGGCTCCAAATGAAGGGATGGAAAATGATATTCCAAGCAAATGGAACCCGAAAGAGAGAAGGTTGCTATACTTATATCAGACAAAGTAGATTTTAAGTCAAAAACTTTAACAAGAGACAGATACATAATCATAAAGGGATCAATTCATCAAGAGAATATAACAATTCTAAATATATATGCACCCAGTATCAGAGCACCTAAATATATTTAGCAAACACTACAGAATGGGAGAAATAGACAATAATAGTAGGGGACTTCAATACCCTACTTAAACTATGGGAAGATCATCCAGACAGAAAATCAGTAAAGAAACGTTGGACTTGAACTATACCTTAGATCAAATGGGCCTGACAGACATGTATAAAACATTTCACCCAACAGCAGCAGAATACATATTCTTCTCAAGTGCACCTGTAGCTTCCTCCAAGATAGATTATATGTTAGGACACAAAACACGCCTTAGCAAATACAAGATTGAAATCACACCAAGTATCTTTTCCAACCACAATGGTATGAAACTAGACATCAGTAACAGGAGGAAAACTGAAAACATAATAAATGTGTGGAAAGTAAACAACCACTTCCAAACAACCAATGGGTCAAAGAGGAAATCAGAAGGGAAATAAAAAATTATCTTGAAACAAATGAAAATACAAAATACCAAAACTTATGGGATGCAGCAAAAGCAATAAACTTTTATGACAAAAACTCTCAACAAAGTGGGTATAGAGGGAACAAGCTCAACATAATAGGCCATATATAACATCACACTCAATGGTTAAATGTTAAAAGCTTTCCTACTAAGATCAGGAACAAGACAAGGGTGTTCATTTTACCACTCCTGTTCAACACAGTACTGGAAGTTCTAGCCAGAGCAATTATGTAAGAAAAATAATAAATAAATAAGAGGTGTCCAAATTGGAGAAGAGGAAGTAAAAGTGTCTGTTTGCAGGTGATATGATCTTATACACAGAAAGCCTGAAAGATGCCACCAAAACACTGTTAACACTAAAAAGTGAATTTAAAAAAAGTTGCAGGACACAAAGATCAACATAAAAAAATCAGCTGTGTTTCTATGTACCAACAACAAGCTATCTGAAAAAGAAATAAAAAACCCCATTTCAATAGAATCACAAATAATAAAATAGTTAGGAATAAATTTAACCAAGGAGGTTGTAGTGTAAGTGTCTGACAGTTTTTTGTTTATTTTTTGTTTTTTATCATAATGCAAGTGCCTAACTTAAGCTCTGATTGCTAAGGAATCCAATTCAAAGACAGCTCCCTTGACTAAACACACTGCCAGCCACATGACTAGGTAAGAGCCAGGCTTCACACCACATCCACCTCACCCCTACTGCACCAAAGTTTGCTTGTTATAGAGATCTTTGATTCACTTAGATAACTGACTGTTGGCTGTTTTTCTCTTCTTAAACTTTAATTCCTGATCTTATGCTTTAAATTCACCAATAAAGAATGAACCCACGAAACCACAGGCCCCCACTATTGACCCCAATAAAAGCAGAGCTTCCAGACCTGAGTGTGTGTGTTCTCTCTCTCCCCACCTGCCCTCATTCCACCTGAGGCCTCACTGTGTGGCCTCAGGTATGCCACGTACTCTCCAAGACCTGTGAGTAATAAACCCTGTTGTTTCACAGTGTCTTGATGTTAACATCTGAGGGCATCCTGCAGTCATAATAAGAACCACAAGGGCTGGTCTAGCCACAACATCGGTTCCAAAAGGGGAAAAGTCTACGGGGAGCTTGCCTCAGGCCCAGATAAGCACCCAACCCTCGTATTTCTAGCCAAGAGCAACACTATCAATAGGCTGGGATCAGCACAAAACAGAGGTGAAAAATCTGTATGCTGAAAATTACAAGAGCTTGATCAAAGAAATTAAAGAAGTCACATGCAAGTGGAAAGATATCCCATGTTTTATGAATTGGAATAATTAATGTTGTTAAAATGTCCATACTCAAAGCCATTTATAGATTCAATGCAATCCCTATCAAGATTCCAATGGCATTTTTTTTACAGAAGGGCAAAACAATCCTAAAATGTCTATGATTTTTTGGATAGACACCAAAAGTAATCAAAATAGTTTGGTACTGGCATAAAAATAGACACATAGACCAACCGAAAAGAATCAAGAGTCCAGAAATAAACCCAAGCATATACAGTGAATGAATATTTGATAAGGGAGACAAGAATACCCAATGCGGAAAGCTTAGTCTCTTCAATAAATGGTGTTAAGAAAACTGGATATTCACAGGCAAAAGGATAAAATTCAACTCATATTTTATAACACTCACAAAATTAATGCAAAATGGATTAATGAATTAAATGTAAGACTCCAAACTATAAACCCATTAGAAGAAAACAGAGAAAAGCTCTTTGACATTAGTCTTGGCAATGACTTTTTGGATATGACACCAAAAGTGTAAGAAACAAATGCAAAAATAAACAAGTAGGACTACATCAAATTAAAACATTTTAGCACAGCAAAAGAAATCATCAATAAAAAGAAAAGGAAATCTAGGAAATGGGAGAAAATATTTGCAAACCATCTGTGGGATAAAGGGTTAATACAAATCAATAGCTCATACAACTCCACAGTTTAAAAAAATCCAATTAAAAAATGAGAAGAGGATTTGAATAGACATTTTTTTTCAAAGAAGGTATACAAGTGGCCAACAAGTACATGAAAAGATGCCCATCACTAATCATCAAGGAAATGTAAATCAAAACCACAATGAGATATCTCACACCTGTTAAAATGGCTTTCATCAAAAAAATAAGAAACAAGTGTTCCTGAAGATGTGGAGAAAAGGGAACCCTTGTGCGTTGTTTGTGGGTATGTAAATTGATGCGAATACGGAAAACAGAATGGAGGCCCCTCATAACAGTAAAAATAGACCTACCATATAATTCAGCAATTCCACTTCCGGGTATTTATCCAAAGGAAACAAAATCGCTATCTTAAAGAGATATTTGCACCCTCATGTCCATTGCAGTGTTATTTACAATAGATAAGACACAGAAACAAGTAAGTATTCACTGATGGATGAATAAACAAAGAAAATATGGTATACATATACAATGGAATATCGTTTAGCCATAAGAAGGAAGGAAATCCTGCCTTTTGTGACAACACAGTTGGACCTTGAGGGCATAAGCCAAGTGAAATAAGTCAGAGAAGAGAAAGACAAATGCTGTATGTTCTTACTTATATATGGAATCTAAAAAAGCTGAACTCATAGAAAGAAAGCAGAATGGTGGTTGCCAGGAGTTGAGGGGTGGGGGAATGTTGGTCAAAGGGTACAAACTTCCAGCTATAAGATGAATAAGTTCTGGAGATCTAATATAAGATGGTGACTACAGTTAACAACAGAGTATTATACACTTGAAAGTTAAGACAGTAGATCTTAAATGTTATCACCACACAAAATAATGGTAATAATGTAAGGGGACGTAGGTGTTAACTAATCTCATACTGATACTCACTTTGCAATATACACATGCATCAAATCATCACACTGTACCTCTTAAACTCACATGTTATATTTTAATAATATCTCAATAGAGCTAAGAGAAAAAATGAATGAAAGAGAATATTTTATAAAATTATGCCTGAAAATTTCCACAACAAATTCTTCAAATTAACAAAACACAAGGAAAAATGTACTGGATAAATTAAAATACATTCAAATCCAAACATTTGTTTAAAATTTCCGAAGAATAAAAACAAGACGGTGACTGCATGTGAAGTACAATTAGATTGAAAGCAGAAATTTTTATCAACAACAGTAAAGGCTGGAGCCTTATCTTCAAAATGTTGAACTTTAGCACAGTATACCTACGAAAACTTGCTTCAGACCAAAAGAGAAATAGACATCTTGAGAGAGGCAGGAGGAGCTTACCTTTTACAAGTTCTTACTGGAAGCATCCTGAGAGGATATACAGCTGACTCTTGAATAACACAGGTTGGACTGTGTGGGTCCATTTATACGTGGATTATTTCAATAGTAAAAACTACAGTACTACACCATCTGCAGTTGGTTGAACCTGCGGATTCAAAACTGTAGATATAGAGGAACCTATATATGCAGTCGCCCTATATGTGGAGGGCCTATTATAAGTTTATATTTGGATTTTCAACTGCATGGAGGCTCGGCAACCCAACCGTTGCATTGTTCAAGGATCAGCGGTATATCTAAAAGAAGTACATACAACTGAAAGGAAGGCAGGGAAGTTAAGTCAAAGGCATTGGAAAGCAAGAGAATCTTGCAAAAGCATTGACTGTAAACAAATAACAATATCAACAATGACAAAAATAATAATGACTATTTATGAAAATACATAAAATGAATGACTAAAGGGGATCATCAAAATGAAAAGTATTCTAAGATCCTAAGATTCTGCCAGATATCAGTCTTAAAATACATAAAGCAAAAATTTTTTAAAACATTGAAAATAAGTGGAATGAAAAACTGGCATAGTAAAAACAGCTTAACAGATCAAGTAGGCCAGAGCATTTTAAAATTTTCCACTAAGGGCCATTGACAGCAGAATACAATTGAGCATTTTTACTTCAGTCAATATCCATATTTGTTTAAATATAAAGGTACAGATTCCTCAACAGAAAAAAATTATTTTAGTAAAATTAATAATGTTTTGTGTTTATGCTGTGCCTTTACCTACTCCATGCATATCTTTATAAGCCTCTGAGTTGTGTTTATCACAGAAAATATCCTTGCCTTCACAGCTTACAGTACAGTTTTACAGTTGCATTACTTCAAACTGTCAAGAAACATATTATTCTCAGGATAGTAAATTTAGCCTTCAAACTTAGACCTCACAAAGTAACACATAAACACATGCACATGAACTATGGTATGACCTTTTGAGGTTGTCCAAAACACAAGGACATGATCTTCAGAATATTATTAAAAGAACTGTACTTCATAATCAATTTATATACAGCAAGAAAAGGCTGGTTCCAAGTAGGAATTTTAGTAACAAAATTCTTTAATATGTTAAAAGAGAGAAAACTAAATTATCATTTGCAAAAATGACAAAAAGATACCAAAGAAATTGTCATCTTTAGAAAATTAAATGTAGAATGATACTTCTTCAACATGTACAGGACAAGAAGTTCTATGCTCTCCACTTATCATGCCATACTATTTGAAACTTCTTGTCAGTGTGATAAATAATAGTAGAAATAATTTGTAAAGGAAGGCATCCAGAATATGCCACTATCTACCTAAAAAAAGCAAAGCAAAAAATTAAACTTAAAAGCACGTAAAATAAAAAAATGGTATATGTTAGATGTGAAATATAAAGAAATAAAAAGTTTCCTTGGATACCTAATATCTAAGATGTGAGTCTCTATAGCAACCAATGTCTAAAATATATAGGAATTAATTTTATAAGAAATATTTATGAAAGTTATCACAAAACTTCACGAAGGAAGAATATTTTAAAAGGTAAATAGGGCTTCCCTGGTGGCGCAGTGGTTGAGAGTCCGCCTGACGATGCAGGGGACGTGCGTTCGTGCCCCGGTCTGGGAAGATCCCACATGCCGCGGAGCGGCTGGGCCCGTAAGCCATGGCCGCTGAGCCTGCGCGTCCGGAGCCTGTGCTCCGCAACAGGAGACGCCACAACAGTGAGAGGCCCACATACAGCAACAACAACAACAAAAAATAAATAAAATAAAAGGTAAATAAAAGGAGAGAGATATACCAGATTTCTGGATGAAAAGATGGGATGTTATAAAGGTATCCGTTTAAATTACTTGTAAATATAATGAAATTCTAATCAGTATCTGAAAAAGATATATTTCAAACTTGACAAAAATGTTTCTAAGGCTTATCTGAAAAAAGAGATGGTGCTGTTCTTATGCCCTATCCCTCAGAGAAGGTCATGCTTGAGAGAAGCATTTGGACTATGTTCTACATGTCCCTGAAGATATTACATATATGGATGGACAGAAAATTGGTATATGCTACTGTTGTTAGGTTAACTGCATATCTTGATAGATGTCCTATTCCATACTATTTACTTACAATCCTACTAAGTAGGAAATCGTGTTTCAAAACTTAATGTACACTAAATAGACCTTGGTACTCAGAATTGCAAATAAACAGTAGACTGAGCTTCAACATCTAATTTTTTCTTTCATAAATGGGAACTAAGATAAACACTGATATTTACTGAGCACTTATAATTATCTAGGAACTTTACATGCATTTCCTCACACAATCTTTTATGCAAACACCATGAGATAAATATATCAGCAGTTCCATGAGAAAATTAAAGCTCAGAGAATTTCAACACCAGTTTTTCAACTACTTATTGGTGAACTTGACCAATTCCAGGAATTTTGGGCTTTAAATTCAGGCTTCTTCCTTGTTGCTGTCATTTGCTTATGGTTTTATTGCTTCTTTTAACTCTTTAATCATTTTTAGTATTCTTACTTCAAATATTATTTCTAGTTAGGTCGTTCTGCTCTTCATTCTACCTGACAATTCTCATGTTACTTTATTTGCTGTGCATTAGCAATTTTTGTTTAGTTGAAATTCTATTTATTTATTTTATTTATTATTTTCAATAGGAGGCCCTCAAGTTGTGAAAATGTCACTTCAGAGATGTTTTTGGCTTGTTTATTCAGGGAATTTCAAGGGCTTCAATGATCCTGGACCAATTTCTACACTGAATTTTTGCCATGTGGTTCTCAGCCATGTGGGGTATGTGCATTATCTCTCCATACCTATGTGTAAGGTATGCCTGGGATTCCAATTTCCCCTCAGTGACATTTTCTCTTAAGAGATAGATACAACAAATCCCCTTACCTTTTTACAGGAAGAGGTGGGGGAGTGAGGAGTACTGAGTTTTCTGCAGGTCCTTACCCTGAGCAGCCCCGAGGCATGTTGTCCATCCTTGTAAATCTTCACAAGCTTCAGAGCCCACTTCTCCAGCCCCTACGAGACCTTCTAGAACCCCAATCCCTTGACCATTTGGGTATCAGCCCTACCACTTTTGCATTGGTTTTGTAACTGATTTCAAGCAAATGCAGATTCACTTGTTATTATTTTTAGGTTATTTAATTTTTTTCTTCTAGCACTTCCATATGTTTTTAAAGGAACATTGCCTCTTCTTTCTCTTTCCACATGAGCTGAGTCTTGGAACCCCATACTCTTCCCTCATTTTTTTGGCTCTACTGACTGAGAAATCTTTCTCTCTAACCTTTTTTTTTTTTTTTTTTAATCCCATCCACATATTTTCTGTTCTCTTACCTCTTCCTCATTTATTGATTTCTTCTATCTTCTCCCCTTTCCCTGGGGTGCCCCTTGCTCTTTACCTATGTTCAACATCAGCCAACCCTATTCTCTGTCATTTTTTCCACTTTTCATGTAACTTATTATCTATTAGCTATACATTTTGTTTGGTTGTCTCTTGTTATACAAGGATAAAAGTCACAGCTGGAAAATTATGAGATTTTTTGTGTGTTTCATTGGTTCGCTCAGAACACTACAAGAAATTACAACCAAAATGGGGCTTTAGGGATCAAATTCTGATGAAAAATTCATTAAGTTAATTAACTGCAACTTGGAGTTTGAATGTACAGAACTCTTTCGGGTAATTAGCACACCTACAGGCTAGGCACTCTATTATTTAGGGTGTAACAAAGTGTGAAGCTTAAACTGAAATCCGATAATTTATGGAAAACCTCTTCTCAACTGTAAGTCCTAAATTAATATCAAGCATTTCATTTTTAATGTTAAGATATGTTAAATATGTCAATACAGATGTAGAACGAAGATATTCTGTAAATGTGGCTAATTCTAATATACAAAGTTAGGTAAAAATTACAGCGAAGATATTTTGCTTGATGTAAGGATAGGGTTGCTCTATCATTTGGAGGTCACCTTTGAGCAGGACCCCAGTTTGTATAATAGAAAGAACAATAGCTCACACTTACTGTGTAGTTACCATGTGTGACTTACGTTTAATCATTCATCTCCTTCTAAAATGACCCTAAGAGATAGGTTATATTATTATTTCATCTTGCATATGAGAAACTAAGGCACAGACAGGTTAAGTAACTTGTTCAAGGTCACACAGATATTGAGGTTTGAAGTTGGGATTTGAAATTAGACAAATTGGCTTCATTCTGGGCTTTGAAGAAACATTAAACTTTCAAGAACTATACTTAAAGTCTAAAGCAACCACATTATAAGAACCATGAAGACCTTGGATAAGTGGTATTAATTGAAACCTATCTTTCAGTTAAGTATATATTAATATTTTAATTATTTTATAAGTATCTATAATTTACATGAAGAGATGAAACTTGCACTTTTTTTTAAACCAACAAGGTATTCCTTAACATCTCGAGTAAACAACCTGACCCTGCACCTAAAGCAATTAGAGAAAGAAGAACAAAAAACCCCCAAAGTTAGCAGAAGGAAAGAAATCATAAAGATCAGATCAGAAATAAATGAAAAAGAAATGAAGGAAACGATAGCAAAGATCAATAAAACAAAAGCTGGTTCTTTAAAAAGATAAACAAAATTGATAAACGATTAGCCAGACTCATCAAGAAAATAAGGGAGAAGACTAAAATCAATAGAATTAGAAATGAAAAAGGAGAAGTAACAACTGACACTGCAGAAATACAGAAGATCATGAGAGATTACTACAAGCAACTCTATGCCAATAAAATGGACAACCTGGAAGAAATGGACAAATTCTTAGAAATGCACAACCTGCCAAGACTGAATCAGGAAGAAATAGAAAATATGAATAGACCAATCACAAGCACTGAAATTGAAACTGTGATTAAAAATTTTCCAACAAACAAAAGCCCAGGACCAGATGACTTCACAGGTGAATTCTATCAAACATTTAGAGAAGAGTTAACACCTATCCTTCTCAAACTCTTCCAAAGTATAGCAGAGGGAGGAACACTCCCAAACTCATTCTACAAGGCCACCATCACCTTGATACCAAAACCAGGCAAGGATGTCACAAAGAAAGAAAACTACAGGCCAATATCACTGATGAACACAGATGCAAAAATCCTCAACAAAATACTAGCAAACAAAATCCAACAGCACATTAAAAGGATCATACACCATGATCAAGTGGGGTTTATTCCAGGAATGCAAGGATTCTTCAATATATGCAAATCAATCAACGTGATACATCATATTAAAAAATTGAAGGAGAAAAACCATATGATCATCTCAATAGATGCAGAGAAAGCTTTCAACAAAGTTCAACACCCATTTATGATAAAAACCCTCCAGAAAGTAGGCATAGAGGGAACTTTCCTCAACATAATAAAGGCCATATATGACAAACCCACAGCCAACATCATCCTCAATGGTGAAAAACTGAAACCATTTCCACTAAGATCAGGAACAAGACAAGGCTACCCACTCTCACCACTCTTATTGAACATAGTTTTGGAAGTTTTAGCCACAGCAATCAGAGAAGAAAAGGAAATAAAAGGAATCCAAATTGGAAAAGAATAAGTAAAGCTGTCACTGTTTGCAGATGACATGATAATATACATAGAGAATCCTAAAGATGCTACTAGAGAACTAGTAGAGCTAATCAATGAATTTGGTAAAGTAGCAGGATACAAAATTAATGCACAGAAATCTCTGGCATTCCTGTACACTAATGATGAAAAATCTGAAAGTGAAATCAAGAAAACACTCCCATTTACCATTGCAACAAAAAGAATAAAATATCTAGGAATAAACCTACCTAAGGAGACAAAAGACCTGTATGCAGGAAATTATAAGACACTGATGAAAGAAATTAAAGATGATACAAATAGATGGAGAGATATACCATGCTCCTGGATTGGAAGAATCAATATTGTGAAAATGACTCTACTACCCAAAGCAATCTACAGATTCAATGCAATCCCTATCACACTACCACTGGCATTTTTCACAGAACTACAACAAAAAAATTCAAAATTTGTTTGGAAAAACAAAAGACCCCGAATAGCCAAAGCAATCTTGAGAACGAAAAACGGAGCTGGAGGAATCGGGCTCCCTGACTTCAGACTATACTACAAAGCTACAGTAATCAAGACAGTGTGGTACTGGCACAAAAACAGAAAGATAGATCAATGGAACAGGATAGAAAGCCCAGAGATAATCCCATGCACATATGGTCACCTTATCTTTGATAAAGGAGGCAGGAATGTAAAGTGGAGAAAGGACAGCCTCTTCAATAAGTGGTGCTGGGAAAACTGGACAGGGACATGTAAAACTATGAGATTAGATCATTCCCTAACACCATACACAAAAATAAGCTCAAAATGGATTAAAGACCTAAATGGCCAGAAACTATCAAACTCTTAGAGGAAAACAGAGGCAGAACACTCTATGACATAAATCACAGCAAGATCCTTTTGGACCCACCTCTGAGAGAAATGGAAATAAAGACAAAAATAAACACATGGGACCTAATGAAACTTAAAAGCTTTTGCACAGCAAAGGAAACCATAAACAAGACCAAAAGACAACCCTCAGAATGGGAGAAAATATTTGCAAATGAAGCAACTGACAAAGGATTAATCTCCAAAATTTATAAGCAGCTCATGCAGCTCAACAGCAAAAAAACAAACAACCCAATCCAAAAATGGGCAGAAGACTTAAATAGACATTTCTCCAAAGAAGATATACAGACTGCCAACAAACACATGAAAGAATGCTCAACATCATTAATCATTAGAGAAATGCAAATCAAAACTACCATGAGATATCATCTCACACCAGTAAGAATGGCCATCATCAAAAAATCTAGAAACAATAAATTCTGGAGAGGGTGTGGAGAAAAGGGAACACTCTTGCACTGCTGGTGGGAATGTGAATTGGTACAGCCACTACGGAGAACAGTATGGAGGTTCCTTAAAAAACTACAAATAGAACTACCATATGACCCAGCAATCCCACTACTAGGCATATACCCTGAGAAAACCATAATTCAAAAAGAGTCATGTACCAAAATGTTCATTGCAGCTCTATTCACAATAGCCTGGAGATGGAAACAACCTAAGTGTCCATCATCGGATGAATGAATAAAGAAGATGTGGCACATATATACAATGGAATATTACTCAGCCATAAAAAGAAACGAAATTGAGCTATTTGTAATGAGTTGGATAGACCTAGAGTGTGTCATACAGAGTGAAGTAAGTCAGAAAGAGAAAGACAAATACCGTATGCTAACACATATATATGGAATTTAAGAAAAAAAAATGTCATGAAGAACCTAGGGGTAAAACAGGAATAAAGACACAGACCTGCTTGAGAATGGACTTGAGGATATGGGGAGGGAGAAGGGGAAGTTGTGACAAAGCGAGAGAGAGGCATGGACATATATACACTAACAAACGTAAGGTAGATAGATAGTGAGAAGCAGCCACATAGCACAGGGAGATCAGCTCGGTGCTTTGTGACCACCTGGAGGGGCAGGATAGGGAGGGTGGGAGGGAGGGAGACGCAAGAGGGAAGGGATATGGGAACAGATGTATATGTATGACTGATTCACTTTGTTATAAAGCAGAAACTAAATAAAAAATAAAAAAAGGTATTCCTTAATATATTGCCATTATGGGTGTGTGTTGTCCCAGTTTAATGTAAGCATTTTAGAAATACCATGAGAAGAGAAGCAGAGATCATTAGTATAGTCTATGAAGAGAAATTAAAGACTCACCATAGAGCCATCTTTACCTGGCCTTGGTCCAAGAATTCATTATAGCTACCTGTGACTTTATTAAGATAAAGACAAATAGGGAGACAGGAATGAAAACAATAACCACATGTAAAGGAAATTATTTTGACAATCTCTATTCTCAGGTACTCAAATAAAAATAAGAGATTTTTTAATATTTCATATTAAATTTGTGTATTTCATAATTATTGTACCATATTTCCTTGATTACACAAGCAATATATGTTGATTATACAAAGTTTGGAAAGCAAAGAAAAGCAAAAAGAAAGAAAGGCAAGAAAAAGAAAACAAAGAAGGAAGGAAAGGAGGGAGGAAGGAGAAATGGAAGGAAGGAGGGAGGATGGGAAGGATGGATGAAGGCAAGAAAGGGAAGAAAGAGGGAAAAGAGGAGGAGAGAGAAAAAGAAATTAAAAAATAAAGGAAAGGAAAAATCACCTACAGTTCAACTTCCCAGAGGTACTTTCTGTCAATATTTTGGTGTACTTTCTTTCCAATGTATATTATATATCATTAAAAATAGTCACATACACAGTGGGATGAATGCATTCATTTGTAGTCTCCTTTTTCTGTTATCAGTGCATTATGAAGAAAACATTGCCTGTGCCATTAATCAATTATTTATCTTTCTCAATTTTTCATTTTAAAATAATTTCAGATTTTCAAAAACATTTAAAAATTCATACAAAATTGTTGTATCTTTCCCCCATCTTTTCCAAATGTTAACACCATTATATAGTACAATAAAATTATCAAAATCAGGAAATTAACATTGATACAATAGGTCAAAATCTACAGACCTCATTGAAATTTCATCAATTGTCCCACTAATGTTCTTTTTCTGGTCCAGGATCCAGTCAGGACCACATATTGCATTTAGATATCATGTTTCTTTAGACCACTTTAGCCTGGGACAATTTCTCATTTTTATCTTCCATGGTCTTTAATCATTTGAAGAGTATTGGTCAGATATCTCATAGAATACCCTCAATTTAAGGTTGTCTGATGGTTCAGATTATGCATTTGGGGAAGTATATCACAGAAGTGATGTTGTGCCCTTCTCACTTCATCATATCAGGAAGTGATGAACTTATTGATATGCTCCATTACTGGTAAATTAACCTTGTTCACTGAGGTAAGATCTAGGTCTTTCCACTAAAAAGCTACCAGTTCCCCTTTTGTTTTTAATAATTATCCTATGGGAAGATACTTGAGATTATGTAAATATCCCATTCCCATCATACTTTCACCCACTAACTTTATCACCCATTGATAATTCTTGCCTAAAATAGTTATAACTACAGTCTTTAACAAATTGCAATTTTCTTTTCCCATCATTTCTTCTACAATTATTAATTTAAATTCTTCTATAAATACTGTCACTTCTCTCTCATTTATTCAAATATATATGTGTATATATATATATATGTATATATATGCACATCAGTATGAACTCATGGATATTTGTTTTATGTTTTATAATCCATTACTTCTATTATTAATTTTCTTGCTCTAATTGTACCAGATATTTGGCCATTGGAGCATGTCCCAATCATTTTTTTGGGCACTTCCTTAATTTCTAGCACCACAAGACGTTCCTAGCTTACCATGTACTTTCCCTGCCCTGGAATCTGCCATGTCTCCAAAGAGTCCTGGTTCCATTTGTAGTAAAGTACCATTAGGAAACCAAGATCCAGGCACTGGGTATGCTGATTGCTACTTGGTTTTCTTTGTTTCCAGGCCCTTTCAGTAGACAGAGCTAGAAAATACATGTATATATACACAAAATTATATACACATTTATATTTATCTCCATATATGTGTATATCTATGTCTATCTATATTAAAAATGAATTTATACTGATATTTCTAATTCCATTCCAACAACTTCTAGCTTCCTTTCTTTCCTTATTTATAACTCCTTTTCACTTTTGAACCATAAGCCCCCCTTTTTATTTTGCACTTGGCCACCCAAATTATGTAGTGGGTTCTGTGTCCTAATGAAGGTATCAATATACTCTTAGTAGTAGCTTCCATGTCCACCTGCTATGACATCTCAAAGTAATTCATATCTTTCACCATCCCTTACTTCTCATTCACTTCTCCTTTTCCAAGGAAAGTTTATTGTTGAGTTATCAATTTCATTATCTCCTAGTTCTTAGGAAATATTTATTATATACTTCATTAATTATTCCATCTTTAACTTATTCAAACATAGTCTTGGGTCTGCAACATAGTGAGTTATTCTCCTAGTATTTTCACTAGGAGAATGGGTTAGTAATTGAGAAACTATTTTCGATTGAGCAAATGAGTAAATATTGTGGGTAATGTTTCAGGTTTCTTATTGTGGAGGAAAAGAGTTATAATGTGCAATGATCTACTGATTGCCAAAATCAGCACATTTCCCCTAGTTTTTCACATTTCCTTCATAATGTTGTTGACCCCTGTTTTCTACTTAAACTTTTCTCCTCAACTGCCTCTCATGATAAAAATATTCATCCTTTTCCTCTATGCTCTGATGCCCCCCCTCCCACCCCCACTCAGTCTGCTTTTAGTGGATCTAAACAGGGCACATACCTTAAGGTTCAATCCTCAATCAAAAGAGCCATAGGAGAATTTAAAGGCAGGATGCAGAGGTAGAATCCAAAACCAAAAGGAGTGCTGGAGAAAAGCAGAAAGCTAAGAATTTCCCAGGATTCAGCTACAGAAAGTTGGAATTTCTCTTTAGACTTTTGCTATTGAAGTGCTTCAGTCCAGTGATTCCTAATATTCTGGGAAGTTTTGAATTCCCAAAAGAAAGGATCTGATTGAGTCATCTTATGCCTTGGATCAATCATTTTTGGCCCTGTACAAGATCAGGAATAGAGTCTTGGTCCTAGCTGTTGGAAAAGACCACAATTGGTGTCTACTACAAATATTCACTATAAATATATCCTACATTTCTGCACTGAAAAAAAATTTCTGTACTTTTATTCCATTCTGTGTGATATAGTTTAAAGCAGACAATGAAAACTAGCCAGTTAGTTCCCAGAGAGAGTGGCTGAATGAACATAGAATCTAAATATATATATATATATATATATATGTATATATATATCAGATAAGAGTTGGAGGGAAGAAAATATGCAATAAGTTTTCAAATATTTTAAACTTATTATGAGTTAGAAAAGGTCAACTAATTTTCATACCTCCAGGGAACAGAAATGAATATCACAATGTAAAATATGTGTGATTGTATTTCTATGGCTCAAAGAGGAACATTTTTTAATCTTTTATTGAAGTACAATTGACTTATAATATTACATTAGTTTCAGGTGTAGCACATAGTGATTCAACATTTTTGTACATTACGAAATGGCCACCACTTTAAGTCCAGTTACCATCTGCCACCACAGTTATTATAATTTTATTGATTATATTCCCTTTACTGAACATTATATCCCTGTGACTTGCTTAATTTATAACTGGAAGTTTGTACCTCTTAATCCACTTGGCCTATTTCGCTCATCTCCTCACTCCCTTCTCCTCTGGCATCTACCAAATTGTCTTCTGTATTTAGGATTCTATATCTGTTTTGTTTTCACATTTGTTTTATTTTTTAGGTTTCATATAAGCAAAATCAGATAGTATTTACCTTTCTCTGTCTGACTTATTTCATTTAATAATACCCTCTACGTCCATCCACCATGTTAAAAAAGGCAAGATTTCATTTGTTTTTATGGCTGAGTAATATTCTTGTATCTCATATCTTCTTTATTAATTCATCTATCAATGGACACTGCAATGAACTTTGGGATGCATATATCTTTTCAAATTAGTGTTTTCGTTTTCTTTGAATAAATACCCAGAAATGGAACTGCTGAATCCATGTTAGTTCTACTTTTAATTTTTTGAGGAATCTCCAAACTGTTTTCCACAGTTACTGTACAAATTCACATTCCCACCAACAGTGCACCAATGTTCCCTTTCTCCACATCCTCACCAACATTTGTTACTTATCTTTTTGATAACAGCCATCTGACAGGTGTGAAGTGATACATCACTGTGGTTTTGACTTGTGCTTCCCTGATGATTAGTGATACTGAGCATCATTTCACCTGCCTGTGGGTCATCTATGTCTTCTTTAGAAAAATGTCTATTCAGGTCTCCTGCCCATATTTTGATTGGATTTTGGGAGGCTACTGAGCTCTTTACATATTTTTGATAGTAACCCTTATCACATACATCATTTGCAAATATCTTCTCACATGTATTAGGCTGGCTTTTCTTTTTGTTGATGGTATGGTTTCCTTTGCTGGGCAAAAGCTTTTTAATTTGATGTACTGTCATTTGCTTATTTTTCCTTTTGTTGCCCTTGCCTCAAGGGACAGATCCAGAAAAATACTGCAAAGACCAATACCAAAGAGCAAACTATGTATGTTTTCTCCTAGTTTTATGGATTCAGGTCTTATACTCAAGTGTTTAATTCATTTTGAGTTTATTTTTGTATATGATGTAGGAAAGTGGTCTAGTTTCATTCTTCTGTGCAGCTGTCCAGTTTTCAAAACACCATTTATTGAAGAGACTATCTTTTCCCCATTGATAGTCTTGCCTCCTTTGCCAAAGATTAATTGATTGTATAAGCACAGACTTATTTGTAGCCTCTCTATTCTGTTCCATTGATCTATGTGTCTGTTTTTGTGCCAGTACCATACTGTTTTGGGCATGATACCTCCAGCTTTCTTCTTTCTCAAGATTGCTTTTGGCTTTTTAGGGTCTTTTGTGTTTCCATACAAATTTTAGGATTGTTTATTCTTGTTCTCTGAAAAATGCCATGGGTATTTTGATCAGGATTTCATTGAATATGTAGATTGCTTTAGGCAGCATGGACATTTTAACAATATTAATTCTTCCATCCATGAACACACTATATCTTTTCATTTGTTTGTGTCATCTTCAATTTCCTTTATCGATGTCTTATAGTTTTGAGAGTAGGGGTTTTTCACCTCCTTGGTTAAATTTATTCCTAGGTATTTTATTCTTTTTGGTGTAATTGTAAATGGGATTTTCTTAATTTTGCTTTCTGATAGTTTGTTGTTAATGTATAGAAATAGAACAGATTTATGTATATTAATTTTGTAAGCTGCAACTTTACTGAATTCATTTATTTGTTCTAATACCTTTTTGGTAGCATTTTTAATATTTTCTAAATATCTTGTCATGTCATTTACAAAGAGTGACAGTTTACTTCTTCCTTCCCAATTTGGATTCCTTTATTTTGTCCTTGTTTGATTGCTGTGGCTAGGATTTTCAACAACATTGAATACAAATTGTGAGAGTGGGCATCCTTGATGTGTTCCTGATCTTAGAGGGATAGCTTTCAATTTTTCACCACTGAGGATAATGTTATCTGTGAATTTGTCACATATGGCCTTTTTTATGTTGACATATGTTCCCTCTATACCCACTTTGCTGACAGTTTTTATCATAAATTTATGTTGAATTTTGTCAGATCTTTCTTCTGCATGATCATATGGTTTTTATCCTTTGTTTTGTTAATGTGATGTATCAGGCTGATTGATTTGCAGATACTGAACCATTCTTCCATCCCTGGAGTAAATTGCACTAGTTCATGATTTATTATACTCTTAATTTATTGCTGAATTTATTTTGCTAATATAACCACAATCTGTTGAGGATATTTGCTAATATAACCACATTTTGCTGAGGATATTTGTATCTAAGTTCATCAGGGATACTGGTCTGGATTTTTTTCTTTTTTTTACAAAAAAAAATACTACAGTATCTTTATCTAGTTTTTATATCAATCAGGGTAATGCTGGTCTGAGAAAATGAGTTTGGAAGTGTTCCTTCCTCTTCAATTGTTTCAGAATAATTTGAGAAAAATAGGTATTAACTCTTCTTTAAATGTGGATAGAAATCACCTGTGAAGCCATCTGGACCTGAACTTTTATTTGTTGGAAGCTTTTTTGATTATTGATTCAATTTCATTACTAGTAATCAGTCTGTTCATATTTTCTGTTTATGATTCAGTCTTGAAAGAGTGTATGTTTCTAAGAATTTATCCATTTATTCTAGGTTGTCCAATTTGTTGGCATATAATTGTCCACAGCAGTCTCTAATGATTCTTTGTATTTCTGTGGTATGGGTTATAATTTCTCCTCTTTCATTTCTGATTTTATTTACTTGTGTCTTTTTTCTTGGTGAGTCTGACTAAACTTTCATCTAGTCTATATTTTCAAAGAACTAGCTCTTAGTATTATTGATCTTTTTCTATTTTTTAGTATCTATTTCATTTATTTCTGCTCTGATTTTTCTTATTTCCTTGAGTCTAATAACTTTAGGCTTTATTCTTTTTCTATTTCCTTTAGGTGTGTAGTTTATTTTGAATTTTTCTTGTTTCTTGAGGTAAGGCTGTTCACTATGAAATTCCCTCTTATAACTGCATTTGCTTCATTCCATTGAGTTTTTAAAGTTCTGTTTCCATTTTCATTTGTCTCAAGGTATTTTTAAATTTTCTCTTAGATTCTTCCTCTTTGATTACTGAATATGTGATTAGTGACAGGTACGTACTTGCTGCCATTTTATTAATTGTTTTCTGGTTGTTTATGTAGTTCTTCTCTTTTTCTTTCTTCTGTTATCCTCTTCCCTTGTGGTTTTATGATTTTTTTAATGTTATGCTTGGTTCCTTTCTCTTTTTTGTGTATGTATTTATTATATGTTTTTGGTTTGCGGTTACCATAAGGTTCATGAATATTGACCTATATAAATGTGGTTTATTTAGGGCTGCTAATCATAAGTTTGAATGCATTCTAAAAGCACTATATTTCTATTCACTCCCTCCCATGTTTTACGTTTTTGACATGATATTTTACATCTTTTCATTTTGTGTATTCCTTAATTGTAGTTACCATCGATTTTATGACTTTTGTCTTTTAATCTTCATACAAAATTTGTAAGTGGTTGATCCACTACCTTTATTATATATTTAACTTTACCAATGAGATTTTTTTTTTCTTTCATAGATTTTCTTATTTCTATTTATGGCCTTTTCCTTTCTGCTTAAAGAAGACCCTTAAACCTTTCTTGTACAGCTGGTATAGCGGTGATGAACCCCTTAGTTTTTGGGTTTCTGGGAAACTCTATCTCTTCTCAGTTTTGAACGATAATCTTGAAAGGTAGGATATTTTTGGTTGTTAAGTCTTTTTTTTTTCCTTCAGTGTTTTAAACACATCATGGCACTCCCTTCTGGCCTGTTTCTGCTAAAAATCAGCTGATAATCTTACGAGGGTTTCCTCGCATGTGACTTGTTTTTCTCTTGCTGCCTTAAAATTCCTTATCTTTAAACTTTGTCATTTTAATTATAATATGTCTTGGTGTGGGTCTCTTTGGGTTCATCTTGTTTGGGACTTTCCATGATTCCCTAGGTTAGGGAAGCTTTCAGCCCTTATTTCTTCAAGTTTTCTGTTCATTTCTCTCTCTCTTCTCCCTCTGGGACCCCCATAATGTAAATGTTAGTATGTCTGATGTTATCCCAAAAAGGTCCCTTATACTACCACAATTAATTTTTTTTTCTATTTTTGCTGTTCTGATTGGGTGCTTGCCACTACTCTGTCTTCCAGATCACTGATCCATTCTTCTGAATCATCTGTCCTGCTGTTGATTCCCTCTAATGTATTTTTCATTTCAGTTACATTCTTCAACTCTGATTGGTTCTTTCTTATATTTTCTAACTGTTGAAGTTCTCACCACGTTCCTCCTTCTTCTCTCAAGTTTGGTGAGCACCTTTATGATCATTATTTTAAGCTCTTTATCAGGTAAATTTCTTATCTCCATTTCATTAAGTTTTTTCCTTCCCTGTAATTTGCCTTGTTCTTTAATTTGGAACATATTTCTCTGTTTCCACATTTTGTTTGACTTTCTGCATTTGTTCAGTGAATCTGGTGAAATGGCTACCTCTCCCAGTCTTGAAGGCATGGTCTTGTGCAGGAGCATCCTCTACGAGTACTGCATGTGCCAGGCAGGTTTGGCAGGCAGGCTGGAGTGGGTGTGGATGGGGGGAATCCTGGGGTGCACTGTGTTGGGGACATGTTGGCAGAATGGATGGAGCTGGAGAAGATTAAGGCAGTGGGAGTGGAAGGGGGAAGTTCCAGATACACTTGGCTGGAGCTGACTCATCAGGACAGGTAGAGCTAAAAGCTAGTGCAGCCAGGGGGATCTGGGGCATGCCATGGCCAGGCTGTCTCGGTGGGATGGCTGGAGCTGGAGCAGGTGTTCTGGAACACCTTAAGGGCATGGTTATTGTTGGTGTGGCCAGTGACCTGGGGCATGCTGGGATGGCCTTGGCAAGCTGGTTAGAGCACGTGGACTGGGTTCCTACCTGCACTATCAAAGTGTAGGGGGAAGGCAATAAAAATGGTGTTCTCAGGTGCTTCTGACCCTGGAGAGAGTTCTAGCAGTTCCTTGCTTGTTTAGCAATGCTCTAGGATTAGTAAATTTCCTATACACATAATCTAGGTGCCCCTTAAACCACTGGGCTGTTTCTTTTTTCTGCTGTGCCTCAGGCCAGCCAAGTATGCACAAGGGTCCCTTACATCCCTCCTTTCTGCCGGTCAACAGGTCAGGAGTGGTCACTTATCTCTGTCTCTCCTACTTATCTCTGTAGTCACTCTGTTTTTTGTTGTGCAGGAGCTGTTCAATCAGCCCTCCGACCTTCCTCAGTAGGAATTGCTCTATATGCAGATGTAGATTCAGTGTGTCTATGGGAGGAGGTGAATTCAGGGTCTTCCTATGCTGCCATCTTGGACCCACCCAGGAGAAACACTTTAAAATTACCAAGTTTTCTATTAATAATGTTATGAGAATTTAAACACTCTATAAATATTATAGGCAAACTCAAATTTTCCTTTCACTGGAGATATTCAAATTGAAAATTAACAATTATTTATGAGGAATATTCTAGAGAAATATACTAATACTATTTGAGGAATCTACAGTAACTATTGTCCAAGAATATAATTAAATAATGTTGGCACTGGAGTGGGTCTTATGTAATCTAGTCTACTTAAATCACTCTATAAATGAACAACTGAGACTATGAAATTTTGTAGCCCCAAGGTTGGTTAGTGACAGGACCAGAGCAGAAACACCCTTTAATGAATGCTCCACAAAACCTAGAACAGATTACAATACCTACAATGAACAGAGGAACATACTAGTTCACAAGCAGAAACACTGGATAATATTAGTGCTTAATGTCAAAAGCTTTTCTGACAGGCTAAAGCTATAAAGTTTGCCAGAGCACTCTGTTCTGCTGTGGGGAAATAGCCTAAGCTGGCATTTTTTCCACTCAGGCTAATAAATATTTATATAGTTTAAATGTAAAAATAATATAAAACAAAACAAAACAAAAACATGTAGAAAACAGAAGAAAAATCACTGACAGCCCCACTCATATACAACTATTTTGGTACTATGGTTTATCTAATTCCAATATTTATTACTTTTGAATATGTTTTATGTGGCTTATATACACATACTTCCCATATGTAAAATTCTGCACCTTTATTTTTACTTTCCTCCAATATATTATCACACACTCTTAAATAGCTCTCTACATTTCCTTTAAAGGAGTTATCAAAGAACAATTTTAAGAAAATATCTTAATGAAGTGTTTTTAAAAGAAGTAGCAGAATACAATTGCATTTTTTCTCATATTATAGCAATGTTCATGTTGTACAATCACCATATGTAACTTGAGAAGATTCTCTAACCAGTTGGGATGAAAGGCTATGTCTTTCCTCCACAGTCATTCTCATCTGTGAATAATTTAAGGCAGAGCAGATTTGTGACTACACTCCCACCAATGTCTTAGCCATATTATCACAAGTTCTTTTCATAGGTAATGCTCCTCTTCAGAGGAATAGTAATGCTTTTCCTCTCCAGAGGGATACATATGGTGCATTACTCCCCCCCTAATAAATATTACGAATGAATGCAAAATATGTTATGTAAACTTGTATGTGCATTTAAAGCCCATATAAGATTCACATATTTTCCTGTTTGGGAAACAAATATCTTTTTTTTTTCAGAGGTGAGCCTGCATTTTTGCCAGAATGTTATCTTTTAAAATTTAATCCCTTGTGATAATTGAGCAAGAAATGTCAGGAAATTGTTATTCTGGCGAACGTGAGCACATGAACTATATGAAGGGCTGTGAGAGTTCAAAATAACTGAAAGAGCATTCAGGTTAAAGTTAGAGAAAGGAAGAAGATGATACAGAAGAATATTTTTATTTTTAATAGTACTTTTAAGCATACTGGAAAACCAACACTAACTGTGGACAAAAATATCCAATCATTCATCCTTTATTAAACATTAACATATGTTAACTATGTGTGTGACAATGACCAAAGCACCTCTCTTACTCTGAGTTCACCCATCAGCGCACTAAATGATACGGCTTCTAAGATTCCTTCCTGTTCTTCAAATCTCACTGCCACCTCCAACAACATATATTAAAACCACAAGATTACCTTAGTGGGAATACAAACGATTATTAAACATTGTCCCTGCTGTCAATGGGCCTAAATCTATAGTAGTGAAACAAAGCTAAATCAGGGATTATAAGTAACAATACATAAATTAAACATTTTATTTTAACTTAACATATACAAATGATGATTCATTCATCAACATTTTCAGGTAAGAACTTTTAAAAATATGGGTCTCAAGATTGGAATATATTCTTTATAATTTCTAGTCTCTGTTTCTTTGAAGTAGAGTGAAGTAGAGTGACAGTCTATGTGTAAAAAAACCTTCCAGTATTGCTTTTCTTTTTCTAATCAGTTATTATGGTCATACTTATATATGGTCTTACTTATATATAAACTAAAGGATATTTTCCTCTGGTGAACACATATTGAGTCTTTCCAAAGCACTGGACTTAGTTTTCAGAGTCCAACTCTTGTCACACTTAATAATTAAATAATTACATATATATGATTACATATGTAATTGACACGATATGATATACATATCATATATGTAATTACATATGAAATAGTAATTATATATGACAATTTTATATGTAAAATATAAATATGTAATATTTATGTAATATAAATTATATATGCAATATGTAATTATACATAATTACAATTTTAGTTGTAACTGTTATAAGCATGTTTGGGAACAAATTCAACTGACTCTTGTTAAGCACATGAGCACCTCATGGGAGCCAAAGTGCACAGGTGCACTAGAGAGAGGCCTACAAGCAATGAATATTCACTACGCCTTGGACAGAGGTCAGTGTCATTTGTAGATGGACTGTGAGCACCTGTTAATACAGCAGTTATACTCAGTGGAGACTGGGTAAGAAAACTTCTCTATTTGGGGACAACAAATAAGCATATAGAGAAGTGTGTAAAAATATGATATGAATTACTATAGAACAATGTAGTGAATATATAAATATATATAATCCAGCATCTAACAAATGAATGGAAAGTATATGAGTCCAGAAAGAACTTTTCAGGGTAAAAAGTGTTAGGAGGTAACAGCTGTTTTCCACTCCTGTCCTCTCTCTGCCTCTTTAATCTTCCCATCCCAGGGGAATGCAATGCCTTTTCTCATTGGAAAATTTGAGTTTAACATTTCCCTTCTTCTCTTTCAGGAATGACCTGCTCATCTGGAGTGGGCTTGCTCTCTCAAGACTAGGCTCTGCCCCAGGTTGTAGAAGGACCTTGCCCCAGCCCACAGCTGCCAATGGTTTGGAATTTGATATTAAGAAGCACACGTGCCTACAGACATAAGCCACATTTTTCAACCCAGACTTTATCAGTATTAAAGGTGATATTTTGGCTCCCATCTGCTTGATATTATCTATTTTTTTCACTTGGTTCAGAACGTAAATGAAGAAGATAGTTCTAGAGAGTGGCTGGGCCCTTCAAAGAACCCAGCAAGAAGATCAAAGAATGCTTGAGGAAAGGTGTGGAACTTCAGGTGGAGACAGAAATGGAGAGTCCCCAGAACTCACGTTTCACTGAAAATGCCTTTTAATGGGTCTGTCATTCCCAGATCTTCACTAATAACTCTTTCCACTCTACCACGAGAATCATCTTTCCTAGAAATGTGCTTGTGATTAAATATCTCAATTACTTCCTTAGCATAACATTCAAGGCCTGTTATTATTAGGGTGACCATTTATCCTGTGTTGTTTAGGGAAGTCCCAGTTTGAATCTGTTGGTGTCATTATTGATAGCACCCCCTTTACTCTTAAAAGTGTTCCAGTTTCAAAGTTTTATTGTAACCGTATTTATGATGTACCTGTTACCTAGCCTTTCAGTCTCTTTTCCTACTTCTCTCTAACTTGCAATTCTAGCTCTACCCAATATAACCCACTCAGCAATTCCAAATAATGCATGCATATTGTCTCCTATGGCCCTTTGTCACAGCTGCCCCTTTTCTATGGAATGCCTTTCCTTCCTCCCTCATTTGGTAAAATCCTACTTATTCTTCATGATCCAGATCCAAGGTCACTGTTTCTATCAAGTCTTCCATGACCCCTCTCTGCTCATCCAAACTCACACTTAGTCTGTGTCTGCCACTGGAATGAAACGTACTTTGAGGCACTAAGGCACCAGTATATTTTGATCGATGTATACAATTTAATTTTTGCTAAAACAGAATATAGAGAATGTTAAACAGCGTCTAAAGAGTGAACACTGCACTGAGAATCCTTTATTGTGGTTCAGAGCTGGGCATAAGACGCACTCTGTAAGAGTCAAGCAGAGTTTAATGTTAAGCAGGTGACAGAGAATAAGCACAGGTCAAGCGGGATGTGTGAGAACTCTCCCTGGTGAGTATATTACTGTGCTTGTTTAGATGGGCAGTAAACAGTCCAGCTCCAACGTGGCCTGTGCTAGAGAACAGTGGATTATTTTTATAGACACTGGGAGACATTGTTAAGCTGTCGCAGTGATTGCATTGTCATTATTGCTAACCTGTTTAGTGTTCTTTTGAGTCTTTTAACCACTTCAAGTGTACTGTCAAAAATTCTAGTACTCAGAACTGTGCTGCGATGACAAAAAAACTGGAGAGCTACTGGTAGGGTAACTAAGAGCATAGGTGTTTTGAATAAAGAAGACCTGGGGATACATTCTGCCACCCTCTAAACGTGACTTTAGACAAATTATTGAAACTCTAAACGAAGTTTCTTCATCATTAAAAGAGGGACAACCATATGATCCAGCAATCCCACTCCTGGGCATGTATCCAGAGAAAACCATAATTCGGAAAGATACATGCACCCCAATGTTCAGTGCAGCACTATTTACAATAGCCAGGACATGGAAGCAACCGAAATGCCCATCGATGGAGGAATGGATAAAGAAGATGTGGTACATATACACAATGGAATGTTCTGCCATAAAAAAGAATGAAATAATGCCATTTGCAGAAACATGGATGGACCTAGAGATTGTCATACTGGGTGAAGTCAGACACAGAAAGACAAATATCATATGATATCGCTTTTATGTAGAATCTAAACAAATGGTACAAATGAACTTATTTACAAAACAGTAATAGAGTCACAGATGTAGAAAACAAACTTACGGTTATCAATGGGAAAAGAGGGGACAGATAAATTGGGAGATTGGGATTGACATATACACAATACTATATATAAAATAGATAACTAAAAAGAACCTGCTGTATAGCACAGGGAACTCTACTCAATACTCTGTAATGACCTAAATGGGAAAAGAATCTAAAAAAGAGTGGATATATGTATATGTATAACTGATTCACTTTACTGTACACCTGAAACTAACACAACATTGTAAATCAACTATACTCCAATATAAATTAATTAAAAAATAAAAATACAAAAATAAAAGAGGGACAAAAATACCTATCCTATAAGGTTGGTTAGGTCAGTTACATAAAATCATGCTTGTAAAGGGCATTTAGATTAAGTACTCAGTAAATATTAGCCACTCCTGCCTAGAAAATATTTGTGTACTCATGTAAGATGTGTCATGATACCATGGGAACTAATCAACTGATGCAACTTTGTGTTTGTGGGGAAAAGTGTGCAGAAGAAAACTAACATGTTTGCTATATGTCTCCCCTAAACAGCTTTGCAGTCAAAACAGACTCTGAGCCACCAGCCCCAGTTTTCATAATTTGGCTCAAGCAGGTTGGTCACCGAGGGACTGAGAGAGAAACCAGGTCCTCCTTCAGTGTACTTCCCTGGGGATAGTTTTCAAACTTGAATACCTTTTACATCATTGCTTTCTCTCCCTCTCCCTCTCTCCCTGTCTTTTTTTCTTTTAAGAAACCCAAGTGTTTACCTGGCAAGGCTCTTTTTCAACCATTTTCCTAACAAAGGCCTCTATATCTTCTGAGTCATAACATGATAGAAAATAATTTCCTGTCTTCTCCTCTCCTCTATTACTAAACTAAGTACACAACATAGTGAAGGTTTTATTAAAATGCTATTGTTATTAACGATGACAGAAAGAATAGAGGACCTCATTTCTAATGCCCTCCTCCTCACTATACTCTATGAAAAATAAAAATCTAGAATAATGTTCCTCTGTAAGAACTAATTGTAGATTTGGGTAGACAAACAACAGAAATATATCCCGTCCATTTTTGAGAGGAAAATCATTCTGAGACTATCTGAGCATTTCTTCTACGCTAAGGTTGAGAGTCAGTACCTGGGAGGGTCTCTGGGTAAAGTGCAGAGGAAAGGAGGGAGATAACAATGGAGAGACAGCAGCTGTACTGACCAGCAGTAGTAGCAGAAGCTTAAGGGAAGATCAAGTTTAGAGAGTTATTTCTCTTTCTTCTTTTCTATTGTTCTTGCCCAGATCAATGTTAATCTTGCCTCAAAAATTGTTCTTACATTTTTCTCACGATAGAGATAATATCATCATAGGGTTGTTATGAGAAGTAAACATGATAACAGATGCAAAACACTAAATGCATTGCCCATGAACAAACTCAATGGTGTTGGTCATCATTATTATCATTAATTTTTATTATTGTCCTTATCATAGAGTGACACTAAGGTAGAATGAAATACTGGATAGATTGTGCAATGCTGTGAAATAGGATGAAGAGAAGATAATGGTTCCTGTACTGAGATAGGAGTTTGCAGATGAAGAAAACAAAAAATACAGAAACACTCTACTAAGAGGAAAGGGAGGTCCCATATCATTGAACACAGGGATATATATGTTCAGTGTTTGTTTGATTTCAGCCTGGGAGTCAAAAACACATGGGCTGTAACACGGTAAGAGGGCAAAAAGAATAATTGCGCTAGGGTGGAAGTGGAATCAGAGTAAGACGGAAAGCAAGACTGTGCAGAATACCAGGCACAGTGGAAGCTTCACGGAGACAACCCTGGAAATGGGCACAGATAATTAAGACAATTCTAAGTGCCAAGCTCCTAAGACTGAAGGGTGTAAGAGAAAATGGTTCTTCAGTGACAGGAATGTGGTGGCAAAGCAGTAACATCAGTGCAAAGCAAAGACAGTGAACTTAACAGAAGAGATTCAGGTCATCCTAGGAGACTTCAGAAAATTGAAGGAGATTGTGAGCGAAAAAGTCAAAAGAGGCTAAGACATCAATATTCTTTAGGAACCAATGTGATATGAGCTCATAAAATAATGGGATCAAGTAATTAGCCTAACTTCCCAGGGAGAGTTTTGGGACAGACCTTTGCCACCCAATCAGGCAGTGAAATGTTTCCAAGAACATCTTATGAGTAAATTAATTAACTGGCCCTTTATCTCCTAAGAAAATGAGCAGGCCATCCTGGGATAAATAAATATGGAGACCTAGATATACCTGAACATTGCTATAATATGAGAAAAATGCTATTATAGTATACTGCTACTTCCTTTAAAAAACAATTAAGGGCTTCCCTGGTGGCGCAGTGGTTGAGAGTCCGCCTGCTGATGCGGGGGATGCGGGTTCGTGCCCCGGTCTGGGAAGATCCCACATGCCGCGGAGCGGCTGGGCCCGTGAGCCATGGCCGCTGGGCCTGCGCGTCCGGAGCCTGTGCTCCGCAGTGGGAGAGGCCACAACAGTGAGAGGCCCGCGTACCGCAAAAAAAAACAAACAAAAAAAAAAATAAAAAAAAAACAATTAAGATATTCTTTTCTTAAAATTGTTCTTTGGGCTTCCCTGGTGGTGCAGTGGTTAAGAATCCGCCTGCCAATGCAGGGTACATGGGTTCAAGCCCTGATCCAGGAAGATCCCACATGCCTCAGAGCAACTAAGCCCGTGTGCCACAACTACTGAGTCTGTGCTCTAGAGACCGCAAGCCACAACTACTGAGCCTATGCACCACAACTACTGAAGCCCACGCACCTAGAGCCTGTGCTCCGCAACAAGGCTCCGCAACAAGGCACCGCAATGAGAAGCCCACGCACCGCAGCAAAGAGCAGCTCCCACTTGCTTCAACTAGAGAAAGCCCGCGTGCAGCAATGAAGACCCAACGCAGCCAAAAAATTAAAAGAAAAATTGTTCTTTGATAGCTCCTTTAAAGGAAAGGTAGAGAACTATTTAAGAGTGGGTGATAATATGTCGGAGAGAAGTAAAAATAAATCCACATACTTGAATGCCCATTTGACCCACTTGATTGGGGCAAAGATAATGAAGTTCCTTTCACATGCTGAAGCATTTACAGTCATAGAAACTCACTTAGTGCAATGTTTGTCTGAGTATAAATGCTGAATAAATGTGGCTTGTATCTAAAAGAGTACGTTTAATTTTTAACAATGTATTTTAATCCAAATAAAGAGTACTGAATGATGGAGGGAGTTTCTAGTACATTGGTAGGACTAAGGATGGATATATTTTGGAGCCAAGAAGTCCTTTGCAACTTTTCAAATCCCACTAGAAACCTATATGTGCCTAGGACCAGAGTTCAACACAGGCAGTTTTTATACAAGTTTCTAGGAGTTGTGAAGGACACCACAATAAATATTGTCCACATTCCCTGGGGAAAGTAAGTCAAATTACTTACTATTTGTGGAAAAAACAGTATGAAATTGTGAGGGCTTCAGAAAGTCACCAAAGATCTGTCATGGGATCAGGTGAGCTCTCAAAATTTTATAATTTGGGGGCTAGAGGATATACTAAAATTCTTATTAGCTAAAATGAGGGTAAAGGAAGCAGGGTGCAGAAATGTATATGTTTATATAGAAATTAAATATATATGCAGTTGGGATAACAATATATTTGGAAGAACTTTCAACTTGTGGGAAGTTGAGAAAATGAAGTTCAGGGTTACCTGAGAATAAGGGGCTGGCTATTTTTACTCATCACTGCAATGCAGCCGTCAATATCTTTTCAAATAACCTTAAACTTAAGGTCTGAACTCTTCTGGATTTAACTCAGATTTCTAATGCCATTTTAACATTTTACACAGTGGTTTAATAATACAGAGTCTTCAGCTCAAAAAAATTAGGAACAGATGGTGAGAATGGACTCATTCCCATTCCTGATGTGCACTTTATTATACTCCTTTCAAAGAGTGACTTAAAGCACATTCCAAAAACGTACAGTAGGTGTGTGGCTTGTGTCTCTTGAGAAATGAATATTTTCGTGCAGTATTCCTTTAACTATTGCTATTCCAAGCTCTGTTTCAGCATGCAATGGGACAATCTTAGAAAACAAAGCAAATTAATAACTAGTGATGCAGATGTCCAACACAACAATTATTCTACAACCTATAAATGAATTTTAGTATTTAAATCTCTCTTTAAAATAAAAATTCTATTCCCTAATATTTAAAAAGGACTTTTAAACAATACTCAGTATCAACCACAATAGGATATTTTCAATTAATTTTATTTTATTATTTACTTGTTTTTGTGGTATAATTGGCATATAACATTATATTAGTTTCAGGTATACAACATAGTGGTTTGATATTTGTATATATGAGCCTAACAATAAATATGATATTTTTTAAATTCCTGATTTCAGAAATTAATTATGAAATGGTGACATAAAAATAATAACAGCAGTAGCTAATATTAAGTGAGTGCTTGTTATTTGCCAGTCATTATTTTAAGTGTTATATATTTTTAAATCTCATTTATTGTTCAAGATTACCCCAGTTTCAGGGAATACATTTTTAGGGATAAGTTTATCCCCAGTTCATAGATGAGAAAACTAAGATATGAAGAAATTAAGTATTTTGCCTTCCCAAGGTTTATAAATAACATACTCTGTTAGATGGCCATTAATAGTAACATTTAATCACTAGTAGAATACAAAATATTTAAATGTACACCTACAGAGTAAGATAACTTAATTGATTTTTTAATGTACTTACTACTAGATTACAGTACAGTTTGTTGTCTACCAGAAACATAGATAGCAATAAGTAAGTTTTCTCAAAGTATACCTCTGGCTCAATGTACTCTCACTATATCCTAACAAAGTCCCTAAAAGTGTGATTAAAATTTGATACTCTGCTTCTTATGTCATAACTGTTTTACTAGAATTATAAACAGAGTGGAGAGGTTGGGAGAGGCTGATGCATTTCTACAGTGGTAACAACTTGCTCTGAGCACTTGGCTTGGGAGTGAGGGAAGCCAGATATTATAGAACATTAATAAACAGAAATCTCAATTAAATAGGGTCAGGAGACCAGAAGGGGGAGCTCTCACACTCTATGAAGATAGCAGAGCCCAGCAGGAAGAAGACTCCTTTCCTGGCAAGGTCTCAGTCAATGAAAAGCCATGGACTTTTTGTTTACTGTAACCCTCCCAACCCTTTGTTCACTGTAATGCCCCTCTGAAAAGGCATTCTCCTTTCTTTGCCATGCTGGGACTTGCACGTGGCTCACCATGGTTGCAGACCCCAAATTGCAATTCTCTGCCAATCCTGAATCAACTCGTCTTTGCTAGAGAAATACCTGGCAGTCTATTTATTTTAGGTCAACAATATATATGAAACAACAATGATCCAGATCTGATTCTATAAGGAAATTCCCCACAAACACTACTAAAGTGATCTGCTTGGAGTATACTTTGGTGTTCTGGAGTCACACATCCTCTTAGAGAGATTTTCAAAATAACACCTTGTCTTTGATCAGTAAATCTTTTCTTCATATGACTTCCCAAAGATCATGCTTGCTTGAAAATTATGAGAGGAATAATGAAGCAAGAGATCCTTATCTTCATTTTATCAAGTAACCAAAGTTTGGCTTGTACTTCCTCTGGATTTACAAGTTAGGAAGACTGCACTGATTTCAGCTCTGAATTAGTTTTTGCCAATTTTGCATGCTGCATGAAGCAGTGGTTCTCAAACATTAGTGTATATCAGAATCAACTGGAGGTTTGTAAAATTCATTTTACTGGGGACCCTGCCCCCAAGTTTTGGATTCAATAGGCCTAGGATGGGGCTGAAGAATTTGCATCTCTAACACATTCCCAGGTGATACTGATGCTGCCAGTTGGGAGATCACACTTTGAGAAGACAAATCAGTGTGTGCTACACGAGTCTTAAAACCAAGCATCGACCATTTTGATTTGCATTAGATTTTTAATGTCTTTGGTTATTTTTTCTGAGAGCTAATTGATATTACTTAATACTTTATAGTTGGTTGTTATGTTTAAGTTTTATATCTTCCTTTTCTCAAGATGGTTGTTGCCCTATACACTTTTCTCTTCTGGGTACCTGAATTCTAAATCAAAAAAAAAAAAGTGAAATTTTGTGAAGGCATACATTCATATATGTACATCTTCCTTCCTATATTACCACAGTTTTAGATGGTGGTTTTGCTCAAATGAAAGGATTTTTTTTTTTAAATTAAGAGAATGGTAATATGCTTCAAGTTGATCTTCTTTCTAAATGGATAATATTACAAATAATCATCGGTAGCTTTCCAAAGTATATACAAACTATATAAAGCAACTGAGGTACTGTGCTAGATTAGTCCCATTATTTTCTCTTTTATAAAATACTTATTTCTTTAATAGATTTAGAATATTATAAATAAAGTTTTGCATAGCACAATTCCTATCAGGTTTCGAGAAAAAATTTTTGGTGCTACTTAGATATGCCATCCCTTTTCAAGGAAGATTACCCTATAAACCTAATCTTGGAATTGAAGACGTTTATTGGCTAATAGTATAAAAAGAAAACACACTAAAAGCCGGTAAGAAATTATCTTGCTTATTAAATTTTAATTTACAGCCACTCACGTCTGTGGCTTAATGTGGAACTCATTTTACAGATTGTTGACGTGTAATTTTTAATGTAACCAATGAGAGATTCTCTTTATCTGATAACTCTAAACACAGTTATGTTATTAAGGTACAGTATTTAAAGAAATGCTTACAAACTTAACAAAGTAAAGCTGAACATCTGTTTGCAAAGTAATTTTGCAGTCACTAAGAGTAAAACTATATTACTATTAGGAGACACAAAAGAAGACCAGAGGAGTTGTATTTTCTCAGCTTGTTTGTATTGTGAAGCACTGTTAAACAAATAGCATCTCCCTTTCATGGCTCAGAACCCCAGCCAATAATACAGCTGAGACTGAAACTATTTGAGAGGGAGACTTGGCTTTTGTTGAGATCTGGCTGGAAGGCATTGCTTAGTAGAAAGCCAAAGTGCTGTTGCTCTACCACAAATACTTTACAAGGCAAGGAACTTTAGAGAGAGACGACAGCAGAAACTATTAGAAGATTAATGAGGAACCCCCTGGCCTGTTCTTTTATGGATTGCCAGGAACTCTTTCAACAACCATATTTACTGGGCAAGTAAATCTACTGCAAAAATATGTATATATGATATGTATCTGTGTCTACCTATCCATCCATCTATTTATATTTAAAAGGATTTCCTACAAGTCTGCTTTCAGGTAAGCGATCCTAAACAAAAGGTTTAATAACATTTTATCAATAATGAAAGACTCAAAGAGAAAAAATAAAAGGAAGGGGAAAAGCTAGGAAAACTTTCACTGTGCATGCCAATTAGACATTTTTCCCTTCAATGCCAACAAGCTTCTTTTGGATTTTCTCACAAACATAAAGAAAGTAATGCAGAATGAAAGTGAAACATACTAACAATGTATTAACGTATGTGTTAAATCATTTTAAAACTGCTTTACCGGTAGTATTTGTTATTTCAACAATCAAATATAGACTTATGAATGAATTCATTACATAAAATTAACAAGAAAAATGAGCATCATGTTTTTTAAAAAATTGCAACAAATTTGATATTAAGTTTATATACTACCCACATAAAACTTAAAAAAATAAACAGACAACAGGTTTTAATCTGCTAATGGTTTAGAGGAGCAGAGTAAGTTTAAAACTTCAGATTCCAAGCAAAAATTTCAGAACGATCCATGCAGTTCTGAATTAGTTTTAAAATAAATACCACACCAGGAGAAAAAGCTCCCTTCTTTTGTAGCACCACCCCTTCCCTTCCTTACTGCCTCTTAACAGGGCAGCATGTAGAGCTCTGGCAGAAAATATGCAAGTTAACCTAAACAGAACATATGATAACTCTCTGCTAAAGAAGGGTGCTCTGTTACATTGACAGGGACAATTACAACAAAAGCTGAACTACTTTTAGGCAACTGTTTTTGGTAACCAGATTTTATAAAATTTAAATTTTAAATTTGGTATCATGTTGCCTCCAAACTATTTGGGATCACTTTACAACATTCTTAAACAAAACGGTATCCTAAATGCAGATGTATATAGACCCAGAACATAATTCACTTATGGAAAGAAACCAAATTAGAGTAATGGAGTGAGAGGAAATGAAGCAAGAATTATTAGTAGCGCCATCAAATCTCACGGTGTAACCTCAGCCACATACCCACAGTAAAGAATATCATAGTAAGAGGAATGTGCCGTATTATTATACATAGAAGACCATCACCAATGTCAACTATATAGACTTTGGAACAAAATTAAATACTTACATTTGAATATGAGTTATGTTTGATCTTTTCAAAATTTATTGCATTTCAGAAATACTACTGCTTACAACTGTCACATGATATCCATTAGCCTCTGGTTCAACCAAATCCTAAGACCCTCCCATTAGGTGAATGAATAGTATTATTTACCAGATCAATGAAAAGTATAAACCAGCAGATCTGTCCTCTCCCTTTCTGAACCTGTCTTTCTTTAAAACACAGTGATAAATAAAATGTTTAGACTCAAAGACTTTCCCTGTTAGGCAGCAGGCAAAACACAAAAGTAATCACATTTACTAAGAATAATCGAAAGGAAGGTATATCTCTAAAAAATAATAAAGATAAATTTATTTATGGAATTAGAGTCATTTTAAAGATAATTTCTAGTACTGTTTTGGCCTTCTATATAATAACATACTATACAGTATTTTAGTAAAAATGATTTAACCCCAAAGAGCATATATTCTAATTTGACTGTTAAATTTATGATAAAATATTTTAATGATATGAAAAACTATTAAAATAAGTCCAGGAACTCAACACCTAGATTTAACAGTTTTCAGTTTGGTATATTTGCTTCAGGTATCTTTCCTTTCCTCCCTCCCTCCCTCCCTTCCTTCTTTCCCATCTTCCTTCCTTCCTCTAGATTAGTAATAAAAATAGATATTAAATGTATCATTAATAAATTAAAATTGTGATTTGGGCTGTGAAGAAGCTCATTATAATAAATTTTACTAATGATTAAGCAAATAAATTTAAGGATTAAAAAGAGATCTTACAAATATGTAGTCAAACTTCCTCATTTTTACCCAACTCTCAGTTCCCTCTTACTTGTCAAAAATACCATGGAACAAATTTTTTCAACTGAAACGTGTTTGACATCTAACACTGTGCAAATATAAGATGTACAACATGTTAATTTGATACATTAATATACTGTAATATGGTTACCACTGTAGAAATAATTAGCACCTCTGTCACATTACATAATGATCCTTTCTTTTTAGTGGTTGAAATCATTAAGTTCTAGTTTCTTAGCAATTTGATGATTATAATACAGTATTGTTTCTATATCCTCTATATTGTGCACTAGATCTCTGGGGCATATTGCAACTCATTGCAAGTTTGTACACTTAAACAACATCTATCCTATTCCCCCACCCCCAATCCCCTGGTAACCACTATGTTACTTTATGTTTTTATGAGTTTGGCTTTTTTATATTCCACATATAAATGATATTATATAGTACTTTTTCTTCTGTGTCTGACTTATCTCACTTAGCATAATATGCTCAAGGTCTACCCGTTGTCACAAATGGCAGGATGTCCTTGTTTCTCATGGTTGAATAATACCATAGAACAAATTCTTAAACAGGTGGAGGAAAAAAAATGCCTTCTAAGGTCACAATCAACATTAAATTCTATAATTCAAACTTAAATGTTCATAAGTTAGCTCTATTTTGGTGAATAAAAGCCATAATAGTTACCATGTTATACAACTGCGTTGAAATGCCAAGCTGGAGATCACGTAAGGAAACTTGAAAACGTTCATGTATGAACAGGTGGACACTGTTTTGTGTTTTTTTTTCCTTACCACAATCTTTCCTGTACAACCAGAGTTCTTGGCATACTGGAGATTCTCAACAAGTATTTGCTGAACTAATAAAGAAAATAATAAAACTGTACATTGATTCTGTCTACCTTCTACTTAGTGGCCCATCCTGCATACATTATCCTTTAAATACTCAATGAACGTCTTACGTCTTGTGTAAATGACACTAGTTGGTGTCAACCCCCCAAAAGATCGGTCCACTTCCTAACTCTGGAAAACTTTGCATACAACCTGATTCGAAAAATGGTCTTTGCAGGCGTAATTAAGGATCAAGACAAAATTATATGGATTGTCCAAGTGGGCCCTAAATCCCATGTCAAGTGTCCTTATCAGAAACACACAGAAGAGCCACATAAAGAGAGAACAGAATGTGGCCATGCAAAGACAGAGGCAGAGCTGAGAGTTATTTGGCCATAAGTCAAAGAATATATGCAGCTACTAGAAGCTGGAAGAGGCAAGGAAGGCTTGATTCTCCCTTAGAGCCTTCTGAAGGAGTGTGGACCCCTGATTTTGGACTACTGGCTCCAGACTTGGGAGTGAATGAATTTCTATTGTTTAAGCCATGTAGTTTGTGGTATTTGTTATGGCAGTCTTAGAAAATAATATAATACAGTGACCAAGCAGCAGGTTCAAGGCTGGAAAGATTTACATTCTAATCCTGCCTTCATTTTTTTATTGGTTCTGTGACCTTGAACAAGGGACACAGACCAATGAACATCAGTTTCCTCATCTCTAGGAGAGGATAACAACACTTACTCTATGCTATTCCCAAATGTCAATGAAATAAAGCATAGAAACAGTAAAACACTATACAAACAGAGGAGTGTTTTAATGTCTCTTATAATCTCCTCTCAAAGATAAATCTTTCTGGGACTTTTACCTTTTTATCATATGGCATAGTTTCAAATCCTTCATCAAAATGGTTATCTTCTTTGAAGATAAAGAGAGGATTCCAAAGGCAGTAAGAGAAAAACAAATAGTTAATTACAAAGGAACTCCCATAAGGCTATTAGTTGATTTCTCTACAGAAACTTTGCAGGCAAAAGGGAGTGGCAAAATATATTCCAAGTCCTGAAAGGGAAAAATCTGCAAGCTAGGTTACTCTACCCAGCAAGATTATCACTTAGAATAGAAAAAGAGAGAAAGAATTTCACAGACAAGCAAAAACTAAAAGAGTACAGCAACACTAAACCTATCCTAAAGGAAATATTGAAAGGTCTTCTCCAAATAGAAAAGCAGCAAGAATCTATAAGAAAGAGGAAATCACAACTGGAAAGTAAAAAAATCACTTAAATAAGCCAGTACACAGATTTAAAAAAAAATTATGTGAAAGAAATGATAACCACAATGAACAGCAAAAGGATAAACATGGAGATGTAAAAGAGGAAACCAAAATCATAAAATGTGGGGAGAAGAGTATGAAAACATAGATTTTTTTTTTCAGAATGTGTTTGAGCCTACATGACTATCAGTGTAAAGTAAGTAGATATACGAAGGGGTTAACATACTTGAAAAACAGGTAATCACAAATCAAAAACTTACAATACAGTCACAAAAACCAAAAAGAAGAGAATACAAGCATACTGCAAAAGAAAATCATCAAACCACAAAAGGAAAAACAAAAAGAAAAAGGAACAAAGAAGAATACAAAATCAATGGGAAAACAAGATTTTAAATGGCAATAAATACATATCTATCAATAATTACCTTAAATGTCAATAGACTAAATGCTCCAATCAAAAGACAAAGTGGCAGATTGGATTAAAAAAAAAAGCCTACACTATGCTGCCTACAAGAGACCCACTTTAGGGCAAAGGACACACTTAGACTGAAAGTGAGAGGATGGAAAAAGATATTTCATGCAAACGGAAATGACAAGAAAGCAGATGGCAATATTCGTATCAGAAAAAATAGACTTTAAAACAAAGGCTATAAAGAAAGATAAAGGACACTATGTAATGATAAAAGAATCAATACAAGAAGAAGATATTACACTCATCAGCAAATATGTACCCAATATAGGAGCACCTAAATACATAAAACAAATACTGACAGACATAAAGGGAGAAGTTGATGGGAATACAATAATAGTAGGAGACTTTAATACCCCACTCACACCAATGGACAGATCTTCTAGACAGAAAATCAATAAGGCAACAGAGATCCTAAATGATATAATTGAACAGTTAGACTTAATTGATATTTTCAGAACATTACAACCAAAACACCCCCAGAATACACCTTCTTTTCAAGCACACATGGAACATTCTCTAGGACTGACCACATACTAGGGCACAAAACAAGCTTCAACAAATTTAAGAGTAAAGAGATTATTTCAAGCATCTTTTCTGACCACAACAGCATGAAACTAGAAATCAACCACAGAAAAAGAAATAAGAAAACAATTACATGGAGAATAAATGACATGCTACTAAAAAAACCAATGGGTCAATGATGAAATCAAAGAGCAAATTTAAAAAATACCTTGAGACAAATGACAATGAAAATACAACCATACAAAATCTGTGGAATACAGCAAAACAGTTCTTAGAGGGAAGTTCATAGTGATACGGGCCTTTTTGAAGAAACAAGAAAAATCTCAAGTAAACAACATTACCTATCACCTGAAAGAATTAGAAAAAGAAGGACAAACAAAACCTAAAGTCAGCAGAAGCAAGGAAATGATAAACATCATACAGGAAATAAATAAACTAGAGACTTTTTAAAAAATGGAAAAAAGTCAGTAAAACCAAGCGCTGGTTCTTTGAAAGGGTAAACAAAATTGACAAACCTCTGGCCAGGCTCACAAAGAAGAAAAGAAAGAGGACCCAAGTAAACAAAGCAAAAACTGAAAGAGGAGAAATCACAACCAATACCGCAGAAATACAAAAAACCCTAAGACGATACTACGAACAACTATATGCCAACAAACTGGACAACCTAGAAGAAATGGACAAGTTTCTAGAAACATACAGCCCACCAAAACTGAATCAAGAAGATATAATTTGAACAGACCGATCACTAGAAGTGAAATAGAATCTGTAATTTAAAGAACTCCCTACAAACAAAAGTCCAGGACCAGATGGCTTCTCAGGCAAATTCTACTAAACATACAAAGAAGAACTTTTACCAATCCTTCTCAAACTCTTCCAAAAGATTGAAGAGGAGGGAACACTCCCAAAGACATTCTATGAAGTCACCATCACACTGATACCAAAACCAGATAAAGACACTACCAAAAAAGAAAATTATAGGCCAATATCTTTCATAAATATAAATGCAAAAATTCTCAACAAAATATTAGCAAACTGAATCCAAAAACACATACAAAAGATCATACATCATGACCAAACTGGATTCATCCCAGTGTCACAAGGATGGTTCAACATACACAAATCAATGTGATACACCATATCAACAAAAGAAAAGACAAAAACAACATGATCATCTCAATAGATGCAGGAAAAGAATTTGATAAAAGTCAATATCCATTCATGATAAAAAACATTTATGAAAGTGGGTATATAGGGAACATATCTCAACATAATAAAAGCTATTTATGACAAAACCACTGCCAATATAATACTCAATGGTGAAAAGCTGAAAACCTTCCTGCTAAAACCTAGAACAAGACAAGGATGCCCACTCTCACCTCTTCTATTAAACATAGTATTGGAAGTCCTAGCCACAGCAGTCAGACAAGAAAAAGAAATAAAGTATATCCAAGTTGGTAAGGAGGAGGAAATAGTGTTTATATGCAGATGACATGATACTATATATATAGAAAACCCTAAAGACTCCACACAAAAACTACTAGAACTGATAAATTCAGCAAGGTAGCAGGATACAATATTAACATAAAGAAATCAGTTGCATTTCTTTACATTAACAAATATCAGACAGGAAATGTTAAAAAAAATCCCTTTTAAAATCACATCAAAAAATAAAATATGTAGGAATAAACCTGACCAAGGAGGTGAAAGACTTATATGCTGAGAACTATAAAACATTAATAAAGGAAACTGAAGATGATTCAAAGAAATGGAAAGATATCCTATGCTCTTGGATTTGAAGATATTGTTAAAATGGCCATACTACCCAAAGCAATATACAGATTTAATGTGATCCCTATCAAATTACCCATGACATTTTTCACAGAACTAGAACAAATAATCCTAAAATTTATATGGAACCATAAAAGACTGAGAGTTGCCAAAGTAATCCTGAGGAAAAAGGACAAAGTAGGAGGCATAGCCCTCCCAGACTTCAGACAATACTACAAAGGTACAGTAATCAAAACAGCAGGGCACAAAAACAGATATATGGATCAATGAAACAGAATAGAGAGCCCAGAAATAAACCCACACACCTACAGTCAATTAATCTTTGACAAATGAGGCAAAAATATACAATGGGGAAAAGACAGCCTCTTCAGCAAGTGGTGCTGGGAAAGTTGGACAGCCACGTGTAAATCAATGAAGTCAGAACATCCCCTCACACCAACACAAAAATAAACTTAAAATGGCTTAAAGGGGGCTTCCCTGGTGGCGCAGTGGTTGAGAGTCCGCCTGCCGATGCAGGGGACACAGGTTCGTGCCCTGGTCCGGGAAGATCCCACATGCCGTGGAGCGGCTGGGCCCGTGAGCCATGGCTGCTGAGCCTGTGCGTCCGAAGCCTGTGTTCTGCAATGGGAGAGGCTGCAACAGTGAGAGGCCCGCGTACCGCAAAAAAAAAAAAAAAAAAAAAATGGCTTAAAGACTAAAATATAAGGCATGACACCATAAAACTCCTAGAAGAGAACATAGGCAAAATACCATCTGACATAAATTGTACAAATGTTTTCTTAGGTCAGTCCACCAAGGCAATAGAAATAAAAGCAAAAATAAACAAATGGAAACTAATGAAACTTATAAGCTTTTGCACAACAAAGGAAACCATAAAAAAATGAAAAGACAACCGATGGACTGGGAGAAAATATTTGCAAATGATGTGACTGACAAGTGCTTAATTTACAAAATACACATACAGCTTATACAACTCAATAACAAAAAACCAAACAACCCTATCAAAAAATGGGTGGAAGATCTAAAGAGACATTTCTCCAAAGAAGACATACAGATGGCCAATAGGCACATGAAAAGATGCTCATTATCACTAATTATTAGAGAAATGCAAATCAAAACTACAATGAGGTATCACCTCACATGGGTCAGAATGGCCATCATTAAAACGTCTACAAATAATAAATGCTAGAGAGAGTGTGGAGAAAAGAGAACCCCCCTACACAGTTGGTGGGACTGTAAATTGGTACAGCCACTATGGAAAACAGTATGGAGGCTCCTCAAAAAAACTAAAAACAGAGTTTCCATATGATCCAGTAATCCCACTCCTGGGCATATATCGAGACAAAACTATAATTCGAAAAGACACATGCACCCCTATGTTCATAACAGCATTATTTACAATAGCCAAGGCATAGAATCAAACTAAATATCCATGAACAGATAAACAAGTTCTGTGTGTGTGTGTGTGTATACATACACACACACACACGCATATATATATATATACACACACAATGGAATACTACTCAGCCACAGAAAAGAATGAAATAATGCCATTTGCACCAACATGGATGGACCTAGAGTTTATCACACTAAATGGAGTCAGAAAGAGAAAGACATTTGCCATATGATATCACTTAAATGTGGAATCTAACACATGACACAAATGAACTTACCTAGGAAACAGAAGCAGACTCACAGACATAGAGAACAGACTTGTGGTTACCTTCCAAGGGAGGGTGTGGGTGTGGGAGGGATAGATTGTGAGTTTCGGACTAGCAGATGCAAACTATTACATACAGGATGGATAAACAACGAGGTCCTACTGTATAGCACAGGGAACTATCATCAATATCCTGTGATAAACCATAATGGAAAAGAACATGAAAAAGAATATATACATATGTATGTATAACTCAATCATTTTGCTTTACAGCAGAAATTAATACAACATTGTAAATCAACTACACTTCAATAAAATACATTTTTTAAAAACTTAAAAATGGTTATATTCTTATGGAAGAATAAATTTGACTATTCTGAATATTAATTCTCTAATCATTAATTGAACAAACTTGGTCTCTTCCATTAGGATGCATAATCCATATTCTTGAATAATATACCTAAATGGCTACTCAGCATCTCTACTTGCATGCCCAATATGCATCTCAAAATCAGTAAGTTCAAAACAGAAATCTTCACTCAACCTCGGCCTCAAACTTACCTTACCCCCAAGCCACTTCTTTTAGATTTCCTCATTCATGGTCAATGGTTCCTAGATGAGCACACCTAGGCAATATAAAGTATAAAAGGCAAAATTAATTCCTCTTTGGTCACCTCTCACATCCAACCCACCAGAAAGACCTCGTGCCTGTACTTCCCACGTATATGCCAAATCTGACCATTTTCATTGAACACTAACCACCTTGTTCATTACCGTCTTCTCTCAACAGGAATACTGCAACAGCCTCCTAACTCATTTCCCAGTTTCCATCATGGGTTTACACGTGGCTCATTTTCTACATGCTAGTCAGGCAAACTTCCAAAAATGTAAATCAATCCACACCACTCCTCTGATGAAATCTCTCCAATGTCTTCCCATTGCAATTAGAATACAATTTAAATTTATTGTCTTAGCCCACAACACACGGCTGGATTTGGCCTCTCCCTGCTTGTCTAACCATTCACCACACTCCAACCAAACGGACCTTCCTTGCCAAGCTCACTCTCTCATCAGGGACTTTACATATTCTGCTTAAAATGTCCTTGTTCTAGTTCTTCAAAAACCTGGTCCTTTCCAACAATTACGGTGCCAGCTCAAAGGTTACCTCCTGAAAGAGATCTTCCGTGGCCATCTCATATAAAGCAGCTCTCCCTCCTGTTTCTATCCTAGCCACCCCTGATCCCAAATTCCAGTTTTCTTATTACAGCACTTATTACCATACAAGAGTGTCTTGTTTAGTTATTTGGGTATGCATTTACATCTGCTCTCTTTTTTGGAAGGTGATACCCACAAGAGAAATTACCTTTTGTGACTCTGTACACCACCTGGTGTCAACTACCAGACATTTCGTGAACACTCAATGAATGTCATTAAATACTTCAAAAAAGGAGATGGCAGCAATAAAACGACAAAAATATGTGACAACTGTGGGAAAATGTGCAAATAGTCACAAATATATTTAAGTGTTCTGACTGAAATAGAGAAAATAAAGTGAGATAATTACTTTAAAATTCTAAAACTGTGGAAGAAATGTTAGGATTTTGAGTATTGATTTAATATCCTTATTTTCCTTTCTAAAAATCCTCTTTTCTGCAAATTGAAAAATAGTACAGAATCTAATTAGTAATAATGAAGATATAATATTATGCAATGATAATGTAATTATTATGATTTGGTTCACAAAAGAAGAAATATAAGCAAAATAACATCCCCTCATAAAATTTTAACTCACATAAACATTTAAAGATCCAAACAACCATGCAGTAGGCTGATTCATATGAACAGTATGGAGTAATTCCAGCATTAATAAACTAATAAGTCATTACCTTTAATGAAGGTCATACAATTTCCTTTTTCAAGTCAATATAATTTTGAAACTTTATAACTCAAGGAAAAATTATATGAGGGCTTGAAAACTTTCAAGTAAGTCATGAATAGCAAGGGTACACACTTTACTCCTGGAAACTTTATCAGCGTAAAATGAACATGATTATGATTTGATTTGTGCAGACTTGTATTTGTGATTACTCCAATGCTGCCTATTAATTCTTAGAATTATATTAAATATACTCAAGGAAGATTGGTTAATATCTCCTGAGATTTCCATGAGAAATAAATGCCTTTTTCATTTGGCTAGTCAAGTAGGAAAATATGAAGACAAAGTCTATACTAATTTACATAGCATACTGTGTTGTTTCCAGAGGCTCAAGAATATGCATTTTTCCGGATAGTAATAATCCCTTCCACTTTATAGTTTGCAAATCACACTACATACATTATTACCTTTGAGCCTCATAAAAATAAGTGTAACAGTGTATTATTTCATTTTTGTATCAATAAATGAGAGAAAAAATTTACATAACTTTTCCAAATGGCATGGCTAGAACATGGACAAACCAACAAGAGGCCATGGTTGAAATTTTCATCATACGATCCTCCCTTGTTAATTTCTTGACAGGTAGGGCATAAAGTAATTAAAGAAAAGTGCTTTCAGCTACTGCTACCCAAGGAAGTGTCATGACATCCACATTTTCCTGCAACAGGAGAACCAGTTCTGACTCCAAGCAGGAAGTAACTCTTAAAAACAAGGGGCTTAAAAACCCCTCTTGTGTCACCAAAGTAAAGAAGAAAACAGCAATTCTACGAAGAGAAAGCAGCTGCCAGCAGACACAAAGGTCTTAGAATAGAAGGGCAGAGAACAGCTGGAAACTACTCCTAGACAGCAGTTTCCAAAACATATTAAAGTGAAGCACAGCTTTCTGTAGAAATCAATTGATAAAAATCCAGTACTTAAAGATTATACATTGAGGAAGAAAAACAGAAAAAGACTGAGACTATTACATTAAGGAACCTGAATCTATAGGTCAGGCAGATTTGGGCAAGAGAAACTTGAGAAAGATCAGAACCCAGATTGGACCATATCACATTGTTGAATGAATATTACAAGTCTTATGGGAGGGGAATTTGGAAAAGTCAGAACCTCTGTTATGCTTATTATAGATCTTAACTTACCACACTGTAAATTGCATAAAACTTTTCTTTGGCTTATGGGCTCAGTTACTCTAGACAAAGTTGCTACTGTCATTAAGTTTCAGTATGAAGAGACTTCTCTGGATATGTTTATATGAAGATACCTAGACCAATGCAGTTCCTACTGGAGCCCAGATTAGATTAGTCAGTGAACCAACTTTATACCTTTTTTAATGAGGTTATTTCTGTCTTAGGCTGTGTTCATCCACAAATGGTCACTGCTTCTCTCTAGGACAAGATTATACATGACTGTATCCCTCAGGCTCCCCAAACTTCTTCCTCCCTTACTCCTCCTGGGCCTAAGTGTGGTAATAGTTTGTTTGCTAATATACCCAAGATTACTGCAACAGTCTTTGTGATTACCATACACCCACACTTTTATAATTAGTATCTCTGTAAATAAATCATTCTAGAATTAACCTATTTCAAGTGTGCCATCTGTTTCCTGTTAGTACTCCAAAAGATACAGATTACAAGACTCTGTTACCTAGTTCTCATCACAACCATGACAGTTAATGAATTTTAGTATTTCCTACTGACACCAATGAAACTCGGGGTTGTAAAGTAATTTACCTAATGTCACACAGATAGTAAGGTAGCACCAAAGTCTTGAAATACAATAATCTGAGCCAAAACCTCTGGTATTTCCACTGTACTGATTTGACTCTTGAGTTTATTATATATCTTTCCACATATGTATATCTGATTTCTAACAGAATTTGCTATAAAGTGACAGGATGTTTGAGTGAAAAAGATAGTACAGATAACCTATCTTAAAACCTTTATAAACAAATGAGGTAAGAAAACTGGGGAAAATGAAGTAGTTTGCTCAAATTCACAAAGGTACTGACTGCCAGCCAAATTTCCCACACATTCTTTAAATAAACAGATATGTGCTATTCAATGACATACTGATACAGACAGGTGAAATGACTTGCTAAAGATGATATACTCAAAGGTTGAGACATGTTTCTTATTCTCAAACATCTTATATAAGAGTTGTAGGGGGCTTCCCTGGTGGTGCAGTGGTTAAGAATCCACCTGCCAAGACGCGGAGATCACCTTCCTCCCCACAGATACACCAGAAATACAGCTACACGTGGAACAACTCCTACAGAACACCTACTGAACGCTGGCAGAAGACCCCAGACCTCCCAAAAGGCAAGAAACTCCCCACATACATGGGTAGGGCAAAGCAGAGAGATTCCCGCAGAGAGGATCGGTGTCGACCGGCACTCACCAGCCCGAGAGGCTTGTCTGCTCACCCGCCAGGGCGGGTGGCTCTGGAAGCTGAGGTTCGGGCTTCGGTCAGAGCGCAGGGAGAGGACTGGGGCTGGAGGCGAGAACTCAGCCTGAAGGGGGCTAATGCGCCACAGCTAGCCGGGAGGGAGTCCGGGAAAACCCTGGAGCTGCCGAAGAGGCAAGAGACTTTTTCTTCCCTCTTGGTTTCCTGGTGCGCTAGGAGAGGGGATTAAGAGCGCTGCTTAAAGGAGCTCCACAGACGGGCGCGAGTCGCGGCTGAAAGCGCGGAACCCAGAGACGGGCGTGGGACGCTGGGGCTGCTGCGGCCGCCACCAAGAGGCCTGTGTGCGAGCACAGGTCACTGTCCACAACGCCCTTCCGGGAGCCTGTGCAGCCCGTCACTGCCGGGGTCCCGGGATCCAGGGACGGCTTCCCTGGGAGAACGCATGGCACGCTTCGGGTTGGTGCAACGTCACGCCGGCCTCTGCCGCTGCAGGCTCGCCCCGCACTCCGTGCCCCTCCCTCCCCCGCAGCCTGAGTGAGCCAGAGTCCCCGAAGCGGCTGCTCCTTTAACCCTGTCCTGTCTGAGCGAAGAACAGATGCCCTCCGGCGACCTACACGCAGAGGCAGGGCCAAATCCAAAGCTGAGACCCGGGAGCTGTGAGAACAAAGAAGAGAAAGGGAAATCTCTCCCAGCAGCCTCAGAAGCAGCGGATTAAAGCTCCACAATCAACTAGATGTACCCTGAATCTGTGGAATACATGAATAGACAACAAATCATCCCAAACTGAGGAGCCAGGAGTCAGTGCTGTGCCTCTGAGGTGGGAGAGCAAACTTCAGGACACTGGTCCACAAGAGGCCTCCCAGCTCCACATAATATCAAAAGGTGAAAATCTTCCAGAGATCTCCATCTCAACACTAGCACCCAGCTTCACTCAACGACCAGCAAGCTACAGTGCTGGACACCCTATGCCAAACAACTAGCAAGACAGGAACACAACGCCACCCATTAGCAGAGAGGCTGCCTAAAATCATAAAAAGTCCGAAGACACCCCAAAACACACCACCAGACGTGGACCTGCCCACCAGAAAGACAAGATCCAGCCTCATCCACCAGAACACAGGCACTAGTCCCCTCCACCAGGAAGCCTACACAACCCACTAAACCAACCTTAGCCACTGGGGACAGACACCAAAAACAACGGGAACTACGAACCTGCAGCCTGCAAAAAGGAGACCCCAAACACAGTAACATAAGCAAAATGAGAAGACAGAAAAACACACATCAGGAGAAGGAGCAAGATAAAAACCCACCAGACCTAACAAATGAAGAGGTAATAGGCAGTCTACCTGAAAAAGAATTCAGAATAATGGTAGTAAAGATGATCCAAGATTCTATTTCCAAGATCCAAAATCTTGGAAATAGAATAGACAAAATGCAAGAAACAGTTAACAAGGACCTAGAAGAACTAAAGATGAATCAAGCATCGATTAAAAACACAATAAATGTAATGAAAAATACTCTAGATGGGATCAATAGCAGAATAACTGAGGCAGAAGACCGGATAAGTGAGGTGGAAGATAAAATAGTGGAAATAACTGATGCAGAGCAAAATAAAGAAAAAAGAATGAAAAGAACATAGGACAGTCTCAGAGACCTCTGGGACAACATTAAATGCACCCACCTTCGAATTATAGGAGTTCCAGAAGAAGAAGAGAAAAAGAAAGGGACTGAGAAAATATTTGAAGAGATTATAGTTGAAAACTTCCCTAATATGGGAAAGAAAATAGTTAATCAAGTCCAGGAGGCACAGAGAGTCCCATACAGAATAAATCCAAGGAGAAATACGCCAAGACACATATGAATCAAACTGTCAAAAATTAAACACAAAGAAATCATATTAAAAGCAGCAAGGGAAAAACAACAAATAACACACAAGGGAATCCCCATCAGGATAACAGCTGATCTCTCAGCAGAAACTCTACAAGCCAGAAGGGACTGGCAGGACATAATTAAAGTGATGAAGGAGAAAAACCTGCAACCAGGATTATTCTACCCAGCAAGGATCTCATTCAGATTTGATGGAGAAATTAAAATGTTTACAGACAAGCAAAAGCTGAGAGAGTTCAGCACCACCAAACCAGCTTTACAACAAATGCTAAAGGAACTTCTCTAGGCAAGAAACACAACAGAAGGAAAAGACCTACAATAACAAACCCAAAACAATTAAGAAAATGGGAATAGGAACATACATATCAATAATTACCTTAAATGTAAATGGACTAAATGCTCCCACCAGAAGACACAGATTGGCTGAATGGATACAAAAACAAGACCCATATATATGCTGTCTACAAGAGACCCACATCAGACCTAGAGACACATACAGACTGAAAGTAAGGGGATGGAAAAAGATATTCCATGCAAATGGAAACCAAAAGAAAGCTGGAGTAGCAATTCTCATATCAGACAAAATAGACTTTAAAATAAAGACTACTAGAAGAGACAAAGAAGGACACTACATAATGATCAAGGGATCGATCCAAGAAGAAGATATAACAATTGAAAATATTTATGCACCAAACATAGGAGCACCTCAATACATAAGGCAAATACTAACAGCCATGAAAGGAGAAATCGACAGTAACAAAATCATAGTAGGGGACTTTAACACCCCACTTTCACCAATGGACAGATCATCCAAAATGAAAATAAATAAGGAAACACAAGCTTTAAATGATACATTAAACAAGATGGACTTAATTGATATTTATAGGACATTCCATCCAAAAACAACAGAATACACATTTTTCTCAAGTGCTTATGGAACATTCTCCAGGATAGATCATATCCTGGGTCACAAATCAAGCCTTGGTAAATTTAAGAAAATTGAAATTTTATCAAGTATCTATCCTGACCACCATGCTATGAGACTAGATATCAATTACAGGAAAAGAGCTGTAAAAAATACAAACACATGGAGGCTAAACAATACACTATTTAATAACGAAGTGATCACTGAAGAAATCAAAAGGAAATTTAAAAATACCTAGAAACAAATGACAAAGGAGACACGGTGACCCAAAACCTATGGGATTCAGCAAAAGCAGTTTTAAGAGGGAAGTTTATAGCAATACAATCCTACCTTAAGAAACAGGAAACATCTCGAATAAACAACCTAACCTTGCACCTAAAGCAATTAGAGAAAGAAGAACAAAAACAACCAAAGTTAGCAGAAGGAAAGAAATCATAAAAATCAGATCAGAAATAAATGAAAAAGAAATGAAGGAAAGGATAGTAAAGATCAATAAAACTAAAAGCTGGTTCTTTGAGAAGATAAACAAAATTGATAATCCATTAGCCAGAATCATCAAGAAAAAAAGGGAGAAGACTCAAATCAATAGAATTAGAAATGAAAAAGGAGAAGTAACAACTGACACTGCAGAAATACAAAAGATCATGAGAGATTACTACAAGCAACTCTATGTCAATAAAATGGACAACCTGGAAGAAATGGACAAATTCTTAGAAATGCACAACCTGCCAAGACTGAATCAGGAAGAAATAGAAAATATGAACAGACCAATCACAAGCACTGAAATTGAAACTGTGATAAAAAATCTTCCAACAAACAAAAGCCCAGGACCAGATGGCTTCACAGGCGAATTCTATCAAGCATTTAGAGAAGAGCTAACACCTATCCTTCTCAAACTCTTCCAAAATATAGCAGAGGGAGGAACACTCCCAAACTCATTCTACGAGGCCACCATCACCTTGATACCAAAACCAGGCAAGGATGTCACAAAGAAAGAAAACTACAGGCCAATATCACTGATGAACATAGATGCAAAAATCCTCAACAAAATACTAGCAAACAGAATCCAACAGCACATTAAAAGGATCATACACCATGATCAAGTGGGGTTTATTCCAGGAATGCAAGGATTCTTCAATATACTCAAATCAATCAACGTGATACACCATATTAACAAATTGAAGGAGAAAAACCACATGATAATCTCAATAGATGCAGAGAAAGCTTTCGACAAAATTCAACACCCATTTATGAAAAAAACCCTGCAGAAAGTAGGCATAGAGGGAACTTTCCTCAACATAATAAAGGCCATATATGACAAACCCACAGCAAGCATCGTCCTCAATGGTGAAAAACTGAAACAATTTCCACTAAGATCAGGAACAAGACAAGGTTGCCCACTCTCATCACTCTTATTCAACATAGTTTTGGAAGTTTTAGCCACAGCAATCAGAGAAGAAAAGGAAATAAAAGGAATCCAAATTGGAAAAGAATAAGTAAAGCTGTCACTGTTTGCAGATGACATGATAGTATACATAGAGAATCCTAAAGATGCTACCAGAAAACTACTAGAGCTAATCAATGAATTTGGTAAAGTAGCAGGATACAAAATTAATGCACAGAAATGTCTGGCATTCCTATATACTAATGATGAAAAATCTGAAAGTGAAATCAAGGAAACACTCCCATTTACCATTGCAACAAAAAGAATAAAATATCTAGGAATAAACCTACCTAAGGAGACAAAAGACCTGTATGCAGAAAATTATAAGACACTGATGAAAGAAATTAAAGATGATACAAATAGATGGAGAGATGTACCATGTTCTTGGATTGGAAGAATCCACATTGTGAAAATGACTATACTACCCAAAGCAATCTGCAGATTCAATGCAATCCCTATCAAACTACCACTGGCATTTTTCACAGAACTAGAACAAAAAATTTCACCATTTGTATGGAAACACAAAAGACCCCGAATAGCCAAAGCAATCTTGAGAACGAAAAACGGAGCTGGAGGAATCGGGCTCCCTGACTTCAGACTATACTACAAAGCTATAGCAGTCAAGACAGTATGGTACTGGCACAAAAACAGAAAGATAGATCAATGGAACAGGATAGAAAGCCCAGAGATAAACCCACGCACATATGGTCACCTTATCTTTGATAAAGGAGGCAGGAATGTACAGTGGAGAAAGGACAGTCTCTTCAATAAGTGGTGCTGGGAAAACTGGACAGGGACATTTAAAAGTATGAGATTAGATCACTCCCTAACACCACACACAAAAATAAGCTCAAAATGGATTAAAGACCTAAATGTAAGGCCAGACACTATCAAACTCTTAGTGGAAAACATAGGCAGAACACTCTATGACATAAATCACAGCAAGATCCTTTTGGACCCACCTCTGAGAGAAATGGAAATAAAGACAAAAATAAACACATGGGACCTAATGAAACTTAAAAGCTTTTGCACAGCAAAGGAAACCATAAACAAGACCAAAAGACAACCCTCAGAATGGGAGAAAATATTTGCAAATGAAGCAACTGACAAAGGATTAATCTCCAAAATTTATCAGCAGCTCATGCAGCTCAATAACAAAAAAACAAACAACCCAATCCAAAAATGGGCAGAAGACCTAAATAGACATTTCTCCAAAGAAGATATACAGACTGCCAACAAACACATGAAAGGATGCTCAACATCTTTACTCATTAGAGAAATGCAAATCAAAACTACAATGAGATATCATCTCACACCAGTCAGAATGGCCATCATCAAAAAATCTAGAAACAATAAATGCTGGAGAGGGTGTGGAAAAAAGGGAACACTCTTGCACTGCTGGTGGGAATGTGAATTGGTACAGCAACTATGGAGAACGGTATGGAGGTTCCTTAAAAAACTACAAATAGGGCTTCCCTGGTGGCGCAGTGGTTGGGAGTCCGCCTGCCGATGCAGGGGACACAGGTTCATGCCCCGGTCTGGGAAGATCCCACGTGCCGCGGAGCGGCTGGGCCCGTGAGCCATGGCCGCTGAGCCTGTGCGTCCGGAGCCTGTGCTCCTCAACGGGAGAGGCCACAGCAGTGGGAGGCCCGCATACCGCTAAAAAAAAAAAAAAAAAAAAAAAAAACTACAAATAGAACTACCATATGACCCAGCAATCCCACTACTAGGCATATACCCTGAGAAAACCATAATTCAAAAACAGTCATGTACCAAAATGTTCATAGCAGCCCTATTTACAATAGCCCGGAGATGGAAACAACCTAAGTGTCCATCATCGGATGAATGGATAAAGAAGATGTGGCACATATATACAATGGAATATTACTCAGCCATAAAAAGAAACGAAATTGAGCTATTTGTAATGAGGTGGATGGGCCTAGAGTCTGTCATACAGAGTGAAGTAAGTCAGAAAGAGAAAGACAAATACTGTATGCTGACACATATATATGGAATTTAAGAAAAAAAAAAATGTCATGAAGAACCTAGGGGTAAGACAGGAATAAAGACACAGACCTACTAGAGAATGGACTTGAGGATATGGGGAGGGGGAAGGGTAAGCTGTGACAAGCGAAAGAATGGCATGGACATATATACACTACCAAACGTAAGGTAGATAGCTAGTGGGAAGCAGCCACATAGCACAGGGGGATCAGCTCGGTGCTTTGTGACCACCTGGAGGGGTGGGATAGGGAGGGTGGGAGGGAGACGCAAAAGGGAGGGGATATGGGAACATATGTATATGTATAACTGATTAAATTTGTTATAAAGCAAAAAAATAAATAAAAAATAAAAAAATAAATAAAAACAAAAAGAATCCACCTGCCAATGCAGAGGACATGGGTTTGAACCCAGGTCCGGGAAGATCCCACATGCCGCGGAACAGCTAAGCCTATGCGCCACAACTACTGAGCCTGCACTCTAGAGCCCGTGAGCCACAACTACTGAAGCCCATGTGCCTGGAGCCCATGCTCCACAAGAGAGCCCACTGCAATGAGAAGCCCGCACACCGCAACAAAGAGTCGCCCTGCTGCCACAACTAGAGAAAAGCCCAACGCAGCAACGAAGACTCAACACAGCCAAAAATAAAAAATAAATTAAATTTTAAAAAAAAGAGTTGTAGGGCAGAGTAGGTGCTCATGACTCTAATAGAGAGGAAATCAATATTTTTTAAACTGAAATTATCCATCAATTGCTTTATCTAACCATCTTACAGTTTTGATTAGAAATAACGAATCAGTTTCTGAAGGAAATGGCAATCTGGGGAACATATTTGACATTTTGAAATGCTATAATTATTATTATTATCCTCATATAGTATTTAGAGAATCACTATCTGGTCAAGTGAGGAATAATTCTGATATTTTAGGCAATTTTGAGTAAAGCTTATTACTAGCTTTAAAATGTAAAATAAAATAAGTTAGCTAAAGCATAGCTAACTCATACTAAATATAAAACACAAATAAAATCAGGGGTAAAGAAAAGAATTTCTAGTAAAAATGTTATAATTTTCATGCCTTTGGAAGTTCTAACCAATACAACTTATCAAAATAGAAGTTAAATAATAGAAGTGAAAATATGGGGAAAGAAACAAAATTATCATTTTTATAGATAATATGATTGTATAGGTAGGAATTTCAAAAGAATGAAGAGAAACTACTAAATTAACACGAAAATTCAATAAGGTGGCTAGAAACAAAATGACATAGTTTTCTTGTATAGCAGTATTAAATAATTAGAAGTACAATTTAAAAACGTATACTAGTATTCAAATATAAGGTACTCAAGTAAGAAAATGAACAAAAAATATATGAGAGCTACATGAAATCAACTACAAAATTCCTGAAAGCCATAAATACATTAAAAGTCATGCACTATTTCTGGATCAAAATACAAATTATATAGATATCTAATTGTTTCCAAACTTCAGTAAACTTAAAATACAATTTTAATAAAAACTCTGAAGAGATCTTATCCTAATTAAAAAAAATAATTATAATGTTCATGAACAGAGCAGAAATCAAACAATTTTGGGGAGGAAATTTACACAAAGGAATTAGTTTACATAAAGGAGTATATGATATGGAAAACAATGAGGAAAGAATAGGTTAATCGACCAATTATCTTGAACAAATGGTCAGCTAATTTTAAAAATATCAGCTGAGATTCTATCTTTATAATACATGCAAAAATATAGTATAAATTAAAAATTTAAATATCAAGCCATAAAAAACAGAAAATATTAAAACTTTCTACTTTTATTTTTTTATTTTTATTTTTTTTGGTACACGGGCCTCTCACTGTTGTGGCCTCTCCCATTGCAGAGCACAGGCTCCGGACGTGCAGACTCAGTGGCCATGGCTCATGGGCCTAGCCGCTCCGCGGCATGTGGGATCTTCCCGGACTGGGGCACGAACCCATGTCCCCTGCATCGGCAGGCAGACTCGCAACCACTGCACCACCAGGGAAGCCCAAAACTTTCTACTTTTAAAGTCACTGGAAGTAATCATGAAGGATACAGTTAATATATTGGCAAAATAAAAATATAAAACTGAATGTTGAAAGTATTGTAAACATTAAAAGATAAACTGAAGAAATATTTGCAATAGAGAAAGGGTTAGTGAGTTTAATACATAGAGTTTAATCAAGCAATTAAGGAAAAATTTGAGACAATACATAAATGAAAAAAGGATATGAGAGAATTCATGAAAAAGGAATTTTATGTAATAAATATATTTTTAAAAGGCTGAATGTCAAAAGTAATGAAATATATTTTACTTAAAATAAAAATCAATTTTTCAGGCTTCCCTGGTGGCGCAGTGGTTGACAGTCTGCCTGCCAATGCAGGGGACACGGGATCGTGCCCCAGTCTGGGAGGATCCCACATACCGCAGAGCGGCTAGGCCCGTGAGCCAGGGCCGCTGAGCCTGTGCTCCGCAATGGGAGAGGCCACAACAGTGAGAGGCCTGCGTACCACAAAAAAAAAAAAAAAAAAAATCAATTTTTCAACAACTAGATTTGCAAACATTTTTTTAAAAGTTAGTTTTACAAGGTTAAGTTATGTACATAGTACCAAGTTTGAAAGTATAATGATATAGCCAGTAATTTCATCCTTGGTAATCCATAACAAGGATATACCCTGAAACACAAATATTTATGCACTAAATTCTTCTACACTGCATTAGAGTAAAAACAGGATTAATTTGCATATGGGATATGATATTAACTATGTTCTACCAGATAGAAGAATAGTAGGAAGTTTTGTAAATTGTATTTCATGTTGATTCTTTTTTTTACCTATTTTATTGAGATATGATTGACATACAGTACTGTACAAGTTTAAGGTGTAAAGCATAATGATTTGACTTACATACATTATGAAATGATTACAATAAGTTTAGTGAACATCAACCATCTTATATAGATATAAAATTAGAGAAAAACAATTTCCTTGTGATGAGAACTCCTAGGATTTCCTCTCTTAACAACTGTCATATATAACATACAGCAGTGTCAATTATATTAATCATTTTGTACATTATATCCCTAGTACTTATTTATTTTTTAACCAAAAATTTGTACCTTTTTTTTTTTTTTTTTTTTTTGCAGTACGCGGGCCTCTCACCGTTGTGGCCTCTCCCGCTGTGGAGCACAGGCTCCAGACGCGCAGGCTCAGTGGCCATGGCTCGTGGGCCCAGCCGCTCCGCGGCCTGTGGGATCCTCCCAGACCGGGGCACGAACCCGTGTCCCCTGCATCAGCAGGCGGACTCTCAACCACTGCGCCACCAGGGAAGCCCAAAAATTTGTACCTTTTGATCCCTGTCATCCAATTGCCCCTCCACCTAACCCCACTCTGGTAACCACAAATCTGATCTCCTTTTATATGAGGTTGTGTGTTTGGGTTTTTTTTTTTTTTTTTTTAAGTATGATTGATCTACAACACCATGTAAGTTCCTGGCACACAACATAGTGATTCAATATTTCTATACATCGCAAAATGATCAATATGATGTCTAGTGTCCATGTGTCACCATACAAAGCTATTATTATTGACTATATTTCCCACTCTGTACATTTCACTCCTGAGACTCATTTGGTAATTTAAAGTTTTCACCTCTTGATCTCCATCATCTATTTCACTCAATGATCTGTGCCCCTTTCCTCTGGCAACCACTGTTTGTTCTCTGTATCTGTGACTCTGTTTCTGTTTTATGTTTGTTCATTTGTTTTCTTAGATTCTACATAAAAGTGAAGTCATAGGGTGTTTGTCTTTCTCTGACTTATTTTGCTTAGGATAATACCATCTAGGTTCATCCATGATGTCTCAAAAAGCAAGATTTCATTCTTTTTTACAGCTCAGTAATATTCCATTGTGTGTGTGACTCTGTGTGTGTGTGTGTGTGTCACATCTTCTTTATCTTTTAACCTACTGAAGAACACTTGAGTTGCTCTCATACCAAGGAAATTGTAAATAATGCTGCAACGAACATAAGGGTGCATATATCTTTTTGAATTAGTGTTTTTGTTGATTTCAGAAAAAAAAAAAACCCAGTAGTGGAATTTCTGCATCTTATTGTAGTTCTAATTTTTTGAGGAATCTCCACACTGTTTTCCATAGGGGCTACACCAATTTACATTCCCACCAACAGTGCACAAGGGTTCCTTTTTCTTCATATCCTTGCCAACACTTGATATTTGTTGTCTATTTGATAATAGCCATTCTAGCAAGAGTGAGGTAATATCTCATTGTGGCTTCAATTTGCACTCCCCTGATTATCAGTGATGCTGAGCATCTTTTCATGTGTCTGTTGGTCATCTGTATGCCTTCTTTCAAAAAGTGTCTACTCGGGTCCTCGGCCCATTTTTCCATTGGGTAGTTTAATTTTTTGATATTGAGTTATATGAGTTCTTTGTATATTTTGTATATTAACCTCATAGAACTGAATTTGTAGATTGCCTTGGGTAGTACGGTCTTTATAACAATACTAATTCTTTCAATCCATGAGCACAGTACATCTTTCCATTTGTTTGTGTCCTCTTCAATTTCTTTCATCAGTGTCTTATAGTTTCCCTAGTACAGGTCTTTTACATTCTTAGATTTATTGCTAGGTATTTTTTTTTTGATGCAATTATAAATTTCTCTCATAGTTTGTTGTTAATGTACAAAAATGCAACAGATTTCTACATGTTAATTTTGTATCCTCCCAATTTACTTAATTAATTTATTAGTTCTAATAGTTTTTTGGTGGTGTCTTTAGAATTTTCTATATATAGTATCATGTCATCTGCAAGCAGTGACAGTTTTACTTCTTTTCCAATTTGGATTCATTTTCTTTCTTTTTCTTGTCTGTTTGCTGTGACTAGGACTTCCATACTATGTTGAATACAAGTTGTAGGAATGGTCATTATTATCTTATTCCTGGTCTTAGAGGAAATGTTTTAAACTTCTAACTGTTGAGTATGATGTTGGCTATAGGTTTGTCACATATGGCCTTCATCATTTTGATGTATATTCCCTCCATACTCACTTTATGGACAATATTTTATCATAAATGATGGGTGAATTTTGCTCAAAGATTTTTCTGCATCTATTGAGATGATCATTGGATTTTTATTCTTCAATCTGTTAGCATGGGGCATCACACTGACTGATTTGCAGACATTGAACCATCCTTGCATACGTGGAATAAATCTCACTTGATCCTGGTATATGATCCTTTTAATGTATTGTTTAATTCAATTTGCTAATATTTTGTTGAGGATTTTTGTATCTGTGGTCAATAGTGATACTCTCCTGTAATTTTCTTTTCTGTGGTAACAAGAGATGAAGTGGAGTGACAGAGACACTCCAGGCTAGGACTCTGATATATGAATAAAAATATCTATAATAATTTGTATTTCCCTAATGTCTAATGATACTGAGCATCATTTTGTGCACTTATTTGCCATCAGTATATCTTCTTTAGTGAAGTGTCTTTTCAAAACTTTTCCACGTTCCTGTTGAATTATTTGCATTTTTCTTACTGAAGTTTGAGTGTTTTATATACACTCTGAATAATAGGCATATAGTGAGGTACCATTCCACATCTATTAAAAGCTATAATTTAAAAAACTGACTGTATCAAGTATTGGGAAGATGTGAAGGAATTGGAACTTTCATACACTTTTTTTTTTTTTTTTTTTTTTTTACTTTTGGCTGTGTTGGGTCTTCGTTGCTGTGTGCAGGCATTCTCTAGTTGCGGTGAGCGGGGGATACTCTTCATTGTGGTGCGTGGGCGTCTCATTGCAGTGGCTTCTCTTGTTGTGGAGCACAGGCTCCAGGCACGCAGGCTTCAGTAGTTGTGGCTCACAGGGTTCAGTAGTTGTGGCTCGCGGGTTCTAGAGTTCAGGGTCAGTAGTTGTGGTGCACGGGCTCAGTTGCTCCGTGGCATGTGGGATCTTCCCAGAGCAGGGCTCAAACCCGTGTCCCCTGCACTGGCAGGTAGACTCCTAACCACTGTGCCACCAGCAAAGTCCTCTCAAACACTTCTGCTGGTAAGATGGTATAACCACTTTGAAAAGCAGCTTGGCAGTTTCTTAAAATATCTACTGTATAATCCATCCATACTACTCCAAGTATCTACCCAAAAGAAACAAAAGTATATGTCCATATAAAGACCTGAATACGACTGTTCATAGAAACTTTATTTGTAATATCCCCAAACTAGAAACAACCTAAATGTCCATCAACAGACCAATAGATAAACAAATTGTGGTAATTCCATACAATAAAATACTACTCAGCAAAAGATAGGAATGATACTACTTACTGATACATTCAACAATAGGGATGAATCTCAAAATAATATGCTGAGGTGAAAGAAACCAGACAAAAACTATGTACATTCTATGAATCCATTTCTATAAAACTCTAGAAGATTCAAGATAATCTATAGAGAAAGCAGATGAGTGGCATGTGAAAACTGGGAGGGAGAGAGTGAGAGGAGTGTGAAAAGGGTGCAAAACTGGAATTACAAAAGGTTATGAGATTAGTTTAGGGAATGAAACTTACAAAATGTACATTTTGTATATGTAAAATTTAGTGTATGTCTTTGTTACCACAATAAAAGCTGTTAAAAATTTACAGTGACCACATGTTACTTTTCATATTTCGATTATTTTTATTATTGTGGGTGCATTATTAAATATTCAGATTCTGATCATGTAGTAGTTAACTTAGTGGGTGAAGAGTTTCCCTCAAGGGAAAGGTTTATGGAGGGAAGTCCTGTGTGGGCCAGTTAGGCAGGGAGTGTTATACAGATATCTCTCTATGGTATAGGAGGGAAGACAGAGAAGCAGGAGGGAGGACAGGCCAGAGGATAAAGAAAGATGAACATGGCCTAGTGGGAGGAAATGGGTTTGAAAAGGTCCAGGAGGTCATGAGGCCAAGGTCAGTAGCTGAAGATCCAAGAAATTTAGGTGACCAGGCTGGTCACCTAACAGGTACAGTCTAGAGAGTCTATTTAAGATTTGGGGGGCGAGCCTAGCATATTTCATTAGACTAGGGTAAGACAAGTGACATATCTATTCTAAGCTGGGTAACAAATTCACTGGCTAAACAAAGAAGAGATCTCACAGTGATGCTCTTTCAAAAGAAGAGAAGTCTCCATATTTGACTAGGAAGAACACTTCACATTATGTAAAAATGACTGTCGATGAAGTTGGATTGCGGCTGGAAAGGAAGATATGTGAACACTTTCATTTCCTACTGTGTATATAAAATAATTGCTCTTTGAAAAAGTAAAATCCCAATTTAGTGATAATGCTTAGGGATTAAGATTTCCTTGTTAATTGAATTTTTTTTTATACAATCATTGATGACAATCATAGAATTTCACAGCTGGAAAGGACCTTGGAGATCCTTTGGTCCAACCTCACTTTATAGATTAGGTAACAGAGGACCAAGAGGTTAAGTAAATGGCCCAAGGTGGCAGTCAATTAGTGACAACTGGGATTATAAGAGAAATTTAACTAGAACATGCTTTTGTTTCAATCCTTGTGATTGAAACTTTTTCTTCAAGAATGTGTTCATCTATTTAAATGTTTTAATATGGAAATACAGGAACTCTGAACCTACAAAGAGGTGTGCCTCCAATTTCTTCTTTTATCAATTTGTTTAACTAATATTTATTAAATTCCTACTATGTTCTGGGCACTGATTAAGTTCTAAGACTAAAGAAATAAAATATAAATAAAAAGAGCTCATAGTCTAAGGTGCTGACAGAAAGTAAATGTGATTAATGCTATGACAGATGTAAGCATAGGAGCTCTCAAACCACACCAGAGTGATGTCTGCTGGGATAGAAAAGAGTTGTGACAAGTATTGCATTAATACAAACAATATATTAATTAGACACACAAGAAAACATAAGAAAAACAAGGAAATATTATCACAAAATTTAGGATAGCAATTACCTCCAGGATGGAGTAAAGGGAGGCCATTACCAGAAGCCTATTCAATTATATTGGTCATGATCTATTTCTTAAACTGGATGGGCAAATGTATGCTCATTCTAAGTGATTTTTCTAAGTAATAATATATAGTTGTTTGTACACAGGCTACGTTACATACAGAAAACATCTTTTAAGCAACTGAGAGCTAGAGAGAAGGAGAATAAGTGAAAACTACAGTCCCTCTAATGGTGAAGGGAAGAAAGGAGTTTCTATAGGAGTTCAAGGGGTATGAGGGGGGAAAAAATAAAGTATTTCAGCTTTTCTTCTGGCCAACAAGAAACAGATTGAAAATTACAGAGGACTATATCAATACATATAATTATGAAAATTGGAGAATGTAAGTTTTGCTTGAGAAAAGTGGCAAGCACTTTCTTCTGTTAGACGAAAGAAAAAGGGAAAAATAGTTAACTGTGAGAAACATTAGGAGCAAATAAAGGCATTTCCTGAAGCTCCTCTTGAAGGCTCATGGTTTTCTTAGCAAAAGTAAGGATCCAATTATTTGCCCAGAGAGTAAGGGCAAGAGGTGGTAAGGGAGGGATAGGGGAGTGGAAGGGGTAGAGACGGGGAAGAATTGTTCTTAGAAGCTGGAGGGAAATGAAAAAGTATGAAATGGCCTCTAACGAATACAGACATTACCACTCAAGTCTATCTGAGGAGTAAGAGTAAACCTGCAGTTGATTATATTGGCAGTCTTGTGACTTTTTTTTTTTTTTTTTTTTTGCAATGATAAGCAAGCTGGCTGCAGAAGTAGAGAGCCCAGGTGGCTTAGAATAACATAAAGTGTTCTGTGGACTTGATTGAGGAATCAAGGAAACATAGGGTGTTGGGACATGTCATACATTGGACTGGGTTATGAGATGTAGAGCTCCAATCAGGCAAACAAAAGAGTGGAAAGGATGAAGCCATTTGGACCTTAATCTAACCCCACCAGGGCAGAACAGGTATGGAGATTATGCTTAAGATTTAATAGTTAAGATTTATTGTGAACCTAACTACAAAGTGCAGTTGAAAGGGGAAAGGGGTGTAGGAGGTTGTGAGCCATGTACAAAGAATGTGATGAACTCAATTTGGATTCAGACAAAAGTGTTAGATCCCAGCAGGAAGGCAGAGCACAGCTATATAATCTGGTTGATGGCCCAGGAAATTTAGGAAGAAAAAAAGTCACTATTCAGAACCAGGTCTGTAGGTGGAAAATAAAGGCCCATTTAGTAGGTGGGTGTTTAGAAGCAACACTTTTGTACTTCTAGAAGGGAGTAGAAAAGGAGGCAGGCTAAAAGGAACTAAGTTACTAATTAGCCATGTTCTGGGAACTGGACCCCTAGAGATAAGGGTAAGTGTGACTCTGAAGTCTATATATCAGAGTCTTTGGCTGGAAGAATGACGAAGGCTAAATGTCTATTAGATTGGTGTCTTCAGCTGTTCAGTCGTTCTTTCATAAGTCAGTTGGTCTTGGAACTGGGGGAAAAGAAAGGTGTACTGAATGTATACAAGTGGACGCAGTTCCATTAGTGGAGCTTGGAACAGTAGAGTCAAGAGAACTGAGGTGGAAGGATTAATTAGGAGTTTGGCATTAAAATATACACAGTACTGTATATAAAATAGATAATCAACAAAGATCTACTGTATAGCACAGGGAACTATACTCAATAACTTGTAATAACCTATAATGGAAAAGAATCTAAAAAAGAATAGATTTGGGGGCTTCCCTGGTGGTGCAGTGGTTAAGAATCTGCCTGCCAGTGCAGGAGACACAGGTTCGAGTCCTGATCCAGGAAGATCCCACATGCCGCGGAGCAACTACGCCCGTGTGCCACAACTATTGAGCCTGTGCTCTAGAGCCCGTGAGCCACAACTGCTGAGCCCTCCATGCTGCAACTACTGAAGCCCACATGCCTAGAAACCATGCTCCACAACAAGAGAAGCCACCACAATGAGAAGCCCGCACACCACAATGAAGAGTAGCCCCTGCTCGCTGTAACTAGAGAAAGCCCACACTCAGCAACGAAGACCCAACACAGCCAAAAATAAATAAATGTATTAAAAAATGAATAGATTTGTATATATGTATAATTGAATCACTTTGCTGTATACCTGAAACAAACACAACATTGGAAATCAACTATATTTCAATAAATATTTTTAAAAAAGAGAACTGAGGTGGATACTGTCAAAGAGAGCATGGTAAAAAAGGATGAACATCAGGTCTAGGAGACTGGCAGAATCTGGGCCCAGATGCCACTGAGATTTCTCTAGGTGTGATTAATACACTATGTTGGTGGACTTCAGGTTTCCTACTAGTTCATATCTGTACCCAGACTATACCAAATGATTTAGTCACGTGTGTTTCTTCTTATAGATGGATTTCAAGATCACATTCATCAGACTGTCAGAACATGGGTTAGTGTTTTCAAAGACTCGCGTTATTCTTAGGAAGCTTGAAGTGTTGCCCAAAACACATGAACACCAGTGCTGTCAAAACTTCTGCAGTATATGAAAGTGCCAAATACACCTATACAACACACCTGACTTCACAAAAAATTTAATCAATTTCACCCATAAGCCATGCTTAACAGAAAAATGACAAGCCAGAGTTGCCACCCTTGAGATTGTGGAATGTGGTTAATCATTTGGGAAGGTTAAAAAGAGAAGGGTGGGCAGAGGGCAGTAATAATTGTGAAGACAATTCGACGTAAAAAACAAAAGGAATAATGCTAAAGAAATGTAGGAACAAATACTCAAACAGTAGAAAGGTGAAAGGTATATTTTCACTTTAAAAATTTTTCCTTGTTAAAATATGTTTTAAAGTTACTTTAAATATACAAGATTGAATCTTAAAGAGCTATGTATGGAAACTTCACTGCATGGCTCTTCACTTGGGAACTCTTCATTATAGAAGATTCAAGTCTATTTGGGTATCAATTGGAGAATGAGTATTCAATAAAATACCCAGAGGATCGCAAAATTATTTCACCAAAGGCAGTCTCAAAACAGGAAACTTGAGTATAGTGTTTTAGCAAAGTTCCAGTATATATTTGTATTTTAATCCTTTGGAATAAAAACTAGAATAATTTTCTCAGGAATTAAAACATAGAACTCTAAGAAAGACAGAAATAGACTCACAGACATAGAGAATAAACTTATGATACCAAAGGAGAAAGTGTGGGGAGGAAACTATATGTACTGTATGTATAGCACAGGGAACTATATTCAAGATATTGTAACAACCTATAATGGGAAAAAATCTGAAAAAGTATATATATATATATATATATATATATATATATATGAATCACTTTGCAGTAGAAACACTGTAAATCAACTATACTTCAATTTTAAAAAACCCAAAAAACAAAATATAGTACTTTAAGAATCTATGATGAGAATGCTAAGAAGAAAAATCTTTTTTTATTTTCCTAAAAAATAAGGAATACTTTATAATTATATCACTATGAGTAATATTTTTAATCTTCACTTTTTAAAAACATACATAAAAACATTCGAAAATTATCCAACTTTTTAATATCTCCCTTACTGTTGATTTTGTTACCCACAGAAAGTTTAAAATTAGGTTTTCTGTGCTTAAAGCACAAAACTTTCATGAAAGCTTTTCTCAACCTTATTTACCCTGAGAAATATGTATCTTAATTTGATTTATGCTCTCAAATAAATAATCCACTTAATAGGGAATTTTTCTTAAAATGCAAATGCTATTCAACTTCAATACACAAACTTTTAAACTATTATTCTGCAATAAAGATATATTTTGCAAAAACACGCCATGCTTATTTTTCAGTTCATTTTTAAATTAATCTTGCACACACACACACACACACATACACACGCTTAAGGGTGAACAAAACTTATGGTTGTACAATGTAGGGAAAAAACAAAACAGAAAAAGTCATCCTTATTCACTTTGAATTTTATCTATAGAATAAGCAATCATAGAAGTAGAAGAGAATTATATCTGTCATGTTCCCAACAAGAAACAGATGTCACACTCAAATTAGGATAATTCAAGAGACTACCTGGATATGGGGCTATTTACAGAGATGGGAATGTAGGGGAACCACAAAGTAGATAGAGCAGTGCGGGCTTATTATTAACTGTGGAGCTGAGGCCCCTGACCCAAGGGAGAAGGGAGGGAGCGGTTATTGGACCATCGAAGAGAGAGCCAAGAGAACACAGACCTGACTTCATCCTCTTCCTTCCCCAGTGACCAGACCCAACCTGAAGCCTCTGGGCACAAGAACCCCATGGCTGTAGGGCAAGTTGTTCCCTTTCCTCAGACAGAGAACAGGGTAGAGAAGGGAAGAGAACAGAAAATCCAAAGGAATGAACCAACAATGTCAAAGCCAAAAATATATAACCAGAGCAAAAAACTCTTCTCCTAAACTAATAGATAAGATACATAAATTATAATAATTATTGAATAGTATTAGTAATTACAACCAAGCAGCACATGGTTGAATTGCTTATAATTTCCATTACCATTAATGACTGAGTTCACAGTCGGGCCTAACACAAATCCCATCGCTAAATCATAGTTAGAGGAGACACAGAGATGCGCACACGCGCACACACACACACACACGCACACGCACACACACAATGTAATATATTCAACAGCTAGGTTCATCATTCATTCTTTCAGTCATTAGCATGTACTCTGCTAGGCACTAGGGATTAAAAAAGGAGATCTCTGCTCTCCAGAAATTCACAGTGCAGTGAAAAAGACAAATTTAGCAAGTAATTAGGAGACAATAGAAGTGAAAAGTGGTAAAGACCTCAGAACAGGGAAGCCTTCATAAAATGCTAACTTTTGACCTGAGACTTGAAGGAATAATTACTCTAGACAGGGGATAAAGCTTGCACAAAAGCATGGAGTGAGAGGGTTTGGTATGGTTGGGAAACCAGAAAAAAAAATTCAGAGTGATGGGGAACAGTGTGAGTGAGGATGCAAGATGCACATGAGATAGAAAAGATGAGTTAGGACCAAATTATTAAGGCCCTGTTTGCTATGAAAATAGCATAAATTTCATCCTAAGATAATACTTTTCAAACTTTTCACCACAAAAATAACACAGAGAGAAGACAGTGAACTTATACACCCATAGATCTGTTGGCAACATCTGCAGCAGTTTCTACTTCAAGCAAAAACATTTTTAAAGTCTTAAACCTTACTGTGAAAACTAATGAGAATTTTGCATTCTACTCTTTTGTTTGTAATAACACGAAAGGGATATTTTGACACACTTAAAACTGAGTAAAGTGGATACTACAGTAAGCTCAGCCATGGTTAGTTTGGGGCTTCTAAAACTCCCAGGAATAAGCTAAGAAAACACCCTCTCCAGGAAGTTTGAAAAGCAGATTTGAAAAGTCTCAGGAGGCAATAGAGAGGCAATGGAGATTTTATATACATATATATATATAATATATAAAAATACAGACAGTGATACTACAGAAAAGAGAATGAATTCAAGAAATGCGGGCTCTAGCGTCTGGCAACACTAGGAGATGAAGAATGAGACAAGTTTTCTATCTTGGGTAGCTGGTCTCAATGGTAATGATATTTTTGAAAATCACAAACAAAGAGAGGAAAGTTTGTCAGTGAATGTGGCGATTATAGCTTGGGAACATAGTGAGTTTCAAGAGGACGCCATACAGATAAGTAGAGCTTTCCAGAGGAATGATATAAAATAAGGTCTAGAGTTCTAAAAATGGAGGTTGAGATTAAACATCAAATATTAGCCACCCTGAAACCAAATCTGGTCTATACAAGTGTTGTGTTTGACGTTCATAGTGTGAAAATATGTTTTTGAACTAACCTTCAAACATTTGGAGACTAATTTCAACTATTCTCAAAATACTTCAAATTCAGGGAACCCTGGACCAAATTACCACGTGACAAATCTCCCACTTACGAAGTAAAGGCTGCCCCTTTTGAAGAGGTCTGCACCCTCCTCTAATCAAGGAGGCATATACACTTACCTCCATCTGCCTCACTCATGTATAGTGTTACTTGTGAGACCCTGATGATGTTTATACTTCAGTGTCTGGTCTAAGTGAAAGCTAAACTTTTATAGTTAATGAAATCACTTGTATGAGAGAACAGGAGGATAAGAGAAAGGAGAAAGGAAAAGAGATGGGAAGAGAGACAACGAAAGGAAAGGGGAGAGGAGGGAAGGAGAATGTTTTCCCTGAGAAACAGTTGAACACTTGCAAAAAGAAGTGCCAGAAAAGGATTGTAATGATGGTCAAGCCAATAAGAAAACTCAGACTGTGCTGTCGTGACAGCCAAGGGAGTAGAGATCTCCAATAAAGAAATGAGAAGTCCCATGGGGTCGAAAGGTTCAATTCAAATGAATTTGGAATTGTGGAGATCCTGTTGTTTCAACACGAGTCAGACTGCAGTACTTAGGGGAGTGGAAAGTGAGAAGAGAGATACAAGTAGCCCAAAACATCCTTTTAGTAAATGATTGTTTGTGTGTTCTTTGAAGTTTAATCCACATGACAAAGTGCATTCTAAAACGATTTCTGAGTTATTTTTTATATTTAATGGTTTGCAAAACAGATGAGAAATTAGTGTCCTAAATTATAAAATCTTTCCTAAGCTTTAATTTAAATAAATTTTATTTTCAGGATACACATATCACCAGAAAAAAAGGGATTATTGGTAAAGAGAACAAAGACTTATAGTGTATCTAGAACATTGCTTGAATATGAGGATAGATGAGACTTGAAGTAACCCAACTTCATGGCAAGGCTGTGGTGATTTTTTTTTTTTTTACTTGACCTTGATACTGACTCTTCTCTATTTTAGAGGAATGAAAAAATATTAATAAAATCATGTATAATGACCAAGATTTATGCAGATTATCCTCTCACTCAAATACTAACAAGTACATTTGTGGAACAGAAATAAATCCATTTACATCCAATGACCTGTCCTGCAGGTTATGGCAGAAAACCAAAGACATATTCAAAAGGAGTCTGTGATTGAAGAGAATTTATGTAAGGGACTGTTTTACAAAGGCTTTCACACAGTCAAAGGACAGCAATAAAGAATGGTATCAGATCCAAGGGCTCGTGACAGTGGAAAGAAAGCCAGCCCCAGGCCTGAGTAAGTAAGAAGAGGGAATATTTACAAGAACCCAGGTAAACATGTAACTGTAGTTTAAAAAAAAAAAAAAGGACAGGAGCTTCCAGAGAGCAACAGCTACAGCCAACCTGAATGATGCCTGACAGGAAGGGAGCTGGGGGAATAAATATCTCAAACCCATTGTCCTCCAGATCTCCAACTTCCGGCCATTGTCTCCCATTTTCTAAACCCAGTCAGAACATAAGGGAGACCAGCTGATGTGACCATTAACGACAGCCTCCCCACTAGCAGAGAGAAGAGGAGAGAAGGGGCAAAAAGATATCTCTAGCATATCCCCCAGAAAGTAAATAGTTTTCCCTCAGGGAGTTGCCTAGACCCTACATTACAGCAGTTTCTTCAACCAATGACGAGTTGGTCCCCTTTTGCAATAATAGTGATGTTTCATTTTCTCATTGTTTGGAAAATTGGCATATAAGGCAGCATAATGGTTAGCGTAGTGGTTTTTTGTTGTCTGCTTTTTATTTATAGCATCCAACCCCCTATCTGATTTCCAGAGAATCTGTCATTGTTGATTGTCTCTGTGGGGAGGTGGGGAAAGGTGCTCCTGCCTTTGACTAGGAAAGCCTGAGGGACAGCCCCTTCCTCTTCCTGCCCTCTGCCCACAAAGGCAAGTCCCTGGACCTAAGAGCACTGAATGAGATGTGTTCTCCCAAGACCCTAAATTCAGAGGAGGTAAGCAATATTAACTAGAGTTAGGATTTCTTCTAGGCAGAGGAAGCTGTGCTCATTTCCTTAGCAACAGCAGTAGCAGCCTGGCTAGGTTACTCCTGTTAAGAACACTTGTAGTACTTTCTGTACTTTTACTACTGGGAAACACTTATTTCAGTCCATTCTGCTAACCTAGGCTTCCAGCTTCTCTGCAATTACCTAAGTTCCAAAGATCCCCCCCAATAAATGCTCTTGTTGGCTTCTGTTATGTGTACTCAGAAACATCTTAACATGTATGATCACTGTTTGCAGCACTGAGTGGCCAGTTGGACGACACCAGGTTTTCCCCAGGAGCAGGTTCCCTTCACACCTCTGATGTGGACCCATCTGCATTTGTCCTGTCCTCCTTAACCAGCCACTCAGTCCCCATCTCAGTACCTGACCTTTGTCCTGACCCTGTCCTCAACTGGGGCCTTTCTCTCCCTTTCTTTTAAAATTAGTACCATTTTTTAATCTCAATCCTCGTCTTCAGAAATATTTTAATTCCAAGTCTTTTGATTCCGATATTTGAATTCATTTAGATGTGTATAACTGATAGAAGCTGGACAGGACAAGCAATAGATTTTCAGGTGTCAGAGGTCAGCTGTTAGTTGAGATATCTGAGGAACAGGTAGACGATCCCGGCAGTCTTAAAAAAATCTCAGCAGTTAGATGACTGACTACCCTGCTTAAAAATCTAAATGCAAGAGAAAAAGGGAAAATACCATTTTATATTTGTCTACTAAGTCAACCGCACTGAGCTAGCCACTTTGGGACATTTTCTTTCATTCTCACAATAAGAGAGTTTAGGAAACTTCCCCAAATAACTGCTATTTAGTGACAGAGCTGGGATTTGAACCTGTAACTCCTCCCTCAGCTCCTGCCACACCACCACTCTGCCTAAAAATGACAGCCACCTCTTCAAAGATTCTGACACTCCGAGTGTGAGAAAATAGTGGCAGCAGTCAGTTCAGTGACGAAGGTACAAGAGACTACAAGGCATCGTACGTTTCAAGATGAATTTTTGACAGCACAGGAGGCGCTTTAGAAGAAGTCATGAATTCGATTGGGTTAAGCTTAGAACATCTACTAGAAAACCATTTCTTAAATTACTATTTTCTATGGTATTGATGGAAAGGAAATTATATAATTTGCTCATGTGCCAGAGATAGTCTGCTTGTTTACTGTTAATGATAATCAAAATATCTGACATGTAATAATGTTCGGGTAACACTTAAATCAACCTGATTATACTGGAGACCTAATAAATAATAACTACAGAGTTTTTTTTTTGTTTAATATGCCTCTGGCTGCTGAAGTACTGCCAATCTGTAAAATATTTGAATTCCAAACCACAAATGGATGTGTATTTGATTGGATAATCAAAAGAGAGGAAATAAAAAACACAGCTTTGATGGAGTAGCCTTTTAACATGAAATTAAAGAAAAAAACCTGAAAATCATAAAAGTACACTTCAATTTTGAATGTTAATTTTAGGGAATTAATAATATTTTGTGGCCAAGATGAGTTTCTTTAGCATAATTGAATTCTTTTTGGTAATCGGGTTTCATAGGTGTGACTGCAAGCAGCTGCAAAAGCAAATCAGGTTTTCTCAGAAAGAATATTAATGGCATTCTGAAATTCCTCATTCCCAAGAGGAGAGTAAAACTTTAAGCTAAATACTTGAAAGAATACACATTTTACATGTTTCTTTTATTGGTGATGAGAGTTGCTTATTAATCAATGTTTAACAATGTAATTACAGCTGTTTTAGTCTCACCAGATAACACAGATTAATAAATGACCTGCAACTAGTGAAGTGTGCAGAAAGGGTAATGAATTCTTTCCATCAGCGCACTAATATATTAGTAATAAACAAAGACCATGATGAATTAGGAGTATTGTAGAGTTTCTGAATATTGAAATCAAATTTCCAGATGAAAGCATTTAATCATTCAGTTTTCCTTCATTTACTTCTCTTCATGTCTGATAATGGGTTGGGATTTGCTTTTCTGGACTGCATTAAATAGTGCATCTAAAGCTCATCTCTTATACTATTTTTGCAAGTTGACACTGATCCAACTCTTATTATTTTATATTAGTTTTACCTAACACTGAAAGTAGTGTAACTTTTATATCAACTAATCGAATTATTACATTTAGGAAGCTCCTTGTTCCAGCTCCACAAAGCACTACTAGATGAGCCCTATTTTTCCAAAACTGGCTTTAACTATGCAGAATTCTAGTTGAAAAATTTAGTTAACTCAAAGGAGAAAGACACAAACACATGTGTTTTATGATAAATATCACCAAAATCTGATGGGGAAGGAAAGTTATTAGTCATACACACACCCAAAAGTAACACTGTACAATGTTTAAGAGTCATTTCAAAATATTTCTTTGTTTTAACTCTAGCCTTTCTTTGTTTTAACTTCTAGCCCTTGAAGTTCTGTAGCAGAGAGTTGTTCGAATATGAACTTTACCTGATGGCATACATTATACTACGTGTTCCTTCAATTACATCCAATTACTACCAAATGCACCTTCCATATCATTTCTGGGGGGGAAGACATTCTAAATCTGAGTTACTAAATTAGAAATGCAGTGCTGTATTAAAAATAATTCGCAGCATAAGATGCCAAGCATTTTCTTAAACTATTTAAGACAAGAAATTATTATGCCTAAAAATATATATATATATATATTTTTTCTGCTGAACTGTATTTTAAGATGTAGATTCTGAACAAAAGGTATAAATCACATTAAGACGCAGGACAAAGAGTGAGCTACAAGCTACAAGTGGGAAAAGTCAAAGGATAAGAATTTGAAGCAAAGTAAATTTGTGCACTAACTTTCTGCCCATAATAGAAATGAGTTTAGTAAGAAAATTACTCTCTCCTGCTGAGAAAGGCTAAATCATAAAAACCCTGAGGGTTGACACTGCTTCCTGTATCCACATATTGTTGGAGATACTCTCTCTTTTTCTATCTTGACTCTAGCCTGGTGGAACAGAAAGTTTTTTCCTTCATGTAAAGGAAGCAAGTTAGCAGAGGGAGAACTACTTATACATGAGCAGGAGGTAACAATGCTTTTTCTCCATGAAAACCTCTCAAGGAGGGTGTTAAAAGCTTCAACTTTAAGGCTGGAAGTAGTGGACAATGGCCGGAGAAACTGGAACCATTCTACATTGCTAGAGGGGATGTGAAATGGTTCAGGTACTGTTGAAAAGAGTTTGACAATTCCTCCAAAAAATTAAATATAATGTATACAACTGAGCAAATCCACTAAGTATATACCGAAGAGAACTGAAAACCGGTACTCAAATGAATACATATTCACGAATATTCATAGCAGCACTGTTCACAATAGCTGAACAGTGAAAACAACCCATCAAAGGATGAATGGATAGACAAATTATTACAATGGAATGTTATTCAGTAAGAAAAACAAATGAAGTACTGATACATGCTACAACTTGGATGAACCCTGAAAATATGCCGAGTGAAAGAAGTTAATAACAAAACACCACACACTGTATGACTGCATTTATGTGAAATATATGGGATAGGTAAAATCCATGGAGATAGAGCTGATTGGTGTTTGTCAGCAGTAGGATGGGGAGTAACTGGTTGATGGGTTTCCTTTTGAGTGAGAAAAATGTTTTAGAACTAGATAAAGTTCATAGTTGCACACATTGTGAATGTACTAAATACCACTGAATTGATATTTAAAATCATCAATTTTATGTTATGGGAATTTCACATCCATAAAATTAAAAACAAACCAAGAAATAGATAAAATCATAATAAACGATGGCTAAATAGTGTTTATTCCAGAAAAAATGACCAAAACAGGATATCTATTTAAGTAAAAAATTCATGATCATACGAAGACCAATAAAGTTTAATAGCCAATGCTAATTAAAAAAACCTCTAAATAGAAGGAAATGATATAATGTTGATAAACATTAATAACAGATATGTAACAAAAACTTACCATTATAATGAATGGTGAAATGTTAAAACCGTAACACAGAAGTCATGAACAAGACAAGAATGCCTATGCCAACTATTGTGATTATGAAAATTATTTTGGACAATTCAGTTAATGCAATTGGACTTTAAAAATGGGAATTTTTAAAAATATTGGAGGAATAAAAACATATTTATTTACAAAACAAATGATACATGCCCAGAAAATCCAAGAGATACCAAACTTCTAGAATTAAAAATAGAATTCAGTAAGTTGGGTGATATCTGAAAAACATACAAAGTTCCATAAATAATTCCCAATAACAAGTTAGATAATAGGGTTGCAAAATAAATGTCCCTGTTACAACTTAAAAAAAACTACAAAATATAATGTGTATTTTTTTAAGTACAGCACCTACATAAAGGAACTGGAACACAGGGCATTCTCACCACTATAGCCACCAACACCATTTAGATAAGTTTGTGGTACCAGGTTCCTAGGACGTTGGGGCAGAATGGCACAGATCAACCCACTGTCCATTCCACAGAAACATTCAGGGATTGGGCTTCTCAAACCTACCACAGACACATGAGGGTTCCAGCATGGCAAAGATCTGTAACTGGTCCCAAGTGAGAAACCAGGGAGACTGGAGAGGATGAGGCTTTCACTGAGATGTTTGAGATGGAATCAGAACCTGGCAGAAGAAGCTGGGCCATGTAGCAAACTGTTCTCCATGTCAATTAGGCTGGTAAGTAATCCACAATAATAAGGAATATATATATATATATATATATATATATAATTTGTTAAAAGACTACTGACTTAAGTCTTTTCGCTATAAGACAACTTTTGTAAAATTTGACAAGGCACTGTGGTGAGTTATATTCATAATTTCAAATTGTTACAATTATTCTGGGAGATACATATTTTTAATTCCTGTTAGACAGATGAGGAAACTGATACTAAACAGCTGGAAGAGACCTGCTCTAAATCACAAAATGGAAAAGAATGGGGACTGGGATTTGACCATAGTTGTGCATGCATATATCATTATGTATCATTCAACAACATAGCCTACAGTAAGACTGTAGTAATGTCTTTGATGGTGCTTCTTGAACAGTATTTATTTCCAAGATATATGCCTGGCATTAAGAGCTGGACTTACTACAAAGATCACATTCAATTAGTGAACAGGCACCATCAACTATTCTCCTTTCATACAACTTTTCTAACAGTGCAGCCTTAGAACTTAGGCCTGAGTTATTGAACCTATACTTATTGAAAACTTTTGAGAAAAATGGATGAAAGCAAATGGTGAGATGTAACAGAAAATTCATTATCCACTTCTATATGATGGAAACACAGGGAATAGAGCAAGTGCTCAGAAAATTTAATAAGCACGATTTAAGGTTATGTGACGATACAACACATCTGAAGAAGGGACAAAAAGAAAGAGTTATATGGAAGCATCCTTTGAATTGAAAGAACCATCAAACAAACATAGTACTAAGAAATTTACACCAAAAAACCATAAACCAGGAAAGACCCTCTGCTGGGGAACATGACCTTAAAACATACTTGTTTCCCCAGACTGTCCAGATAGTACACATGGCAGATCATGAGTTGATTTAATAATTCCTTTTATCACAGGTGAAAGTCTCTTTGTCTTTAATAGACAATGATATATTGACAGCATTTTGAAACTTGCCCAGCTGAGTTCACACAAGGCTATTACAAATAACTCAGAAGCTGTAGGATCTGCAACGTATGGAGAGAAGCTGTTTATGGGTGGCTTTTTGGGTGTAAAGAAGAGGATAACCTGTTACAGTCATGTGGAGTGTGTTTCTCTGGTCAACTGCAGATAGACTGGGGATGGGGATGGCTTCTATCAAGGCATAAATCTCTGATAAGCTAAAAGAATCCTGCTCCATCAAGCTGTGACAGGAAACCCTACTGGGAACTTCAGCCTCACATTTGTCCTTTTGAGATATTTTCCTTGCAAGAAACTTCAGCCTTGTCATGGCAGATGCAAAGGGAGTTTGTTAGTGGGATTTGGCCATCTTACAACTCAAGAAGGGCTTAGTTAGGACCTAGGACTTGAGCTTAATGCAATTTCGAATAACAATGTGTGTTTACTTCTGCATCTACTTTGTTTTTTAGTGGGCTGTCTTTTAGCTTCTTTTGTTTTTTGATTTATTCTACTACATGTTGAGAATAGTGATCAATGAATACATACATAACACAGTCTATTATGAGAGTTGAGCATTAAAGAGTAAAGCTAGATTTACATCACAAAGATATGCAATCTCCTGAAACAGGTCCCAAATTTGGGCCTTGAAAAGGTTCCTGTGATTGCTTCATATTAAAAAAAACATTGCCCAGTCCTTTTCAGAGGGAATTCAGGCATGTACTACAACAACCCTGCTATCTGTTTTTCAGAAACATTTAGCATTTCAAACAAAAAAAAAAAATTAATGAAACTCCTATTATAAGACATCTTGGGAGACCTTCAAGATGACGGAGGAGTAAGACACGGAGATCACCTTCCTCCCCACAGACACACCAGAAATACATCTACATGTGGAACAACTCCTACAGAACACCTACTGAATGCTGGCAGAAGACCTCAGACTTCCCACATACCTGGGTAGGGCAAAAGAAAAAAGAAAAAACAGAGATAAAAGAATAGGGATGGGACCTGAACCTTGGGGAGGGAGCTGTGAAGGAGAAAAGGTTTCCACACACTAGGAAGGCCTTTCGCGGGCAGAGACCATGTGGGGCGGCGGGGGGGACAGGCATGGGGGAAGCTTCGGAGCCGCGGAGGAGAGCGCAGCAACAGGGGTGCAGAGGGCAAAGCGGAGAGATTCCCGCACAGAGGATCGGTGCCAACCAGCACTCACCAGCCCGAGAGGCTTGTCTGCTCACCCGCTGGGGCGGGCGGGCGCTGGGAGCTGAGGCTCGGGCTTCCATCGGATCGCAGGGAGAGGACTGGGGTTGGCTGTGTGAACACAGCCTGAAGGGGATTAGTGCGCCACAGCTAGCGGGGAGGGAGTCCAGGAAAATGTCTGGACCTGCCTAAGAGGCAAAAGACCATTGTTTCGGTGTGCACGAGGCAAGGGGATTCAGAGCACCGCCTAAATGAGCCACAGAGATGGGCACAAGCCGCGGCAACCAGCGCGGACCCCAGAGACAGGCATGAGACGCTAAGGCTGCTGCCGCAGCCACCAAGAAACCTGTGTGCGAGCACAGGTCAGTCTCCACACCTCCCCTCCCTGGAGCCTGTGCACCCCGCCACTGCCAGGGTCCCGTGACCCAGGGACAGCTTCCCCTGGAGAACACATGGTGCACATCACACTGTTGCAACATCATGCTGGCCTCTGCCGCCGCAGGCTCGCCCCGCACTCCACACACCTCCCTGCCCCCCGCCTGAGTGAGCCAGAGCCCCCTAATCAGCTGCTGCTTTAACCCCGTCCTGTCTGAGCAAAGAATACATGCCTTCAGGAGACCGACACACAGAAACGGTGCCAAATCCAAAGCTGAATCCCAGGAGCTGTGCGAACAAGAAAGAAAAAGGGAATCTCTCCCAGCTGCCTCAGGGAGAGCAGATTAAATCTCCACAATCAATTTGATGTACCCTGCATCTCTGGAATACCTGAATAGATAACGAATCATCCCAAAATTGAGGCAGTGGACTTTAGGAGCAACTGTAGACTTGGGGTTTGCTTTCTGTATCTAATTTGTTTCTGGTTTTATATTAATCTTAGTTTAACATTTAGAGTTTATTATCACTGGTAGATTTGTTTATTGATTTGGTTGCTCTCTTCCCTTTTCTTTTATATACAGATATATATATATATTTTCCTTTTTCTGTGTTTTGGAGTGTGTATGTGTATGCTTCTCTGTGTAATTTTGACTGTATAGTTTTACTTTTACCATTTGTCCTAGGGTCCAGCTTGTCTTTTTTTTTTTTTTTTTTTTGTGTACTTTTTAGCACTTGTTATCATTGGTGGATTTGTTTTTTTGGCTTGGTTGCTATCCTCTTTCCTCTTTTTTCTTTTACTTTATTTTTTACTTTTTAATTTTTTTAAATAATTAAAAAAAAATTTTATTTTGATAACTTTATTTTATTTATTTATTTTTCTTTCTTTTTTTCTCCCTTTTCTTCTGGGCTGTGTGGCTGACAGGGTCTTGCTGCTGCACCCAGATGTAAGCCCTGTGCCTCTGAGGTGGGAGAGCCGAGTTCAGGACATTAGTCCACCAGAGACCTCCCAGCTCCATGTAACATAAAAAGGCAAAAGCTCTCACAGAAATCTCCGTCTCAACGCTAAGACCCAGATCCACTCAGCAACCAGCAAACTACAATGCTGGACACCCTATGCCAAACAACTAGCAAGACAGGAGCACAACCCCAACCATTAGCAGAGAGGTTGCATAAAATCATACTAAGGTCACAAACACCACAAAACACACCACCAGACATGGTCCTGCCCACCAGAAAGACAAGATCCAGCCTCACCCACCAGAACACAGGCACCAGTCCCTTCCACCAGGTAGCCTACACAACCCATTGAACCAACCTTAGCCACTGGGGGCAGACACCAAAAACAACAGGAACTACGCACCTGAACCCTGCAAAAAGAAGACCCCAAACATGGTAAGTAAAGAAAAATGAGTTGACAGAGAAACACACAGCAGATGAAGGAACAAGGTAAAAACCCACCCGACCAAACAAATGAAGAGGAAATAGTCAGTCTACCTGAAAAAGAATTCAGAGTAATTTTCGTAAAGATGACACAAAATCTTGCAAATAGAATGAAGAAAATACAAGAAATGATTAACAAGGACCTAGAAGAACTAAGGAGCAAACAAACAATGATGAACGAAACACTTAATGAAATTAAAAATTCTCTAGAAGGAATCAATAGCAGAATAACTGAGGCAGAAGAACGGATAAGTGACCTGGAAGATAAAATAGTGGAAATAATTACCGCAGAGCAGAATAAAGAAAAAAGAATGAAAAGAATTCACGACAGTCTCAGAGACCTCTGGGACAACATTAAACACACCAACATTTGAAATATAGGGGTCCCAGAAGAAGAAGAGAGAAAGAAAGGGACTGAGAAAATATTTGAAGAGACTATAGCTGAAAACTTCTCTAATATGGGAAAGGAAAGAGTCAATCAAGTGCAGGAAGCACAGAGAGTCCCATACAGGATAAATCCAAGGAGAAACATGCCAAGACATATATTAATCAAACTATCAAAAATTAAATACAAAGAAAAAATACTAAAAGCAGCAAGGGAAAAACAACAAATAACATACAAGGGAATCCCTGTAAGGTTAATAGCTGGTATTTCAGCAGAAACTCTGCAAGCCAGAAGGGAATGGCAGGACATATTTAAAGTGATGAAAGGGAAAAACCTACAACCAAGAGTACTCTCCCCAGCAAGGATCTCATTCAGATTTGACACAGAAACTAAAACCTTTACAGACAAGCAAAAGCTAAGAGAATTCAGCACCACCAAACCAGCTCTACAACAAATGCTAAAGGATCTTCTCTAGGCAAGAAACACAACAGAAGGAAAAGACCTACAATAAGAAACCCAAAACAATTAAGAAAATGGTAATAGGAATATACATATCAATACCTACCTTAAATGTAAATAGATTAAATGCTCCAACCAAAAGACAAAGACTGGCTGAATGGATACAAAAACAAGACCCATACATATGCTGTCTATAAGAGACCCACTTCAGACCTAGGGACATATACAGACTGAAAGTGAGGGGATGGAAAAAGATATTCCATGCAAATGGAAGTCAAAAGAAAGCTGGAGAAGCAATTCTCATATCAGACAAAAGAGACTTGAAAATAAAGACTATTACAAGAGACAAAGAAGGACACTACATAATGATCAGGGTTCAATCCAATAAGAAGATATAACAATTGTAAATATTTATGCACCCAAAACAGGAGCACCTCAATACATAAGGAAAATGCTAACAGCCATAAAAGGGGAAATTGACAGTAACACAATCATAGTATGGGACTTTAACACCCCACGTTCACCAATGGACAGATCATCCAAAATGAAAATAAAGAACACAAGCTTTAAATAATACATTAAACAAGATGGACTTAATTGATATTTATAGGACATTCCATCCAAAAACAACAGAATACACTTTCTTCTCAAGTGCAAATGGAACATTCTCCAGGATAGATCATACCTTGGGTCACAAATCAAGCCTTGGTAAACTTAAGAAAACTGAAATCATATCAAGTACCTTTTCCAACTACAATGCTATGAGACTAGATATCAATTACAGGAAAAAAAAAAACTGTGAAAAATACAAACACATGGAGGCTAAACAATATGCTACTAAATAACCAAGAGATCATTAAACAAATCAAATAGGAAATCAAAAAATACCTAGAAACAAATGACAATGAAAACACAACGACCAAAAACCTATGGGATTCAGCAAAAGCAGTTCTAAGAGGAAAGTTTATAGCAATACAATCCTACCTCAAGCAACAAGAAACATCTCATATAAACAACCTAACCTTACACCTAAAGCAATTAGAAAAAGTAGGACAAAAAAGCCCCAAAGTTAGCAGAAGGAGAGAAATCATAGCAATCAGATCAGAAATAAGTGAAAAAGAAAGGAAGGAAACAATAGCAAAAAAAAAAAAAAAAAAAAAATCAATAAAACTAAAAGCTGGTTCTTTGAGAAGATAAATAAAATTGAAAACCATTAGCCAGACTCATCAAGAAAAAAAGGGAGAAGGCTCACATGAATCGAATTAGAAATGAAAAAGGAGAAGTAACAACTGACACTGCAGAAATACAAAGGATCATGAGAGATTACAAGCAACTATACGCCAATAAAATGGACAACCTGGAAGAAATGGACAAATTCTTAGAAAAGCACAACCTTCCGAGACTGAAGCAAGTAGAAACAGAAAACTATAAACAGACCAATCACAAGCACTGAAATTGAAACTGTGATTAAAAACCTTCCAACAATCAAAAGCCCAGGACAAGATGGCTTCACAGGAGAATTCTATCAAACATTTAGAGAAGACCTAACACCTATCCTTCTCAAACTCTTCAAAATATAGCAGAGGGAAGAACACTCCCAAACTCATTCTATGAGGCCACCATCACCTTGATACCAAAACCAGACAAAAATGTCACAAAGAAAGAAAAGCACAGGCCAGTATCACTGATGAACAAAGATGCCAAAATCCTCAACAAAATACTAGCAAACAGAACCCAACAGCACATTAAAAGAATCATACACTATGGTCAAGTGGGGTTTATCCCAGGAATGCAAGGATTCTTCAATATACACAAATCAATCAATGTGATAAACCATATTTACAAACTGAAGAAAAAAAACATATGATCATCTCAATAGATGCAGAAAAAGCTTTCGACAAAATTCAACACCCATTTATGATAAAAACCCTCCAGAAAGTAGGCATAGAGGGAATTTACCTCAACATGATAAAGGCCATACAAGAAAAACCCACAGCCAACATTGTTCTAAATGGTGAAAAACTGAAACCATTTCCTCTAAGATCAGGAACAAGACACAGTTGCCCACTCTCACCACTATTATTCAACATAGTTTTGGAAGTTTTAGCCACAGCAGTCAGAGAAGAAAAAGAAATAAAAGGAATCCAAATCGGAAAAGAAGAAGTAAAACTGTCACTGTTTGCAGACGACATGATACTATACATAGAGAATCCTAAAGATGCTACCAGAAAACTACTAGAGCTAATCAATGAATTTAGTAAAGTAGCAGGATACAAAATTAATGCACAGAAATGTCTTGGATTACTATACACTAATGATGAAAAATCTGAAAGAGAAATTAAGGAAACACTCCCATTTACCACTGCAACAAAAAGAATAAAATACCTAGGAATAAACCTACCTTAGGAGACAAAAAAACCTGTATGCAGAAAACTATAAGACACTGATGAAAGAAATTAAAGATGATACAAACAGATGGAGAGATATACCATGTTCTTGGATTAGAAGAATCAACATTCTGAAAATGACTATACAACCCAAAGCAATCTACAGATTCAATGCAGTCCCTATCAAGCTACCAATGGCATATTTCACAGAACTAGAACAAAAAAATTCACAATTTGTATGGAAATGCAAAAGACCCCAAATAGCCAAAGCAATCTTGAAAAAGAAAAATGGAGCTGGAGGAATAAGGTTTCCAGACTTCAGACTATACTACAAAGCTACATTAAACAAGACAGTATGGTACTGGCACAAAAACAGAAATATAGATCAATGGAAGAGGATAGAAAACCTAGAGATAAAACCACACACACATGGTCACCTTAATTTTCATAAAGGAAGCAAGAATGTACACTGGAGAAAAGATAGCCTCTTCAATAAGTGGTGCTGGAAAAACTGGACAGCTATATGTAAAAGAATGAAATTAGAACACTCCCTAACACCATACACAAAAATAAACTCAAAATGGATTAAAGACCTAAATGTAAGGCCAGACACTATAAAACTCTTAGAGGAAAACATAGGCAGAACACTCTATGACATAAATCACAGCAAAATCCTTTTTGACCCAGCTCCTAGAGAGATGGAAATAAAAACAAAAATAAACAATGGGACCTAATGAAACTTCAAAGCTTTTGCACAGCAAAGGAAACCATAAACAAGACAAAAAGACAACACTCAGAATGGGAGAATATATTGGCAAATGAAGCAACTGACAAAGGATTAACCTCCAAAATTTACAAGCAGCTCATGCAGCTCAATAACAAAAAAACAAACAACCCAATCCAAAAATGGGCAGAAGACCTAAATAGACATTTCTCCAAAGAAGATATACAGATTGCCAACAAACACATGAAAGAATGCTCAACATCATTAATCATTAGAGAAATGCAAATCAAAACTACAATGAGATATCATCTCACACCAGTCAGAATGGCCATCATCAAAAAATCTAGAAACAATAAATTCTGGAGAGGGTGTGGAGAAAAGGAACACTCTTGCACTGCTGGTGGGAATGTGAGTTGGTACAGCCACTATGGAGAACAGTATGGAGGTTCCTTAAAAATTAAAAATAGAAATACCATATGACCCAGCAATCCCACTACTGGGCATATACCCTGAGAAAACCATAATTCAAAAACAGTCATGTACCAAAATGTTCACTGCAGCTCTATTTTCAATAGCCAGGAGATGGAAACAACTAAGTGTCCATCATCGGATGAATGGATAAAGAAGATGTGGCACATATGTACAATGGAATATTACTCAGCCATAAAAAGAAATGAAATTGAGGTATTTGCAATGAGGTGGATGGACCTAGAGTCTGTCATACAGAGTGAAGTAAGTCAGAAAGAGAAAGACAAATACCGTATGCTAACAAATATATATGGAATTTAAGAAAAAAAATGTCATGAAGAACCTAGGGGTAAGACAGGAATAAAGACACAGACCTACTAGAGAATGGACTTGAGGATATGGGGAGGGGGAAGGGTAAGCTGTGACAAAGTGAGACAGTGGCATGGACATATATACACTACCAAACGTAAAACAGATAGCTAGTGGGAAGCAGCTGCATAGCACAGGGAGATCAGCTTGGTGCTCTGTGACCACCTAGAGGGGTGGGATAGGGAGGGTGGGAGGGAGGGAGACGCAAGAGGGAAGAGATATGCGAACATATGTATATGTATAACGGATTCACTTTGTTATAAAGCAGAAACTAACACACCATTGTAAAGCAATTATACTCCAATAAAGATGTTAAAAAAATAAAAAATAAACAAATGGGACCTAACGAAACTTAAAAGCATTTGCACAGCAAAGGAAACCATAAACAAGATGAAATGACAACCCTCAGAATGGGAGGAAGTATTTGCAAATGAAGCAACTGACAAAGGATTAATCTTCAAAATTTACAAGCAGCTCATGCAGCTCAATATCAAAAAAACAAAGAACCCTATCCCAAAATGGGCAGAAGACCTAAGCAGACATCTCTCCAAAGAAGATATACAGATTGCCAACAAACACATGAAAGGATGCTCAACATCACTAATCATTAGAGAAATGCAAATCAAAACTACAATGAGGTATCACCTCACACCAGTCAGAATGGCCATCATCAAAAAATCTATAAACAGTAAATACTGGAAAGGGTATGGAGAAAAGGGAATCCTCTTGCACTGTTGGTGGGAATGTAAATAGATACAGCCACTATGGAGAACAGTACGGAGGTTCCTTTAAAAACTAAAAATAGAACCACCATATGACCCAGCAATCCCATTATTGGGCATATACCATGAGAAAACCGTAATTCAAAAAGAGTCATGTTCCACAATGTTCATTGCCGCAGTATTTACAATAGCTAGGACATGGAAGCAACTTAAGTGTCCATCGACAGATGAATGGATAAAGAAGATGTGGCGCATATATACAATGGAATATTACTCAGCCATAAAGAGAAACGAAACTGAGTTATTTGTAGTGAGGTGGATGGACCTAGAATCTGTCATACAGAGTGAAGTAAGTCAGAAAGAGAAAAACAAATATCATATGCTAACACATATATATGGAATCTAAAATACAAAAAATGGTTCTGAAGAACGTAGGGGCCGGACAGGAATAAAGACGCAGATGTAGGGGATGGACTTGAGGATATGGGGAGGGGGAAGGGTAAGCTGGAAAGAAGTGAGAGAGTGGCATGGACATATATACACTACCAAATGTAAAGTAGGTAGCTAGTGGCAAGCAGCCACATAGCACAGGGAGATCAGCTCGGTGCTTTGTGACCACCTAGAGGGGTGGGATAGGGAGGGTGGGAGGGAGACGCAAGAGGGAGGAGATATGGGGATATATGTATAGATGATTGACTTTGTTATAAAGCAGAAACTAACTCACCATTGTAAAGCAATTATACTCTAATAAAGGTGTTAAAAAAAAGACATCTATTGTGTGTGCATGCACAAACATATTCATATGCCATAAACAATGTTTGAGTACATATGAACATTTTTATGTACATGATGAGGATACAGTCAACTCCCCAGTCAGTAATCTTTTCTATGGATGTATAGGGGGAATGACAGTTGACCCTTGAACAACACAGGGATTAGGGGTGCTGACGTTTCCTATGGTCAAAAATCCGAGCATAACTTTACAGTCATCCCTCTTTATTTGTGATTCTGCATCCCTGGATTCAACCAATTGCAGACTGTGTAGTACTGCAGTACCTATTTATTGCAAAAAAAATCTGCCTATAAGTGGACCCATGCAATTCAAACTTTTGTTCAAGAGTAAACTGTAGTTTATATATGTCAGTCCCAATCTCCCAGTTCATCCCACCCACCCCCTTCCCCGCTCAGTAACCATAAGTTTGTTCTCTACATCTGTGTCTCTATATCTATACACACGACTATGTATAAAATAGGTAACTAATGAGAACCTACTGAATAGCACAGGGAACTCTACTCAGTGCTCTTGGTGACCTAAATGGGAAGGAAATCCAAAAAACAGTGGATATATGTATACGCATGACTGATCACTTTGCTGTACAGCAAGAAGCTAACACAACATTGTAAAGCAACTATACTCCAATAAAAATGAATGTTAAAAAAAAGAGTGAACTGTAGTTGAAAATATACATTTGTTGAATTAATTGTAACCCATATTATCCTGGTTATTATCTCCATCTACTCCTACAGAGCCCCTATCTACTCCAAACTCCCTGCAACCCCCTCTTCCCAGCTACATCTTAGAACCTCCAGAGAATGGGCCACTCTCAGAAATAAGTTCCATCCAACAAACAAGAGGGGTAAAGTAAAGACAGAGGCAGAAAGAAAGCCTTAGGAGTGATTGATTCCGTAGTTCCAGTTAGTCCCAAAACCATCCCCACTCTTCCTTATATGAGCCATATGTTTTTAGCTATTTAAGTTATGCTGCTGTCACTCCCAACCCTACAGATGCTACAGTATCGCAAAACTTATCCTGGAGTCAATTTCTCATCTTCTGCTTCTACTCTTCCCTTCAGATGCTAGGCTAAGAGACAGGAGAAATTTCTGGCCTCATATTTCTACCGGCATAAAGTGCCTGTGTGTAAAGCCCAGAGCACTTCTCTATCTTATGCAAACTCTCATTCTGCTTCACCTCTTGTCAGCATTTGGCACAGCTGACCACTTCTTGAAACACATTGCCCTACTGTATTCTAGGACATCACACTCTCCTTTATGCCTTCTTTCTCACTGGTTCTTCTACTCCTTGACAATCCCTATATATTGGGAACCCTGTATGTCCTCTCCTATACCTATATTCTCTCCCGATGGGATTTCATCAAGTTCTAAGGCTTTAATTACTATATGACAAATGTGTGTGTTTGTACCTGATCTTTCCCTTGATCTCCAGATTTGTATCTCCATTTGACTACTCAGCATTTCAACTTGCATGTATTGTAAGTATCTCGATATTAACAAGTATAAAACAAACACTGGATACTTAGCACCTCCCAAATCTATTTTCCCCTAGTTTTACCCATCTCGTACAATTTCTCGTATCAAAAAAGTTATATTTGATTCCTCTCTGAGCTCACTCCATACATCTACTACATTTATAAGTCCTGTTAGCTCTAATCCAAACAGTAGTTGGAAATCGAGCTCTTCTCTTTATCTCCCCTGCTGTCACCCTCATCCTCATCCCTATCATCTCTCATGGAGGGTTCTCCAAGAATCCTCTAGTTTGCGTCCTTCCCTTTGATTTCCCCACATGTGACTTTTTCTACATATTAGCCAATGTGGTCATTTAAAAATGTGAATCACATTACTTCCCTGTTTAGAACCCACCAATGTGATCCCATGGAATGAAAATAAAATGCAAACTTCTCATCTGAGCCTAGGAGAACCCACATGATCCGGCCTCTACCGGCCAACCCCAAAATAGTACCAAACTATCCGGCCCAACATGAGCCACACTGACCTTCTATGTCTGATTCAAAAAGGATGTATCTCAATGACAATTCAAGGCCTTTGCATCACTGTTCCTTCAACATGGAACACTCTTGCCCCAGATTTTAGCTCAACTGCCTCCTTCCATCTCATTAATTCAGTATTCAAATTAAATAACACTTTCTGAAAAAGAACTTTGCTTACGTCTTGATTTAAAGTTGTCTTCTCTTCTAATAAACTTGATCATAATACCAGCATTTACTAGTCTCCAAACACGTATCACTCTCTGAGCCTGTATTATTTTTAGCTGTTCACATTATTGGTCTCCCTCATGCAGAGTATAAGTTCCGTGAAGGTAAGTATAATTTGCAATTGCTACATCCCCAGGTTCGACAACCACGTCTTGCTAAAAAGGCGAAAGAACAGGACAAATATAAGAAGAATGAAAGGAAGATGAGGAGGAAGAAAGAGACGAGGGACAGAGGTGAGCTGGAGAAGAAAGTCAAGAAATGTATTGATAAATCTGAACCTCAACTCAGAATGCTCTAATTAGCCAAACTCCAAATGTGTTAGTAAGCCTGGTACCTGAGACTCTTGAAACGAACTTCCTAATGACTTGTAGAATGCACCAAAAGAGGGAGGTAGATGCAAGGGTATTAATCTGACAAAGTTTGCAGTGGTTTTTAAACTTGACTGGGAAGGTGTCAGCAATTTTTAAACTTTGCTGCAGAAGTGTTTTCAACAAATGGTGCTGGAGCAAGTGGAGCATAGCCGCCCCCCCCCAAAAAAATAAACCTTTACCTAAACCTCATACCTTATAAGAAAGCATTACTCAGAAGAATCACAGACTTAAATATAAAACTATTAAACGTTTAGTTAAAAACATATGGAAGTGGGAAGCAGCCGCATAGCACAGGGAGATCAGCTCGGTGCTTTGTGACCACCTAGAGGGGTGGGATAGGGAGGGTGGGAGGGAGATGCAAGAGGGAGGGGATATGGGGATATATGTATATGTATAGCTGACTCACTTTGTTATACGGCAGAAACTAACACACCATTGTAAAGCAATTATACTCCAATAAAGATGTTAAAAAAATATATCATCGGTGTAAGGGGGTCAAATGAGAATATTTTAGGGAAAATAACTAGGTATAGACCCTTCATGAGATCTTTTATTCTCTAATAAGAACAGAGCATAATCACATAGTTAAAACAACGGTAGGAAAAAAACAAAACATATGGAAAAGTTTTAAGTCTCCAGAACAAGCAAGGAGATTTTAGAATTGATAACAAAAGCACAATTCATAAAAGAAGAAAAATGAAAATTTGAACCTCACCAAAATTAAAAACTTTTTCCTTGTGGAAGACCTTGTGAAAAGGATGAAAAAACAAGCTACAGATTGAGAGATAATATTTGTAAACCACATATCTATAAAAGGTCTTGCATCTAGAATATATAACAAACACTCAAACTTCAACAGTACAAAAACAAAACAGTATAATTGGAAAATAGACACAAGATATGAAGAGTCATTTCGCCAGAGAAGGTTTCACCAGTTGGCAAATAAGCATATGGGAAAATATTCAATATTATTAGATAATAGTGAAACGTAAATTAAAACCACAATGAGATATCACTACATACCTAAATTAGTGGCTAATTAAAAAAAAATGATAACACCAAATGCTGGCAAGGATGCAGAAAAATTAGATCACTCATGCATTACTGTTCAGAATGTAAAACAGTACAGCCACTCTGAAAAAGAGTACAGCAGTTTCAGTTTCCCACAAAACTAAACTTGTGCTTACCATATGATCCAATAGTTGTACTCTTGGGCATTTATCGCAAAGAAATGGAAACTTATTGTCATATAAAAACCTGTACATGAATGTTCAAAGCTTTATTTGTAATGGTCAAAATCTGGAAATAATCCAAATGTCCTTCAATGGATGAATGGGTAAATAAACTGTGGTATATTCATATAATAAAATGCTACATCAGCAAAAAGCATGAACTATTGATAGACTCAAAAAACTTGGATGAACTTCATGGATGTTGAGTGAAAACAGCCAATCTCAAAAGCTCACATACTGTATGATTCCATTTGTGTAACATTCCTGAAATAACAAAATGATAGATGGAGAAGTTATCAGTGGTTGCCAAGGGTTAGGAATGCTGGGGAGAGGGGTTGAGTGTAACTACAAAAGAGGAACATGTAATATCTTTGTGATAATGTAACAATTCTGTATCTGGATTATGGTGGTAGCTACATGACTCTACACACAGGATAAAATTGCATAGAACCACACACACACACACACACACACACACACACACACAGAGACACGAGTGAGTATAAAACTGGTGACATCTAAATATGCTGTGGATCGTACCATTGTCAATTTTATGGTTTTAATATTGTACAATAGTTTTGCAAAGATGTTAACATTGAAGGAAACTGGGTGAATTGTATGCAGTCCCACTGCACACTTTGTATACTTTGATTCTGTGAACCAATAATTCTTTAAAAATGAAAAGTTAAAAAATCAACTGAGAATCTTTTTAAAGACTCAAGCCCAGATTTCATCTTGAACCAGTTAAGTCAGAATCTCTAATTAAGCCAGGTAGTAGTATGTTAAAATCCTCCCAGGTAATCCCAATGAACAGCCAACATTAAAAACCAGTGTGCCAAAGTGTGGTTTTCATGGTGTAATCCCAAAATGAGAAGCAAAAAAATCATCTGGAAATCTGTTAGTCATGCACATTATCAGGCCTCACCCTAGACCTACCAGCTCAGAAACTGAGCAAGCTGTGTTTTAACAAAAATTCTAGTTAATTTTGATGTATACTATCCAATATGGTAGCCACTAGTCACATGAGCTATTGAGCAAGTTGAAATGTGACTAATGCGACATGTTGAAATGATAATATTTTTGATGTATTAGCTTAAATAAAATGTATTATTAAAATGAATTTCACTATTTATTTAAGAAAATTTCCAGCTCTATGAGGTAAAATTGACATATAACATTGTAAAAGTTTAAGGTGTACATGGTGATTTGACACACACATATATATTGCAAAATGATTACCACAATCAGGTTAGTTAACACATCCATCACCTCATAAAACTATAATTTGTGTGTGTGTGTATAAAACTATAATTTGTGTGTGTGTGGTGAGACCATTTAAAATATACTCTCTTAACAACTTTCAAGTATATGATGAAGTATTGCTAACTATGGTCACCATCCTGTACATTAGATCCCCAGAACATATTGATCTTATAACTGGAAACTTCTACTCTTTGACCAACATCTTCCCTCACCTATTTCTTTTTAATATTTTTAATGTGGCTACTATAAATTTTAAGTTACATATGGCTTACTTTATATGTCTATTGAACAGCGGTGCTCTATAGCAATTATTCTCAACTCTAAGTATACAGTAGAATCACTCAAAGAGCTCAAAAAAAAGAAAAAACCTAGTACCCCATCCCAGATTGATCTATATAAATCAAATTGCTAATAATGAAAACCTGGGGTTGACCATTTTAGAAAGCTTCTTGGATGATTTTAATGTGTTGCCAGGTATGAGAATCACTGATCTAAAGCTGGGTTCTGAATTTTTGCCACTTGGATTCCTTCAACAATTCGATTTGGGAAACTTCACCCAGAAAATACACATTCAAAGACAATTTACATATATTTTCAAGATACTTCTAGGCACCATATAAAGTCCCCGCTTTAGGACTTTCACATGGTTTACTTTTAAGAAACGGGTTTTAGAGAGTAACATTTTTTCATGCCCTTAGATCTAGACATTTGTTAGCACATTTTGTTTCTAAGTAGATAAACTGGAGCGAGGGTGAGCTATCCATCTTAATCTCAGAGATGATTTTTTTAAATTAACTAAGCATGTGTAATGAGAACATATCCTGCTTAATTCTGGTTTATTTCCCCAATAATTATCTGCGAAATTTTATTATGTATAGCTGTCTTTAAAAATGAATAAACATCCTCTGACATATTGTTCCCTCTTTTGAATTTTATATATTAGCTACTCTAATGCTTTTCAAAGATCTGAATTGTTATCATTAATGGCACTGCCAAAAATCTCACCTCCAGAAACTCTAGACTACAAGAAATATCCTTGTAGAACATTTTTCTAGAAATAACTTTACAGAGCTGATTATAAAACACATGGTCGAGCTAACTGAAAACTATTCATTCACGTATTCAACTATCAAGTACCTAGTATGTATGTAAGCACTGTTCAAGGCACCATCGAAAGAAAATACTCCCCACCTTCAGGGGTCTTACATTTGAGTTTGGAAAGAAAGATAATAAATAAGGTAAGTAAAGACATGATATATTGAGTGATGACAAGATCTGTAGAAAAAGAAAAATGGGCATAGAGAAGTCCAAGGAAAAGCTTTGTGAGAAGAGACATGAGTAAACCTAAAGGAGGTGAAGCAAACATAGATATAAATGTCTAGAGGAATTACATTTCAGGCAGAGGGAATGTGAATGCCTTGATGCAGAAGCTTGCCTGGCCTGTTAGAAGAGCAAGAAATCCGTGTGATGGAAAAAAGTAAGAAAGGGGAAAAGAGGCAAGAGAGTGGCAGTCACAGGGGTCATAGTCTGCTGAGATTGCTTGGGTCGTTAATGAGCTTGACTCTCATCACAAAGTGAGATGGGAGCCACTAGAGAGTTTCCAGTGGAGGAGTGATGTGTTCTGATACAGGTTGTAAAAGGATCACTCTAGCGGATGGTTGAGAATGAACTGAGGGTATGAGCAATTCAAGTAGAGAGCCCAGGTTAACAGAATCATCCAAATGCTAGGGGGCAGGTGATATATTTTAAACTTAAATGCTGTATTGTATACCTGAAGTTCTAAGTTCCTATAATCACTTTATTTATAATCACTCTCAGCCTGTGTTATGTCCCAGGGGGGATAAAGCAGGAAGGGGAAGAACAGGAAGCAGCAGGAATGCATGGCTCTGGGTCCTTTTCTCGCTCTCAGAAAAAAATGGACATGCCTTTAAAAGCTTCTTTATTTTGCCATAATTAATAACATCACTTGTGGCACTGCATGCTACTTCCTGTCCAGTGAAACAGGAAGAATTAAGGCACATGAAACATCTGTGGGCTTGCCTTAAGTAAGCAATCTATTTTCCAAAGATCAGGGTAAACTTCAAATGGACAATAACTAGATATTGTCTCAAAGTATAGAGAAAGGTTTTTGAAGTCCTATCAACAAAAATGAGATCTTTGTGAAGCCATGTGATGGCACAGAATTTTAAATAGCACATTTCCCATCTACTCAGAAATAAATATGTAAATATTTATTCAGATTTCTGACTAACACGGTTTCTTTGACAATAGAATTTCACAAAACCTTAGTAGAATCTTTCACACATATAGTCATCCACCAGATTACGATCAAAGCTCTATTGTACTACAATGCAGAAAAGTAGGTCTTTCCAAGAAATGATGCTAGGCCTATTGTATACTCCATGGGAAAAAAATGCATCTTGACCTCTACCTGCCTCCAAAAACAAAAAAACAATTCTAGATGGATAACAGATCCCAATATGAAAGGGAAAATTATACAGACTGTAGAGGAAAACATAAGGAAATATCTCTGTGGCCTTGAATTTGGCAAAGAATTCTTGAACAGAATACTAATATTACTAATCTCAGAAGAAAATCATGATAAAATGCACCATACTAAAATCAAGAATTTCTTTTTATCAAAAGATTTCATTAACAGAGTAAAAAGGCAAGCCACAAAGTGTGACAAGACATGTATACCCAACAAAGGATGCATATCTAGATATATGAACTGCTATAATCTATAACAAAAAGACAACTCAGACAAAAAGGACAAGAATATTTAATAGACGCTTAACAAATGACGATATTCAAATGGCCAGTAAACATACAAAGATGTATTCAAGTTCATTAGTCATCAGATAAATACTAAAAACCACAATATGACATCACAGAACGGTAAAAATAAAAACTAGGAAAAATATTAAGTATATGGAGCAATTGAACCCTCATACCTCAGTGCTCTGATAGATGTATGAGGAAACAAACTGGGCACTTTAAACTGAAGAAACTTAATTTGGAAATTAGATGCCTACAAAAGTTGGTGAAAGTCCTTGTATTAGTTTTGTACAATTGCATAACAAATTAGCCCCAAAGTCAGCGGCTTAACATAACAACCAACATTTGTTATCCCAGTTTCTCTGGGTCAGGAATCTCATGTAATCCAGGTGGACCCTTTGGGCCAGCGTCTTCCACAGGCAGCAATCAAGGTGCTTATCTGCACTACAATCATCTCAAGGCTCTACTCAGAGGCTTTGCTTCCTAACTCACACCTGAGGCTGTTGTTAGGCCTCATTAAGATCTACTTTCAAGATCGTTCAAATGAAATTTCTTCAGTTTAAAATGTCCAGGGAGTTTCTGTTTTTCCAGTAAAATATAACATATATATACCCTGCTATGCCCTTTACATATTATCTCTGCTCTCTGAAATCTCCATCTCCCCATCACCTTCATGTGGCCAGCTATTCCTTACAACCCAAGACCAATCTGAAACACCAGTCACTGCTAGGATGTTCTCCCCATTCTGACTTATTGCTCTGAATACATCTATCAAAGCACCTATCTCATTTAAAAAAGCTCCATCTGTTAATTACGTTAATTATGTGTATTTCTGTCACATACCAAAATTTTTTGTGTGATATTTTACAATATATAGAAATATTGAATCATGTTGTACATCTGAAACTAACATAATGTTTTATGTTAACTCTACCTCAAAATCATAAACTATGATATGCTAGGAAAAATATAATATCAAAACTAGTTGTAGCTTCTGAAAACAGTTAAAACTTCGAACCATATTTCAATTCTCTCCTCCGCCGTCCCAATTTTTTGTTTGTATCATGCCTGCATTCTCAGAACATAAAGCCATTATGAGATAGGCTGGGACCGTTTACCTGAGTGCTTGCACCTGGACAAAGGTCTCCTTGAGCAACAGAATACAAAGGAACTAAAAATAACTGCACCCATGGGAAGGCCGGGCAATTACAAACAATAAGATACAAAAAGGTCACAAACCAACTGCCACTTCTGAGGTGCTAGGAGCAAAGGAGAGCACTGTGCATGACCCCTGCAGACAGCACCGCCAAGGGGGTGGGCAGACCACCTAAGGCACCCCTCCAGCCCGACCCACCTGACCCACTCACACCCTCAAGCCATTTAAGGAAACAGCCTGCTCTCCTTCAAGAGCGAGCAAGGGCACCTGTTACTTGTTTTCACTCCCTCGGGCTACACCAGTCCCAATAAAGCCTTGCCTGAAATCCTCATCAGACTCCAAATGATTCAAGAGTCCAAGAACCCGAATTCGTATCAATTACCTACTATACTCTCTTCTGTTTAACCCTTATTTAATCTTCACACTAATCCTTACTGCAATGTCTCTTTAGTTATTTTGATTTCTGAAGCGGGTTCTTTAGTAGAGTCCTCAAGGAGGGCTCCTGGAACACTCTCCTGAAAACACTGTAATAAAGACAGGATCAGTACTACCGATTTCTCCTTTTGCCTCTAGGTTCCAGTATGGCTCAGCATCAGACTGTTAATGAGTCTACCTTTAAAAGTTTGATATTTTTCTCATCAAGGATTTTTGGCATTAAATTTGCTTTTTGAAAAATTATTGCATTAAAATCTCATTTATCTTGATTTCTGAGTTGTTTGGTGCCCCTTAAGTTCTGTGCCAGAGACCTGTGCCTGTTTTCTTTTTTCTTTTTTTTTTCTTTTTTTCTTTTTTTTGCCTCTCCTGGTTCTAGCCCTCAGTTGGAGCTTCTCTGGCTTTTGTCTTCACTGTTCCCATCCTACTTAATTCTGACTCCACTCCTTAGAGGTGATGTCCATTGTGGGGTCTAGTACCAAGGAAGCCCTGGCAGCCAAATGTGAGAATTCAAAGACTTTCATACTTTAGACTTCTACCTCACTCTCTGGTGGAGTCAGCCAAGTTCCTCCGCGTCTCAACTGCAAGTGCTCGCCCGGCTCCTCCACAGCTCCGGCTCCTCCACAGCTCCGGCTCCTCCACGACCCCGGCTCACAGCTCTGCGTCGGGTCCTTATTTGGCACCTCCCCCCGCGCATGCGTGGAGCTCTCCTGCTAAGGGGGCGGGACAGGGGTGGGGTGGGGCGTGGCAAGGGCGGGCTCACTCTGCTGCTGTACTGAGTGTGCGCAGGGCCCTCGGGCATCCAGTTACACTGTTGCTTTCTTCTACTTTCCCCATCCTTGTGACATTGGACAGCTCTCATCGCTGTTGTCCACTCTGTGTATTTTGGGGTAACACGGGGATACCTTGTCATCTACTCTCGTTGTAAATATTGTCCGTGGGTTTGGGTTTTAATATCTTAATCGCTCTGTGTTATGTGGGAATTGTGGAAGACACAAATTCTACTTCTACGACAGCTGCCATCTTCCCAGAATTCTTAAACTTAATTTATTTTTAAAAGGATACTTTAAAAGAAAACACTGGAGAACCAAAATTATTTTTTATGTACAGAAAGCATTAAAAAAAAAAAAAACTACATTAAAAAAAACCCCAAGACGATTTTTTGCTCAAGGCCTAGGTATGTTCTCATTGTTAACAAGGGAGACTACAACCGCTAGGCACGTGACAGCTCCTGGTCCAGGCAGGCTGTTGAGTAGACAGTCCAAACACCCTTGTGCTACAAACACCCAGGCATGAGATGGCCTGGCCAAGCTCAGAAGAGAGGAAGGGAAAGGCCTGGGGAGTGAAGAGGGAAGGGAAACCCAGGTGCAGGCTGTGATCCAAGGTTTCAGCTGCCAGGGTCGGGGTCCTGCTATTGGCTTATGGAGCCAGGTGAGTGAAATGAGTTTCACTGCCTTTTGATGGGAGAGAAGGCAGGGATCAGGGATGGAGACACACACACACACACACACGCACGCACGCACGCACACACACACACACACACACACACACACACACACACACACAGCCAGGTCTGCTGGTGGATTGTGCCCCTAATAGAAGGTTGACTAGAAAACATTCTACTCATTGAGGAGGCTTTGTTGGCTGGGCTCTGGTTGAGGAAGAAAGAGACTCCCCTGAGGGGAAAAATTACTAGGTATCTGCTAGGGACTGAATATTTATGTCCCCCCAAATTCATATCTTGCAATCATAACATCTAAGGTGATGATATTAGGAGGTGGGGCCTTTGGGAGGTGAGTAGGTCACGAAGGCAGAGCCCTTATAAATGAGATGAGTGCCCTTGTAAAGGAAGCCTGAGAGAGCCCCCTTGTTCCTTCTGACGTGTGAAAACACAGAGAAAAGATGGCCATCTATGAACCAGAAAGTGGGCCTTCACCAGACAACGAATCTGCATGCTCCTTGATCTCGGACTTCCCAGCGTCTAAAACTGTGAGAAATAAAGTGCTGTTGTTTATATGCCACTCAGTCTACGGTACTTGTTATAGCAGCCCAAACGGAATAAGACAGCCTGGGATTCAGGCAGCCAGTGTCTGATTATAAGTGCTATGGATATAAGTAAAATAGAGGAAGAGGTGGAGGTGGTGAATGGGATACATTTTTGTGTGTGTGTGGTACGCAGGCCTCTCACTGTTGTGGCCTCTCCCGTTGTGGAGCACAAGCTCTGGACGCGCAGCCTCAGCAGCCATGGCTCACGGGTCCAGCCGCTCCGTGGCATGTGGGATCCTCCTGGACCGGGACACGAACCCACGTCCCCTACACTGACAGGTGAGCTCTCAACCACTGCGCCACCAGGGAATCCCGACATTTTGTTTTAACTAGGGTGATAAGTGAAGTTTTGAGTCAGGACGAACATTAAGGAAATGATATCTAAGGAGAACACTATTTGTCCATCTCCATAGGGCCTGAAAATGCATTTGAGAAATTCAATAGCCTTTTCTGATTAAAAACCAAAACAACACTTAAAAAAATGGCAATAGGTAGAAATGTCCTTAACATGACCAAAAAAGCATATATATATATATATATCTCAAAACCCCAAAGCCAGCAAGTATCCACTATCATCAAAACATGCCCTGATCTCACCATGAACAAGAGTCAGCAGATACTACAAATAGGTGGATTAGAACCTCAAGACCTTCATGAAATAGAATAATTTGATAAAACTAAAAAAGAAATTCCTGTAAATTGGTTAAAGACCTAAAAGATCATATTGTAACCCTAAGTGAATAAGATACTATGAAAAAATAACAGGAAAATTAGAAAAACAAAACAAGATAAAAACAATTTCTAAAACCAAAAAAAAAAGTTATGGAAATTAGAGCTCTATTGAATGGATTAGATAGCAGATTAACCAAAGTTGAGGAGAGAATTAGTGAACCAGAATGTTGCAGAGAGGTAAAGAGATGGAAAATAAAAAGAGGGCAAATACAATGAGACATTAAAGGGGTAAATATAGAGCAATTTTTAAAAACATATTTATTGTATTTTGAGATATTTGAATACACAGAACTCTAACATTGATCCTAAGCTTATCACTGCTTTTTTTTTTTTTTTTTTTTTTTTCCTTTTCATTCAGTATCCTTCACCATCCTGTTGTGTAGCCTTAGGAACAAGTATAACCAATTGAATCACAGCCGTTATTCTATAAAATGTACATAACTACCACTTAAAATGTGATGATCTACTAGACAGTTTCCCTAAAGTATCTGAGGACATGCATGTTATTATAATATACCTTTATTCAAACTTGGAAGGTAGTTGTTCCTCAAAAGTTTGTTGTTCCCTCAAAAGTTTAACTCAAAGGTATATGTAAATATATGATAAACTGTTAAAATAAAGACAGAGATGTGATTGTATAGAAACATTAAATCCAAGTTGAGATCTGAAAGAACTCTAATGAGGGGTCTTGTCCTTCTTTATTGGAATGCAGGATAAATTTCCTTTCCCTGTACTCGTGAGGTAGGTAAAGTAGGTTTTGCCTTTTATGGTTATCATCTATCCTTAAATGAGGCAAATTTCTGTCATATTTTTCACTTCTTTAGTTTCACACACTTTACCACCAGAGCTTGCTGGATAAAAGACTGCCGAGGGAGTGACTATCAGATATTAAAATACTTAATTAAACTGAGATAGACCTCAGTCATTTCATCAATCTAAAATCAACTAGAGAATGTACCAGGTTAACTTTGTAACTTTAGCTAAAGCAATGCATCTGTAAAACCAAACAATGACAATAATAACCTCACAGAATCTGAGAAGGAGTATAAATTTTCACGAAATTTTTTTTTTCTGATCTAAGAGCAGAGAGGGGAAAAGAAAACACCCTTGGACAAGTCAGATGATAAAATCCATATTGTACATTGAATCATCTTGTAATTTATGGCCAAAAGTGTGACTATGAAGATATCATCATTGCTGAAGTGGCCAAAATCAACACTGAGTAAAACTGGCTAGTTACCTATTTCTCTGAACATATGATTTCTCTGTTTCTAAAAGGAAACATGAGTTACAAAGGAATCCTGATGGTGTTAGGTCTTCTGAATATTGGGCTATGTCTTTATTCATCTGAATATGCCCCCAGTGCCTTTCTAAATATTTAATAATACTCAAAAATACTATTTTTAATCAACGTTTCTATCAGTATTCTTTTTCTGAAATATTATGCTATTTAGATTGTGAACCTGTAATCTATTTGATCCACATCATCGAGGAGAAGCATAGTCACTTGTCTCTTTTAGTTTGACTAGTTCAACTTAAGGGGAAATCTAGCACCTCCTTCTTGAGGTTTTCTTTTCTCCATAATTGTCTAAGAATTCCTAGTAGTACAATCAGTCCAAAGGGATCAGATTTCTTCCCAATGATTCATATGTTTAGTCCACTAGTGACTTCATTTTCCTTACTGCCATACTGTATAACATTTGAAACCTACCTTTACACAGAATTGCTACACTGAAACCTTGTTCTGTAGTGTCACTCAACATTTGAGCTATAACGGTATAGCTCTTTTAGTTCACACTTAGATAATTAGTACAAACACCATACCTGCGTTGCTGGGTTCAGAGGGCTTCTGAGCCTCAGGCATATGTGTTCACCCAGCAAATTTTAAGCCCAGAATTTTCATTCCCTCACAATAAGTACTTCTCTGAGGTACTTAGGCTTATTTACTTCTCAGAGCCATTCTAATATTTTAGAGCTTCTAATATTGTTGAAATTCAAATGGGATTGCGTTAGGGACTTAAGATACCTTCCCTCCCAGGAAGGTCCTTGTCTCATACAAATGTGCCAACTTTCCCCACAGAACACACACTGCGGGCCAAGTTAAGGGGTAGTATATGGCACCACCTTTGGCAGTGTGCAGAATTCCACCCTTAGTCAGTGGAGAAAGTACCCACAGCTTTATATTTTACAGCTAGGACACACTATTCATGAATTCTTTTCCCCATAACATAGAAACACTAGTTTTAAATTACTTTGATGCATAAAATTACTATTGTTGAGACTTTTCTTAGACCTCCTTGAGAATAGCCAGGCAAATTTTGACAGAATTTCATTTTTAGTATTAACCGTGGCAGAAGACCAGGGGAGAAGAGGTCTATAAAATGTTCCTCAAGCTAGAGAGTCCTAGGAACATCACAGGATCCTTAAAAACTCAGAACTGTCAAGTTCAAGGGAATACTCAATCCCAGCCTGGCCCTGTTTCCAGGGTAAAAGACTTTGGGAGTCAAGTGGGTGGAAAGGAAGGAAGAGAATATCTGAGATCTATCTGGAGACTGAGAGTTGCTCAGATGTTTGGTTTAAAAGAATTGAAGAGAGCTTTTCTGCAATATAATTCACCTTCTAAGGTGCCTTCAGAGCCTCTTCAGTTAAATATGGCCTGGATAGATTGAAATAGGTTATAGAACATCTCACAGATTTTTACAAAGGCCTTTAAGTAAGCTGGCATAGGTACAGAGTATAAGAAACTTAAAAGTGTCAAGGGAACAAATAGGTACTAATTATTATATATAAAGTTATATACAAATATATATATACATATAATTATATATATAGATAATTTCATAATTACCTCATTTTTATTCAGTGTGGACTTGGTTGGCTAGGACACCCAGAGGTCCTGATGCCCCCTGGTGGTCACTGAATTATCACAGATCTCCTTGACACCTGACAATCCACTGGGTTTGAAGAGCTAAAAAATTGCAAGATGAGAAACCGTGAAAGCATGTAGAAGTAATTTGCATAATTTAAACTAGTTCTTCCTATCAGTGCTGGTGATTTATAGAAAAATGAAGTATAAGTAGTGGAAAAGAAGAGCCTCCCTGGGCAAAATCAAATTTGAAAAAAAAAAATTCTTAAGCACAATTGGACATGTGTTAAGTGATTTTGAGTATAATGTGTTACATTTCTATGCTATGTTTGTAGTTCTCTTAATAATAGTCAAATAATAAAAGTTATTTGATTTAACACCTTTGAATATTTTAAGCGATCAGAAAATTTCAGAGTGACACCTTAGCAATATTCAATTGGACTCATAATCTTGATATAAATTGTATTTTTATTTGTTAAGCTCTCTGGAATTAACTCAGTAATTGCAGTTAAAGGATTATAATTTTAATTTTCTGAGCATCACCAATTTATCTGACCATACAAAAGTGAATGAACTTTTACAAAGGCACAAAATATAGTCTTGACTTATGATTTGATTTCTGAACTCTGACTTCCTAAGCTGCCAGATGAATCTGAAATTTTGAAGAATAAGTAACATTATTACTATGTTTTTTATGAGCTTAGTTTATGTACTTTTTTTTACATTGGACTGCAAGTACATATTTTATATACACTACATAAATCACGTTAATGTAAATATGTAAGTGATTTTCCTGTACAGCGGAAAGACTATTTACATTTTGACTGAAATCACAAATAGAAAACCTAATTTTCTGTAATATCTATTAACTGAGACATAATGTTTCTTTTCTATTTATAATCAGTTTCTTCTGTATGGTACCTTTTCTAATTCAGTTTAAATCACCCCCTTTTCTGTGATGAACTTGCATTTTCATATTTACCACCTGTGAATGTATTTAGATAGTAAGTGCAAAAGTAGTAGGTTCAGAGACAGCCCTTTGAGTTTGTTGTCATTGTTAACTACCTAGTTTGGCAGCCTTGGATTTGTAACATATTGAAGTCTCAGGTTCTTCCTTTACCCTCTAAAGGCCTGTTTAACACACACACACAAAGGCTTTTATTTGAAAATTTATGGAGATAATTCCCTGAAGTCATTAGAATTTACTCCTAAGTGACTATTTCTCTCTTAAAATCAGAAAATATCTCCCAGAGATAAACAGTGAGGTAAATATTAGTGTTGAAGCAAGTTAAATGAAGATAACAGCTATACCCTCATTTGGAATGTGTGTCTTGAATTTGTACATTTATTTTCATATATGTACAGTTATGTGTGATGATTAGTAATTAGATAGATAAAAATAACATGGTTCATAAATATTGGGCATGTCTTCTCTGCATCTGAAAATAGGAATTTTTCATCTTTCTGCTAGACAATTATGACAGATGTTTCAAAAGAGGGTCTATGGATGGTAATATTAAAGTTTTGGTCTCTTTTTTCCATTTATTTAAAATTACCTAAATATAAGCTGGGTATTATATCAATTGCATTTCACAATGAATACATAAAAGTGAAAAAACAGTTTTTAAAATTTCTGCTTTGGCTCACCCATGTTGGTTATATATACACCATTTGGTATTGTTCAGGAAAATGATTTCTAATTCATTTTATATACACACATACATTTACTTTTCTAAAATTTGCCTTAGAGATAATATGCACAAATCATAGATAAGAAGCTAAAATAAACCATTTTAAAAATGATATAAAGAAATTACCTATTAAAAGTTATTTTAAAATATGAAAGTTTTGTGAACTGATTATTTTTCATTTCAGTGGCTTCATGTACAAAGAGGTTTACATGCTTTGCTGTTAGTCAAATACAGTCTAATGCCAATTTATATATTATATTTATATATTATACTATATAATACAGTATAATAAACATTCTTTTCTTTACTAGGTCATTCACTTTTTATTTAAATTCCATGAGTTCTTCATCACTATACCTAGATCCAAAAGAAAGAAGAAAAGGTTGGTAAACCTAAAAATGAGTATCACTGTGCAACTCTGCAGGAAAAACTGTCAGCAGTCTGGCACTTGTGCATTTAATGTGAAGCCTCTTGTCTCTAAAAATAAAAGCGAAGCTGAACATGCCCCTATGTCTGATAGAGAGAGGGCACACAGTAAGGGGACTCCTTATACCACCTACACCCATCAGAGTGAAGGATGTTACTTCTTTAGTTTCCTGGTTTAATGGAAAGGTATTTGTATTCACATCACTGAGTATTAGTCATTCAATAGATGAAAGGAATAGTTTAAACTTTAAAGGCTACCTTGGTGTCATTCTAAGAAGTGGGGATGAGACCCTGGGGAAAGTGTTGAAATCCTGGAGAATTATTTTAACTATTAGAAGTGGTTTAATATCTGTGAGTAGAGTATGTGAGATTAACAGTTTTATTGCCTATGAGTGGGGATCTATATTTTTAATTCTAATGTTTCGCCTTACAATTTTTACTCCTTAAAGCATCTGTTTGTGTCAATACTGCTTGATCTCTGTAACAAGTGCACTCTACATCTTTTTGTCTATTTTCAAGGTTAATCTGTTAAGCAATTTACATTTTCTATGAATCCTCTAAAGGGCACTTAAGATGCTTTTAGATATAATTTCTAAAATGTTTAATAGGGGTAATGGCTAGGAACAAGTAACATTTAAGAAATAAACTAGAGACCCAAAGAGAGGTTAGAGGGGAAGGAAATCTCATTTCTCTCTTCTTGGTAATTGCATTAGGCAAGTAAAAACTACAAGAGACAATTTTCCATAAGATAAAATTTTAAAATCTGGTGATCTGTCATCTCTTTGCTATAAATACCAGAAACAACTCAATTTACATTTCCAAATAGAAAAGATAGGAAAAGTTTGGAGTCTTAGGCAAAGTCAAACTTTTTGCCTCTCATAGAGGCAAATCGTGAATGACAGATTTTTTTTAACGGAAGAAATATAGGACAGGAAGAAAATAAAGCTCGTCTTTGACATGTGATCAAGTTACTCTGCTTGACCTTTGAATTCGATGATTTGGCAATTAAGGTTTTTAAGTTCTTCCTCTTATTGTACTACCCACATCTTGAATTGCAAAGTGTCAGAAACTGCCTAACAATAAAGGGATTCCTCTAGGCAGTCGTCCTCAATATTTTAGTTAGACGAAATCAACTGTCGATATTGGTAACACTTTTTATTCTTAGTTTGCCTTTGAAAGATAATTATTGAATAATTATTGAAAAGTACTCAATATTTGCGAAAGAGGTCTTGATTTTAATATAATTTTAATTAACAATGCATGGTAGCATTCTTTAAAATTAAATGTAATTTATGCAGCGAAATGGAAAATGATCAAAGTGTGGCAATTCCAGGAAAATCTCAGAAAATGATAAACATGTAGGAAAAACGATACGAAACCTTCACAAGTTTCTCTTAATGTGCTACTTCGTCCAACCAACTATCGTTAAATGATAGGGCGGGAGTGAGAGGGCACATAAAACAAAAGACTTCCTTTCTCCACTCCCTTTTCCTCTGGTTCTTTTGCCAGAGCTTGTTTCAAACTCTTGGAAACATTGTTTGAACATAGTACATTTGGTTACTTTTATTCTTCCAGGGATTGTGCTGGGTGGTGCCTAGAGCTAACTAACTGCCTTTGGAGTAACAGAAAAAGAGAAGTAGTAACCCTTCAAGAAAGAAAAAGAACAAAGTTACCCGACCCGCGGAGGTTGTGACTACAAAAAAAAAAGTAAAGGCACTTTACTTAAAGGCACAGCTCATTTCACTGTCCCGGCTCCGTGCTTGGTAGCTGAGAGATGGCTTGCATCCCCTCTTGTTTCTAAAGATCGCGAGGACCACCGCTGTAAACACGATTGTAAATTGGGAGCGTTATTTTAGGATTGATTCTGCTCCACGAAAGCTGCGGTTGTTAAAAGCAAAGCTCCCACAGCAGCACGCACCTCGGTTGCCCTCCACGTCCTCCTTCTCGGAGCATCCAGCGCCAGCCCGGAGCTCAAAACCTAGAGGGAATCCTGGACCCGCAACCTGACTCCGCTGGCCGCCGATTGGCCCACGCCCCGAAACCCGCCCCCAAGGCCGGGGCGGCCGTTTCGCCGGGACCCGCCCCCAAGCCCTGGGAATCGCCGCCTGGGAGGCCGGCTGCGCCTGCCACTCAGCCCGAGTGGCAGAGGCTCTCGGCTCGGAGCCCCGCCCCCCTCCCCCCTAATTGATATTATTGGAGTGTGGAGCAAGCGGCCGGTCTGCAGTCGGAGACTTGCAGGCAGCAAACACTGTGCGGACCAAAGGAGGGGAAAATTTTTTTAAAAAGCTAAACGTGGAGCAGCCGGCCGTAGATCGAGAAAGGGAATCGATGCGTGGAGCGCAATAATTTTTGTTTTTTAAAAAAGCCCCACATACTCCGGAGCAAACAGCATTTAAAAAGCTGCGACTCAACTGAAACCTAAGATAAAACCTTCTCATGCACCATGGTTTTTCAAACTCGGCACCCTTCATGGATTATTTTATGCTACATCTGGCTGCTCCGCTTTGCACACATCGTGGAAGCGCAGGCTGCAAGGGAAGGTAAGGTGATGGGAAAGCAAAGTTTGTTCTGACATTTATTTAGCTGTCTACCTGCAAAAGCCGGCTGGTCCGCGGGGTTGCCGGCCGCGCCTCCGGCGCCGGGCGAACCTCCCCCGCCGGCTCCCCGCCCCCTCAACGTTCGGGCCGCTCCTGGCGGGCGGGTGGCAAGCGGGCTGCTCCGAGACGCTTGCAGCCCCGCGCCCGGGGCCGTTCGCCCGACGGGAGCGGGATTTCTGGCGCAGACTGTACAGAGGGCGTGAGCAGCAACGGAGGGCGGGGGGCGGGGGTGTGGGAACGGCCGGCAAGCTCATTCTCCGGGACCCCGGGCAAGTCAGATCTCTTCCTCTAGCCCTCTCCTCTTCCTCCTCTCGCCGTTCGTCTCCCTGGGGGTAAGCTGCGGCCGGAGTTGGTCGGAGGCTAGGGAGTGCAGCCTCTAATATCCTGACCAGCCCGCCGGCGAGAGGCTGGAGTCCGGAGCCTTTCTAGAGGCGCCGTGACTTGGGTGAGCTCCGAACGCTCAGGTTACTAATGAAGTGCTCACTGCGTCCGAGGAGCCGGCGCGGGCCTGCGGCTGGCGCTCGGCCGCCTGCACGGAACAATAACACCGCGGAGGTGAAGCAGCGGGCGGCGCGCGCTCCGCGCCCCGCGGTCCTGAGACATCTCCATTCAGCGCGCGCCGCGCGGGTCCCGGCGGCCGCAGGGACAGCGGTAGCCCAGCGGGCTCGGCCGGGCCGGGGACGCAGGGGAGGGGCTGGGGCAGTGCAACTGATTACGAGATGCCTCCCAGGCGACCAGAGGCCCCCAGACCTCTGCCCCACAGTCCGGCAGTTAAGGGGTACGAGTGGTCTAACCTTGAAAAAGACCTGGACCCCGAGGGCTAGCTCTGGTTGACTAGAGCCAGGATTCATTTGGGCAGCCTGATACGCCTGTATATGGCTATCCCCCCCGCCCCTTCTCCTTTGAACCATTAACAGAAAGTAAAATACCTTTCGGTGCCTGTAGTTGGAGCTGGGGAAAAATAAATCCTGTCAATGGAAAGGTCTTGCTTCTGAGCAGTGTCACAATCTACCCGCCCTCCTCCGTATCTTGCAGGCTGTAAGTCTAAGGTTGATTTCCCGATATTTAAAAGCAGACTACTAATAATTACTTGTTCCTAAAGTGTGGAGGATGGAGAAATCTGTTATCAGGTTTAGGTCATGGTGGTCGGGAGTGGATACGTACCGGTACTCGCTTCATCTATCCCTGAAAACTTAGTGATTTAGTGCTGCTTTTTAAAAGTCTCTTCGGTCACTCAAAACACCCTCTCCCACAGCCAAACGCCATAGTCTGCTCCTTGATACAGCCTGACCTTCTGACCCCAGTTTCCACATCTGCAACCTGTGTTGATGCTGAACCCATTCAGAGAAAACCTTAACTTCCAGCTGTCGGCTTCGCGTTTGCAGATGAACCCACATCTGCTAGAAACACACAGCCATACACACCAAAGCCCACACTTCTACTCGCATGACATTAGCGATTAGAGACATTGAATCCTGGAAACTTGTAATGATGCCCCTGGAATAGCGGGACCCGAGGAAAAGTTTGCACCGCCGGGGCGAAACCCCGCGCGCGAGCTCGCACAGACCCCGGCTGGAGTTTGAGCTATAAATAACTGCATCACTAGGGGGAGAGGTTCCCGCAGTCAGAATGGCTTGCTCGCCCGCGCTTCTCTTCTGGGTGCGAAATACGTGGAGAGGATTCTGATTCTAGGAGGCCGAATTCTTTACATGCAGAAGTGAGCTGTTTAAAAGGTGGGCGGGGGGGAGGAATGCGCTCCGCTTCTCGGTGGCAACGCACCCGGCGCGCCACGGTGGCCCAGGGCTGCCGTTCTGGGAGCGAGCAAGCCCCGAGACGGCGCCGCGGCACCCAGGGGCAAACGCCGGGAAGCGCCTGGAACAGGTGCCTGGCTCTCCGGAGCGGATGGGGGGTAGTTACAGGAAGAAGGGGCACCCCCCTTTCTCCCCTTTTCCCGCACACGTTCTATCGGGGAGGTCAGTTCCGGCTACTGGGAGCGCGCGTGTAAGTCGGTCTGACGTTTGGAGGCGAAGTGCAGCCGCTGTTTTTCCTTTCGTTAATGCCTTCGCCGCGCTCCCTCTGAGGAGACGCTTCCCGATAGCCCCTCTCCTCCTCCCAGTTTCTTCTGGAGCTAGGGCGCCACCGGCTCCCTGGAGTGCCCAAGTCTGGCGGAGGCGTAATGGATGCTTCGGCCGGCGGGCGCGCCAGTCGGGCAGCCCCCTCCCCGCCCCGCCCCGCCCCACCGACGGCCCCGCCCCGGCTCCAGCCGCTGCCCGCCCGGCTCCGGGCTGGCTCCGCCGGGCGCGACCCGCATCTCTCTCCTCACCCTTGCCCCCACCCCCTGCATCCCCCACTCCAGCCCGCGAGGCAGAGCGCAGAGTCCCCGAACCCTGGCCCGTGTGCCCTGGGTCCTGGTTGGCCGCCGGGCTACGCCTCTGCGGGCGCGAAGGGAGGCTGGCGCTCGGTGCTCTGAGCGGGAAGGCAAAAGCGCGCACTTGCGGGCTGGCACAGAGAGCGGACAGCGGAAGGGAGACACGGCGAATCGTTCGAGCTGGTTAAACGCTCAGGGGTCGGTTTCCCTTTTGTTTTATTTGTTCATTTATTCTCTCTTAACTTGTTTGCCATCACCGCCCCGCCGGGGTCCCTGGTTCCCACCCCAGGCTGTGCTGAGGGGTAACGGAAAAGGAGTAAACAATCATCACAGTGTTTAATTCACCCTCAAAAACGACCAAGAAAGCTTCCTGGGTTTAAAATTCACTTGTCTCTTGTCACTGCGGAAGACCGAAAAAAAAAATAATAATAATAAGTAATCTCAAAAGGAAAGTACCTGGAATCCATGTTGTTTGTCCACGTTGAGGACAAAAACAAAATAAACTTTAAAAGTTACTTAATGTAAATTCAGTAATCTAAACATTTATGGCTGTTCCTAGTTCGAAGTACAACTTGGTATTTTAAAAGTGTGGCTTTGAAATTATAATTATTATTTGAAAGGGAGTCAAGTGTTTGTAACCAAGGTTTGTGCTGTCATGGTCTCCCTGAGAGTCTTAAGTATAAAACATTTTGGGAAAAAAGTGTTTCTATATCCATTTTCAGTTATAGGGAATAACCTTGACTAGCTTGAAGGAGTTGAACACATAATCAATCAACTGTTTCTTTTCTTAGCATAACAAATTTTCGTTACCTTTAAAAACACATTTTTTTCCTCTGTTGGTCATTGAAAAGTTTACTTAAGCATGTATTTAATTTAAGTTCAAATTTTACCATTTTGCTGAGGATGATGGTAAGCGTATTTACATACTTGAAAATGTATCACCATTACTTCTGGACAAATTGATACATTTGTTAAAATGCTATAGAATCATAGAAATATTTTTAAAGAATAAAAACTCATGTAACTCTGCAACCGGTTTGAGCGAAGAGTAAATGCTTTAGGAAGGGAATCGTCCTAAAAAGCAATAAAATATATTAAATTGGAAGTATGGTAGATATTGATGTATGATATCTGCATGCATTATATGAATACTATCAGGAGCATTAATTACATTTATATAAATATTAAGTTAAGTGTATTATGCTTTATGGTAGCATAAAAGCAGAATAAAACTGTGTTTTAAAAGTCAAGTCAAAGTTTAAATATTCCATTTTGAGAATTATGTACTGCTTTGAAATATTGGGAAATTTAAAAAATAGAAATACTGAAAACAAATGTTTGACTAACCCAATAATATATCTTGTAAGTGATAGGAAATTTATTTTTCTCATGATAACATTGCTTAATATAGTTTTTAATTGTATTCATTTTGGCTTAAGAGAAGACACTGTGTGTGGAAAGTTTAAAAAAAAAAAGCTCCAATTCTCAAAAGGCACTAAGAAGTACTTTTGGAAGAATAGTACAAATTAATGACTGGTTGAGGAGTAATAGGGAAGTATGCTTTATTATGTTAATGTTATTATATTTGACAAAGTTTAGAGCACTCAGTGGTTTACAAAATTCTTTACAATATATTATTACTATCGAATCAGTATACTTCATATATCAATTTTTTACCCTTGCTTTCATGCTACTTTTGAGTTTTTTAGTTAATTTTAATATTTTAATTAAAAACTATAATGCTAGTGTTTTAATATCTTTTTTCCTCTAAGAAAGTGGAATATATTTGTAAGAGGTAGGTATACATTTTGTCATTCATTAATATAAATAACTCTTTATTTTAAATCATAAAATGGTAATTATTTTAAAAATTAGATCAACTTTAATAACTTTTACAAACATGTTTTCATTTTTCATTTGACATTTAGAAATGCAAATTTCTTTTTCAGTACTACTGCTGGATTCTAAAGCACAACAAACAGAGCTGGAATGGATTTCCTCTCCACCCAATGGGGTAAGGGCTTCTCCTCATAAAATATCAACCTTTATTCTTTTTAAGTAAGAAATAAAACCTTTTCCTCCTCCCCCAGTGGAATTATTCATATTCTTCATATTTAAACTGTTTTGATCTCAAATATCTTGTTCAATATTTTGTTGTGCTTATAATGAGGCATTGAGTTCTTTGAGTAGACAAGGTATATTTAGAACATTGAAAAATGGATAAAAAATGAGTTCTTATTGTGAGTGGGACCATACCTCAGGTTCCAGGCTATAACTGTTAACTAATTACAGAGAACATGCTTTTCACAAACTCACTTAAACCTCTTTAGTTGCTTTATACTTCCTTAGTATCATCACCAAGTAGGTTGTATGTAGTTCTTTAAAACAGTAATTCTTTAAAACTGTTTTCCTCTTTTGAAAAACGTTTTAGCATCATTCAATATATACTTGAAAAGATAACTAAAAATGTAATATGCTCAATATTTTAACATAAAATTTGCTCTAAAATATGATTTGGATTTTCTGAAATTTTTATGTTGTGCTATCTGTTGTTATTAATCAGAAGTGATGGCAGAGTATGCACATATCAGAGTAAAAATCTGTTACCATAAATGAGTGAAAGCCATCCAATAAAATTCTATGAAAATATAAGTAGATTCTAAAAAAAATTCTGACCGTTATGTTTCATATATCTGAAAAGATATATTACTTACTTAAGTTTAGTTCAGTGTCTATGTCTTCAGGCCTTATTTTAATTGTGAGACAGGACACATACTTCATCCCTGACTAAGAAAGGGGGCTCCAAGAAAGGTAAATGTACCCCATTGTTACTTAAGTTAATCTTCGGTACAATAAAAAGTCTGGAGTCAAAGAGCATGAAGTATAAGTGAGGATAGAAAAAGTGTAAGAAACTTTGCAAAGACAAGAATGAAAGTCTGAAAGGGATTTTTGAGTATAAGAACATCATAAAATCAATATGTCATAAGCTAGAAGTTAAAGAATGCAAAATGTGAACAATGCAAATCTGTTTAAAGTATTTAGGTTTTTTATTAAATTAATATTTGAGAGACGCTTAAGATCATATTGCAGCTATCTGTATTGGTCAGACAAAGCTATAAAAAATGACAAATATTTGCAGATTAAATATAAAAAGTATGCTGAGTTTGAAGTATGAATGTCATACTTTTCTTGAAAGTGGAGTAGTTTCCATGAGTAAAATAATATACACTATAAGAAGACATTCGCAATAAAAAATGAAGCACATATCTTGCCAATGACAGATGTGGCCCATTTTCCACCATCCATCAATTAAAACAAATAGAGATACAGCATGGTTTTTAATCTCTAAGGGGAAGTAAACTGATATATTATTGTAATATTTCATCCATGTAATCCATAAAATGATAAATTATGACTGTCGATGTTATCTTGGACTGAAATGGACATTTTATCAGTCCAAAGTATCTTGAGTTAACCATTAACCCTACATATCTTTAGGAATCAACAGATAATATTAGAAAATGACGACTGACGATATATTCCATATATGAAATGGATTGGCTTACATGTGGTTAAATATCTAACTGGAAATAAAATGTTATTAAGATATAAGTGTCTAGAAATAACTTTATAAGCATACTATAAAAGCATGCTAGCCGAATTAAGACTTCTTTCCCAATGGTGTTGTTTGTAGAAATCACTGCGGTCTCTTAGAAAGTGAGATAATAAAACAAAAGTTACATTAAATGCATTTATTTCATCTCACTCTTTGTTATTTATGCAACAGTTATCTTGAAATTTTCCCTGCAGGAGTAAATTTTTAATTAAACATTAAAATTAACTGAGTTTCATTGGTAGTAAAGTTGATTTTTCCTACATTGAACAAAATAATGTAATTGTTCTTGGAACTAGAAAAAGGAATTCTTGAGATATATTCCTTTCTAATAATTAGCCTTCGTTTCTTGTAACTAGGGAATTGTTCAAAAGAGCTCATTTATCCTTGGAGCTTTTCATTTTTTGGTAGACGCTACTACCAGTTTTACTTATTTTAATAATTTCAACCTAATTAAGAGACTAAAATTTGCTTGTCCAAATGGATGAATTTGGTTATATTTGGCTAAGGGCCATTCAAGCAAACTATAAGCAGCTAACTGAAACAGGAAACTATGCACTCCATCAACTAGTCACAAACTCCAGTTGTGTTGAGTAAAAGCTGAACATGGTAATTGGTTGTTTGCTGCATTTGAGGACCTTTGATAATATGTATAATAAAATTGTAGCAAATATATAATATGTCATCATAAGAAATTTCTGAATTACAGTATATTACTAATTTGTCTGTCTTGTTAGTTTTCTAAGAACTACTTTTAAAGTTAGATATTAATATTTCACAGAGCATTTAAGTAAATTGATTTTTCTGATAGAGTTTTACAAATAAAACTCATTACCATATGCTTAGTCGTTTATTTTCCCATCTGCTTTTCTTGAAACGATAGTTTAAATATTTCATGCTATGTGACTTTGGATTAGAATACTAATATAATTTTATATTTGGCATTTCCTGTTTGGGAAATGAATACAAGTAGGTGACAATTTCACTATTAAAGTATCATAAATACAAACTTGGAAATTTTGTAATAATGGTAAGAACTGTTATCTTAGGCTTTTAAGTGAAATGAATTTATTAACTAATGAGCAATATAGATAGATTATACAAGACTTAATCTTTAAATTGTTGCAAATTTGGCTAAGCTTATTATTTTCCTTTTTTGTGAAAATATATGAGTTTGCTGTAGTGTACATTATATCAGCATATGAATGGACATTTTTAACCATCTGATATTTTTCCTGTCAGAAAGCTTATTACTGAAATATGATCCAGCATGCTTATTTGCCATGTACATTTGATTGTCTGTTGAAAGCAACTTATTTATAAAGATGTATCACACTTTTGTAACTATTTATTTATAATTATATGGCATTATGGATAGCATTATATATAACACTGCAATAAATAAATAGCTCTGTAAAATGCTCCTCCCTTATATCTCATTTTGCAAAGATCGTAAAAGATTTCGCATTATGAATATCAACATGTGGAATGCTTTTACATTTCAGAGTACTCTTGGCATTTTATTCCCTGTGTTTTTAGGTACTCTCTAAGTTTAACATCAACACTTAAAATGTCAACGGAGTTATCAAGAATTCTTCCATGTATCTGTATGTATATGCATTAAATGGTAATTTAAGTAATTTTGTTATATGCTTTAATCTATAAAAATCCCAAACTCAGTGGAGACATTAGCATAAGCAAAAATGTAAAAAGCAACACTAATATACTAGCAAACAGATACTAAGCAAAATGAAAGATTTATTGTGTGCATAAACAATACAAGCAACAAAAATGATGTTCTGGCACCAGGATGAAGCTGAACTGAGACTCTGTTCTAAAGGTTACAGTGTTCTTCAGGGTAGGAATTCACCTAGCTCTTTCAAAGATATGCATTTGTGCTACACTAAAGATTCCTCATGCACTTGCAAAAGCCAAATGTTATTTTTTGCTGAATGACTGATGACCTTTTCTAAATTTTACAGTGGGAAGAAATTAGTGGTTTGGATGAGAACTATACCCCGATCCGAACATACCAGGTGTGCCAGGTCATGGAGCCCAACCAAAACAACTGGCTGCGGACTAACTGGATTTCGAAAGGCAATGCACAAAGGATTTTTGTAGAATTGAAATTCACCCTGAGGGATTGTAACAGTCTTCCTGGAGTCCTGGGAACTTGCAAGGAAACCTTTAATTTGTACTATTATGAAACAGACTACGACACTGGCAGGAATATAAGAGAAAACCTCTATGTAAAAATAGACACCATTGCTGCAGATGAAAGTTTTACCCAAGGTGACCTTGGTGAAAGAAAGATGAAGCTTAACACTGAGGTGAGAGAGATTGGACCTTTGTCCAAAAAGGGATTCTATCTTGCCTTTCAGGATGTAGGGGCTTGCATAGCTTTGGTTTCGGTCAAAGTGTACTACAAGAAGTGCTGGTCCATTATTGAGAACTTAGCTGTCTTTCCAGATACAGTGACTGGTTCAGAATTTTCCTCTTTAGTCGAGGTCCGAGGGACATGTGTCAGCAGTGCAGAGGAAGAGGCGGAAAACTCCCCCAGGATGCACTGCAGTGCAGAAGGAGAATGGTTAGTGCCCATTGGAAAATGTATCTGCAAAGCAGGCTACCAGCAAAAAGGGGACACTTGTGAACGTAAGTAATGTGTGCTATTAAAATTTCACTTTGCACTTTCTTCTATATCAGAGATTTTAAGTAATAATGACTATTAAGTAATAATGACTATTTGAACACGTGAGTCTGCTGTGTACCAGCAGCCCAATTGAGTAGGTCTTAAGCAAAGTCACTATTGAACTTATCAATGATTCCCCACAGTGATATCTGCACTAAGGATTCAGTAAATATTGCAATAAATATCGGCGATAATAATATTTGTTACTAAAATTTAATTGGCCCTATGCTTGACATAGAAGACAACAGTTGCATATTGGGCTATGAGATTTAAGAGAGGAGACTGGGCAGTGTGAGGTGAGATTAATCAGGATTTAATGATGTGTGATTCCTCCTGTCTTGAAACCCATATCGTCTGGCCTTGTGGATAATAGGAAAAGGAGGTTAAGGGGTCTGCTAACAAGAGGTCTACTAATAGGCAAGACACATGCAAATAGATTTACAAACTTTTAGAATTTTTTTTTTATAAGTACTAAAACTTTTATTAAAAGATCATCAAATTTCCCTTGTTAACTTTCTGAGGTTGCTTCTGCCAAAGCCATATTTCTTTCCTGGACTAAATAATAAAAGGAGTATTTCTCTGATAAGCCATATTATAGGTAGACCACATTTCTGTGGAAGTGGGCCAAAGTTTTAGTTATTGGAATACATCAGCTGGACATTTTCTGTTTGTTTTGAAACAATAATAACATATGAATTAGTGAAACTTTTCCTTTGTATAGTAAAACTGAATTTTCTCTTACATAGCTTTATGTGGTCATAATAATTGGCCAGTATTTTTCTATTTAAAACTATGTCACAGGGACCTTCAAAATTAATAGATATTTTTCTGTTTGTGGATATCCTGAAAATATAATAAGGTTATATTACTTATGTCTCTTATAACTTAGAAAACATAATACGTTCCCCAAAATAACTTTCATGTATTCTTTGTACCCCTAAGCCAGCTGCATAATTTTAATATTTGTACATCCTAGTTAATTTAGAGGGAATTGTAGCTAACAATGATAATTGTAACTAAATGTTTTTGCTAATTTACTATGTGCAGATACTCTTCTGTGTGCTTTACACATACGAGTTCATTTAATAGATAGATAACATTATCATCTCTATTTTACAGAAAAAAAAAAGGGGCTGTCAAGGGTAAGTTGCTGATTGCAGTTACTTTAGTAAGTAATATTTGTCCTAGCTTAGGTTCAAGCTCAGGGTGTTCTGATTCCAGAGCCAGGACTTTCGCAACAGTATTGCCCTGGTTTCCATCAGAAAGCAAGGAGAATCCTGGCAAATATTATTCTGTTTCATTGCTGAACTTAAATGCCTTGGTCCTAGTAGTTTGTTATGTAAATCACATTACTTCCCCATAAAATTCTCATTCTAGTAGAACATTTCAAGAAATAATTTAACAAATATTTAGATCTGTGTTGTCTAATAAGGTAGCTGGTGGCCACATGTGGCTCTGAGGTTCTAAAAAGTGGCGATTATAAATTGATATGTGCTGCAAGTATGAATTACATACTGAATTTCAAAGGCTTAGTACAAAAAAAAGGTGACAAACATCATTAGTAATTTTCTATGTTACTTAGATATTGAAAGAATCATACATTAGATATATTTGGTTAAATAAAATATAATATTAAAATTATTTCAACTGTTTCTTTTTACTCTCTTTTGATGTGGCTACTAGAAATTTAAGAATTACATATGTGGCTCACATTATATTTCTACTGCACACATTATTTAGGTAGAGTAACTGAGCAAATATATTTTTTCTGTCCTGGTTGAAGAGTTAAATACTTCATATGGATGGTTGCTAGCATATAAAATGCCTATGACCCAGCACTCAATTATCATTCCTGCCATAGCTGACATTGTAAAGTGAACTCTGAGCTAAACAAATAGAGATGCTATAGGTTCTGGTCCCATTGACCAGTTTAGCAGCCACCTCTGACACTCGCTGAAGGAATCAAACCTGTCTATCCACAGTCCTCATCCCCTTTCCTTCACTAGTAGTATTTCTTAACAAGTAGAACATCCTGCAGGTTCCACATGTGTGGAAATCAAAAACTGATGGAGATTTATCACTACTAATAGGCAAAATGCTATTCCACTTGGTAAGTATAGAAATATTCTTAACGAACTAATTAATTCAATGAAAAGGAATGTTTTTATTGACTGGAAATGTTTTTATTGACAAGTACTTGAAAATGACGGTGGATTCAACAATAACTATTATAAGAACATTTTAACAACACACTATTACACTTCAGCTGTGAAAGCAGCCGGTTTCAGTAGTATGGAGATTTTGATTAATGTGAAAGTGGAATTTTAAATGTTTGCACAATTAAAAATGGGACACATAAAAATACATAAAAATGTATATAAAAGACCTTATCCACAAGGCCTTTAGACAATTAAATTTGTCTAAAAAGAAACTAAGAAATAACATTAAAAGTCCTGTTCTTTTAAGGTTTAAGAAATTTTAAAGCAAATTATAGTCTCTTTTGTTTCATTTTGTGGATTTAATTCAATTGATTTCTACATTTACTTGTTAAGAAAAACAAACAGGAACTGTTTGAGTTCTACACTTCTAAGTACAGAATTTAGTAAGAAAAGAAGTCTTTAACTGCAGTAAAGAGATATATTTACCATGACGACTCCAATTTCTTCCAAATGAACAAAATCATCTCATTAAATGTGGTACTATTAAGATTATTCACATTCATTTATTTTGGTTTCGAGAATTGGAACCATATTTGAGTACCAAAATTATTGTCGCCTGCAAACTGCACCAACGTACTTAAAAATGAAGTAAAATTAGTTCACTGTCATCTACTTTAATCTGCATTGGAATAGGTAGAATTAGATATTAATAGTGAGAGTTCATTAAAAACATGTGATTAAAGGACTCAAGATGCCTCCTTATGGTTCAGCCGAAAAAGGATGTGCGCACTAATTCAGGTAAATTGTCTATCGTGTAACGTTCTTAATTTTTAACCTTAGTGATGTTGACAAAGGAATTAAATACCTTATGCTTAACTGTGGCACTATGTTCATTTGCAAAAACACTTCCCTCCTGGGCATAATTCCAACGCATTGTTGTGAGAGTACTTGCCTCTGGAATGAGTTCAGGCCTGCCTTTATAAGTATTTCTCCTGTTTCCTTTAAGTGATCCTGTTAAGAGTTTGAAAATAAATTCCAGTCCCATATAGAGGAGAACTAAAGTGTTTGGGAGAGGATGTTAGTGAGCCCCTAGCCAAATAATGGTGGTTAGCCACTTAAAGGCAAGTTTATCTGGGCACTTTCTAGAATGGCAGCCCATTGTAATGTGTGTTAAAGTATAGTTTGAAATACGAACAACTGTGAAAACTGAGCACAATTTTGATCAGTTGATGGAAAAGCTTTTACTTCTTTGTGATTTTGGAAAAAAATAACTCAATTTTGAAAACCACATGTTTGTCAAATCTAATATATAGAGAACTTCTGTCTAATTTTTTAATATAGTGATTTTAAGAAAATATCTCTTGGGCTTCCCTGGTGGCGCAGTGGTTGAGAACCCGCCTGCCGATGCAGGGGACACGGGTTCGTGCCCTAGTCCGGGAAGATCCCACATGCCGTGGAGCGGCTGGGCCCGTGAGCCATGGCCGCTGAGCCTGCGCGTCCGGAGCCCGTGCTCCCCAACGGGAGAGGCCACAATAGTGAGAGGCCCGCGTACTGCAAAAAAAAAAAAAAAAAAAAAAAAAAAAAAGAAAGAAAAAGAAAAGAAAACATCTCTTTACTGTCATTTAAAAATATAATTCCAGATAGCGTGCTTCGATTGTCAAGCGGTCCCTTTGAAAATATTTAGCATATCAGTTACATCACAACTTCTATGCACAGTAACCAATATATTTAGATAAAAAGTGTAGTCATTTTAAAAAATTGAGAGCAGATTTTAGTTTACATATATAAATATTTTTAGAAGACTAATAAATCGTATTCTGAAATATAATTTGAAATGTTTGGAACTTTTGTACAATTTTATTCCGTTTTAAAAGTAGAATAGTATTTCTCAGAGTGTGGAACTCAGTATTATAACTTGGATTTGTATAAGTACTTTGTAGTTTACACTGAAAAATTATGTTCATTTTTTCTCATTTAATCCTTACCACACCGCTATGAGGTAGAAAGTATTATTTTTTTTTTCTTTCAATTTAGGAAGAAACTGAAGCTCAGGGATATTAATAAGTAACAAAATTGGATGAGAATCCAGGATCCTGTTTATCAGTTCAAGACTTTTTCCCCACTGCACCACACTGCTCCCTAAAATTTGTCCTGAACTTCAACTAGTGGATTTTAGTTACTGAAGAACTGATGAAACTTTATTCTAAGTAGGGTGACCATAGTCTAGTTTGCTGGGGATAATTGTTTTACTTACTACACTGTGTCTTTATGCTTTCAAAAGTGTTCTGATTTGGATGATGGAATATATGGTCAGCCTAATTGTAAAAAATCCAAGGATGTAATGCAGTTTACATGCACATACATCAGAACATAGAGATGTGAGCTGCTTGCATTATTTATATTGCTTAATTTTAATTTTCTGTGTTAAAGATTTAGTAATTTTTTTGATGATTTCATGTAAAGGGGAACTCAAATAATCATAGATTTCTAGTTTTTATTATAAGGAATTTCCCTAATAGTTTCTTCTTAATATTTTCTATTATCAAGTTAGCAGATATATCATTACTTTAATAGTGTAAAACTTACAGACATATAACATATGTTATATGTTATTTCAATAATTAAAACATTCAACTTAATAGCATTAATAATATTGAAATCTGTTTGTTGATTAGATTTTTGAAAACCATGTGTTTTTTTCACAGAAAAGAAGCATGTAATTTGTACCATTACTTTTCACGATAACAAATGAGTTTTTGTGATATATAGTATTTATAATCAAATATATACAGAAATGTAAGGTACACTATAGGGTTAATATCTCAGTTGCTGGAGTCACAGAGTTTTTAAATTCTGGCTCAACAACATACCAGGTGCATAAACTAGGACAATCTCTCTAAGACTTAGTTTCCTTAAGTGTAAAATGGGGCTAATAAAAATAGTACCTCCCTCATATAGAGTTCTTGTCAGAAGTGAATGAAATAATGCATGTAGAAACCCTAAGAATAGTATCTGGGACATAGCAAATAATCAATGAATGCTTGCTATTATCTTAGTATTAATAATGCAACAAGGAGTTGGCTAAGTAAAGAAATTTCATGGCAGTGAGTGAATGAACATAGATCTCAAAGGCCACAGATAGTTAAATATCCTTTAAGTTAGTAATCTCATCCCTCGTAATTTACCAGGGAAGTTATTTCAGTGAAAGAGAAGAACTTTCTATATAACCTTTTCTTCCCTCCAGCAATGTATATAATTTGAAATATTGAAAATAACCTAAATGTCCAGAGTTAAGTGTCTCATCTTGACTGAACTTAGTCCTTAAAGTATCAACAATGTGATATAGGAATTTTAAAACATCTTATTAATAATTTTGAATGAAAAATAAAGAATAAAATGTATACACTGATATTTAGAATTAAGCAAAATATGCATAGGGAAAAGAATAGATGGGAACATAAATATAGTCACAATGAATGTGTCAGAATATTGAAATAGTGGGTGATCTTCTTTCTCTGTGTTTTTAAACTTTCTTGAGCATTAACCTTTTTTAGCAATATAATTATAAGTTTTATGTAACCTGGTAGTTCATACAAAGACCACTTGAATTGTATCTCCAAAATATGGGTTTTTAAATTAAGTTAGCATCTGTATAAAATACAGGACTCAGGCAATAGAACGGGAGTAAATGGCAGGTACAGTTTAAATGATTTAAAAGTGGGGAGAGTCAAGGCATTCAACAAAAACAGGTCATAGATTTTGTTTGTTTTTAAATTATTAATACATGGCAAGAGCTGTTTTAAGTGTTTCACATGTGTTAATTCATTTAGTCTTACAGACAGGTAAGCACTGTTATTACCCAGTTTAAAGGAGAAAAACATACTTAAAAGTATGTAAAACATAAAAGTGTTACATTTTATATATTAAATCATATTTACATAAATGATACGTATACACATTTTTATGTAAGAAAACTAAAGCACAGCAAGGGATGGCTTAAGTACCCACAATCACCAAGAGCATAGAGTGGCCGACTGCTGCTGTTTAATCAAGGCAGTCTGGCTCCAGAATCCCTGCCCCGAACCAATACAGTGGACCACATCTTTATAAATGAGCATATATCTATCACAAGGAATTTTTAAAAAATAACGTTTCTTTCAGGATGTCTTCATGGTGATACAAATCAGAGGACTTTCTTTCATTTATAATAATTTCAAAATACTTATATCTCTGTCTTTACCAACATTCTAAATATTTCATCTGCTTTGCCATTTTCTTTTCTATTCCTGTTCTTCTTTCATGGGGCGGTCAGAATGCACCTTGTAAAACACAACATAGACCCTGTTACTGTATTATTCAGAAAGCTTCAGGTTCCTGATGACCAATAAAAATTCTCTGTTTCTTAGGGTGGCATTTAAATACCTCCTACTTGACCCTAGTATTCTTTTCTAACTTTGAGTTACATAATTTACCATCCTTGAGAGCCCTGTTCCCTCTGCTTGGTGCTGACTGTCTCTTGTTCTACCTGAAGCACATCCATAGATGTTTTTATGATGCCCTATCACTTAGCCTCTGCTCCCAAATAAACAGAAAAACAAATAAACCATCATGACAAATAAACCATCATAAACCATCACAATTACCTATTGTATCTTAATCTCTCACATCCCCAATTTATTCAGTGACCTCTCTTCCAAATTCTGATGGTAGATACTGGCTGCACCATTCTCCTGGCTTTTACCTTTCCTTGCCTTCTACCAGCAATGCCACCTACCCTATCTCAGGCTGTTGAAATTTTGCGTTTCCTTACATTTCAAATTAAATGGCACTTATATCTTGTTAAAAGATCTCTGTGGGTTATTAAAAATACTTTGCCCTTTCTCTCTGGAGATTTTCATATGCGATCTGATTTTTATCAATGTTTGTAATTTCCTTCTACAGCTTCTAAAGCTTCTTAACAACCAAAACTTACTTATAGTATTCTACCTACCTACCATGGTACCTAGCACAGTTCCTTGCACCACCCAAGTCTTCCAAATAAATGTTTATCAAATATCTTAAGGACTTTGAGAAATTTGGTTATACACTACCCACTCCCAAGGCAAATATTTTCTTATTTCATATTCATATCACTAGTTAATTCCTTGTTGTGTAAGTCCAGTCTCTGTGATTAGTCTTAAACTTTGTAAGAGAACCCTATATTGTATTTCATTTTGCTCATAGCATATAGCAAGTTGATATGCTAAGAATTAGCAAACCTGAACAGGAGTCTGCTCCAGATATGAAGAATTTATTTCTATGAGAATAATGTAACTATTTATATTTATTCATTATCATATTCCCATTTCCTATTTGTCCATTGTCTTTATGTGTCTTTCCTTTTAACTACTCCATCTGCTTCTTTTAATGAACAGAAAGCCATTTCCCCCTTTACTAATGTAATATTTATGTCTTGAGAAAGAGAGTTGTAAGAGCCTGATACATTTTCTAAAATAAGAAGGTCTTAAAGCTTATTTATCTTATATGGGAAAGTAGCTTTTGTTTTAAGAGTATATTGGTCTTCTTCCAAATTATATATTGTAAATATCTTGGTTTGCAAAAAAAATGAAAAATAAGAGAAAGAAACAAAACTGAGAAATCAGTCCCTAAGCTAACATTACACTCTATTCTATAAATTGGAAATTATGTAAATTCAGTATCAGTTCAAATATATTTCTGCTATTTCAGTTATAACCACATTACATTACAATTTTTATACTCTTCTTTAAATTATTCACTTTCAGGAGCTCATAATACTTGTTTTTTTAAGACTTTGTGAATAGGTAATGTGCATAGATCTGGAACAAATGCCATCGCTGTGTGCTCCAGTCTCAAATACCTTTTTCCCGGAACAGCTACTGTTAATCAGTTTCTTCTGTCCTTTGCGAGATATTTGCTCATAATTCCTTAAAGAATATGGAGGGCTTCCCTGGTGGCGCAGTGGTTGAGAGTCCGCCTGCCGATGCAGGGGACACGGGTTCGTGCCCCGGTCCGGGAAGATCCCACATGCCGCGGAGCGGCTGGGCCCGTGAGCCATGGCCACTGAGCCTGCGCGTCCGGAGCCTGTGCTCCGTAATGGGAGAGGTCACAACAGTGAGAGGCCCGCGTACCACAAAAAAAAAAAAAAAAAAAAAAAAAAATGGAGAAGGATAATTGTGATAATAAGAATCATAGCAAAATTTCCTTCTAGAACATTGTAGACTTCATTTAAAAATATACTGCTTTTTACTCATCTTCAATCAACATTGTATGTACCCACAGTATATTGAACATGATAACTATTCAAAAAATAAAGGACAGAAAGAAGGAAGACCTGATGAAAGTTAGGAAAAATGAGGAAATAAGGAAGGCAATATGAAATTAATATGATTTAATATGATTTAACTTCCTATGGTTTAGAAACTCAGTACATGACTTCAGAACATTTCTAATTATCCTAACTTTGGCAAGTATATGGTTACCCTTTTATATTTCTAGTGGACGTTTAAATTGGCATCAGTTTCTGGAAGATAATGTTAAAATATAAATCAGTGATACCTTAAAATGTTGCAATTAATTTGATTTTTTTTATCGAGCTTCAAGCCATTTTCTCTAAGGTAATTATCACTAATCTACAAAAGCTTTTATTTATGATAATAGTATGTATAATGTAGTTATTTTGTGCAAATAATGTTATTATTTTAATGGGAGAAATTTAACCCAGCTGTGTATTTGATATTTTTCTCTATGGGCATAAAAATCTGATGCAAGAATCAGAGAGGAAAATTTCTGACAATCCTTTTATTCTAATTTTCCTTACATTTAAGTTAATTCAGGTTATCTCATCCTATGCAAATTATCACAAAAATTTACTTTTATGGAAGCATGTCTTCATTATGTTATCCATATAGTATTAATATGTGTTAATTCCTATACTATTAATACATGGGAAGTAGAAGGGCACATACACACATAAAACAAAAACAATTCAACTTTGAGTTTAAGTCAAATTAATGAGCTAAAGACATTCTTTTTTTTTCTACCTATAATATCAACTTCATTAAAAAGTTATAATCTGTGTATACACATCAAATATTAATCCCTAATAATAGCATTTCACAGGAACCCAGAATAATACATACATCAGTTGAAATAAATGTGCATTATTTTTCTCGAATTTTGTGGTCTTATAAAGAAGTATAGGAGGTTTATTATTTAGTGTATTTTGTTTAGTCTGGGGTCAATGAATGACATAGCAAAGAAGGGAAAATACATTCTGGGGCATAGTAGTTTGAAAAAATTTTAACAGTTAACATTTTAGGTATTGTGGATTTTGGATTTTTTAGTTTGGTTCTTTCATTTAAATTATGTACTGTTGATAACTATGTTATCTCTTGCTTCCAATATATTAGAAAATTAGGAGGCTTTGAAAGGACACATACTGTGGTTTATTTTTTGTTTCATGTGTCACCCAGTTAACACCTAGTTTAGCCCCTCACCTACGGTGGTATCAGCCTCAGACATGCACTGAAGCTATTAACACTGAATACAGAAACCTAGATCCAGGGAAGGGAGGACTGTGATGCTTTTATTAATAAAATATATTGATCACATATAATTATTAGCTAGATATCTTGTATTTGTCATTTAGTAAAGTTGGTTAACAGTCTGTTATGTTAATATTACCTATTGTACTTTTTAAGAAGATCATTCTTTCTAAAAGAGAGAGATTAAGGGTGGGAGCAGAAAGATGTAGAATATATCTAAAGAATCACTAGATATAATAAAAGTTAATTCTGACAAAAATAAATTATTAGTAAGTTCACTATACTAATCTACGTTTTCCAATGATACATATATTCTATGTTTATTTTAATAGTAGTTTATTATTTTAGCTAAACCAGTTGCCATATAGGCAATGACACTTAATGGCATTAACTTTCCTATGACATTAATTAATGACATTAAATTAAACTAGTAGATAGGATAAATAAGTAAACTTGATGATTTCAAAAAGTGTTTCTTTATATCTTCTATTTTTAAAAGTTGAAATAATTATACTACCTAGTGTTCCTATTTTAGTTGACATTTTCCAGTAAAGTAGTTTTATCCTTGAAAAGAGATGTGATATGCATCTTACCCACTCAAATGTATAAATTCATTATAACATAAATGTTCTGTGGACATTCTTATACTCCTTGAGGGTATAATCTCTTCCTAGACAATTAGAATCATAAATTCTTGAAGGTTGAGTGTACCTTAAATTTTGTTGAAGATAAATTATAAGGTCTTGGGGGGGCTTGTAATAAATGGGACAACTAAGGACCTCATTTATAGTTCTAACAGTTTATTTATGACAGATCCCAAAGTAAAATCAGAACTTAACTGTTTCCTGTTTTCTTTCCACTTCAACATCACACACAATACATATACATATACACACATGTATGTATATACACATACGCACACATACAAATATAGGTACACGCACAGACATACTGCCCACCTCTACTCCCACCAAAATGAAAACATGCAAGTGAACACAATGGAACAAAAAATTAAGTTTATTGTTCTCGATCCATTTTTAGATTGCTAAATTGCTGTGCACTAATCTCTTAATTTATAAGTGCAGAATAGTTAAGATTTTTTTTCTCTGGAAATCTCAGGTGACAATTATAAAGAGGCAGAATACTCATTCAGGATATTCTTAGATTACTGCATATTTTAAAAAGAAAAAACAAAACAACATAAAGCTCAGTAATGTCTTTAAATTTTGCTTCATAAAGCAAACAATTTATAAACAGATTTTTGCTTCCTTATTTTCAAGTAGATTGTTTATATTTCCTCTACTATAAGTGAAGATAAATTTCATTTTTTTTTAACTTACTTTCAATTCTTGTAGTATTTTACCAAATCCTAAGAAGGTAAATTTTTGCAATTAGCGTGTTTTGGATATTGTGACTATTGTAGGTAAATGTGTTTTAAAATGAGAACAGCGAACACCTCTTACATTATCAGAAACCTAGGATTTGGGAGGGAGCAGAAACTCTGCTGTTTAACTTTGCAGTTTCCGTCTAGTTCTCCCTCTGAGAAACCTACAGACTTCAGCTTTTCAGTCTTTTCAAGGACAGAGGGACAGTCAGACTTCAGTAAAATCTGTTTCTCAAACTGACCTCTAAAATTAACACATGCTAAGCTTAGACATTCAGCTTGTGATCTGAAACTGGGGGAACGTGTGGCTCAGTATTTTAGTTTGCAAGAAAAACCTGATCGGAACTTTTTAAAAATTTGCTCTTAGGGCCATGCTTCTTGCTGTGTCTAATGTTTATTCTGCACAAACCTTATGTACTTGAGCACTGTGTTTTTCAAGGTTGAACATAATGTTTGATCATTTTACCCCTTTGTAAATCTTTCCAATATGATGACATTGCTACTCACTTCAAATTCAGACAGCCGTCTCATTGATTTTCATGATTATGCACCAGGCCATCACTGTATGTGTAGTCACCCTTGTTTCTAATATACTTCATTCATCCTTCAACATGGTAAAGTGGATGTTCTTTCCCATCCCAGCTCCCTCTGGTTTCTTCTTTTTTTTTCCCCCCTGCATCATTTCCTATAGTGGTATAGACTTGGCAATAGCTTTTCATTTACCCTTCAGAAAATTCTACAGTATTCCCAAGTTTAAAACTTTTTAGAACATACTGTCCCATCTATTAAGTGGACTAAAATAGTGACAGTACATCTTCCTTCCCTACTCTGTGTCTTTATTGATGAAATATAATAGAGCTGGCAACGTTTTGCCCTTTTGCCTTTCTGACATGACAGTAATTCTATATAACTCAGTATTATGCATATTAATAGTCAGTTAGTAAAAAGCTTGAACCTTATTAATAACTCTTTACTTGTTTTCATTGTAAAGTTTTGGTCTAATGCTGGTATATCTTTCTGTTTTGAACTACTATCCATCCTTTCACATTGCCGGTAGAATTCTTCTTTTTTAAATATATTTATTTATTTTATTTTATTTTTTTGGCTGTGTCAGGTCTTAGTTGCAGCACACGGGATCTTTGTTGTGGCATGCAGGATCTTTCGCTGTGGCGTGTGGGCTTCTTTCTAGTTGCGGTGCGTGGGCTCTGTAGTTGTGGCACGAGGGCTTAGTTGCCCCGTGGCATGTGAGATCTTCCCAGACCAGGGATCAAACCCATGTCCCCTGCATTGGAAGGTGGATTCTTAACCACTGGACCACCAGGGAAGTCCCGCTGGTAGAATTCTTAATTAGGTGTAACAGGAAATCTAGTTTTTACCTCTTCTGTCACTGATGATGTTAAGTATTTGCAAATAAGCTTTTACTATTGACCGGAGAAGTAGTTTCATAATGGAAAGGTAAAGTGGTAAATTAAAAATTAAAACCACAAATCATAATATATGGCAAAACTTTCACAATTTGTATCCTAACTTGTTAAGAACATAAACCACACTTTGATCAATGTTGAAGGTTATAGTCCCTCTTGTAATATTTAGACTGTGAGTATCTAATTCTAGAATTACCACTGACAGTACCCCAAAGGAACTCAGTCAAGATGTGTATATGAATGCCTTATCACTTAAAAGTTCTCAATCCTTATTTTTTTCAAAAAGCTGTAACAGTTTCTGTTATGGTATGTTTAAATCTGAGAGAGAGAGATGGAGACTTAACAACAAAGGAGTGTGTAGTAATAATTTAAATAGTTTTTCCTGACAGGAAGGCAGATTAAGGGTGAATAACAAAAGAGGAGCAAGGTTAGGATACTGACACAACTTCTGATCTTTGGTTTTTTAAGGATTTTCTATCCTATAATACTCTATTGTGGAGACAACAAACTACGTGTTAGGTCTGTAAAAGACAGCATAAATATTCAGGAGCCTGTGAATACAGCTCATTTAAGCCCATATGATACAAGCTGAGACAGGGTTGATTTGTCAAAAGACAAAACAGTAATGTATACCAGAGATCACATTAAGCACATCTTTTATTGCAGCCACTTTTTTTTTTAACCATTTCCTAATAGATGAGATGCAAGAACCAAGTCTGCTTTTGCATATAGGCTAATCTACACTGAAAATAGTATACATTTTATTCACATAAATCGAAAGGGCATGGTTATTTATTATTCATTAATGTCAACAGATAACTGACTATCACTTGCTGTCAGAGTGGAGTCTGATAGAATGCTGACATTGATTGATGGACATGGTCCCGAGAATCTGCATAGACAGACTGTTTAAGTCAGTTCAACATAAAACCCAGACTAGGCATGAGGAATCCTGTTAGTATTTTTATTTATTTTAAAAAAAAACATTGCCTAGTATCCAGAGCTCATTTGATTTTTAAAATTAATTTTAGATTTTTAGCACCATCATTATAAAATAAGAGTAATAACTGATTTGATTTTAAAAATAATTCAGGTTCCTGGTGCTTCTGGCTCACATCTTGGAGGAATAATTTTGATTTTGTTCAGTCTGTCTTATAGAAAGAGAAATCAATAAATAAAAATTGATAGTTTCTTTGCATATGCATACCTGAAATTATTGGAATTTTGGGGAGGAGATAATATTTACTTAAGAGAATAAAAGTTTAGAGTCATTGATGTACCATGTATATGATATTAAAAATAAAAGGGAATTGTGTTCTTGAATTTCCCCTTGAATACCTATCAGCTTATACATTTTAAAATCAATTCCTCACCCTAATAAGTATACTTCCTATAGTGATAGTTGTTAATAATACATTTAGAACAAAATGTTTGGCTGCAGAGATTTTAATTGATGGTTATTTTTAAGTATAATTTATTTTCTCAACTTGAGTGAAAGCACTAACAATAAAAAATAATATGCAGAATTAAGTTTTTATTTCAAAGTATGGGAAAATGATCATATTATATTTTGTCTGCAATTTCACAGAAGGGTTAACTTGAGTTTGAATTGGTACATCCTTATCTTCATTTTTGTGAAATTTTCTTTTATTTTAAGTTTTCTCTTTTAGTACTGAGATTGGTATATATATATATATATATATATATATATATATATATATTAGCTAACTGTACATTTCCAGATATGCAAATATGTTAAATTATATTTTGCATGGAATAATGTTGACAGTTATGTATAATAATATTTTAGAGCCTCTGAATTATAAATTCATACATACTCAAAATAGTTATTTTTCATAAAATGTGTTGCATGTAAATCTGCTTGTAAGAACTTTTCATGATTTATCATATATGTTTTGAACATTTGAATTTGAGGTAAGGTAATTTCTTTCAAATTATTCAAACATCAATAACAAATCTCCAACATATTAAAATAGCTCACAGGCAGGATCTCAAAGAAACATGTAATTTATTACATCGTATAGCATATTTGTTAGGTACCAAATATTTTTATGTATTTTTTATTCAGGGAAGGACATATTTCACAGTGTCAACCACTGGTAGAAGGCAAAATAGAGTTCTGAAAATTATGTAGAATATTTTCAGATACATTTGTTCTAAAATATGGTTGTCAATAACTGCTTATATAAAATGACTGGGAAGCCCTTTTTTCCTACCGACTGAATAGTTCTGCATAACATATATTACATACTAGTTAGTCATCAAAATGACAGAAGATTTTGATTTTCCATTTAGAAGTATACTATGAGATTATCTAAGGGTTAATTTCTTCCGACAAACGCCATATCACTTACATTAAAATGACTTTGGGAAACAGAGATAAATAGTTCAGCACTTTCTGTGCTGACATGAAGTTTGCCTGTCTGACTGCATCCTTTCCACTAGACAGCAGAGATGTAATTACAAAAAAAGACATCTGTGCCAATGTTTAGCTAGCCAAAAAGGGCAAGCTCTTGTGCTTAAAATGTAGAGAATCTAATCGATGAGAATGTCTGGACCTGTTAGCACCAATAAAACTGAAGGCTACTGGGAAGCTCAGAGAGGGTCTTTTGTTGTAGAGCTAGAAAGAGACCCAAACTATGACACTTTAGGGGAGCAAGGTCAGCAAAGGAAGATCATCCATCTTCTGCAGTGGCAGCTTTCTGTCAGATTCTAACCCTGTTCAGTGCAGGAACTAAGCCTCTACTGTTGACATCAACCGATTCTCAGCCAAGTGTAAATGAAGCTAATATTCACTGACCCTATGCATAGCAAATGAAGCCCTGTGTGTCACTTAAGAAATAATGTTATCTGACACTTCAAAAAGTGAATGATGGACAGTGTGTGTGTGTGTGTGTGTGTGTGCGTGCGTGCTTGTTGGTCAAGTAAACAAATGTATATCCCTTAACCACTCCGTATTTTTAGTTGATTTTCACAGTAGCCACAGATTTGCCATTTTGACACTGATTTACCTTTGTATTATTTTCACTTACGTGTCATGAAATTTTACATGCAGATATTCACTGTGCTGCAGAACAAACTCTTATAGGGCTTACTTTAGTTTCTGATACAGTACCTAGTCACAGAAAGAGAAGACCCAGTTTTCACTATTAAAAGATAAAATTTCAAAGAGAATTCTGAGTTAGTAGTTCACATTCAAAACATGATGAAGTAGAATATATGTCTTCATGACTGTAAAAAATGGACTGGTCTCATTATAGTACAGCAAGACAAAATGGCTATATTTTGTTTATCATTGCTAAAGCATTGTCTAAAACCTCTTTTCTTTTGAGTTAGCAATACTTGTTACAACCTAATAGTCTTTTCTTAGTCTATAAATCAAGATGTTCATATATTATGCTTACTGAGGATTATATTTAAATTGCATTTTGTGCACTTCTCATTTTGAAAGATTTTTCATGGTACTTAAAAAAAATTCTCACAAAAGTGAGGGCTAAAATGTACCAGTGCTCATAAATATCCATTACATCAACAATATTATGTAGGCAGTGTGCTTTGTAAATAAAACAATACCACTAAAAAGCTGAAAAAATAGCTGTGATAAATATAAAGCAATAATTTTAAAGAATGTGCAGAATTCAAGGATTTAAGGGAAAGATGAGTTAAAGCATGGTGTTGAATTTTCAGAGTTCCATGGAAGGTGATTTATCTGACATGGATTTCATGAGAATCACCAGGACAGATCTGCATCTAATTGACTTCAATCATGTTTGAACTGAAAATAAACAGTTGTAAAATATCTGGGATATGTGTATTGATTTTTGTTCACCTCATCAGTCTTGTTTATTTGTACTTATTAAAGGAGTGAACATGTTTTTTGTTCTACCAAACTTAAAAAGATAGCATCTGATCAGTAAGGTATTTTTTTCTTCTTTTTTGACAAGTAACTAAAATCAGATGACATCATACACAAAGTTTTCTCCTGGCAGTTTCTTGAATCTAATCACACAAAGACACTAAACATGTGTTTAGTCAATTCTTATTTCTTTTTCCCCACATTTATCTGAATCTAAGCACCCTTGTAAGTAAAATGAAAGACCAAAGAGAAAATACCTGTGTTGAGAGTAACTTCACTGAGTTAGGACAACTCTTTCTCTGCAATCAGTTGTTTATCTTCTGCAGGATTCAACAATGATGTACATATAAAATACAAGTATTAGAGTTGTAGCTTGTTTATGAATGATATGTGATAGCTGCACATATAGATGGTAAATTTGGTCTGTGACAATTATTTTCAAAGCAGTGCTCTGACAAAGAGTAGCTTCATAAGTTTTGTTGTTAGCTGTGTTGGGGGGTCGGGGGTGGGTTAGGGGTTAGAGTTAGGGAGTGGGCTAAACTGAGCTGATTTTCATATATTTTGAATTGCATTTGTTTGTACTAAGGGTCTTTAAGATAAATCCAGGGGCTGTAAATACATACACACTTACTCCAGAAATGACAGGAGCCTCCTATTCTGGATATGTTTGTCGGAAGCAATCTATAAAAATTTGTGAAAAGCTCTCTGGAGTACAAATATAATTTTGCTTAAACTTTCTACATTAGTTTATTATAGATTTTCTTGATTTCTTCAGAAATGTCCTTCAAGGAATTTTCATAATAGAAGAAAGTAAGGGCGAACTTGTTAAAAGCCAGTACATTTTGCCTCATGGAATCACTGTTTAATGGATTTAGCCAGGTGTTTGAATCTACGTTGAAAAGGCCAATTGTACTTTATGATCTGTAGAAGTCAGATTGGATTAGTAACACTGAAGTTTAGAAACCAAAGTGTCATTTCGTGCTGCAAAGTAAGTCTCAGCCCCTTTGCCCTGAGAGTTTACAAAGTTCAACTCAGTTCCATCCTGCTAGCTCAGTAGAGGGTTTTTTATACACGGATCAGTGTATTATGGTATCATAAAGACTTCTGGTAACTTTCCAAAACGATTCCTTGTTGAATCATTTGAACTCGCGGTGTCATCTCACAGGACTGCTTGGCTGATTCTTAGAGGCATTGTTTGAATTGGAAACTGAGACAAAGAAGGTACTAAATGTCTTTCCTGTACTAATTTAACAGTCATCGATGGAGCTACATCACTCAACATTATACTAGGTAGCATATTCACATACAATACTGATTTGTATTTCAGATTTTTAGGATCCAAACAAAACCTGAAATAATTGGGATCCCTGGTTTCCCGTCAGAGAGCTGTAATAGTTGAGCATTGTGGTTTGAGAAAAGATGCCATAGAGGGTTATTAAAGATGCCTAAAAAAATCACACTACTTCAGCATGATTTATAATTTGCTAGAGCAGGTCTTAAAATGAGTTTCAAAGATCTTTACGTTCACTCAAACTGTAGAATCAAGGCAACCATTTCCAGAGTTGATTATATTTATTGCCATATATTATTATTAAATGAAATGAGATATTTTATCCAACTAGTATTAATTTCATGATTTTCTCTAAGGATTGCTATAATTTATTTAATAAGTATGTTTGCTTAAGTGTTAAACAATAATTCCCAATAAAATTTTTGTTTCTATTTATTTTCAAGGAAATATTGAAATATATTTCAAGTAAATTAGTTCTTAATTTTACATTTTATGCTTTAGGACCTCACCTGGGAAATATATATATATGTGTGTATATATATATATATATATATATATATATATATATATATATATACACACACACACACACACACACACATATATATATAAATAAATAGGCATTATGTCTATTGTTTTAAAATAATAAATGGTGCTTTACTGTGTAAAGGACAGGCTTGACATACTTATGTTTTTCAATAAGAAAGAAATTACTCTGGATTCAAAATCCCCCCTCCCCCAAAGTCAGTCTTTTCCATGGTATTAATTTTATATGCTGTGTTAATATATATTAAATGTTTCTTTTTTTATCTTCAAGGAACAATTTATGGAGTAATCAGGTAAATGGATAGTATTCAGTTTTAAATGCTGTTTGTTTATTCTTCCTGTTTAAAAAATGAAGGAAAACAATGGGACGGGTTATTTGTAGTATACTCAGTTGGAGACTCATCACAGGAATAGTGACATCTCTGAGAGCTATGGAAGTTGTTTTTTCCTCTGTGTCAATCTGGGGGGAAAAATAAACAGGCAGTTCCAATACCTGGTCTGATATTTCCCATCTTTTCTTATTGAGGCAACCAGGCAAAAGGACACGCAGCAGCGGAAAAGGTAACTATCCCTTTGAGGGCATGGTTGATTTTTCTTCTGATTCTTATTGTGCTATAGGGGTCAAGGATTTCTGGAGAAGATTGACCTATGTTTGCTGTCAGGAAAAGTGGGTGATTTTCACTCTCTATACCTGCAGGTCTCTGAAGTTATGTGTAGATTGGACTTTGCACTGCTTTGTCAGCATAACTGTGGCTTTTTTTTTTTTTTTTTGACAGTTGTAAAAGAATCCTGAGATGGAAGGAATTGAGTGTAAAAATTGCTTTCTTCTGTAGAGCGGGAGACTCCTATATAATTTATAGAACTTTAGTTTGTAACATGTACATTTTAAAAAATTTTTAGATTGTGCCATTTTATATTTAAGAAAATTGTGTCTAATGCTGACTGATAATGCTCCAAAGTATAAACATTATAATGAGTGAAATCCAACTACAATTCAGTTCTTAGATTTTTTTTGTCTTAGATTTTCTGTCTCCTTAACCATGAAGGGTTTAATTTTTATTCTGTTTTTAAGTAGCTGGAAGTTTAATGAGGAAGTAATAGGTTAGAAAAGTAGATTATTTTATTCCATTGTCCTTATCTTTTAGCTAGTTAACTAAATAACTAACCATCTTCTTCCTTCATTTCTTCCACCCTTCCTTCTTCCTTTCCTTCTGTTATTTATTTAGAACCATAAATATAATATGGATAGTTTATAATGACATAAATATATTCATAAATATATAGATAGAATTCCCAGGTCAACAGGGTTTGCAGTAAATCCTTTCTCATCTAAATCTTTTCCCTTGTGACTGAGAAATTATTCCTTGAGTTTTTCCCTATTCATGCTACTTCCCTTAGGCCCTCCTCTGACTTGTTCAACCAAGACATAAACGTTGACATGAGGAGGTCAAGGTGCTATATTTTCTTCTTGGTAACACCATATAATTATTTTACACCATTTGAATATTCTGAAATGTTTTCTAGTTTTTTTTTCTCTATTATCAGTTGTCTGTTTTTGTTTATTCCTTGGACAGTGGTATGTTTGTAGCTTATCAAGTGAAGATGATGCTGAAGTTTCTATTCACATTTTTACACCTATAATGACCTTTCTTGCTCTCAAGGTAGAGGTGCATGTTTTGGCATCTGTTTGATCCTCTGGAGGGCTAGTATATAGCATAAAGTTCCAGAGGGATTGCTTTCATTAGAATATACTCATAGTAAGGCTACAAGTACTAGTAGACTAGATTTAAATAAGTGTTGACAATTTAAATTATTGCCAAAATTTAATTTTATTGAGGAAAATGAAACTGACAGGAATATAAAGGGGATTAGAGATTCTTCAGTACTGCCTGGAGAGTAGAAGAGCAAACAAAAGAAAAATATTGGCATTAACAGGAATTCAGTACTAAAAGGACGGCTGGGGAAAGATGTTTGGAATATAAAACCAATTCAGTTTAGTTCAACAAGTATTTCTTTTTTTTCCATTTATTTATTTATTTTTCTTCATTTTTAATTTTTTTTTACATCTTTATTGGAGTATAATTGCTTTACAATGTTGTGTTAGTTTCTGCTTTATAACAAAGTGAATCAGCTGTATGTATATAGATAGATAGATAGATAGATAGATAGATATCCCCATATCCCCTCCTTCTTGCTTCTCCCTCCCACCCTCCCTACCCCACCCCTCTAAGTGGTCTCAAAGCACGGAGCTGATCTCCCTGTGCTATGCAGCTCTTCCCACTGCTATCTGTTTTACATTTGGTAGTGTATATATGTCCATGCCACGCTCTCACTTCGTCCCAGCTTACCCTTCCCCTTCCCCGTGTCCTCAAGTCCATTCTCTACATGTGTGTCTTTATTCCTGTCCTGCCCCTAGGTGCTTCAGAAGCATTTTTTTTTTTTTTTAGATTCCATATATATGTGTTAGCATATGGTATTTGCTTTTCTCTTTCTGCCTTACTTCACTCTGTATGACAGGTTCTAGATCCATCCACCTCACTACAAATAACTCAATTTCTTGAGTGCTTTCTGTTTATAGATAACTGATAAATTTGTTAGGCAGAGATAAACTTACATGAGTTTATAGATTGCCAAAAACACTCAAAATTAATAAAGTTAACAATCCAGCAGTGAATATTTATCTCCTTTAATTTCTACCTTATAATATTTTTCTTTTGAAAATGCCTAACCAATGGCAAAAGAAAGAATAGTATGATGCACACCCTAATGGTTTTCAATCTCTCCAATTTTTAAAATACTGCCACATTTGTATTTGTTTTCCCCTCCCCACCCCTATCTGAGTGTCTGTGTGTGTGTGTAAGTTTTTTGGGGGACTGAACCATTTGAAAATAAGTTGCTGTCATCATTATACTTAACTTCTAAGTATAAGAAGTTAATATACTTTAAAATATTTCTCCAAAACAAAGGCATTCTGCTACATTTCAAACCTCCCAAATTTAACATTTATTTAAAAGTTTATCTGGTAAATAGTACATGTGCCAATTTCCCAGTTGCCTCAAACTGTTCTTTATACCTTAATTTTTTTAAATCCGTGATTCAATTAAGGGTCTCATATATGTTTGGTTGTCACATTTCTTTTTTTTCTCTTTAATCTGGAACTTTCCCTCAACACTTTTTTTTTTTTTTCATTTTACTGACAGTTTTTTTTAAGACTCCAGACCCATTACCTTTAGAATAATGCCACATTCTATATTTGCCTGGCTATCTCCTCATTATTAGATTCGAGTTAAATTTTTTGGTAAGGATACAATATAGTTGTTTTGGTTTATTTTCCATTGCATCACATCATGTCATATTGTCCCCTTATTTGTGATGCTGTTTGATGACTTGGTTCAGGTTATGTATACCATATCCTTCTATTGTAGGTTCAGGTTATGTATACCATATCCTTCTATTGTAGTAGCCTGTTTTCCTTTTGTAATTAATCAGCCATCTATGCAGTAATACTTGGAGACACTATAATTTTCTAATTCCTTGACAATCTTTCATCCAGTGTTTTATCATCCATTGATAATGACAAGTGGAACCATTTATTACATTGGTAGTTGCAAAATGTCAGTTTTTTAATTTTCTTATTTCTTTTACATTTGGTAGTTTGTTTTATTCCATAAGAAAGAGTTGTTCCTTCTCTGGCCCCAATTTTATTTTTTGAATAGTGTTATGGACTCATAGAATCTAATAAAATAATACTTGTTTAAAGTGAGTTTTTACTTAAAGAAGAATGATTTCTATTTAATGAAGAAAGAAACTGAATATTAATAGTATTCACTTTAATGTCAGTTCATAATTTTTCAGACTGATATTCTAACCCACATCTTCCAGCCTTTGTTCTATTATTGTTTTACATGTTTTCCTTCTGAAGAGGAGTTTAATGCATCTTTATTGTTGTGCATCCTTTGTAACTGAGTGAATAACTATTTCATTTTCAGAGACATTTTGAGACGTCTTTCAGAATGGCAGCATAACCCTATTAATTAAATAATGGCTTAAAAATATCTCTTCTAGACTAAAGATACATAGAGGTGCCAGTCCAGAAACCAACACCACCTAGCTGTATGACTGGGCAGGATAGTTAATCTCTTAAGAACTTGGTCTCCTACATTCAGATAGGGAAATACTAACACTATCTTATTTCAAGAGATGGTGTGTGGACCAAATGATTTAATATACATAAAACACTTACACAAGGAAAGTGGACAATAAATATGCATAAAATGAGGTGATGCTCGTAAAGCATTTAGCACACTAACACATGGTAAGCAATCCATACATGTTTAGCCACAGTTGTTATTTTTCTAAGAATTTCTGTCTGTGTTTCTATTTTGGTAAATGGGCCTGGGAATGATCCAGAAGTCTTATTGATTCTACTGCCATAAAATCTCTCTGATCTATCCAATCGATTTTTCCCCATCTTAATGCCACTATCTTAGTTTAAGTTCTTTCCATAGCTACCTTAGAGAATATCAGTAGCCTCTTAATTTATTTGTTCGCATTTGGTCTTACTCCCTGTCAGTATTTTTCTACTTACCCTCCAGAGTCATTTTTTTAAAATACAAATTCAGTCATGCCACACTTCCTTCAAAAGGTATAATTGCCTCACGTAATTTCCAAGTTATTCTTTAACATCCTATTCAAAATCCTTTTAACTTGCCTCTGCATATCTTTTTGCCCATTACTCATCTATACTGAATAATTTGAGGTATCCTAAATATTGAATTTCTCCTTCTGATTGTCATATATTGTAATTTTCTGCCTAGATTGCCATCTCTTTTTGGAAGACTTTTCTAATCTTATCATTCTCCACTCTCCTCCCTGCCCCCTTCCTCACAAATCCATAGCCATACTGGTCAGGCAGGATTTCAATGTGCATCAGCTTTATTGTATGCTCCCCATTAGATTATAGGTTACTGCAGAATAATGGCATTTCCTTATATTCTTCACAACTAGCACCCTACCTGAAGGCTTACACATAGAAATGAAGTTATTTAGTTAATTTCTGTACTGCAGGGCACAAAGATTACATATCATATACAATATTCAGTGGTGCCAACAAGTAATTTTGGTTGATAATAGGGATTCTCCTCCAAAGCAAGAAAAAGACCTTTGACTCTTGAAAAGGAAATACCAACCTAAATGTCCAAGAATAGGAGATGCAGGCTATTATGAAATATCCCCAAGTTGAGATATCATCTAGAGTCTCAAATCATGTCATTGAATTATAATGTTTATATGGGAAAGTGTTCACAATATTAGGTTAAGTAAAAGAGTAGTGAGCAGAGTAGTGTGACATCATTGTTAGGAGAGACTGGAAAGGTATACACGAAGTTGCTAACATGGATCGTCTGCGGCCGGTGGAGATATAGGTTATATTTGGTTTTCTTTGGATTATTCTATGTTCTTTATGTTTCCTGCATTGATCATGTGTTACTATGTATGTATATATGTATGTGTGTGTATATATGAATATATGTGTACATATACTTATATATGTATGCATTTATCAATCTATGTAATCTATCTGTAATTTTACAAAGAAAAAAAGGAGCAAGGAAGTAAAACTTGACAAAATTAGCCCATCCTTGCCTTGTTTTTCACTCTCATTAACATGTGCAGTGCAAATACTTTTTTTGATTGTTGTTTAAAAATATGGGACACCATTCTAGTTAATAAATATGGGGTCCCTTATTTTCAGAAATATTTTAGTATTAAAAAATACAATCTAGACCAATTTAGTAAATGCACCACCATTAAATGTAGAAGGGAAACAGACTTTTGGGGGTTTAAAAAGTTATGAAGTGTTTAACTTTTATGATTCCTTTCTGATTACTGGGTGACACAGAGTAGATTATTTAAGCACACTGTATATATAAAATACATAAAACTATCTCTGCCTCCCTATCACTCTCTCTCACATGTATATATCTGTGTATACATATACACATACATATATATGTATACAATACACACATGTATATTTTACTCTTATAGATTACTAGTCCTTGAGCTGTAGCTGTTACTAATAAGCTATTATACATTTACAGTCAATTGCATTGTTTTGTGGCATTAACTATCACTTATGGAATAAGGTGCAAATGGGTAGCATGAGTTCTAGTAGGTCTTATGTATTAATTCCCCAAAATAAATGTGTCTTTTTGTGTAAGGAAGAAATTGATATATAACTTCATATTAATTCCAAAAAGGAAACCAAATTAATTATAAATTTAACTACTAAAAGGAAGTAAATACACTGTAACAATCATTTTCAATAGCAAGTTGAATCTTGCCATATTCTGCATATTACACATACATTTGTATTTGTACTGCAACTAATTTTTTTTTTTTTTTTTGCGGTACACGGGTCTCTCACTGTTGTGGCCTCTCCCGTCACGGAGCACAGGCTCCAGACGCACAGGCTCAGTGACCATGGCTCACTGGCCCAGCCACTCTGCGGCATGTGGGATCCTCCCAGACCAAGGCATGAACCCGTGTCCCCTGCATGGGCAGGCGAACTCTCAACCACTGAGCCACCAGGGAAGCCAGCAACTAATCTTTGATTGTCTGATATCATATCCAAAATTTCTGGGTTTCTTAGTTCAAACAAAAAATACAGTTTTTAATTTTCATGCCATTCAGTAGGTCTATTTTAAGGATGCCTCACTAATTTTCATATTAGACTACAGAATATATTTTAGGGAGATAAATTATCTGGGAATCATATGATAGAGTATAATTTATGAGGTTTTTTTTAAAGATATATAAACTTGTGGCCTCTAGCTCTGCATAGTCCTATATATTTTTTGGTAGATCAGCCTTCTCCACTCAGATGTTTAGGAGATACATATCATGTCAGGATCCCAATCTTAGAAGCTTCTGCAGCACCAGGAAACTTGATTTGTAGAGTAGATGGAAAAGGCTGCCCACAGCTTGCGTTTTCCCATCTCAGCAGCTGTTGCCCAGCCTAAGACTTACATCAGGAAAATTTTCATCCTGCCTGACAATTTCCTCCCAAATTATCTCCCCATCCATTAGTTGAAAAAACAAGCCAGAAAAACAAACAAACAAAAATCTGTACTGAGTATCTACTCTGTGTACCATAGGTAAACTTTCTATTTTCATCAAAGTATGAAGGTTTAAATAACTAGTTACAACATAAGTCAGAAAATGGTAAATTATATATAAATTCTAATTAAGTGAGAAAATAAATTTCAACTTTATTAAAATAAAGGCTTTTAGGAGATGGTATGTACATTGATTTTTAATAGACAGATGTGAAATCATATAAAGGCACTTCCAGGCGCCGTGAACATGATGAACAAAGGTGGGGCGTGTATGAAATTGCAGGTCATATTTGTTGATCAGATAGCTGGGGTGTGTGTGAAAAAGATTATAGTGATAAAGCTAGGAAAATAGAAGATAAGTTGGATTGAGTCTCGGGGGACTTTCTATGTTGTACTAAGGAATTTGTACTACGTTTGTAGTTATGGAGAAATCATCACAAATTTTTAAGTAGGGTATATAATCAAAGTTGTGCTGTGGTGATAAGTTGAAGGGAAGTTGAAGACTGGATTAGAGATGAGAGAAACCAAAAGCAACACCTTTTGGAGTGACTAGAAAAAACTCTCTGAATGAAGACCCTGTTACTGAAAATGGGAAGGAAGGGGTGTGTTAGGGACACATTAGGAAATAAAACTAATGCTCAGAAAAGGAACAAGATGTTAAGGGTGACACATGACATTAGAGTTTTGAGCTTATCTTTTACTACTGTCTTGTTTAAGCCCACTTCACTTCAGTCAAACTAACTTCCTTTGTCAATAGTTTCTAAATACAGTCCTTAATTTTTGGTTTCAGTGTTTTCTATTGTGCTTGTTTCACTTTCCTGATACTCCTTTTCCTCCACATCCACCGTAAAATATGTATATATTGTATATATTGTGTATCCTTCAAAAGCTCAAGTGTTAACTCCTCCAGGTAGCCCTCTCTGATTTTCATGGTCAAAATGAATCTCTTCTCTCCTGAAGTCCCAGAATATTTTACTTGTATATTCTTTATGAAAAATATATTATTGCCTAAGATGCTACATTTCACTGGTAAAGAGAAAGAGCTTTGGAGTCAAATTCTTACTCTACTACTTACTAGTTGTGAACTTGCACATGTTACTTAATCTCACATAATCTGTTTCCTCATCTTAAATTATGGATTCATGGTAGAATCCATGGAATCTGAATGATAGCTGATATTATTATTAATACTAAATCATGTAATGCATATGTATTACTGAGTGACATCCCAGGAACAAATAAGTGCTTGGTAAATTTAGTAAATTTGGTAAATCTTTAGTTTAGCTAAAGATAGTATGTGAGTTGATGGGAATTACCTAAAAGCTTTAAGGCAGTAGGCAATGAGGCTCTCCCATCAAATGATGGGCCAGTCAGATTGAGTACTCCTAATGACAGCCTGTTAAAATTGGATAAAGACTTTGGGTACAATGGACAAAGCAGGAAAGTATAGTTTTCCAATACCCAGTTTTGTAAAGTCTCATCCTTGGTCAGGTCAGAAAACCAGGTAGCCTGGGCTTCTGCCTTAAAATGAATGTGGCTGTGGATGGTGGCTGCATGCAGTGTTAGAAGCCTCTTGCAAATGACTTAGATAAGCTAGGACCTTGTCAGAGATATTTGTGAAAATAGTAGTAGTAGTAGCAAAAGCTGGGAAGACAAGCTAGATTAAATCCCAGTGGGAGAGTTTTTCAGGAAGAACCATATGGGGATAAGTAACGTCTCATTCCATCATCTAGATAGTTGTGAGGGCAGAAACCAAATTCACGTGAGCCAAGGAATGAATGTTCAAGTGAGAAAATGGCTGTTGTGCAGAAAAGAAAACCAAGACAAAGCAAGCTTGTTAGAGGAATGGATAAAAGTTTATCTATTTAGTTACTTGGATGGTCCACATTAAAAGGGTTCTTATTTTCTGCTGGATAGTTAATGATATGAGACAAAAGCTTTGAGAGGTTGGCATTAAAGACTTTTTCTATCCAAAGTTTCCTAAACTTATTTGATTGATCGAATGTGCAAAGCTGACTTTAAGATAAATCCTTTTCGTGTAATTCTTAGTAATGTTTGGTACAATGTTTCCAAATGCAGTGGGAAATGATTGTCTAGGGTCCTTGAAGGAGAAGAACATAGAAAGCAGGATTAATGTAGGAAAGGAAGAAGATTCAAGGCTGAGATCAAAGTGGGAAATATCAGAGTTAGTGACTGGGAAATGAAAAAATTCTGTTTGATGATGATGGCTTAAGTATGGCTGTGGTTGTTGACAGATGGAGAAGTGCTATCAGTTTATCTCTCCAAAAGATGGAGCAGAAGAATTGGGATGAGAGGATCACAGGGTATAAGGAAAAAGGACAGGGATGGGGAGAGGTGAGGGGGAAGGTGTACAGAGTACCCTGTCTCAGAATTCCAGAATGTCATTATCTTTTCTCCTGACTTATTAGCTCATTGGTTCCAACAACCTTTGATATAAAGTTTCTAAGCTTTTTAATTGGTGATTTAATTTGTGATTAATTCAATTTAATTTGTAATTAATTTGCTAATGTTTATTAATTAATCAGTTGTTAGAATTACTAAATATGTAATGTGTTAATAATCACAATACCAAAAGAAGCAGCTTTATTTGCCCTACAAAATAAATCAGACTGAAAGGTCCTACTTTTTAAGGACATATTTTGAAATGAAAAGGATTTTCTAAAATAAAAATCTTTAGTTTGTTTCAGAGACGGTAGTAAAACACAATATGATCTTTTAAAGGCATATTGTATTAGGTCTTACCTGTGTTCCCCACCATTTATGTTCAGTTCTCGACTTGTGAAAATGAGATATGTATCATTTAACTATCTAATAACTTAAAATAATAACTTGTTTTATTGCTTATTTTACTTTTAACTTAAAATTTATCACCTTAGAATCTTTTCAATTTGTAATTTTGTTGTCAAGGACAGTTATGCATGAAGCATTGAAAGTAGATGAATTTGTAAGTAATAAATATGATCCTTTCAAATGAATATACCTGTGACTAGAACAGTAAAAATTTTCAGAAAAATCGGCTATTTGTTTTTGCTAAAAAGGATTTCATTATATTTAAGAGGATGATCTGAAAATGTTCAGGAGGCAATGCTTTAATGTTAACCAAAACACATGAAAAGCAAATGGAAACAAGACAGTCACCTTCCACAGAGCTTTTAATAGTTACAGTGAAAAATTAAGGACCACCTGCCACGTTGAATTTTATAAGTATGAATGATGTAGCAGTACTTGCCAATACATTCAGGAATAAGTGAAAAAAGAGGGGTTTTATATAGTAACACAAACCTTCAAATGGAGTTAATAAAAGACAAGGCTTTTCTTTACTGGGTGGAAAGTTATCTGCTATATAGAAAGGCCTACTGAATGAAACATTTGTCCTCAAATTCCTTTTAATCTGCTGTGAGGTTCTGCCTGTTACCTCACTTGGAATAATGTGCCAATTTTGTAAGGATAAAGAGAATTTTATCCTTTTTTCGTTCCTTTAGCTTCTTGGTGTAACATTTCCTTGAATTTCACAGTACCTACCTGTTTTTAGCAGCTCTAATTTCAGACTATCACTTTCCCGGACTAAAGTGTAAAAACTGATATTCTAATCTCCTTGACGGAGAATATTCAAGAAATGCAATCCCAGTGAGAATGCTGCTTACTAATGGATATTTCTTTCTCCAACCATCTTTAAAAATTCAATTTCTGTTTCAACTCTTTAATACCTCCTGTTCTTTGCAGAGATGGATTAAAATGTCTAGTATCTGTGGAGGAATGCTTTTGTGGTAGCATATTGCTTTTGTATTATATATTGTAAGTGGTTATTGTTCATAGCTCACACCTTAATCGTTTGAGTTAAAGTATTTTTCTTTGCTCCTACCAAAATATTTGCTTTCTCCTGTGACAGTTTGGAACTGAAGTTCAAGAATTATGAGAAGGTATAATAGGGTTTGATTAGTTTGGCAACTAAGCTTTGCTTTTCAAAGTTAATTGGGTACTTTTCTTATAGATTGAAAAGATTTAAGTGGAAATAATAATAGATTTTAAAAATGTTATTGGAGCTTGAAATCTCTTTGGTGACTGTGACAACATATTCAGGTTCTTAGCACTAAACAAGGGTGCTATAGTTAGTGTGCAGGAAGGTTAAACATAAACAGCAACAAAAACTTCTTACAGTTTTAAACTCAGTTTTAAACAGGTTGTTATTGTGAAATATATTGATTCTAACTCACTTCTAAAAATATTGATAGATATAAAATAAAATTAAAAAAATAAAACAGAATTTCTTTAAAAAATAAAATAAAATAAAAAATATTGGTAGAGGGGCTGACTGTTATAATTTTCAGAATCTCCAGATTTCAGAACCTTGATGTATGTCTAGGTTATTTAGTTATTTTTGTTGCATACAAAAGTGAATTTTACTGAGCGTCTCATCATTGTAATTTCAGGAACTCTTAGAAAGGCCATTTCCCTTTGTTGTCATCTCATTCTAGTGATTAAGGTGACACTCATTCTGTTGTTATTAATAGCTCCCCTTTCACTCTTGAAAAGGCCCTGGTTTGGATAATAAATAATATAGTCATCTTCCATATAAAGTGTTTGACTTCCTCCTTTTCACACATTTTATATGTTTCTAAAATAATCACTTTTTAAAATGTATTCTTTTATCTTTTAGATTTTTTAAAATATAAGGCTATTATTGCCTACCATATCCAAAGTAAAATTTATATATGTGTAACCGGTAGTTATATCCACTAAGAAAAGCAATTATAATGCCCTAACATTAAGTTATTGAACTATGACTCAAGTCTTCGTATTTCATGATAGAAATTGACTAATTATAGTTTTTGGAGTTAAATTTAGTGCTGAAAATGTAGAGCATCTTATAGGATTACTTGTCAAATGCAACTAAATGGAAAGAAAAAGCATGTTTTGGAGAAAGAGGCAATTCAACGTTTTTTGCTTCTCCGAAGTTAATGTGCATATAGGGTGAACTTGGATGAAGGAAAATTTGATTTTTATAATTCATTAAATATTTATGTTCCAATCATGCCAGCCAACCCATGTGAAACATAATTTTAGCCTGGACAATGCTAATAGATATCGTCTTCCCATATTACTTATATTAATATAGATGTCTATTTATGATTTTATTCATCCAGTTATGTTCAATATAATAAGAGTTTATGCTCTTATTTTCATTTCTGTTTGTAATGGTTAGTGAATATACATATATACTAATGAAATGATTAGAAAATTATACTTGACAGTAATCATATGCCAGAATGAGTAATATACACCAAGCAGCACACGACTTTGGCAGAGGTCTAGATCCAGGAAAAACACTCTACTAGAAACAGAACTGGATTCAGAAACTGATGGCTGTGTTCTAAGCCCACTTTTACTCTTTAGTAACATTATAAATTTGCATGCCACTTAATGTCTCTGAGCCTTCACTTTCATCTCCTGTCCAATGAGGGAGATTTGCTTGCCTACTTATCTCATATGATGTCGTGAGGACCCTTTTACCTCTTATAAATCAAATTGAATTTTAATTTCCAACATTTTAATACTGAATCTGCTGGCATGTGCTAGACAGTTGGAAAGTGTAAGTGTAGAGAATGGGGACTATCTAGTAAAAATCTCTTGATTCTACCTCCCAAAGATCTACTGAATGTCCAGGTCTCTATAAACAAACTCGTGCATCCTCTTACAGACCACCGTTACCCTTCACCTGTTTTACTGCAGCAGCCTTCTCTCTGTTCTGTTTTTATGCCTCCTGCTAATCCAGTGTAGTTAGAGTGATCTTTCTAAGTGCGAGCCTTGACAGAACACTCTCTTCTTAAAATTCTTCAATGGCTTTCTATTCCTCTTAGAATAAAATAATAATTCTTAACTCTTACCCCTGCTTCTTTTTTCCAGCTTCACCTCTTGCTTCTCTTCCACTTGTATTCTACATTTCAGCCCATTGACATTCCGTCATTGCCTCAAATGTGCCATCATCTTTTCCCTCTCTACTCTTTCTTTCCTTGTGAATAATCTCTTTCCACGCTCCTTTGAATATTTCTTCCTGAGTCTGCAGGTTTCAGTTACACCAGAAGAACTGTCACTTATCTCTGTTCCTACAGTGATCCCCTTTCTGAACACATCATGATTTGTGAGAATTGCTTTTTTAATTATTGGTCTTCTGCTGGACTGAGAGCTCTGTGTGGGCAGGGATTTGTCTGTCTTTCTTCCCACAATGTCTGCTGTTCTTCGCATAAACAGTACATAAGAAGTATTGAAAATATTTGTTGAATGAATGAATAAGTGAATGGCTACACAGCAAGATAGTGCAGTAAACAAGATGTACCGTGATAAACATTTGACACAGGGTTGCTGTGATCAGAGTGTCAAAAGAATAACAGACAGGAATTAACTTGATAAGAGGAGTAGCAGAAAGTAGAAACTCCAAGTTTCCTGCTACTAAAGGAATGACAAGTTCAGGGTTTGTTTTGTTTTGTTTTGTTTTTCCCTTTTGAGTTTTAGGTTTGGGTAGGCTTTATAAGTGGAGACACTTATATGTAGCTGGAAATTTGAAATAGGGGCACTGATATGATCGAAGAGATAAATAATGGTAATAACAATAGTTCTGTCAACTGCAATCTACATAGCACTTTTTTTAGTTTTTTAAAAACTTTTTTTTTTTAACAGAAGTTTCAAATGAGGTTAATTTCTAAGCAAATTATCTAGAGCTTTAGCTGGAGAACTTTGAAGAAAAATTAAGTTTATGAAAGATAAAACTAACATTTGCAACAAAATTATGTTCTATTTTTGTATAAATATGGAAAAAAAATCTAACCATGATCCTTTCTTTATTTTGCCTAGTTAGGACAGAGCTTCATTAACACGGAGATGCCTAAGACTCAGAGTGAAACTGACAGATACCTGTTTGTAGTGAAGCAAGGTTTCTCAACAGCAGCACTATTGATGTTTTGTGCCAGATAATCCTCTGTTTTGGAGAGCCCTGTAGGAGATTTAGCAGCATCTCTGATGTCTGCCTACTAGATGCCTGTAACATCACCACCCCCTTATAGTTATAACAAAAAAAAAGTCTGCAGACGTTGTGAAATGTTCCCCAGGGGCAAATTCCCCCCACTTGAGATGTATTGCACTGGAGAATTAAAAATTACATCCCTATGCCATAGATAGGAAAACTTTGTAATATACTGGAGCCTTGTAATTCCTAAGTAAATTATTTCCAGATATTTATTTGGTGATTATTAGCAAAATGCAAAGGACTGATGTCACTACTCTCAGGTATTGCTAGGAATATAGAAGTGGTGAGGACTCTGAGCTACTTTTCTCAGAAAGCAAAGACGTCTAAGGAATAAAGGATGGGAACATAAGAAAGAGAAGGATAATTAATTTGTGTTTTGAGGATCTGCCTCAAAGATGGAAGGGGAGAAGATATGAGTCTGCCTGAATCTTTCACTTTATCTTATAATGGAAGGACACGATTTTCCAGAAAATCAGCCACATATGTTCCTACAGGTGAGAAAAGCATCTTAGGCCTTCTGTTCTCATACATCATGATAGGTTGTGTTTTCTCAAAGATCTCAGGTCAGTTGTTTGGCTGCAGACTACCAGTGTTGTGTTATTATGTGAAAATGAAACCACAGTTTTTTACTTGATTACTGCTCCTGATGGTACGGCCTGCTTTCTGGAGTGTGTCCTCTCTCTCTTTGCCTTGTTATCATCAGACTTGTTGTTAATTATGAGGAAACCCCACCTCCTTCTCCCCAACTTGCCCTATATCCATAGATCATAAATCTCTTATAATGAGGGTTCTATTGGGCATATGGGCTAAGAGAATTAACAACAGAAGTTCTAAAATACTGTGATTATTTTTTCGTTTTGTAGTCATGAAGGAAGAGAATAGTAGCTTTCATTTTTCTCAGTTTTAGAAAAACATTGTCAGACTTGGCAGATGTGGGTGGAAAGCAGACTGATATCAAGTTGTATATCGATACTTACATCACTGTTAACGGTAGCAAAGAAACCCCTTGAACTGACCTGATAAATAAGTTGTATGATTATAGAAATCTGTTTTTTCATTACTTTCCCCTTTCCTTCTCTTTCTCTTTTTTTTTCAGTGAATGTTTCTTCTATGATAGCTGCCTATGAGATATCAGAACCTTTCAAATCTCAGTTTTTATCAGTCTGTCTTATGTTGTTTTCTTTTGGTATTATATGGCAAGTTACACAGATTGAACTGTGTGTTTGGTATATTTCCTTTCATTGTAGAGTATAGTGTAGAGTTGTTATCGCCACCTAAATAACATACTAAACAAAGTAAGTTTATCTAGACCAAAACAACAGAAGGGGAAATAGGTTAATTTTCAAATGAAGAATTTTTTAGAATAATGTCATTTTAATGAATCTAATATACCTGATTTCTTTAGTTGTTGAAACTATTAAAGGAATTGCTAAGTTGAAACTTTCACACATTAAGCTACTGGATTTACATAGTGATGCAGTTAAACAGATAGTTTGCAAAAATGTTGGAGAATATTCCAAAGTTTTTATATGTTTTAGTGGAAGCAAAATTGTCTTAATTAAAAAAAAGACAGTTGTCTTTACTATGTTAACATAATGATGATAATTACATTAAATGACATGTATAGAGTACTAAGTATGTACTAGATATTGTTATAAGTTCTTTAATTTAGCCCATACAGCATTCATATTAGGAAAAATCTATTACTATTCCTAGGCAGTTTTCTATTCAGTGGTCTAGTGATAGGTCTAGCATTTGAACCTCGGGTTTGAACTCAAGGTGTTTGGCTCCATAGCCTGCATTTTTAAAGACTGCCTTCTACTGTTCTATAAACTTTTCCTTATCCATCAATACACATTCACATATACAAATATTTTCTATTTTGGCAAAAAATTACAATCTACATAAATATACATAAAACAGCAACATTCTGGGTGGTATTAGAGACTTGCTTAGTGAGGCATGATGCTCAGAAGGAAAACTTCAAAGGACCAAACTGCTGTGAAATGTAAAGGAAATAAAGTAAACACTGTTACATTTACTTGGAAGAATATGATAACTATCTTGTAAGATTGTGGTGATAATATAATAATACCCAGTATGAGATAGGTAGATAGATAGATAGATAAAAGATAGAGATTGAATCTACAGTGCTTAATTTTAGGAAGGGTAAGAGAGAGGAGGGGCTCAATTGTCTAAACCAGAGGTCAAATATGGCTTCACTAAGGAGGTGTGGGTTGAAATTTTAGCAAATATATTTGTAATGAATCTCCTTTAGGAGTTCAGCACCACAGAGCTTACACCGTAGTATAAATATCTCTAAATTTGAGCATGAATCTAAGAAAAAAATTGTGCTCTATTTTAATACCTTTTGTGAGACTCCATGTTATTTTAGTGCTTTCTGTTGGTTGGGAATTCAGTAGTCTACTATCTTATTATTTCTTCTGATATTTGATAAAATCTTCTTTATCTATTGTTATGCTGTTTCTCTCTGGAAGTTAATAATAGGAGTACTGATGAAACACCGAGGTGTGCTGCAAAAGGATTTATTCCTTCATATGTTAGTCTAACATGTAAAATGAGATTTGTAGTAACTTTTTTATCTTTTGCAAAACCACACACAACAGTATATTAATCCATAGTAAATGATGTGCTTATGTTAAGCTCGTGATTCTTCAGAAGGGACTGCACCAGAAGAAAAGGGAGAGTAACAGATGTAGCATAACCCTTTGTCATTCTAGAGAAATGACTTTGGAGACGTTGGCGAATCCTGAGAGCTAAAAATACCTCTAATTTTGATACTGTCATTCACGCTCGCTAATTAAATTATCTCCGTAACACTGTGGGATAATGCTATGTGGTGGTAAACAGCTGACAAATCAGTGTTATATCAAATTCCAGAGAACCAAGAATCAAGTATTCTTGATTAATTGTTGGAATGATTGAAAAACTATTCCATAGTATTTCCACAAATTATACTGAATAAAAGAAATATGATTTTAAAGTACTTTACTGCATACAAGGTTTCCTGTCCTACCAAAGTATTGATTGAAGAAATTTAACTGTAGGATTCAGCATTTCCAAAAAGTTAGGGCTTCTGTTTTCTACTTGATAGAAATCTGTTTTCCACTTCACCAAATTCTTAAAAATCTAATATGGAGCATCTGGATTTTAAGAAAAGCTAAGGATTATTGCTTTTAGAATTTTTTGTTATTTTTGATTTTTGATATTTAAACAACAAAGTAGAATTTTTGGATTATATTAATAAAATTAAATATGATATATAGAAAAAATATGTCTGTTATTTCATTTTGAATATAGATTATTATAAGTACATATTGACTAGGTCAAAATACATAGATATTGTTCATTTTATTATTATGTATCACAGCTAAATATTTGAATAGAAACAAATATATAAACCCTAATCTAGACAGCCATTTTGACAATTCTTTTAAGAAACAGCACACTCTAAATTATAAGTCTGTATACTAAAATTTAGAAGAGAGTAGTATATTTTCAGAATTCTCTATTCCCTTTGGAAATATAACTTTATTTCAGAGTAATCAAAGAATTAATTTAATAAAAATTAATGAATTTGTGATACAGATATTAAGGCAATGCCAACATATGAACTTACTCAACTATCATAATTACGTGTAAAAAATAGAATGTATAAATAAACATATTAAATAGAACTCAAGTTGTTAGAACTACAAGCATAGTACTTTGCAGTTAGGTATTCAACACATTTCATGAACAACAGAAAACTATTTAGAAGTTTGGACAAACTGCATTCCATTTAGGTATGTAACTTAAATGGAAAATTTGTAAAGCAGAGATATAATAAAGATAACAGGTAAAGAGCAATGTACCTTCTCTTAATAAAAAACTGTTTCCTCCAAATTCTAATTTTGCAAGATATTTTATAGCACTCAATACTGTCTATTTGTATGGTAAGAGAAGAATTTCATTTGGGGAAAATCCCAGAACTTTATTGGCACCGGGCCAGACGTTATCCTTTAACGTCTGCAGCTTGAAAAGCTTAACCTTTTAGCCCCTTACTTAAAGGACTACTAATTTAAACTACAAGATAAACATCTTCAAAAATTGCAAAAGGAATAGTCCTATTCTTACCAGGTTTGGATTTTCTCTTATAATTTTTGGCATTTGGCAAGGGTCACCCTTGGTCTAATCATGCCATAGGTTTTATGTTCATATTGTGACATGAAATAAAAGCACATGAAAATTTTCAACCATCAGATACCTAATTTTTCCATTGGCATACATCTACTCACAAAGGTTTTTATGTCATAAATTCTTATACAATACTTGATTATCCCTAAATTACATAGGACTGAGTCAATAACACCTTAGCTTTTAGATATTCTGTTTAATTAAACATACATACAACTACTATTCTTATCAGTCTTTTGTTGAACATTTACCCAAAAGGTAAATCAACTTAAATATTGAAAAAAAAGTCTATTCTAAAAATATTGTCTGATCTATTCCACCTGGTTTCCTTCTGTGACAGCGTGTCTTCACAATGTCATGTGCTTTTCTTTTGTATGTTCTTTACCATTTGGCTTGGATGTAATCTTTGAACTGATGTTTTTTCTTCCTTATTGTCTGTATTCTGATTAGTATAAATTGAAACTTCCAAACCTTTATGTAGGTTTTGAGATGACTTGATTCTAATTAATTAGGAAGATTTAATGCATTATAAGCTCTCTGTATTAAATATTATATTATAGTGCCATTAATATAGCAATAGAATCAATCATTATATTCTTTTTTATTCTTTTCTTTGTAAGAACTTTCAGTGATTTTTCATTTACATTATTATCCTTTTCTGTGAGAAAGCAGTATTTCACTTCTGAATATCTCAGTTATTTCAAATTGACTATGTGGGCGTATATGTGTTGAGTTTGATACTTTGTAGTGTTGACATTACATTTCCTGAGCTCACCATTAATGTTAAGGTACTTTATGTTTTTATCCAGTTTTTCTGTTAGATTTAAGTTTTGACTTGAAAACAGTGAGATATTATATGTTCATATAAACAGGCTTTAACCCTTAGTTTTGTCATGCCCCTCCTCCTATAGGTCATAGGCAAAACAAATTAATTTGAGATATATGAAACTGAATGGAATAATACAAATGTACAGAAGGGTGTGTAGATATATGTGTGTGTTTGTGATCATAATTTAAAAAAAGATGTAATAGCCCATTGTATTTAAAGTAGTTCTTTTTTTTACTCTACAGTAATTGTTTTTAAAATTTAAAAGAGAGCCAGAAAAAAATTTTTTTAAGTAAATAATAAATAAATAAAGAGAGCCAGTTAGAAATAAATTGAAATCATTTTTCATAATGTAATAAATATCAGTAATATTTCTGTGTTTTCCAATAGAAATGCTAATTACAAGTATTTACTTTAAAGTTGGCCTGTCTAGTTCCAAATTACTAACAGAAATGAAATCATTTCTGTACTCTCTAGAATATGGCAATTCTAGATTACCTAAAACTAGAATATTCTTGGTTTTGAGTTTGGATAGATCTGATATTTAAAGAAAAATGGCCTTGTTTAGGAATATGAGGGGGAATATTATTCTTTAGATTTTTGTCTTGGAAAAGAGCCCTACACTGAAAGTTTTGTTATGATTTATAATTCACTACTTAGTAGTTTCTCTTTCTTGGACCTTCCTTCTCCCATGTTCAAAGAAAATGTTCTCAATTATACTCATAAAATATTTTACATCTCATTCATACACTTATTCATGTTACTATGTTAAGGATTCTCATAGAATCATTTTAGAAATCATCTAGAGCATTAATCTAAACATGGCTATGCAGTTATTTCCCTGTACAGCATAACAGGGAACTCCTTAGGAGTCTGAGCTCCTGAACTGTCTCTCCTATAACTGTCAGTACTGTACCACATTCTACTAAGAATGTACCACGTCATTTCCATTGATCTGATTACTATGGAAAATTTACTAAGTGGTGTCAGTGAATTAACCTTTGGTAAGTGGGATGGCTTTTACCAGGTGCATACTTCTGTAGGATGAATAAATGTTCTTTCATTCAATAAATGTAGGTTAACCTCCTGCTGTATGCTAGACATTGTGCTGTGGTTTTGGGATCCATGGATAATATCATAATCCCTGTCCTTGTGGTGCTCACAGTGGGCTGGAGGAGACACACATGAAGAAATAATTATGACAGTGTTAATGCCACAATCATGACCAGTTTGTACTGCCTTCTACGTAGGAGTTAAGGTTCTGATTGATTGATTCACAAAGGATGAGTCAGTTATTCTTAAAAAAAGGAACTAAACTAGTTAAGATGTCTTTTTACATGTGTAACACAGCTTTTCCTAAAGAATTTATTAAGAAACATATTAAATAATATTCTATTAGTACCAAGATTGTCTTTTTGCAAAATACTGTGGCTGCAAAGTAGATAGGATATGGTAGAACTATATCAGATTATTGGCTTGGTGTGGAGATAAAAATTAGCAACTAACTGGTTTTCTATTATTAAGAAGTGGAAAGTATGGGTATCCAGTTAGAGAATTCTTACTATTTTGTTTCTCTCTAACCATTCTGTTTATCTAACAATTCTGTTTATCTCACATATATGTATATGTATGTATCTATTCACTTTGTGTGTGTGTGAATGTCTGTTTTGAAAAAAATATCGAGCTCAACAACATCATTTGTTGTAAGGACTTATTCTGCCTGTTATTTTCTTTTATTTCTGAGAATTAAGGATTGAGTGAATCTCCTCATTGTCCTGATGCATCTTTTTAAGATGTTCTTCTTCCTGGTAAACTGATTTCTTTATGATCTTCAGAAAATGTTCCTCTAACATAACAGAAATGATTATTTATTTCGCCACATGTTCAAACTGCCTTCAACTGCTCTAGGGTAATTTGCTTCACAAGACTTAGTATTGATCCATATTTTATAACTGACTAAATAAGAAAAAAAGAGTCTCCACAAAATAGCTAGAAAGATTGCCTTAACTGATGATTTCATTTTAATAATTTTTGAAATGACCACAGAAAACTGATGGTGAAAAGCCCATATCTTAGACTGCTTAAAATGGAAAGTCTGCCCTTTATTTTAAGAAATTAAGAGAAATTAATTCTTTTCATTTTGGCTATGGATCTTGCAGACTTTTTCTACATATATGTAGTTTTAAATAGATTGTAGGAGAAAACCAGTTATTGAAGAACCACAAAGTAGTCTGATTTTAATTCTTTGAATTTAACTAAAAATGTTCACTTTATTAAATATAACAAAATCTCTAACATTTTTATTTATATACATATTTCTCATCCAGCTGAAGTCTTTTGAACTTGAAATAACCTGCACTTCCAGAGTATTCTGATATTGCCAGATCCACTATTAGCCTCATTGAAAAACAAGCCAATAACTGCCACAAATAGCTCTCCAGTTTAAATATAATTGGTCAATAATATGTACCTACACACATTTCCTGCATGTCTACCTACACTGAGTAGTTTTTTCACTTCACATTGATGAAATGCTACAGCTTTGGCAAGGTGACTTCTGAGTCTATGTTCAACACTGAAATAGGACATAATTAAGTGCATTGTAAAAGATACAAATTAAGGTACGATATTTATAATTTATGTAAGTAATTTCTTATGAAAAATCAGAAATTTAATTAGCTTAAGCACATAATTATCCATACGATTTGATGCTAGGTCAAAAGGTAATATAGTATTGAGAGATCATCATATTTGTCTTTCAGCAGTTATAGCTTTGGTCTATTGCCTGGCACAATGCAAAGAGTAGGCAAACAATAATTACTTAGAGAATGAATGCATAATATGGCCATATTTGCCTAATAATTAATTTGTGTTTCTTATTTGCATACACCTCTGGTAATGGGGAAATGGCTCAGTGTTTATCAGGGGTAGAAACCAGAGTGGGATCAAAACTTTGCATGGAAATTGACATTGTGAAATAATCATAATAGTTTACTATTTATTGAGTGCTTATTCTCCACCAGACATTGTGCTAAGTTCTTCACATGAATCATACACTTTAATTCACAATAATTTTTGGAAGTAGTCTTATTATTAGGTTTTTCTATTTTAGGTATGGAAAAACTAGGCTCAGAGAACTTAAGCAATTTTACAAAGGTCACACAGCTAGTACATGCTAGAGGGAAGTCAGATTCATAATTTATATAAAGGACAAGTTGTATTGCCTTTTCAGGATTGTTGGAGTGAGACCTTAGATGATGAAGTTAACAATGTCTGTAATTCAGAATATGAACTTTATCTTTTAAGAACTGTTGTTTTTAATATGATTATGTTAAAACAAGAATCTTGATCTTTCAAAAGAGGAATTCTCACTAGTATATTTTACATTATGTTTTGAATATAGAGCTTATATTATCTGACCTTTCTTGCTGTTTTCAAAACTGTGAGGATAATTTAGCATAAGAAGAATGAATAATAAAATCAAATTACAGAAAGTATGTTATTATAATAACTATAAGGGAAATATTTGAAAATAAATTTGACAGTGGCCTAAATGCTAGAGTAAATCATATCCCCCGTCTGAAATCTTCCTAACACCAGTTACTCTTTAAGAACTTACTGCATCCTCTTGTTCATAATGACATGCCCTCAAGGAAATCTTTTAGTAAAATAAAATAATACTCTGTCATAAATGTCACATTTTTTTAGTTACCACAAATAAATAATATAATATTCGAGTTTGGTTAGCTGGCTTCCCCTAATTTAAGTGTTTTTCACCCATGGGAACCCCATAATTATGTTATTTTGCTATAGACATGAATTAAGGTTAAGGTTACTTTAGTTTATTTCCAGTGGGGTTACTAAATTCTGAGACTTCATAGTTAATTTATGTTTTTTATCTGTGGGTTGATCCCAAAGTAGACCTTTGAGGACAATATTGAATGAGATCCAGAAGGGTCTGATTTCATTTTGAATCTTTCCTTTTATGGGAGTTGACTATTAAGTAATTTACATAATTAAAAATTCCATTTCTGGATCCTTACCTGCATGAACCAAAATGGATATGCACATCTCTGAGAACACACACAGGGTTTGGCAACAGTGGCACAGGGAGAGATCGAGGTGAATGGCTGAGCAGAGGAATCCTTGACACAGTGCCTGCCACTGCCTGTCAGGGATGCACGCAGAGACAGGACGGCCCTTCCAGAACCTGTCTTTCACACTCTTGCTGAGGCACCACTGAAAGACTAAGTGGGTGTGAGTTAGGATGTACCATTTTGGGGTGGTGATGGTGATAGAAATATACGTGTAGCATTTCAACGAAAACAATCGTGCTAGAGTTTAACAGCTAGATAACCAATTACTGTGTAGTTAAAACAACCTTTTGAAAATTTAAATTAAAAAAAAAAAGCTAGTGTCTCTAGCTCTTAGTAATGAATAACAAGAAAACAAGGACATCAAAGTCGAGAATGTGAAATGGCTTTGTCCAAATTGCATGCCAGTCAGTGGTGGCGCGGATTTGAACACAGTTCTTTGAGTTAAAATCCAGTTCTCTTTTGAGAATAAGAGAATAAGAGGAAAAAAGATTTTGAATATTCTAACTTGACATTTTTTTCCTCTTTTAATCATTTTGGTAATGAGGTCAGGCTCATAGTGACATTCTGGAACAGTAGAGAGTGTTTAAATGTCAGACTTCAGCAAAACTCCTAGCGTATTTCAAACTGATAATTTAACAAAGAAGAAAAAACTGTTGACACAGTGCTTTGTTTTATTTCCTTTTACAGTCTAAATCCTGAAAATAAAACTTTTAAATCCTTGTTATTTTACATCTGTTTCTTTTCCACTGTATAGTATCAAAAAACATGAAGTACTGAATTAAATAACTCAGATAAATAACATATATATTTATAATGCCCCCAAATTAGTTTTTCTTTTTAGTTTTAAAACTCCCAAAATTATTTTCAGCACTTGAGCACCTGTTATCAAACTTTATATTTCTGCATCATTTCTTTTCTAAACTCTTACAAGTTAGCTATGGGATAACATGGATGGTGCTTCACAAACTGTAATATACTCGTTACATCATGTTGCTTTTATCCTCCCTGCCCGCTGTTCATTCTCAATGTGAAAAATCATAACATGTCAATGACAGGAGGTCTGGCTTTCAGGCCGACTTTTTAAATTATTCCCACTGAGGAACTGTCAATAGGATTAAAATACAGATTCTGGATCTGTCCATCCCAGATGAGGTCAGCACTTTGAGCAGTGGGAATACTATTTCTGCAGTCTGTGCTTTCCCCTTTGCATGCAGAAGCATAGAGGTTAATATGACACAAATATTTGAAAGCTCCTATGGAAACAGGCTAGCTTTGCCTAAATTAAGTCAGTTGTCCATCTGCAATAAATAAAATAACAGCATTCATTAGAATCCGTAGCTATGTATATGTGTAGATTCTACAATAATATTAAAGCCCAGAAAGTTTCAATTACAGAACAATCCACTTATAGTTCATAATTAATAAACTCTTTGCAGCTGTGTAACTGTGGCCGGAAACATCTGCAAAGCCTCATATTTTACACACAGACACATACACATAATTCCTTCAGAAAAAGTTTAATTGTGCTTAAAATCACAAGTCTGGAAACAGAGTAAGACCTGAGGAAGCTGAGTCTAGTTGTATTCAGTTAGCTCCTTGGAGGAGGAGTTGGGGGGGAAAGGAAACCAGCCCTTGTCTAGCACAGGTGATGTAGGTAAAAAATAAGAATGTTTAAGGTCTATTCATATATTCACTGAAAACTAACTTTGTATATTATCTCCCCTACATATAACTTGGTATTGATAAGCATCTATTTGTTATAAAATTACTCAGTAAAATGCTAGTCCTCAGATAAAAGATAAATTATTATTTATAAAACTAAAATTAGAAATGGGTAAAAAGAATATATTGATTTTCCTTTGTTTTGGAATTTATAGTTAATTTTTTACACCTAAATGTAGCTTTATAAAAATAGATGAATATAGAGCATATGTGTTAAAAGGCAAATTAACATATTTTTGACAGATAAAATTTGGTATTTTTTCTTAATGTTGGCTAACTTAAATGTTCAGTTTGAAGTTGCATTATCAATGGATTTTATTATACATGACAACTTTACTGAGGTAAAATTCACATACCATACAATTCACCCATGACAGTTAACAATCTAGTGATTTGTTAGTATAGTTATAGAGTTGTACAACCATCACTATCAATCAATTTTTGAACATTTTCAGCGCCCCAGAAAATAACCCTGCACCCATTAACAGTCACTTGCTATTCCTCTCACTGCCTCAGCTCTTAGCAACCACTAATCTACTTTCTGTCTCTATAGATTTGCCTATTCTGGATATTTCATATAAACAGAAGTATATAGTATGTGATCTTTTGTGACTGGATTCTTTCACATGGCACAATGTTTTCAGAATGTATCAGAATTTAACTTCTTTTGATTGCTGAATAGTATTCCATTGTGTGCATTCATTTATTAGTTGATGGACATTTTGGTTGTTTCTACACTTTGGGCTATTATGAATAATTCTGTTATAAACATTTAATTATGTTCAAGTGTTTGTGTCAGTAAATGTTTTCATTTCTCCTGGGTACATACTGAGGAGTGGAATTGTTGGGTAACATGATAACTATATTTAAACTTTTGAGGACTTGCCAGTTTTTTTCAAAGTGGCTGCACCATTTTACATTCCCAACAGCAGTGTATGAGAGTTCTAATTCCTCCATATTCTTACCAGACTTCTTTTATCTGTCTTTTTTAATAGTCTTCCTACTGGGTATAAGTGGTTTATCATTGTAGTTTTGAGTTGCATTTCCCTGATGACTAATGATCTTGAGCATCGTTTTGTGTGTTTATTGGCCATTTGTATATGTTCCATATAGAAATATGTATTCAGATTCTTTGCCTATTTTTTGATTGGCTTATTAATAAATTTTAATTTTTTGATTATTTTAAAATTCTAACTTATTATAATTCTCAATAATATCTAATCTTATCTCCCTCATCAATTTTATGGTAGACATATCTTTTATCATGCATTCTTTACAGACTTTGATAGTCGAAGAAAAGACCTAGAACCTCCAGGATGATGATTCTAAACACCTGGAAAGCTTTTAAAATATAGATATATCCGAACCTTAATAATGACTCAGTTATCATTAATAGGGCCAAGACAGTAGTCTCTTTTCAAAGCATCCCTCATGTGCAGTCATGGGGCACAGCCCACTAAGATATGGAGTTTCAGTGCCTTAATGTTCAGGATGGGTCAGTTATGTCTGAAAGTAAAGATGGAGTTTAAGATTTCTAAAAAAATGTGCCCATTATGGTTGAGGGAATCCTTCTTGGCTGTAGAGAAATTCTAGAAATATGTGGATTTTCTGGGATAACCAGTTTGTGGGAGAAGGTCCTTAGAAGTATAATCAGATAGGATATCCCCCAAGCTTACCCTTGTAGGTCATAAACCTAAAGTACCAGGGTAAGTCTGAGTATCTACACCCTTGATCAGAAAAAAAAAGAGGTATTCCACTTCATCCAACTGCTTAGCCTAAAAAGTGGAAATTTGTCTGTCGCTTTTACAGTGGCCTTTAGGATTGTTCATTGAGAACACAGAGTTGTTACACCAGTACCGTGATTGTTCCACAGACTGCCTCATGAAAGTATATACTCACAGGCCTGGCACCCCATTGCTTAAACACTTGAAATCCATTGAAGACAGCTATGGAATATGCTAATGTTAGGAGAGTTTGAGAATCAGGATACAAGGCTTTTGTATCAACTCTCTTATGTATTTAAATATCTTTGTGTTCAGAATTTTGTTGCTCTTAAGTAATTTACTTATAAATGGGAAACCCTGTTCCACTTTGTGTGTGTGTGTGTTTTAAGAATTTAAATCCCACATATTATTTGAACCAATTTTGTTACATAAGACAATCTTCTTATTTAAAAAGAGTTGAAATTAAATATAATATTACAGTTACTTCATTGCAGTAAACAATATAACATATCTTGGAATATAGTATATTTTGTAATATAATTTAGTAGGTATATTACAGTAGGTAATCTTGTTACTGTCCAGGAAAAAGAAGTTTCATGTGCTTCCTAGATTTTCTTTTTCTTTGGTGCTTTTCCATTTAAACAACTGGCTAAGTGAAATCTTGCTCAGTGTATGAAATCTGACAAGATTATGGTTCTTAGCTCTAGGATAATGAACTTATGTTATTTTATTCATTAAGGCCCTGAGGGCTAGGAAAAAACAGTCCAAAGAATCAGTCCCAGGCCTTTGTGGTAACACTGAAAAATACTGTTACTAAAATCATTGGTGAAATATTATTTTTACAAAAGTAAATATTGAAAACTAATTTTATACATATTCCCAGTCTTCATCAGTCCAGTGAAATATTACCTTAAAACAAAGTTCAGTTAAAAAAAACACAGTCATCGAAAGGCAGGAGATTAAAATGGTATGTTTCTTATTGTAACTAATTTTACCATAGTGCATACAGTATATTAATTAAAGTTTGCTTTAAGTTCAAATGCTGTTGAACAAATTGAGAAATAAAGCAAAGGAAGAAAAAAGTTTTAAAACTGCTACTGCACGATTCCTAGAAAGTTATTTTTATATACTTCATCATTATGTATAAAGGAAATTTATCTTTGATTGAGGTTTCAGAAGGCATTTACCATGAAAAACTTTTTTACTAGTACCTTTTTGGAAAACCAGCTGCATTTATAGAGAGAAGAAATTGCCCTTATTTCCATGTACGCTTTTGGGAGCAGCTGGAGGGCTCATCTAAGTCTTCCTTAAGTGATTAAATCTCAGGTATATCACTTCACTGCAGTTTCTCTCACAGTATTTTACTCAAGCTATTTCATCTAGATATCTCATCTAAAATTTTAATTTTATGAGCATCTGTTACTTCCTTCCTAAACATTTTACTACGCAATTGCTCACTACTATCCTGAGAGATACAGGTTATGTCTTCTCGGGTTCTTGGCTTTACTCTTCACACCATAGCTCCCAAGATTTTCTACTTATTTTTAATAAATCTAAATTAATAGCTTCCTTAGATGTTAAGTGAAAACTCTCTTGTTACAACTTATTATTTTCAATATTAGCTGAACTGAAACAGAATAGTACTTCAAAGAAAAAATGTTAAGACTTTTATGACCGCATTTTTTCGAGATTGCTTCTCTCATTATCTATTTAATGATGGCCATACTTGTACTCCATCATATTGCAGGCATCTACAATGCCAAAATTCATGGTGAAATTGAGGAGATCTATTTAATATCTCTTCTGTAAGGTGTACTAGGATATTATTTCAGCATTTTCTAAGTTAAAATAATAGCTTTAAATTAGTCAAAGGGTATAATAAAAGGCAATAGGGGCCCATTGAAAATTCATTTTTGGGGTTGCTAAAGCTTCGAGACCCATTGAACAGATGCCAGACTTTGGCTCATTCAGCAGTCAAGGCTGGTGCAATAGCATATGGTTGAGTCTCAGCAGTCCTGTGTTCTAAATCCAGTTTTAGCCTAGACAAACAGAATTATTTGAAGAACTCAGGTTAATTTTACTTCAAATCTGTTTTCCCATCTGCTAAAATGATAACAGAATTTAATGAAATTTGAAAGTTGAATGATAAGGGTTTTAAATTTCTCTACATTAGGTACTGTATACATTCTACAAGCCATGTAAGTGGAGCAAGAAATGGACCTGCTTATTTGTGGGAAAAGTGGAAGGAAGCCTTTGGTTAGAAGCCTTTATTAGCAACAGGAGGGTGAGAATTGTGAGAGATTGCACTAGGTAGTTTGCTGCCTACAGTTCTGGAAGCCTTACCTAGTGGATGTTAAATCGTGTTGCCATTCCTCCCCCATTTCCTTGCTCCCCAACTCCTGTCCCTGTAAAAAGTGAGTAAATACACATAATATCATAAAAGACTCTCAACATACATCTCTTCTCTCTGTCTCTCTCTCTCTTTTTCTTTGTTAATTCTCTGGGCCTTAATGTTATCAAGCTGCAGGTTGTGAGTAAAGCATTGCCTTTTCTGTGTTACGGATGTTCTATCTGATCACTGAATTACGGATAATACATGGGACAAGATGCAGTGCATACTTAAAGAAAGGAATTTCCAGCCTGAGAAATCCATGCTAAATCCTTTATCCTACCAGTTAACCATTCTTTTATGTGGCAAGACTGTATCTTTAGAAACATTTTAAAGTGTTGTTTTGTTTCATATTATTTCAAAATCGAGCTCGTTTTTCTCTCTGTGTCTTAGATTTGTAGTAATTGCTACAAGAACAGGTGAAGATGCATTAAGCTTCGTTGCCTAATATGTTTGTGAGTGCTCCCCTCTTGTATGAATTGAGGAAGCCAACTAAAGGCAGACTGGCTTCTGAGGGCAGCAGTGGATCATAATTTACAAAGAGATGATGGTAGTTCTGTTCACAAATCTATAACTTATCACAATATGACCTATCTTTAAGTTTCTAAGTTATCTAAAATACCTGTCTTGTTCATATAAAGCACCCTTATATTCTTGAAGCTTAAAAGATAATTTGGAGTACTCAATTGTACCAGATTATGTATTAAATATTCAGCATGTGAACAAAAGTACAGAATGACTTGACTTTTTTCTGGAGGATATACTATCTTAATAAGATAGGATTGTTTTTCCACCCAAGAGGGAAAATGTGATTACACTTCTGAATAATGCTCAAGTTGAGAACATTAAACAAACTTGAATCTAATACATTAAAAGTTAAAATTGAATTTATGTTAAATATTCACTTATTTTTCTTTATAGGTATGATTTATTAATTTCTATTAAATTTGAAGGTCACTAAAACTTAAATAGATATTCATTTAATAAAGATGGAGGGTAAATTGAATCTATTTAATATATTCAATGTATAGTACCATCAATTAATTTAAAAATGGTTGAGATAATGAAAATTGGACTTGCTAAATTTTAGCTGAAGATAAATATGTAAAATGTCTGGAGATAGTAAATAGTTCCAGGTTACTTGATTTAATAACAAGTAGTCTCTAAGTGAGTTAGGGCAACTTCACTGGAAGGTGATAGAGATGTCTATTCATTTCTGAGAGCAGTTGCTGTGTTAGTGTGACTATCTTAACCTCTCCCAGCAGAGGAGAAATGGTTATCACCTGTTTGTAGTTGATGGCTTTCTCCTTATTTCAGGCAGAATAGGTTTCTTCTATTCATAGGATTTCATTTCATTATTTTTAGTAACAAGGAAGTTCGCTTAGTGGAAAGCAGCCTGCCTTGGAGCTTAAATTGGTTGAAATTATATCTTGAAGTTTTCTGAAAATTGCAGGGTGTGAGGGGGAATACATTTCTATCATTTTCAGATGACAGTTTTTACATCACTATTATTTGTAGTCAGGTGATAAAATTAGTTTAATATTTTTCACTATGAACCAAATTCACACATAAAAACTTAATTTATAGCTATACTAGATTAAGAAAACATAACTTTGAAGTGTGTTAATGTGAATCAACAAGCAAGTTAATTATTACTGAAATCAAAGTTCCCCTGAATTAGCTCTCCTGAGATTTTATCTAAATAAATTATGCTTGTGTTTAGTTTTGGGCTCTAGACTTTGGACTGATGCCAACTACAGGTGCAAGTTTGCTGTATCATTTGGTCTTTATTATTTTGTTTTAAAATACAGTATTATACAATTGGGTTATTGATATACACTAAACAGAATTTTACCATAAAGGGCATGTTTTTCCCTTCTTGTTTCATATAATTAGAGACTTATGGTTTAAATTAGTTCCCAGGAAACATGACAACAGATATAAAAAGAATATGTTAGAAATTTCTTATTGGAATCTAGGTTTCTATTGAGTCTGGTGATAGCAAATTTGGAAACCAAAGTTCACATTTTATTCTTTGCTAAATATTACTAAAATTTAAAGAAGGTCTGTTTGTTCTCATGTTTCTATTTTCACTTTGTTCTGCATTCCCAGCCTGTGGCCGTGGGTTCTACAAATCCTCCTCTCAAGATCTTCAATGCTCTCGTTGTCCAACCCACAGTTTTTCTGATAAAGAAGGCTCCTCAAGGTGTGACTGTGATGATGGGTATTACAGGGCTCCATCTGACCCACCATATGTGGCGTGCACAAGTAAGTTCATAATTGTAAAATTAGGACTTTCAAATCCCTTCCATTTGTTTGTAGTATTGTGACATCATTGAGATAGGCATGAAATTTATGAGTACATTCCACAAACCGATGAGGCTAAACAATAATATAAAAGAGATACATCTTACATCATCATCAGTGTAATTTTCATGTTTGCCAGATCAAAGTGCATTTTAATCTTGTTTTACACATGTATTCAATAGGAATAATAAATAAAATGTAAAACTTATTTGAGTCTTGCATGGCTGTGAAATGTTATTAAAAAGTAATGGTTTCTGAATTAAAATTCCATCACTAAATAAGGCAAATCTTACATCTTGGTGCTTCAATTAATGAATGTTTGAGAGACTCAAATCCAAAGCCAATTCCAGACATTACTATAAATCATTCTTGAGCACATTAAGAATGAATGGATGTATTCTCTGTTATACGGTTAAAAGGCAAAATATTTTTAAACAACTGCACAACTGTTTTTTTAGGTGCATTAACTGTTCTTTTTTAATAGCTTGGAAGAAAAATAGCTAAAGACCGTGGCAAAAGGACAAAGACAGTTGTTATCCTGTTTTCATTTTGACATATTAAATAGAAAATAAATAAAGCCTCTTGCCAAGTGAATTCAAGAAGGCTTTTATTCAGTTTCTCTAGGAAAGGTAATGAAATGTTTATGTGCAAGAGAGCGTTTCAAGTAGCTTTCTGTATGGTGATTGAGCCACTAGATTAATGCCTCACATGGATCCTTTAGTTCATTTTTGTTTGTTTTTTGTCTATTTTTGTTTATTTGCTTATTTTTGATTTCCAAAGGGCCTCCGTCTGCCCCACAGAACCTCATTTTCAATATCAACCAAACCACAGTGAGCTTGGAATGGAGTCCACCTGCAGACAATGGGGGAAGAAACGATGTGACCTACAGAATACTGTGTAAGCGGTGCAGCTGGGAGCAGGGTGAATGCATTCCCTGTGGGAGTAGCATTGGCTACATGCCCCAGCAGACTGGATTAGAGGACAACTACGTCACTGTCATGGACCTACTGGCCCACGCTAATTATACTTTTGAAGTTGAAGCTGTAAATGGAGTTTCTGACTTAAGTCGATCCCAGAGGCTCTTTGCGGCTGTTAGTGTCACCACAGGTCAAGCAGGTATGTTTTTGTGTTTGTCTTGACTAAGTGAAAAATGTGACTACATAAGTGAGGTCTCTCGCTTGAATATCTCGTTAACTTGGCTCTACAGAACTTGATTATTCCAGCTTGTTGATTATTCACACCTTTCGCTTTTCTTTGCTATTTCTTCTGTTGCCTGTTAAACCATTACTAGACTCATTAACATCTCCTCCAGAGATCTGGCAGGAGAAAGAAAAGGGGATAAATTGTAAACCAATTAAGACTGCTCTAAGAGGACCAACTCTATTAAGATCTAGGGGAGGAGAGGGAAAATATTGGACAAAATAAGATGTAGGATATTTCTTGCATTTTTAATTTACCTTTTTGTGTGCTACGTGCTCATGATTAAAATCTACAGGATAATTAGGAATAATGAAGGAGTTGGCTTCAGCGTCTCACATGGTGTCAACCAGTTTTTTACCACATAAAATGTTATATTTGTAATAGGTGGCCAGTCTGCCTTAAAATTTGCATGAGGGAATTTTACATTCCTCACTAGATTTGTGATCATATTTATGTCTATAGTACTGGAATAAGTACTTGAGAGATCTCATGAGGCTTTCAAAATAAATGAATTAAGAAATATAATAATCATGATGATTGTGAACTGGTAGCTTAGCCTAAAAGCAGTTTTCGCTTATTTTCTTATTGGCATTTAAGATGCCCTGCTTGGTCATTCTTTGCTGTGGTAAGTAGGTTTTGGAAAATATAAATTGGGAAGGAAGCTTCAAAAATTGGAGACTTTCTAAACCTTTAGAAAAATATTATTACTGGGAGAAGTTCCAGAAATTGAGAGCTTTTTCAAACTTTTGAAAATTCTTGCTGCTGAAGGATGATGCTATGTAGTCAGAGTAGCCAAGTGCTATGTCATCGTCATTAATAAAATTGGACCTGCACTGGAGTACTGAGTTGTGTAAGCATCATAATAAGCTTATAACAAGGTCTTCTTGATCTTTGGCTAGCTGTCAACAGTAATATTATCCCAAATTCCTGGACATAGACTAATCTATTCTTCATATCTATGCCAATTTTAATAAAATGTTACCTATTTAAATTATATCTGCACAATGAAGCCTATACATATAGTCTCATGCTTACCATTTTGAACAGATTAGTGGGTTCCTATTCTAAAGGTCTTATTTTGATGTTTATTTAAAAGGCTATTGCAAATCAGATTTCTTACATAAAAGCTGAAGTCTGGAGGTAAAACCACATAGAAATTTTTAGATCTTCAAAAATTGGACAAAAGAAGCAACTCATTTAACTGATATTTGGATTGATTCATTTTATTTACCCTTACACCATTTGCCACTCTTTTATAATGCTGTTGTTAGTAGGTGTTTTTACTTGTTTTGCTTTATATTGAAATTTGTCATTGTAACGTTACAGTGAGTGGGTTTGAAACATTTTAGGTTCATGATTATGACACTAGAGCTATCTTTGGAACCATTAATAAAAACTCTTAGGTCTGATGAGCTAGAATAACTACTTTATTCTTGCTGATAATAAGTAAAAGAAGGGATATTTTTATTTATTTTTTAATACAACCTAAAGATACTGAACTGATACCACAAATAGAGTTTGCCAGGTAGGCCACTTTGGGGATCTATTTCCATGATCTTTAAATGTTCATTGTTTAATTTTTCAGGTTAATACTATACAGCCTAAATAGGTCATAGATATTCCACAAGTTCCTGAATCAACTGTCTTATAGTAGTTATGTAAAATGGCTTTGGCCCTTGATTCTCTTCCAGTTAAGAGCAAACTAGGTTTGTTTGGTTTTGGGGGGGAGGTAATTTAAATGTACAAAAATTAGATTGCTATGATTATACAACTATGTAAATATACCAAAAATTATTAAATTGTGTGCTTAAAATGAGTAAATTTTATGGTATGAAAATGATACCTCAGTAAAATTATTAACATTTTTAAAAGAATAAATATAATAAAGTTAAAAAGCAAACTAGGTTTGTACTTTTATATTAAAATATTAATTCACAATTGCCTGGTCCCAACTACATCTCAAATACTAAAAACCCATGAACTTAACTCAGCTTTTTCTGCTTTCAAAAAGAAAAGCATTAATAAGGCAGCAAGCTGTGGTAATTTTTAAAGTTTTAATTTATTTTTTAACTGAGGAAATTTAGAATATGTTAGTGACTATTGTTCAGTTAAATTTGTACCCATTCCCCCCATCCCATCGTCAATATTTTTGCTTTTTCTAAGGGGGAAATGATTTGAAACTTTGTCCATGTTTATAACTATCCATGGAAACCTGCAATGATCCTTAAAATTCTCATTCTGTGTTAATCAAACAGCATCACCTCTCACCTAGTTTATGCTTCAGTCACTTCAATAATGAATTTAAGGATCTCTGGTCAGTTATCAGTTATTGCTCATCAGCAATCCACTGATGCCTAGTACAAAAAGAATCTGCATGTGTCTGGGCAAGAAGAGAGAGTAAGGATGGAAAATCATCAGGCAGTGTTTGAAAGGTAGTGTGTACTTTGTAGTTCCTTTTCTATTAAGTTTGGAGTCTGGAGCTCAGGACCCCCCATACCAGTGTTTGTGGAAATGGAAGTACATTGAAGACCCCCTCGTCCTTTCCTCAGGGTAGGAGTAGGGTTATTGGTGTTTAAAGACCTGTACCCCAAGCCCTGCTGCCACTTATGAGGTATGTGCTGTTGGGTGGACTGCTAAAGTTCTACAGGAGTATGATGGAGATAAGATGGTATCTATCTTCCTGCATTATCCTGCTAAATGAGATATTGAAGAAAACTTAAAAACTCTTTATTTTCATAAAAATGTTATTGCAGTGAGTAGCGTAATGAATGCTGATTAATCCTCTTTTTATGTAACTCTTTATGAACCTGTCAAGGCAAAACACACTAAAATCTTTACCTATTGCCATGTGTCCAGGGTGGGGTGTATAATCGAGGCCCAGGATTGGCAATTATGTGTTATAACATTGCAGGAGGGAGAAATTAATTTTTTTTTATCTAGGCACAAGTTGTCTTAAGACTGAGGTTCTTATTTAAACCAATAATTAGCTTTAAGATGAGATGTTTATAGAGAAGCCTAATACGTGATATTCATATTTAGATAGTTTTTGTATTTACTTATTGGGAACATACTACCTACACAAGGTGTCTGGAATGTATTCTTTTTGTTGCTGTTTTGTTAGGAATGATACTGACCTATTAAGGGTGAAGTCACACAGCTTAAACTTAGGTACATTGGAGATATATATATATATATATATATATATATATATATATATATATACATATATACACACACACATATATATATATATATATATATACACACACATATATATATGTATATGTAAGATGGAAAGCACATACATTTGACTTATGGCATTATGATCTTCATTCTTCCTTACAGTGGAAGGCTCCAAATAATTACACGTGTTCTGAAGTGGTAACTATTTAAATGCTACTTTTCAAAACATTAACCCAGCCAACTGTACTGAGTAGTATATGTTAAGCACTGTGCAGAATGCTGAAGATAGGAAGGCAAAGAATGGTCCTATCCTTATGAGGAGCTGTTACTATAGCAGATGTATATTTATTTATACAACTAATGATAGGACACTTGAATATAATGTGATGCATGCTATAGGACAAAATTAGGAACAAAATACAGAACCCCAAAGAAGGAATGATTCATTCCATCTGTGGAAAAAAGGGGAGTCCTCACAGAAAAGATGCCAATCAATCTAGAACTTTAGAATGGATATGGTTTTGCCAGAAGGAGGACAAGTGAGTCATATTCTAGGCCCTCAGGTGGACCTGTACCATGAAAACATAATCATTGCCACTACATTCCTTCCACAGATCAAGTGCATTAACACACCAAAATGGGCTGCAGAAAACTTAGTAAAAACAGGTCATCCGAAAATTACTGTCTCTATCTGTAATACCTTCCTTCACTGTGGGATCATTTAGACAATTAGATAATTTTTAAATTTTTTAGAAAACATAATATAAAATTATAATATGTGGTCTTTCCCACAAACAGACTTAAGAAACTTAGTCATTATTCTTCAGGTCAGTAATCATGTTATGTTTTTGTCTTCACCATCTAACACAATTCTTTCTCTGTTCCAAATGTCGTGTAATTAATTCTAGTGAGGAAACTAGTCACACACAAGAAAAGTTAAATGATTTTACGGGAGTGAAAACATTCAGATGTGAATGGAAAAGGCATAGGATTTGATATTTGATGACATGATAACTTCATGTTAGACAAGTTATTTCACCTCTTTAACTTGAATTTTCTCCTGAAATGGGATCATGTTACTTGACTCCTCATATTGTAAAAAAAAAAAACTGAGCTTTTAGCTTAATACCTGTTATATTTGTTAGAATAAAAACAAAGTGTTTTTGTTTTTGTAAGTGTGTTATTGTACTACAACAATGATAATAATAGAAGTAATGATAAGGGTTACAAGTGATTGAAAACAATACAATTTTGGTACTTTTTAAATGTACCAGGTACACGGAAAGTGTGTCAAGTTGAGTCACAATGTCTGTGGACTCATGTAGTCCTCCTAAATAACAGAGAGGTCTGGGACAGAAGACCTCTAAGAGCCCATCTTATGTCCATAATTAAATGGACAGTCATAATACAGTACAAACTATACATTGCACAGTGCAAGGTTGACTGCAAATTATTGATAGCTGAGTAATATGTGTACAGATACTGTCATTTTAAATGGGATCCATGACTTACAATGCTGCAGAAAGCACTGGGAAGAAATTAAGGATGAAAACTGGAACCTCTTGAAAGAGGATATGATTTCCCAAATTGGGCTCCCTAGAAAGCAGACACTTTGATGCAGATTCCTTGCAGGAGTTGTGTTAGGGCATGTACTTGGGATCAGCACCATCTGAAGAGAAAGGAAGGGAGCAGGACTGAGCAGAAGGGAAATTGAGCCATAACGCAGTCTCATTGGGATTCTCTGCCAACTCCATGGCAAGCTCTCCACCCATCAGGGACCTTCAGATTGTCCCAAGTTGAAGAGATAGTGGCAGGCTTTTATACCTCTTTGTCATACAGACACTGGCTGCAGACTCCTCTAGCAGGCTCCTCTAGGAAGATGTCATTTTTCAGAGAAGGAAATTCTAAAGGGCGGCAGGGAACTGAGGTTTGCTTTTGTGCAACTATCTCAGCAGCTAGCAAATATGTTCTTCATTCCTTCACCAAGGGTAATGGGGACCGTCCATTATAACATCCATTACATAGAGTTAAATCATGCCAAAGGATACAAGGGGCAAAGTTCAGAGTGTGTTTAGAGAATAAGTGGTAGCAACTGGATGAATAAAGATTTGTGGGAAGAACTAATGGGAAAGTTTATTTTTAGGAAAGAAGACCTTTCTAATGGGGGGAGGAGATAGTGGGAACTGGATGTTTTTGAACAGAAGAGTTATGGAACTGACCCTGGTTTACATCTTAAACTTTTGTGTATCTTCCACAGAACATTTGATGTATTCCATATAGCAGTTTGTTTTAAAAAAAAAAAAAATTCTCCTGCTTAGCCTTGATTCCTCTGGAAAACAGATATATAGAAAACATTTTCTGAAAATATGAGAAAGTATCAGCAAAATTGGCATTTTGAGGCAAAATTTCTTAATTTCTCTACAAAGATATCATATAGACTCTCTCTCAAAAAGAACTATTTTCTTTTTCTCATCATCAATTTTGTTGTGTAGGGGTGAATGGTTTATATAGCACTTATATACATATTATATCATTCAAATTTGAAGTAAATTTATAAAGTTGGTAAAACAAGTATTAATACCATTTACAGGTAAAAAGTTGAAGCTTAGACTTACCAGTGTCACATGGTAAATTATAAAGTGGCAACCCAGATTATTGTAATCAAGTATACCCCTTACCTCAGAATTATTATGCTCTGTAATCTTATCATGGACTTCTATCTTAAAGAATTTAGCTCTAAAATCCTTTACATGGGAATTTGCAGATTGATTTAATGGTCTGGTCATAAATTACTCTTCAATGAAAAGGGGACCTCCTAAGAAGTTTTGTTTCCCGAGGATATTAATAACACACATAATCTCTGAGAGGGAGCATTGGTAACTATAGTATTTGCCTCCTGGCTATGATTTTATTGCCCTTCTTTAAGAAACTTCAGAAATAACCCTTCATATCTTAATGGACTAATTTCCCTTACGTTTTCAAATCATATTTGAAATCATATTTCAAATCTTATTTCTCTGTCAAAATTAAGATTGGCTTCAGTATTCCCTTTACTTAGATTTGTGATGTTTACATAATGTTCCAAATGAAATATAATCATAGAGTTATATGATATAACATTATACATAAGCAAAATTCTACAAAAAAGAGAATACCAAAAGTCATTTCCTGTATTTGTCTGAAATATCTTCACTCACATTTATTAATGTGACTCAACTGTGAAGATTTTTCTCATAAGTTAACTCAGATCATCTCTTTTCAATGATTTTAAATAGTAGGCCATCAAATTATGTGTCCTTTAAGGAAAACCAATTAGTTCCATTTAAGTTTATATATTTTGAGATTTCTTAATTTTTTAAGGGAACGTAATGTTAAGAAAATAATATTTTCTTGTTTGAGAACATTTACTGAGTAATATTAAAAGCAGTTATTGCCATAAGGTGTAACAAGATATAAATGCAAAAAAAAAAAAAAACCCAACAATGACAAAAAATGTGTGGAAATAGTGTCAATGTTATTAAAACATGCATACATACATACACACACTTATGCAGTCTGCAGCAGAAAAATCAACTGAATGTGATTCCTTTAACAGTAAACCATTCAAAAATGCATTTCTGTTTCTAGTTTTTTTTATAAATCTGATGTATCTGAATGGCATAGCAGAATTCAGTCATGCTAATTTATACCAGAGGGCATGACATTTTAGAAATTTATGTGATTTGCTTTGCAAGTAGGAGCTTTAGACTATGTTAGTGAAATTTAATTCTTTATAAAATATTTTTGTGATGCCACTAATTTAAAAATATACATGTAGATCCATTTACAATTTTTCTTCAGTGATCAGTAATTAAAATATATATATATAAAAGATTTTTTGGATGCTATTTTAATAAAATTTTCATTATAGGAAATGCAACCATGTGGTATAAGTACTGATAACAAGTATTAGTGACTACTTGTTGACTATTTAGTATGTGCTGATCACTTTACATGTAAAGGCCTATATGCCGACACAGTATCTTCACATCCCAAGTTCACACTGAAAATTTGGGAGAAAATTATGTCTTTTTGTGATCTGATCTTACAGTAAGTATCTCATGCATTTTCTTATAATATTTTTCACATATTATGTGTGAAATGTTTGTCTTCCCTGTTAGAATTCACAGTGTAAAGAAACAGTGGCATCTTTGGTCTTATTCTCTAGCCTCTGTAACACATTAAGCCCAGGGTACATGCTTAGTAAACTTGTTGAGTTAAATTCATAAATTCATTGTTTATTGTCCTGTAAAGAGACTTTCTAAGATTATCAAGATTAATACATAAAGGATTAGTTAAATTCAAATGCATTATAACTTTATTTAAATCATACAATGAATATATAAGATAATGATTTGAAGTATAAAAATTTTGTGATTTGTTCTTAAAGCTATAGATATACTTAAAATCTTAAACTGAGTTTTTATCCATAACTTGGTATTTAAGTAGAGATTTAGAACAAAAGCTTAAAATAATCTTATTATGAAATATTAAGATACACGTCACATTTAATTTTGAAAACTTTTAGAATTCTTCATATTTTGAAAACCTGCAGGTCAAATTATCTTTTTTCTTTTTGGACTACTTTTTTTTTTTAACATCTTTATTGGAGTATAATTGCTTTACAATGGTGTGTTAGTTTCTGCTTTATACCAAAGTGAATCAGTTATACATACACATATGTTCCCATATCTCTTCCCTCTTGCATCTCCCTCCCTCCTACCCTCCCAATCCCACCCCTCTACGTGGTCACAAAGCACCGAGCTGATCTCCCTGTGCTATGCGGCTGCTTCCCACTAGCTATCTATTTTACGTTTGGTAGTGTATATATGTCCATGCCACTCTCTCGCTTTGTCACAGCTTACCCTTCCCCCTCCCCATATCCTCAAGTCCATTCTCTAGTAGGTCTGTGTCTTTATTCCTGTCTATTTTAAGCACATGACACCAGCTTTTTATAGCTTATTTTAATAGTTTTTTCCTTTGTGTAGTTTTGTAACTGCTTAAGACTATAGCACATGGCTGTTCTGTGATTTTTCTTGATTAAAATATATGTAAGGAAATGCCTGTAAGCACCCATGTTCTCATCCCACACCTTCATCTTCATCCCTCCTTCTTGTTCTCCAGTCTCAGTATCTTTGTAAGTTGTCATATCCACCCTTTTCTGATTTTATAAATATTTGTAGTGAACTATCTATGCTTATGTTGTCAGGGTGACAAGTTGATCTGCATACTATTGAATGGAAAGACTTTGTTAATGTTTCAAAGAAATCTAGTATGTTCTAATCTCTTGTGTTTTCATTTCAATATATCTTAATCTTTTCTTAAACTCTTGATCTCAAAATTGCTGTTTTGTGGGTAATATTTAAGTGGGAAGAAAGAGTTGACTTGTGCAATAACTCAGTTATAATACTGCTGTGGACTGAAGTGTGTCTTTCCCAAAATTTTTATGTTGAAGCTTTAACCTCAGTGTGACTATATTTGAAGATAGGGACTGAAAGGAGGTAGTTAAGGTTAAATGAGGTCATAAGGTTGGGACCCTGATCCTACAGGATTAGTGTCCTTACGGTAAAAGACACCAGAGAACTGGCTCTCTCTCCATGCACATGCAGTGAGGAGAGATCACTGAGTACACAGCCAGAAAGTGGCCATCTACAAGCCACATAGAGAGGCCTCATCAGAACCTGAACCCTACTGGACCTTGATCTGGGACTTCCAGATTCCAGAACTCTGAGGAAACTAATTTGTTTTTTTTTAAATACCAAACCAATGGTATCTTATTATAGAAGCCTGAGTAGAATAATACAAATACTCATCCCTGAGATAGTTTAGTTCCATCCTATTATTTTGAAGGAAAGTATTTATTTTCCATATGCACGAGGACAGCTAAGGCATGAACACATTTTTGTGAATAGGTCAAAGAGTGGGAGTTGTAGGCATTTTATGCATTTCTGTGATTTTGCCCCATCAAAAAGTACTAAATTTATTTAGTGCAATGCATTAGTAAGTGCCAGAAAGACCAATAGTAATATTTTGCTTTTGACATTAAAAACATTCTGGTTTTTAAACCAGAGCCAATTCATTATCTCATAAATTGTAGAAGGTGCTACACTGATGGTAGCAGAACATTCAATACAAAATAAGTTATGAGTTTTGTCCCTGAATATTCAAGCTTGAGCAAGTTTGTCATATTCTTGACAATTTTAAACTAGCAATTTCTACATGATTAAGAAGTGACTGCAGTTTCAGGATTTTCTAGTGAAAAAAATTTTATAACTATATGTTTTGGATATTTAAATTTGTAACTTGTTAAACTTAAGCTTCCTCTAAAGAGACTCTTCAAAAAATATGACTGCCCATTAGGATCATTATCTTGGAATAGTCCATAATGATGGAATTATGTAAAGTAATTCTTATTATATATGCATTGTCCTTAATAGGAGATCCTTCATTTTGCTACTCTCAGTTTGTAGAGATTATAGATAATTGAAAATATAGCCACTAGAATATTATTTATAATGAAATAGCTACTTTACTTTTAAACTCAAGAAGTTTGTTCAAGGGAGATATAGAAAATCTGTTTTAACTGAAGTGTGACTAACCAGACCACCTGCTCTTTACTTTTAGGGAGAAAAAGATACAAAAAACAAGTTAACAGTAGGGACTGATGTAAAATATGCAAATTTTTTTCAGGTTACAGTCCTGGGTCAATATATATTGAAACCATTCTCTTTTTCTGAAGGTATTACATAATCATAAATAATAAAACAGCAAAATGTATGTAGTGTAGTAAGATTACTCTGCTAAGAATACAAACTAACATGTTTGTGAAAGATTTTCAATACAAATTGAATCAAGAAGTGATTTTTGGTTGATCCTTAGTTGACCAAAACTGGTTACCTGATTTACTTGGTGGTGTTCCACAATACAAAAAGGTTTTGATCTGTGAGTTGTTTGCTTAGTTCTTATAGAGCAAACTGTCATAACCATTGTCCCAAAGGAATAGCATTATGAAGACAGGCACAGTTTCAGAAAAACTTCATTTAAGAGCAAGAAATCAATAAGCTGCATTTCGGAGAATGAAAAGTCAGTGGATGGTAATTCATACATTATTCATGTATAGACAAGTATATATAATGTGAATTGGTAGTGGTGGTGATGATGATGATATTGACGATAAACATTCAGTGAAACTAATATAATATTGTATGTCAATTATACCTCAATTAAAAAAAATGGATTTGAAGTACATATTTAGGTTCCACCCAGTCCCATCTCCTACACTGTGCTACACCTAACTATACACATCATTTTAAGCCTTGGATGAGCTGAGGGGCATAACTTTGAGACAGGTAGGAGATAGTTTTTAAATTGACAAGCATTTAGTTGTTCTGTTTTCAGTACCAGTGTTAAAAGAGAGTAAATGTTGATTATTTTATTCCTTGCTTCGCTGGTGATGAATTGGAGCAAATTTGATTCAGACAAGCAACCTGGTGGAATGATGCAGAACCATCCACAAGAACATCTGTACTAATCAACCAATGCAGTAAATTAGAACTACAAGGAAAAGACATTGATCCAAGAGAATCATTAACAGTTTTAACCAACCGGTCTAAGTTATAGGGTGAAGGAGGGAACACTATCAAGATCTTGCTTTTCACATCTGTCAATTACTACGGCAAAAGCCTGATTGCTACCTGTTTCAATTCAAACTGTTTTATGACTTTGGTTCCCTTTATGCTATTGTAAGCAAGAAACAAGGATTAAGAGGTAAAAACCCAGGAAAAATTATCCAAATTTCCTGCACTCCATTTACAAAGGAGTCAGTCACAAAGGGAGAGATAATTGCTGCAACTTAACAAAATAATCAGGGAGAAGGCAGAGTGCATGATATATGTTCTGTGACAAAGCACGGGGAAGAGATGTGAATGCAGTCCTGTGGTTGCTTGCCTTGTCTTAAGACACAAGGACTAGAGAAGATCCATGAAAAACAATTAGTGTAACTTTAACACACACAGTTCTTAATTATCCACAGCATGTTGACATCAGATAATTATTGTCCCAAATTTTAATAATATTTGATCATAACCTCAGCATATAGAAAGATGCAGAACACTGAGCATAGCATTCATAATGGCAGTCATGTATTATATGATAACAAATGCGAGGATACTGGTTAAGCCATATCCCTATTGTATAGGTTATTCAAATGTTGCTAATACTCTTAAACACAACACCCTTAGCTCCGGTTACATTAGGCTGTTACATGTGATCTGATGTATCTACAGACATGTATATGGACAGTTATATCTATATGTATGTTTTAACTTCATACATTTTATGAGCATATATACATTCCTAAATGAATGGATTTTAGGATATTGGTGAGACTTAAAAGTTATAGGTTTGGGAATGATAATCATAGATGGTGAGTTAATGAATAGCCTTTTGGGGGAAAGAGGAGGTGGAGCTAGAATTTAAAAGTTTGAGAGAGAACTGGCAGAATATCCAAAGCACATGACAAAAATCAAAAAGGAGTACCCAGACCATTTGGATAGGAGGGCTGTCACAGTAACCAAAGAAGGAAAATTTCCTGAGTCAGTTGGTCATAGAATCAAATGTCACAGGAGGTCAATAGAATGGAGACAGAAGAAAGTCCATTGAATTTAACAGTTTCAAACCATGAGACAATTTTGATAGACAACTTGGGGTAGAGAATGTCATGATCATATTTGTCATGGTTCAAAACAAAGCCTCACACGATGACATATGGGGCATAAGTGCTCAGTGTTGGCTGAATTGAAATGTAATTACTTTTTATGCTGATTTCATACAACATTTATCAGACTAGTAAAGATTCTAAGATAGATTATGAGTCTGAATTTTGTTTGAAAAAAAGACTGCCTTTGTTCTTTTCTAATACATTATCGAAACCTTGTTTTCTCCTTGTTTTGACATCTCATCCTGTTTTCACACATCCCTGACGTCACTAAGAACCCAGATTTTGCCTCACATATATTTCATTGTTGAGAACTCGATAATCTCAGAAATAGAGGTCATAAGAAAAAAGATGTTAATTCTGTTAAGATAAACTATGCATTTAGATTCTTAATATAAAATGTTGCTTAATTCTTAATTATTATACTAATATATTTTTTCTTCATATAAAATTAAGTATATATAGGTATAGTTACATTTTATGTTATGCTTTTTGTTTCCTTAGTTCTTTTTCTCCGTAGTTTCTTTGCTTTCCTCAGACATTTTAAATTATGCTCCATATCATGTGTTCATCTATAAAAATGTAGGAGAACTACCTAAAAGTTTGGAAACTTTATTCTTGCTATTTTTCTGTATTATAATACTAAGGGGCCTTCACCTTTTATTTTGAGTCACATTTCCTTTATCTTTAAAAATTGCATAAACAACAAACAGAAAGCCATGATGCTATTTCACCAAACCTTGGGAATTATTATGATTTGTAAGTCACTTCTCGTGCACCTGCTGCATTAAATACTGGTGTTATGTTTGAAAAGATACTAACTGACCTCCTTTAGACTGCTGTCTGACTACTTTGATGTTTCATTATTTTCTTCAATCCAGGGATGAAATGGATGAATGGATCTTAATTATAGTGTCCTGGTGACTCTTTTTTCAGACCATTTTTCTGGACAAGCATCAGCTAGTCTGACAAATCATGAACAGTTTACTTTATAGTTTGGCTGGGATTAAGTTACTAACTGGAACCTGCAGGGAACATAAAGAACAGTGTCTCCTGATAAAATGCATTGGATGTTTACCATGCCTGTCTTCAATTTTAATCAGTAACCTTTAGGAATGGAGGGCTATAAACGGATAATTCTCTGACAGATGTATTTTTATATGTTCACCTATAGCACTTCAAACAAAAATAGGCCCTGTGTATCAAATTTACATATCTAAAATCTTATTGTGTCTTTGCCTATGAAAGCTACATAATTATTTGAGGGTTTTTAATAGTAAATCAATATTTACATTATTAAAGATTTTCATACACCAAAAATCTTTCAACTTTTATGCTGTTTTTTATTTTTTTTTAGACAGTGATTGGTTGTTTTTGTGAATTTCATATGCAGTCTACTAGATGACATGGTTTCCTTGTTCATCATTAAGTTTGTTTTTGTAGACAAGAAAACTATTATGCGTTTTGTTTATACAGGTCAGTAAAAGCAAGATGTGTTCATTAGTTAAACAAATGAGTAACATGTAAAACCATATTTTCCAATAACTATCATTTAACTGGACATTTTGCTTCATCTATCTTCTGTTAGGTGTGTAATAAACATACCTGAAAGAACTCAACATAGAAATTAGATGTAATATCCCTCTAGGTAACTGAAATTACCCTGATGTTGTTATAAAACAGTTTTTAAATTGTTCTTAGACTGTAAATAAATGTATTGGCAGTAAAGAATTAACAACACATCCAGGAAGACTTTAAATAATAATGATGTAAAATACGTCTTATGCCATTCAGTTTATCTACTTTATAACTCTGTTTGATTACCCCAGCAAGCCTTTCGTCTATAGAATTACACCCTGAGGTGCTAGTGCTAGTGCTAGTCAGTTTATTAATTCATCACTTGTTCTTTTATAGTTGCATCCCTATTACAGTATGAACATAGGATGATATTCTCTTCTGAAAGCTGCCAGCCAACTGGTTCCAGTCTAGCTGACCTTTTGTTTGTAACTATGATCCTAATAGTTTTTCTATTGGCTTCTGTTTCTAATAGGTTGCATTACAATCTACCTTTTTGTCTTATGGTATCATGATGAGGATAGGCCAGCAAGAGTGAATTCCACACCTGCAATTACAGAGTTTTATAAAGAGGAAAGACCTGCTTCAAGTTAACCTGTAGTCTTTTTTAAAATGCCTTTTGATTTATCTGTCACCTGATCCATCAGCAATGAATAATTTTCATGGAAGGTGCACTTTAATTACATTCCCATTTGACTTGCATTATCAAGCCCTATCTAGGTAATTAATCTCACCAAGTATCCAATTTCGGCCTTTATTGCTGGCAGGCAGGCCTCTTGAATTATGTGTGCTTGAATGGGCCTTGGGTCATTTTAACCAGGTAGACCCTGAAAGAGATCTGGGGCCTTCCAAATCCTGGAACCGTGACTCAGAAAGTTTTTTTTTTTTTTTTCTTAGATATTGTGATTAAACTATATTTGACATCAAAAGTACACTTCCATCTTTAATGAGGCCTATAGATTACTGTAATCATGAAAGCCTTCACTTTTAGGTATAGCCAATCTGTACGTAATTTTGTTATGTGGGGAGCTGTGCTCAGTTAACTGTGGCTAACATCTGTATCAACCTGCTGATATAAATTTGCCACAGTTCACCACCTACACTTAAGCATGTTCCTTTAGTTCAGGATTTAAGATTTATATGAATTTAGGTGAATATTTGAGAGTTAAAAGACGGTTAGATCAAAATTAGAATCACAATTACCCTGCTTTATATCTAGTCATATACTTTTCAAAAGTTTTCTTTGTTCTGAATTAACAACTCACCTTTTATGTTTTCCCTATCTTTTTATGATTTCATTAAGGAATTACTGATGCCAATTAATGCCAAAGTTCAATGATTTTACCAAGTTAGCTTACACACCTATGTACCATAATTCTGAAATATATAACTTGCCTTTCTGTTATAGTGTTGTTTTAAATCTAGTGCAAAAATTTCAGTGTGCTATGTAATTTTCTAATTTGGAAATTATGCTTATAAGGAATATAGCTTTTGCTTCTCTACTCTGAAGACATTTCAAAAAACACTTGGAGCTTCTTGAAAATCAAATTAAAATATAGTGTAAATAGATCAGTTGCCTGTGAAAGTGATCTTAATATCTGTCAATTTTTTAAGCCTTAGATTGCCTGATTAGTAGAAGAGAAGGCTGTCCAATCTTTTGTACACTAAATAGGCTATAATGTTTACACAGTAAGATATTTTGGAAAATATGGACTGGTGATACTGAAAGAAAGGATGAGTACTTCTCCACCTTCTACTATCACCCTTGCATGGTTAGTCGTGTACATCTCCGCCGCTTACCCTGACCCCTCTCACAAATTAATGTCGTGTATCTCCACAAGGCCATAGTTTATGATTGAATTTATTAGTATTCCACCATCAAACCAAACGCTACACAGAAAAAAGTCTAACTAGTTTTTTAAAAATCTCTTAACATGTAACTTTAATTTTTGACCCTTTGTTTTTTAGACAAATAGTTCAACACATTTTAATGGGATACATATTAATTATGGATTCCAAAAGCATTTAACACAAGTTTGTAAGAATCACATAGTATTTTTTAATCCAAGTATTAGCTTCCCTTGTCACTTAGAAATGTCTTCTATTTTTTTCACAGTGGTTTAATTGCAAGAATATATAGAAATGTTTTACCATTCATAATATTTCTAGAATGGAGATGCAATAATTCAATTTAATCTATTTTGACTAGATATGTTCATAATTATTGCTTACAAGCTACAAGATAGCTTAACTCAGAATTTAATTTGGCCAGGGATATTTGCTACTCAATGGTTCACTATTGTGAATTCTTCAGTAAAGTGTGTGTGCACACACATCTGTATATATACACACATGCACATCAGATATGTACATACCATGTTGTATGAATATGTATGGATTCATATTAGACATTTTGAAAGGAATTATTTCCTTTATGAATACACTATTAACATATATGCCCCTGATAATTAGATATATAGTATCTCTTAAATAGTTATATTTCCTCTTAAATGTTAATAGCCAAACAAGGAGCTTATGACTTTTCAACATGTCCCTACATTTAGCTTCTTTTTGACATTTCTGATTCATGATGGTTTGTATTTTTCAGTAATTGTTATTGTTCCCTATAACATCATTTTGAATTGGAATATAACAAATGTAATTAATGTTCACAGACAAAGGAATTGAGACTTAAATGAGAAAGACTGCTTATATAGCATCATATAGTAAATCAGTAGAATCTAGTTTAGAATTTAGGAATGGTTTGTTAACTAGAAACATTCTATCAGAGTTATTTGGCTTTTCTTCCATATATTCTTTGATGTTGATCTTTTTCAGTGTATTGACTTGCCAAAAATATTTATTGCTTAGGCTGTTTACAGAGCCAATAAATATATCAAAATAAAATCAGTTTCTACATAATAGTGCATGGAGAGATAGATAGACTTAAAAGACACATTAGATAAGTTTGACTTAGAATCCTGGATTTGGAATCAGTGTTTGAATCCATGCTATATAAGTTGTTTTTTGACCTTGGGCAATTAATGCAATCTCTATATCTTACTAGTTAAGTAGGTATTACATAAAGCAATACATGAAAAAGTTTTATAAAATAAAAATACTTTGCAGTTGTCATTTGGTGGTGTTGATATACTAGAATGGAAATTTGAACAGCTGTGCTATAAATTTGACTGTAGCAAAAGCACTGTCTTGGAAAAATTAGCAAAATAATATTGATTATAGCAAAAATTAATATTGACCTCATTCTCCCAATATGTAGTCTTCTCAATAACCAGGCCTATGAAAGTAAAGGCATTTCTAAAAACCTATTTCTGGGCAAAACCATCATAATTCAGAGAATTCCAGGAATTAATAACAGGTGTATTAGATATAATCGATTTCATAAAATGAACTTTGAATTCTTAAGACCCTATCTCACAATAAATTAAAAACCTATTTTTATTGCCAGTTTTCATATTATTTTACTTTTAGAAAATGATGCTCAGTATCAATGTTAAAATTTAATATTTTTAGGATTTAATTTAACATAAAGTTTAATTTTCTAGATATATGGAGATATTATAGCTATATACAATTTTCTTTACTACTCCATCAGAATATAGGGATCTTCCACTTTTAGGTTCAATTTATATTGTATTTTGAGGGTATGATAATATAAATCTAGAAGAAAATGATTTTATAGAAACAAATTGGAAGTATTCTAAAGATCAATAATCTTTAGTTATGCTTTTAAAAGATATCCTAGTATCCATCTCCATTAAATAATAAGAGAATTAAAATGACCTATTTTTGTTTTGATAATTATTTAATATCCAGATATAGTTGAAAGCTTTGAAGAAATTTTAAATACCTGGGAACATCTATATTTGTAAGTTAAGCCCACTTATGGCAAACTGGGAGTAGGAGAAATATGGTTCATTGAAATAAGAGTTTAGAGAGAAAGTTGAATTTCAGTGGTTCAGATATGGTATAGGATCACAAGCAGAGTATTCCATTTTGTAACTCTGTACAAGCTTACTAAGTATCTGGAAACAGTTCTCTTATTTGGTATATTTGATTGGTTTCTACTTTTCCAGTGGTTTTTTTTCTGTTGGCTAAAACATGAGCCACTGAATACACATTCTTGCACACACACCCTGCTTAGATTACTTCAAACGATTGGGGGGGAAAATGCAAGAATTAGGAAGCCAAAAGATGTAAAAAAAGAAAGAGGGAGGAGAACACGACTTTGCACATGCATTCTAGTTTTGGATGGAATAACATATGACAGCTGTTCCAGACTGACCTTTACCTCAGAAAGTCCTTGTCTGCCTTTTACATTTCTACCCCCAGGGGCTGTTGATGGGGATTTTTGGCAACATGACAATATTCTTGGGCCTCCTGTGCTGGAGTTTTATACTGTTTGACCTGTCATCTCTTTTTCTTTTCTTTTCTTTTCTTTTCTTTTCTTTTCTTTTCTTTCCTTCCTCCCTCCCTCCCCCCCCCCCCACCTTTTCTCTCTCCTTTCTGCCTTTCCTGCCTTCCTGTTTGATTTGGTGGTGAGCAGCAACTAGGTACAGAAAAAAAAACATGCTACAATATAAAACCACTATTCCAGTGTCACAAGAGTCGTATAGATGGTAAACAAAGAACAGGTTGTTCCCTGAGAATTCATTTCTTTGCCTCCAGTATGCTGCTGCATTTTCCATCCTGTGATATTTACTTCTCTTTCTTAGGTACATCTGACCTGAGAGCTGCAGGTATGAGATCAGTGGTGAGAATAACAACAGATTTGTCTCTGATACTGTCCTGTTTGATATGGAAAACATATTGGAATATTTTCTTTTCCTGCTAGCTTTCTATGAGAGAAATTTCTCAATTATTGACTGAATGCATTTATACAAATCTGCATGAGCGGTTTTTAAAAATAGGTGTTTGAGACCTTTTGAAAACAGGATTTTCTTTCCTTTGGGTACTTCAAAATTCTCTTCAATACAAAGCAGCACTATGTCTAGACTGATTTTCTATTTGTAAAAGTAGCTTTTTCTAAGGGTAGACTTGGTCAGAGGACTACCCACAGAAAAGTAGGTCTCATTTCTAATCTGTATTCCAAAGAATTAAAATAGAGTCTTTTATTACAGCCTTATTCAACCAGTGTGTAAATACATTCACTTACTACAAGATCTTGAGATTCTGACCTTTTAGAAATGGTGTGTGGTCACTGGAAGCTTGCTTTTGATCACAGGTAGTCTTTGACATTACTGAGCAATCTTATCCTTGAGGATCTTTCTCTAGTGTTCTGGGTCAGTCTCCCATGGGAGAAAAGTGAGGTTTTTGTGGAGTTGAAAACAAAGCAGCAGTACACTCTCCTGTTGTTTAAGGTACTTTTCTGTGAAGATTCTCACTGTAGTTAATGTGCCTTCAGCCAAATACAGCAAAACCACACCATCAGTCACTTTTAATTACTCCTTTAAACTTCACTCATGCCTTTTTCTTAACCACTTTCAACCCCCAACCCTAAGGATGCTGAACAAAAGGAACAAGTTAGTTGATATAAGCTTCTTTGTTTTTTTTTCTTCCTTTTCTATAGTGTTTAATAAAGGAGATCCAATTTATATCACTCTAAGCACCATCCAAATTTATGGTAAAATTGTTAAATCGGAAGAAGGATGCCATGCAAACAAAGCAAGAGAGATTGCTCTTGGCTGCTTGAGGGGTAGCTGCTATTGGAGCTGGTCATGGGGAAAACTGCTTCTCCTGTTCTTAGAAGGTGTAAAAAGCTTTGTACACCTGTACATTTGACTCCCCATTAGGCTTTCAAAGTGGTGGGTTCTCTGTATCAAAACAGTTTGTAACAAACAGCATATGAGTAGAATCTGAAACTTTATGTATGTTGTGCACTTGCACTGTTTACTGATGCTAAACTCATTGAAGAGAGTGCAAGGAATATTCCTCTGAGCCATCTTAAGAATGAAGAGCAATGTTGTAAATGAAGTTACACAATGGTTATATGTTATTTTTCTCTCTTATGTTAAAAAAGCCTTATAGTTGAAAGGCTTGAAAGTTTTGGTACTCAGTACACTACATAAACTTTTAAAGTTTTTTCCCTTTTATGATACTATTTTAAGTGTGCTTTTTAAAATGTATAAATTACAATTAGACCTTATCCAATTTATATTGTGTAACAAGGATAATACCTGTGCCTCTTTTCTAGAGAGAAAGCTGCATCATACATCTCTAATATCCTGTATAAATGTTTGGATCTCTATACTACCAAGTCTATAGACTATCAAGAGATGAATAAGGGAGTTCTTTATTAAATAGCTAAATAACTTCTTTCTCTCTGTTTAAGTTTTCACCAAATGCAAAGGAAAATGATGTAATTTACAGTGATTCATATTTCAGTAAGAAACTATTGTTATAAGAATTCAGAAACTATAGCTATTTTCCAGGTCTCCATTTTACTCCCTATAGATAACATGGGACTTAAAATTAAAAAACAAAAACTGTGGATGATTATCATAATGTCACTAAATTATGGGTCCAATAGGTTTTTTGCCTTTTGCCCCTTTCTTTATCTTAGTACTCTATATCTTTTCTGGTGGTCTCCTTCACAAAGCACAGGTGCTTTTTTAATTACAATTATTTCACTGCTTTTTGTTTAAGTAATTCCTTATGTCCCTAATGACACCCAGAGCTTTAACTAATACTTTGGAATTATAATGTAAATACCAATGAAATTGTAAAATTTTAAATAGAATTCATGTCCCAGGTTTGGTCAGGCCAAAAAGCTTATATTACAATCCTAGACAGATAATATATCACACATGTAGATGATTATGCTTTACATTGGATGAAAAGTCTCATTTCATTCTAATACTAAAAACAGAAGTGGAGAGAATTTTTATAATATTACTTGAGTACCCCCTTATATTTTAAGAAACAGAAAAAGTAAGACTGGAGTTACAGGAGAGGTAGTTAGTGATTCAGCCCTGCCTACCAACATTTTATTGACTCCCTAGTTTTGTGAGGAATATGTTATTAAGAATGCTTGGGAAAGTTAAGCAAATTGCCCCAGGTGATAAGTGTCTGGGTGAGCTGACCGGTGAGGTCAGACTGTGGCCCATCCGCTTATCTCCTAGGTTATATTACTTCTTCCTGTTCTTGATTTTTGTAGTTGTGTTGTCTTATTTCTGGAGAAAAAGTCCATCCTAATAAACATGTGATGCGTACACAAACTGGAAAATTTCTAAATACAGTCTACACATCACAAATCTATACCACTTTTGGATTAAGTGTAAAAGTATAACATGCAATTGTCTTCATGGAATTCAGGGGATAAAACGGATTTGCATCACACTTTTAACCTTAATATTTATGGATTTGATTCAGAATACCCCAGTTATAATGCATGGAAAACCCACAAGGATGTAGATTTCTACCCAGTGCAGCAGCCATGGTAACATTTAACATACTTCTTTGGACATTTTTCCAACAATATATGATAAATTTGCTCTCTAGTAATGGAAAGTATTTCAAATTGTAGGTGTTGTATATGCAGGTTAGAGAATTATCTCTAGAAATACCAAATTAATGCAAGCAGAAATATAAAATTAGTTTCTATTATTTTGATAATTTTGAACCAGCATTTTTCACATTTAAATTAAAACTTTACACAATTTGATTGCTTTAAATCTTTGCCAGATCACATTGTTCATCACATCAGTTTCTTTGAAAATTTGAAATTCAAAAACATCCTGAATAATATTTTCTACTTAAATTTATTGAAAATTTAAGGCATATTTCTAAAACATCTGTGGCTTTTGCCTCCAGGTGTATTAATAGGATGTGCACATAACCAATATTAATGTTTATATGAACTTGCTTATTTTTGCCATGAACAAGAATATTATAATGTAGCACAAAAATTTAACTTCATTGAAGTTATAATTGAGTTCCTATGTAAACACTGCATATAATAAAAATATAAGCCACTTAGCAAAGAAAGAAATGGTATTTGCAGTGTTTATAAAAGTTCATATCAGATTAAAGATTACAAATATACAAAGCTCACACTCTATAAATAACTGTTCATTGTTTATGGTATGTTCTCTTCATAGTCAGAGCCAGTTAGCAGAAGTGAAACTTGCCAATGAAGGTAAGAAGAGTTAAAATATCTGTTGTATATATTTTATGAACATCATTATTCATTTATTAATCTTCCAAAAAGGCTTTTTATTCATTTATTTTTATTTTTTGCTTGATTCAGTTCCACTCCTCAGCCCCCCACCCAGGTCCATGGAGCTTCACTATAAACATTCCGTGAATACAGTTCTGTGAGAATATTCTTAAACAGGTGCTTTTATTCAACATGTTTTCTGTGGTCATGCACCTAAAAATGTAAGGTGCATAGTAAGTGCAAAATACATACTTCTTGGAAAAATAGATTTACTTTCTTCCAGTTTTATTGAGATATAATTGACATACAGCACTGTATAAGTTTAAGGTGTACAGCAGCTTAATGATTTGACTTATAAACATCATGAAATGATTGCCACAGTCAGTTTAGTGAACATTCATCACCTCATATATATTCAAAAGAAAAAGAAAAAGAAAACAGTTTTTCCCTGTGAAGAGCTCTTAAGATTTCCTCTCTTTACAACTGTCATATATAACATACAGCCGTGTTAATTATATTTATCATGTTGTACATTACATCCCTAGTACTTATTTACCTTGTAACCAGAAGTTTGTACCATTGGACAACCTTCATCACCATACAAAGATTCCGCATTATTATTAACTCTTTTCCCCACACTGTACATTTCATTCCTGTGACTCATTTATTTTGTAACTGGAAGTTTGTACCTCTTAATTTCCCTCACTATTTCACTAATAAAATATATATTTCTGTTTTATTTATATATTAAAATAGATACTGCTAATTAATTAGATTTTAATACATTATTTCTATTGAATTGAACTATGTGAGTTAATGTGACTTAGAGTTGTCTGTTTTTCCCTTAAGGCAGAGTTGATATAACGGACTCCTTTTCATTCAGTAGTGGCTTGTGGGTACTTTGGGACAGACAGAAAGACATAGTGGTTTACACTAGCAGCTGAAAAGTGAAAAATACATACCACTGAAGAAATAATTGATAAACTAAACAATGTATAAAGAGTTGTTGACATTTGTCACGTATACACAAATAACATTGAGAAATTTATTGGGTGAAAAAGCACTGTTGCCTCCATTGTTTGTATAATTCAAATGAAAAAATTATTTGTCCTCAGTTATATACATTATTTCTTTAACTCTTCGTGATCATTTCTTTGAAAAAGTTTATGTGCATACATAAACAAATCTAGTGTGCATTCTAGAAGGAATCTCTTTTTTGAAGTAAGTTCTAAAAGAAAAACAAGAGACCTATGTCTGTGTTTGATTTGAGGGAGCTCCAGAGCATGCCCTTTATATATATATTTTTAGATAAAGATGTAATTCATATTTCAGGAAGGCATGTATTGAAGAGTTGCAGAATTTGGAAAGGGTTTATGGGTGGAGAAAACTGAGAAAGACATTAGGATTTAGCTAGAAGGATATCAATGGAAAACTTAGAAAACATGGTTTTATTATGGTGGTGTGGCTATATGAGAAATGAAACTGGAGGAGAAACTCTGTTTTTAGGCCATCTCTGTTTACTGCCTCTCCTAAGGTACAGTGATATTCCTTATTTATAGTATTCTGATTTATACATTTTTTGCCAAAAATTATACCTAAAATCTTATAGTTTTACCGCATTACTATGTTGCTAATTTATATTTCAGCATTGCAAACTTTTCTTCAAATAGCCATGGTTTATTGAAATGTTTGATCACTCTTAAATGTGAATATGATCAGACAAATCTTCTACTGTAAAGCCATTTAAGAAATCCTCAATATTGTAGTTAAGTGTGTGTGTTCTCCATAAAGAAAAGTCCTAAGATCAGTTCCAGGGTAAGTCAGTAAATGCTTGACCCCTAATGCCTAAGCTAACAAGGAAGAGAGGGAATAATATTTGGTGGGGGTGGGGGGGCTTTGAAGAAAATGCTGTTGATTGCCTTGGATAAACAGATTATCCATGATTACCACTTTATGCATTATTTGAAAAAATTTAATTACTGTGTTTACCATTGTATACAAGGACTATTCCAAGCTTCCCTTAGCCATCTCCTCCCCTTATCCCACTGATTGTGATATTTTTCTCCACTCCACCAAAAATGTAGTTTTTATTTTGACTGGTGTAAAATGATGGATCTGGTTATACTTTGGGTGAGAGTTTACATTGCTAATGATTTAATTCAACAATATCATTGCTCAGTGTTTTCTCCAAGACTAGGTCTTTGTTTTTGATTTCACTTCAGCTGTTGAGCATAGTAGAAAAAATATGGAGCCCTCAAGGAAGAGAGACATGGTTTTACTTTCTAGTTCTGCCACATTACTGTTGTATGAAGTAAACAATATATAAAGCAAGATTATTTTATACATAACATTATCAAATGTTCTTGAGAAAATGACAAAAAATATTTAAGAAAATCCAAGAAGTCCTAAATTTTTTTAACCTCAGTCATGTTTTCTAAGGTATGGAATGTATACTTTGGGAAATGTCCTCTTATTTTCAATTCTACAGAGAACAACTATATTGGAAAAGTACTTGAAAAATCAAATATATCAGGATTCATAGTTCATGGTATAGCACTCACATTCTTTATCAGGTGTGGAGCAAAGTTCTTGGAAGAGCTCTTGGACCAAATGCTGTTGCTGTGTTAGTGTGTCTAAACATGACAATTTAATTTCATATTTGTGTTAATATTGCTTATGGTCTGGCTTGGACGTTAATTGATAAAACCTTTCAAACTTTTTGTCTGAAACAAAAACTGCTGGTAATTGGCTATTAAAAATTTCAGTTATTTCTGCTTAGAAGGTAAATGGTAATTGTTTAGTGGTCAATGTCTCCTTTAGAACTTGAGGGACAAGCTCTGTAGTTATTTATCTTAGGCATATATTACTTATATCATTACAATACAGATCTGGAGAAAGATGATATTTGTTCAGTCTGACACTAAAATATGAAATTTCTAAAGGAGACAAAAGTTGAAAGTTAATGGTAATTTAAAAAACTAAATAACTTCATTAATCTCAGTTTCATGAGCAGTTCGTTATCTGCATGTATTTAAATGATGAGACTTTCACTGTTATGGTGTCATCATTACAAGCTGATTTTGCTCATGAAATGTGGTTTCGAACATGGATTTTTTAATGCAGTTTTGGTGTTCTTTGTCTACAAAATATTTCCTTTCTTCTTTTCCTTTCTTAATTTTGTTATCTTTAAGAACTTAGAACTTTGCCTATTTTGTTTACTATATTGTTAACTCAGAGTATTATTTTGTTCATGGTGTGTATGTAGTTTGCTTAAGGAGACCACACCATTTTTCCGCCCTATATCCCCCAGTGAATCTTTCTCCTATTATTTAAGTTTTGTGCTTTGAGGGGCACATTGATTATGTAGAGCTTTCATGGGCATTCTTCAATGAGAATGTATTATTACCCAGAGTGAATAGTGACCTTATAATCCTTTTCAGTTGCTATAACTCAGGAACCAATGTCCTAGGAGAAATCTTGGTATCCAAAAATAATAAACTTGGGTAAGACCAGCTTACCTCTATTTTGAGTTAGGAAAAATATCAATAAAGTGTGATGTATGGTGCACTTCTAGGAAGGTGAGGATTCCATCACACCAGACCTCTTTCCAGCTGGCTGATTGTTGATAATTCACTGGTGACATGCTTTCCCTTAAAATTTTCATTCATGGAATTCCCTGGCAGTCCAGTATTTAGTACTCTGTGCTTTCACTGCCAGGGCCCGGGTTCGATCCCTGGTCGAGGAACTAAGATCCCACAAGCTGTGCGGCATGGCCAAAAAAAACCCCTTTTATTCATTCTTTTATTATGCAAAAATATTTATTCAGTATATCATAAATTTTATACATATTTCTAGGTGCTGGGAGAAAGAACTAGACAAAAAAATATCTGCTCTTAAGAAACTGCTAATAGGAGTGAGATGCAGGGTAGAACAGACAAAAGTCTATTAAATGTGTGACATATTTAAAAACTAGATGATGTTATCCAAAGAGTGTAGGAAAGGCATGAACAGAGCGTCAGAGTGGTTGCAGTTTTTAAAACGTTGTCAGAAAATGTTCCTTGAGAAGATGACATTTGAATAAAAGCCTGAGTAAGATATGAAAGCAAAACCAAGGGTAGGAAGAATGTTCCAGTCAGAGAGAACCCTCTGTGCGAGGTCCTGAGGAAGGAGCATGGTGGGCATGTTGGGCTGGGAAGAGGGGGTAGCTGGTGTGGGGAGATAGAAGAGAGTAGAATGGGTGCCAGAGATTTCATGGGATTGGAGGATATTGTGTTGGTCCTTGTAAGTCATTGTAACCACTGGCTTTAGATGGAGATGGGAAGTTCCAACAGAGGAGTGACATCAGTCTACTTCCACTTTAACAATATAATTTGGCTGCTGTGTTAAAAATGGATAAGAAGGGCTCAATGGTGGGAGTGGGAAATTAGTTCCGGAGGTTATTGCAATAATCTAGAAGGGAGATGAAGTTGGACTGTGTTCGACTACTGGCAATGGAATGGTAAGGAGTGGTGGTCAGAGTCTGGATACATTTTGAATATGGAGTCCACAAGATGAGTTGACTGTTGGAATGAGGGCTATGAGAGAAAGAGCAGAGTCAGGGGTAATTCCGAGCATTTTAACCTGAGCAACTGAAAAGATGAAATTGCTAGTAACTCAGATGCAGGAGGTTATGAGAGGGACAGGTATGAAGGAGAAAATTAGGAACTCAGTTTTGGATATGCTAAGTTTAAGATGCCTATAGTTGGATATACAAATCTGGAATTCATGTGTGAGGTCTGTGTTAGTGATATAAGAATTATCAGCAAAATATGGAATTTAAACTAATGAAACTAAATGTGATCATACATGGAGTGAGTATAGCTAAAATCACAAAGAGTGTTCGGATCGAAGTGCCAGGGCAATGGATGATGAGGAACAGTCAGAAAAAAATGACAGAGAATGAATGGCCAGTGAGATGGGAGGAAAATTCAGAGTTTAATGCTCTGAAAACATAGAAAGTGTTTCAAGGAGAAGGCAGTGATCTGTGTCGAATGCTAATAGCCCTGCAAGGTGAGCAGTGAGAACTGAACTTTGGATGCAGTCAACTCAGCATGAGTCTGATGGCCATCGGAACATCTCATATGCCTTTGATTGCACTAATCTGTTGTCTGAGGATGTCTGACATTCAGCTCTGCTCTACACTTGTCACCTCCAACTGGGAGTATTGTGTCCAGTTATGATGCAACTCACAATCCTGCCACATGAATACCGGTCAAATGAATGGGTTTGGCTCACTTGGAGAAAACAGAGGACTATACCATCTTGTTTCTGCTTATAATTTCCAGTGAATTACTGAAAATCATCACATATGGTGGATTTAGATCACATGCAGTCAGCCTTTCTTCTAAGGAAGTTCTAGCTGTACTATTCATTAAACATTTAATACTCATATTAAATTCATTTAAAATCGCTTCTTATACATGTTTAAATGACTCAGTGTTTTGTCAATGTTGTATTCTGATTTGGGTGGCATTTTTACTCGTTTGTGAAACAAATATTTAGTGAGAGCTTACTGTATGTCAGGTAGTTTGCTGAGGGCTGGGAATTCTGTAGTAAAATGGGCATGGTGTCCCATGGATCCTAGACTATTGAGGGAGATAGGTATCAATCTCTTTTCCTTTTTGCTTCTACTTTCCACGTAACATTATTCTTGAGTGTTCTTATGAGATTTTCATTAATAAGCTCTAGCCTATTAATAGGATTATCTACTGTATGGCTGTTTGGTGAAGACATCAGGCAGTTTATAAGTCTAGAATTATTGTTCTTTAATAGTTGATGGATCTCACTGATGGCAAAGACAGGATGTTATGTCATTTTTTTCAGTAAGCGTAGGCATCAGCATTACATCTATCTTGAGCCAGCAAAGAAAACAGATAATTATTTAATCTCATGTGTTTGATGATAACCGTTTTTCTTGGCAAATGCTTGAATTAAGCAAGTTTTCTTCATTGGTATTTCTATGATTCAAAGTCCTTTTTTCAGCCAATTAAATATATTCAGAATCTTCAAAGTGTATCTGAGTATATATAAAATATTAAAGGTACACCAGTATGTTCAAAACAATTTTTCTACTGCAAGCAGAATTGGTTCACTGTATACCTATTTTCAATATTAAAAAAGTGGTAGTTCATTTTGTTGGAATATTTTAAAAATTCCTTTTACTTATTTTATCTTTTATTTTTCTCCTGGGTGCCCTAGTACATGTATTTGGCAGGAACAGGAATAGGTGTGAAGGGTAGGAAGCAGTAGTAAATAGTAGGATGTTGTATCTTGACTTTTACCAATTTAACCCAAGTTTGAAATTATGGAAAATTTTAGACAATAGATCCTAACAGACGCTTGGATCTTGTGAGTCAGTTACACATCACTGGTTTGGCCCATGTTATCATGCAGCTGAATGGGCCTGGCAGTTGCTTTGATGAAGGGGCATACTATCTCTTTCAGAAGAATACGGTGAAGAGTTTTTTACTTAGAGTTTTTTGTTTTGTTTTGTTTTGGTTTTTTTTTTTTTTGCGGTACATGGGCCTCTCACTGTTGTGGCCTCTCCCATTGCGGAGCACAGGCTCCGGACGCGCAGGCCCAGCGGCCATGGCTCACGGGCCCAGCCGCTCCTTGGCATGTGGGATCTTCCCAGACCGGGGCATGAACCTGTGTCCCCTGCATCGGCAGGTGGACTCCCAACCACTGCGCCACCAGGGAAGCCCCTATTACTTAGAGTTTTGATGATTAAAAGGAGATCAAAGAAGTAAGATAATGTCGACATTTCTATTAAATAAAAACCAGGCAGGACTAATTCTAAATTCCATTGGTCCTCTGCTTTGAACTGTATTTTATACAAGTATTTCCCAATGTTTATATATTGCTCTTGGCAATTCTAATTGTTTTTTTCCTTTCCTTAAAAACCCTTTTGGTCGAAACCATAGGTATTTATATGCATTGTGATTTGGATTTTTTTTTTCTTTCCTGCACTTTCTTTTCACTTGGGGAGGTGCAGAGATGGAGGCTAACGGGTGTTTTTCTCATAAAGATACTTAACTGAGGAAAATCTCCCTCTTTGTATGCTCCTTCCCTTTCCATCACACTGTCCTCCCACCCATTCCCATTTTTTTAGCCTACATAAACCCCAGTCCTAGAAAAGGTGTATTTATGGGAAAGAATGCTTTTTTCAGGATTATTATTAATTAAGTAGAAAATAAGATAGTGAGTTTACATAAGTTTAAGGCATACAGCATAATGATTTGACTTACATATACTAAGAAATGATTACCACAATAAGTGTAGTTAACATGGTTTGGTTCTTTCTTTTCTTGGCCATATTCCTCAGAGTCAAAGAGTGGGCCCTCCTATTTGCCACAGCATACTTGCAGACATATTTCTAAAGCACAGCCATCAATGTTATCTAGAAGTAATGTACACAGTTCAGAAAATATGCAGTTTTCTGTTTCCAGACTTTTCCTTTTATTCACTAATATGTTGTATGAATTTTCTGATCCCATTATTGCCTCAGTGACAATCCTGTTATATTTTTGTACTTCATACGTTTTGTTTGCTCTTGGGTCTCCCAAAATCTAATAATGGTTTATAGATATTTCTTCCCCAAACTGAAAAACCTTCTAGCCACTGAGGTTTATGGAATATTCTTTAACACCACCTGAAGATAATCTCATTTTCAGGTAGAAACTTTAAAAAGTTGAGGTTTAATTGAGCACTCTACATAACTGAGGCCCAAGAAAAAAACATTCTCATAAATATTATAAGGATTCAATCATAAGAATATTTCTTGTTAGTTAATATATTCATATGCAGGTAAAGAAAGTTATCTCAGGACAAACTTAATGCAGATTTGGAAAAAATCTTTTTGATACTATCCATTAACATTAATGTTGTGGCTTTTCTTCTAAGCCAACAGATCAAAAGATAGTAGCAATACTCCTGTGAAAAATCTCAAAAATATTTCCTGTGCTCAAAAAGTCCATCTCCCCCTTCATGGATGGTTTAAGATAACTTTTGGCAACGAAGAAACTTTTGGCAATGAAGAGCAGACCACTGATAATACTTGGAGGTAGTTTTGTATTTGTGATTAAATGTATGTGAAATGTATAAGTGGAAGGACTCTTGGAGTTAAGATGTTAATATTTCAGTGGTAGATAACTCTCTTTGAAAACATAGCTCTTTATACAGATTTGGTGTGAAAATGTTTAGTCGAGCAGATGGAGATCCAGCTGGTGGAGTATATGTTTGTCAGGGTATCTGGCATTTAGCTACATCCAAAAATGATATCAAACCGAAAGATGCCAACGAGCAGCACTGTATGAAAGCCAGTCTGATCAGTTAGGGGTAGCATTCCCTCTTTTCTAACCTTGTAGGAAGATATTGTAATCCAGATGGAATTTTCCACTTCAAAAATAAAAATAGAAATAAAATAGAAAAAATAGAAAATAGAGAAAATAGAAATAAAATTGTCAAACAGCTGCCTTTCCAAAATCATGATTACAGTAGGCCAGGAAACACATGCTACTTCGTGTGTTGAAATTTGGTACCTAATGAATAGTATGTATCTGTATAAGCATACAAAATCATACATATTTCCCGGAACTTTATATTCTATATACTTAAAGTCATTATTTTGGTTTCATGAGCTAAACTGTAAGAAGTGACAGAGGATAATGAGTAGAATAGTGCAAGAAAGATGGAAAGCATTTGGGGAAGAATGACAGGAGCCCCAAACATATTTGAAAACATTTTATCCTGTGGGATGCCAGTAGGTAAGCCCACACTGAAGTGGATAAAAGGCCAGCATAGTAAGGAATAATAGTATGTTTACTCCTAAGTTTTATAACATTTATATTTAGCTGCTTAATATAGTCAACTTATTCATTTCTTTCCCCAAAAAATGAATTACTAGAAATAAATTATTTTGTCAAAATGTACATGTACATCAAGAAGTCCTATATTGCACATTTGAAATTGTTTGAATTGAGAGCAATAAACAAAAGTCATAATTGTAGTTAATAAAAAAATCTACAGTGTGTTTTTTGTTTGGTTCCCCTTTTGATACTATATTAGTAAAATAGAAATTCAAACTTTAAGTTCACTGAAAATGACCAATTTGATTGATGTTTTATATGAGACCTCCATAGCATCAATTAATATATTTATTCATAGAACCGTTAACACACACACAAGCGTGCACACACACAGAGTGGGGGATGGAATGTCCCCTGAATACTCGGAACTGCTAACCACAGTGAGTACAAGTAACTGCAGATGACTTTTGAAAGGTTTACCGTAGAGATTTAAATGAATCACTGACTCCAAAGAGAATTTTTGATCCTAATTTGATTTAATGAACTCATGAATTTGGGATCCCTGTTTTATAAGTATAAAATCAGAATAAGATAGTCACTAATATGCCTCCCTGATTCTGCCACTGATATATCAAGAGCTAACTATGCTACTTTAAAATATCTCCTTACCGAATGCTTGGGCAGGGAAAAGCATGTTTCCTACCATGATTTAGTTAGTTCAGATTTAGAAATTGTCTAAGGAAGAATGTGTATCTGCAAAACTCTAGTGTATTTATCAGAAAGCACACCTCTGTGAAATAAAAAATTCTTTGGCCTCTCCAGGGAGCTTCATATTTTATAAAAGAAGACCAAAAAAAAAAAAAAGAAAAGAATTGCTATGAGTAGACAATAAAAGATATTTGCTTTTTATTTCCATGTAGTTCTTTATTGCAGTATATCTTCCTAAATTTTAAAAAGGATGGTAATGAATACTATATTTCCTCTCTTCAAATATTCCTCTTAAACTTTACTTGTTTAAATCACTTTCTTATAGTATAAATTATATATATGTATATAATATATAACTTAGAGTATAAATTATGCATGTATATATATGTGTGTGTATATATATGTATGTATCTATTATATATATAAATAAAATGTGTGAGTGTGTGCATCTGTGTGGTGTAAAAACATGATGGCTTAATTTACTTTATACTGAGTTCTGTGTTAGGTTCTGTGTGTACATCATTTCAGTGAATCCTCATAGTATCCTATAAGGCCATGTTAATTTCTCCATTTTACAGATGACAAAATACAGGTGTAGAAAGTTTGATAACCTGAAGTTGTACAGAGGCAGGAATCAAACCCCAGTTCATGCTCTTTATCACTATGCCTTAATGCCCTGTCCTAATTTTCTAGTCCTTTTAAGATCCAAAATTAAGTCTTAAAGGGCATAGTTTAGATATTCACCTGAGTAACTGACCAGATCCTTTAAACAAATTCCTAAGCAATTAACCTATCAATGTTGAGGCAATTAATGTTGAGCCACGTGGACCTTGGTGACCTGGAGAGGGGATGACTCCTTTCAGGTGGCAGTGCCTCCCACCTCTCACTGAAGATGCAGACATTCTCAGGGAGGCCAGGTCTGGCAATTCCAGAAGGCAAGCCAGAAACTTAGATTTTGTCAGTGAAATCTCAAGATTTTACAGTTCTTGTGGAATAATTCCATTTTAAAACAAACAATACCCACACTGGGTCAACAATACAGAAAAATAGGAAGGAAAGAAGAAGTGCATTAATTTGTGAGCTCAGCAGGAGAGGCAGGTTGAATTCTAGGAGTAAACAGAGTCTGAGACAGAGATGTGCAAATAGGAAGTTTCTTGGGAACTGCTCGCGAGATCAACAACTCTAGGGTGCAAAAGTAGCAGGACTGAGCAGAGAGACTCCCTGAGCTAAGATGCCACTGCAACAGTGGCCTCAGCCAATCCCACAGAGCACTTTGGCACTGGGCGGGTATTACAGAGTTGTCCTGATTGGGTCAAGGAGCCAGGCCTTTATGCTCTCTGTTCTCCCTTTTACCATTAAGTAGTCATTGGATATGCACCCACTTGGGAGTATGAACTTGGGCCATGTGGCTCTTATTAGCCTAGAAAAGTTTTCAGAGGGCCACTCAGCCAGTATCAACACAGTTAGTACTAGAGAGAAGGAGCTAGGGGGTCTGGGTGGTACACCACAGCAAGTATGGCAGCCTGCTATCCACAGTCTAGCCCCGGCTGCTTTTACCACCTAAGTCATCTAGTAACTGTTTTCTAACTATTCCCTAATAATCTAGCCATCTCACCAGAAACACCTACCTTCCACCTCTATACATTCAAATTCTATCCATCCTTAAAGAACTTCTCAAACCTCCCTTTTTCTATGACTCTTTATAGATCATATCATATATATATATATATATATATATATATATATATATATATATCTGTGCCACTATGAGATAGATATATATATATGTATGTAATCAACAAATAGTATATTGATGTTGCCCATTCTTTGATTCTCAAAATTTTATGTTCCCAAACTTCATGTCAGGTACTTGTTACAAATGCAGACACTGGTACCTAAACTCAGGAAGTCCTGATTCTGTAGGTAACTGGGTTGGAGCCCAGTTATGTGCATGTTTATGTGTATGCAGGTGATCCTTAATTTAAATACATATGCCAGATGTTTATATAGTAGTTTGAGATATACTGATTTAAAAGATACATAAAAATAGAAGTTCATATATCTTCTTCAGGGTGTACGTTGTGTTTTTGTAAGCCTTCCTCATAGCACTTACGGTAAGTAAGTAAAAGTTACTGCTATTTTATTTATCAGTTATTAGGTGAGAACAAAATACATAAAATATACAAATTCTTTTGTAAACATGAGACATATTATGAGTGAAATTATATTTTAACTAATCAAAATTATTCTGGAAAACTTCTGACTTGGTAAGCTCCCTACATTCCCATATTTCAGGATTTTAATGCTGCCTCAGAACTTGGTTAATTGTGTTGGGCCATCTTGTCTCTAAAGCATTAAATACTAGTAAAGCTGTGTAAGCTTTAAATATAATTTTCCAAATTATATTTTCTGACTGGTGCTTATGAAATTTCATTTATTATCAAAAATGCAACACATTTTTTATTGTAAAATGTGTGTACTTCCCTCAGTTGTAATTGCACATCTGACCTGTGTCTAATAGCATCTTTTTAAAACCACGGAAGAGAAAAGTAAGCATTATACTTCTACAGAACCTGTTTTTTCTAGCTACATTCTTAAATATATTTACTAAGTATGAAAGGGAATTGTTTTTGTCCCAAGTGAAGTAAAATTGCGCTACAAATCATTTTGTGCTAATGATTGTATTCTTTTAAAATGGCGAAGAATATTCAGTCTCTAATCACTTTACCTATCATGGAAATATAATGTTAATTTTAAAGAATTCTCTTTTGAAATGAAAGAACTAATATACCTAATCTTTATTCGAATGTTACTTATATATCAAAATGCTTCCCTAAGCTTTTGTTAAATCTGCAGAATATTCCAACATGCTGAATCTTCTTAGTATAAAAATACAACATTTATTAAAGCACTTCTGAGTAAAATAAAACCAGGCATGAAAATACAATATCAGATAAAATTTCTACAGTTTCACAAGGTTAATTAATCAATGAAATGGATCGGTGATTTCTCTTCCTTAAATGAGTAACCCATTAATACTAGCACACAAGACATGCCACGGATTTTACCACTAGGTCACATCTTTAATTATCTAACATACTTATTGTAACATATTACCCAATTTAACACACAGTCCATCATTCAAATATCTAGTAAATATGTACCAGTAAAGAGGGATCCTCAGCATGGAAAGTTTATTTTTCAGCTTACCACATAAATGGAAAAAATTTATAAAATGAACGATTTCATTGCCTTATAGATATTATTTTCTATGTGAATTTAAAATGATCAGTTATTGGTTACTAAATAAAGATTATTATAATACTTGATTGTTAATATAGGCAGTCTCTCAGGAAATCCTGTTGACTTTATCCTCAACATATTTATATATTTACAGAATATCTATGTAGAATCTGACCACTTTGTTCACTTCCATGGCTATTTGGCTGTTTCAGGCCACCAGTATTTCTTACCTGGATGACTGCAAAACTTCCTAACAGGTCTCTTGTTCTACCTTGGGCCCCTTATTGTCAGTTCTCAACACAGCAACTACAGTCTTCTTAAAGCATATACGATTTTATTCCTCTGACCGGAAAGCTGTTATAACACCCTGTCTCACTCAGAGCACGAGTAAAAGTACACCAGGCTTTCTGTGCGTCCTACCTCAACTCCTTAACATTTCTGGTCTCATCTCCTACCATTACCCCCCTCACTCACTTACTCCAGCCCTATCAGTCTCTTTGCTGTTCCTAAAACACACCAGAAATGCTCCCACTTTTGGGTCTTTGTTCTTGGCATTCTCTCTATCTTAGCATTGTCTTCACCTGGATATCAGTTTGGCTAACTCATCTCCCACAAATCCTTGTTCAGAGCCTACCTTCTCAATGCAGTCTCTCCTGACAACCTACTTAATGTGACAACTTTTAAATTCTCAGTACTCTGACCCTGCTCTATTGTGTCTTTATGTCAGAGCACTTTTCACCTTCCACACTATATAATTTCTTTTTTTTTTTTTTTTATTGCGGTACGCGGGCCTCTCACTGTTGTGGCCTCTCCCGTTGCGGAGCACAGGCTCCAGACACACAGGCTCAGCAGCCATGGCTCACGGGCCCAGCTGCTCCGCGGCATGTGGGATCTTCCCGGACCGGGGCATGAACCCGTGTCCCCTGTATCGGCAGGTGGACCCTCAACCACTGCACCACCAGGGAAGCCCCACACTATATAATTTTTTTAGTTGTTAAGTTTATTGTCTGTCTTTCTTCTGCAGAATATAAGCTGCAGTGGGGTAGAGATCTTTATTTTCTTTGATTTTATTTCCCTAACAGAAGAGTTGTGTGAACATAGTAAACCCTTAGTAATTATTTGTTAAATTGAATTGAATTGTGACATTAGTAAGAAGGTGAACTATTAAACACATATTATGTGTTAAATGTGTTACGAGTTATTTATGTGTTAAGAATTGAAATCTAAATTTAAACGACTGCAAAAATTAAGTAGAAACACGAGAAAAAATTAGTTATATTGGTCAGACCACCATTTTTTTCTGTCAGCCGCAAATAATATTTTCCTGATTCTAGAATTTCAGGAAACTTTAAAGTTAGGAAAAAAAAAAAAAAAAATGAAAGCCTGACAGGCAAGGAAGACTTCAGGAAGCTTTAACAACTAATCGCATTATGATATCATCACCATAAAGATAATGACATAGACTACAAAGCAAAAAGATAACAACAAAAAAATGACTGTATAGCTTTATCTCCACTATTTCTTAAAAGCAATTGTGTTTAAAAACTGTATGAGCGGGCTTCCCTGGTGGCGCAGTGGTTGAGAGTCCGCCTGCTGATGCAGGGAAGATCCCACATGCCGCGGAGCAGCTGGGCCCGTGAGCCATGGCCGCTGAGCCTGCGCGTCCAGAGCCTGTGCTCCGCAACGGGAGAGGCCACAACAGTGAGAGGCCCGCGTACTGAAAAAAAAAAAACTCTATAAGCAAAACATAAAATTGCATGATTCATGGCATCTTTTAAATTAAACACATTTGTCTTTATTTAAAATGCACTGATTTTTAGTATTATCTGTCTTTTTCTCATTTCTAGTGAAAACTGCGTAAGGGTTAGCACTAGTCCACAAACCTGCACTTAGATACTGTGAACCACTGAACTCATTGCCTTCAAAATGCCTGATTCCAAGTAGTTTCTTTCTATCGATACATGTATCTTTCACTTTCTCACCAAGCAGATGGTAGCATAGTGGCAAGCTACAGAGACATGCAGGCCAATTTATTCTGCCATGCAGTGAAAACTAGAATTTGTGCTAGAATGTGTAGGCAAAATAAAAGCAAGAGAAAGAAACTAACATTTTTGAGAGCCATATTATATACCAAGCACTATGTTAGTGTTTTCACATATATATATATATTATATATATATATATATATATAAAATTTCATTTAAGAAATCCATGAATTAGTGAGAGAGAGATATTAACACATAGGAAAACAGTGTGTCTTATAAGAACAACATTTTTCTTCTGAGAAGAGTAGTGCCACAATTGGATTAGCTCTTCATGCAGTGTAATATTTTGATCCAAAGGAAATGGTAGAGCATTCCAGATACAGAACACGATTATGAAGAAGGTATAGGGGTGAGAACAAGAGCTGTGTTTATTGGATGGCTGACTTGAAGGAGGATGAAGAGTTCCAACTCATATTGTAACCTCGTTAGATAAACTATTTCATCTCTTTCTGTAGCTAATGACTCTCCAAGGGGTTCTTAAGCCAGCTGTGATGGCAGCAGGAGCCAGCTTCACATATTGAGGTACTAGACAGGGTCAAGGATTTCTGCTTTTATAACAGCTGAAGGGATTGGGTGGGAGGTGATGTGAAGGAAGGACATAACTTAGCTCTGTTTTATTCTTGCAAAGTTGGTTCTGCCCAAGCAGTCAATATTTATACTTGTTATTCTGTATAACTCTGTGACAGAGTACAAATGCTGCTTAAAATTAAACCTTCATATGACAAGGCCTTATTCAAGAAAGTTCATAGTTGGATTAATCACTTTGCTAGTGTTAAAACAGAATATCCTGAAAAATGTGTCAGGGAATCCATGATGGTCCATAATTCATACATAAAAAGTATCAAAACCAGCACAAAACTGGGTCTTATATAAACATGCCCCCCAAGTTAGCACCTTTCCTTTTTGAACACCTTTGTTTCTAGGCTAGTTCCTATTGCTGTTTATACCATACATTCTTAGGACATGCTTCCAAGTATCATGCATGGAGAAATGTCAATTCATTTTCACATTAGCTTATTTAAAATATAATTAAGAGAGTAAATCGTCTTTAAAAATCCCTATAATAAATTCCAAAGCCAGAAGGTTATGGGTTTTCTGTAAGACTGTTTTATAGCTACCCAGGTGAACATACAACTTACACAATAGAGAATAAAGCCCTCAAGGGCTTCTGCCCTTAAGCTTGCTTTCATCCTAGCAGAAAGAAAAAGAAGGGAAGAAAGGAAATGCAAAGTATCCAGCATGTTTGGCAAAGAGTAGCTAGGGAGGAATGACCCTGGTAAATTCAGGAGGTAGTGTTACTAAATGTGCAATATGAAATTACTGCATTCCATCTTAAGAGTGTGGTTTAGTATTCTATTGTCAAGGTTAGATATTTTCCTTCTGACTTCTAAACCTTTTCAATATTTGTTCTTATAGCTCCATCACTTACAAATTTAGAAGCCATATATATAAGGAAATATATCTGAGAACCTTGAAATGAGCACCATTTATTTATATAATGTAGAAACTCAGTAATCAACAGGAAATTCCTGAAAGTATATAATTCTTCTATTTTAGAAGTGAAGTGAAAATCTATGCCTTAGGTTTACTTAGTCATTTTTACCAACTGATATAAAAAGTAATTACTTATCTCAATTAGTAGTTTATGTGTAAATTATTAATTGCATATCAAAAAAAAAAGCAACTTGGGACCTGATGGGTAGTCATTTAAAAGAGTAGATATTGGGGCTTCCCTGGTGGCGCAGTGGTTGAGAGTCCGCCTGCCAATGCAGCGGACACGGGTTCGTGCCCCGGTCTGGGAAGATCCCACATGCCGCGGAGCGGCTAGGCCCGTGAGCCATGGCTGCTGGGCCTGCGCGTCCACAGCCTGTGCTCCGCAACGGGAGAGGCCACAGCAGTGAGAAGCCCGTGTAATGCAAAAAAAAAAAATAATAAAAAATAAAAGAGTAGATATTGATTTAAAAGTGTAGATGTTTGCAATGAACTTGTATTACACACAACCTAAAAGTCCTGTAAATGTAATACATAATCAAATACAAACTATAGCTTTTAAGGTCTCTAAAAATATCTCTAGCTCCACAGGGAAAACCCCTAAATATTTTCAGGCCGATTCTGTAAGAGTAAATCCTAATGTTATAAGCTACTTGACATGTTCAAGAAATGAAAAACTTACAAGGATTTAGTTTTCACATTATTTAGGGAGCTAGAAAGGGGACGTTACACTCTCAGACTTAAACACAGAAAATCTGCTACATATTCATTGTTAAATAGAAAAGATTTTTAGAAATAACTCCTGCACCTGCCATACCAGTTGTGGTTTGAGAGAGTAGACTCATCTAATTATCTGTTGGCTTCCCTCTATTGTTATCATAACTACGACAGTTCAGAACATTCCTATGACAGCATAACTCACTCATATGCTTCCTTTTACATCGTGTCTTCTCACTGTAGCCTCTCAACACGTTCAAAAAAAGTAGGAGCTAGAAAGACAAATATACAATATCGCTTATATGTAGAATCTAAAAAAATGGTACAAATGAACTTGTTTACAAAACAGAAATAGAATCACAGATGTAGAAAACAAACATGATTATTGGGGGCATAGGAGGGGAAAGATAAATTGGGAGATTGGGATTGACATGTATACACTACTATATATAAAACAGAACCTACTGTATAGCACAGGGGACTCTACTCAGTACTCTGTAATGGCCTACATGGGAAAAGAATCTAAAAAAGAGTTATATATGTATAACTAATTCACTTTGCTATATACCTGAAACTAACACAACATTGTAAATCAATATACTCCAATAAAAAAATTTTTTTAAATAAATGCAATATGGGATCCTAGCTGGGATCCTGGAACAGAAAAGGACATTAGTTGAAAAACTAATAAAATTTGAATGAAGCCTAAAAAGAAAAAATGTAGGAGCTTAGCCATTTCTTCGACTCAGAGGAAGTTTAATTTCTACAACAGGTCCCATGAAATCAACTTTTTCATAAAGCATTACAGATATATTTTACGGTACCCATTCCAGGAGGCCTAGTCTTCCAGTAGGGTTCTTATAAGAAAATATAAACTGCTTCTTAGGGAGGGTAAAACTGAATGAACTATCAGCACTTTGTTTATCATAAGTAAAATAACACATTGGGAGAAACCTAAATAGCTTCATAGGCCATGAAATTGGTAAGGCAAAAGCATGGTGCACTGTAGTAAAAAGTTGAACAAGGGAAGATCAGCAGATACTCAAGGTGTTGCCTTTTAAAAGATTGGCACGTGTATTCTTCTGAGTAATGTTCACTAACATGGTTTTCAGGTTGTGGTTCTAATTCTTGGTCATGGTTGTAGGTCATGTCTGTAAGGTGGACTTGCTACTCTGTTGGTTGAATGAAGGTCTCTAAATGCTCAGTAGATGCATGTTATAACTGATGATTGTGAAGTAGGTTAGGAGATAAGATGGAGCTGGGCGGGTCTGGGGAAGTGTCTCTGCCCTTTGCAGTCAGATGTCTTTATACTACCTTGTTAAATCTTCCTCCAGGCCTAAAATTCTTCATCTTCGAAACTGAATCACCATAGCAGTTATTAGGATGGTAACTGTGCCAATTAAATAATAGATAATTAATATTAGACAACATAATAGGAGTAGTGGTAATTGGGTGTATTATATAGGATTTTTTCCCATGTAACACTTCTTAAAAATAAAGCAACTTACTCATTTAACTGAAACTTCTCAACTTTTTTTTTTTAAGATTTTTTTGATGTGGACTATTTTTAAAGTCTTTATTGAATGTGTTACAATATTGCTTCTGTTTTATGTTTTGGTTTTTTGGCCACAAGGCATATGGGATCTTAGCTTCCCCACCAGGGATCAAACCTGCACCCCCTGCCTTGGAAGGTGAAGTCTTAACCCCTGGACTGCCAGAGAATTCCCCTCAACATTTATTTTTTGATGTAAATTATTTTTATGTATAGTTTTTTAAAAATTAGATATTTCCCTCAATGAAAAGAAATACTTCCTATGGGATATGCTTATTTAGCCTCAAGGGGAAAAATGTGAACCAGTAAGATTGTTTCAGTATGACTATTTTTCAGAACACTCTAAATAGCCTCTGTCGTGCATGTTGAGACAGCTGTTTCAATGAAACTAACATCTTATAGAAACCAGACAATGGAATAAACCGATGAAGACAGGGATGAAGTGGTTAATGGAACAGAAAAATAATGGAGGAAAAAGTATAGACTACAATACAGAAGCAAAAGAATTGAAAAGAGAAGTAAAAGGACTGGGAATATAACATAGAACACAGGACGAATAGAAAAGATGAAGAGAAAGGCCATCCTTAAACTCTTCATTTTCTGTGATGTATTTGCTACCCTCTGTGTCTGGCTGCCAATTAGTGCTAGGTATGGAACTGTTGCTTCTAATTTCCCTCTCTCCCAGCCTAAAACCGTCTTCCTTAGTCTGGTCTTCTTCCTCATTACAGGGTAAGGAAATCTCTGCTTGAGTCTTTATACTGCTTGTACCATGTCTCTAAGGAATACTTAACTCTGATGATTAATACATATTTTTAAAAATTTTGTCTCTTTAAAACCAGAAATCATATGAGAAATACCTTGGGTTTAATTTTGCAATCTTAAAATTTTCATATTTGGTAATTATTTAAAAAAGAAAATATGTCTTATTCTGCTTAGGTATGTATATTAAATTTTGTTTGTACCTCTGATTATACCAAATAAGAATGTTTTGCTACATGAGGTTCTCTAATAATAACATTTATTGTTTCTGGCTATAAAAGCAACATGTGTTTGTTATAGAAAATAGGAAGTCCAGATATATACAGTGTTCAAACAGGAAAGAAAATGATCACCAACAGTTAAAATTTTCCCAGATTTTCATTAGTAGTGTTTATTTGATCCTATATGCTACTTTTTCCTCAATACCACATAGGATCATTTTCTCTTGAAATGAAATATTTCTTGAAAACATTACTTTCAGTGGTTTTATAATATTAACGTATGCAGGATATTTAGATTGTTTTCAAATCTTCACCACAATTGATAATCCCTTCCTATTACTCTCAAGATATACCTTTTAGCATCTATTTAGGTTACATTTACAGAAATAAGATTGCCCAGTCAAAGATTTTGTGCTTATTGTTAAATTGCTTTACACAGATTTTATTTCAGCGTACACGGTATCTAACAATATAGGAGAGAACTTGCCTTGAGTTTTGAGTTTTGTTTTGAACTTCTATGAGACTACAAAGTGAAACACTATGTAAAGAAATTGATGTCATCTACCAGGGGGCTTTCCATTGCTGATTTTCATTCAATTTTTAATGTCTTCCACAATGAAACTGAAAAGTTACTTGGGGGTTGGAGAGTATAACTTTCTCCATTGAGGCCATAACCAGAATTTATATGAACTTGACTCATGTCATATGCCAAGTAATTTATTCCAAAACTCAGCACCATGAAAATGCAAATTAACTATAATAATTCATCTTTATTGAAAGTATTCAAAAACATCGCCCTTTTTAGTCTTTTTAAATGTACTTGTTAGATGCCTGATAAAGTAATAAAACCATCAAGGACTGTGAGCCAAGTATAAAGTGATTAAAATGGTTAAAATTCACCTCTAAACTTGCTTTCCATAACCCTGACCTCACTTTCTTTGTTTGTCTTTTAAAAAGTAAAAACTGAAGAATATTATTTTCTGTTGTAAGTGAGATTAACAGAACATCTATCTACATTGTTTATTTAGTTGTGCAACTACTCATGTTCATTAATATCAGAAGTTATGTTAATGCAAATTTTAGTTGCTAGTCTCTACATTAACATTTATTTTGTTCTTTACTTACATGTAACTCAAGAATAAAACATCTTAGTATAAAATATTTTAATAGTATCATGATACTTGGGTAGGTATGTATTCATTTTCTCATATACTTATGTTTAATTAAACAAATTATATAAGACCATAATTTATGAAATTTGAAAAATGGATTTTATTTGAATAGCATATATAATAAAGACATCTCTGATTAACCTTATTGGGCACCAGAAATTTTTGGCATTGTTTCAATAAAAGTGATAATTTCTTTATAAGCCATTATTTTTTAAATAAATACTAGCTTTTCAATTGATGTATTAATGTGGTGAATGGTGGAAAAAAGTTTTGACCAGAAACATTTTATAACTTTGATGACTACAATGATTTTTTATTATCAGTATTTCATATTATAAAGTATTTAAAACAGAATATTTTTAAAGTGGCCAACATTTCAAGAGGAATTTCATAAGTTAAGGTTATTCCATTTGTACCCTTCAAGGAAAGATCTCTGAAATTAAAAGATAGTTGAATTATTTATAAAAATTGTCATATTAATTGGTTTTTAAAAATCCACATGTAAGTATTCAACTATGAATTTTAAACTATTATCAGAATTAATAGTGCATTGATTCTACTACTTATAAAAGCAAAAAAAAAAAAAAAAAGAATAAGAGTATTTTTCCTCTTGTGTACTGAAATCTGTTACATTGTAGCCAGAGCAGGTGTTGAAGGGCCAGTGTGCTCAGCTCAGTGAGCCCCAGAGAAAAGATTCTAGTATCCTGAGCAAGAGGAATGGTCGGAGCCTGAGACAGAATTCTCATGTAGCATATCACTCATTAGTGATTAAACCTCAAAAGATTAAAAATGGGCAGCATACAAAGAATATGCTTCCTATTTGGATAGTGTCAGGTTTCTGTGACTCTGATACTGTTTGTCTGATACTGTTAGCTTATTCTGCTCAAACACATCTCTCCCACCCTACACACTTCACCAGGGAACACTGCCAGTGGGAGAGCTCAGGATAATGTTCTCTCTTTATTCTGAGAGTGCTGACATCCGAACAAAAATGCTCACATCCATATTCATCGTGAAGAAATATTGATATTTGAGAACAAGGTAGAAATTGTTTACTACTTTCACTATTTTATAGTAACCATAGAAGGTATTTTTGTTATTAGTAAATCTTCCTGGTTTCATCTGGACTCAAAGCCTGGATGAGAGCTTTCCCCAGAAGGAGGAGGACAAGATGTGATCAAATTGTCGTCAGGGGATAAGTTATAAAGATTGGTCTGTATTAATATGTAGCATAAGTGCACACACATTTTACCATAATTGTCCATTTTTCCAAGGTCTGCTAACTGCTGGATCTGAATGCTATGAAATTCTATTTGTACTAATCAGCCTAATGGGAGTACAAATAAGTTTGGCTCAAAAATTGTATACTTTACAGCATAAAATTTAAAAACAGTTTTTTAGCTTTCATTGAACAGATTCAGCTCCTTAAAGGAAATTTTTATTTTAGGAAGAAAAAAATGGGTGAGTTAAAAACTCTTCTTTCCATAATATCTATTTGCTAAGGTAGTGTGGGAATAATTTAGTCCAGAAAAAGCGGAAAATGGTAGCAAAAAAACCCAATTATTTAAAATTTGTTATCAGAGTCAGAACAACTCAGTTCATTAGCTGAGTTCATTAGCTGAGTTCATTAAAGGTTTATTATCTTCACTTTAATTCTGCTATATGGGATAGAGAGTGCCTTAACTAGAATTTTATGTTTATATTTGTCATCATGGTGAATTTTTTTTCCTATACCACGTATTGTCATACTGGTTGGTTTTCTAACATAGAAAATACAGAGAAATATAACATTTGGTTGATACAATGATAGTATCATTAAGTATTTTCTTTGTAAGGAGATACAATTTAGGTAGGCTTGATAATTTATAGTCTGATTTCATTTTTCTAGCAGTTACATTAAAATCCTATGTTCAAATATAGTATTATTTGTAATTATACTTTTTTATATTAGATAATTCTGTTACGATTAAATTGAGATATGAACAATTCTAAGTGTATCAATCTACTCTGATATTTTCTATTAAAATAAATAATAATTGTGGGCTTCCCTGGTGGCGCAGTGGTTGAGAGTCCGCCTGCCGATGCAGGGGACACAGGTTCGTGCCCCGGTCCCGGAGGATCCCACATGCCGCGGAGCGGCTGGGCCTGTAAGCCATGGCCGCTGAGCCTGTGCGTCCGGAGCCTGTGCTCCACAACGGGAAAGGCCACAACAGTGAGAGGCCCGCGTACCGCAAAATAAATAAATAAATAAAATAAAATAAAATAAATAAATAATAATTGCTATTAAAATATTTAGGTTATTTGTTTTATTTTTATAGAGAGACTTTTCACTCGTTTAAGAGGGAATTTACTTCTCTCACCTGATGAACCAAAACATCAGTGAGAACCTGGCATTCCCACTGTAGGTCATAGAATTCAGTTCAAATCTTATCCTAGCTGGAAATAAACTGAGGGCTGACATTCTCATGCTTTAGAGAATGTAGTTAGATTTTTAGAGGGTCTGTATTATTTACGTATTTCATGAATATATGAAATGATTTGAGCTGCACATGAATTTAGCTTAGAAGTCAAGGAAAGAAAAAGCAACTTATTTACACTGAGTTTTGTTAAACATTGGAATTAATTTCACATAAAAATGACTATATTCAGTTCAATGTAACATAGGTTACATGAAATACTATCTAGCTTTAGGTCTCTGTTTTGATCTAATGCCTCTGGTTTTATAATTTTTAAGTCCGTAGTTCTGTGCCATGCACACATTACTGGGTTGGGTATATCATCAGGAATTACCATTTAATTAAATCCATTTGAGTAGTTGAAAAATATATTCCTAAATCTTCTTGGTACTTTGTAGCAACCTAATACTTGGCAGACTCCCTGAGGGCACTTTTTATATTTTCATTCCCACAGAAGCAAACTTTTACAGTTTCCTTATCCCATTAAATAAGATAAAATATGAAGTTTTCAATCTCTGGCATGTCAGCAAAACAAAGAGTCTTCCAACTGGGATTCCTGGAAGGATTTATGAGAGTAGAGAAGAATTGTAGGCTGCTTCCACAATTCTCCAGTCAAATCATATTTTTAAAAGTTCTTTTAAAGTAAGAGACATGTTTGGACTTGGTTGAGATAAGTATGATTCTAGCATAAATAGTGATGACCACACTAGTTTTTCTTTTGGATATCTGTTAATGAGCATAATGGTGACTATTTTAAATATCATTACCTCTGTGAGAGCATTCAGGACATATGGGGTCAATATATTTTTTTTAAATCTTTCTATGAGTTTGCAAAGATGGCACTAATGGAGGTGTTGACAATGGGGGGGAAAGGATTTACTTAGTTCCCAGTATTTATTCCCATAAGTAATAGGATAAATTAATGACTCTGATTTTCATCTGCTTGGCAGTTTACAGTCTGTATTTTTTACCATAACCTAAATATGTCTAATAAGTCCAAATTAGCATTAAAATTTATGAAGAATTAGAAGGAAAGCCACTTTCAGAATCAGTAGTTATTTGTCACTTAATTGCTTAATATTATGTATTGTGTTTTGTTTGTGACCAGAGAAGTATTTCTCTCTCTTACATGGGCATATTAGGTTGGAATTGCCCATATGGTTTTTGGTGGTTATAGAGAAATTGCAGGAGAAAATATTCCTTACAAAAAGTAATTTGTAAACAACATAGAGTGTATTAGGGCATTATTAGGAGATTTCAATCCACTAAATTCTGTAGAGCAGAACTGTTTCAACCTCTGATATGATTCCTTGGACATTTACTTGCATAATTTCTCTTTTCACTATCATCACCTTTTACTTTCCTTTTTCTCTGCTTAATCAAATCTTCTCCCATCTTTTAAGGTCCAGTTTATGCTTTTCTTTCACGAACTCTTTCTATTGTTCATTGATTCCATACATATGTATTTTATATCAGGAAGCAATAGAAATAGTATAGAAATATAAACTATAGAAATAGTTGTGAAAAAAAAACACAAAAACTGAAGCCCTCTTTGGAGCTTCAACTTATGTTCTAAATAACTTTTTAAAATAAAATCTTAGAATTTATTTTCAAATTCTAGAGAAATAAGGGGGATAACCAACAAAATTAATAAACTATAGGGTGATTTAGAAGGTCATAAATAGGAATAGGGAGTAAGAATGGGTAGTAAGGCAGAGGCTAATTGAACAAGTTTAAATAACAGGGTAACTTTAATAACATGGAAGAGGAAAGGGAGCAAACCATGTGCATATCTAAGGGAAGAATGTTCCAAACAGATGGAACACCATATGTGAAGCCATGAGGCTAGAGCATGCCTGGTGAGTTATGGTCACAGCAAGACTATTACTAAAAAGCAAGGGAGAAAGTAGTGGGCAGTGAAGTTACGTAGCTACTCTGAGGACTTGGGGTTTTTCACTGATGTAGTTGGAAAGCCATTGGAGAGTTTCAGCAGAGGAGTGACATAATTTGGCTTAGGGTTTTAAAGAATCCTTTTCTAAATCCACAGCATTCTTTAAGGCATATATCTTATTTTATGCACTTGCATCTTACTTTCTTAACCTGATTATATTCCCCTTTAAATCAAGGACATAAGGTATAATCAATCATTTTATACCCCCAGGAGCATTGGGAGTGAGGTATATGGTATAGTGGCATTAGGTAAATAATCGTTGATTTGGTTTGGAAGGTTGGAGTAGAATGGTTAAAATAAGCATTACAACCAGCATTGGCAGCCCTGGAACTCTTTTCTACACAGATTTGTTAGTTTACCTTTAAATACAAGCAGCCCGATAGAAACTGTTTTTCTATCTTCCATCTAGAACCAAGAACAAATCACAAACCCTTAGGTTGCCTCTATATTGCCTTTCAAAAGATGTAGTTTGAGCAAGTATCCAAAATTTAGGACTTAATATGTTACAACCCCTCCATCCTAGAATGCCTGTTAGGTCTTTACACTTTTCTTTAGTGGATCCTGTGATTTAATCAGAAATTTCTCCAGTGTTCTTTTCATTTGTGGGCAATGAAGGCTGTCTTAAACAGTAAATGCACAACCATCTTCCTCCTATTCATTTCTCAGACATTTATATCTTGCAGCATGTGAGAAGAATATTAAGTGGCTGTTAGGTGAAAGTAGAAAGGTTTCCACAAATAATGCCTGACAATTCAATCAAAGAAAATCAGGAGGAACAATTCATGGAAAAAGGTGACAGAGAAGATAGGGGGGGTTCCTGGGGACATTCACAGAATAGAATGGTCCTTTGCCTTGTTTTTTCATACTCCAAAAATACAACTTCACCTCCCATTTTTACAGAATCAGAAATCACCTATCTACTGATAAAATTACAAAATTAAAAATCTCCAGTTAAAGCTTATTTAATTTCATTTAAAAATGCAGAGTGTATATTATGCTGATTCATATGATTATGTGTATGATTTTGTCTCCATTTATTTCCATTTTGTTTCTTAAAAAGGAATGAATGGTAAGGTTTTACTACTCAAGGAGGTGATCTGTATGCTAGATCTAAAAGTGCAACCATCAACAATATTTGCCATCTTTCTACCCTGCCTTATTTTTTCTTCTTAGCACCTCTCACTGTTATCATAGTATATATTTTACTTATTCATGTTATTTCCTATATATCTGCTTCCCACCCCCATTAGGATGTAAGCTCCTTGGAAATATACATATATACATATATAATCTATTTTATTCATTGCTTAATGCACTTAAGAGAGTGCCTAAAACATATTAAACACTAAAATATTTGTTGATTGAGTGAATGAAATAATTATGATTACAAATTTATATATAATTTGATATGTATTTTTATATATATGTCTGTATATACACACACCAAATGATTCCAGTTTGTTGTGTTTTAATTTTATTTTTGACACAGAGAAGTTTACATTTTTATGTCTATCTTTTGCTTAATGGTTTATATCAGTATTAATTATGCTTTGAAAAACCTTACCCATAACAAATTTACAAAAATACTTATTCAACTATTTTTCTTTTATTAAATGGCTTAGATTTTATATTAAGATTTTAAATTATCAAGAATATATCTCATATGCAATGTGAAGCTGTTTTTAACTTTCTCCTTTCACTAGTCTTTTCAGTTGCTTTGATACTATTTATTGTAAAATTCATCCTTCTCATCTCATCCTTCTCCTTTAAAATTAGTATTTTAAAATGCTAATATTTTATACCAAGGTCATGTACAGACTAGAGCCTGTTTCTGGACTTTTTAATCTTATTTAATTCTTCATTGTTTATTTTGTTGGCTAATATGACATTATTTTACTTAATACAGATTTAGATTTTTATATTTTGTAATTTTTGCCACCTAATTATAATTATCCTAATTTTATTCATTCTAAAGTATTTACTTGTCCAACCAAATATTAGTTTCTTTGTGTTGAGGTTTTTAAAAAGCCTCTTGGAATTTTCATTGAGTTGTCATTTTATTGAATTTTTGGATTAATTTGAATAAAATAGAGATCTGTCCAACGTTGTGTCTTCCCATCTCAGAACATATTCTATTCCTTTATTTAATTGCATTATGTGTCTGTGTAGCTGAGTAAAGGATTATTATTTTCTTCATATAAGTCCTGTTGATTTCTTAGGTTTATTCCTAGGTGATTATTCTTAATGAATTTTTATTCCTGAAGGAAAATAAAATCACTGTTGACTTTCAGAGCTGTAAGATTCATTCTACCATAAGAAAGCCAACTTTTCAATTCATAAAATTTACAGATGTGTGCTGTATTTTAAAGGTTATGAAATAGTACACTATGAATGATAGACTGTGCACTCTTTCTTAGTCAATTTACTCAACAGAGCATTTCTGGAAGGTGCTTTACACCATGCCCATTGGTCCACCTCTTTAAACTCCGTAGCAAAAGGTACCTAAAAGTGGGAATGTTTTTTGTTTGTCTTCTTTGTGGTTCTAATACATGGATCAGAGAAGTACGGTCTTGTGGATGCCCAGTTAGTAACAATTTGACATACTGGAAAACCCACTGACTGACCATAATACAAGAAAAACTGAATTCTAATCTACTGATCTATTAAGTTACCGTTTACCCTTGACAAGTCACTTCACTTCTTGGAGTCTCAATGTCCTCAGCTATAAAATTCAAGGTATTGAATTGGAAAAGATATTTTAATTTATTGACTCTGTTCCCACTGTCACCCTACTACTATTCGGTTTGCTGGCTCTGTCAGTGAATAAGGCAAAGTCTGCGTCCCATGGAAATTAGATTCTAGTGCACCTAGAACCATTCTCAGTCTAATGTTCTCTGTGTCTGTATTACAAATTGTGATGGAGTCTGGAGGGGAACTAAGCCTTAAGTTATAATCAAGAAAGATATAGCCACTGGAATTCTAGTACAGTTGGCCCTCTGTATCTGCAGATTCCACATCCACCAATTCAACTGGCAAAACTTGAATTTGCCACATGCAGGCAACTACTTACATAGCATTTACATTGTATTTACAACTATTTACATAGTATTTACATTGTATTAGGTTTTTATAGGTAAAGATGATTAAAAGTATGCACACCCACCCACCCAAAGGGCCAAAGAATAGTTCCTGTGACATTCCACCTCTCTCCATTTAGTCCCTCTTGGAAATCCATCATCGAGCTTGGGGACTTCACCCCAACAAAATTGTAAGCTTTGTTAGGTTTTTGTGTAAGACTCTTGCTGTAGTGTGGATAGCTGTGATTGGTGAATCAACTGTCTGTGGCTACCAGTTGCACTGAGATTGTAACAGCATTTTTACTTTCTGCACAACAAAGAAGGTTTGTAAATAAAATCTTAACATTTTGGGTCTGTATAAGAAGAAAAGTATACGATATATGTAGGTTATTTGTAAATACTACCCCATTTTATATAAATAGCATTGAAGATATTGGTATCACTGGGGATCCTGGAACCAATCCCTCGTGGATACCAAGAACTGACTGTACAGTAAATTCTCTAGTGACTATCTCTAAAACCAAGAAGCTCAGGAAATAGCATCAGGTAATATACTAGACTTTATAACCTGCATATTTTTATATAAATTTAGTTCAGCCAGCTCCTGAATGTGTCTGTGGATAAGCTTCCTTACTTTTACCTTTCTAAACTTCAAAATGCTCATTTGTACAAAGGCTACAATAATAGCCACCTCAATGGTTTATTTTGAGGAGTGAATGAAATAACATATGTGAACATTTTAATATAAAGCCTTAGAAAACCTCTGCTTAATAACTCTTAATTTTTGTCCCTGTTCAACGTACTCTGAAATTGGAACTTTTCTTCACCTGTGAATTATATTAGGTTGAGGTCAATGTAAAGATCACAGTAGGTCAAAAACAGAGGATGTATAAGTCACAGAAGCAGCTTTTCTGTTTAACAACATGCGGATCTACCAAATGCCTCCTGGAAAGAGAACTTCTGAAGTGACACAGATCTAAAAGCTAAAGCTAATTTTGTTCCCACCCAAACTAAGGATAATTCCAACTCTAATCAATGAGGAATTAGATATAAAATATCATAATGGAAATAAGGGTCAGCCAGGGTATTTTTGGCAGAGACATGCTGAAGTAGAAATTTTAGTGGCTTAAAAAGCATTTAGCTCAAACCTTTGTAGTATGTTTTGGTGCAGACTTGGAGATATAGTATATAGGGGCCTCAATTACTGAGTTTCTGTTTTTAGTAAATAGCTGCCCTGTAGGTCATTAAGTGCTATTGCTGACAAGGCTGTATATGAGAAAGCTTTTATTTTAATAACCAGTGACAACTTTGCACTTATAAAGAACCTTCCATTTCTCAAAATCCTTTGGTTCAGGATAGCTAAATAGAATTGCAGTCACCTCTAGAATAGTGGACCTAAACCAAGTATTAACTCAAGAATAAATGGGACATCAAAGAAAAGGAGATTTTTGAGTAGAAACAGAGCACCAAAACTAATTCTTATAGAATGTGGCTTGGAGTCTTTATGGCCATGTTGAACAAAATGCTTTTCTCAAGATCCATATGCAGTAACCTGCAAGTAATTAGGCTCATTTTTCTCAGAGAGAAAGAGTAAGTTAAACCTAGGTCATGTAGACTCTACATTGTAGTTGTCAGCTCTTGGTGTTGTAGGTTTAGTGACCTTGGGAAAGCTACTTAAATTCTCTTATCTACTTCCTATTTGTAAAATGGTGAAAATGCCTTATCCAAGGACTTTTGATGATTAAATTAGGTAATTATATAGCACACCTTTTTCAGTGAACAGCATACAATAGTTGGCAAATTAATGAATAGTGGCCAATGAGAAAGCATAATTTTAAAAATGCAATTGACAGTTGTAAAAACAAACACAAAAATCTGTAAGGGGTCATGTGTTATGCAAGATTTTATAGAAAAAACTACAAAACATTTTCAAATGACATAAAAATGACCCCAAGGTAGAGAAAGGCTGACAATATTTATTTCTTGGAAGTCTTCATACCATAAATATATCAAGACTTCGTAAATGAATTTTTATATTCAATATGATTATAATCAAATTTCCCATATGATGTGTGCATGTATGTGTGTGTGTAAAACTTAATCAGTCAAATTCCTGAACTGAGTGTAAAAAGGGAAAATGGATAGGAATAGATAAAACAATTTTGAAGAAAAGGTATGGAGATGTATTATAAAGCTGTGGAATTTTTTTAAAAAATATACCATCAGCGAAAGGTAAGTAGCCTAATAAAATAGAAACAGAAAAAATATTTCAGACATATACAGAAATACCATATGTGACAGTGGTGAAATAATTAAATAAATAATACTATAACACAATTTATTGTTCTGTATAAAATAAATAACAGTTCTATAGAATAAAGACAATTGTGAAGAGAAAAATATAACTTAAACAATTTTGAAGAAATATAGAAGACTATCTTTATGACCTTTGATTAAAGAATTTCCAGGAAACCCAGTCCATAAAGAAAATGTTGATAAAATTGACTATATAAGGAAAATATAAGGCACACAGTGAGAGGAAATGTTATACATATCTGCCAAAGGAGTAGTGTCCCATGTTTATTTTTTTTAATTACAAAATACTAAGAAAAAAAACAATCTTATGAAATGTATGAAACTGAAGAAACAGGAATGGTTAATAAATCAATAAAATAGTGAAATGCAAAAATGAACAGCAACAAAAGACCATTTAACACATAAGAAGAATAAAATAGTAATCAAAAATATAATAGAATATTGTGTTGTCTAAAACATATAAAAATGGCAATTTTATAATTTCCTGGTAGAAATAGAAATTTATAAAACTGCTTAAAATAATATAGCAGTATTTATCAAAATGAAAATTATCTTACTATTGAAATTCTAGTATACACAGTTGTTCAAAATGGTTCACTGTATCATTGTCAGTGATTAATTACAAATAAAAATGGAACATTAACTTAAATGTCTATCAGGAAATACTGGCTGTTAGATAACATTTTTCTTTCTGTTTTTAGACTATGTAGGATTTTTTAAAAATTCTTAATCAAATTTTGTCCCAACTTTGTTCTCTTTCCCCACCCCTCTCTCTCTTACTCTCTCGCAATTTCTGAAAGTAATCACACTTGATAAGATTTGGAAGATTTTTTCCACAAAAAAAATAATTCAAAACTTTTAAATCTTAAAATTTGAAAGGATGACCATTAAACAAGCCAACAGAGTTTTAAATAGAGCTGTCATATATTTCAGGTGAAATTCAATAAAATGTGTGCAAGCAAAGGTATTGGTTTTATTCTACATTTTTTAGACCTCCAAAGCTTTGATTTATTATCAATGGCATATGTGAATACTTACCTATTAACATATGCCCTGAAAAAGTTGGATTTAAACTAAGCATGTATACATCATTATTAAAGGTATATAAGTTTTTGAGAGCTGGGAAGCTGTAATTAATATAACCATAGATGGTTATCTAAGATGATACATATTATATTTATATATTCTTTGAAACAAAGCAACATTTAACTATAAATTCATAACATCATAATTTTATTTTTTTAATCTGTATATGTTAGAAAACATTCCTCTTCATAATAAAGATCAAACTAGTTAACTAGTTAGCCATGAAAAAATGTACACTTCTCCAGCACACATTCTTCTTCAGTTTTTGTTTACTAGTAGTTACATATAAATCAACTTTTTAATACATCAAAATGGAGTTTGTTTTCTTACCTATAATTGTCATTTGATTTAAAGTTAGCTTAATTTAGCATGTTGCCCCTGATGCATTGCTCATTTAAGAGGGTAAGGAAAATCTTATTACTACATGGAAAAAAAAATTAGTATATTGTATTCAGAGTCCAAAGTTAAAACCCAGGGTAAATTGTCATCTCCACATTCAAAATCATAGTGTATTAAGACTTTTTCCACAGCTAACATCCTTGAGGTTGACACCTTCTTGTGACTGAGTAGATAGCAGTAAGAAATTCAATTACAGCAAGTCGGCTCTGTCATTGCACCTGTCTGCTTGCGCAGGAAATGATTTGTAAATTGGGCTTTATCTTTCCCATCCCATAAATCTCCTGTCCATAATTGACACTTGTCACCAAAGATGAATAGTGGGAGAAAGGAAACAGAAAGTAAATGAGTAGCCCACCTGGGAAAACAATGTCTTGTTGTCTTTGGGAGTCATTTACAAACAGCAGTACCTACGGGCCAGAGTTTTTATCCACAAGCAGGTGGCAAACATTTTGCAACTGAAAAATACAATGCCTGAGCTGAATCACAATGCAGACAAAAAGAGAGGAACGATAATTAATATATAACATTTTTCCTGGACATATAAACATGTCTTCCAAGGAAATAGAAGCTTTTCTTTACTATTTGTGATGCTCGCTTATTGCTGCTGCACATTTGTAAGCATCGGGTTGGTGTCGACCTGTCAAAATGCATTCATGAAGCAAGCATTTCGTCTGTCTTGGGAGTTGATATTGTCACTTGTTACACAACTCAACATCAGTTCAAAGTTGTTTGATACCAGTGTCGACAGATTGGTTTAAAAAAGACAAGAATGATGATGTTTTCTTTCAAATGTCAAAGAAAGAAACAAAGGATTTCATAAAGATGATCTTGGGAGCAAGCACTAACCGTAAACATATGACAGATAAACCTTCATATCTAATTTTCCTAAATGGCTTATTTAATTTTATGTTTCTTTCTGAAGCTTATCTCATATTGTGAAACACTCATATATTAAAACAAACGAAAAAGCATTTCAGAAATTATTAATAATCTCTTGGTATTAAAATAGCTGATTATTCTAAAAAAACATTCTTAAATTGTCACCAAAATTTTGATTAATATAACCACAAGTGCAAATAAATTTAAATAACAAATCAAATATTTTACAAACTAAATTATGAATTACAAAAATCATTATTTATGAATCATGTATGGCTTGCATAGTCTTTTCTACATATTAGCTGATTTTTTAATAATTCTTTAGTGTATAAAATTTTTATCAATAGTTTTAGAAGTCTACAACTTATTATTAGGAAAACAGAAATTATCATTTCTTTTGAATATTTGCAAGGTCCAGAATTATTTCTTTCACTTTATGTTTTAAAAATATATTCTAACTTACAAGGATAAGAACGTCATCATTCTCTTTGCTCCCACAGATCAGCACGAATATAAAGAGTTATTTCCTCTAAAATAAGAGCAGAAGATTAGATGTGGAGCAATGGCAGAAGCATAGACTTAACTTCAATACCTCTCCACTATCTGCTCCTATTATCTGTGGTTCAAAGGGTTGTTTGCCTATCTACCTAGCATTTAAAGAAGTTGTCAGCATTCTGTTATTTTTGTACTACAAAATGAAAGTTTGAGTGAGGAAGTTAAGTTGCTTCTCTGTAGGTTATTGTTAGTATAAAATAAATGATTTATTTATGCCGACTTTAGTATGCTGGGCTTGTAAACACAGTGGGGAATTTCTTGGATATTGATCTAAAGCGATAGGTGTTTATAGCATAATACAGTGGTACTCCACACTCTTTATCAGGGTCAACTTTGTCACTTGGCAACTTAACCTAAGAACAAAGAAAAACCTTTTAACACAAGAGTGCTGTCTTTTACCTGCCTTTTCTTAAATCATCAGTTTTCCAATAAAAAGTATATGTGCTATTGTTTATCTAATGAGTGTATCAGTCTGGCCATAGATATTTAAAATACTAAGGTAATATCAACAATATTAGAAACAATATGGAAAACAGAGATGTGGATATTGTTGTAAATTTATTTTAAAGCATCTTTAAGTAGATGCATTGCTTGTCCAAATGTCAAAAAACCTTTAAATTTGTTCCACAAACACGTATGAAGTACCTGCTTTGTGTTTGGTTCTGTGCAGTGTCTGGGGATGTAACCAGGAACACATACAGTCCCCACCCCAGTGGAGCTCATGTACTGTAAGGGAGGAAGGCATATAAACAGGTAATTCCCCTAGTTGAAATATACACCAAGTACAGAGAAGCTGAGCCTTCAGTTGTCTTGAAGTTGTGGGCCGGATCTTACCAGCAGGCTAGCACGTGGGTTTCCATGTAGAAGAAATTGAGTAGCCATAATTATGGAGTCATGAAATAGCATGAACTGTTAAACAAGAGAGAGATTTCCCTGTTAAACAAATTTGAAGGCATTTTGCAATCCTGGCAGATAAGTATGAGAAGGAAATGACAGGTAAGTGATGCTGGAGAAGTAAACAGAGACCAACCAGGACAGGCCTTGTATGCTGTGATCATTTTATGACAGCTATCATTTATGCTATACTTAGTTTGCTAAGCACTTCCTATCTTTTCTCATTTAATACTTTAGGTATCTCCTTAAAACTTGATATTATTACTTTGGAGAGATGAGAAAACTGAGGCACGATGAAATGAAATAATATGCTCAAAGTCACAGAGCTTAAGTACCCAGCACTATGATTCTTAATTGGGAGCGATTAAAAGCACTTAGAAGCATCAGAATAATAAAATCAGAATGTTTTTCAAAGGTTATAATAGGTGTTATCAAGAAGTGTTAAGGCCATCCATTCACATAATTTAAAATAATAACAAATCAGTGTATTAGCAAAGACAATTCCCTCTTATCAGAAAGTATTACAGTTTATAATTAATATTCAGAATTTAACATATAATTTATTTAGTAAATATCATCCTTGCATTAGAATTTGTTTGCATGGATGATGTCACATTTTGTAGAGCATTTACCAAGTCATATTCTTTATTAACACACATAATAAAAAAAGAAGTAAGATATAATAATCGAATAAGATTGTGCATCTCTGCACCTGAGCTGTGCATCTCTGCACCTGATGCCTGAATATAGTATATCCCCGTGGATCTAAAGTAAAATACTCAAGGTTTCAAATATATTGTATTTAGAATATTTACATTAAATTATAAAATGACAGTTTGCACTAGAAGAAAATAATGTCAGTGAACCAAATAGAAATGTTTTTTGTTATGCTGTTTTGTAAAGTCGATTTGGCATGCTTATTTCCTCTTTATTTCTTTCTTTCATAATAATACTAACAGTTATTGAAAGATTGCTAATTGCTAAACGTGATGTATGTGACTCACATTATTATCTTTTAAAATCTCTGCAGCAACTGTATCATTTCAGTTTTGCAGATGAAAAATTATGTAGTTCAGAGCAGTTTAGCAACTTGAGCAAGATGACATAACTAATAAGTGGCAGAGCTGGGATCAAATATTTTCTGTGTGACTTCAAAGCTTGTGAAGTTCGGGGGTGGAGCATTTTTATCAATATATTTTCTTTCCATTTACTCATATATACATACAAAACAGTGCCCAATCATATGTTGTGTTGAGAGTGGAGGTTAATTTCAAGCATGAGAAATCAAATTTAGACTGATTTGAAAATACTTTTCCTTCTAACTCTGGGGCATAATGAAGTTACATGCCATGCATGTGTGTATGTATGCACACACGTGTATGTGTGTGTATAGATGTGTGTGTGTGTGTGTGTGTGTCCTCAGTGGCCCAGTGTCCTTTTGCACTGTACCTAAGGAATAATCTACAGGTTTTTTTAAAATGGACCAATGGGAAGCTAACAAATGATTCTTGTTCCTTGCACATATAACCTGGTACTCTGGCACCAGAAAATTATTCCTTGTCTGTTATTTAATGATAAAATATTAATCTATTCTGAAACTTTTATCCAATACTTTATTTGGGTGTGTGGTTAGATGCTTAATTATAATTCTTTTTTGTCTTTGACTAAAAAAGTGAAAACAAACAAACAAAAAAACCTCAAACCATAGAACACTAGAACTCTGTTAAATTCAAATGTTCTTATTTTAAAATACTGTAGAAGGAACCTTGCATTCAAAATAAATTCTTAATAAGCACAAACCATACAGAATCTGTCTCTCACTTTTCCTTGATATGTAACACAATATATGTTATACAGATGCTTTTGTTTGTCATCCAAGACAATTTACAGCAGAAATAGGGATGTGTTCAGAAATATGATGGAGTTTTCTAGAGAAGTGTGCCACTGGACAAATTTTATTACTGCACAAAAGAGAAAATGCACTCATCTTAAAGAGCATTTAAGCATTTATTGGTCAGTGACTTGCAATTTTAAGTGAGCATCAGCAGGTTAATACTTGCAGCATAGACAGTTAGAATACCTTTCAATGTTAGATTCTCTGCCTGCAGTTGTACTTTTTGTTTTCTTTTGTTTTATGATGGTGAAAAGTCAGATTTGTATTAACCAGGAAGTAGAATTACCTTAAATGAATTATTCATGCGACTTTCTGCCAGGCTCCTAGTCATAAGATACCAGGTCACTGGGCATTCTGAAGAACCTGGCTCTAGCATTGAGTGAGGAAAGATTGTTATGTGAACATGTAATGGAAGGTGCTCAGAACCCGGCATTGCTTCACTTCTCAGAAAACAGAAGTTGCTATTGAGCCTTGGTGCTGGTTTGTAGGTAGTCTGTTGATTTAAGACAAAAGAGATCTACAACTGCATAACTAACCTAAAACTAAGAGAGAGAGAGAGAGTAGGGAGAGAGAAGAGAAGAAAGAAATTCTGTGTCAGAGGAAAATTTTAGATCAGAATTTTCTTATCAGAATTTTGAAAGCAAAATGGACTATGATGACAATAGTTCCTTGAAATTAGACCTGGCAAACTGACCCACAGAGTTGAGGAAAAGTCTAATGCTATTTCTCATGTATTAGTGATTGTTTGAATAGAAAGCTGAAGAGTTATCAATTTCATACCTTTATTAAATATAGAGTTTATTTTTAGAGAATATGCACCAACAAAATTTCTGAGACTGCCTTATATCAATGAGAAATATCTTTAATGTACAAGTCATTTATTTCACAATACTTTTCTGTAGTTACCACATTTGGAAATCAGTAGTGATAAAATTACCAAAATATGTTGGTCATAAAGTGCTTTTAATTACAGATATGAAGACTTTGTATATGAATATCATTATATATATGTGTATATGTATGTACATGTTCATATATAGGATACCTATGTATTTATATTTAGGTACTATAGATGAAGAACTATAGTATTTTCTTACATGAAAAATTATTTCAAATAAATATTAAGAAGATATATTTTACATATGTATATAAATATGAGGTATGTATCAATTTTTATAAAAATAATTTGTTCTTTTATAATTTTTGAACATTTTGCTTTTTTATCCCAAGCAGTTTTAAGGCCGAAAGGCTAGGTATTAACTAAAATCCTTCTTAATGATGACCATTTAAATAAAAATTCAGGGAATTGAAACTAATATTTTGATGGGCTTTGTTTTATTAACAAGTATATTATATATAACCAATGTTTTTATGTCCTATGATTTTTTATATCTCCAAAATCCTGTGCAGACACACAGAACAAGATGTAATGAGAGAACTTGGTTGTATTTGGAAATTTTTTAAATAAAATAAAATAACACCTCAGAATACCATACACAGAATTATGCTTATTTGAAAGAGTAGTTTGAATTCATTGGTATCAGAATTTTATCTTACTGATATTGATATATTGAAAATATCCAAAAATTAATAACTGACTTTTAAGTTACTCTAATATAGGATGGTTTCACTAGTTTGTTTGTCTTTTTCTTTTTTTTTTTTTTTTTTTTTTTTTTTTTTTTTTTTTTTGCGGTTAGGCGGGCCTCTCACTGTTGTGGCCTCTCCCCTTGCGGAGCACAGGCTCCGGAGCACAGGCTCAGTGGCCATGGCTCACGGGCCCAGCCGCTCCGCGGCATGTGGGATCTTCCCAGACCGGGGCACGAACCCGTGTCCCCTGCATCGGCAGGCGGACTCTCAACCACTGCGCCACCAGGGAAGCCCTGTCTTTTTCTTTTTATCATTTGGCATTTTGTGATGGTTCTCCCTTAGAGAATTGCAGTAGATATTGCAAGCAGTAGTCAAAAAAAACCCAGTCTGATCTTAAGGTACGTATTCAACTTCGCAAAGTTCTGAAAGATACTTTCACACTTTAATTTGAGAGAATAATTATCCTGCAACAGCAACAAAAAAAATTTGCATCCTAGAGGAAATTTTTAGATAATTGAGAGCTGTACTTTATACGTTAAACCAGAATTTAATATGTACCTAAAGGCTGGGAACTGTGATAAATAGTGAGGACATTTTGTTGTCAAAACCAAGCATGTCCCTCCAAACTTATGGAGCATACAGTGGGGGAGACAGACATTCATCAAATAATTATACTAACGCATGTCAATTTCCACCTCTAAACTGCTGTAAATGGAAATTTTCTAATTCTATGAGAACACAAACAGATTGGGTTGTATTCAGTCAGAGAAGTTGGAAAAGATACTCTAAGAGGAACAGTCAGAATGATGTTTCACCTCAGTGTGAACAGGAGTTTGTCACAGCTGAGGAACGAAAGGAATATAGGTTGCACAGAATGGGGGGATATTTATACATGGTGAGGCTGGAAAGATAGATGAAGTTCAAACAGTAAGTTATGTTAAGGTTTCTGTCCTTATTCTAAAGTCATGGAAAGCCAATTTTTAACACCTGTCATTAGATATAATTTGCATACTATAAAATTTACCCATTTCAAGTGTATAATTCAATGATTTTTGGTAAATTTAAAGAGTTGTGTAATCATCACCACAATAAAATATTAAAATTTTAATATTAAAATATTACCATTACCCTAGTAAGGTCCCTCCTGCCCATTTTCAATCACTCCCCATTCCTACCCCCAGACCTAGCCAGCTACTAATCTAATTTTCATCTCTATAGCAGCGGTTCCCAACCTTTTTAGCACCAGGGACCAGTTTCATGGAAGACAGTTTTTCCACCGACAGTAGGGGACGGGGATGGTCCAGGCGGTAATGTGAGCAATGGGGAGTGGCAAATGAAGCTTCCATTCACTAGCCTGCCGCTCACCTCCTGCTGTGCGGCCCACTTCCTAACAGGCCTCAGACCGGTACTGGTCCTCGGCACGGAGGTTGGGGACTGCTGCTCTGTCTTTCTAAACATTTTATATAAATAGAGTCATACAATGTGGGTCTTTGCATCTGACGTCTTTCAGTTAGCACAATGTTTTTTGTTTGTTTGTTTGTGGTACGCAGGACTCTCACTGTTGTGGCCTCTCCCGTTGCGGAGCACAGGCTCCGGACGCGCAGGTCCAGCAGCCACGGCTCACGGGCCCAGCCGCTCCGCGGCACATGGGGTCCTCCCGGACCGGGGCACGAACCCGTGTCCCCTGCATTGGCAGGCAGACTCTCAACCACTGCGCCACCAGGGAAGCCCAGCACAATGTTTTTTTGAGGTTCATTCATGTTGTACCATATAGCAAGTCCATTCATTTTTATGAATTGAATATATACGGAATATATAGTGTTCCCAAATAATATTCCATTTTATTTGTTTACCAGTTGATGGATCTTTAGGTTGTTTCCATTTTTTGGCTATATGAATAACATTGCTGTAAACTTTCATGTTAATGTCTTCATGTGGACCTATGTTTTCATTTCTCCAGCGTAGACAACTAAGAGTGGAATTACAGGGTCATATGGTAACTTTATATCTAACTATTAAGAGAATTGCTGAACTGCTTATCGAAAGTGGCTGTTCTATTTTACATTTCCGCCAACAGTGTATGAGAGTTCTAGATTTTCCCACATCCTTTCCAACACTTGTTATTATCTGTCTTGTTGACTGTAGCCATTCTAGTTGATATCAAGTATATAGTATCTTAATGTGTTTTTAATCTGCATTTCCTTAATGACTAATGAAAATGAGCACCTTTTTATACAACCTTCAGGAAATTTGACTTTTGAATGAGGAGAAGTGGCTTGCAAAAGGAAAGAAAAGAATTAGCCAGACAGATAGAGAAAAACTAGAAGAATGTGTCATGTGAGACAAGGATAAAATGAGGAAAAGTTAACAATATTAATGCTGTTGAGAATACAAGAAAGATGAGGATTGTGAAAAGTACTTCACTGTGGTTAGATGAGGGCATCAGTGGTTTATCCAACCAACTGGATGGAATGAAGTGGACTGAAGCCAGACTAGAGAAGGTTGGAGCATGAATGGGTTTTGAAGAAAGGGAGAAAAAGAATCTAGAAAACTTTTTGGGCATATTTGGCTGTAAAGGGAAAAAGAGTGATTCCCTGGCAGATGGAAGGGGATATAGGCTTGAGAAATAATTTTATTTGCATGGGAGAAATCTGTGAAGTCTATTAGGCAGAATCCAATGGAGAGGAAGAGATAGGTTACATAAAAGAGAAAGGGTAATTTGTATGTAATAAATGTATCCATTTACTTAGCATGTACTAAGTGGCTAAAATATGCATGGTGGTGTGTTCCTTGCTAGTACTGTCAATCAATTGGAGACTCTCTATTTCACCTAGGAATTTCTCATGTCAAATGGCTAAATGAAATAATGTCATTAAAAGGTGTTCTTATAAAAAGTTCTCTTTAGTTAACATGTTATTCATGCTGTCTAGTAAATGGCTTCTCTCCAGGAAAATCTGTTTAAATCACCTGATATGACCTTTTCAGACCTGACCATTGTACTGTTCAGGTTTTCTACAGCTATCTGGTCCTATAAGAAAAAGCCTTACCTGAAATAGCTCCCCGATGTGCCCAAACAAAAAAAATTTTTTTTTCTCACTTCACTCTTAAACTTGCCAGATAAAGATTTAGTGATATCATAAATATCTCTCAAGTCCCAGTTTACATAACCTTACTTTTTATCCATGATCTGGTGCCTTCACTTAGGAATCTGAATCACTTTCCTTCATCCTTTCTGTTCTATATTCAGAAGAGAAATTAATTGAGTTGGATGGAAGTGTAGGAATCAAGTTAAATTGATGATCTCCCTTTCTCTTGTTATTGGGAAGATGAGAGTGGCAGACACTGCCGGTTTTCTCCCTAATAGCAAGTTCTTTCTTCTTATTTACTATCGTTTTTTTTTAGGGCAGCAGTACACCCAGCTTAAATTTTAGAAGTCCATGTCCAACCTAGGGAATAAGATGAATGAGACAAAAGCAAAAGACTGCTAGAGCTTGCTGAAATAGTTGGCTTTCCTTATTTAGACCCGGAGCATTCCACACTGCCTTTTCATTGCAAGCCTGCAACATGGATGATTGCTGTAGCAGCGGCAATCGCAACGCATTGAAACCATGAGGGAAAGGCCAAGAGAATCATCTTTACATCCTTGAGCCACTGGACAAAATATAGCAAATACTCACCTGTGAAATATAGTCCTTTTTGCATGAGAGATGTAAAAGACAATTAAACCCTTGTTTATTGGGGTTTACTTACTTGCTACCAAACAAACTCTAACTTAGAAGTGAGCAAACTTTTCTGAAAAGGACAAGATAATAAAAATTTCCTGCTTTATAGGCCATATTTTCTCTGTTATAATTCCTCACCTCTGATATTTTAGCACAAATAGCACCCATAAGCCATATGTAAACAGATGGATGCAGCTGTGTTCTAGTGACATTTTATTTACAAAAACAGGTAACTAGCCAGATTTGGCCCCAGGCCATAGAGCCCTGCTCTAACTGATAAAAGGTGAAACTAGGACATATTGTCCTTGTACTTATGTTCTAGTTAGTTATTGAGATGGTTATTTCCTGGTGGCTGGAGACTATTTAGGAATAAAGTCAAAACTCCCTATAAGGACGATGAGGGCAGTGGCAGAAGCCTAGCAAAGATTGATCAGTTTCTGTCTCTGGCTAAGAGACATCAGAATTTTGGCAGGATTCTGGAAGATTTTAATTCTTGTATTGAAGCACCTGTATTAAATAGTAATAGCAAACACATTTTTTTCATCCTATTGGTTTTTCTGTTTTCCGTAGTTACTAGCATTGAAGCAGAATTGTTTTTAACTCATTTTCTGAACAAGTGTACAATATTTTAACGACATTCTGGTCAAAATGTGTTTGTTGGCTAATCTGGCAATCTAAATGCTTTCTTTTGATACTGATTCTATGGAAAATGAAGTCCAAGTTACAAACAACTAAACTACAAATTAACTTTTGGAACCAAACTTATTCATAAATTGGTAACTCTCCATATATATATATATATATATATATATATATATATATATATATATATATTAATTATAAGCCAGATTTTCCCAATGTATAAAAGTGACTATTTGGGTATTAATTAGCTACTTTAGGAAACTTCATTAATTTTCTCTTGGTACTAAAATATTATTTAGTAAATTAATGCCACATGGCACCATCGGCATTATACAGGTTTAGGAAATTTAAGGCAGTTTTCATTTATGCCTGACTTCCTAGGCAATAACAACAACTTTCAAATACAAGCTGCAATGCTAGTTGAAATGTATTTAGGAGACTCCATTAAACTGTGTACTTAGTTTGTAGTAGGTTCTTGAAATAAAGTAATAAATCTTGACTGGTGTTGAGAACTTATTATTAAGCAATGTGAATCTCTTAAGTTTATGCACTTCAGAGATGAAATGTATTCAGAGTACCTGGAGCAATTGGGATGATAACATTTTTTAATTGCACATTTTAAGTGAGATAATTTTAGTGAGGTTTTTTTTTTTTTTTTTTTTTTTCGGTACGCGGGCCTCTCACTGTTGTGGCCTCTCCCGTTGTGGAGCACAGGCTCCGGACGCGCAGCCTCAGCAGCCATGGCTCACGGGCCCAGCGGCTCCGTGGCACGTGGGATCTTCCCGGACTGGGGCACAAACCCGTGTCCCCTGCATCGGCAGGCGGACTCTCAACCACTGCGCCACCAGGGAAGCCCTATTTTAGTGAGTTTTAAGATAGTTTAGGTTTCCTTCTTTTTCTGCTCTTCCACCTTCTCCTTCTTCTCCTCTTCCTCCTCGTTACATTCTTCTTCCTCCTTTCTTTCTTTCCTTCTTGAATAATCAAACTTATAACAGGACAGAGAATTAAAATCAAATTAGTTGCGAGGAGCACTAGAGTGATGATTTCTGCAAAAAATGTAAAAAATAAGATAAACAAAACCACTAATGAAGAACAATAGCTGCAAAAAAATATTGTTAGATAATATTTAAGAAAATAGATTGATTTGGATACATACAAGTTTTAGGTAGGCCTAGAAAAAATACAGTCGAAAATAATTCATACCAGAGTAGAAGACACAAGCAGGAAAAGTAAAATAAAAAGAAACTGTAAAGTGGAAAAGCATGAGATTGATAGCAGCCAGAATATAATGAAATTGGCTGTTCTCTTCAACCATTATCAGGAACTTGGGATAGAGTAAAAGAATGGTGTAACAGGGAACTGTCACACTTACTTTTGCTGTATTATGTTTTGTACTGTATCACTTTAAACACATTCATATCTCTTTGTAAATAGATATACCCTCAATTATATATCATGTAATAAAGTGGCTTTCAAAAAAGTTTTAATGTATTTATTAAAAGCAATTCATAGGGCTTCCCTGGCAGTGCAGTGGTTGGGAGTCCACCTGCCGATTCAAGGGACGCGGGTTCGTGCCCCGGTCCTGGAAGATCCCACATGCCGCGGAGCGGCTGGACCCGTGAGCCATGGCCGCTGAGCCTGCGCGTCCGGAGCCTGTGCTCCGCAACGGGAGAGGCCACAACAGTGAGAGGCCCACGTACCGCAAAAAAAAAAAAAAAAAAATAGTAATTCATAGATGCACGTTGTATATCTGTACTTTGGTATATTTATACACAAACACTCACATGTGAAACAAACATTTTATGAAACCATATCACTATATGCAGTAAACTCAATTTTTATGGTTTCATTTATTTTTTAAAAACTTTGGTTGTAACACATTATACTCATTTTATGATGACGAGAAATGGTGGTGTACTGGAAAAGGACTTGGGGGTTAAAAATGCAGTGTAGTCACATAGTAAGAACACAGCTGGCATTCAGTAATGTAAGTTTATTCTAATGGGAATTCTGAATATACATTATTAATGTCCTGCTTCAAGGCAAACCTCATGTCTCCTCTTCCTTTAATATTCTTTCTATTAACAATGTTCCTCTTAGTAAACAACCTGCATGTTATTTAAATAAATGCTATACTGCCTCTGAAAAGTAAACTGAATCTTTGGAATTCCAGAATGTTATAATATACAGAACAATATTTTAAACATTGTGTAGATATTTAGGAAGAGGAACTAATGAGCTTACTTAGCCACATAGTTATATATGTAAATATCAGTATATGTTATTACATAATTTAAGAATCATTCATATGTGTTCATGATACATATAATAGTATATAAATTAAAATTATTTATCTAACTGAGGGACTACATTCATCTCATATTATAAGGAAATATAGTTACAGTATATTGAATAAAAAATTTAGACAGTCTCTGTTTAATATAAATTAATAGAAAGAATATTCATGTTGTAAAGAATGTAAATAGATAACTGTGAAAATTATAAAGATAGCCATAACACAAGGATTTGGACTAAATCAACGTTTCAAAAAATTGTTGAGTGGTATTACAATATTTTTGTGATTGAAATACAACATGATTCTCTATTTATAATAAAACATGTTCCAAGGTCAAAGAAAATGTACACCACTGAAAAGCTTATTCTGATGACATGTAAAGGAGGTTTTGGTCATTAACAAATGTGTATACACACACATGTATATCTTATTCTTAATAAGAGTTTATTTTCATTATTGAAAAGGTCTGATTGTGGGCTATAGCTATCCCATACTTCCTTATGAATCATTTCTATAAATAGTTCATCATTAAAGTGAGACTATAGTCACATATTTGACCTTATAAATAGGTAGCCTTTAGCTCTAGATTCATGGAAAATGGAGATGGAGTCAGATTACTTGATAGACCACATGAGAAAGTATGTGTTTTTTTCTAAAACAATCAAAATATTAATTTCCCCACCACCCAAAATAGAAGAGATTGCTTCATCTGTATTTTTCTGTCAACTTAATAGGTAATATTTTAAAAAGAACGTGTGTTGTTGGACCTCTTCCCATTTTGGTAATTATTTCATTTTTTTTTTACAATGATACGTTCCTTCTAAATGACTTAACCTTAATGTCTTTCTGTTTAGCTGGTGTATATAAAATAGAGAGTATAAATTATGGAAATTGGTCATTTCTAAATGATTGAAATTGAATAAAATCTGTCAATATTTAAAAGCCTAACATTTGCCAGCATTTATTATAGACAGCCCTGGAATTCCACATTGAAATGACAATTTATGTTCCTGCCAAAGCTTCAGAGGAATTGATCTCAGGCTAGCTGTACAGCAGCTTCATCTAAGGACCATTTGAAAAATAATGATGCCTGAATCTGATCTCAGGATCAGAGTATTCTGGAATGAGTCCCAGGCATCAGTAAGTCTAATACAGACAAACTAAATATAGGATAATAATAAATATACATATATATATATATGTATTTCTTACCATGTCACAAGAGTGGTTTTAAGTATTTAACATGTATTTATATACTGATTTCCAGAACAATTCTATTTATGAAGTATGCACTCTGATTAAAGCTATTTTAAAGCTGAGAAAACTGATGCTCAAGAAGTTTGTTTCCTTGTTCAAGATTGCACAATTTGCAAATAAACGCTGGAACCTAGGTGCACACCCAGTAGACTAGCTCATGAGCCCATGCTCTTCAGTCCTTGGGTCTACTGCTTCTCCAAACGTCCTGCCTTCAAGGAGCATCAGAATAGCTGAGGAGATAAACAACTATGAAATAATTAAACATTACATTGTATAATACTATCAGCAAGAGAAATAGGATTTGGGGGAAAAAATAATAAAATAATTCTGTATTAGCCGAAGCAGAGGAAGAATGATTCAGTGAGTTGTAACTTTTTTGTGGAGGCCACTAGAGAGAAAATCATGGATCCAATCTTGAACCTGGCTCTGTTATTATTTAAGATAATAGGAGAGGACTATAGTTATTTATAAGCATCTGGTCAAATATATCAGTAGTACTTCCACAGAATGGAATACAACACAGCTGATTAAAGAGTGATACAGATATGTATATGTTGAATGATACAAGTTATAAAATACAAGACAAATGAAAAACATCACGGTTTTGAACTATTAGAATAATATCATCCCTGTTTTTAAAATATGCATACTTTCATATATATCTAGACTCTTTCAGTGAGGATACCAAAGAAACTACTAAAAGTAGTTGCTTTAGGGAAGGGTAACTTTGTAACATGGGAACCAGGTTCAGAGAAAGTCTCCCTTTTCACTATATTCTCTTTTGTACTGTTTGAATTTTGTTGCATATAGTATGCGTTTGCCATTTAAAAAAAAGTAATTTTAAAAATCTCTGCTCAGATTGACCTCTTCTGGTATCTGCAGGTTCTAGGACTCCTACCTATTGAGTAGATCCCTAAGAGTCTTTTCATCATTATGGCCCATCATGGATTCTCAACAAATGCTAAGTGTGTGACTTAGCTTTCCTGCTTCTAGTGCCTGCTCTCAAGAAGTGCCAGCACCCAGAATTATTGCAGCGTAGTTGAAAAAAATAGGGATTAGAATTTGAAAAACGTGATTGAATCAAAAATCTGCCCCTTTCTGAGTGGATGCTACTTAATTTCTGTAACCCTTAGCTTTTCCACCAATAAATAGAACGACACTACCTACCTGCACGGTTGCAGTAGGGAAGAAAGGAGGTATTTATTTATTTATTTATTTACTTACTTACTTATTTACTTATAGCAAACTGTAAGTTTCTATAGAAATGCCACCATGCCCTGCATCGAGTAAATGCCAAACAAACATTTGTTGAGTAGAACTGAGCTAGTAAAAAGTATTAACTGTTGATTGAAAAGATAGGTGACATGTATGACTCAATATCAAGAGCTCCTTAACCCTGCTGGACTGTCATTTAGTTATTCCTCTGTGGGTAAGACTGGTGTGAATAGTACAGCTAGTTCTGGGCAGCTGCCTAATTTATACCTACTGTTTTTACAATATTCTATTTTATTTACATCGATAGTTACAATTACATTGTAATTCTATGAAAATGCAAATGCACCTGGAGTTACAAATTAATGGCTTCATCAATTCACATTTTAGTCAGTACTTAAGCAGAAATGAGCAGGAGTCCAGATATCTTTTTAGAACCAATTGCCACAGTGGCTTTCTCCACAACCGTCAGCTCTTTGCTCTTTAAAGCACTTTACGTAGACTTTCCAGGAAGTGCGAAATCCTCTTGTAATTAATTAAACATCCAAACAATTGGTTACTAATCATCTGATGATGACAGAGGAAACTTTATTTTCAGAAAGCTGTATTAGCAGATCATTTTTGCAAAGATGTTGTGACTGTTGCTTTAAAGAACAACGCTATCCTTAGTTGATCAAGTAGCAGAGTAGTGACATTTGTTGTTCTGTGAGGAGTGTTATTACCCTACTGAAACGATATTGACTTTACTCACAGTATATATTTGACTGGCACCCCAATCACGATGCTTTCTTTTTCCTGCTTTGTCAGTTCAATATCATTCATTTTTTGTTACAGAACTTTCAGATCTTATTTTTTTAGCTCTTATTCAAGTTGTCTTTTCAGTAATTGTTCTTAAATATATTTAGAAATCCATTCTGTGATATGTCTTATGTATTATATTGTGTATTTTACATTTTTGAATAAAACATCATCATTCTAATTGGTAGGTGGTAGCTGGCAATGCAAAAAGCATAATTTAATTTTGAGAAAGATCAATTCATTTCCCACTGGTTTTTTCAACTGCTTATTATAGAATGAGATTTATGTTTGTTTTAGCCACAAATCATGTTTCTCTCCAACCAAAAACAATTTGACAGGTACGTATTGCAAAAGGATTGCTCATAATTCCTGCAGACTCAATTGCCCTTAATTCCTGTGCTTTAATTTTTAGATAAAATTTTATATTTATTGCTCATGATATTATTACTGACCCTTTTTTGTTCACAGCCAGGAAATTGAAGTTTAGTGAAATCACGTTAGAACATTTTACATATTCCTAAATACCCTAAAAATTGAATTGATAAGTTACATGATTCTCCACTGGATCATGTATACTTTTGGTCTACTCTTTTGTTATTGGAATAAATTTACATGTGTTTTTATACGTTTGTCCTGTAGTGCAAAAATGAAACACCTATGGGGAAGAGTAAGAAGGCTAAAAGTTGTGTATTATAAAATCCTAAACTCCTAATAATACACACATTTGTTATTTCAAAGGATGACAAAAATGAACTCCATACTATAAAGCAAGAAAAGTGTTCAGTAAAAGTCTGTTATTCTATAATTGTCAGATTTGCATTTGATTGTGATCTAAAGATTTCTTCATTTTCACTTTTTGTATTTACCTAATGGAAATCTAACAAGTGTCAATGGATGTAACAATTTGAGGTGTGTGGTAAAAGGTCATTTCATACTTGTTGACCTATCTTTCTTGATTGTATTATTTAGAAATACAAATAATATTTTTCCACTCACCATTCTTTGTTGAAATTTAGTGGGAGAATTTGTGTAGTGAAAATAATGACTAGTATAAATAAATTACTTTTAAAATCCAAAATCAAATTCATGAACTCCATTGAAGTATTACCACACACACAAAAACAAATTCTTCCAAATGTATGATGGAGAGTTCTTTTCTATAAGGCATTGTGTTTTGAGTCTTAATCAAGATAAAAATTCCTTGATTCCATGTTATTTCAACATAAATTTCAACATATCGCATTATTAAACTATCCTATCACTAACCTTTTTTCATAGACTTTGTTAAAATTCCAGTAAGTCTATTCTTTCTTTACTGTATGTATTAGTTTTCTATTGCTACCATAAATAGTTACCACAAAAACTTCAAAAAACACTCATTTCTTATCTCCCAGTTCTGTGGGTCAGAGGTCTGGGCACAGCGGGGCTCAGCTGGAGCCTCAATTGCCAGCGTCTTGGGCTGAAGTCAAGTTGTCAGATGGGCTGGGCTCTTATCTGGAGCCTCTGGGGAAGATCCACTTCCAACCTCATTGATGTCAGAATTCCAGGCCTTTGTGCTGGTAGCATTGAGGTCTCCATTTCTCTGCCTCTGTCACCTAGGGCATGTCTTTGATCCTTAAAGGCTGCCCCCATACCTGATGTTCCCCACATGACTCCTCCAGCAGTGGCAGGTTGATTCCTTCTCATGCTTCAGATCTCTCTGGATTCACCTCTCGCAACATCTGTCTAGCCCTGGCTGGAGAAATCTCTCTGCTCGTAAGGACTGATGTGATTAGATTGGGCCCGCTTGAAAAAGTCCAAGATAATATTTTTATTGTAAGGTCTATCACCTTAATTACATCTGCAGTGTCCCTTTTGCCTTGTTATGTTGCACATTCATACATTCCAGAGATTAGAGTATGGAGTTTGGAGGGCCATTCGCTTACTATACTATGTTTTAAAATTGTCTTTTTCCTCACTTTGTGCTAGGAAATGTCTCCATACATATAGGTAAGCTTAACATTTTGGGGGGCATAGGGTGAGGGAGAATGGAGCCCTTATGACTACATTTCATCTTGTAACTTAAATATAATTTTTGTACTTGGATTTCAATTAAAAATTGATTAAGATAAAAAATCATGCATGAGTGCTTGAAGCTCAAAATCTCGAAAATGTTGACTAGTTCAGGTCTGTACATAAACCCACCATTCTTACTGATTATTTTTTAGTTCAAAGCCTCATACTAAACGATCCTAGCCCACAAATTTACATTTTAGCCTGTTATTTGACTTTTGCTTTTCTGTTGCATCAACTTTGTTTTTATACTGTTGAGATTTACCACTTTAAACCACAGAAACCATTTCTGTATTTCCTAAGATCGTCTTTCACTGTCATTTGTATAGATTCCAGATATGTCCCTAATAATTCTTGAAAATATTTAAGGGCAAAACGTTCCATCTGTTTCTTCAGTTGAAATTAATTTTTATATCTGAATATTTCTAGAAACTTAGGTGAGAAATTAATGTTAATCATTTTTTAGAAACCCTACTATAAATTCACGTTTAAAAGCTTGCCTCTCTGAATTTGTTTTCTTACATTTTCCAATGCAGGGAATTTACTATTGTCGGTTACTATTTATTAGCTTCACATTAATTCTAATTACAAAAGATTTTATTTAACTTTGATAATTATGAAAGTTATAAATGTCATAATACCTTATGGGTTGTTAAATATGTATGTGATTCAATTAGTTGTATGCATATTCTTTTCAAAATGAACTTCAGATTGTAGTTAATTGAATATTTTGGTGTAGAGCATATTCTTAGTGAAATTGTTACAGTGGGATTAATTTAGCAGATCAAATATATTAACCATAGAAATCAATGTTTTTTAATATTTCTTTCAATTTTACTTTTATGTATAACTATCTGCAAATCATGACTGTTAGAATCTGATTAGCTTAGAGATATTTTTGTTTATAAACTGTATATCTTATGAGTTATATATTCTCTATGCCTGAGATATTGAAACTCAAGGGAAAATATTATCAATTTTTATGTACCAAAGTGCTGTATTTGAAGGACATAGGTAGGGAAAGATTTTTCCTATCATGCAGTTTATCTATTCTCAAGGGCCATGTGCTAGTACTTCTGTTTCTGACTCTTTTAAATGTGTGGCTTGATACAGTATTAGCAAGGGATAAATTTTTAAAAATAAGAAATACACAGGAAATCAGGAGTATAGTCACTGACAGATATGGCTCTTTGTACAAAAGAGGGAAAATACATCATAGAGTACTGCATTGCTAGTGCTGTGTTATGGGCTTCAAAATACTGTACATTTCAGATGTGTTTTTTGGTATCTTTCCCCCCATTTCCCAATTACCATCATTTTATTGGTAAAAGTTCTTTTTCCAGGATGAGATAATGAGTTTAATGTTAATGTGTAACTTGCAGAAATCATATCTCATTTTATACTTAGATCTTGCTGCAACATATTAGAACTAAATGAGGTACATTTATACCCCAAGTCTCTGCCACATTTTGGAGAATTCAGTGTCTCATCTCTCTCATCTTGCTGTTTAGGGATAGGAACTAAGCAAAGTGTTTTATAGTTTGACTTACACTGAAAATCACATTAAGCTATGTGTGTTGTTTAAAGAAGACCTAGAGATTGGCACCTACTAGTGCTCCCACCTATTTCCATTTAACCTGTTTCCAAATGGCACACCTCATGCTGTAAACCCTGATTGGAGACCCAGCAGCCTTACTGAGTAATTTATGTATTGACTATTGCAGTATTCTCACCTGTGCTGCATTCTGTTTTTTACTAATTAAAATTAAAATACAGATTTTATGAATGGCGTTAAGTAAATTAGACTATTAGAGATTACTGGCTAAGTAGACTCTCATCTCACCATTGGCTGGGGAGTGTGTTTCCCAGGGCTATGGCTTGGGGATGCAGCTTCTTAAATCACACATTTGGCTGAGATGCTAAAAATGTTATGGGTGGAGAGATAAATTACTTTAGAAACAAGTTCTTCTTCACTGCATGTACCCAGGTTTTAAAAGTCGTGGCAAAAATAAGATTCCTTATTAGAAACTGGCTTCATTGGAAACATATCAGAAACGCATTTAGTCTGTAAACACAGTCTGTTGAGTACTTCAGCTGCATGCCCCTAAAGGGAAAGTTGTTCCACTTAATCCGCCCTCGTTATGCTTTTGTTAGTAATCTGAGAGGAAATGGGAGTCATGCAACTTCCAGGTCCTTCCCTCAAAATCGTCAAGCCAGACAACAGTGACAAAAGTTTTTTCTAGACATTGATATAAGAAAATATTAAGAAGTAGAAGAAACAAAATAAAGCCAAAGGGATAAACATCAGAAGCTTGCTTAAACAGCTTTAGACCCATATAATTGCTTTTCTGTCAGCAGGATTATTAACAATTTTGGACATCTGAAAATTAAATTAACAGCCTGAAAACATTTTACAGAATGAGCTAGAGCATGATACATGAAACATAATGACCCCACTGAAATTCAGCCAAGCCAATGCAGCTACTCATTTAGACAGAGAAGATAACTAGTTAATCGTCACTGAACAAATTAGACAGAGCAAATTAGTTTGCTACATTCCACAGTCTTAGCTACCAAAAAGAGTATATGCCACTAATTAGGATGAAAGAACTCTAGCATGTTATTATCTGTATATATAGAGAAAGCAAAACTGTAGCTTGAATTGCTTCTATCAAAGCTTGAAGTCTAGGTTACGTAGGGATAAATTACATGTGGAAGAGTCTGTGTGTGTATGTGTGATCACGCACATGTTTAAGTAACAGAAGCCTTAGCATTTTCTTGCACCTTAACCTAATGAAGTGTAAAACACCCACACGCACACCCATGCACAGACACACACGTGAAATGTAAAAACTTTCTTTAAAAGTTTGATTCCTTTAATTGAAAATGAAAGTAGCCATTTAATATACTTTATCTGGCACAGTATTAAGTTATTTGCTTCTTGTAAAAAGTGTATTGCTGTTGCATGTGAAATAAATATTTGGACTTAGAAATCATATTTTGTAGCCTTAATTAGCATTCCTTTGCTTAATTGTCATTCTCAGCCCCATCATTTCCATTTTTCACTAACTTGAACAATGCTATCTTCTGCTGTTTGCACTTTAATTTAAATTTCTATTAAGGTTTATGAACAGTAATAAGGTCCTGTTTGAATATTCATTAGCTTCTGAATTGTGAGCTATGAAAAGGTGCTTTCTTTTACCTTAATGAAACTGGCACAGCATGGGACTGATCAGTTGTGACATTTGATTTGAGGCATCCAGTGAATTTTCTCATTGTTTATTGACACATCTTGTCCAAACAGCTCCCTCGCAAGTGAGCGGAGTAATGAAGGAGAGAGTGCTGCAGCGGAGTGTGGAGCTTTCCTGGCAGGAACCGGAGCATCCCAATGGAGTCATCACCGAATATGAAATCAAGTATTACGAGAAAGTAAGTGCTAAGAACACTTATGTACAACCATGTACGATGCTCGGTGTGTCTTGTGTCATCCTTCTGCACTGTCGACTAAAGCTGGTCATTATAACAGCTATTTGGAGGTACTTCAAAATAGATAGTTAATTTTAGCCACTTTTAATAACCCTCTCCCTGAATCTCTGGTTCATTATTATAATGATAGTTTCTGTGTATTAAGTTTTTGTGTTACACAGATGAAAATATTCCACTAGTATGTTTAGGTATTCAAGTTTTGATGTCCTAATGATTAGATGTAGGATGTTTAGTACCACAGAAACCACAGAACCCAATGTGGTATTTTTTTCCCCTCTGTGTTTTTGAAAATGTTTCTTTTAGGGTGTCTGTTTGAGCCCTTGATGATTTATTTTATGTATGTGGTTTCGGTGATAATGACGTGACCTCAAGTAATTTTGTAATTTGAAAAAAATAAGAATATTTTCTGTAATAAATGTGTAGTGTTCTCCAAACTTCAGAGTCAGGTGATAATATTTCACCCCTTTAAATTCCTCCTGAAATTTATTTCATAGATGTTATACTAATTATGTCTACTACTTCTTTATACCCTTCTCTCCATGAAAAAAATAGCATGGCTAAAACTCAAGTACTGCCCCTTTAATCCCCTATAAGGGCTAAATTTTAGTAAATAATGACATATCTCAGTGTATGAGTGCATTTATTTCTGACCCATCTAGAGAAAGATAGACAGACAGACAGACACAACCCTGTTCACAAATTATTTTCTAGGCTCTACCTCTCAGAAAGACCTGATTCAAGGTTTGAAACATGGAAACTATTATTATTACTAATCGTAATAATAATAATAAGTGTTACTATTGTTGACTTAATTAGCTGAAGTACTCTAATATAAATAACCATTTTAACCATTTAGACAGAATTTCAAAATGGAAACATAAAGCTTTGGAAATATTTGGGGACTGAATAGACTTGATTGACTCATTTAAATGCATACAGTGTCTTGGCAATAGACACTTTTTTTTCACTTTGATGGAAAAACAGATAGTTTAAGATTATTTCAACGTTCAGATTGAGTTTACAATATTTTTACTTATTATTTCCTTTATGAATGCGTAACTTCCATAGCCAAAGTTACATTTTAAATACCTCATTTTTGTACCAGAGAATATATTTCTTGTCTCAGCAAATGTATTTCTAAGGGGATCCTTTTTTTTACTGTTGGGTTTGTTATGTCTGTTTTCCAGTGAACTCTGACAGTTATAAGTCCCTTCTGAAATTTCATCAGGTTTCAAAAGCAATGAAATACATTTTAAAAATATAAGTTAGGTGGTAAGTGAGAGTAAAGTTTCTTACAATGCAACACAATATTTTGCAAATCCTTTCTCTGGAATAAATTTGTTCAAATAGTTACTTTTCGATTTTACATGACAGAAACAGTGTATCTACATTCACTGAATTTTACAAATTACAAAATAATCTTACAAATAATACTATTGCTTTATAATGTATGTAAGCCTGTGGTCTAATGTTTATATCATTATGTCTTCTAATATCAGTTATGCCTAGTTCTTTTATTTGAGATAAATATATATTTATAATATCAACTCTCAGTTTTATAAGTGATTACAATGAAGACAATTACAAGTCAGCTTCACTAAATCCAGTTTAAGTATACATTTATTTACGCTTTTTCAAATATCATCGTGAAGGTAAATCAAACAACCAAACCAACATTTTCAGATTTCACTGAATAGTTTTATTTCTAGACACAGTTGAGCGCAGGTATTTATTATTGAACAAGTAAGAACCCATCTAGAATTGTATATTTTGATGAGTAGTTTTTATAACTTTTTTCATAAACAACACATTAGAATCATATCAACTAAACTTTACATTTTTATTCATTTAACTATTGTTTTGATGGAGTGTTTTATATTCTTGATTTTTTAATTATTCCATTCTTAAGCTTATCATATGTAATATGATGAACACACTTTTAAACTCTACAAGCCTCAGTTTTCATATCTGAAAAATGGGGAAATTGAACGGAGATGTTTAAAATATTGCCAAATCATAAATTATATGATAATTTAAGTTTTATATTTGACATTAACTTTTATATTAATAGTTTTAACTTCAAATGCTATTTTGTGAAATGGTTTTTTGTTTTGTTTTGTTTTTGCGGTACGCGGGCCTCTCACCGTTGTGGCCTCTCCCGTTACGGAGCACAGGCTCCGGACGCGCAGGCTCAGCGGCCATGGCTCACGGGGCCCAGCCGCTCCGCGGCACGTGGGATCTTCCCGGATCGGGGCACGAACCCGTGTCCCCTGCATCGGCAGGCGGACTCTCAACCACTGCGCCACCAGGGCAGCCCGTAAAACTGGTTTTATTCTGTGAGAAATACATTTTTTTTTTAGCCGCACCGTGTGGCATGCACGACCAGGGATCGAACCCGTGCCCCCTGCAATGGAAGCACAGAGTCTTAACCACCGGACCACCAGGGAAGTCCCCTGAGAAATGCAATTTTTAATGAAAACAATTGATATGTCACTATCCTGGTGGTATTAGCTAAGTTTCTTGATTTTATAGATTTCTTTATTTTTAGCCTGTGGCTTTTTGCTTGTTGAATAACATTCAGGAACAGTATTAAGAGAACCACATTACGAAGTGAAGACCTCTGCTAAACTGTAGATTTTACAAGTGTACTTATGTTTTGGTCAAAAGGACCTTTGATTATATTTATGGCTAAATAGTTCTTGCCACTGTGCCCTCTACCAACAAAGCAAAGGCTCAAAACATCATAAATGTTTTAAAAAAATTATTTCTCTTTGAAATTTATAGAACAAAGGCATGTGCTCACATTTACATTTTATATTATCTGAGAAACAACTCAGTGTTCCAATATTCCACAGGGTACAATGTAGCCTTTATAAAAACAATGCAGCAAATTGAAATAAATTGCAAGAATTGGCTGTCAAATTGCCTGGTTGCAATCACAATTAAATATTCCCTGTATTGTTTCTAGGATCAAAGGGAGCGGACCTACTCGACATTAAAAACCAAGTCCACTTCGGCTTCCATTAACAACCTGAAGCCAGGAACAGTGTATGTTTTCCAGATTCGGGCTTTTACTGCTGCTGGTTATGGAAATTACAGTCCCAGACTTGACGTTGCTACACTAGAGGAAGCTACAGGTAAAATGTTTGAAGGTAATTACCATCTTTGGTTTGGATTCTTACTCTCTATAACTCTGGCATATTTTCTTTTCAGTACTGGGGGCGATGATTTAGTTCAAGATGATTTTTACTTTTAAAGGTGAATGTCTATGCATATGTATATATATATTCTTTGTAAAGGTTATTCAGAATAATAATTTAAAATTTCCAGTTTTGTTTTGTGATGTTATACCCTTGTGACTTAAATTCGTTTCTTTAATACAAACTGGGTTTATTTTGAAAAGATGAAGTCAGAAACAAAAGCAGGACTTGTTCAAACGTGTATTGATACAGACTGTTTTGGTACACCCCAAAATAATCTTACTCTAGTTGTCAAAGCTGCCCCCAAAATGAAGCCAAATGAAGCCAGGAAAACTCCCAAATGAAGTCAGGATATACACCAGGGTGGGCCAGAGAAAGGTGGTTTATAATAATCATGGTGGTTAATTCAAGCTACTTACCTTTTAGCAATGATTTCAAAACTTTCCATTCAAGAAGAAGATCTTAGACCTTGTCATTCTTTTTATTTTTGTCATCTTTTTTCATTTTTATGAAATATTTCCAACATACTAAATGACATACTTAAAGTATATGTGAAATATTAAGAAGAATAATTAATTGAATATCTCTGTATCTACCACTCAGCTTAAAAATAGAACATTAGCAATATCTCGAATCCCCTTTATCACTTTGTGTTTTATAAGGCAGCATAGGAACATAACAAAAATACATGTGTCTATAGTGTATCACAAATAAGCAGATGTATCTTAGGATGCACGTCCCAGTCTATTGTCAGAGTGCAAGTTTAGAACAGCTTGAGTACCTCTGCTGGTTGTTATTCAGCTAGGTTGAAGCCTCAGGGTGTGTTTCTGTGTTTTGGAAGTTTTTGATTTCTCTCGATATTACTCAGGCTCAAGGTTCACCAAGCTGTTACCTCCTCCTCTCCTTACCAATCTAGTGTTCCTGTGGAATTCTACACAAATAGTAGCTAAAAAATATTATATGATTTTCTTTTCTCAATTTTTAATAGAAAAAATTTTAAATAAATTAAATCAATACAATTTTGATCAAAGAGTTATTTTGACTTCGGGAGAATATTTTTCTAGCTCTTTTAAAAGGTAGAATAAATTGGTAAATTCTTTTGCATTAGCTAATGCTTATTAAGTCTGCTAACAGTAGTCTTTTTTCAAAATATTTTGTTATATTTTTAAATTAAGCAGTAACTCTCAGAGCCTCAAATAATAAAACATATGTTGAAATAAATTTGAAATATAAATCATCTATATAGAATTATAGATACAAAAGTCATCAATTGAAAAAGATTTCACATAATATGATGTTATAAGCATTGCCATTATTCTTTGTCATCTTTTTTAAATGGAGTGTGTAAGATTAAAACTGAGAATATCTAAGTTCAATGGCCCCGAAAAATTACAGTGTTTTACACTAATATTTCAACATTTAAACATTTGAGTGGTCTTCTGTTAAATGTGTTGCAGTAGTTTTTCATTTAGACTGATCTCTTGATATTTTACTTTGTAATTTTTAATATAATAAAACAAACTCTGTTTTTTCCATATTCTAATAAATAGTTCAAACTTAAAGAACCATCAATCAGCTATACTTACCCAAACTTTATTTATCAGTTAAAAGTTTAGGTTTGAAAACTTTCAAAAATGAGCTTGTACATTTTCCTGACTTCGTAAATTAAGAATATTGGGTCAAACTATTATTTATTAGTGCTGAGGTTCATAGATATTATTTTCATTATTTAAAAATGAAGTAACTAACCCTCAGAGAAATTGAGATGAAGTAGTAGAATATGAATGAGCACATGAAATTAATGTTAAAAATGAATTTTGCATTAGAAAGGATTTGGTGATTTTTTTATCATCAGAATATTCTCTCCACTGGAAGGTAAAGTTGATGAAAGAACAATCCATAGCTCCTTTTCTTACTTTAGTCTTGCCAGTGCCTAATATAGTGCTTGAGGCATAGAAGGCAGTCAGTAAGTAAGCAAGAAATGAATACCTCACAGTCATGAAAAAAACAGATTATCAGGATCAGTTAGAGCTAATAGATATATTCCTGGTTTCACATTTCAGCTCTGCCATGTCCATTTGTGTGACTTTGGATGAGCTACTTCTCTGTGCAAAAGTTGCTAGGATAGGGCTTCCCTGGTGGCTCAGTGGTTGAGAGCCCGCCAGCTGATGCAGGGGACACGGGTTCGTGCCCCAGTCCAGGAAGATCCCACATGCCGTGGAGCAGCTGGGCCCATGAGCCATGGCCGCTGAGCCTGCACGTCCGGAGCCTGTGCTCCACAGCGGAAGAGGCCGCAACAGTGAGAGGCCCACATACCGCAAAAAAAAAAAAAAAAAAAAAAAAAAAAAAAGTTGCTAGGATAGCAGTACCCAACTCTCAGAGTAGTATGAGGGTTAAATAAGGTAATGTACACAAAATGCCAAGTACAGTGCCTAGAACACAGACAGTCTTGAATGTCAGCTTTTCTTATTTAGGACAACCATTCTCAAGCCTTTTGGTCACAGGAACCCTTACAAGCTATTAAAAACTATTGAAGATCCCCAAATAGATTTTGACTATTTGGGTTATATTTATTTATGTTCACCACTTTAGAAATTAAAACTGAGAAATTTTTTTAATACAAGTATACACAACACACATTTCATTAGCCATCAGAGTGATATTATCCCGTGTCATGTAAGTTCTTGGGAAACTCAACTGTGCACCTGTAAGCATGTGAGAGTGAAAAAGGCAAATAACATTAAATGAAAATAGTGTTGACCTTGCAGATTCCCTGGAATATTCCTGAGGAACCCTTAGGGTTTCCCAGACACCTTTTAAGAACTACTGATTTAGCACACGTTACTGTGCTAAGAATTAGGGATGTACAGAAACACATGACACAATTGATGCTCCCAGTTAGTGAAAGAGAGAAACTTGTACACAAGTTCTGCATACAATTGAGCACTGGTAGAGTGCATGGCCCAGTGCTATCAGAGTGTCAGTAAACAGTGATCCTCTGTGCTAGGAAGGAGGGCAAGAAGGAAGATGCCACCAAAGAGAAGGTACCTGAGCACTGTTTGGGAAGAGAACTCAGATTATTCCATCGCACATACATCCAAAAATCCGCTTCTGCACAGAGCCAATGCTACTGTTTTCACAATTTTTAAATCATAGTGTAGTGATTATGACACATATAAATTACTTTTAAAATGTATTATCCATGAATTAGATGAAAATATGAACCATAAATTTTGACTATGTTAAGATTAAAGTGTGACCCTGAATATATATAAAAACATGTAAGTAAATATTCACAAACTCTAATTCATCATTCACCTGAGTTCAGTTTTCTCATTGGAGTTCTGTTTCTGACGGTATGAGCAGAACAGAGCCTAAGACAAGCAAAAAATTAGACCCACGGGACAGATTGAATGAAAACAATTTCTACACATAACGTGTTTAATTTTTTCCTTTCTCATGAACAAAACTACTCCATTCTTTTTCCTCTCTTAATATATACTAAAAGACAGATAAAAACAAAAAACAACCAAACCAAGAAAAATACTTGAAGGCATCTTTTCTCTGTTTAATCATAATAGGCTGTAATTCAGAAATTAAAGCTGTAAAGTTGCTTTCTTTTTCTTCTTTTTCTTTTTCCCTTGTTTCATTCCCTCAGGGAGCAAATCAGCAGGTGCTGAATTACAGAGTGTGTATAATACCTCTTTTCAGAAACCAATACACCAGAGCTATATTTACTGTTTTTCAACGTAAGAGCTATCTATAGTTAGCATAGGTATACAAAATTAAGAGATGAGTTGTCAAAGGAGGGAGACGTAGATAAACTAGAGAAAGGCCAATCAGAAAAATGTATGCTTCCTGTTGGGGCAAGACACACTCTGCCTATATAAAATTTACTGCTCTGGAGAGTGAGTCCCTTGCCACACCAAGAAGGAGTAGTATTTTCCATCCTACCTTAAAGATTACAGCTGTTGATTTTTTCAGAAATAAGCAAACTATATTAGTTTGATATTATATGATTATCAATTTGCAACTGGGTCAGCGATTGGAATATATATTTTCATTGTGTTGCATTCTTTTGATTATTTTATGAAGTCTATACTGTTATTGAAAATATAATGCTCTGGGGAAAATGTGACAGTTGTGAATTGCCAGATAAGTAAAACTTCACTAATTTGGAAAAAGGCCATGTGACTCAATGAAGAATCAGAATTAGAGGCTGCTTTTTTTTTTTTTCTTTTTGAGGTACGCGGGCCTCTCACTGTTGTGGCCTCTCCCATTGTGGAGCACAGGCTCCGGACGCGCAGGCTCAGCGGCCATGGCTCACGGGCCCAGCCGCTCCCAGACCGGGGCATGAACACGTGTCCCCTGCATCAGCAGGCGGACTCTCAACCACTGCGCCACCAGGGAAGCCCAGAGGCTACTTTAAAGGACATATAAACATATACTGTTCCCAAAGAGACTCTCAGAAAGGTTCAGCTGGGCTTGCCTTAATGAGCGTAGAAGAATCACTTAGCATTGTACAGGAAGCGACTACAATTAGATAATGCAAAAATGTTTTTTACAGTGCTTGCAGAAAGTTAGCCCTTTCATAAATAGCCTAGCTCTTAAACTCTCAAATGTGTATATTGCCTACTTTGTCAAATTAATACCAGTAATTCTCTTCGTTTTCCTTAATTAAGGTGGATTATAAATTCATAATGATTTACTATGATTACATGATGAATTTTATTCTATATTGATGATATGAGAGATATATCATTTAAGGTGCTTTGAAAAATGCTGAGAGTATGTATTTGGGTTCCTTTTTTACACACCAGGAAAACAGACACAGAGGGATCAAATACCTCACTGAGGGAAAAATAGGGATTTCATAGCAATTGTAGATGAAAGATCTTTATCTCTTGATTTATAACTAAGTTTCCAACAATTAAGCAGGAGATAGCCATTCAATAAGGCATTTTGTAGGGATCTTTTCTAGCTGAAGAATATAAAATAGATGAAAGTATTGTCCTTACCACTTATTTAAAATGCAAAAATAAATGTTTATTTAAATTTATATTACAATAGAATGCATTTAAATTAAAGGTGAATTTAATAGCATAGCTGTCTTGTTTATAAGATTTTGTTTAACCTCTCTCAAGTGCTTACAAGGTATTGAGTGTTTTCTTGAGCTTTTTTTTTTTTTTTTTTTTTTCTGTTTATAGCTACGGCAGTCTCCAGTGAACAGAACCCTGTTATTATAATTGCCGTGGTTGCAGTGGCCGGGACCATCATTTTGGTTTTCATGGTCTTTGGATTCATCATTGGAAGAAGGTAGAAGACAAAATTTGTTCTAATCTCTAACATAAAATGTGTTGACTTTTCAGAATTATGTCAGCCTATTACTTATTGTTTAGTTTAGAATGTTAAATAGGAAATGCAGACATTTGTTGTCTCATATGAAACATTGAAGGTCAAAAAATTTCCATTCTCCCAAGGTCAGAATATAGTGTGAGCTTGATCATTGCCTTTAGTTTAAGAGGAATGAGTATTGTAATTGCTATTGGGTGACTTTTTATTAGCTATTTTCAGAGTTAGATTTTTGTAATAAATATAGAAGACACCTGGGGAAAGATTTACTCTTAGTTAATGGTTTGTGGAAACCATTTAAAATCTGTTGTTGTTGTTGTTTTTTCAGAAAAAATATAAGCAAATATTCACTCATTGATAAATCTAAATCTATGAAATATGTCCCTTCCACAATGTCTCACACAAAGACTTTATATTCTCTGCTTTTTTTAAATCATGTGAACCGCTATATTATTATTGAGTTCAGAACTATGGACAGAAAGTTTATGTACTTTGTTTATAGCTCTAACTAGCATGTTATTAAGTAATTAAGGTATATGATACTGAATTTTAAATATATAAAGTGAGATTATTGGTTGAGAATAATCATCAAAAATCTGATTTTTTTCCAGGCACTGTGGTTATAGCAAAGCTGACCAAGAAGGGGATGAAGAGCTTTACTTTCATTGTAAGTGTTTGGCTTTTCTTTATTATTATTTACCCCAATTAATACAGAAACCTGGTTGTTAATATTGGCATGAATAAATTCCTAATGTATCAGGCTTGAAAATATATCATGAGCTCAAAATGTTACTTTAAAACATTTGAACAAGATATGCAAAATGAAGATCATATGATGTGAATTTTTAAAAAATATATTCAAACTTGTAATCTCTCATAAGAAATGTTAATATAACTGCAAGGATATTCAGTAGCTTTTATGTCACAAATGTTCCTTTTTCAAACTTTGCCCAAGTGTTTCATATCATTCTAATAATGATTGATTAAATGTTGCATGTGCCCATGTTGTAGCTCAAGAATTCATTTCAAGTTAGAAGGATAGGCCCTTCTTTTTCTACCCAATGAGTGATGATATAATGAAAGGCTAAGCTAAGGAGCCTCTTTCTCTCCATCTACTGTAAAATGTCCATCACAGATGATATTTCAAGGGATGTAAATAGTATAATAATAGGATTCAATCCTCTGATGTTTTCCTGTGGATCTGGGCTACCTGATTCTTAAAAGTTCATTTTAGAAATAATATCAGAAGAAAGATCAGGGAACCAAAGAAAATAGATGCCCGACTGCATTAATCTTATCATTGTTGCATGTAGATGGCAAGTGAAAAACTGAGAGCCATGCAAGTAAATGTTGACTTCTTGCAGTCAAAGTAAAATCCTAACAGGGAAATGATTTTAGTTCTGATAATTGATGATGCTCTTATCCAAACCCATTATTCCTATTTTTAATCCTTGAAAATATTGAAAAATAATTTTATTTATTATTTTTCTTAGTAACCATAATCTTTATGAAAATTTCTCATGGGGAGATAGATTTCCTGTAAATGGCATAAGAATTACATCTATTTTTGTGTTATTTATCAAACTCTTATGTCAGTATCTAAGAAGATATTGTCATATACCCCTTCTAAAGTCACAGGAGTATGTAAGCATCAATCAGGGAAATGTGTGGTTGAAAAAACACAAATTGTGAACACCATTATTATCATGCCTAAGTTTCTTCAGTGTGTTATTAATTGTTGAACCAATAGTTCCCTTAACTTTAGTTTTCAAAAGAAAAGTGGTTTTACATATTACATATCCAAATTGATGATGAAACTCTGTAAAATTCCAACCACTGATGGCAGGGATGGTATTGGGACACTAGAAATTATAGTGAAAGGTAATGACCAAAGGGCGCTTTATCATGAAGTTTAAGTTTCAAGGCCCCTCACTTTCACAGACTCCTTTCAAGGCCCTGGAAGAGCCCTAGCAAGTTAGTGTGTAGAATATTTTTTCTTAAAGAAAGTATCCCAAATTGTAGAAAGTTCAAGCCCCACAAGACTTAAATCTGCTCCTGATTATGACTGAATACATGTGATTCTGCCCCTCCCCCCAGGATGATTTGATATGCTCCCAATGTCCGTGCGTCCTCTTGCTAATCTGGCAGTGATTTTGTGACAAGTCCCAGTAATGAGAGTACCATAGGCCGTTTACACCTAGAGGATATACAGAAAAAGTGGAAGTTACATTTTTTTCTCTTTCATGACATGAGAGAATACTTTTAACACTTCCCCAGACAGAAAGGAGAGGATCAAAACTTGAATGGATTAATTTTTGTATCTAGTTTAAAATGCATATAGAAGAGTGACATAAGACTATAGTGGCTGGAATCCTTGACTCTATCCATATGTGAATAATTTGATGGCAAAATCATTTAATAATACCTTAATCAGTATGTCACTTTTCTTTTCTTTATTGAGGACATCTGAGACATCCCCAAATGATCAAATGCTGCCTCTTAGTTTTTTTACTTTTAGCTTGCAGGTTAATGCTGAAGGTAAAATAAAATATGGCTTACCTAAAACATGATGTATAGCCTAATGCTTAATTGTCATCACTCAGTTTTGATATTTTGATGCCATACCCTTTTTTTACATTTGACATCCAGTTTGTAATTAGAAAAAAATAAAGCTGCATGTTTTACCTGATAACATAGAAAAGATAAGCTTGAGGTATATGTAAACAGTTTTCATCTCTAGAGCAAAATATCAGTGGTGGTTTTAAGATGTTTAACATTCATGAGAAATGAAAATGAGACATTAAAACTCAAAAAGCTCATACTCTTAAATCAGGAAAAACAATAGACCAAAATATTCAGAAATTACATCAAAATTTTTCTTATTTTAAAGCATCCATTTTGAAACGAATAATGAAAAAAAATATAAAGTACACTTAAGATATCCTATCTTGGTAAATCCTTTATATTTTTGAATTACCCTTTTTACAAGGATACCTTTTCTTGTCATTTGATGAGAACCAGGCATTTTATTTGATTTTATGACTGTATTTACAATACGTAAAGTACAACACTGTGGTCACCAGCTATTTACAAGTTGGTGTCCTTTTATTCCTTTAGTATACAGACAATTTCATTAGGTGCTAAGACACCAGATTGAATTTTTACAGAAACATGAAAGCAACCATTTTACTAGCTTTTAGAGCACTGAATTTAATAGAATGTCCAGTCATTTGTATCAGGTGCCCTCCACTCTCCATGGCCCCAAGTGTTACATTTTAAGATATAAACACGATGGAGGAGTTTAGTGAAGCAATTCCAATTTACATTTTGTTTCCTCCTACCATTTCTTCTAACAATGTCTTTGAATCCAAGCTGGGCAGTATTTCATGTTTTTATGCCAAAATTGCTCTGGCCTGTCAAAATGTTTTATGACAGCTTGAATAAAGAACCATCAGAGACCCATTTGAGATGCAGAAGGCTACCTCCAATCCAGCTCCCTTATCACAAAACCAAACCAAAAAGAAAAAAACAAAAACAAAAAAACAATGAAAGAAAGGAAGAGAATAAAAAGGGAGAAGATGGCTCATTCTCCATCTGCCTACCAATCTAGGAGGTTAACCTATTGTTTTCTTCCCTTCTCTCTTTTTCTCTTCCCCTCCCTTCCCTGTACTCCTTTTTCTCTCTTTTCTCTTTCTATCCCCTCTCTCTTTTCTTGTGTTTTTTTTTTCATGTTCAGCTTTAGTAACAAATGAGCATCTGTCAGTTTTATAGACTGCAACAGTAATTGTTTAAGACAATCAATTTTGGATAAACAATCAACTACAGCAGAATAATTCAAGATTTTTAAATCCCATTTTTCCTTTATACATTCTGCTTCTTTTTGTTTGTTATATGCTTATTTTAAAAATATAATTTCAATTTGATGTGATGACATAAGCACAGTTAGGCTGCAGTGTAATACATAAAGAAATATATTGTTCTCCAAATAGTAAGATTTAATGAAAAGATTGTTCAGTGGCTTTGTTAAAAACAATAAAGTTTTTTTGAGGATATAGTGTATCTTTTTATTGCATTAATAGAACCAAATATATGCCTATCTATCTTATCTTTGTCTTTAACCAAATGATTAGATTTGGAATACATTATTGTAATTGATTTAAAGTTGACATAGCATTATCTGTTACCTGCATGCTTCTGGGTGCATTTTAAGAAGATTTTAACTTTTAAGATGATTCTATGTTGTTTGAATTTTGACTACCTTTTCTGAGGCATATTGGCTACCTCCTCATAGCAGTTAAGATCTTCCAGAGCCTTATAATTGAAAGTTCATATAAACCATTCCTCTTTCAAATTACTGTCATACATGGTTAACAGATCCCAGGAATATTGTAAATTTTCTAACTTTACTCTGCACTTTGTACATCTGGCCTCTATTGCCCTTCAAGGTGAAGAAGAAACTGTGTCATAGTAGATTTCTCTCTGGTTCTGTGATAGCAGTCCCTCACATCTTGTATTAATTTATATGTCTATGTCAATGGTGGTTGGTCTTTAAAAAAATAAATCAAAAGAATAAGTAAGATGTCTAACTGTTTTTAATATTGCTGTCAGTGTAGTAGGCTACCTGTAAATGAAATGTCTTCTTTTCCCATTGTATTAATTTGATTGATTGACTGAATGATAGATTTACAAATGTGTTTCCAAGTCCATTACAAACCTCAGTATGGCTTGAACTATGCCATGATAGCAATGAATTTAATTAAACCTCCAGTCTGATAAGAGTCATGTCAGAGAATTTCGGTGATGTCCTTTGTTGATTTACTGGAAAAGCAATTCAGTTAGTAAACTATGAGCTGGATCCTATGTTACCTATAGAAGCTTGCATATAATACCTATACGCCCACAGACTGAAGTAGTCTGTTAAAACTGCTGTGAATCAGGCGATGTGGAAGCAAGTTCACTGTTCCAAGGAGCACTCTGCATAATGAAATTCCTGGGCTGACTGCACAATAAGTGCTTTGTTTCATCACAGTCATGCTTTCTTACATCATTACAGTTAAATTTCCAGGCACCAAAACCTACATTGACCCTGAAACCTATGAGGACCCAAATAGAGCTGTCCATCAATTCGCCAAGGAGCTAGATGCCTCCTGTATTAAAATTGAGCGTGTGATCGGAGCAGGTAAGGCTGTTGTAGCTTCCTTGTTCAGCTGTTCCATTTAGCCAAGATCGAAAGTCATACATCATAATGACAGGCAAATAATTATAACTCAAGTATAGAACTTTTGCATTTACCTGAACTGTTAGAAGCAATGAGCCTGTACTTGTTTATGAAATCTTAAGAAAAAAGTGAAAAAGAAGCATGTGGTGCAGAGAATCATGTATCTTTTGTCTTCTGTTGGATTTTTAAGATATCGTTCTATTATAAGCTATTTCATAATAGTTCTGGCCTGTCCAAGAAATGACTTCGTATTTAAAATAATTAGAATGTCCCGAATTTTGCTGGAATATACATTTCCTCTGCCTTGATTTACCATCTTCCTGCTAACCTTTAGGTATTAGCTGTTCTGCTGTGTAACTCCATGTAGAAAATTAATATGTATGAATTATTTAAAAGGAGCATTATTTTCTATGGATACAATGTATCTTCAGAATAATTATACATTTTTGGATCAAGTCCATTCAATCTAGCAGACATAAGTAGATATGAATTCCAGATATTTAAATCTTTGAGAAGTATTTGTTTCTCAAGCTGTGAAAACAACAGCAATGTTTAGAATTTGCTAATGTGCCCTTATACTCTAGTAAGCAGTGTACATTATGCAGCATATTTCAAACCTGAATGTTGTTTCTGAAAGAGTTTTTGTTAACCAAGTTAAAAAAAAATAATAGTTTGTGTAACAGATAGTTTAGGAAAGTTTAAAAGTGCTTTTAAAGAATTTAATGCATTTACTTTGAGAGAGGAAATATTTCTGAAATTAAAATACACCTGCCTGTTCTGTTACTTCAGGAGAATTTGGAGAAGTCTGCAGTGGTCGTTTGAAACTTCCAGGGAAAAGAGATGTTGCGGTAGCCATAAAAACCCTGAAAGTTGGTTACACAGAAAAACAAAGGAGAGACTTTTTATGTGAAGCCAGCATCATGGGGCAGTTTGACCACCCAAATGTTGTCCATTTGGAAGGGGTTGTTACAAGAGGTAGATATTGATTATATATTTCATTTATCCAGCGAACACTCAGAAATTAGTGTTATTTCATAGATACTAAAAACTCAAATTGTAAATACATTGCATATTCTTAATGAATTTTTTTCTTGATATGTAACCGACTACATTTTCTTTGTGTTACCATCTCAGAAGAAAAATCAGGATAAATGAATGCAGGTTTAGAGCTAAAGAATATATCTGATAGATAGATGGAGTGACAGATATTTTCATTTAGCTTCAAAGCCACAAAAGTAATACAGTTTAGTCTTCACATTTTCTGTAAGGTGTCATTTTCTCTGAGTTTTGTTCACAAAGCAGGAGTCAGAAGAACACATTGACTTTTACTGTTTAATTTTGTGAATCATGACCACATTCCAAACAGACAGTTAATGGCGCTTTGCATTTAGCAGCACTAAAAGCGTTAGAAATACTCACCACTCACCCAGTCAGTCTTTCAAAAGAGCACCATGTGTTTTATCCAGAGTGAGAAAGAGGATAAATACAAAGTTTAGATTACAGTTTTGGAAGCAACACTGTTTTTTCTTATGGATATATTTTTGTAATTTTAGGGAAACCGGTCATGATTGTAATAGAATTCATGGAAAATGGAGCCCTAGATGCATTTCTCAGGGTAAGTAACAAAGTTATTCTCCCATTCTAAATATACATGCTGCCAATGTAATTTTCTGAACTTTTCTTTGCAGTGTAAAATGTGAACAGTATAAACTTTAACAGGTAACAAAATTGTCTTTGAAAAGCAGATTCAAAGAGTCTTAGACTGGATTGAACTAGAATATTTTTGAGCACTTAAGGATACAATGTAGTTAAAAAATAGTTTCCATTGACATATTGCCACAAGTATGGAGGATACCTGAAGCCCTGTAATTTGAATACCTGTTGTAGCATAGCATTTTACTTTTTCAGTACAATTATAAATGAAATACAGACGTAATACAGGGAAGACTGAGAAGTGAGATAGCCATTCAATGTTGGTAGGATGATCCCAGCTCTGCTCTGTGGAACCATTTCTGTTATATTGTTATGTGAACACCGAGCCTAAAATAAAGAATAATGAACCTTTTTAGAGTTACAAGTATGTTATTTGTATAAATAATAAATTCTAAATGTAAAAACATACGTATTTTTACATTCAGAGACTTTCCACCTAAGAACGTGAACACATGTTAACATTTTTTCAAATGGAAAAGAGAAAATAATGAGAACATACATGATCTAGAATGATAAGTTCAACCAAGTTTAATAAGGATTCAGAGGATTTTAAGAGGTCTTTATTGCTGCATCTTGATGATATGCAAGATGCAACTGTCATCTTGCATATGACATGCAAGATGATATGCGTAACTGTCAACTCTCTGGAAGAAAGCATCACCTAACAAGCTCATCTGCTCAATCCATGGTCCTCATGCACCGTATCTGTAATTCAATTGGAGAAATCTGTGGGTTAAAAATATATGGTGGCCACTTGGTTACAAAGAGTGCTCAATTCTACTTGTTAGTACATGTATTTTAGAGAATCTTGGTTATAAGTAATGTACCTACAGATAGCAGTGAAAAGTATAAAATGAAAACCAAGTCAGCCAGTATAATCATTTTCTACCTCTTAGTTTCTCTTCATCTTTACTCAAAAGTTTTTTCACCTTTACATTTTTTTACCATTTGGAGAAAGAAAGCTAATATATGTATCTTTATCCCTTTTATATTTTTAGATTATTTGTGCAATTTTTGGCAAGTGAGGAAAACAGCTGTCAGGATCATTTTTTTTTTATATTCCATTCCCTAACTTCGATTTAAAAATTAGCATATACTTTGGGATTTACACAATCTGAAATTATGATTAGTTAATGTTAACAACACATCCATATAAATAACTAAATGATTATCAGAACTCTATTTTATATTACCTGACTATCTATCAAGTTAAATCAGCACCTGTTATGTTTTTCACAAGTGTCTACACTACATAGAAAATTAACTGGTGATTCCTAGTATACAACAGAAAATGACTAGGGTGCAGACATTTTTCATGGTGATTTTTTTTCCCTTTCAAAGTATAGCTAACTGGACTTTCATTTTTGTCTTCCTGTAGAAACACGATGGGCAATTTACAGTCATTCAGTTGGTAGGAATGCTGAGAGGAATTGCTGCTGGAATGAGATATTTGGCCGATATGGGATATGTTCACAGGGACCTTGCAGCTCGTAATATTCTTGTCAACAGCAATCTTGTTTGTAAAGTGTCAGATTTCGGCCTGTCCCGGGTTATAGAGGACGATCCAGAAGCTGTCTATACAACGACTGTAAGAAAAAGTCTATTACTGCACCTTTTCATATTCCTTCAATTTTCCTACCAAGAAAGCAGGGCCTAATAATACAAAACTAAATGGGAGAAAAGAGGCAAATTGATCTCAGCTTTTTGTTTTTGCTATTTTTTTCCTTTTGGAAGAATCTTTGTTGCTTTTACAATCTACATATAAGCTAAGATGAGAAGTAATGATAAAAATGAGAACAGCTTATTTTATATTGGGATGTTCATATAAATAATATACACATACAACATTTGGTTACTAGCAGTCATAATTGTAGCAGAAAAATATAATCTCATTTTAATAAAGGTTTTAATAAAAGATTAACTATGCTAATTCTTATAACTTTTGTAAGATTAGAAAAAGGGAAAATATGAGGATTTACTTATATACTATTAATATTATTCCAATATTTCATTCCATTTTAGTAGCTGTTTTGTCTAATTTGTCATTGTCCTTTCGACTAGACTCTTGTCCTACAACCACATAGGTCCATTATTGATTTGCCTTAAAAATGAAAACTTAACTGTGACATTTTAAAAAACAGATTAGTAACTTTAAATGCACTTAGAGAAATTCAAGATGAATAGACCTGATACTGCTGAATTGCCAACCAAATACACAAGTGTTTAACTGTAGTTTAATGGTTCTGCTATAAATGTTTTATACATTATTATACATACTTAAAATGTCAATTTCTTTTATACAGGGTGGAAAAATTCCAGTGAGGTGGACAGCACCTGAAGCCATCCAATACCGGAAATTCACATCAGCCAGTGACGTATGGAGCTATGGAATAGTCATGTGGGAAGTTATGTCTTATGGAGAAAGACCTTATTGGGATATGTCAAATCAAGATGTAGGTGTTACACTACTTAAACAAAAAGGATTTATTTAATACATTAATATTCATATTATGGGAACGTGTAGGTAATGGCTCATAAGAAGAAAATTTATAGAATCATAAAAAGATGATTGCTGAGTTTTCACAATTATTACCACAAATCACCACAATAATTACCATAAATTAGTGGTTCAATTAATTTCATTTTGTCTTCATTTTGAAGAATTGCTTTTTCTTTTTTTATTTAAATTCTCTGGACATAATAGAAGCCTGCAAAGGATATTTCTCCTTAATAAAGGTAATCATGCTGAGCTTGCACACCTGTAGTGGGAGAGTCACATGAATAAAAGAATCATTTGCGGAGGGGAGGGTGAGGAAGGTTGTGTTTGATTTTGTTGTTGAAGCTTGTCTTTCTTTTTTTAATTTCCTGATAAAATCTGTTTAAAGTATCTATTGTTGATTGATTTACTTAAATTTTAATTTCATGAGATAACCTAGATTTTATGACCAATATTGTTTCATAGTGATATTTTATAATGTAATCACAATGAGACTATCTTTGGAAATTTCTTCTAAAAATACAACTTATTAAATGTGTATCTTGTTACTAAGGCATAAGATACGTTGTTATCCCTTAAGAAGCTGATGATAGTTCTTGATATGCATCTCACACCAAGAAACCATTTATAAAACAATATAGCATAAGTGTAAGTAAATATTTGCGTCTCTAAGTTGAATTTTATGAAATTAACATTTTTATAATCCAGAAGCTTTCAAGTATTAGCAGATTCATATTGCTTAATTTATTGAAAATATGAGTGAAATTTAGTTAGAAGTAGAGCAAATGTAAAATCTAGGAAGGTACCCTGGATTTGAACTAGAAATATGGAGAAAACCTTGGTTCATAGTTGATTAGAGAATTCACCAAGGGAGCCCTTTGGAAAGTCCAGAAATAAAGACTTAGTGAAGTGTATGGGGACCAACCAAATAGACTCCTCTGCATCTCCTATAAGGGAGATGCATACATCGTTAGTGATTTGAAATGAAGTTTAGGTTGGGGCAAATTGATGAAAGCTTTTTTTTGAAGGAATTTGGAAATGGTAAAAATGCATGCTCTTGAAGAATAGAGTGAAAAAATAAGTGGTGCTTGAAGAAATTCTATATTACCGTTGAAAGGAAGGATGTGATAAGCAAACCAGTTTGGAGTAGTCAATTCTCGAGGTACTATAAACATGGACAGCAATAGACGCTGACTAACATTAAAGTTGAGTTATTTTTCAAAAACAGATCATGATCATTGTTATATAAAATTAGTAGCTCTTTTTTATTCTAGAATTTTCCACGTCAAGTTCCTATGGTTCTTAAAACTTATAAATAGCTATTTTTAGACAACTAAAATGAGACTGCTTGTTGGTAAGGTAATTTTCAATACATTTTTTAACAAATTTTTGCATTGGCTGAAAAATTCACAGCCTAAAGAGGGGGAGCTTTGAAATCAGTGAAATCTTTTGCTATTTCGAATTGAATAATGACATAAAATTTTTTTATTTGGGTTTTTGTTTGTTTGTTTTTGGTTTTGGTTTTTCAAAGATAAAAGTCTGAATGATGAGTCCGTTTGGCAGAGGCAAAGTTGTTAATATTTGACAGGTCTCAGTGTCAAAGATTTCATGGACTGTCAAAATGTGGGCAAACAAATCCTTGGGGCAGAGAAAGAGAAATATTTACATTTCCCTAGACACTCGGTAGAGTTTCATTTCTTTTGACACCTTCCTTCTGTACTAGATTCAAACATAAAGGGAATGACAGGAATATAAGATGACTTAAATTCAAAGTTTCCTTAACTTCTAAAAATAAATAATAGAAATGGTTAAGAAGAAAAAAAAATCTTCAATTTAATTTTTAGTATTCCCTATTGTTTTTTTTGAAAATTAAATATCATAAATGTATATTTAGTCTATCAAGCATTAATAAATATTTTTACTGATCAAATGAAATTTTTATAGGCACAATGAAGTTTACTTCTGACCTAGAATATTTTAGCACCATCTTTCTTCTTTTTTTAATCACAAATGTCTGAATTATTAAATTATTAAATTCAAGCACAAGAAATTACCTATGTAGTTCAGTTTTTATAGTGAAATTGATATTAATATTCTTCTTAAAGCATAATATTCATTATTTTATACTTATGTTAAACTGGTATTTGAGCAATTATATGTTTAATCTTCAATATACAAATGGTGGGGAAAACTGGATAATTTAAAATAATGAATTCCATTCTAGCAAAAAAATTCTCTAGAGAAAAGCTTTTTTCTTGGAGTCTCTGGGTAGGAGACCATGGAGAGACTTAAGTGACCTGCCAACTCCCTGATGCATATGGAAATCCTCTGTATATGTGAATATATGTTATTTTTCTGGGAATGTTGCTTTCATCAGATATTCAGAGACATTAATATTTAAAAAATCAGTCTAGATTGATGGAGAGAATCACCCTTGATTGAATCAACTCACTTTATATTGTTTAAGTTTAGTTGCTAGAAATTTGTTAGGGATTTTAGAAATCCCTCAAATTTCAATACCTTGGATTACAAGAGTCTTTTCTTAAGTCACCATCAGAACAAGATCTAAGTTGATAGTTAATATTTGTCAGGAACTCCACAGAATTCTAGGCTGAAAGCTAAATAAAGTGAGGTTTCTGTGATCTCTCTGAAGAAATAAAAAAGAGGTACACTAGTCCCTTAGTATCCATGGGACATTGGTTCCAGGACTTTGGCAGATACCAAAATCTGAGGATGCTCAAGTCCCTCATACAAAATGACATTGTATTTGCACTAAACTTGTGCCCATCCTCCTGTATACTTTAAATTATCTCTAGATTACTTATGATACCTAACACAATATAAATACTATGTAAGTAGATGTGAATACAATGTAAATGCAGTGCAAATAATTACTGGTGTGTGGCAAATTCAAGTTTTGCTTTTTGGAATTTTCTGGTTTTCCTTTTTCTTTTGAAATGTTTTCATCCATGGCTGCCGAATCTAAAGATGTAGAATCCTCCCAGGATATGGAGGGCTGACTATATTGTAAAATCAATGAGGTAGATAGTGCCAGGAGGCTTTAGTTGCACTCTAAAGCAGGGAATAAGCAAGAAAATCTTGGGAAAAGATAATATGCATATGTATGAAGTTAACCACACCCAAATAGGTTTATCACAGGATTACTGCTCATTGTTTTTCATGTGCCCATACATTTCCTGAGTTTTAACTGCAATGGAAGCAATTAGAATCTAAGTATTTGCAGTTAAAACCAAGAGGGTAGGCTTTCCCAATAAATTTCCAACTTTCATTCTTTAAAATCTGTAGGTGTTTAGCCCTTTCCATTAATGACCTTTCAAAGACAGAACTTATATGTATAAATGCAGTCAAATATAATACATAATACACAAATTAGAAATACTTATATTTGGCATTCACAGCAGCTCTCTTTTAATTGAATTTATGTCTTAATTAGTCCGATTATAATTTTCATACTCAAATTATGAAATTTTAAAGTTCTTCATTATATGGATTACTTTTTTTCCTGTTTATAGTACTCAACAAAGTCATTTCTTCTTACCTTAAGGTAGGCCAATAAATCATCCAATTTACTGGTAGGTAGTCACAAGGATGGTAAAAAATTAAGCATCCATAAGGATAGGAGACATAAAGATAATTCTTTAGAGTGGTCCATGAAAAGACATTTAAGAGCTTTGAAAATATAATATGCCTGTAACTAAGTTTATTCTCAGCTAAACTGTGAGCCCTCAACTTTTCCTTTTAAAAGTCACCACTGATTTATTACTTTTTTTATATTAAGATATAAAAAATTGTGGATTTTTTGGTAAAACTTTGTTGTAATCCTGTATGTGGGGTCCAAAATATTTAATTGCATAAAATGTGGGTCATGTTATTGTGAGGTTAATGAGATGAAAATGGGCATAAGTGGAGAACAGAAGCCAATCATGTTATCTCCCATTTTGAGTTATTATAGGCCCATTATCATGGGATCTGTCTGTGCTCCTTTTTCTCTTAACTAGTGTCATACTGTAGTAATACTGAAATACATCTCGGGAAGCAAATGTGTGTTTTCCAAGTATTTCTCTGCAGTTTAAGAAGTGTCCCCTGTTGGATCCCAGTGTTCTATTAAAGTGTCATTTACCCTAGTCACTTCCTATTCCTCTGGGAATGATCTAGAATTAGAAATTGCTGTGAATATTTTCCTTTTTTTCTTTGACTTTTATTATAATGCTAAGGCTAGATCTCGACAGGCAAATCCAAGGGGTTTCTAGTAATTTCACAAAAAGATGTTTTAAATGAATTCCATGGATAATTACATAACGCTTTAAGAAGTGTAGGACCAGTCATCTTACTGTGTGTTTTCTTGTTTCTGAGAACGTGTAACTATTTGCACAGCACACTTTTTGTTTTCCCAGTTGGAAATAGAATGCAGCTCTCAACAGCATGGGCTCTGGTCAGACAGCCTGCATCAAATTCTGTCTCTTCTACTGACAGCTATGTGATGTTTTCCCTGTGCTTAACTTCTCAGCACCTCCGATTCTTTGTCTCTAGAATCAATATAATAATACTTGCCTAATAAGGTTTTTGTAAAGATTAAATGAGATAATTAAAACAATGCTAATCGTATAGTAAGTATTCAATAAATATTTACTATGATTATTGTATCCTTAAAAGATAACTTGTTTCTCTGGCAGGCTAACCAGATAAAACCTGCAGAACCTCAAGTCTCAGTTCCTGGCTGAATCATCCCTTGAGGGCGGGTTTTTCCTCAACAGGCTTGCCTTGCATTATGCCAAACTATGCTCTACAGAGACCAAGGTTCCCAGCACGTATCTCTGGTGCCCCTGTAGGTAGGAGCATGATTGTTAATGGCAACTTTGGAGTCCCAAAGTCCATTCCCAGTCCAGAGCATCTCTTATTTTAATTATACTTTGCTGTTGCTCCTTTAAAAATTTGTAAACCACTGTGTTTTTGAGAGCTAGAAGCTTCATTTTGTGTTGATAAATGTTCTCTGTTCTAATACTAGGAATCATCAAATTTCTGTAGTGCAATAGGATAACTACAGAAGTTTACTAACTCATTCTGTAAGAGTTATTTCATGTTACTTTATTCATTGGCACAAAGATTTAAGAATATATTGTGCTCAAAGCCAAAGAATTCTAATTGGAGAGCTGTTGAAGGGTATTTTGTCAAGAGGATCATGATAAGGTTTAGATGTACGTTTAAAAGATTATTTAGAGGGAAATAAAAAAGGAAAGATTTCTCTACCTGCATTGTTCCTTTCAGAACTTCTGAGAAAAAGCTACAAGTGGGGAAATAGGAGGTGGTAGAAAATAGTAAGCATTGCCCCAATCTTATGAGCATGGGAGTGGAGTCCCATCAATTCAGAAAAATACTGCATATGTTCAGATACAAGCAACCTCAAAATAGAGGAAAGCCACTCTTCCCTGTAAAAAAAAAAATGTTTACTATTTGGTCATTTTGAATATATAAAGTTTTACCAGTTATTTATTTACTTATTCACAACTTGAGCTACTGTCTAAATAACTTAATCCAGCTTTCCAAAGCACATTATTTTTAGTTTTATCTAACTTGCTTAACATAGAGCACTTTTGAATCCTCAAATAGCTCTGTCCCTGGAGTCTTATACAAAGCCACATGAAATTCTCTGCATTTAAAAGTTTTCTTTTAATTTAATTCCTCTTATAGTTATATGTTGGTGATCTTTACAGAGGTCCCATTTGTGTATGTTTTCTTGTGTGCTTTTTAAAGGGATATTATAGAGGAATGTTTACAATGATATCCAACATTTGTAGTTACAGAGTCATAAACAGGAAAATTTTAAAACTTCTCTCATACGACTTTCACTAGCATTCAATACCAACATGATTAAAGTCACTTAACGCTAAGGTGTTTTCTCCATAGCTGTTATTCAAAATAAAGTACTGAAGGAAAGATCCCATAGTGTGAGACTTGGTAAAGACATAACTACATACCTATGGGATAATGGCTCCATTACTTCAAAAATAAATATATATTTATGTGTTGTATTTTAATCTATTATGTTCATCGTATTTTCTGCCACACGAACCCCATCCCATACCAATTTAATAAAACAAATATAATGGTAACATTTAAAAAATTGTTGTATTCAAAATTAATAATAAACTTTAGGGTAAATAAGCTTTAAAACAAAAGTACATAAGCAAAAACAAATAATTTTCACCGACCCACTAACCTAATTTTCAGAGTAAAGCCATTTCCAATTACAGCACTGTGTATGTGTGTATATATATATATATATATATATATATATATATATATATATACACACACACACACACACACACACACACACAGATATCCATATACATATACGAAAAAGTACTTCTACCATTTGAGTATATTGTATTTAGGAAGTAGTATCATCAGAAAGTGGTGACTAATTGCTGTGCATGTAAGAGAGTCTAGATTGTTCTCATTTCAGCTCTCTGGATGGGATGACTGGAAATGTCATTAATTGATTGAAAGAGTAAGAGCTTTGGGGAAAGGTAAAAAATTCAATTTTAAATAAAGTATGAAGTTCCTATGGAAAATCCAGGGGAAGATATCTAGTAAACTATTGGACTTACAGCCTAGTGATCAGGCGAGATTTGGGGTTGAAGATTTTATACTTATGAAATTTTTCAAAAATTACTCTATTTAAGTTTATCTCTTTACCTTTTAAACTTTATCAATCTGCATATATAAATTTTCCTTAAAGAAAAGTGGACACGGTTTTTCTTATACAGAGGATTTTCTCTAAAAATTGTTGATGCTAGCTACTTTATTTATTCCATCCTACAACCTTTTACATTTTAATGTGCTATTCTTGAATGTCAGCAAGCATCTTAAGGATATGTTTCCCTACAAATATTGTTCATCGACGTTTCTTAAAGCCAGCTTTTGTCTGACTACTTTAGTCCTGTTTTCTTCAAAAACTCAGGGTTACCTCTTTTTTTTTCCAGAGAGCCATTTTTTCCTACATTTCTATTACTATTATGTTAGTATCAAAGGATTTGTTAATCCCTCTTGAATAATATTTTGATGTTTTACAAGTCCTTCTTATTTGTGTTTTTTTGCTTTCCTATTATTTTCCCTGTGCTGCTCAGATTTGTAACAATGTCTGATTTTAAAATCTTTTTTGCTTTCCATATAAATAAAAAACCCAAGTCTAAATAAGTAAGTTTTGGACTTTCTGATTGCCGTGTACAAATGTTTATGGAGGCTTAGTTTGAATTAACATTCAAAGATTGATACAAATAGCCTCTTAGGCTGTTAATAGATGTAAACGGTTAGTGATGTGCTGATAAAAGTTTAACAGCCAGCACTCTGAGTGGGAAACTGATTTGTAACCTTTCCCAATTTCCTGGTATAACACTTCCCTCCCTCCATCCCCCAAGGCTGGTTTCAATCTGCCTGTGTGAGGTCACGGGACTTGGAGTTGGGAAGTGATCCAATCACCTTTATGAAGAGTACAAATTGGTTCTAGAACAAGACTGTATCTTGTAACATTATACACTTCGTCAGTATATAAGCTTCATATTGTTTAAAATAATGGTGTGCTTGGTAACATTTTCTGTTATAGTACATTCACATATTTGGATATCTTGTTGAAAAGTATCATTTGAACTCTTCAAAAAGTGAAACTTTGTGGTAGGGGCTAATTCTGGGTAACTCAGACCTTCTTTTTACAACTTGAGGAATTCATAAATGTATGGGAAGATATGTACATGAACATCTATATACAATAAAATCGTTCCGTTAACATCCTCCCTTTTGAAAACCTCTGGGATGACATTAAAAAAGTTTCCATCTGTTGCGCCCTGGGTGAGCTTAATTGCTGCTCCCTATTGCTGAATTAACTAGGAAATGTCATCATACCCTGCGCTTCATGCACCCTTTAATAGCATGCTTAATATCCATGGATGTTTTGGAAAAAATAAGTAAGTCTTTTGCATAGCAGTGTACTTTACTCTTATCTGGATAAATCACTTTGCCTCCTGGGCAATTCATTTGATTATAATTGAACCTCAGTCAGTAATATTTTAATGTCCTTTTGGCTATTAGGTTATAAAAGCAATAGAAGAAGGTTATCGCTTACCAGCACCCATGGACTGCCCAGCTGGGCTGCACCAGCTGATGCTGGATTGTTGGCAGAAGGAACGTGCGGAAAGGCCAAAGTTTGAACAGATAGTTGGAATTCTAGACAAAATGATTCGAAACCCAAATAGTCTGAAGACACCCCTGGGAACGTGTAGTAGGTAAGAAATAGCTAAAGAAATGAAATCTGGGAGAAATTCAAACTTCATATGAACCATTTATCTCCTCAGCCCCACCCCAATGGCAAATCGACATTTGTGTTAAATTATTAAAGTCCATATTAAATTTCTTATCTTTATAGAAGTTTTTTTTTTTTTCTTTTCAGATGGCTTGCCTTAGTTAAATCAGTGTTTAAAGAGATCTATTCATTTTTATTGCCTTAAATAAAATTTATGATCAATATCACTGGCTGTCATTTTAGAAAAATTTCTCAAGTGGATTTGTGTGATTAGGTGACATTTCACATTTTCAAATTATCAATATTACATGGATTTTTATTGCTGTTGCCCTAGTTTTCTATTATATCCATATTATCTATTGGATTGTTTTGCTTTGAGTTTCATAGTAAAATGATTCCATGAAGTTAAAGATTATTTAGGTAATTCAATACATGATTTAAGAGGTATACCCATTAAAAATAACCTAACCGCCCCATACATGCTTCATGGTAATGGTAATTTAGATTAGTAGTTATTCGGCTTCAGCTTCCAGGTAGACCTGTTGCTCTGTTGTCTGTACTGTATCAGGCCCTTGCGGAGATGTATGAACTCACAAGGCGCACAAGGGGTGTCATTAGTACAGTGAGTGCATTATGTTCTCAAAAGCACCCTCTGAACAAGTTAGTCCACAGCCAGATGTGCTTTCTTTACTCCCAGTTACTTTCAGAGAAGCAAATGAACAAATATTTACTGATTACAAATATTGTTGGCCATACTCTGAAAAGTACATGGAAGATGCAATCTGCTGGTCGTCATATCTAAATAAAATAGAAATTTTGTAGTTAGTAGGTTTTTTTTTTAAACTTGTTTTATTGAGGTATGGGTGATTTACAATGTGTTAATTTTTGCTGTACAGCAAAGTGATTCAGTTATCCGTATATATACATTCTTTTTCATATTCTTTTCCATTATGGTTTATCACAGGATATTGAATATAGTTCTCTGTGCTCTACAGTAGGACCTTGTTGTTTATGCATTTGGAATTTGGAATTATTGGGCAAACTTTACACATTAGATTTTTATTAACGTATCTGTTTATTTGTTATTACAATATCAATTAAATATGTAATTTTATTTTTATATCCTTATTTTTGTGGGGCTAAGGCATGCTTTCTTTTGTAATTCATGAAAAAATGTGCTTTTCTGTATTATTCTCACCCAGGCCAATAAGCCCTCTTTTGGATCAAAACACTCCTGACTTCACTGCCTTTTGTTCAGTTGGAGAATGGCTACAAGCTATTAAGATGGAAAGATATAAAGATAACTTCACAGCAGCCGGCTACAACTCCCTTGAATCAGTCGCCAGGATGACTATCGAGTAAGCTTAAACCTGCAAAATTATATTGAAGAATGTATCAGGTGCAATCCAAACATTAGACTTTAGGTCATCTTCCATATATTAAAGAGGTATGAACCCTAAAATCAGGGAGAAAATTGTCTCTTTAATAAGTGCCTACTATGTCCCAGGCATTTTGCTAAACAGACTTCTGAACATACAATATCTTTTTTAACCTTCATGGCAACAATTTTATTAAGTCAGTAGTTTTACATACGACAAGGCTAAGGCTCAGAGAATTTAAATATTTGCCCTAAACTGACTCAATCGTAAATGGTAGCTAATTTGTCTCCATAGCCAGAGTTCAAAACACCACCCAGTGAGACTTCCTCTTTCATTAACTGCTATATTATCTATCTTTTTTAATTTTTATTTTATACTGGAGTAGAATTGATTAACAATGTTGTGTTAGTTTCGGGTGTACAGCAAAGTAATTCAGTTATACATGTATAACTATTCTTTTTCAAATTCTTTTCACATTTAGGTTATTACAGAGTATTGAGCAGAGTTCCCTGTGCTATACAGTAGGTCCTTGTTGGTTATCTATTTTAAATATAGCAGTATATTCATATCAATCCCAAACTCCTGCTGTATTATTTAGATTCCTAGTCACTGGGGAAACTTTCTCCATTGCAAAAGAGGATTTCTTTCACCATGTTTGTATCAGATATTAAAAATCTCGAAATTTCAATACCAAAATGCATTATGAAATACAGTATGAGCACTTCCTGAAGAGGTCAAAGGACACCTAATTCAATTAACCGTAATAAGAATTTAACTTAAGTTTTGGAAGGTTTGTGATTGATTGATTTTTTTTTTTTTTAACCGAAGAATGACCTGATAAAACAGTTTTTGAAATTGCTCTGATCTGGAGGTAAAAAGAACTAAATATTTCTTTCCGGCTCTATAACTGATTATGTGGTCTTAGGAAATACATTTAGTATCTCTGGACCTCAGCTTCCTTGGCTGCAGTATAACTCTTACAGGCAATGCAGTTCTTCTCAGTCAGTGTGTTTGAAAATGGGAAACAATTATCAAGGTTCTATTAGTGGGATGCTATTTATGTACTGTTGGGAGAAGTGTTTCACATTTTTCAGATGAGAAGAAAGCCAGCAATCACATACTCTTTCCTGGCATGTCAGGAAATGACATATACATGAATTTCAGCATGTGCATGCTCTCTCGTTTGGTTTTCTGCTGGACACCACGTGGGTAGAGCTGATGTAATTACACCTGTCTCTCCAAAGTAATCTACTCCCCTGAAAAACTGTGCTTCTCAAGGTCTTATTAGACCATGGCTATGAAATATCACAGTACTCTACTGTGGCTATATTTTAGCTACTTGTAAATACCTAAGCTCAGTCTTTTTGGCTAATAGATACAGCTGGCATATGGCAAATTTAGGCTATTAAACATAGGTATTGCACACTTTAAGGAATTTTTTTTTTCCAAAATGTGGTCAAATGATGGTACTAAACTGACGTATACAACCAATAATATGCTCAGGATTACCACACCTTAATTAAACTCAGTATAATACTTTGTATGATCCTTGATGATTCTTGATCTACTAGAGCCACACAATGTTTCCATTCATACTGTATCTTATTGAAACAATGAAATATTTTAAACTTTCCTTAGGTTCAAGAATACTACATTTCAAGTAACGTTTCCTAGCTGTAACTTAAGTTAATAATAATTTTAAGGCTTTGATCATTTCTTAAATAAAATGTCAAATCAAAGAATTCCCTGGTGGTCTAGTGGTTAGGACTCAGTGCCTTCACTGCCTAGGGCCCGGGTTTGATCCCTGGTCTCAGGGAGCAACCCCACAAGTCGCGCATAACGGCCAAAAAATAAAGTCACCTCACACTGTTAAAAAAAAAGGTCAAATAGTTTAAAAATAACTGATCAGGACACATTGAGATCTTGAGTAGCAGGGTTTTACAAAGGATAATGTTGATGCAGGTTGCCAATCCGACCCACTGTGGGAATAGGATCTTAATATCCAAGAACACCAAGATAAGATCTGTGTGCCTAAGATAAACATATTAATTAAAGAGTTGATGACAGTTTACTACCAAATAAAATTTTTGTAAGGTAACTAATAAAAACTGCATTTGTCTTTTTCAGGGATGTGATGAGCTTAGGGATCACACTGGTGGGCCATCAAAAGAAAATCATGAGCAGCATTCAGACTATGAGAGCACAAATGCTCCATTTACATGGAACTGGCATTCAAGTGTGATAAGCGTTTCTCCCTTATGAGGGAGACTATGGACCACGAGAGAACAGTACTGGCCTTCAGTATATGCGTAGAATGCTGCTAGCAGACAGTTGATATCCTGGGTCCTTCCTACAGTGAAGAGAAGATTTAAGAAGCACCTATAGACTTGAACTCCTAAGTGCCACCAGAATATATAAAAAGGGAATTTAGGATCCACCACTGGTGGCCAGGAAAACAGCAGTGACAATAAACAAAGTACTACCTGAAAAACATCCAAACACCTTGAGCTCTCTAACCTCCTTTTTATCTGATAGACTTTTTAAAATGTACATAAAGAATTTAAGAAAGAATATATTTGTCAAATAAAATCATGATCTTATTGTTAAAATCAATGAAATATTTTCCTTAAATACGTGATTTCAGACTATTCCTTTTTAAAATCATTTGTGTTTATTCTTCATAAGGACTTTGTTTTAGAAAGTTGTTTATAGCTTTGAACCTTTGTAGTGTTAATCCATGACACATTGCTACACTGGGTACCTTTGAAAGAATCTCCAATTAAAAAGAAAAGCATAGCATGATTGAAGATATATCTCTGTCAGAACATTGGTATCCCTTTTGTGCCATTTAATTTTGTTTAATCAGTGCTGTTTTGATATTGTTTGCTAATTGGCAGGTAGTCAAGAAAATGCAAGTTGCCAAGCGCTCTGATATTTTTTAAAAAGAAATTTTTTTGTAAAGGTCTGACAACACACTATCTTTTCAATGAAAAAAGCAATAATGATCCATAAATACTATAAGGCACTTTTAACAGATTGTTTATAGAGTGATTTTCCTAGACAGAACTTAATAAAAACTCAAATTGTAGGTTTATGATTATAAAAAAAAAAAGATGAGGCACTTCATCTAAAGAATGTTGGTGAAGGCAAGTCTCTGAAAGCAAGACTATCCAGTGTTATCTAAAATTTAATCTGAGCACATCACGATTTTTTCAATATCGAGACATTAGGAAATGTAGGAGAAATAGTTGACATATATTTTATATCCTATTCTGTTTAATGCAGTCCAAACATGAAAGGAAAGAATTAAGTTTTCTATTAGAACTCTGAAGCATGATAAAAGGGGCAGTTCACAATTTTCACCTTTCAAAAACAAATTTGCTGCACAGAATATCACTACTGCAGTTTAAAAAAAAAAATGTCTTTTTATATGTGAACGCTGATGTGAGAAGCTTGTTAAATGAAAGAACGCTTTTTACCATGTAAGGAAGAGGTGAAGGGTCTGGCTTTTTCTTTAAGCTTTATTAAACAATATTATTTGATTACTGTGTTAGAATTTCATAAGCAATAATTAAATGTGTCTTTATAGCTATTTCAGGAATGTATACATATTGTGAGTAATGCTTTCAAAAGTAACGAAAATCATGAACTACCCCAGAATTGAACTGTTGTATTTCCAAAGAGAATTGGGCTGTTTATAATGATTTTAATAGAGAAAGATCCCAGGGATCGGTCCTAATTGGTCTTGTTTGATAATGTGGGCACCCACAAACAAACGATCAAATAACAGAAACAAAACCTGTAAATGTTCCTTTGTAAAACTTGTAAATTTTATTTATACTGTCTTGTTTTGTACACACATTTCTCTGTAGTGGGCTCTGAATACATTGAAAATGCACTATATTTTTCTATTTTACTTGCAGAGCATCACAAAAGAACAGGTATTTTCAGTGCTACATAATGTGTTTTCCCACATTTAGGACCAAAGATGGCTATAGAAAAACTCAAAAGGATTGCGTCCCAACCCCTCCCCACCCCTATTTTTTCTTTTAAATCACTGTACAGTGTTGTTTGATATTTTAATTTATTTTTTGATTGACTAGAAAAGTCATTTTAACTTCACTAAAATGTTTTTTGTCCCTAAGGAGAAATAATCTGTAAAATAATTTTAATTAGCATAATATAGTCACCTAGACACTTCCATTTGTAATCTTTGTAATAGACTGTAAATATATTTTTGGAACTATAACACAATGTGCTTGAGGGTTATTTTTCAGTGTCTGCAGTGTATACAAGTGTTTATACTAAGTACAGCACTTTACAATTCTAATCAGTAGCATTGGCCTTTGTGAGAATGAGTGAAAGAGTTTGAGTGAGTGTTCTTAATTCCGTTTGGATTCTAGACTCACTAATAATGAAGTTCTTTTCTTGTTCATAGCTTAAGGTGCTTATTTTTTCTATTCAAATTAAATTAACAAAAAGCCATTCTAGAAATAGAAGACATAGTAGGGTACATGCAAACGGTGTCTTTCCTGCTTTTTTCTAACACTAGATTTATAGTTGAGTAGTCTTTCTTGAGTAGAAGGGCAGAATAAAAGTTTTTTTGAGTTTTTTTTCAAAAATAACTTTTTCCTTCAGCAATATACCTCATCTGCCTTAAATTTTTTACAGCTCTTTACAGGGAAAGGGAGAAGGGATGGGAAAGACACAGCACAATAGAAAGGGTATGACGCATCACTCTCTCGTTGGTAGGTTTCTTTTCCCAATCAACATTATGATTTTGAAATACATGTATGTGAAACAGATATTCAGAGAAAAATAATTAACCTTGTAATGCTGATTGTAATACTGTCTTCCAGAAAGAGATAAACGGTATAACGATAAGAATGTACAACTTGCACCTTGAAATCCTTTTTCTTTGTTTTTTGTTTTTTGGTTTTTTTTTTTTTTTTTTGATAAATCAGTGCTCAGGGGAGGTAAGGTAGAGAAAGCAAATGTCAGAAAGAGAATTCAAACGTTATAAAAATGCAAAAGGAATCGGCCTCCTTGCTTAAACAGAGCCACCTTTTTTAGAATGCTGTCTTCACACATGACTTGTGTTTTGCATTCGGGACTGAAATAAAAGTAACTTTTGTTACATCTGAACCTAACATTTCCTCGGCAGTTGATCTGGGCCTTGTTTACTAGGACTGGTGGTTTATGCTTGTCAGAGCACTCTGAGTTGAATCATATTGTATACTTATGTAATCTACATTAGCTAGTACTATTTAGGATGCTATTTTAATTGCTCCTCTTATCCGTGTTTTTAAGACAATTAAAATGGTGTAAGTCACCTCTCTTTTTTATTTAGGTAATGCTGATATTCTCCCTTTTGTTTCCTGAGTAGCCTGGAACTGTGCTACTCACTGATGTGCATGTTCAAATAAATTACTGATGTGTATTTTTTTGCTATATGTGGAGAAATCATGGGGAACTCGGGGCGAGATGTGCTTTTTGTTGGTTGAATTTGTCCCTCCTTGCCTAAGAATTACTACAGGGGTCATCCTTTTATAAGGACAAAATGCTTTTGAACAGTGTCTTCAATGTATCAAGCACAAATAACTCTTTCTTCAACACGAAGCATAAGTCTCTTTTTACCAGCTTACAATAATAAACGAGTCTATTAGACAATGTAAAGAAAATCCTGTCTCCAATCATTGGCGGATTCCTTTATGTCCCTTACTCGTTCTTTATTTTCTTACACAATATCATGAAAGGAGATGTTTAGCGTAAAGGTTTTATTTAAATATTTCAGGGAGCCAATCAGAATATGAAGAAAATTATTATCCTTTGCATCCCCTCCTTCTGCACACAGACTTAATTCCACTCTAATTATTACAGAATAACAAGTTAAGACTATGTCTTCAAAGAGCCAAACTGTCAAATATTTTAATTAAAACCTCTTTTGTTCTTTTTTGAATCTACAACTACATGGTACTCACAAGAATATTTGCATGGGGCTTCCCTGGTGGCGCAGTGGTTGAGAGTCTGTCTGCCGATGCAGGGGACACGGGTTCGTGCCCCGGTCCAGGAAGATCCCACATGCCGTGGAGCGGCTGGGCCCGTGAGCCATGGCCGCTGAGCCTGCGCGTCCGGAGCCTGTGCTCCGCAACGGGAGAGGCCACAACAGTGAGAGGCCCGCGTACCGCAAAAAACAAAAACAAGAATACTTGCATGGGAAAGGTAATACTTTGTCATGAGACCCTGACAAATATTTCTTACATTTAGTATAATACAGCACCTTGGAGAGTCTCTGCATTTAAGATGCTGCAGGATGCAAACAGAGTCCAGAGAAAATGGGAAAAGTGATAAATCTGGTTATCTGATGGTTTATCAATGACACTGACTTAAATCAGACCAACTTGCACCTGAAATAAAGAAAACTAAACACTCCCTTTTCTCCAGCATCACCATCGTAAGCTCTACAAACTCTGAACAAGTATCCAAACATGTTTCAAAAAATGAGACTAGGCAGATACCAGGTGACATGCTATCACTAGTTATCACACTCCTGATGCTGAGGCTCAGGGTAGGCTGAACTGAAGGTGAAAGATAATCTTGAAGTCTTGGCTGTCCCTGACTCTTCAACAAGCAATGCCCTTACGAAGTTCACACAGTGATTATTACATAGCCTGAAACACTGACGCACAGTCAAATGATCTCTTAAAGTACTGGATTTATAAGTGGTACAAAAATACACTATTCTACCAGCACTCGTTCTCCTCCAAAAGTATAAAGCTGTTATGAAGAATATACAAGTTCTATCACTAACTAAAAATTAGATTTTAATACTTTCAGTGATCATCAGTAACAAGTTTTTGCTGAAGTATTTTTATCTTCTACTGTTACCCTTTGTTTTATGTTGTTAGCTACAGTGAAAACTCACTATCAATTTTGAGAGAAGCTTCTGAGAGGATCAAAGAGGTGATCAAGTTCCTAAATTCAATTCAAAAGATTGTAACTACTGATATTAACAAATGATAAAAGACAGTGCCTGGTGACTGGCAAACCTGCAATCTGCTCTGAAGGGAAAAGCACGCTCTTGGCTTTGTGGCAGTGGCCCTTCAATAGCCCCTACCCAGCTGCTCTACTGTTCTGTCTAATGCATCTCAGCATAGCTTGAAGAATACAAACAAGAGAATAAAATATTTCAATAGGATGCTTCTGTGAACCTCATTAGAGTTAAGTGCTGTAGGGGGGTATTCTTTTCAAGTTCAGTGATTGAATATAATTAAATCTATTATTAAACAATAAAAGACCTCTTCTGATTGACCATGAGGTTAAAATAAATGTAATTAATTGATCTAATTTAATTGGGCCTATCTCACAAACTTTGGTAAGTAGCAATAAGTAGATCTAGTCTAGTGTTCCACGGGTCTGTGACAGCACTAGAAACCCCTTAGGTATATAACAGTAGTAGGGATTCTCAAACTGCTGGCATTTGATGATTTGGGCACAGGAACAAGTGAGGTGTTGTCTATTCTAAACCTCTATGAGTAACAAGCAAAGCTCCATAAGAAATAACCTGCAACATGTATTTCATTATTTCAGATATCCCAGGTTTCCACTACTGAAGGTTATCTTTGTTTCCCTTTTGAAATTCATAGACTTTAATTAAGTATATTTGTACTTTTATATATAACTTAAGAATGCACAGGGGCTTCCCTGGTGGCACAGTGGTTGAGAGTCCGCCTGGCGATGCGGGGGACGTGGATTTGTGCCCCGGTCCGGGAGGATCCCACATGCCGTGGAGCAGCTAGGCCTGTGAGACATGGCCGCTGAGCCTGTGCGTCCGGAGCCTGTGCTCCACAACGGGAGAGGCCACAACAGTGAGAGGCCCGCGTACCGCAAAAAAAAAAAAGAATGCACAGTGCGTTTTAAATGAATGATTAATCATAGGTCTTAAAGATGCTCAGAGGAAGAAACAACAGGCACATTTGTTTTAGGTAATGTTGGTTCTAGTTTAGCAGAAGACAAACACATACTGTTCAAGTCTCACCATTTCATTATGGAGCCAAAATTATATAAAATGAATGACTGGACAGCTAACTAGAGAAAAACAAATAGAGAAAATTAAGCTACATATGCAGAACTGTGTTCATATAAATCACATTTCTAAATTTTTTCACAATTCACAGAAAGGAGGCAAACAACTCACACATACTTTTTAAAAGTGACATGAATTTGCAGACACTTATTACACAGATGGTTAGACCTATAGTAAAATACAAGAGAAAGTTCTAAATTTAACCTGGTGTCCTTCGGTCATTTAACTAGAGATAAGCACTGTTAAGATTGAAAACCAGACAGAATATGTGGCTAAAATGTTCTCTTTCTAAATGAAAGAGACCCACAGCTTTCTTCAGCTCTGACATTTGCACGAGTGTTTTAGGGATCTACAGGGCAGGGGATCTGCTAGTCATATGTTATTGTAATTCCATGTTTCCACTTAGATCGTCACCCCTTGCACGCTGAGCTACAAGTGTATTCACCGGAACCCAATTTAACAGAAACCACACGAATCTGACTTTAAAAACATACGTGCTTAGCTTGACCTGAGAAATAGACAGGAGTTAATGCATGCACTCCTGATGCTATTTCGATGGCTCTGTTTCTCATAAAGGAATGCCTGTTAGTTTAGTTGTGGTGCAGGGCCAGCAGACATGGAGCAATTAAACCTCTTCTGATCTACCTAAAAAACAAAACCAGCAAACACCAAAGAATGCCATCCTTCATGTTTGCAAAGGAGCAAGTAATACTGTTTATTAAAGCGTATACAAAAGTGTATATAAAAGGAGCAAGTAATATTATATATTAAAGTGTATATAAAAGGCAGGGATGAATTGCAGGAAATCTGGAGAGTCCGCTAGGAGAAGCTGAGTGTAATGGAAGAAGCAATAAAGAGCTACTGGCAATTCTGACCAGAAAAAAAAGGATGTGGTGGGAATAGAGTTTACAGAGCCAAGGTCTGGCCCTGATGCTTGAAGAATGAATTAATTACTCTCTATTTCTGGATCAGAGCAATAGAATCACCTTCTATGCTTCCACAACATTGCTCTCCGTTCTCACATTCTCTCTCACTTTTCTACATGAGGGAAATCCCCGTCTTCAATACACAACTCATAGTTGTTTCCTCCAAGCCTTCACTGACACTCAGGAGGTAGACTTCTCTCTTCTGTGCTTTGCTTCTGCTGCTGGTGCTGTGATTCCCCTATTGTGTTCTGTCAGCTTATGTGTGTGTGTGTGTCTCTCCCACTAGATCAAGGGCTCTTGGAGGGCAGAAGCCAAATGGAAATCTTTGCTTTATGTCCTTTGGGATTTAGCTGTTTCTGGCATTTGGTAGACGCTCTATAAATACTTTAGAATGCTTGAAGTGCAAATTGGTTTCTTTTTTTTTCTTAAAAGATAGTGTGGATCGGGTGCTCTCAAGGATAAATGGGGTACAGTGAAGGTGGTGGTAAAACAGGTGTTGAGGGAGAAACTATTTGCAGAGCAAGGATGGATGTTTCTGTGATAGGCTGGGGCAGCTGGAAATCCCGGGAGACTGAGCCAAGGAACACAGTGATGGGGACCCTGGTGTAAAAGGGAGGTGGGGAGGAGATAACTAGTAAACAAGACCAAATAACAGCATCTTCCTGATGTTGAAAAAAGTAGGAGGTATCACTGGTTGTAAATAACAGAGCAAGATTAAAGAAGAACTTGAAATCAAGTAGAAGAAATTGGACTTGATGAGAGAGACAACGAAAAGCCATTTACCAATATCTTGGCTGACAAGGCAAAGACATGGTGAGAACGTTTGCTTGTTTGCTGTACACGGGCCTCTCACTGCTGTGGCCTCTCCTGTTGCGGAGCACAGGCTCTGGACGTGCAGGCTCAGCGGCCATGGCTCACGGGCCCAGCCGCTCTGCGGCATGTGGGATCTTTCCGGACCGGGGCACGAACCCATGTCCCCTGCCTCGGCAGGCGGACTCTCAACCACTGCGCCACCAGGGAAGCCCGAGAATGTTTTTAAGGAACAGTAATCTGCAGAAAGATGTGAGCTGTGATTGTGAATATTTTAAAATTAAACCTAGACAAGGGAAAAGCATATTTTTCTTCTTCTGGAATGAAAAAGTCTCTCACTTCAATCTCAGGATTGTATCAGTAATTCTATAGTTAAGTAAGAATAGAATAAAGTAGAATTTTGTGGGCTTACTTGTGAGTCTAGTTACCATTTACATCTTGAAGAGGCAGCAGAGTGTGGTGGGACTAATTTAGACCATGTGGGACTAATTTCTATCACCACATGGGTAATACAGAGGAGACAACTTAATTTCCCTGTATCCTTTCTCCTATCTTACCTGTAAAATGGGACTAAATAGTACCTGCTTCAAGAGTTGTTAAATTTGTTAATTGATGCTTGGAAAGTACTGAAAACAGTAGTAAGTGCCCAGTACAAGTTAGCTCTTATTATTTCCCTGGGAAATATTTTTGTCTACATTTCTTTCTAACTATCTATTTGACAAACACTTATAAACACACCTTTGTGAATTCTGAAATAACTCACTTACAAATAACTTTTAGAATATTAATTATACATTTTCCTCCCAAATTTCAACCTTATTTTTTTCTCAGTTTTTAAAAAATCACTACTGATCATATCTCTCAAAAACGATGGTTCACTATGTCTAACTGATTTTAGCTTTTCGTTATCACTGGAATCTAACACCTTTTTCACAGCCACTGCCCTAAACTACGTTTTCATCATCTCTCACCTAGACTAATGGTTACATCCTCCAGTGTGTTTGTCTTTCTCTAATCCTTTTTAATTATGACCTTCAGAGTCATTTCTCTAACACGTATCTGATCTGGGTCTCCCCCAGTTTAAAAGACTTTAATGGCCCCTCACTGATCAGAGAGCTGCACTCAACATAGCAACAACAATTGTGATCCTGCCTTTGTGATCATCACCATGATCCCCACCTGCTAGACTAAAACACTTGTGATTTTGGAATACAAAGTTCTTTCATGCTCCCTGTCGTTATGAGTTTTCTGAGAGAAGCAAGTGAGTCTACTTTATTCCTCCTAGTATCTATGGAGCCCAGCACAGATTTAAAGGCTAGTGAAGCAAGAATATGGAATTATCTTTAAAACAAATACTGGATAAAAATTTAAATTTGAGGAAAAATACACAATCCCCCTCAATTCATAACTGGTATCACAATGTCATTTTTTCACTTTCTAAGCATCTTCTTCACTGACTTGGACACACCTCTAGGAACTATACAACAAAACAAATCATTTGTTAATAAGCATAGCATTCCGAGTTATAATAGAAAATTATATTTATGTGCTTATGTGCAAATTTACATTTTCTCTCATCTAAATATATGTTTTAAATTTCATCTTTCATTGCTACTTATTGGAGAAGTTGTGGAGAGACTTCTGCATGACTTTATTCTGCCATCCAATCAAGGAATCAGAAAATCTCTAATTTTCCATTACCCAGTAATGTTATATAATATTTTCTATTATTTCTTTATCTGTCAATTACTTTGCCTCACAGATAGGAAGCAGAACTTTTGTGCAACTCACATTTCTATTCCAAAGCCTGGCACAGTTCCTAGCACCTTGCAGATTCCTAATTGGTGTGTGTTGAGCGATTGAGAGTCATGTGACCCTCAAGCTCTTCACTGCCTCAAAGACTCTGACACACCAGCAGTAAGTCCTAACCTAATTCATGAAGACCATTCTCCAAAACTGAGCCTCTTAACCACTCTCCTTCTATTGAAGTGTCTCTTTTCAATGTCACAGAAGTTTCACAGATGCTGCACTATGCCATGCTTCACATGGCCCTCATCTTCACTGACCTGAGAGATATGCATAACCCCATCTGAAGCCTCCAGACCACAGTATCACAAAGATCTACACATCTTGTCCAAACATATACTCCAAATGACATCAGCAACTTATGATCACATCTTAATTTCTGATTGGATAAAATCATCATATTTATATTCAATTAACTGCTCACAAACTTTTTGGAATAAAAACAAACATGGAATTATAACTTCATCCTTCCAAATACCATTCTGACTAGTTAAAATATCACCACTGCCATGACATTTATTCTTCTCCCCATCTTTTTCCAAATAATCAAGCTAACAACTTTACATATTTTCCTAACCTTATAACTATTCCTCTCCTTTAGCAAGAGGTCTATATGGCCTTAGCACAGGTGATGTCACATTTAGTATTTAGCCTGTTTTCTTGACTTTAACATTCTTAAAATACATACCTTCATGTTTTATCATGTGGGTATGCTGGGTTAAATATGCGAAACACCTGCTTCTGTAATTCTCATTCTACCTCTATTCTCTGCTCCCAAAGCAGCAGCAGATCCTGCTCTCTGCCTGTGTAATGTGTTTGGGAAGAGGGCTGAAGAGGTTTCCCATCTACTGCTGCAACAGAGCAGCACCCTGTGGTCCTTGGCCCCCGCCACCACATCTTCCACCTGCCTTGTGTCTGTGGAAAAACTTTAGCCAAAGAATAGGTTTAATCAGAGAAGTGAGGAAATGCAGAAACAAAGGAAAACAGTCAAAGGAGACCAAATAATAATAGTTTAGTATTAAGCATAGTCCAGGACCTTTAGTTCCTTCCCAAGGGCTATAGATAATATTCTGAACCATATCCTGTGAGCTGTCTTATAGATACTGAAACCCCCAGCATGTGGAAGAAGTTAACTACATGATGACCCGACTGTCGCCATGACAAAAGCTGCCACAACTCCGAGAACTGGCCTCAAGGAAATGGGAAAAAACCAGCCCTGGAACTGAAGATTAACTGTACTCAATACAATCAAGATGACGCTGGTCAGACCACCACATGACCAATTTCAAGGAGACTCAGAGCTGACTGTGCTTTTTCTGCATGTAGCCCTTCCCTTCACCTATAAAAGCTCTTGCCCACTGGTTGTCAGCTGGGTTGGGGTCGGGGGGTGTGAGACTTTGGACAGAAGTCCACCCTCCCCTCCTCCCTGCCTAGTTGCCGGCACTGAAATAAAGCAAACTTTCCTTTCCACCAACCTGGCCTCTCTATTGGCTTTTGAACTGCGAGCAGCCAGACCCCACTTTCAATTACACTGCCTTCACACATTCAATGTGTTAATGATAAGAGCCAACATCTGCTGTTAGAGATACGCATTTTGCCATCTTTCAGGAGTAAATATATCATCATGGTTTTTACTTTCTTTCCTTTTATAAATAAAGATTTCATTTTCCATTACAGTAGTACACATGTCCTCTATGCATGAGCTGTGGCCATGGAGTTATTGTAAGGAATTTTCCTTTCCATATATTCACCTAGCACTGCATTTGGACTGTCTTGCACATGGTAGGTTCATAATCTATAATTTTGACTGAACAACTGTGTCACCACAACTGAAGCTAAATAAATACATTTCACATATAACTAAAATACAATCTTTCACTTACAAGGTAGACTCTCAATTTTGAGTGCTAAGTTTTAACAACCATCATGGGTATCTCCATATACATTTACTACCAAAGAAAAATCTTTATTCTTAGAGAGGATACAAATAACTAAGGTAGAGGAAAAAGTTAGAAGCTCTCAGTATTAGAAGTTCTCAGCTATAGAAGTATTAGTCCTGGTTCCACCATTTACTAATTCCTTGACATTGGGAGAACAATTTAACTCTATAAAACTCAGTTTTCTGGTCTATCATATTGGAGATATCTGCCTTGTATTTTTTAAACAGTAACTTTATGAAGAACACATGAAATTAAACAGACAAATGAACTTAAAAAATATAGAGCAAATTTAAAATAACTTTATGATGACTATTTTTCTTTGAAATGGAATTTCAGATGTTATCTTCTTGCCAGTTGCTTTTCCATAGTTTCAGTTGAACCTGGTAAAATTCAAATATATTGTAGGGAAGGATTTGATGCTTTCTTATTTTCAGTGATTATGGTATGTGTGCTTCTGATCTGGGTTGGTATTTCCTAACTTCCCTGTGGCCTTTCAAGCTTCATGGCTTGGATGGCCCCTAGTCCAAGAATTTCCCTGCTTTGCTTTCTTTCACTTCGGTAGTCTCCAGTCGAGCACAGTCTCAAATTCAAGGTTTTTCTTTGTAGCTGCTAAAGCTTCCTACAATCTTGCAGCTTGTAACCTGCAAGGTCTCTTAATCCCATAAACTCTAAATCACATCCCGTACTCTTCAAACTACATACGATTTATCTGCTCTTACAGTCCCACCTGGAAAGAGCCCCACCTGGAGTTTCGTGGCCGTTGTGAATTCTCTGTGTTGGCCCCTAGGTTACAAGGGGCGGGTGCTGCTCAGCACATGAGTAAGCTGCCTGAATGAAAGACCTGCAACTTCTGCATGAATAAATGCTGTTTGCTCTTTCTGTAGTGCTCCAGGGTATAGTAATTTTTCATTTCTTTATTTTAATCTTGTTTGTATGCATATCTAATTATGCTTGTTGGTTTAGCGCTGTGTAGAGAGTGTTGTGTAATGTTATTATCCATCTTGAAACGCCAGCCAGAGGACTAGAGTTGAAGCAACATGACTAAGGTTGGGTCAGCATTGCTGTTAGGGTCTGTATAATTTTAGAGATTTATACGTTGGATGTAAATATTCAAATAGGACAGACATTTTCTCACCAGGTTTCAGATGGTTTGAAAATCAGATAAGAAGATGTCTGGCATTTCTGAAGCATTTTTTTTTTTATTCTTAGGATTTTTTAAATTTTATTGAAGTATAATTGATTTACAATGTTGGGTTAATTTCTGCTGTGCAAAAATTCTTTGGATTTTTAAATGACTAACCCCTTTTAAAATAAAATAGATTGCATTAGTATTTTTTGATTTTAATATATTTCAGACAAGTAGAAATATGTATGCAGATGTATAAATAGCAATGCTTTAAAGCTAACCACTTCAAAACTATTATGACTGAATAAATTAATACATAAATGTTATCGAGACTAAAGAAATACATTTCAAAGAGTTACTGAAATAAACTCTGACTTGCTTGGTGGTTTCTCCACCTTTGACTATAAAATGATAGCTATTATCATGTGTCAATGCATATAATTTTTGATAATACATGGCACATTGTATCTTGATTTGCATTTTACTCTTTCCCAAATCTCCCACAATTCTGGCTCTCCAAACTCACTCTTTTTGTTATCAAATTTGCAGTATCTTTTCTCAATTTAATTTTCAAAATCTGATGGCAAAAGGTGAGAGTAGTCCCTGTTTCCATTTCAGAAGTAGATGTGTAAAATTGTTACCTTCGTGGGATTCTGAGGTATGACAATTAAGACGCTTCTGGCCTCAGGAAAACTACAGGTGTGAGCAAGGTAGGCATCTACAAATACTTGAACCTGGCTGGTGGAAAAGGTGAGTAATGTTTGTTTCTTCCTTCAAATCCCAGTTCTACCAATTACAGGTGGTGTGACCTTGGGCAAGTTACATAAATGCATTTTGCCTCATTTTCTCCTTTGTTAAATGGGAATGATTAATACTACCTGTTTTATAAGGTTGCTGTTAGAATTAAATAAATTAATATATATAAAGATCTTAGAAGAGCCCCTGGCTATTATTATTTCAATCATTAAGCTCTGTGACAAAGGACCCCTCAGTGTAAGTTAAGTGGCAGTAACCCATTGGAGGATGGTTTGCCTCATTTTAAACTTCCAAAAAGATTTGCTGAAAGCAACTTAAACATCAAGTATTTTGCTAGACCTCTGAGCCCTATGATTATTCAAGAGTAAATAATAAAAAATGTAGAGAACTCAGAAAATAGCTTTAGAGAAGTTTCGAAAGAAATATCTATACCTGAACATGCAGATTTCCAGAGCAAACAAGGACTCCAGAAAGAATGGAAGAAAACCTGCTTAGGCTCTGCCTTAGGGCACAAATGTGAACTGTGGATTTCTTAAATCTCTTTCTAATCAGATGCAGATGAGACAATTGCACAGATATGGAAGGAAGACAGACTTTGCTTACAGTACTGATTGAGCCCCTCGCTAATTATGACATTGAGGAAAACACTCAATTTTTTTAACCTGTTTCATCACCAGTCAAATGAGGCTAAAATAATTGCTTCATATCTGTGAGTCTGTTTCTGTTTTGTTATATTTATTCATTTTTTGTATTTTTTAGATTCCACTCATAAGTGATATCATACAATATTTGTCTTTCTCTGACTTATTTCACTTAGCATAATACTCTCTAGGTCTAATGGTTACCAGTGGGGAGAATGGAAGGAGGAGGGGCAAGGTAGGGGTATGGGATTAAGAGACACAAACTACCATGTATAAAATAAGTAAGCAACAAAGATATATTGTACAGCACAGGAAAATATAGCCATTACTTTGTAACAGCTTAAGTGGAGTATAATCTATAAAAATATTGAATCACTATGTTGCACACCTGAAACTAATATAATATTGTAAATCACCTATACTTCAAGAAAAAATAAAATAAAATAAAATACTTGCTCCAAAGTGTTGTTTTGAGAAAAGAGAGAGAGAGAGAGAGAAAACACAGGACGCTATCTGTTCATATAAGACAATGTTTACTTGCCTCCCCTTGACCACGCCAAGGGCTCACCAGGACACACTGAGATAGAGAGTGTGCCTTTTCCTTGGTCTTCCAGGATCTGTCCCCAAGGACAGAAATGCTAGCGGCCCAGGCAAGTGTAGTAGTGACTTTATCTCCACAGTGTACATAGAAACCCTGGCTACTCTCTTTTTCCCAAGAAAATTGAGGGATCAAATTTTTTCAATCTGCCTCCACCCAAATTAGCCTTCCTCGTAAGAAGCAGCCAAGGTGTGACACAGGCAAAATCTCTGACCATTACCATGTCTAACTTTTGCTATGGTTAACAGAAATCTTTATGGAGAGAAGTGGAAACAAAACATCCAGTCTCCACCAATAGCCCCCAAACCCAAGGTATAATCAGGCTACCAAAATTTTAAAGATGTAGCAAAAATATTTGAATTAGCCAGAATTAACACTTAGTATATTTTAAAACTCAGCTGACACCACAAAACACAAATATATGGAATCTATGTAGAAAAAGAGAAAAAAAGTCAAGGTGAAAGAGATTAAAGAGCAATTGGTTGTTGAAGCAGAGGTATACACACACACACACTCACAAGAAATATCCTCATTGAATGGAGCATTTATGAGAACATATGATAGCCTGATGCTTATAATCATAAGCCAATCTGCTATCACAAGTAGGGTAGATAAGACAGTTTAACTCTCAAAACTTGATGGCATTTAATAGTGAAGAAATGTAAGCCAAAGAAAGAGAAATACCTAATTATTATTTTTATAACTTAATTTCCTCTTTTGCCCAAATTCCCTTTCCTTCCACTACCACAGCCTATTGAAAGTTAATTTTTTTAAGAAAGTATACCAGCAGCCTAGCCTTCTAAAACTGCAAGGTTTACGAAACCCATTTCTTTCCTATTTTCTAAATAGCTGTAGGCAGAATCATAAAAATTAACGGAAAAACACAATCATCTTCTACTTTATCTTGATATGCATTTTATACTGTGTCACCAGTGGGAGAAATAATATCTCACCTTCATGCACAGTTCAGCATATAAAAGGCAATCTATTTGAATAACTATGCAAAGAGCTTCAGCTAAGCAACAAAATGCAAGTCAAGAAAGTATCTTACACCCCATCCTTTTATGAATGTTTTAAAATGGGAACATATAGACTTCTAGATTGATCGCAGGCAGTCATTAAAGTTACAGGTCCAGCCAGGCTCATGTTGTGCTGGGCAAAATCCACATTTGAAATATTGGGGAAAAGCTTAAAAGTTGTCTTTCAACTTCCAATAGTTACCTTCTCAGCTGTACTAAGTAATATGATACAAAGTGTTGTCATGGCTTCTATATTGTAGAATTCCAAAGGTGAGTTCCTATTTATTTGGAAGCATTTCCACCTATTTATCAAACTTTCACCACTGTGTGTTATCTAACTCCTTTCTTCATTTGGAGGGTAGTGGTTGAGGTTTGCTTGAAATGTTTTTATAAAGCTGTTAGTGTCTTAAATATTTCTCAGGGAATATCCATATCCATGTTAATTTAGCTGTAGGGATCTTAAAGATGAAAAATAAAGAAAAGCTAGTCGTGTGTTTTTAATAAACAAAAATAGTCACACAAAACGAATAAATAACATAGTATTAGATAACCTAAGATTATCTTGAGAGAAGTACAAAATTTTCATGGCACTCTCAAGAAGCATTTACAAGTTGCTTATCAGTCTTTAGAAATAAATAGAAACATGATTGGTCCAAACTTCTCTGATAAGTAGCACTTTCTCACACCATCATCAGATTGGGAATCATTTGTCAAAAGCCTTGAGGCACCGTGGAATGTAAAACACGGAAAAATTTTACTTCAAAAGAAATCTAAGTAGGAGAATAGCTTTTGGGGTATATTTGGAAACAGAGTTCCCATTGCTTAATAAGCTGTAAGTTAGAAATATTTTATATGACTATCAATGTAAGGCCTATTTTCCCCAGGCACAATCTGAACCCACTCATTCTACTTCTCTTTTTATTTGTTATTATTTATTTATCTTTTTAGGCTGCGCCCTGTGGCATATGGGATCTTAGTTCCTTGACCAGGGATCGAACACATATGCGCCCTGCATTGGGAACACAGAGTCTTAACCATTGGACCGCCAGGGAAGTCTCTAATTCTCTTTTTAGTCCCATAACCGCTGACATCCCAACCCCTCTGTAGCAGCACTGCTCGTTTTGCTCGCAAAGTTTGAAATCTTGCCAGATATACTGCTATCTTTGTTTTTTTTTTTAATTTCCCACTTTACTTAAGTATTACTTCATAGACAAGCCAAAATTCGTGGACCTGAGCCAACCCCAAATCGTTTTGCCTAAGTGTTTGCTTTAGTGTAAAAATCTTTAATTAGCAAAATGATGTTCTATGTAAGAAAAGAGAGCAGAGTCGGGCTTCCCTGGTGGCGCAGTGGTTGAGAGTCCGCCTGCTGATGCAGGGGACACGGGTTCGTGCCCCAGTCCCGGAGGATCCCACATGCCGCGGAGCGGCTGGGCCCGTGAGCCGTGGCCGCTGAGCCTGCGCGTCTGGAGCCTGTGCTCCACAACGGGAGAGGCCACAACAGTGAGAGGCCCTCGCACCGAAAAAAAAAAAGAGAGCAGAGTCTATGGCAGAGGTCTCCAAGCTCACACTTAAATCAATGATTGGTTTACACTCGGACACACAGAAGAATGCATTGGGAGGCTTTTAGAAATACTGATGCTTTGCTCCCACCTGCAGCATTTTGATATACTTAGTCTGGGGTGCAATCTGTACATTAGGATTTTTATTTTCTTAAATCCAGGTGATTTAATTGTGCAGCAACTTTGGGGAACAACTAACTTGACCCATGGATTTACAGGCTTTGGGATCGACCCAAATAACACTCTTCTAGCTCTTTCCTGACTTAAAGAAATTTTATGAAAGAGGATTCCTTGCAAGTCTTCTTTCCACCCCCAGCCCTCATAACCTCAGGAAAAATGAAACAGTTGCCTCTGTCTCATGATTTTTCATAAAGCTTCAGATATGTCTACAATAGGGAAATATACAGGGAAGGATATTCATCTTAATTATGTTAATCCTCCTTAGCCAAGAAATGGGAAGTTGAGGTCATCCCTCTGGATCAACAGAGATATGTTTATCATTGCCTTAAAATTATTTGGGGGTAATTTGAATACATCCTTCGGGTTTGTAAAAGATTCATGAAATAGCACTATATTTCCCTGTGGGTCACTCTATACCATCTAGAATACCAAAGGCTATGACTTTGTTATTTATTTTTCCAAATGCTATTATTTCAGAGTTCTCAGTGTTTCAGTATGAGTGCACCAATTTAACTCTATAATAATCATCGTGGTTTTTTGCCTCCTCCTGGAAAGTGTTTTCGGCTGTATCTCTTCAGCAAGACTTTGAAATAAATGGTAATTCTCAAACATGTAATAATAGTGCTTTGTAACATCTTCACAAGAAAAACTTAGAAAATGCTTATGAAGTTTGATTGATTTTTATTGGACACCTGTGAGGTAAATAAATACGTTCAGGGTCATTTTGCATGGGCTAAAATGAGGCAAGAGATATTTCCAGAGATTTCATATTATTGAAATTGGTTTGTGATTTCTGATATTTTCATTATTAGAAATCTTCTTTAGATATACATAATCAGTAGTGCAAATTTAGTTTAGTGACTATATCAGGAACTCTAGAGCTTATTTGTTATCCTTTTTTCCTTAACTATTATTAGATAAACATAGTTTCCAAATATATTTAAATATTTAAGAATAAAAATAATAATAGTTAATATACTGTTAATAACAGGTAACAGTTTGCCAGAAATATGCTAAATATGGTATGAAATTATTTGAATTAAGTCTTCTAAAGCTCAGTAAGGTGAGGATTTTGTATCCTTATTCCCTAGATGTGGAAATAGTGTTGCAGAGGTTAAATGATTTCCCCCAGTTACACAGAGCATAAACTGTGAGAGCCAGAATTCACACTTAGGTTGATTATCTCTAGAATCCATGCTCATTATAATGTAACGAAATTAACACCAGAGTGTAGCCAAGTGTGTGACATTTTAACATCCTGAAGAAAAGTTTAAAATCCAGTCACTAGTTATTGGCCAATGTGATATGCTGTCTAGATATTTAGAAACATGAATGCATATTGATTTAATTTGATTTTTAACCAAAAACTTGGTGTCACTTACATGCATCTTTGTTTTTACATAAATGGATTTACAATTAGCAAAATCCAAAATGTTTTATTCGGAATAAATACATCAATGTTTTTTGTTTGTTTGGGTTTTGGGGTTTTTTTTGTGGTACACAGGCCTGTCACCGTTGTGGCCTCTCCTGTTGCAGAGCACAGGCTCCGGAAGCACAGGCTCAGTGGCCATGGCTCACAGGCCAAGCCGCTCCGCGGCATGTGGGATCTTCCTGGACCGGGGCACAAACCTGTGTCCCCTGCATCGGCAGGCGGACTCTCAACCACTGCGCCACCAGGGAAGCCCCATCAATGTTTTAAATATGAAAGACTATTTGAATTGTCACCATCTGATATAAATGAGGCTTTCTTTTCTTAAAAAATTTGAATGTATAAGTTAAATAAAAGGAGAATATTCATTGCCCATTTGGAGTATAAACCTCACATCTCTCCTTTATCTTCAGGAATTTCCTGGTGGTCCAGTGGGTAGGACTCTGTGCTTCCACTCCTGTGGCCCAGGTTCCATCCCTGGTCAGGGAACTAAGATCCTGCAAGCCATGTGACACAACCAGAAAAAAAGAATAGATAACCACCCTCTTCTATCTTCTTATTATCTCACAATCACACTAGTACCAGGGGCCAGACTCTTTATAACATCAAACTCAAACAGCTTGGCCCATACCTGTCTTCTTTCAAGAACTTCCCATAAATACCCCCAAACAATTCTTAGGTTTTTCTAGTAGCTACATTCACAAGGTGATATGTGTTCTGATATGCTAAGGCAATATGTAAAGCTCAACTGTTCTCATAAATTATCGTCATTCCATAGTTTCAGATAGAGATTGGCATACCTTTTAGATGGAATGCCTAAGAAACTGATTGTCTATAAATTCTAAGAAGAAGAGTTACCATTTTAAAGTGAATACATTACATTTTGGATACAGTTTGAAAAACCATATTGGAAGTATTGATAAACAGAATTATAAGGATAAAAACTGCCCCAATTCAGAGAAGATGCTGGGATAGTTGAGGCTGCTGGAAATACAAACACACATGTACACCTACACACACACACACACACACACACACACATTCATATGCGTTAGGAATGAACATGTGGGATTATGTAGTCTTTTGATGAGAGAATAAAAAAGCATATAAGTCTGATACCTAAACTCTGATGCGTGTTTACTGCTGATGTCAGTGCATTATAGCCATTGATATGAATGACATTGTTAGAATCAATATGTGGTGTCTCTTTATTCATCATGATAATTCTGTGAAACGGATATTATTATCATCCTCCATCCACAAATGGGAAGGCCAAGTTCAAGAGCAGTTGAGCAATATAGCCAATGTTTTACAGCCTTGACGGCTATGTTTGACTCTGAAACACCAGATGCTTCCCTACATACTAAAATTAGTTGCCTTTTCTTTTTCGTTCCTGGTTCTAAATGTTCTCCTGCCTGAACAGTGGAGAAATATAGGTATATATGTCTAGACTCTTGTCATAAAAGCTTTCCAGAACCATAGAATATGACTATCTTACATTCTCTGTTATATGGTTGAAAAAAATGGTAAGTTAAGAAATTATCTTATTCAAAATGACCTTTATTTCAGGTTCATTTAGTGATGGGTATATATTTTTTTTCAATAACTTCTAATTATAAATAAAGGTAAGTAGCTTGCAGTTCTCAAATTAGAAGATAGCTTTAAAATACTGAAAGAAAACTTCAATAAAATTCAATAAGAGGCATAAAAATATTTTGAAAAGTGGATAATCAATAAAAATGACTCTCTTTTCAGTATATGTTGCAAAAACCTTCAAGACAGTCTTTCAGGTGCTGGGAGGCATGATGCTCTATTACATTTGGGGAAAAAAAGCATAAGTGGCATAAAATATGAGAAAAATTACAAGCAACTTAAAAGTTTAGAGAGTAGAAAAGATGATAATAATTTTATAATCATGAATTACAAACAGCTAAAGTAAATTTTATTGTTGCCCTAATGCTGTAACAGAATGCTGGGTCTATAAGATCCTCATAATGATTCCAGGTTGAAACCCTAAAGAAAAACACGGTCTTGAGACTCTGGTTCTGCCTCTCTGCTTCCGCCCTGCAGGCTTGTCATGCCTCTTTTTTTAAAAAAAAATTATTTATTTTATTTATTTTTATTTTTGGTTGTGTTGGGTCTTTGTTGCTGCACGCAGGCTTTTTCTAGTTGTGGCGAGTGGGGTCTACTCTTCGTTTCTATGTGAGGGTTTCTCATTGCGGTGGCTTCTCTTGCTGCAGAGCACAGGCTCTAGAGCACAGTCTCAGTAGTTGTGGCATATGGGCTCAGTAGTTGTGGCTCATGGGCTCTAGAGTGCAGGCTCAGTAGTTGTGGCGCACGGGCTTAGTTGCTCCGCGGCATGTGGGACCTTCGTGGGCCAGGGATCGAACCCGTGTCCCCTGTATTGGCAGGTGGATTCTTAACTACTGCACCCCCAGGGAAGCCCCTTGTCACACCTCTTTAAGTTTTCACTGCTTTTCCTTAAAGAAAATGATTGCTTAATTCATAATCTAGGTTCAGATTTTAAGTAAATGCTTAGAGATGAAAGAGATAGATAGCACTAGCAAAAGAAACTTGGTTTCTAATCTCACCTTGTGACCAGTAATGACTTTGGTAACTCTCTGAGCCTTAGTTTCCTCATTGGCCAAGTCAAGACCTTGAATGATATCAGTGGGTCTCAAACTCTAGTGGGCGTCACAATCACCAGGCAGGCTTGTCAATCACACACTGCTAGACTCCACCCTATGTTTCTGATTCTCTGAGTTTGAGGTCAGTTGGGGACATTTACATGTCTCCCAAGTTCCCAAAGGAGCCTGATGCTGCTGGTCTAGGACCCACACTGTGGGAACTACTGAATTGGATGAACTCTAAAGTCCCTATTATGTATAACATTTTGATTTTTCTATGTGAAGATTTCAAAATATTTTCCCCAAATTTCCTGCAACAATATTATAATACTGACCTTTTCACATTTCTATACACAAATAATAGAATAAACATATCCTTACACTGGACACTTATAGCTAGGCTTCGGCATTTTCTAAGATTTTTTTAAGGAGAATGAAACCTACACTGTATCTAACCTATTGTCTTTTGTCTCTTGTTCTTATTATTGACATTTTAACAGATATGAAGACAGAGAAGTTAACTTTCTCAAAAGATTGCTAGTGAAAAAAACCTCAAGTTTAACTCAAGTTCTTTTCTCCTGGGTCACTAAATTATGCTTTAGTTCAATCTTGCTTTAGAGATGTGCCTGATATTATATCTTCTACTGAGGAAGGATATTGAAATTATTTTGGTATCTCTCTATGCTCTAGATAAGAATAGATTAAAATCTGAATCAACACAACAATCGCAAGGTGTAATGTTTCTGGGTAATAGTGTGAACACAATGATACCAACAGTTAGAATAATTATTATCACAGACCAGCATAGTAGTTTGAATGTGTATCTGATATGTCAGCTTTGATATGAGTTCTGGGTATACATATAAGCTCCATAATGCTTTTTTTTTTCTTTCAAAAAGACAAGTTCAACAAGAGCTCTTTAGCAGTCATGAGGCTGGGACAAGGTTATATAGTTGCCTGATATTTCAGCCGCTCTCCTGTCACCCGGCCCTTGCTGCAATGCTTAGCAAATAATTGTCAGCAAGGAGCCAGAGAGGGAATCCAAGGGCAGACCTATATACCAAGAGTGTTATTCTCTCACCACAGCTACAGAGCTCAGGATGCTCTGGTCAGTTTGCTCACAGCAGATCCAAATTAGTTTTTCCACATAGGTCAGTATGAAAAGATTGCAATGCATTTTGCCCCTTTTATAATCAATCCACACAAATTATTGATGTCTAAATTTAGACCATGTCTTTTCTACATGGGGAACACAGGTGTAATTTAAGACACCTTCTCATCAGGGCAAGAGTCTTTCTTATCTCCTAGTTTCCCGAGGCAGCTGTGAGACTTAGCTTGTCTGGCCCTACATCCTAGGCTGGCCTCACATTCTGAGTTGGCCCTGCCGACAGGGCTGAATGGTGAGGGGTGACACCTTCCCGGGAAGTCAAAAAGTAAGAAAGCCTTGTTCTCTCAACCAGTCTTCATGTTGCCCTTGTACTTGATTTGACATTGCTGAGTATTCCTGAGTACTGGCTTGGACCTTTATTCTTACAGTTTGGTGTCCATGGTTTTCCATCTGACCTTTGCCATAATTATCTGCTTCTGGGCAATTTGGTAGAATTCCTTATTATAAATAATGTTCTAATGAATAATGAAAACTGAAAAGTAAGAAGTGTCTGATTGCTGGCAATTTCAGACACACTAGGATAGAATTTAGGAGGGGGCACATGTAGGTCTCTAAATGTCTCTCAGTAACCAATAAATAGGTTCTGACCTCAGAATGGTGGCACAAATTGCAAAGAGCCAAGGGTACTGACAGTTCCACTCATGTTGCTCAGTGTCAGGATATACTCCTATTAGATTATCATCACATGAGTAAAAACATACTAATTGTCTGGCATGGAGCAAATGTTTAATAAGTGAGGCCAAGTACCATGCTCTCCAATTAGGTATATAAATTTATTTGTGATGAAAGTCCTCTATAATCAGGCTAAATATCACCTCAGGGCACAGCCCATGCTTCAGCCAATCATATTTCCTGCAAAGGGCCCCTAGACTAGAATGCTCCCTTTCCCCTCATGGTTGTCATATGCATCCTGCACACTCTGGTCCTGCAAAAATGCTTCCTACTTCTTAACTGGACAGCCCTCTTCCTCCTGTCATACCCCCATGACATTTTGTTCTTCTCTTACAGGCGTTTAAATAGGGTTTTTTGGAGCTGACTAGTTCAAATCTCAACTCTGTCACAAACTAGCTATGTGATTTTGAGAAATTCATTTAGCACTTCTGAGTCAAAGTTTTCTTATCTAAAAAAATGGGATAGTAATACCTGCCTCACAAAGTGGTTGAGAGGAATTAAAATTAAGGTTTATAAAGGCAGAGAGCACAATAAATAGACGTCTTTTATTATTAAGAAAAACACAGTAAGGCTTGATCATAAAGGTTATCATAGAGAATGTTAATACTAAATAGAGTACAGAATTGGTTGAGTGAATCTCCTAATTTAAAACCCTTTGCAGATTCTCCTTCATGTCTGAACTGGACTAGTTAGAGAATTATCATTGGAGTCAGTATATCAAAGGTAAATCTAGTCACATGTGCATGTGTTTGTGTACATACATGTGTTTCTATGATTTTTATTGTACTAGGGAAAAATTCATATCTGAAAAATTCTCCCACCTACATTTTCATGAATATTCTAACAGTTAATTTAAGAGGGGTAGACATTCAGTCTACAACTTCAAATAAAGTTTATGATTCCAAACACTTTGGGGAGGTAACACTGAGCTAACAAGCACATATGTACCTGTGGTCCATCGTTAGAGCCTTTCTCTGAACAGCTTTTCACAGAGAGATGGCTGAGGGAGAAAGCATGATGACAGAGTACATGTAGGCTTGGGACAAAGGAGGCAATAGTCCAACACTAACACACTTCAAGTTTTGTCCTTAAATGCTCCAATTTCCCTTGTGAGGATAATATCCTGCCATGCTGAGTATTTGCTAATTGCTTCATCCTCCTGGCACTCAATTTCCAAGAGGAAAGCCCTATTTTCTTTTTTTTTTTTTTGCGATACTCTCCAGTTGCGGAGCACAGGCTCCGGACGCGCAGGCTCAGCGGCCATGGCTCATGGGCCCAGCCGCTCCGTGGCATGTGGGATCTTCCTGGACCGGGGCACGAACCGTGTCCCCTGCATCAGCAGGCGGACCCTCAACCACTGCGCCACCAGGGAAGCCCCCTATTTTCTTAAACTTTTAAATTTTATTTTATTATTTGAACTTTAGGTACACAGGTTTGGCTTAATGGCCCTTGACTTTTGATGCACTAGTTTCATGGGTCTAAGCATGGTCCACATTTATATATTTAGTTAGTTAAATAGCCTAATACTGTAATAAGAACCCATGAACCCCAAACCTCAAAGGTCTAATTATGAATCTGTTATAATCTTGGTCGTTATCACTTATATTGATTTTGCCAAAGGTTAAATAAATATAGGTATTATATACCATGACCACCTGATAAAATAGGTGACAGTGGACAAATGGCTTATGTTTTCCTACTGCCCACAGCCCTCCTTTGGGGAACTGACCCCTGTCTGCTTCCTGTGATTCTGTGGTCTGCCAATCCAAAGACCCCACCCTAGTTTTTAGTGACCTCAAACCATGCACTGATATTTTCTCTGGTTGTCACTTATCCACCTTTTGACTTTGGCTGTACTCAGACCACCTAGTGAAACATGTATCCAGGAGCGGGATGATGGTAGCTTGGAGCAGGTTGCAGTGTTGGAGTTGGTAAGTAGAATTAGATTATGGATATATTTTGAAGGTAGAGACAACACAGTTTACACTGACTGGAGGAAGGAAGTGAGCTAAAGAGGCAGAAAGGTAAAGGGTGATTCGAAGCACTGAGCAATTAAAAAAGAGGAAGGCCCTATTAACAGATGGAGATAATAATACTGGAAGAGGAGCCTGTTTGGGGCAGGTGGAAATCGGTTGGTTTTTGGAGATGTTAACTTTGGGGGCTATTAGATATGCAAATGGAGGTGGCAAGTAGTTGATAAATGGGTCTGTGGTTTAGAGCACACAGAGGCTGGGATATAAGTTCAGAGGTGTCAGCATGTAGATGGCAGGCTAAGCCATGAAGCTGGATGAGATCATCAGGAATGAATGGAGTTAGAGAAGTGGACCAAGGACAAACATGGGGCACTCCTGAGTCCAGAGAGAGAAAGAGGAGCCACTAAAGGAGATCAAAGAGTAGGAAGAAGAGGGTGTTGTCCTAGGGGACAGGGGAAGAAGGAGTGAACAACTGTCCAATGTCACTGATGAGTCAAATAACATGAGAACTGGGAATCGACCAAGGGTGACCTTGACAGTAGCTGTTTGACAAAATCAACATAGGTAATAATGACCAACATTGTACATAGTTAGATTGTACATTGTTTCATACTTAGATCTTTGAGAGTTGGGGTTCATGGGTGATGGGGTGAAATATTTACTGGCGTAGATTCAAGGGAGAATGAGAGAAGAGAAATTGATGATAGCGAGTATTGATGTTAGGTTTCCCCCTTGAAATGTACATCTTAATCTTTTGCAAAGATTTACTTGCTGTGAGACATTTTACTAAATGTAAAACTTACATGGCAATTAATTTAATAAATTCCTTCTCAACATCTAATGAAACATCTGTGCCTTTTTGTCCACTGTGATGACTGAGATGTATGGCATGCAATAAAATTATTAATAATGTTATCCTTTCAAGTGAGAATCTAATCCTTGATTCACACCATTAAATAACCTTCTAATCTTTGAGCCAAAATGTCAACCAATACCTTGGACTGGGTCCTAAGGATATTGGTGGGTAAAGAAGAACACTCCTTATCTGGTTTATTTTTCTTTAGTATTAGTGCTAGCTTGACTCATTTCAACGTCTGTAGTAAATTGCTGTTTACCCAGGAATTTGAAAATAATTTAGCAGGAACATTTCTAACCAGATGTATATATATATTTCTTATTAAATTCTGGCTAGATCCATCAGCTCTGGAGCTGTATTGTTTTATAGATTTCGTGACTGTTTTGTCACAGAGAGTAGAACAAAATCCAATCTTTTCCTTTGTTTCTGGGTATCCGTTTCTCTTGGTAATGCTAGTATTTCACTAGCATCTACAAGATGCCTGATGTTGGGCCATGGCTGAGGCTGAGACATTGTGATAACACACATTCATGAGCCTGAAACCAGTGCATCACCAGACAAACCAAAAAAGGTCAGCTTTTCTGAGCAATATGTCCCTAGCAATCTACTTGGTTTCAACTTCCATACAAACAGATAGATTTCAATAACATACACAAAACAAACCTACAACTTGGGGATAAATAAACTCTTCTGGTTGAGCATTAATTTTTTTCCACTTAAAATGATTAGTAAGGATAGACAAATTTATAATCACATAGATTGTAAGAATTTTAACACAGCTATTTTAAATATGTGTATCTTGGGATGTCAAACTATATGATAACTCCATTATTTATTTCTAGGGATTTCTAGATACAGGCATAGATAATTTAAATAGAAGTAACATTCATATGGTATATAATTTTTAAAATATCAGATTTTAAGTATTTATAACTTATAAGTATAAGTATAGTTATTAAAAAAGGAAATCAATGACTATTAAAAATTAAGGACATATTTATGTAGAATTGTACAGAAATCTGAATAATCTTCTATATTAGTTTGCTAGGGTTGCCACAGACTAAGTGGCTTAAACAATAGAAATTTATTTCCTTACATTCCTGGAGGCCAGAAGTCTGAGATCAAGGTGTTGGCAGGATTGGTTTCTTCTGTGGTCTCTCTCCTCAGCTTGTAGATAATCATCTTCTCCCTATGTCTTCACACGGTCTTCCCTCTATGTTTTAGTTTTCTCTTCTTTAAGAACACCAGTCATACTTAATTGTTTTAACTTAATTACCTCTTTAAAAACCATATTGCTGAATACAGTCATATTCTGAGGTACTGGAGGTTAATAATTCAGCATATCAATAGGGTAGGGGGGAGATTCAATTTAGCACTTAACATTTTCTATCATATTAAACAATTTAAAATTCATGTCTAGAGCAGTGGTCACCAACTATATCCGAGTGTATAATCTATCAGAAAAAATGTTTTCAACACATACCCCCTGCGTATATGTGTACACACACACACACACATTATATAATATATTTATATACATATATACATATTATGTATTTTATATATATTATATAATATGTTTATTTATTTATAAATTGAGACATCCAAAACATAACAAATATGGACAGTTTTAAAAAGTACCTGAAGTTGCAATTTATTAAATGTTTTCTCTTTTTCATAGCTTCATACTATCATTATCTAATTTCTCAAAGAGTAATATGCATTTAGGAGGAGGTCTATCGTGTCAATAATGAATATAATTTTATATTTCAAATAACCTTGTTTCTTTAATTCTAGGGGAGAGAAACAAATTGTCATTGTTTTCCCATCATAATGTGGCTGGAGACGAACCCAGCTCTAGGCGAAATTCACTGCTCTAGTAACTGGCGATTCAGACAAAATCTCTGGCTTCATGAAGCCTACCTTCTAGCAGGAATACAGACAAAACAATAAAGAAATCCATATACAGTCGACCCTTGAACAGTGTGTGGGTTAGGGGCGCTGACCCTCAGCAGAGTCGAAAATCCGAGTACAACTTGTAGTCAGTGGGCCCCATGCATTCGCGATTTCTCAGTATCCGCGGTTCTGCATCCGTGGATTTAACCAACCCCAGGTTGTGTGGTACCGTAGTATTTACTATTGAAATAAATCCGTGTATAAGTAGACCCATGCACTTCAAACCTGTGTTGTTCAAGGATCAATTGTAGTTTTATAAGCAATACGTATAACGAAGAAAGGTTCAGCGAGATAAAGCGAAAGAGCTGTTTGCCTTGGGATATGCTTGGAGGGCCTCTATAAGATGATGTTAGAACAGAGAATAAAGTGAAGGACAAAGCTCGGGGAAGGTTCGAGCAGTGCTCCAGGATGGCAGTTGGTTTGCTTGTTGTCTTTCTCCCTCAGGAAAATGTAAGCATCACAAATGCAGGACATCTTGGCTGTCAAGCTCAATGCAGATACCTCAGTACCTTAGCAGTGCCTGGTACAGAGTAAAAGTTCAATACATAGTTGATTAAATAACTCCACTTTATTTATCTTTTGAAAAATAGTTTAGTTTGATGGTAAGTTAGGGAAGAATTGTAAAAATGCAGTGGACAAATGTGTTTCAATAATAAACCTGCCAAGATTCTATGTGAGCAATGATGTGAAAACAAGTCCAATATAAGCCACGAGAAATATGCAGAAAATGATAAGTGGAATGTTGATGATTAAAGGTACAAGGAAACAAAAAGTAGACAACTAAATAAGCCAAAAAAAAGGGGGGGGGAACAGATACCCTATTCATTCAGTTTCTATGGAAACCCAATTTCCAGGTCCCAGGTTTCAGTTCTTAATCATTTTCCAGAAATTCCCTCTATGTCATTTGAGTTCTCCAGGAAGCAGAAGCTGAGCTGGAGTCAGGGGTTCACAAGCTTTATTGGGAGGTAAGTCCTGTGAAAGGTAAAGAAGAATGAAGCGAGACAGCGAAGAAAGCCTTCAGACCCCAGTGCCGCAGTGCCAGGCTGACTCCTGAGACAGGGAAGGCAGAGGTGGGGGGACAGAGGTGGGGAGAAGCAGGATTGTGCAGGAGTGTCTCTGGCTGAGTTGCACATCTGGAGGTGTCTCCACCACCCCACAGGGTGCTCCAGAGCAAAGATCACCCTCGGAGGGGTCCTATATTGGGCAGAAATGGCCAGGCCCTCTCCTCCGGCTGTGCTGGGGGCCCCAGGGGAGAGCAGAGGCAGACAGCTCGTTGCAGCCCCACTGAAAGCTCTTCCTCGAGGGGAAATCAGAGACGTGTCCCATGCCTGCCACTCTGACAGAAGTAGCAGCAGCCACAGTGGCACACTGGGTGGCCTTCCAGGGGACTCACATTAGAGGTCTCATCCTCATCATTTTTGTTGTTCTCTTGTGCTGGCCTTATTAATTTTATTAAAAGTTAGACTTCTTTGTCAGACATCTTTTTTTTTTTCAGACATCTTTTTCAGCTCTCTATTTTGTGAGTGTTATTTTGTTAAATTCAAAAATTCATGCAATTGTTCACAGGTAAGCTGCAAATACTACAAGCGGCTAAAAGCAAGAGGACTAGTGGCTAGTGACGGTGTCACATACCACCTTACCCTTTTCTCAAATTCCTCATAGATTCTCCATTACGTGTGCTCCTATTACTGAACCAAACTTGGGTCCACTTGCCCACGTGCAGTAAAACCAATCTACTGACACCTGGTTGTGGTGAAAGAAAGCGCAGCACTTATTGCAGGGCGCCAAGCAAGGAGTCCAGGGAACTAGTGCTTAAAAGGCCCAAATTCCCCAAAGGATTTCAGGGAAAGGTTTTTAAAGACAGGGTGAAGGGGAGGGTTGTGATCAGCTTGTGACATTCTTCTGATTGGTTGGTGGTGAGGTAATCAGGAGTCAACATCACCAAGCTTCTGGTTCCAACTGGTCTGGGGTCTGCAAGCTTGTGGGCAACATACCGTTGATTTCTTCCACTTGATAAGGTTTTGGTATCTGCAAAACAGCTCAAAGGATATGTCTTAGAATATTATCTATAGCCCTTGAGGATGAATTAAAAGTCCGTGACTTTGTTTAATGGCTAAACTATTATTATTTTGTGTTGCTTGACTGTTTTCCTTTCTTTCTGCATTTTCTTGTTTCTCTAATTAAATATACACTGTGGAAATCAGAGAAGGCTTAGGACGCTAAAGTTTTCTCTATAGACAAGAGGCAGGAGGAAAACATGGGATGGGGTTCATTTCAGGAAGGCCCCTTAGGGTCCTGCTAGGTTACACTTTCAAATTATTGAGGGGGCCAGTTCAAAACTGTATGGATATTAGCAGAACCTACTTTCTTTCTTTTTTTTCTTTTCTTTCTTTTTTTTATACATCTTTATTGGAGTATAATTGCTTCACAATGCTGTGTTAGTTTGTTATACAACAAAATGAATCAGCCATATACATACATGTATCCCCATATCCCCTCCCTCTTCAGCCTCCCTCCCACCCTCCCTATCCCACCCCTCTAGGTGGTCACAAAGCACTGAGCTGATCTCCCTGTGCTATGTGGCTGCTTCCCACTAGCTATCTGTTTTACATTTGGTAGTGTATATATGTCCATGCCACTCTCTCACTTTGTCATTTGTTTCTATGTATTTTTAAAATTTCTTCTTTGATTTCTTCAGTGATCTCTTGGTTATTTTGTAGTGCACTGTTTAGCCTCTACGTATTTGTGTTTTTTACAGTTTTTTTTTTCCTGTAATTGATTTCCAATCATAGCGTTTGGTCAGAAAAGATGCTTGATATGATTTCAGTTTTCTTAAATTTTCTGAGGCTTGATTTGTGTGACCCAAGATGTGATCTATCATTGAGAATGTTCCATGTGCACTTGAGAAGAAAGTGTATTCTGCCACTTTTGGGTGGAAAGTTCTATACATATCAATTAAATCTATCTGATCTATTGTGTCATTTAAAGCTTGTGTTTCCTTATTTATTTTCTGTGTGGATGACCTGTCCATCAGTGTAAGTGGGGTGTTAAAGTTCCCTACTATTATTGTGCTACCGTCGATTTCCCCTTTCATGGTTGTTAGCACTTGCCTTATGTATTGAGGTGCTCCTATATTGGGTGCATAAGCATTTATAATTGTTATATCTTCTTCTTGGATTGATCTCTTGATCATTATGTAGTTTCCTACCTTATCTCTTGTAACAGTCTTTATTTTAAAGTCTATTTTATATGATACAAGTATTGCTACTCCAGCTTTCTTTTGTTTTCCATTTGCATGGAATATCTTTTTCCATCCCCTCATTTTCAGTCTGTATGTGTCCCTAGGTGTGAAGTGGATCTCTTGTAGATAGCATATATATGGGTCTTGTTTTTGTATCAATTAAGCCAGCCTGTGCCTTTTGGTTGGGCATTTAATTCATTACATTCAAAATTATTATTGATATGTATGTCCCTATTACAATTTTCTTAATTGTTTTGGGTTTGTTTTTGTGGGTCTTTTTCTTCTCTTGTGGTTCCTGCCTAGAGAAGTTCCTTTAGCATTTGTTGTAAAGCTGGTTTGGTGGTGCTGAATTCTCTTAGCTTTTGCTTGTCTGAAAAGCTTTTGATTTCTCTGTTGAATCTGAATGAGATCCTTGCTGGGTAGAGTAATCTTCATTGTAGGTTTTTATCTTTCATCACGTTAAATATATCCTGCCACTCCCTTCTGGCCGGCAGAGTTTCTGCTGAAAAATCAGCTGATAACCTTATGGGGATTCTTTTGTATGTTATTTTTTGCTTTTCCTTTACTGCTTTTAATATTTTTTTCTTTGAATATAATTTCTGTTAGTTTGATTAATATGTGTCTTGTGTGTTTCTCCCAGGGTTTACCCTGTATGAGACTCTTTGTGCTTCCTGGAACTGGGTGACTATTTCCTTTCCCATGTTAGGGAAGTTTTCCACTATAATCTCTTCAAATATTTTCTCAGACCGTTTCTTTTTCTCTTCTTCTTCTGGGGCCCCTATAATTTGAATGTTGGTGTGTTTAGTGTTTTCCCAGAGGTCTCTGAGATTGTCTTCCATTCTTTGCATTCTTTTTTCTTTATTCTGCTCCTTGGCAGTTATTTCCACCATTCTGTTTTCTAGCTCATTTATTAATTCTTCTGCCTCAGTTATTCTGTTATTGATTCCTTCTAGTGTATTTTTCATTTCAGTTATTGTATTGTTCATCTCTGTTTGTTTGTTCTTCTAGATCTTTGTTAAACATTTCTTGTATATTCTCAGTCTGTGCCTCCATTCTATTTCTGAGATTCTGGATCATCTTTACTATCATTACTCTGAATTCTTTTTCAGGTAGATTGCCTATTTCATCTTCTTTTATTCAGTCTTGTAGGTTTTTACCTTGCTCCTTCATCTGTGACATATTTTTTTGCCATCTCTTTTTTTTTTTTTTTTCCCCTATGGGTGGGATTGTGTTCCTGTCTTAATGGTTGTTTGGCCTGAGGCTTCCAATACTAGAATTTGTAGGCTTTTGGGTAGAGCTGTGTCTTGGTGTTCAGATGAGGACCTCTGGGAGACCTCACCCTGATGAATATTCCCTGGGGTCTGAGGTTCTCTGTTGGTCCAGTTGTTCGGACTTGGAGCTCCCACTGCAGGAGCTTTGGCCAGACACCCGGCTTGGAATCCAAGATCCTGCAAGCTGCACAGGTGGCAAAAAAAAAAGAAAAGAAAAGAAAAGAAAAGAGAAAAACAACAAAGATTAAAAAATTAAAATAGACTAGGAAACTAACAGATATGTTACAAAGAATGTAAAAATAAAAAGATAGATGAAGAAACAGCCAGAAGGTAAAATAGAACCACAATAGTAAAAAAGAGGAGAAAAAAAATGGTGGAAAAGGCCTTGGTTGTGGGGGGCGGGGCTTAGGAAGAGGCGGGGTTTAGGCAGCTGGCAGGGCCTATGCTTAGGACCCACAGGGCTGGGAAAGGACCTGGGGTCAGGTGTGGGATGGGGCTTAGGCTCAATGGAACAGAAGGGGTCCAGGCATGCCTCTGGCCTCAGAGGGCTTGGGACCTGGCCTGGGTGCCCAGCAGGCTTCCCAGGCCTGAGTGGGTGGGGAAAACACCCTCTGGGCCTCTCCCACTCCTTCTGTCCTAACCCTTCCACCTACCTCTCCTATTCTCTCCCTGGCTTCCCTCCCATGTCCCATGACCAAGGCAGCCCAGAGGGGCCTCTGAGGTCATAGGACCCAGCCTGAGAGCCGGGCAGACTTCCTGAGCTGATTAGGCAGGGGAAACGCTTGGCCTGTGCTCCCCCCTAATCTGAGCCCCGAGGGTCCCTCCAAGCATGGGAACCCCTCCCCCCTCTCAGCCACCCCTCAGGGGCACCGGTCCTGTCTGGTCTCCACTTCTCCTCCCCTTTCAATACCCCCACATCCTACCAGTTCGCTTGGGAGCTCCTCCCATCTCCTTAGGCGTTGAGGTCCCCCACCAGCATCCAGCAGGCACCCTAGTTGTGGGGAGACGCGAACTCCGTGTCTTCCCATGCCACCATCTTCTTGTAGAGAGTCTGCTTCCTTTGTCTTTGTCTTATTTATTAAGATGTACACACATGCAACTGGAAATTTTATTTCCTCTCGGTGCCCATTTGGAGAGTGGGAACTATCTATGACATGTAATGAGGAGATGCAGGAGATACAGAAGAGAGTGAACAGGTCTTCCAAAGACAGGATTCTGTGAGGGGTTTTGTTTCCTGCACCCACCGACTGCTGATATCAAGGGGAATCCACACAGTTCAGAAGCTATCCTTACCACTGCCTCAGGTAACTCTTTATATGGCAACTTAACCACCAGTTTTTCAGGGCTTAGTGTATGTCAGAAGCTTCTTATGTATTATTTTTTGGCCTGAAGTATAGTAATATCATTTCTTCCATTTTGTAGATGGTAGAATTGAGATAAAAAAGTGATTAAATGTCTCATGCAAATTCATGCAGCTAGCATGTGACAGAGGTGAGATACAAATCAAGGGTGGATTCCAAATTTCTCAGATGAGAAATTACATGGCTTACTAAACTATTATGTTAAAAAAAATAGAAAGAAGAGTATTACTTTTTGTGCATAGACAGCATATGAGGAAATATGCATGTATTTTTCTTTGTTTGGAGTTTTTTTCTACCTCATTACTTCAGTTCTTTCTTGCTATGGGCAGCTCCCCTCTCTAGGTCCTATTTATATTTCAAAACCTCTCGATTGCTATGATACTGAGAACAGGTTTCTCATTAGTATTCAGGTGACAACGAGAGGAAGCTACCAAACAATGCACATGATGGAGGCAAAGCTCTCATTATACACTGAGCTTATGAGAAATGGCAGTCAGTGCTGGTTGCTTGTAGGTTTTTCATTCTTTCTTTCTTGTTTTTAAACAAGGGCATCGTTTAGAAGCAGCCTCTGCCTACATGGCAACATGCCGTGAGCAATGGTAGTATCTGGGTGGGTTGAAACCAGAGTAGAGAGCTTAAAAGAGATTTAGGGAGCATGCCAGGTCCACAGAGCCAGCCTCTGAATCAGGTGGGGGTACAGTTGACCTTCCATGGAGGGCAGCAAGTTCTGGTCTCTTTGTTCTTGGCAAAATTACTCAGCATGCCAGGTTCATGTTCCTGCTCCATGTTCAAAAATTTGTGGAGGAAGTTCTGCTTTGACACCCTAATAAGAGCAGCCATCTTTAACCAGCTCATCATTCACTGAGGGCGCAGGACCCAGAGCAGCAGTAGCTCCCTGCTGGGTGGTGGGGATCCTCTTGTGTTGAGGTGTGTGATTTCCCAACGCTGTGCACTGAGCACTCTCCCAGAGCAGGGATCTTGTGTTGGCTTCCACCGCCTCCTTGATGTGCTCCTATAGTGGGCGAAGATTCTTTTGCCATCCATTTAGAAACTATTGAGTGGTCATCTCGAGATGAGACAAAGGCAGGTGGAATGGCCCCCTGAATTGGGGGCAACTGTCACAGCCCCAGAAGAACTCTCTTTGCCCACCCTCGAGCATCTGTGTAACCTTGCATGGATGGTGATAGGCATGCAACTCAGTACCTCTGCCCTAGAATGTAAGTTCTGTGAAAGGAGTAACTGGGTCAGTCTAGGTATGTCTATATCCCCAACACCCTGGCACTGAGTTCATCATAGGCAGGTGATAGATACTTCTTTTTATGAATAGATGGACTGAGGGAAGAGCTTTCTATCTGTGTTGGCTGCTGAACTGGCATTACCCACATGACAGACTAGTTCCAGACCTGCCCAGGAACTCCTGCAGATCCATCTGAGGTTCTCCACCACTAGCTTGGCTTTCACCACCCTCCTGGCTTGTTTCCTGTCCACATATTACTGGTTCTCTGTCAATATTTAAGTCTCCTCTGACTCTGGCTGACCCTCCAGGCTCTGTCTTCCTGCTTTCTCTAAACTGTCAGTCCTGCACGTTTCTCAACAATCTGACCTCTGCTTCCATGATCTTCACTTTCTAGGGCCTCCCAGGCCTTTTCATGACATCTTGTGACTTTAAAGCTGAGTGACCAAACCCATCTTTCCCTTGAACAATGACCTTCCTGTCACTTCTCCTTCCCTAACCTTCATTCATGTCCTTTAGGTGGAATGATGTCATGGACATTGGGGATTTTCCTTGAAAGCAGTGACACTTGCTAAAGTGCCATGCTTCTCCAGGAACAGAGACTAACAGATAAGCACAAGTAAAGAACCCTTGCCCAAGGTAGAAATAAAATGCAGTGTGACTTTCCATTCTCTGTACTTTGAAGATATGCTCTTGTTCAGCTGACATCTGAACAGCTATTTTGAGTGCATCACTAGGCCAAGTTCTGGGAGGAATACAAAAAAGCAGGTTCCTCATCGTTCGGTGGCTTGCAGGAAGAGCTGTGTAGTTGGGCATACATGACTAATGCTGGCAAAAATAATGGGATGTGGTGTGTATGTGAACACTACCAATGTAGCAGGAGTTTTAGGAGCAAGGGGATTGCTAAGAATCCCAAAGACCACAAATAAATGCTTTACCTCGGGCTGGTCTGATTTCACTCCTAAAGAACTGCAATCATCCTGGGAGAGTTTTCATAAGCTGGAAACCTCCAGTGGGACAAATCCTAAAACCTTTTATCTATCGTATTTCAAAAGGAGATAATGGAAAGCGTTTCTTTTAAAATGTTTGCATCGCTGCAGAGCACAGGGAGATCAGCTCGGTGCTTTGTGACCACCTGGAGGGGTGGGATAGGGAGGGAGGGAGATGCAAGAGGGAAGAGATATGGGATATATGTATATGTATAGCTGATTCCCTTTGTTGTAGAGCAGAGGCTAACACACCATTGTAAAGCAATTATACTCCAATAAAGATGCTAAAAAAACCACAAGGTGTTATCCATCAGTCACTAAAATTCAAAATTTTTATTAAAACTGGTAAACAGGTCTATTAAAATGTTAAAAATACAATTTGTAAATTTTGTAACTATTGTATAATGAGTTGGTTTGTTGGCAGATGAATCATTTGGTGATTTTGCTTGCTTCCGTGGAAAGGAAGATAAAGAGAAATAAAAGATCTGAGCCATATTTAGAAGATACATTGGATAGGAATCTGTGATTGACTAAAATGTGAAGGTTAAGGGATAAGAGATGTTATGGATTACACCTAAGTTTCTGTTTTAGACAACTGAATGAATGGCAATGCCATTCATTTCATTAAAGCAGGAGGAGGCATGTGCATGCAATAGGACAGGACCTCAGGGTTTAGGCAGAGGACTGTCAGGGAAAATGATAAGTTTATGGAATCTGAGAAGTCTGAGATGTTTTGTAGGCATTTGCATAAATGGGGCTAAACTTCATGTAGAAGATCTGGGTTGAAGACATTGATTTTGGGGTGCTATGCTTGACATTATTTATTAACCATCCACTAACAATACCCTCCCATCTTCCTTGCTAATAGAACTCCAATTTTATTCAGGCAGTGATGTACCCAGTTCAAAAAAGAATGAATAAAAATTGGTTAAGTCAAAAAAATAAATTAAATAAAAAATTTTTAAAATAAATAATAAATAAAATGTGTGCATTCAAATATTTGCCTTTCCAACAACTTATCCCGAAAATATTTTCCCCATGTGTTTTCCATACGTATCTCACTTTAAAATAAAAATCGAGGAAAGTGACCTTCAAATATATTATTGTTATTTTTAGGAATATTGAATATGCAAATATTTGCACAACCCAGACCACAAGTCATGTGAATTATTCGCAATTTTTCTTCTTCTTCCTTTTTTTTTTTTTTTTTTTTGCATCCTGAGAGAGTGTTGTCTTCCACACTCTAAGTAGCAAAGGATTTGGCTCCTTAGTCAATGATGTTATGCAAAGGGAATGGAGGAACGTGGGGTGATCTCCAGGGTCTATTATAATTTGAGAGGTGGACATCTCTGCCACATCTCTGAAGTAACAATTACTTTCTTCTGACAAAACAAAAACCTTTTTGTACTGGCTACCTACTATTGTGTGAAAAACTATCCCAAACCTCAGCGACTTCAAACAATGTATTATCTCTCGCTCAGAGTCTCTCATGTCGCAGGCAGATGGGGACTGAAGCTACAGTCATCTGAAGTCCCAACTGGGTTGCATATCCAAGATGGCTCCCTCACATCTCCCAGGACTGGCGGTTTAGGCTGGCTGTCAGCAGAAGGCTCCTCCAGGGTCTTCACGGGAACACATACACGTGGATTTTGGATGTGGCTTTGGGGCTCCCAATAGCATGGCTCCTAGGTTCTGGGAGGGATTATAACCATTACATATATGATGATTATATATATGTATTATATTATATAGTATATTGTAACCACCATTGTCCTTTGCTCCCAACTTTGTACATCAGGAACTTAGGAAGAGCTTGGGTGGGAAGTTTGTCTCTGATCCATGTGACGCCACGTGGGGCTGATTCCAAGAGGCTCAAGTAGCACTGAAAAGCTTCTTCTGTTCTAGCCTCAGGAGCCCCAGAATGTCATTTCCACTACCCTCTATTAGTCAATTAAGCCACTGGGATTAGGCTATCATATTCAAAGAGTGGGGCATTAGACTCCACCTCCTGATATGAGAAGCAGCCTGCATTTAGGGAGAGAGACTACCTACCAGTCTTCCCCTGAACATTACACTTCATGCCTCTCCCACATGCAAAATACACCCCTGCCCATCTCAAGGCCCATATGTTCTCATTCTAGCATGACAGTAGCTCAGAGTCCAGGAGCTCACCATCTAAATCAGGTCCAGGTGTAGTAGAGGTTTCTCAAGTGTAGTTACTCTCAATTTGAGACCTGTGAACCGAGGAGCAAGTTATCTGCCTTCCTCACACCCAACATACAATGCCGATGTAAGAGTAGGATAAAGTAATGAATAGTCCAGCACCCAAAGTGGGGGAGTGTGAGATGACATGTGTATGGCATCATTGTCCTAAAGCATTTCTGAGATCTAGCCAGGCACATGTTGCCTTTTCCCTGACACAGGCTCTGATTCCACTCCCTGGGAGACATTCTCTGTGTATCTAGACTCTACTCTCTGGGCTTTTGCTCTATGTTTGCAGTTGTGTTGTTTTCTCAGCCTGCTTCCAGCCCTGGAAGACTGGGGACCCAGAGGTCTTTTTTTATATTGAACTGTCCTTTTCAATCCAAGCTAACAAGTAAAATTCTCTTAGAAACTATGAGTTGCCTATAAACTACATCGGTGTTTACTCTATTAGACAAAAGCCAGATCTATCCATCTCTTAGATGCAGGTTCCTTTACCTCGAGAGTCAGGGTGCTGTTGGACAACACACTTAGGATCCATAAAAATCCTTTCATCTAGCTGAGTATCTAAAAGCCTTATCCTCAAGATTCTTAGAAGCCTCATTGTTTATTTCTTAGAGAATCTTTGAGGAGACTCTTAAATCTTCCTGAATTCTCAACAAAGGCTCTTACTGTTGTACCTTTTTTTTTATGGCCTAAGCATTTTATTTTTTATTTTATTTTTGTTTTTTTAATTGAAGTATAGTTGATCTACAATGTTGTGTTAGTTTCAGGTGTACAGCAAACTGATTCAGTCATACATATACCTGTATCTATTCTTCAAATTCTTTTCCCATTTAGGTTATTACAGAATATTGAGCAGAGTTCCCAGTGCTATACAGTAGGTCCTTGTTGGTTATCTATTTTAACTATAGTAGTGTGTACATGTCAATCCCAGACTCCCAATCTGTATCTCCCCTCAACGCTTTCCCCCGGTAACTATAAGTTTGTTCTCTTAAGTCTGTGAGTCTGTTTCTGTTTTGTAAATAAGTTCATTTGTATCATTTTTTTTAAGATTTCACATGTAAGTGATACCATGATATTCATCTTTCTCTGTCTGACTTACTTCACTTAGTATAATCATCTCTAGGTCCATTCATGTTGCTTCAAATGACATTATTTCATTATTTTTAATGGCTGAGTAATATTCCATTGTATATATGTACAGCTTCTTTATCCATTCATCTGTTGATGGACATTTAGGTTGCTTCTATGTCTTGGCTATTGTAAATAGTTCTGCAATGGACATTGGGGTCCATGAACCCTTGGGAACCATGTTTTTCTCTGGATATATACCCAGGAGTGGGATTGCTGGATCATATGGTAGCTCTATTTTTAGTTTTTTAAGGAACCTCCATACTGTTCTCCATAGCAGCTATACCAATTTACATTCCCACCAACAGTGTAGGAGGGTTCCCTTCTCTCCACACCCTCACCAGCATTTACTGTTTGTAGATTTTTTGGTGATGGCCATTCTGGCTGGTGTCAGAATGGTGTGAGGTAATATCTCATTGTAGTTTTGATTTGCATTTCTCTAATAATAAGCAATATTGAACATCTTTTCATGTGCCTCTTGGGCATCTGTATGTCTTCTTTGGAGAAATGTCTATTTAGGTCTTCTGCCCATTTTTTGATTGGGTTTTTGGTTTTTTGATATTGAGCTGCATGAGCTGTTTATAAATTTTGGAGACTAATCCCTTTTTGGTCTAATCATCTGCAAATATTTTCTCCCATTCTGTGGGTTGTCTGACTTGGGCTTTTTATAGCATGGTGCTCTTTGTTAGTGCCACTTGTTACATGACACATGGCTTCCAAGAGAAAGGAAGCAGAAGCTCCCAGGCCAGATAAGGTCAAAGGCTGGAACTGGCACGTCATTATTTCTACAATTATTTCTATCTGTCAAAGAAGTCACAGGACCCACCATGTTCTATGAAGTGGAGAAATAGACTCCACTCTTTGATGGGCAATGTCAAGATGTCATTTCATGAGAGCATGTGGGTTGGGAAATAGAGCTGTGAGCATACCTGTAAGTACAGCCTGCCACTTTCTTTGGTGTTCCTGCCAAAACTTCACTCCGTAGCACCTCGTGGCCATATTTTTCCACTGTCTACCCCTCTCGATGCCATACAGAAAAATTGATGTTATCTTACCCCTATTTGCATGAAAACTAGGCTTTAATGTCAAATTGACACTTTATTGTACTTAAAATCGTATTTTTAAAATGAAATTTAGACGATAAAAGTAGGTTCTGTGCTCCATCAAATACTTGCTCATCTGTAATTCTTCCCAAATGTGATGAAACAGCAAGAAAGCACAAGGATTTTCAGGTTAAATGAGATGAGATCAGGTTCTTCCTTGACCTTAGATGTATACAGTGTTATTGTGAGATGTAAAACAATATTTACAAACTTTTGTATGAAAGAGAAATACACAAATTCTTTGATAAAACTTGGCCATCTACATTTATTTCTGAAGAAATTTTAACATCAGAAGATTGCCAAGGAATCTGTGAAATGCACGGTATTCAGGATATATCTACATATTTTATTATAACTTCACATCACAGTTTTTAATTTTTCTCAACTTGTGATCTTAAGAATAATTTCTTTAAACAATGGTATAAACTTGCCATAGAAACAAAAGACAGTTTTGGGTTTGAAGAGGATGTTACTATGAAGTGGACACAAACTAACTTCCCTCTGTTTAAACCATAATATTTTGATAACATTTCATAGCAACCAAAGAATGAAAGAAAATGTGTTTAAGCTTTTGTCTTTTGTCCATTGATCAAGATTCATTTACACTTGCACAATTGTCTAAATAGTATATATGGTTTTCCTTATTTTATATTTGCTATTCCCATAAGTTAATATTCTTCTGGGTCACTTTCTTCTGAGAACTGCATTTTTTATGTTATCTAAAGAAAATAAGAATGTGTAAGGTATGTTGATTGGAATTTGCTTCTTTATCATAGCCCCCATTCGTAAGAATAATTTATATACAAAAATGCTAGGCTAATTTGCACCACCTAGACCAGGCTGTTATAATTAGAAGACCAGGCTATCATAATTTTAGGGAGTAAAACTTCATAGAGGATTTAGTAGCTTGCAGGACCGACTAAAAGTATGGGAGTGAGGAATCAGATAGCTCTGTGTGTAGCAAAAGTGAAGACCATCTGGGATTTGGAAAACATAATGCCAGACATTCTACCCTTTATCTTACTGAGTTAGGAGTATTTTTTAAGGTCTTTTCTCCTCCTTCTCTTCTTCTTCCTCCTTCTTCTTTTAAAATTTAAAAAACTTTGTTTAAAAGCAGTTGAATTAGTGCATAATTTGCATACAATAAATTGTACCTATAGAAATAATAAACATTGCATTACTCCAAACTTTTCCCCATGTACCTTTGTAATCCCTCCAAAACCCCACCTATCCTCCCATCCCAGGAACTATTGATCTGATGTTACTATGATTAATTTGCATTTTCTAGAACTTCATTAAAATGGAAAGACATAAAGGTGGCCAAGATGTTAGAGTAGGAAGACCCTGAGCTCACCTCATCCCAGGGCACACCAAAATTGTAACTATTTACAGAGCAACTACCAATGATAACAATGAGAAGACTAGCAGAAAAGATCTTTTATGACTAAAGATATAAAGAAGGAACCACAAAGGGATGGGTATGGGGGGGGGGGAGATGTGGTATAGTCAAAATCCATACTGTTAGGTAGATGGCCCCCAAAGGGGAGGATAATTACAATCACGGATGTTCTCTGCAAGGAGTGAAGGGTCTGAGCCCCACATTGGGCTCCCCAGCCCAGGAGTCCTGCACCAGGAAGGTGAAAGCCTAGAACGTTTGGTTCTGAAGGCCAGTGGTGCTTACTTTGGGGGAGACAGAGAGCTGTGGGAAATAGAGGCTCCACTCCTAAAGGGATCACACAAAATCTCACACATTCCAGGACCCAGGGCAGAAGCAGTAATCTGAGCAAAGCCTGGGTCAGACCCACTTGCTGACCTTGGAATGTTTCCCTGAGAAGCAGGAGGCAATTAGGACTCACCCTGAGGACATAGACACTGGAAGCCACCATTTCAGGGAGTTCATCCTACCATGGGGACACTGGTGCTAGCAAGTGCCATTTTGGAATCCTCCCTCTAGATTATTAATGCCTGGACCCTGCCCTGTTCACCAGCCAGTCTACACCAGTCCTGGGACATCCAAGGTCAAGTGGCCACCTGGGCAGGCACACAGGCCCATCCACCAGCGGGTTGGAGGTCACAGAACCCCCTGACTCCCAGCCACCCTGAGATGCAACCCCACCCACCAGAGGGTCCAGGACCTGGCCCCAGCATCCAGTGTGCAAATACTAGCCCCAAGACCTCTGGAGTCCTGCAGCCAGTCATCAGACTCAGCCGTCAAGTGTACAAATATTTACATTATAGGCTCCCAGAAAGAGAAGAGAGAAAGGGTCAGAGAACAAATTTAAATACATCACAGCTGAAAACTTCCCTAACTTGGGAAAGGAAACAGACATCCAGGTCCAGGCAGCACAGAGAGTTCAGGAAAGGATCAATCCAAAGAGCACCACTCCAAAACACACTGTAATTAAAATGACAAAAATTAAAAATAAAGAGCGAATATTAAAAGCAGCAAAGGAAAAGCAACAAGCTGCACACAAGGGAACTCCCATAAGATTGTCAGGTGACTTTTCAGCAGAAACTTTGCAAGCCAGAAGTGAGTGGCGTGATTATTTTAAAGTGATGAAAGGGAAAAACCTACAACCAAGAATACTCTACATGGCAAGGCTCTCATTCAGATTTGAAGGAGAGATCAAAAGTTTTACAAACAAGCAAAAGCTCAAAGAGTTCAGCACCACTAAGCCAGCTTTACAAGAAATGTGAAAGGGACTTCTCTAAGTGGAAAAGAAAACTCTACAACTAGAAATATGAAAATTGCAAATGGAAAAATCTCATCGGTAAAGGCAAATATACAGTAAAGGTAGTAGATCAACCACTTATAAAGCTAATAGGAAGATTAAAAGACAAGACCAAGTTTGTATGAGCATCGGGTACTGTGCTCTCTAATCTTTTTGTGTGTTTCTTTCTCTGGTATTGGGGAGTTTCCTTACTCAGGTGTATTAATATTGGGTTGAGTAATCAAGAATGCCCCTGTTTAGATCTCCAGAATTCTCTTCCATGCAGCACTCTCTTATCCACCAACTCTGTCTGGCTCCATGTTCTCCAGAATCTCAGCTTGCTCTCTTCAACTCAGGGAGTCTGCCAGGCTCTGCCTGCATTCCCCTCCCTGGACGGCAACCTGGAACTTTCTAAAGTAGAAAACTGGGGTAATTGTAGGGTTCACCTCACTTATTTCCATCTCTCAGAAATCACTCTTCCTTTGTAGCCTGATGTCCAGTGTCTCGAAATCCATTGTTTCATATATTTTCCATTTGGGGGGTTTGCTTCAGTAGAAACATAAATCTGTTCCTTGCTGTTGTTCTATTTTGGCTGGAGTGGAAGTCTTCGCTTTTTCTTTTATAAGTTAGACAACAACACCCACCTCTATCCAGTCCAGGCAGATTGTCATTTAGTGTTTTAGATTAAGAAAACAAATTTATATAAACCTTAATATTATCCCATGTTTAAAGGAGTTTTGAAACATTTTGAGCATTTTACAGAGAGATCTAGGAGGTACCAGACAGGAATTCCATTCATGACCGACTTATCTCCTTGAAGTCTCCCTTCGGCTGGACCCCAACCCCCTCAGCACTGGTTCTGCCCTGGAACCATCTGCAGACCCAGCCTGAGCAGGATCTTCTCTTTCTCTCCGCACCTAGCTGTTTGATCTATCTGCCTTTCTAATGTAAAATCAATGAAGACTTTCCAGTCTTCTTTCAAAATTCTCTCTTCCACTTCATCAATATAGATTAAAAAGACCTGACCCCAGAAGAGGTAAAAACAGAAATCTCCTGATAAAGTGCTGTGTGTCTATGTCTGTATGTCCATGAGTTTGTAAGAGAAAAGTTATGAACATATCTTCTTTAATTTTTTTTTAATATATCACATAACTTAAGCTTGGAAGAGTAATAGGCTTAATTAATCACTCTTGTAATTAGACAAATAAAAGGTCTGTCTGGTCCTAGTTTCCTGACTGCTAAGATTCTCCCAGATTTAAACTTTTTTTTTCCCCCATTGGATGTCTTCCAATCCTTCTGTGTGGTTCTGAAGGCATTTTTCAAAGACTGGAAATCTGGAGTGACAGGAAGTATTTCTGTGGGGCATGACAGGAAGGCAGGAGTCCTGAAATACCACTGCATATTTTCCCCTAGGATCACCTTACCTGGGAGAGGTGCACCTGTGTTCATGGCCGCAGGAACTCTCTAGTTTAAAGGTAAGGCAAGAGTCAGCAGGGGAAGTGTAACTTTGCACTTTCCTGACAGTCTGTGAAATAAATGGCCCTGGCCTGTTCTCTGACACTGAACTCAGCAGGGATAAAAACCTACTTGGAATAAGCAGTCACACGCAGCTATGGAGTCGAGAGACCTTTCCTGGGAGGAACACCTAGGAAGGCAAACAGCGTTGTCATCCTGAAAGCTCTCACATGATTTCATTTTTGTCTTAATATCTGTGTCATGTCTTTTCTACAAAAGAGAATCTTCAAACGTGAAAGAGTAAAACAGACAGTGTTAAGAGTAAATTTAAATTCAGAACAGGAAAAAAAACTATTATGCATGATAGTAAGACAGCACTTAAATATTTTAAATTCATGCCTTTAGGCAGAAACAAATTAAATTCCAGTTTAGTTGTAACAATTCATTCATTGATTCAGGAAACAGTTATTGAGTGCCTACCAAGTACCAGCCCTGTTCTGTGCATATGTTCATGCAGCTGGGAGAAAAAGAGATAAAGATCCCGCCCTCTAAGTGCTTTTATTTGTAACTGTGATTGCAAAAACCTTACCTCCACTCTTTGAAATGTCATAGGGAACAAGAAACTGCCAGTTGAGAGGATATGCCAAATTCCTTCTTAATTTTCAAAGAAATGGCAGAAGCAGAATTCAGAAACTGTGCCACTGATAACCTTAGGTAAAATTAGAAAATAAATTTGAGTCCTTAAGACAAGAGAAAGGAACTACCACGTGCCCAGTTATACAAAGTCATGTGAAAGAGCCTTGCTTCACATTGTCATTGAGTTTTTAGACAGGTAAGTCAGGAGAATTCTATGTGCAAAGTATATCTTGATTTCCATAAGACATTTCTTAGCTGTTTCATATCACTTTGCAGATTGGTTAGAAGGGTATGGACTGGCTGAGTAAACACTCTCTAAGAACCTAGATTTAATGGATTGATATAAAGTTGGAAGGAGATTTAAAATTTCAGCTGATATAAATATACTTACTTTCCTGTAATACAACAGGGACTCTTGACATTAAAAAAATATATATATTAGAATATTTAATTGTGAACCATAGGCACAGGTATGAAGTGAAGTAAAAACATCTACTTCAAAAGTTTATCTGGATTTCCGGGTAAGATGGCGGAAGAGTAAGACGCGGAGATCACCTTCCTCCCCACGGATACACCAGAAATATAGCTACACGTGGAAAAACTCCTACAGAACACCTACTGAACGCTGGCAGAAGACCCCAGACCTCCCAAAAGGCAAGAAACTCCCCACATACCCGGGTAGGGCAAAGCGGAGAGATTCCCACAAAGAGGATCAGTGGCGAACGGCACTCACCAGCCCGAGAGGCTTGTCTGCTCGCCCGCTGGGGCGGGCGGAGCTGGAAGCTGAGGCTCGGGCTTCGGTCAGAGCACAGGGAGAGGATTGGGGCTGGCGGCAAGAACTCAGCCTGAAGGGGACTAATGTGCCACAGCTGGCCGGGAGGGAGTCCGGGAAAACTCTGGAACTGCAGAAGAAGCAAGAGACTTTTTCTTCCCTCTTGGTTTCCTGGTGCGCGAGGAGAGGGGATTAAGAGCGCTGCTTAAAGGAGCTCCACAGACGGGTGAGAGTCGCGGCTGAAAGCGCGGAGCCCAGTGACGGGCGTGGGATGCTGGGGCTGCTGCTGCCGCCGCCAAGAAGCCTCTGTGCGAGCACATGTCACTGTCCACACCGCCCTTCCAGGAGCCTGTGCAGCCCGCCACTGCCGGGGTCCCGGGATCCAGGGCCAGCTTCCCTGGGAGAACGCATGGAGCGCCTCGGGCTGGTGCAATGTCACGCCGGCCTCTGCCGCTGCAGGCCCGCCCCGAACTCCGTGCCCCTACCTGCTGCCCGGCCTGAGTGAGCCAGAGTCCCTGAAGAGGCTGCTCCTTCAACCCTGTCCTGTCTGAGAGAAGAACAGACGCGCTCTGGAGACCTACACGCAGAGGCGGGGCCAAATCCAAAGCTGAGACCCAGGAGCTGTGAGAAGAAAGAAGAGAAAGGGAAACCTCAACCAGCAGCCCCAGAAGCAGCGGGTTAAAGCTCCACAGTCAACTTGATGTACCCTGCATCTGTGGAATACATGAATAGACAACAAATCATCCCAAATTGAGGAGCCAGGAGTCAGTGCTGTGCCTCTGACGTGGGAGAGCCAACTTCAGGACACTGGTCCACAGGAGACCTCCCAGCTCCACATAATACCAAATGGCGAAAATCTTCCAGAGATCTCCATCTCAACACCAGCACCCAGCTTCACTCAACGACCAGCAAGCTAGAGTGCTGGACACCCTATGCCAAACAACTAGCAAGACAGGAACACAATGCCAGCCATTAGCAGAGAGGTGGCCTAAAATCATAAAAAGTCCACAGACATCCCAAAACACACCACCAGACGCGGACCTGCCCACCAGAAAGACAAGATCCAGCCTCATCCACCAGAACACAGGCACTAGTCCCGTCCACCAGGAAGCCTACATAACCCACTGAACCAACCTTAGCCACTGGGGACAGACACCAAAAACAACAGGAACTACGAATCTGCAGCCTGCAAAAAGGAGACCCCAAACACAGTAACATAAGCAAAATGAGAAGACAGAAAATCACACAGCAGGAGAAGGAGCAAGATAAAAACCCACCAGACCTAACAAATGAAGAGGTAATAGGCAGTCTACCTGAAAAAGAATTCAGAATAATGATGGTAAAGATGATCCAAGATTCTATTTCCAAGATCCAAAATCTTGGAAATAGAATACACAAAATGCAAGAAACAGTTAACAAGGACCTAGAAGAACTAAAGGTGAACCAAACATCGATTAAAAACACAATAAATGAAATGAAAAATACTCTAGATGGGATCAATAGCAGAATAACTGAGGCAGAAGAACGGATAAGTGAGGTGGAAGATAAAATAGTGGAAATAACTGCTGCAGAGCAAAATAAAAAAGAATGAAAAGAACAGAGGACAGTCTCAGAGACCTCTGGGACAACATTAAACGCACCAACATTCGAATTATAGGGGTTCCAGTAGAAGAAGAGAAAAAGAAAGGGACTGAGAAAATATTTGAAGAGATTATAGTTGAAAACTTCCCTAATATGGGAAAGAAAATAGTTAATCAAGTCCAGGAGGCACAGAGAGTCCCATACAGAATAAATCCAAGGAGAAATACGCCAAGACACATGTGAATCAAACTGTCCAAAATTAAACACAAAGAAATCATATTAAAAGCAGCAAGGGAAAAACAACAAATAACACACAAGGGAATCCCCATCAGGATAACAGCTGATCTCTCAGCAGAAACTCTACAAGCCAGAAGGGAGTGGCAGGACATAATTAAAGTGATGAAGGAGAAAAACCTGCAACCAAGACTACTCTACCCAGCAAGGATCTCATTCAGATTTGATGGAGAAATTAAAACGTTTACAGACAAGCAAAAGCTGAGAGAGTTCAGCACCACCAAACCAGCTTTACAACAAATGCTAAAGGAACTTCTCTAGGCAAGAAACACAACAGAAGGAAAAGACCTACAATAACAAACCCAGAACAATAAGAAAATGGGAATAGGAACATACATATCGATAATTACCTTAAATGTAAATGGACTAAATGCTCCCACCAAAAGACACAGATTGGCTGAATGGATACAAAAACAAGATCCATATATATGCTGTCTACAAGAGACCCACTTCAGACCTAGAGACACATACAGACTGAAAGTAAGGGGATGGAAAAAGATATTCCATGCAAATGGAAACCAAAAGAAAGCTGGAGTAGCAATTCTCATATCAGACAAAATAGACTTTAAAATAAAGACTACTAGAAGAGAGAAAGAAGGACACTACATAATGATCAAGGGGTCGATCGAAGAAGAAGATATAACAATTGTAAATATTTATGCACCAAACATAGGAGCACCTCAATACATAAGGCAAATACTAACAGCCATAAAAGGAGAAATCGACAGTAACACAATCATAGTAGGGGACTTTAACACTCCACTTTCACAAATGGACAGATCATCCAAAATGAAAATAAATAAGGAAACACAAGCTTTAAATGATACATTAAACAAGATGGACTTAATTGATATTTATAGGACATTCCATCCAAAAACAACAGAATACACATTTTTCTCAAGTGCTCATGGAACATTCTCCAGGATAGATCATATCTTGGGTCACAAATCAAGCCATGGTAAATTTAAGAAAATTGAAATTGTATCAAGTATCTTTTCTGACCACAATGCTATGAGACTAGATATCAATTACAGGAAAAGAGCTGTAAAAAATACAAACACATGGAGGCTAAACAATACACTACTTAATAACGAAGTGATCACTGAAGAAATCAAAGAGGAAATTAAAAAATACCTAGAAACAAATGACAATGGAAACACGACAACCCAAAACCTATGGGATGCAGCAAAAGCAGTTCTAAGAGGGAATTTTATAGCAATACAATCCTACCTTAAGAAACAGGAAACATCTCGAATAAACAACCTAACCTTGCACCTAAAGCAATTACAGAAAGAAGAACAAAATCATCCCAAAGTTAGCAGAAGGAAAGAAATCATAAAAATCAGATCAGAAATAAATGAAAAAGAAATGAAGGGAACGATAGCAAAGATCAATAAAACTAAAAGCTGGTTCTTTGAGAAGATAAACAAAATTGATAAACCATTAGCCAGACTCATCAAGAAAAAAAGGGAGAAGACTCAAATCAATAGAATTAGAAATGAAAAAGGAGAAGTAACAACTGACACTGCAGAAATACAAAAGATCATGAGAGATTACTACAAGCAACTCTATGCCAATAAAATGGACAACCTGGAAAAAATGGACAAATTCTTAGAAATGCACAACCTGCCAAGACTGAACCAGGAAGAAATAGAAAATATGAACAGAGCAATCAGAAGCACTGAAATTGAAACTGTGATAAAAAATCTTCCAACAAACAAAAGCCCAGGACCAGATGGCTTCACAGGCGAATTCTATCAAGCATTTAGAGAAGAGCTAACACCTATCCTTCTCAAACTCTTCCAAAATATAGCAGAGGGAGGAACACTCCCAAACTCATTCTACGAGGCCACCATCACCTTGATACCAAAACCAGACAAGGATGTCACAAAGAAAGAAAACTACAGGCCTATATCACTGATGAACATACATGCAAAAATCCTCAACAAAATACTAGCAAACAGAATCCAACAGCACATTAAAAGGATCATACACCATGATCAAGTTGGGTTTATTCCAGGAATGCAAGGGTTCTTCAATATATGCAAATCAATCAACGTGATATACCATATTAACAAATTGGAGGAGAAAAACCATATGATCATCTCAATAGATGCAGAGAAAGCTTTCGACAAAATTCAACACCCATTTATGATAAAAACCCTGCAGAAAGTAGGCATAGAGGGAACTTTCCTCAACATAATAAAGGCCATATATGACAAACCCACAGCCAGCATCGTCCTCAATGGTGAAAAACTGAAACCATTTCCACTAAGATCAGGAACAAGACAAGGTTGCCCACTCTCACCACTCTTATTCAACATAGTTTTGGAAGTTTTAGCCACAGCAATCAGAGAAGAAAAGGAAATAAAAGGAATCCAAATCGGAAAAGAATAAGTAAAGCTGTCACTGTTTGCAGATGACATGGTACTATTCATAGAGAATCCTAAAGATGCTACCAGAAAAATACTAGAGCTAATCAATGAATTTGGTAAAGTAGCAGGATACAAAATTAATGCACAGAAATCTCTGGCATTCCTATACACTAATGATGAAAAATCTGAAAGTGAAATCAAGCAAACAGTCCCATTTACCATTGCAACAAAAAGAATAAAATATCTAGGAATAAACCTACCTAAGGAGACAAAAGACCTGTGTGAGAAAATTATAAGACACTGATGAAAGAAATTTAAGATGATACAAATAGATGGAGAGATGTACCATGTTCTTGGATTGGAAGAATGAACATTGTGAAAATGACTCTACTACCCAAAGCAATCTACAGATTCAATGCAATCCCTATCAAACTACCACTGGCATTTTTCACAGAACTAGAACAAAAAATTTCACAATTTGTATGGAAACACAAAAGACCCTGAATAGCCAAAGCAATCTTGAGAACGAAAAATGGAGCTGGAGGAATCGGGCTCCCTGACTGCAGACTATACTACAAAGCTACAGTAATCAAGACAGTATGGTACTGGCACAAAAACAGAAAGATAGATCAATGGAACAGGATAGAAATCCCAGAGATAAACCCACGCACATATGGTCACCTTATCTTTGATAAAGGAGGCAGGAATGTACAGTGGAGAAAGGACAGTCTCTTCAATAAGTGGTGCTGGGAAAACTGGATAGGGACATGTAAAAGTATGAGATTAGATCACTTCCTAACACCATACACAAAAATAAGCTCAAAATGGATTAAAGACCTAAATGTAAGGCCAGAAACTATCAAACTCTTAGAGGAAAACATAGGCAGAACACTCTATGACATAAATCACAGCAAGATCCTTTTTGACCCACCTCCTAGAGAAATGGAAATAAAGACAAAAATAAACACATGGGACCTAATGAAACTTAAAAGCTTTTGCACAGCAAAGGAAACCATAAAGAAGACCAAAAGACAACCCTCAGAATGGGAGAAAATATTTGCAAATGAAGCAACTGACAAAAGATTAATCTCCAAAATTTATAAGCAGCTCATGCAGCTCAATAACAAAAAAACAAACAGCCCAATCCAAAAATGGGCAGAAGACCTAAATAGACATTTCTCCACAGAAGATATACAGACTGCCAACAAACACATGAAAGGATGCTCAACATCTTTACTCATTAGAGAAATGCAAATCAAAACTACAATGAGATATCATCTCACACCAGTCAGAATGGCCATCATCAAAAAATCTAGAAAGAATAAATGCTGGAGAGGGTGTGGAAAAAAGGGAACACTCTTGCACTGCTGGTGGGAATGTGAATTGGTACAGCCACTATGGAGAACAGTATGGAGGTTCCTTAAAAAACTAAAAATAGAACTACCATATGACCCAGCAATCCCACTACTGGGCATATACCCTGAGAAAACCATAATTCAAAAAGAGACATGTACCAAAATGTTCATAGCAGCCCTATTTACAATAGCCTGGAGATGGAAGCAACCTAAGTGTCCATCATTGGATGAATGGGTAAAGAAGATGTGGCACATATATACAATGGAATATTACTCAGCCATAAAATGAAATGAAATTGACCTATTTGTAATGAGGTGGATGGACCTACAGCCTGTCATACAGAGTGAAGTAAGTCAGAAAGATAAAGACAAATACTGTATGCTGACACATATATATATGGAATTTAAGAAAAAAAAAAGTCATGAAGAACGTAGGGGTAAGACAGGAATAAAGACACAGCCCTACTAGAGAATGGACTTGAGGATATGGGGAGGGGGAAGGGTAAGCTGTGACAAAGTGAAAGAGCGGCATGGACATATATATATACACTACCAAACGTAAGGTAGATAGCTGGTGGGAAGCAGCCGCATAGCACAGGGAGATCAGCTCGGTGCTTTGTGACCTCCTGGAGGGGTGGGATAGGGAGGGTGGGAGGGAGACGCAAAAGGGACGGGATATGGGAACATATGTATATGTATAACTGATTAAATTTGTTATAAAGCAGAAACTGACACATCATTGTAAAGCAGTTATACTCCAATAAAGATGTGAAAAAAAAAAAAACAAACCTTTCAGGCTATATAATATCTTTTCTTTTTTAAAAAAAAATATTACTGACTCTGGAGTTAGACATGAATTCATGGTCTTGCCACATAATAGGAACTCCATAAATATCACTCTGATCCCTCACTCCCTGGCTCAAAACATAGTGTTTACTTTTCATCCTGTTCCTGAAGATATGCTTAGATATCACCACTTCTAAAACAAATTATATGCATACTATGATTCGAACTTTGGTAATATCTGGTGTCCTGTTACCTTAAAAATGACCTAAAACCACTCTCCATATATTATACTATATCATATTATTTACATTTTGAATGTTGGATATAAACTTATTTTGAAACACAAACAACTTAGTAACTTTTAATAATTAATATTTAGGCTTTTTGATGAGTTAAAATACATAAATGACTCACTCTTTTAAGTACCTACATTTTCTCATAAAATGAAAATAGAAAGCATACTTGACCATGTTCTCATCAAAATCTATGTCCTTGGTTTCTTTTCCTGTGAATGTTAACAGCAGAATGATGGCCCCATAAAGATAAATGTACAAGAATGCTTTTTACAGCACTATTTGAAATTGGAAAAATAAAATAAAATTGTGCTTTTAGGGGAGTGGTTATATAAGTTATAGTACATCTATACCATGGCGTTAATTATATGCAATGATAAACAATAAGGAGGTGGACCTATAAATATTGACTTGGAGAGATCTCAAGACAACTAAGAAAATAAATAAAGCCTTAGTACAGTATACTTCCAATAATGTAAGCAAAAGGACAATGGATGTGTGTGAGTGTGTGTGTGAGTGTGAGTGCATAGGAATAAGGGTTAGAAGATGGTACGTAATCTTTGTAAAATTTTATTTTCTGTTTTAAAATGTTTACTGAAGTATAGTTGATTTACAATGTTGTGTTAGCCTCTGGTGTACAGCAAAGTGATTCCATTATATATATATTCTTTTCCATTATGGTTTATTACAGGATATTGAATATAGTTCCCTGTGCTCTACAGAAGTACCCTGTTGTTTATTTTATATCCAGTAGTTTGTATCTGCTAATCACAAACTCCTAATTTATCCATCTCCCCACTTTCCCCTTTGGTAACCATAAATTTGTCTTCTATGTCTGTGAGTCTGTTTCTGTTTTGTAAATTAGTTCATTCAGTACTTAATCTTTTGATAGCAGCGATCTCTGACGAGGGAATAGGGAATCAGTACAAATGAAATGAATGGGACGTTTATATTTTATTCTCGTTATTCCTGTATTGATCAAGACTTTTAAACAAAAATGCATGAATATGTTTCTAGTATAAAAATAATAAATAATGACAAATAACACTGATATTATTTATGGGAATTTAAAGTAAAAGATTGACAAACACTCAGTCATTGGTCAAGAGAAGGATTTTTCTTTAAGCCAGGTCTTAAAGAGCACAATAATAACCAGAAGAAAAATTAAGGACTCAAATCCAAACTGCAATTTGTTTGTTTAAAAGTCTAATTTTCTTGTACAGAAAAGCAATTTTACAATTTGTAATTAGTCTTCTTTAAACACTAAGAGCAAATATAATTACCATACTTTTTTTTGCAACTATTCACATGAAAAGATCTAAACCTACAATATAAAAGAGGGAGATTCATTAGCTAGATATTATTTTATATTATCATTTTAATTAATTTGTCTAGATTGACCCTCAAAACAGTAAGAGCTCATCTCTTACTTTTGATATTCACAAGAGGGATTCAGGGCATCCCTGGTGGCGTAGTGGTTGAGAGTCCACCTGCCGATGCAGGGGACACGGGTTCGTGCCCCAGTCTGGGAAGATCCCTCATGCTGCGGAGCGGTTGGGCCCGTGAGCCATGGCCGCTGAGCCTGCGCATCCGGAGCCTGTGTTCCACAACGGGAGAGGCCACAACAGTGAGAGGCCTGCGTACCGCAAAAAAGAAAAAAAAAAAAAAAAAGAGGGATTCTGATGCTCTAGCATTGATTGTGATCATGATGTTCTCCTCCTCCACTTCCAATCCCTCTTCTTCTTTTTCCCTTTGTCCTCCTCCTTCTCTTCCTCCCCCTCCACTTCCTCCTGCTTCTCTTTCTTCCCCTTCCTCATTTTCAAATGACACTTCTTTCATTCATTTAGTTACCAAATCAGAATGTGTAGAATGGATTTGCCTGTTACCTGTATTAAATGAATCAGCATCAATGAAAACATTTCTAAACATTCTTTCAAAGAAATCTTTGGAGAGACCATCCTCAAGCTCAGTGTCCCCAGCAATACCTCAACCACAGAGTCCAACATTTACTTTTTCCATTTTTGACCCATACAATTTCAGAGACCACTGGATGTAAAATAAGAGGTCTGGTACCAATCAGTCATTGTGCTTGTATCTAGGTATGTTCCAGAGACCTAAAACTAATTGGTCTTTTTTTAGGGCAATGACTTTGATGTTGTTTGTGTCAAAAACGTCATTCCCTCCTGCTAGAGACCTGTATCCTTCTGAACAGGTCGTAACTTTTCTGTCTATCTTGGCAAGTTATATCTGCTTTTAAAGAGGCTGTCAGTTTGGTCATAGGTCACTTAAAGCACTTATTTTGTAAATTGTGGGTGTTTGATTCTCTCAGAGGTGTCAGAGCACTTTGTTCTTATTCCTTTCTAAATTTTGCCCTGAAGAAAAAGAGCTGTCATAAATCACCTTCTTTGACTTTCACTGGGCAAGAACTGTGTCCTTCAACTTCAGGAAACAGTTACTGCTACATAGATTTCTTTGTCCTGCCTATTATAAAGAAATAGAAAAATATTTGTAAAATCATACGTAAACATCTGCGTGATAAGCGCATAGTACAGTAATTGTGTACCCATCCATGCCAGCCTACATGGAGAAGGCCACCCTGCCCCATTCAATAGGGGTGGGAACAAGGCTTCTCCATTTTCAACATGCTATCCATGAAGACTCCACCAAGGTTCTTAATCTGTTTGTAACACTTTTCCCATGAACCCAAAAGTAAAGTGGAGGGAGAGAGATTCTAGATTGAACTTGACATATAGTCATCCTTAGTTGAGTTCCATGGTAAACACATGCATGTCTAAAAATTGTTCTTATGTTAGTTCAGCCAAAAATCCATACCTTAGGGCTTCCCTGGGGGTGCAGTGGTTGAGAGTCCGCCTGCTGATGCAGGGGACACAGGTTCGTGCCCTGGTCCGGGAGGATCCCACATGCCACGAAGTGGCTGGGCCTGTGAGCCATGGCCACAGAGCCTGCACGTCCTGAGCCTGTGCTCCACAATGGGAGAGGCCACAGCAGTGAGAGGCCCGCGTATGGCAAAAAAAAAAAAAAAAAAAAAAAATCCATACCTTGGCTCAGCATAGATCTTTATACCTTGAATTTGTCTGGATTCCAGCCCTTGACACAAATGCAGTGAAAGAGAAGTGCTAAGCATGATGGAGGCTAAATTTTCAGCCATCTCATTGAAATCAGCATTTAGTGAAGTTAGAGAAGATAAACTGATGCTTTATGCACTCAACAAATATTTATTGAGTGTCTCCTCTGTCGCAAGCACTTTTCAAAGCTTTTGAGAAACAGATAGAAATTTTTTGCAGGGTTCCTGAGAACTAGCTGCCATAGCAAAGGAATTCCAGTATCCTAGACAGTGGGTGTGCTCCTTTATGTGGCATTTATGTGTTGGCCAAAGGCCAGGATAAGATTAGGCTGAACATTAGCCCATAACCAAGAATCATCAACCTCACAAAGAAGGTCAATATCATGAAAAAGACATTAAAAATTCCATGGAATGCCCCATGAAGCAGAGTTAATATGCTAAGCACCTCATTAAACAGACCTAATAGACCAAATATTGAATAAAAAGGAGAAATAACCTTAGGTAAAACACAAAAATATTATGTAGAATTCCATGTCAATAAAATTGAAAATATGGGTAAATTTGGGAGAAATAATAAAATGTTCAAGTTTGTGCAAGAAAAAATAATAAACATGAATAGATTGATAACCAATAAAGAAATTTGAATGTAATAAAAAGCCATCCTCCTCAAATAGTTCTAGGCCTAGAGAGTATTACAGGTAAATATTGTCAAAATATCAATGAGCAGGGACTTCCCTGGTGGTCCAGTGGTTAAGACTCCACGTTCCCAATGCAGAGGACCCGGTTTGGATCCCTGGTCAGGGAACTAGATGTTGCACACCATAACTAAGACCTAGTGCAGCCAAATAAATAAATATTTTAAAAATGTCAATGAGCAGATTCTATTTCTTTCTCAACATGCTCCTATAAATTAAATCCATATATTAAGTTGTGCAAAGTGTGCAATTCATTTAATTATATATGTATAACCTTGATACTAAACTATCTATGAAAACAAAATTATAGACAAATTTCAAAATATAGATGCAAAAGTTCTAAATTAACATTAGCTTATCTACATTATAATTGAGTATATTTTTTCTTGGAAATGCAAGGGTAATTAAATAGCCGAGTATTTCCCAATATTTTTCACCACATTAATAGGAAAAAAATCACATACTTTTTCATACATTCAGAAAAGTCATTTGAAACATTTCTGCACTTGTTTATGCTTATAGAAATTAGGCTTATAGAAAGCAGGAACAGACAAGAAATTCCTTAACTTAATAAATGTTGTCTCCACAAAACCCAAAGCAAATGACAAGGAATTTTAGAAATATTATCTAAGATTTGGAAGAAGGCATGGATTCTTGGTATTGCCACTATTGTACAATATATTATGGAAGGTCTGGCAAAGGCAGTATGAAAACCAGTATGGAATAGAAAAGATTATATTGTCATTATTTCCAGAAAATTTGGTAGTTTGCTGAGAAACCAAAGGGAATAAACAGAAAAGCTATTAAAACCAATAAAATACTTCAGCAAGATTGTTGGATTCAAAAAAGTAGCCCAAAGTCAGTAGTATCCCCCTACACCAGCAATAATCAAAGATAATATAATAGAAAAGGTACAATAAACATGTGGCAATTAATCAAACAAAATTCTATTAAAACACACCATACAAGGCCTGAATAAATGGAGAATTACATTATGTTCATAAACTGGCCAATTTAACATCATGAAGAAGTTAATTTTTTTGGAAGTAGGGAAGTTTTTTAAAACAAGTCCCAAGAGTACAAGCAATGAAAAATCTACATTTATTCTACAATACCAAACAAAATGCCCCACTTAAAGAAAAAAATCTAAAGATAAGTGACAGCTAGAAAATATCTGTAACATAGATAACACAAAGAGTCAATATCGGGGCTTCCCTGGTGGCGCAGTGGTTGAGCGTCTGCCTGCCGATGCAGAGGACATGGGTTCGTGCCCCGGTCTGGGAGGATCCCACATGCCGCGGAGTGGCTGGGCCCGTGAGCCATGGCCGCTGAGCCTGCGCGTCCGGAGCCTGTGCTCCGCAATGGGAGGGGCCACAACAGTGAGAGGCCCGCGTACCGTAAAAAAAAGAAAAGAAAAAAAAAAAGAGTCAATATCAATAAAATATAAAAATTCTAATAAATAAATAAGTAAAAGAAAGCAACCCATTAGAAATCTGGTCAAGTGATACAAAGAGGCAACTGAAGAAGTCATTATAATGCCAATAAACATATGAAACTATGGTAAACCTCACTAATAATTACAGATACTATTTTTTATTTTTTTTGCGGTACGCGGGCCTCTCACTGTTGTGGCCTCTCCCGTTGCGGAGCACAGGGTCCAGACGCGCAGGCTCAGCGGCCATGGCTCACGGGCCTGGCCGCTCCGCGGCATGTGAGATCTTCCCGGACCGGGGCACAAACCTGTGTCCCCTGCATCGGCAGGTGGACTCTTAACCACTGCGCCACCAGGGAAGCCCGAGATACTAATTTTAAAAACACCTATACTTCCGGGTAAGATGGTGGAAGAGTAAGACACGGAGATCAACTTCCTCCCCACGGATACACCAGAAATACAGCTACACGTGGAACAACTCCTACAGAACACCTACTGAACGCTGGCAGAAGACCCCAGACCTCCCAAAAGGCAAGAAACTCCCCACATACATGGGTAGGGCAAAGCGGAGAGATTCCCGCACAGAGGATCGGTGCCGAGCGGCACTCACCAGCCCGAGAGGCACTCACCAGCCCGAGAGGCTTGTCTGCTCGCCCGCCGGGGCGGGTGGCGCTGGAAGCTGAGGCTCGGGCTTCGGTCAGAGCGCAGGGAGAGGACTGGGGCTGGCGGCGAGAACTCAGCCTGAAGGGGGCTAATGTGCCACAGCTAGCCGGGAGGGAGTCCGGGAAAACTCTGGAGCTGCCGAAGAGGCAAGAGACTTTTTCTTCCCTCTTGGTTTCCTGGTGCGCGAGGAGAGGGGATTAAGAGCGCTGCTTAAAGGGGCTCCACAGACGGGCGCGAGTCGCGACTGAAAGCGCGGAGCCCAGTGACGGGCGTGGGACGCTGGGGCTGCTGCTGCCGCCGCCAAGAGGCCTGTGTGCGAGCGCAGGTCACTGTCCACACCGCCCTTCCGGGAGCCTGTGCAGCCCGCCACTGCCGGGGTCCCGGGATCCAGGGGCTGCTTCCCTGGGAGAACGCACGGCGCGCCTCGGGCTGGTGCAACGTCACGCCGACCTCTGCCGCTGCAGGCTCGCCCCGCACTCCATGCCCCTCCCTCCCGCCCGGCCTGAGTGAGCCAGAGTCCCCGAAGAGGCTGCTCCTTTAACCCTGTCCTGTCTGAGAGAAGAACAGACGCCCTCCGGCGACCTACACGCAGAGACGGGGCCAAATCCAAAGCTGAGACCCAGGAGCTGTGAGAACAAAGAAGAGAAAAGGAAACCTCTCCCAGCAGCCTCAGAAGCAGCGGATTAAAGCTCCATAATCAACTTGATGTACCCTGCATCTGTGGAATACATGAATAGACAACAAATCATCCCAAATTGAGGAGCCAGGAGTCAGTGCTGTGCCTCTGACGTGGGAGAGCCAACCTCAGGACACTGGTCCACAAGAGACCTCCCAGCTCCACATAATATCAAATGGCGAAAATCTTCCAGAGATCTCCATCTCAACACCAGCACCCAGCTTCACTCAACGACCAGCAAGCTACAGTGCTGGACACCCTATGCCAAACAACTAGCAAGACAGGAACACAACGCCACCCATTAGCAGAGAGGTGGCCTAAAATCATAAAAAGTCCGCAGACACCCCAAAACACACCACCAGACGTGGACCTGCCCACCAGAAAGACAAGATCCAGCCTCATCCACCAGAACACAGGCACTAGTCCCGTCCACCAGGAAGCCTACACAACCCACTAAACCAACCTTAGCCACAGGGGACAGACACCAAAAACAACGGGAACTACGAACCTGCAGCCTGCAAAAAGGAGACCCCAAACACAGTAACATAAGCAAAATGAGAAGACAGAAAAACACACAGCAGGAGAAGGAGCAAGATAAAAACCTACCAGACCTAACAAATGAAGAGGTAATAGGCAGTCTACCTGAAAAAGAATTCAGAATAATGATGGTAAAGATGATCCAAGATTCTATTTCCCAGATCCAAAATCTTGGAAATAGAATAGACAAAATGCAAGAAACAGTTAACAAGGACCTAGAAGAACTAAAGATGAATCAAACATCGATTAAAAACACAATAAATGAAATAAAAAATTCTCTAGATGGGATCAATAGCAGAATAACTGAGGCAGAAGAACGGATAAGTGAGGTGGAAGATAAAATAGTGGAAATAACTGCTGCAGAGCAAAATAAAGAAAAGAGAATGAAAAGAACAGAGGACAGTCTCAGAGACCTCTGGGACAACATTAAACGCACCAACATTCGAATTATAGGGGTTCCAGAAGAAGAAGAGAAAAAGAAAGGGACTGAGAAAATATTTGAAGAGATTATAGTTGAAAACTTCCCTAATATGGGAAAGAAAATAGTTAATCAAGTCCAGGAGGCACAGAGAGTCCCATACAGAATAAATCCAAGGAGAAATACGCCAAGACACATGTGAATCAAACTGTCCAAAATTAAACACAAAGAAATCATATTAAAAGCAGCAAGGGAAAAACAACAAATAACACACAAGGGAATCCCCATCAGGATAACAGCTGATCTCTCAGCAGAAACTCTACAAGCCAGAAGGGAGTGGCAGGACATAATTAAAGTGATGAAGGAGAAAAACCTGCAACCAAGACTACTCTACCCAGCAAGGATCTCATTCAGATTTGATGGAGAAATTAAAACGTTTACAGACAAGCAAAAGCTGAGAGAGTTCAGCACCACCAAACCAGCTTTACAACAAATGCTAAAGGAACTTCTCTAGGCAAGAAACACAACAGAAGGAAAAGACCTACAATAACAAACCCAAAACAATTAAGAAAATGGGAATAGGAACATACATATCGATAATTACCTTAAATGTAAATGGACTAAATGCTCCCACCAAAAGACACAGATTGGCTGAATGGATATAAAAACAAGACCCACATATATGCTGTCTATAAGAGACCCACTTCAGACCTAGAGACACATACAGACTGAAAGTAAGGGGATGGAAAAAGATATTCCATGCAAATGGAAACCAAAAGAAAGCTGGAGTAGCAATTCTCATATCAGACAAAATAGACTTTAAAATAAAGACTACTAGAAGAGAGAAAGAAGGACACTACATAATGATCAAGGGGTCGATCGAAGAAGAAGATATAACAATTGTAAATATTTATGCACCAAACATAGGAGCACCTCAATACATAAGGCAAATACTAACAGCCATAAAAGGAGAAATCGACAGCAACACAATCACAGTAGGGGACTTTAACACTCCACTTTCACCAATGGACAGATCATCCAAAATGAAAATAAGTAAGGAAACACAAGCTTTAAATGATACATTAAACAAGATGGACTTAATTGATATTTATAGGACATTCCTTCCAAAAACAACAGAATACACATTTTTCTCAAGTGCTCATGGAACATTCTCCAGGATAGATCATATCTTGGGTCACAAATCAAGCCTTGGTAAATTTAAGAAAATTGAAATTGTATCAAGTATCCTTTCTGACCACAATGCTATGAGACTAGATATCAATTACAGGAAAAGAGCTGTAAAAAATACAAACACATGGAGGCTAAACAATACACTACTTAATAACGAAGTGATCACTGAAGAAATCAAAGAGGAAATTAAAAAATACCTAGAAACAAATGACAATGGAGACACGACGACCCAAAACCTATGGGATGCAGCAAAAGCAGTCCTAAGAAGGAAGTTTATAGCAATACAATCCCACCTAAAGAAACAGGAAACATCTCGAATAAACAACCTAACCTTGCACCTAAAGCAATTAGAGAAAGGAGAACAAAAACATCCCAAAGTTAGCAGAAGGAAAGAAATCATAAAAATCAGATCAGAAATAAATGAAAAAGAAATGAAGGAAACGATAGCAAAGATCAATAAATCTAAAAGCTGGTTCTTTGAGAAGATAAACAAAATTGATAAGCCATTAGCCAGACTCATCAAGAAAAAAAGGGAGAAGACTCAAATCAATAGAATTAGAAATGAAAAAGGAGAAGTAACAACTGACACTGCAGAAATACAAAAGATCATGAGAGATTACTATAAGCAACTCTATGCCAATAAAATGGACAACCTGGAAGATATGGACAAATTCTTAGAAATGCACAACCTGCCAGACTGAATCAGGAAGAAATAGAAAATATGAACAGGGCAATCACAAGCACTGAAATTGAAACTGTGATAAAAAATCTTCCAACAAACAAAAGCCCAGGACCAGATGGCTTCACAGGAGAATTCTATCAGCATTTAGAGAAGAGCTAACACCTATGCTTCTCAAACTCTTCCAAAATATAGCAGAGGGAGGAACACTCCCAAACTCATTCTACGAGGCCACCATCACCTTGATACCAAAACCAGACAAGGATGTCACAAAGAAAGAAAACTACAGGCCAATATCACTGATGAACATACATGCAAAAATCCTCAACAAAATACTAGCAAACAGAATCCAACAGCACATTAAAGGATCATACACCATGATCAAGTGGGGTTTATTCCAGGAATGCAAGGTTTCTTCAATATACACAAATCAATCAACGTGATACACCATATTAACAAATTGAAGGAGAAAAACCATATGATCATCTCAATAGATGCAGAGAAAGCTTTCGACAAAATTCAACACCCATTTATGATAAAAACCCTGCAGAAAGTAGGCATAGAGGGAACTTTCCTCAACATAATAAAGGCCATATATGACAAACCCACAGCCAACATCGTCCTCAATGGTGAAAAACTGAAACCATTTCCACTAAGATCAGGAACAAGACAAGGTCGCCCACTCTCACCACTCTTATTCAACCTAGTTTTGGAAGTTTTAGCCACAGCAATCAGAGAAGAAAAGGAAATAAAAGGTATCCAAATGGGAAAAGAAGAAGTAAAGCTGTCACTGTTTGCAGATGAGATGATACTATACACAGAGAATCCTAAAGATGCTACCAGAAAACTACTAGAGCTAATCAATGAATTTGGTAAAGTTGCAGGATACAAAATTTATGCACAGAAATCTCTGGCATTCCTATATACTAATGATGAAAAATCTGAAAGTGAAATCAAGGAAACACTCCCATTTACCATTGCAACAAAAAGAATAAAATATCTAGGAATAAACCTACCTAAGGAGACAAAAGACCTGTATGCAGAAAATTATAAGACACTGATGAAAGAAATTAAAGATGATACAAATAGATGGAGAGATGTACCATGTTCTTGGATTGGAAGAATGAACATTGTGAAAATGACTCTACTACCCAAAGCAATCTACAGATTCAATGCAATCCCTATCAAACTACCACTGGCATTTTTCACAGAACTAGAACAAAAAATTTCACAATTTGTATGGAAACACAAAAGACCCCGAATAGCCAAAGCAATCTTGAGAACGAAAAATGGAGCTGGAGGAATCAGGCTCCCTGACTTCAGACTATACTACAAAGCTACAGTAATCAAGACAGTGTGGTACTGGCACAAAAACAGAAAGATAGATCAATGGAACAGGATAGAAATCCCAGAGATAAACCCACGCACATATGGTCACCTTATCTTTGATAAAGGAGGCAGGAATGTACAGTGGAGAAAGGACAGTCTCTTCAATAAGTGGTGCTGGGAAAACTGGATAGGGACATGTAAAAGTACGAGATTAGAAAACTCCCTAATACCATACACAAAAATAAGCTCAAAATGGATTAAAGACCTAAATGTAAGGCCAGACACTATCAAACTCTTAGAGGAAAACATAGGCAGAACACTCTATGACATAAATCACAGCAAGATCCTTTTTGACCCACCTCCTAGAGAAATGGAAATAAAGACAAAAATAAACACATGGGACCTAATGAAACTTAAAAGCTTTTGCACAGCAAAGGAAACCATAAACAAGACCAAAAGAGAACCCTCAGAATGGGAGAAAATATTTGCAAATGAAGCAACTGACAAAGGATTAATCTCCAAAATTTATAAGCAGCTCATGCAGCTCAATAACAAAAAAACAAACAGCCCAATCCAAAAATGGGCAGAAGACCTAAATAGACATTTCTCCACAGAAGATATACAGACTGCCAACAAACCCATGAAAGGATGCTCAACATCTTTACTCATTAGAGAAATGCAAATCAAAACTACAATGAGATATCATCTCACACCAGTCAGAATGGCCATCATCAAAAAATCTAGAAAGAATAAATGCTGGAGAGGGTGTGGAAAAAAGGGAACACTCTTGCACTGCTGGTGGGAATGTGAATTGGTACAGCCACTATGGAGAACGGTATGGAGGTTCCTTAAAAAACTACAAATAGAACTACCATATGACCCAGCAATCCCTCTACTGGGCATATACCCTGAGAAAACCATAATTCAAAAAGAGACGTGTACCAAAATGTTCATAGCAGCCCTATTTACAATAGCCCAGAGATGGAAACAACCTAAGTGTCCATCATCGGATGAATGGGTAAAGAAGATGTGGCACATATGTACAATGGAATATTACTCAGCCATAAAAAGAAATGAAATTGAGGTATTTGTAATGAGGTGGATGGACCTAGAGTCTGTCACACAGAGTGAAGTAAGTCAGAAAGAGAAAGACAAATACTGTATGTTGACACATATATATGGAATTTAAGAAAAAAAAAGTTATGAAAAACATAGGGGTAAGACAGGAATAAAGACACAGCCCTACTAGAGAATGGACTTGAGGATATAGGGAGGGGGAAGGGTAAGCTGTGACAAAGTGAAAGAGCGGCATGGACATATATACACTACCAAACGTAAGGTAGATAGCTAGTGGGAAGCAGCCGCATAGCACAGGGAGATCAGCTCGGTGCTTTGTGACCGCCTGGAGGGGTGGGATAGGGAGGGTGGGAAGGAGACACAAAAGGGAAGGGATATGGGAACATATGTATATGTATAACTGATTAAATTTGTTATAAAGCAAAATAAATAAATAAATTAAAAAAAAACACCTATGATTTTTTCACCTATCAGATCACTAAAAATTATAAATTCTGACATTATTAATGTGTTGGCAAAGCTATAGGGTACTGATTCTCAAACATTGCTGTACACTGTAATCACCTGTGGATCTTTGAAACATTCTAATGCCTGGCTCCCACCCCAGTATTCTGATTTAATTTGAATAGAGTTTCAAAATCGTGCCTATGATTTTAGAAAAATATCATGTTGGATGTGCTATAAAATTTCAAATATTCAAAGGGATGTTAAAAGATTGGATTGCCTAATGTGAATCTAATAGGAAGAACAATTATTCATAAATGGTGTTTGCAGAAATACATTAGGAAAAACGTTTAGCAATAGTATCCAAAGAACGAAGGACCTGCCTCATGAAATAGAAAGCTATATGTCATTGGAAGTATTAAAACACATGTTGGACAATAACTTGGTAGGGTTTGTAGAGAAAAATTCAGGTTATTAGATTGGTAGATGGAATAGATGACCTTCAAATGACCTGTAAAATGTGATAGTAGAAAAGCTGGTAAGAGTCCAACCTGAATCTTCCTTTTTACCATTTTTTTTTTTCTTTTTACCTCCAAGAATTCCTGACTCAAGGCTTTCTCCTGTGGAAAAAAAAAAGCATAACCCAGAACGTGGCTGTGATTTCAATTCTTGTTCCTTCATGGTTTTATTGGTCTCTCCAAGTATGGAGTTAGATGGAGAATAGGAATATCACACCATTCAGGGTACATTTAACAAAACACTCCCCATCTTGGAAGTGAGGGAAGATTTTCCTCCACTTTGTAGATTATGCTTTAGAGCAACTCAGGCATTTAGTGATTCCTCTGCTGTTCAGATGGTTTGGAACACTGACGCACGTCCTCATAAAAGACCTGAGGTTTGGCAACATGAAGCTAAAAAAGCCCTGCATTTCTGATGCTTCAATTGTTTACTAAGAACAAAGGTGACTAAATCCTCTGATGCTATATGCTGAAACTTTTACTTAGGGTCTAGCAAGAACAGCGGTTTCAAGGCAAATAAGCATACACCACCATTCAAACAACCCCTTGTATTATATATATAATATATTGTATGTATATATATATATATATATATATATATATTTCAATGATTATATAAATAATGATTTTCTTGCTAAGAACATGGAAAATTCCTTATAATATTTAGTGAAAAAAAAAGACTACATTTGGTCCACATATGTGCATGTATATTAACATATATATAATACTCTGTACACATACCTTTCCTTCTGATAATTTACTCCTGGTGGTTATAAATATAATTACAGGCAGCAGAAAGAAAATAAGATATCTGTGACTACCAAAAGAAAAGCACTCAAGCTTCTGAAATAGGTTATGAATCAGTACACAGTGAAGTTGAGTTGATTTGTGACTTTTGACTATTATCTTGACTTCTTCATCTATTTGATCATTCTTTTTTTTTTTTTTTTTTTTTTGCGGTACGCGGGCCTCTCACTGTTGTGGCCTCTCCCTCCAGACGCACAGGCTCAGCGGCCATGGCTCACGGGCCCAGCCGCTCCGCGGCATGTGAGATCTTCCTGGACTGGGGCACGAACCCGTGTCCCCTGCATCAGCAGGCAGACTCTCAACCACTGAGCCACCAGGGAAGCCCAATATGATCATTCTTAATACCTAGTTTTACTAAATTTCCCAGTGTCCTTGTTTTTAAAGAAATTAACCTCAAGTTCTTGGCTAGGTGAAGGAGAGAAGCAGGCAGAAGAGGAGAAGGACTAATTAGAATTCAGTGTGAATTATGGTGTGGTGGGCATTTTCAAAAAACTTCCCACTAATATTTTATTGGAGTCTCACAACTCCTCCATCAGGTGTTACTATTATCTTCCTTTTACATGAGGAAAATGAAGCTTAGAGAGATTAAATAATTTGCCCAAGATCACATGGGGTGTGAAAGAACTGTGGCTTCAGTCCAAAAGATCTGACTTTGCTGTGAATCTATTAGTCTGTAGGAACTTGTTAAACATTGGTAGGAGAGAACTTCCAAAAAACTCCATATTATATATAAAAAGAGATAGAACCAAGTATTTTTCAAATCAATTCAGTTTTATGTGAAAATATTTTATAAAGGAACTTTTATTGAATTTTATAAAATACTCAGCAGTGACATAAACCTGAACTCAAATGCTGAAAGATATCACAGATTATTAATACCTTAATTCAGAATTTGTAATTAATTATACCTAAGCTAGATAAAATTTACCTGTGCACATTTTTAAGAAAAGAGCACTGTATGTGAAATAACCATAAGTGATATTTTAAACAAAGTTAAAGAATAAAATCTTCCTGTGTGTTTGTTTTAACATACTCGTTTGCGACTAAACGACACTGCTAAATTTAACGCATCTTATTAAATTTAAGCCTGACATGATCTTCTTTTAGAAATAAATAACAACTAGTTCAAATTAGGCTAAGTACTTTAAAGTAAAAAAATATATAATTCTTCAAAAATATTTAGTAGTTCAGACATTTTTCAAAATCAAACGAAAGTTCCATTCAGTAATTTCAGATTAATGAGCTTTTATTTTCTATTTGAATGAATGCCTATGATGTCTATTACTTTTGAAGAGATACTGGAGTTGTTAGGATGTTTCAATTGTAGGATACAGTAAATGTTCATTTTCCTTTTAATAAGCATTTGCTTTTATTAGTTAAAGATAATGTTACAGTATTTCTTCATTTTCAGTTTTATATTCAAATTGGTTTTAAGTCCAAACACCTGAGACCAAAGTTACTTAGTGTTCTCGAACTCCAAATTATACAGAAGTTTCTAAATTTAGAGGGTGTTGTTCTCCCTCCCATTTGGGGATTCTGTTTTACAGATAAGTAATAACTTGTCATAGCACTTGAACAAAATTACTGATGCCATACCCAGTGATGTTCTTATTATGTTATACCCCTGACTCTAAAAGCAAGAGTAAGGGCTAAAGCATAGCATAGGTGCTTGTTCTCAGCCTGATCAAACAAGCTTAATTCTGACCTCCAGATAAAGGTACTGCCATTAAGCCATTGAATTATCACAGATAAGGCTGAGTCTCTGTTACTGTCTGATGATAAATCACAGCTCACAAAGGTAAAGGAGTCAGAGCTCACACAGCTAATCCTTCGAGGGCTTGGATGGGCCAGTTCTCCTACTGTTTTGCATCTATTTATATTGTACTCAGAACCCCCAAATGGCCTCTGCTTATCTCCAGCTTTAGATAATTTATGTTTTTTGGTGTGTCACCTCACTGCCATAGCTGTTATCAGGAATGAGGACGTTTAGGAAATCGGATCCAGTAAAATACTAATCCTCCTGCCAATTACTACACAAAAACAAGTTTTCTTTGCTGATTTGTTTTTGTTTATTTGATACTGCAAATGTGGATTTTATGATTACAGTTTAGGACAATTGTTTAGCTCCAAAACAAGCATTTAATTTGTCTAGCTTCCTCTTTTCACAAGAGTGGTTGGGCAATTTACACTGATTCAAATGGCCAGATGGTTGCCTCTCTGTTTGTCACTGACTAAATAGATGTGTAAATATTTTTATTTTCATAGAGGGCTGGTCTTGAGAAGAGAATTTGTTGAAGTCCCTCTCAATGGTGGGCTTCTGGCCCAAGATGCACTCACCCTAATTTAGATTCTTCCATGTAAAGTGTCTTCTATTGAAACTATTTCACAGAGAAATATGATGCCTGTCTTGGAATTGCATTGATGAATTTTTTTTCATCCCTTACTGCTGTCCAAGTTTTATGAAATCTTATCTCTGAGAATTTTATGAGGTTGTTTGACTAGTAGTTAAATGTATTACTTTCAGTGATATGCAACATTCCTAAATGAGTAACTACCAAGCCCATAAAATTATCATGTGCTTATTAGCATAATATAATGAAAATCTGAAATGCAAGGTTAGACTGTACTTTCAAACAGGCGAATTAAATTCATCCCTAACATAGCTATGTTTTTCTATTTACTCTTTTCTAAACAAGTTCTCTAAGGTTTTAAGATTTGGGAAGGACGAGGTCACCCAGTTGTCCTGATTGATCACCAATTATTCAAGTCTTCTTGTGTTGACTATTGATGTCAGTTATTGAGATAGTAATCTTTGGAGTGTTAAGGGAAGCTACAAAATTAATTCAACCTTGAGATTCCATTACACTTAATGTCACCTAATAGAACATTTGATATTTTTAATCCTAGTTAAAGGCTTTCTCCCTAAGCTATAGCCAATGGTAGAAATGATGGAAAAGAAAAATATCTGACTTTATAACTTCTGTAATTCTTTTTCCTCTGGGTATATTTCAGTGTAGAGCATGTATGTAGGTGGCTTCTCAAATGGCTCCTTGATTCTTCTATAGAAATGTGAGGTGGCTGTCTGTATTTTAAGTTAAAAATGAAATGTTCATATTCTCTCACATATGAAAGTTACTTCTCTTAAAGGACTTGTTTCTGTAAGGTATTCTAAATGTTAATTTAGAAACTTTCTTACCTTTTTCTTCTAAATTATCAGAATTAAAAAAAAAAAAATCTGGGCTAGTAGATCCACGCCATTCCAGAAACTTAGTCGTTTTGACTTTAATAAATCAAATTTTAGGTGAGGTTTAATTTATTAGCATATACCTTGAAGATAAAGTCACCAGCCAAATACTACACTTCATTGCTTGTTTTATATTTATCAGCTGTCACATTCCTTTTGAAATAGACATTTTTTGGGTTTTATTTTGTTTCTCTCCTATTTAACCATGTTTTTGCATATCAAGTTCAAATTCCTCAGGTACCAACATACTCCACTATGAACTTTCATACCCATTTTACTGGAATCTATGGTCCTATAACTCATTGCTCTTTATGGAAACACAGAACAATAATTAAACAGAGCTGCCACACTGTTTGCTTCTCTATACTTGAAATGAAGTTCAAGGACAAGAGCAAGAGCACTCTCCATTTTGTGGCACAAGTAATGATGCTGTGAGTAGAAAGTGGGTATTACTTTGATTTTAGAAATAACAAGATCTTTGGCCTTATTTGGCTGTGATGCAAAAAATAGAAATTAGGTAGCATTATGGAATGTATGTGTGTGTTTATTCATCTCACTCCATTCAACTCTTCTCTAACATTACAACACCAAGTTAACAAGCTCACGTGTCACAGGGTCCTGATGGATAGAATTTCTTTCACTGACTATAAAAACACACACAGACAAAATACAAAACACGTGAACACAGAATAATTTGCTTTCTAGCTGGTGATAATTATTAGTTTTACAAAAATGGAGAACAAATATGATATAATAAAATAAGCATGAAGGAGCTATAAAGTCCCATTTTGCACAACGTAGGAAACCGTTCTGAATTTTTTACTGGTCTTTTTTTAAAGGATCGCTTTCCTGTATCACCTCTCCTCCCAATCACCACCTTTTCTCTCCTCTGTCTCTTTTCTCTAAGAAAAGCTCAGCCTTTTTTGGCATAAACTTTCTTAACTCTGCTACAGGAGGAGCTCATCTTTTAAGATACACATTTTCTTCTTATCTCAAACATTTTTTTCTCTCTCTCTGATACCTTTTCCCTGCCTTTCTATTCCCAGCCATTCAGCTTTTCAAATAGCCCTGCTTGGCTTACATTTCACATGTGGACCTCACAGTAGTGATGCCTCAAATGGTTTTACTATGAAAGTTGTCCTCTATGTGATAGTAAAACCTTAAGCAAATGAAAGAAAAATTCTGACCTTAATATGAAAAGAGTGAAGCATTCAAGTTTTTAAAAGTATGTTTCTGAAAAGTTGTACTATCCTTATGACCCAACCTAGCGCACATCATTTAAATATCCCTAGGCAAATCTCTGTAAGCTGAGAGTGACAGAGAGAAAGAGAGAGACAGGGAGAGAGAGGAGGAGAAGTGCTGGGAGGAAAAGAGAGGTGAGATTGATGTGAAGAGGAAAGCATGGAATTTGAATATTCTATTTCACATGACCCAGATAGTAAGTCAGACAGGGATGTACCCTTAAATAATACATACAACTACCAACATTGCAATTTTTCTCTACCTCAGGCTTGGCTCCCTTGGGATCAACAAAAGATGATTAAAGGCTCTTTATTGATCTCTCACAATTTCAAATTTTTAGCATATTTATTGTCTGAACTACCTGATTTAGGATTGGTTATAAACTGCCTCGTAGCAGTCCTTAGTTGTTCCATATATGTGAATTTTTTTCTTCCCCCAAAGCTTCTGCTATCCTTGAGAGTAGGAATCCATCTTCTTATACTTTTATATCTTCCTAGCACTTAGAAGAGTGCTTGGCCCATAGACACAGGCTATCAATATATATATATATGGGGATGGGTGGAGATGGAGAGGTCAGAGCTGAAGATCAGTGGACAGCTGCTCAAAGGTGATGTTCTCAGGATATTCTGAGGTCTTGGGCTCAAGAATGATGCATGTCTTTGCAAGAGGAGTTTAAAGGGGATGGCAATAAAAAGCATACATTTTGACGTTTCTGATAGACCAAGTGACTAGACAGCAGAGAATTGGAAAGCCACTGGAGGATTATTTAGGATACATGACTCCCTTTGTAGCCTGCACAATTTAAACTCACAGCTGCAGGTACCTGAGATACTCAGGTATCTCACAACCTGAGATAATACAAAGAATTCTACATGGACACTTCCTTAGTATTTCCCCATAGATATTTTTGGCCATTCAAAATAGAGCTGTTCTGTATTATGCAAAAATACATAACTATGAGAGTAGAGACCTTGAAAACTATATTTAAACCAATAGTAATGGGAGCACACATTTTGGCACTGGCCACAGGGAGTGAGGATTTTTGCCATACATGTTTGTTCCTGGGTCTATAGAGTTGCAATAATCATAAAGTCAAACAAAACCAAATGACCACATGTTGTGGTTTGAGTTAAGCAAACAAGTAAGGAAAACATGGAAATCACCAGATATCTGTGTCCGCTTGCAGTTTGTTCTCTGTTTTATGTACGTGCATTCGTGTGAGCCGTTGACTCTGTTTTATGAAAGACTGCTGAGAAAATAATATTGGCTTTAGGATTTTATGAGATTATTTTTTCAGAGGAAAGAAGTCCAAACCTTTTATAAATCCTACCAGCCTCGCTAAATCTGTGAAAAATATTAGAATACTCTAGAGCAAAGGTGAAAGTACTCGCGTTTCTTTTTTTCCCCTGTTTTTCAACAGGGAAATCTCTAAGGCAAAGACATTTCTGTGCCTCTCACGTTAGTGTTTGGTACATTGGTATGGAGACAGGGCTGTTTCTCTGGAGACTGTGTTTCCCTTTTCCAATCTCTCCCACGTTTATTTCCGGGAGATATCAATTTAAAGAACATCCTTGAGTGGAGGAAAAGACAAAAAAAAAAAAAAAAAAAACAGACACCAAAGCTCAAAAGGCAAGCAGAGAGAAATGGGGACAGGAAGAGGCAGCCAGCTTGATGGAAGGCTGGAGTTGGAAGAGACTTTAGCAATCTGATACCATGGCTTTACAATTAAAAGAATCTGAGGTCCAGAGTCTGTAAGTAACTTAAACACACTCACACACACAGTCAGTTAGTGGCCAATATGAAACTGGATCTTCTTTTCCTAGCTCATACTTCTAAGCTTTTCCCCCTAAATCAGATTACCTTTCTGGTTGTAACTGATGTGTGAGGGAAAGATGTCACACAGTTTAGAGCATCTTCTAGGTTTTTAAACTGTTTGTTCTCAGAAACCTGAGCTTTGCCTCTTCTTGTCACTGCTGAGAACAAATCTCCAGCCCAATGGTCAAGCTCCATAATTGACTCTAACCTAAAGAAAGTTTGGACCACAGGCTACATAAGGAATATTTTAACCAATGGAGTGACTACAGATTGGTTTGGAAAGTAAATTTATGTTTGCTCATCCCACATGAAGTAGGAAACAGACTGTGATGTGTTGTGTAAACAGTTCAGGACCTGTGAGCAGGTGTTTAGACCTGTTTTGAGGCAGCGGAGAGAAAACAGTGTCGGGAGGGGAGGGTGGTGCTTGCAGCCAAGGCCTGCCTGACATCAAGGCAGAGGGAGTTGAATGAGCTAGTTCCTCATGTTTTTGTATTCTGAAAAATGGCAGTGAACAGGAAAGATGAAATTTTTTGAGATAAACAGTGGGGAGAATGTGTAAAAAATGGCACTGACAAGGTTGTGTGATAACTTGGAAAGAGACGTAGAGTCAAATCTTTGCACAGCGTGCCTAGTCAGTTTCTGAAGAGGTGGGATGTTATAATGAGTGTTCATCCCCTTGTGAACTGAATGAGGGATAGCTGACCGAGTCACTAATATTTTAAACATTTACTATCTTGGGTGCGTGCTCTCAAAAGCAATAGAAAGCCCAAAGCTCATAATCACGTATCTGTGCCATTAATGCGTGATATGCTGCACGCATTTTTTTGATCTTTAAAGCAAATAAAAAGGAATGTGCTACCTTTCCTTGCCTCGTGAGCACTCTGGAGCGAGCCCCTGGGTCCTGCTGCACCTGCTGTTAGCTGTGTGCCTGCAAGTGCCACTGGGATCTAACCGGATCAAACTACCTACAGGAGAAAGAAATGCCAGTGCTTTTAACGTGCTGCTTTACTTTGGTGGCTTTGTTATTGTTGTTAATGGTTACTTGTTTTACTATTTTTTATAGTTTTTATTTCAAACATTGTGAAATGTACATAACAAATCATGATCACTTTTTCTAATCCTGCCCCAAACATCACTGTTTGGTATATACACATTTAGCCTTTTAACTATTATATATTTAGCAAAAAGTAAGATATAAACTTTTTTTTGTAACATGTTTTCCCTTGCAATATTATGGATATCTTTCTAGATCCATACATACCAATTTGTTTTACTGTTTTTTATTCTTTTTTCTTTTTATTGGTTGAAATACTACTGAGAAAAAAGTTATTCATAATTCCACCACTCTTTAAAAAAAAAAAAAAAAAGAAAAAGTTATGGGCTTCCCTGGTGGCACAGTGGCTGAGAGTCCGCCTGCTGATGCAGGGGACACAGGTTCGTGCCCCGGTCCGGGAAGATCCCACATGCCACGAAGCGGCTGGGCCCGTGAGCCATGGCCGCTGAGCCTGCACATCCGGAGCCTGTGCTCCGCAACGGGAGAGGCCACAGCAGTGAGAGGCCCGCATACCGCAAAAAAAAAAAAAAAAAAAAGTAAACATCAGGTGAAAGTCTGCTCTCCACTCATCTGATCACCCACACTTATGCTGTGATAGTAAATACAAACAGTTGGGAGAATATTCTTCCAGATTTTGATCATACTGATACTGACATATCTATATACACATCTGCATATATTGTATTTTTAAATAAAAATAAAACAGTGCTAAAATAGTGGTTTTACTTTGGTTTTAAGTTTGTAAAAGAATTCGGTTAACTATCAGTATGAAGGAAACCTAAACATACCCCAAACAAAAGAACAGCATGTAAAAAAGGAAGTTCCCTTTCAGTGTCTGCCTAAAAACATTTTCAGACTGATGGAAATTAAACATAGAAGCTACATGGGACAAACAAGAAAGTATTTCCTCAGTCACTCATTCATTTATTCATCTGTGTTACTATCACAGATGAGCCACACGTTAGATCTTATTCTAAAATAAGATCTGATAGGTGTCTCACATCAGTATTAATAAATATGTAAAATGAGTTCCTGTGTTTTCTGTTCCTTGCAAAAAACACAAATGTAAAATAATAGGGACATAGGTTATGTTTCCTCTCAAAAGCACATTTCCTCTCTCTCTCTTAAAAGAATCCCTAATCGTTGTTTCATCATGGGTCACTGAAAAGGACACTGGGGGATGGAGAGGAGGAAAAGATATTCAGTGAGCATCTGTAATGGATTTTGACTTCATTTTTGATGTTTGGCCGCTGCTAGCTTTCAAAATCCTGTCTTTGTCTTTCTTGCCTCACTTCTGGGAAAATCAATAAAAAGGCTCTAGAGCTGCCTGTCTTGTGCCAGTGGGAATTTCAAACTAGCAAACTACCTGCCTGTTCCCGGGACCCCTCAGCCAAGACACACCCACCAAGTCAATTGCCTCTCTTTGCTCCCTAAGTCCTTTTCAAACTTGCTTGGGAGCACCAGTCCTCCCTGGAAGGTCTCATTACGTGACTAATAAACTTTTGCGGACCCCTCTAGGTTCATGCATGGTGTCATCTGTTTCAATAACTGAACAAAATTTGGGGTGAGAGGTTGAGCCGCTCACCCCATGGGGCAACAACAAAGGTAACATTTAATACATGCAGGCCTCCATGGGGTTTTATATAAACTATCAAATGTAACCTTTATCACAAACCAATGAAGTAGACGAAAGAGCAGACAACGTGATCAAATAAGTTGCAGAGATTCAATTTAAATTTAGATCTGATCCAATGTCCATATTCTTTTTTACAACATGTGTTCGAGAGATTGTTTTTAGCTGCAAGGGTTGGAAGATCCATACAGATATTCAAATAATAAAGAGAGAGCTCACAAAAGAAGAATGGAACCAAAATTGGTAAATTCAGGCAGTAGTTGCAGGAGGCATAATGATATCTAACGAATAAGATGGGACATTTCTCGTCCTGTATCTATTTTTATCAATGAGGAAGACTTTTCCAGAAGCCATTAAACAAATTTTGTCCCCCAGGATGGGAGTCACATTTGCAAGCCTCAACCAGACACTGGCAAACCTTGACTAGCCCATACAGGTCATGGTCACCCTGGGAGGAGGAGGGGTTCTCTACACCAAGCATATGCCAGGGTGACCATCTGAGAAAAATAGGGGCTTTGGCACCGAGAAGGAAAAGGAAGTGCCTCTTAAGCAAGCAACCAACTGTACCCACTATTCTGTTTTATTCTGCCATGTATGTGTCATGCTCATGTGAAATCTGATACTCTAGTTTATGATATATTTAATATATTTTTGGTTTCTTTTACATGGTAGTTTTTACTGGCTCATATGTCCCTAAGTTAAACAATGATAACAACAAGGAAGCAGCCTAAAGATCCCCCCTTTCCTCATGCTCTCAGTTGCGAGCCGTTTATCGTTCTGAGCCTGGTAACTCCTGAGGTTTGTAGGCGACCAGGGCTGAATGGACCCCTGGCTCTGTGTGGGTCCATCTCCTGTGTGCTACTGCATTGACTGAAGAATGGCAGCAAAGCCCAGAGGATGGGCAGGTGAGTGGGGGGCCCTAAGAAGACATTGGTGTGTGGGAATGTGTGGACTCTGTCACCAAAGGAAGTGATGTGATTACTCCTTTTAAGTGACCCTGGTCATCTTGACCCCTAAAGGCAAGAAGTAGAGTTTTGGCTGATTCTTTCCTGATCCAGCCCCTGTGAGAATGCAGGGAAAACAGAAAACAGAGGGACCACTTTGTGAAATTCAGGAAGAGGCTGATAGCCTGATATTAAAGATATGACAAGATAAAAATAAAAAAGATAACCCTTTGGCCTTTTGTCCTTTGAGAATCCCTGTCGTAAATAAGTTCCAGCCACCAGAACTGAGCTCCAGTGAGCTGCTTGAGAAAATAACTACCCATTTAAAGGGCTAGAGCAGCCAGAGAGAAGAGTGTCAGGTTGAAATTCAGAATACACGCCCAGTGACATATGAACAAATGAGCAACTGAATTTCTTTTAAAAAGGAAAGGAAGGAAGGAAGGGAGGGAGGGAAGGAGGGAGGGAGAGGAGAAGGTAGGGGAAAAATGCATTGAAAGACATACAGATGCAACACACATACACACACACACACACACACACACACACACACACACAGAAACTAAATTCCTGATTTTGGAACTAATAAATCAAGTGTATTAAAGAAGAGAGTAGCTACTATTGAAACTGGATGATTTAAGTACAAGAAATATCTCAAAACATGGAAAAGAAAGATAAAGGAAAAAAATACGTGAGAATAGCTTTAAGAACAAGAACAGCCAAAAGTGATTTAGAGGAGGAAAAAGGAGTGGTTGGGAGTGAGGTAATTATGAAACAACTTCTAGAAATAAATTTTCCTGAACTGAGAATAAATTCTAGTCTAGAAATTAAAAGGGCTGAGAAAGTTACAGGCTGATTTAATAAGACATACAAAACCAAGTAAATCCTTGCAAAATGTGTGAACTCCAGGGATAAAGGGAAAAAAAAAATACATGTTTTCAACTTAAGAGAACAAGTTACCAAAAAGGAAAAATAATCACATTGGCATAGGCCTTATTATTTGACATTGGAAGATAATAGGCAGTAGCGTTTCTATTTCAAGAGAAATAAAAACCAGCATGCCAGGAATCCTATACTCAGTCAACCATTTTCTTGTAATGACTGAAATATCCATTATTTACTGATATTTGGTTCAGGTCACTGGGAAAGATTGCACTTTGAAGTTAGGCATGGCAACTGGCTCTTTTGGCCAGTGAAATGTGACAACTGGTAACACGCGTCACCGTGGAGGAAGCATTTATCGCTAGTGTGTGTGAATTTCTATCTCTTTCTTCTCTGCCGTGGCAATTGTGGAAACTTGTTTAAATGTCACCATCGTAAGATGATGGAGCCTCCTGGGTCACTGAGGAGCAAAGTCATTGGTAAGACACCTGGGCAAACCCATCTTTTGATCCACTTCAGGCTTATAGCATGAGAAAGAAAGAAACTTCTGTTTTTCTGAGCGCTGAGATTTGGGGCAGTGCCACCTCACCTATTCTGAATGATTTAATCAGTCATCAAAGGGCAAGGCTGCAGTGTGGCTCTCAGACCAAGACTGTTGTCTTCTGATGCCACGACAAAAGTAAAGTCCTGAAGAAAGAGAAAGGGGGAGAATCTGAGAGCAAGCACATTTTAAAAGACAAGACACAGAGTGTTAAACCAAAGTCATCTGTGTACACGAATTAGCAAGATTAAATTTCTCAAAATCAGCAGAAATGGAGACAAAGAACAACGTTCATGAGTTACAGGGGAATAAAGGTCATCTGCATACATCCTATTTTAGGCATTAATCTGACCATGAAAAATTATAACATATCTATAGTAAATCATATTGCTTAATGATATAATTGATTTAACTCAACCATATTTGTTGGTGAATAAGTCCTGCAAACTCTTAAGAACAAAATATTAGGGCTTCCCTGGTGGTGCAGTGGTTAAGAATCCGCTTGCCAAGGCAGGGGACATGGAATCCAGCCCTGGTCCACGAAGATCCCACATGCCGTGGAGCAACTAAGCCCATGCGCCACAACTACTGAGCCTGCGCTCTAGAGCCCGCGAGCCACAACTACTGAAGCTTGCGTACCTAGAGCCCGTGCTCCGCAACAAGAGAAGCCACCACAATGAGAAACCCGTGCACCGCAGTGAAGAGTAGCTCCCGCTTGTTGGAACTAGAGAAAGCCCACGTGCATCAACGAAGACTCAACACAGCCAAAAATAAATTAATTAATTATTATTATTTTTTTTTAAAAAGAGGGCTTCCCTGGTGGCGCAGTGGTTGAGAGTCCACCTGCCGATGCAGGGGACATGGGTTCGTGCCCCGGTCTGGGAAGATCCCACATGCCGCAGAGCGGCTGGGCCCGTGAGCCACGGCTGCTAGGCCTGCGCGTCTGGAGCCTGTGCTCCGCAGCGGGAGAGGCCACAATAGTGAGAGGCCCGCGTACCGCAAAAAAAAAAAAAAAAAGAACAAAATATTAGAGTGAAATTGTGGTGTTATGATAACACAATGTTACTACTTGGCATTAAATGACTTTTATTAAGCAAAGAAACAATCTTGCACTTGGGCTCCCTTGTTCATAATCAAAATATTATGTCCAGGAATAGATAGTTTAAGACAAAAGAGTTCATAGAGGAGCAGAAAAACAAACCTACCTATTTTTTTAAAATGAATGAATGCAGAGGTTTAAGTTTTATAAATGTTGTCATTGGCTCAAAAATGTTGGAAAGTGGTGAATAGTTAGCAATAGGATTACAATAAGGAACTGTACCTACAGTGATTGACATAAAACTCTGGTAGCTGTTAGAAAGCCATGAGGATCCATATTGGTGTGGCAAGTTCCGAGGTTAGTAATTACCATCCTCTTGTCATCCTTTGCCAAATAAGCAGGCTCGCTGTTGCTATAATTACTAGCCTTACTGGATACACAGAATTTGGTTTGACATTTTATATTAGAAATACTATTATTTTATATAATTATTTATTGTAACTATAATTTTATGTTATATAATATGATATAATAATAAATGTCAATAAAATACAACATGATGCTCATTATGGATTATAAATAAATTATAATTGATAATTATTATTTTACATTATAGGTAAATGGAATACTTTTTCATTTGAAACTGATTTTACCATGTATACATTCCAATTTTCAAGACACACTTAAATGACAAATTAGAAAAAAAAAAACAATGAATACTATAGAAAATAAGAGAGAACTGTCATTTGTGACAACATGGATGTTCCTTGAGGGCATTATGCTAAGTGAAATAAATCAGACAGAAATATAACTACTGTATGATCTCATTTATATAAGGAATCTAAAAAGGCTGAACTCACAGAAATAGAGTAGAATGGTCATTACCAAGGGCTGGGGGCGTGGAGGAAATGGGGGGATGTTGGTCAGAGGGTACAAACTTTCATTTATAAGATGAATGGTGACTATAGTTAACAATAATGTATTATATACTTAAAAGTTGCTAAAAGAGTAAGTCTTAAACATTCTCACTACACACACACACACACACACACACACACAGGTAATTATGTGAGATGACAGAAGTGTTAACTAACCTTATTATGGTGATCAGTTCAGAATATATACATATAACAAATCATCAAGTTGTACACCTTAATCTTACACAATGTTATATGTCAAATATATCTCAATAAAACTGGGGGGGGAGGCATTTCAAAATACACACACACACACACACACACACACACAAATGAAAACTTGCAAACTGAATTGTCAAAGCCATGGATGGCTAAAACATAATGTAGTTAAGAACCTGCCTTTAGCTTAATAAAAATATCATTGCTCACTGTCCTCAAATATTCACCACTGTGCAATTTACTTGTTGCTTTGGACTGTAAGTGTCCTGAAGCAAGTATCTCACTTAATTTCTTAAACCCAGTACTCCATATTTTGGTGGCATATTTACTTTTAGAGACTGAAAAATAATTCATTTTAATAGTTAACTTTGGTATAAAAATATTCATTATGTGAAGAGTAGTATCATGTTATTATTAATTCTAAAGATTTATTCATTTTAACATAATTTTGAATGAAAGCTAAGTGTGTGCATATGCGTGTTTGTTAGTTGGCGTACGGAAAAGGAAGAAAACTATTTGTTGTCTGAGGTCAGTTATCTTTATTGTCCATTTCAGTGTTACTCAAATTGTGGTCTATGAACTGTTGTGCCTAATTGCTGGTAACATATTTACAAAAATTGAGAGTAAGAGTTTAGAAACTTTCATGTTTGGCATTGCTCATGACATACAAACACAAGATCAGTGGACTCGTTTCACTGAATAAGGTATAAACTAGTTTCTGTTATGTTTAGCCTCTGTGCGAGTCCCAGGTTAGCTCAGTCCAAGACAGACTGGGGAAAAAAAATAAAATAAAAACTGATTCTTTACCATGAATAATTTGAGAAGCACTGGTCCTCATCACATAAGGTAGATGGTAATCTGAGGTTGAGACAGTTTACTTTTTATTTTTTGTTATTAGCATTTGTTTAAGTGATTTTCTCAACTAAAGTGCAGCTGACTATCAATGAGTAAGTAGGTATACAAAATGCTGCCTATTTTCCTTGTAAATAATTGGTGTATACTTGAATGTAGTTATCAGTGAATTTATGAAGTTACACATGGATGGTTTTAATGACTAATAATAATAAATATAATAAAATAGCTAGCAATGATACAGCACTTACAACATGCCAGGTTAAACACTTAAAATCATTATGTTCTTTAACTGTCACAATAACCTTAGAAGTTAAGTACTATATGATCCTCTAATTATTTAGGAAGCCAAAGCACAGAACAGTAAGTAAATTACCCAAGGTTACCATATTTAAGAGGGGGTATTCCAGGGATTTGAATTTTAGCTCAATAATATGTAGGCTCTGTACCTCCTAACAGTGTTTCTATACTTTAGCAGACATTGTTAAAGAGATCCTTAGTCCAGTAAGTCTGGGAAGGCTCAAGAATTTGCATTTCTAGCAAGCTCTCAGGAGATGCTTGATGATCACACACTGGGAAGAATTCCATCATTCAGTCAGAGAGCGTTACAGGATATTCTGCTAGAAAGAAACTGAGCAGCCAGGGATGCCTTTCTCTTCTTACCAGGTACCCTATCCATTGTCAAGGACAATGAGACCATCACACAATACCTAAAATAAAAAGCACAAAACAATATATTACAGGAGAGCTTTGCTGGTCAGGCACAGTCTCTCTGAGCAGAGTAGAAGACTGATCTTATATGACTTTTGGGGAAGCATGGAGTACAGGCATTGACAAACATTCACAAATGCAAGTGGGTTGACGTCATCTTAGATGCTTAGTTAGTGGTTACTTGTAACCATGGCTACAGAATAATCAGACTTTTCCCAAATCTGTAGCAACTTTTTTATTTTCACCACCAAACCTATATTTGTGTGTCAAAAATATACTGTCACCAAATTCAACCATGATCTTCTTCATGCCACTGTATCCAGGTTTTGCAAATGTAGTTGATAACCGAGTCTAGGAGAGCACAGCTAATTGTATGACAAAGTCTTTATCCATCTGTTTTCAGAGAGTTCCTCATGGATTCTTAGGAGATGCTCAGTGCATGCTTTTTGAAATCGTAAATGTGATAGAATTTCTGAAGCAAAGTAGGATTCCTGAGAATCAAATAGCAGGAATGAAAGAAACACCCATGGGCATATTTAGTAGATGTGAGAAGAGGAAGGCTCTTCTGGAAGCTTTTACTTATATATTTCATAATTCCATATCTGGAATGCATAATTTTAAACATTTTTATTCTTCTATTCATTACCAACATAATCACCAATGTACTTAACAGAAGATGCTGTGTCTGTATGTATATAAATATATGTATATTTATATGTAAGTGTGTATATATTTTATATATATATAAAATGCTGGAGAACAATTTATCTTTTTTAGCCTATGTTATTTTTATTCTTCTTGAAGTTAGACACTGAGACTTATAAATGAACTAGCTCATTACTAAATGCTTAAATACTAACTGAAATATCAACAATGCCATAGAAATTCCGTGTATCATGTAGTTAAGGTTAATAAATGGCATCACTGATTTGTTCTAGCTTTTCTTATGGGTTTAACTGTGTAATGGGACTTACTTTCAGAAATGTAAGACCAATGTTTAAAGATGACAAATATGTTAACTCATAATTTCTATAACTACATGTTTTGCTGGAGAGCTAATCATTTTCTCTATGAAGTGTAATTTTGCAATTATTTTCTTATTTAGTGCTCTGTGGCTGATTAAATGTTTTTATGTGTTTTCTCCAGGGATTACCCTGGAAATAGATATCCAGAGAAAAAGATTACTCTAACTAAAATACTGACTTATTCATGGCTACTTATGTAATACTGCCATTTCACCCATTCTGAACAGGTAAAGAGCAAAAATTTAATGTAATATGTAGACCATCAAGCAATTATTGGCTGCAAGGCTACTCTATTTGTTTAAATTATGCTGCTTCACCAAAGAATTAACAAAGATAATGTATCACAATTTTCTGTATAAATAATATGCTTTATTTGTTTATAGACACTAGGGGTTAAGCCCAACAGCTCCACTAAAGCAAAGATTTTTGTCTGTATTGAGAGGAGCCTTGAAGAGTGTCTGGCATATAGTAAGTACTCATGTCTTGATTGAGTTAATGAATGCACTTAGAAGTAGTCACCAATGAGAATCTAAGCCACAGAACCCATGAACACAAAGGTAGGCCCATTATGGAGAAATCAGCATGGGGTTGTTTAGTCCTGTGCTTCTCAAACCTTATTGTGATTTATAAATAACTGGGTGGTCTTGTTATAATGCAGATTCTGACTTAATAGGTCTGGGGCCAGGCCTGAGATTCTGCATTTCTAACAAGTTCTTAGGTGATGCCAGTGTTCCTGAACTTGGGCTGTAATTTAGATTGTGAAGGTTTAGCCACTTCTGCTTGAAACTGGCCCTCACCCTATTCTTCCACAGCAGCTCTCATTATTAAAAATGGCAAATAGGGCTTCCCTGGTGGCGCAGTGGTTGAGAGTCCGCCTGCTGATGCAGGGGACACGGGCTCGTGCCCCGGTCCGGGAGGATCCCACGTGCCGCAGAGCAGCTGGGCCTGTGAGCCATGGCCGCTGAGCCTGCGCGTCCGGAGCCTGTGCTCCGCAATGGGAGAGGCCACAACAGTGAGAGGCCCGCGTACCGCAAAAACAAAAACAAAACAAAACAAAACCAAAAAAACAAAAAAACAACAACAACAAAAAAAGGCAAATAAATTCTATGCTGGGGATATCAAAGAAAATCAAGTACAATACCGTGTGACCGTTTATAGTTCTCTTTGTAAATTTGCTTGGTTGAACTTGGTAGTCCTGAAGATTATAAAGTCATGGAGAAAGTGTGCTCTTTCTTCCAACAAAGGAGTCTAAGTCCTAACTGGGAAACAGATTGGAGCAAGCTGTCAGTTGAGTTAATTGATGGCTCCTACCGGAAACTGCAAATTTCCTCTGTGAGCTCTGTGTAAAAATCACTCTGTTTTAATAAATATAGTTGGTTTACACTTTTGGTCCTCACTTTTTCTTCTCACAAATTAAAAAGTTTGTGTTTCATGTGCCTTATTTCCTTTATCCCTTTGAATAAGACTTGCCTCTTTAGGAAGTTTTTAGAGAGTATAGACAGTTGGCAGAGCTGGCCAAATTTCTTTTGTATGCGTGTAGAGGAAGTAAATGTTTTGTGTTGGCAGAAATGCAACCTATTCCAAACTTATGGAACAGACAAGAGCTATAAAATATGGTCGGCTGGAATGAAGTAATCATTCTCGGGATGTAATATGCAGAAGAGGAATCTCTGAGCAGGCTCTGTGAAATGTTTGATCACCCTAAAAACAGGATTTGAAAACAACACCATAACATCCTGCTGCTTTTCAAGTCTGGGTGGCTTGATGATGCAGAGTTTATTGAACAATACACCAGATAATCCTCAAGCTACCTCTTCTTCAAGGTCAAGTCCACACTAGCAATTACAGTAATGTTTGTTGAAGTCACTTGAATGGCAGGTATAAAGGCTGCCATTTAACCAAACTGGTTGATCGGGTGACTTTGTGAGTTTCCGCTCTTCACTTTTGCTTAAAAGAATCACTTGTGTGGAAAGGAAAACAAGTTATTGGCCTAGCCCAATTAACCGTAAAGCTAACAGTTACCTGCAGATAAACCCATCAAGCATTCTCACAGAATTAAACAAAATCCATTCACGTTTAATTGAACACAATCTCTAGATTCTTACCATATTGACAGCCCAAGATTTAGAAATAAAAATAGTCACTGGTGTTCTTCTTGTGATCATATCAACTAAAATAGAAACCAATGAGAACTTAATCTCAATATATGTGATTAGATTTTTAAATTTGGGAACTGGCAGGGTTTTCTTTTGTTTGGGCCTCTAAGTCCCCACATCTTATTTCTTCCTCCTGTTAACTCTTGGATGCTTGTATCTATTAGATGATCTGGGAACAAAACTCACACTGACTACCACCTGGCATAAACAGAAAAAATAATTTTTGGAAACTTCTACTTTTTCTGCATAAAACAAGTATGTTAGGAAGAATGATATTTTAATGGTGATCTTAAATGAGGAAAACGAATCTTTGAAATAAACTTGAAATAAACTTGAAATTTATTGTGAGGTACAGTGTTTATTTTAATATAATTTATTATAGAAATTATAAAATAAGTCTTGATTACCAATATTGTCACAGATCATCATTTGATTGAATGGGTTTTATAGGATAGTTATAAATATTTATCCATTACTAAAGTAAACATTTGTTCTGAGTATCAGCTGCTCATTACATGCTTTGTTAACATGAAAGATGTAAAATCCTTCTTGGGATAACCAACAGATATTGTTGCTTGTGAAAGCAAGTTGTAAATTAGTATTCATACTATCATCTCAATTTTGAAGAAACAAAAATAAAAGTATTTTTATATAGTCTTTGTCTTTATATGTGTGTTATATACATAGGTATATTAGTCAAGATAGGAAAGATTTTTCTGTGGTAATAGGCAATCTTTAAATCTCAGTGATTTAAAGCAACAAGAATGTATGGTTTACTGTTGTGAGTTTATTATGGTTGTGGCCAAATCTACAGGGTAGTTGTCCTCCCCAGTGACTTGGTGATCCTGACCATTTAATCCTCTCTGCTATCTGAACGATAGGCTTGATTGGTTGATCCAAGCAGGAGAAAAACAAGTACTAGAGAACTGAAAGGGCTTTCAATTCTTCCAATTCACTGTCTTTGATTGAAAGGGACACATTATTTCTACTCGAATTTTATAGACATAATTAGTCAGAAAGACTTGTCTAAGTACAAGGAGGCTGAGAAAGGTAGGGGTGTCCATGAGATGCTTGGTACCCCATATTTCCAAAATGGGACAGAGTTAAAAGGAGACAAGCCTAATTGTTGAGAATAGATAAGTTTAGGGAGTGGAAGAGAAGTAGCAAAGGATGGTTACTTTTTATATTTTCAAATCTTAATACCTTGTTTTTTAAACAATACTATGTTTTGTTTGATTAAAATAAATTTTAAATCATGAATTCTTACAATCACTACTGAGGGAGCAGGGGAATCCTCTGGCTTGATTTTTGTAGAAAGGCTGTGACTAGTTCAGCATCTGGTATGACATTTAGACCTCTCTTCACTCATCATTCTCCTTTTAGTTTTCTTTCCTACTTAACATTTTTGTAATGTTATCAATTCTCTTTCTATAACTAAAATGTTCTGAGCTTTGTTACCGTAGGTCAATGATTTTCAATATCCAGTTTGCTCCTAAGTCCTTAATATAATCAGAAGGTGGACTGACTCATCTAGTAAGGCCTCCATGGATTCCAGTGCAGTTCCATCAAATAAATAGTGACCTGTAACCATGGGGGTATGTTTCCAATGATAAAAACTTCAGATACATTTTATATTTAGTGTGATTTAAAAACTCAGAATCTAAAATTGTGTAAGTTAGGTAAAGTCCTGGGAAGCCTTTTACCACAGGCTTTCAGTGCTCACAGTAGGAAAGAGAAAGCTATTTGGTGAATTTGCTTAGAAAACGGGCTTCAGGGAAATCCCAGTTTGTCTTTGCTTAGCTAATTTAGGAGTGTGTGACCTTATCTGGGCTTTTATGTTTCCCTAGCTCACTTTGAAGGTATATAATTTGTTATTCTTTTAAACATTTTCTTTAGATGTGAATAGTGTCATATGAATGTAATTCTTAACAAGTGCTACATAACCACAGCTATATTAGGTACAATATAATTATTAAACAATTGCCACTCCCAAGCTTTAAAAAATATGTATAAAGTCAGGCAAGATAGGACAGCTGAAGGTAAAAAATCATGGGGGAAATGTGAGAACTCAGTATTCTTCAAAGGATTATTTGCATGAACAAAAGGAATATTAAGCTGAGGTAACCATAGGAGGAAGTGTAGGATTCATTCAAAAGCAAGCTGAGACCTAAGAGTGCAAGCAAAACGCACGCTGAAGTTGGTATTTAAAATAATAGTGTGACTGAAAGTCTGATGAATCCCTGACCACTGGATAATATTATCAGGAACAAATTTTCATGTAAGAACTGTATTCATAGACTTCATTGTAGCTACTATAAGAAAAAAAGGGCTGTGTAGTTCACAGAATCTTCAGAAGACTCAAAGAATCAAGTTTAGACACTTTAAGTTACACAGAAAAAAACACAAGTAGAAAAAATGTCCAATAACCCAGGGTAGTGCTCCTCAAGGTGTGGTCTGTGGACCAGCCTCTGATCCACACAACTGTTACTAGTCTGGGGTGAGGAAAAGTGCTTGCACCAGATTGCAAATGGACCACGTCACTAGGCATACTATTTAGTTTAGTTGATAAATTTTTTTATAGTAAGATTTCCTCAATAGAGAAGTAACATGTCAATTTACATTTGGGTGCAAGCTCTTGTTGTCTGAGATGGACCTTAAGCAGAACTGTTTTATGGGTGCACCACTGCCTTTACCATTAGCTGCGTGACACCTACGCTCCTGCAAAGTGGAGACCAAAGCACTCCACCGCAGCAACCCCAAGAAGAACCAAATGACTCCATCACTGTACTCGCCAGAAGATTCAATCATCTTTTGAGCTATAGAAGCTCCCCAGGCTTCATTCTGCATCCAGGTCTGATGGCAAATAAATAGTAGTAAAAAATAAAGTGTACTGGTTAAATCAAATATTTTGAGAAATGAAATACTATCATCTAGAACATTGTTTCATAACTTTTTCAGGTCGTAAATCATTTTGAGAGTATGATAAGAGCCACGGTTGCTATTCCCAGCAAATTGTACATTCATGCAATTGTACATGGACTCATAGAAGATTTACAGACCCTGCAAAGGCTATCTTCAGACTGTAGGTTAAAAAATCCTGATCCACAGTAAAGCAGAAATTACTAATTTTACCAATAATTTGATTTTAATATATAACTATATTTTTCACAAAATGATACTTCAATTTGGAGCTGAAAATTGCAATTTGATTTATAACTCTTACTGGCAATATAATCTAGGCATATAAACTCTTTGGATCTCAATTATCTCACTTGTAAATTGGAGATGATAATAATTATCTCATAAGATTACTGCATTTCCTTTAGGTATGTGTCTAGCATAACACCTGTCACAAAAATGTTTAATGAATTGTTCATTTACTCATTTGTTCATTTACTCATTCATTTTTGATATATTAATACGATTGCTTAGAATCCCTTGATTATTTTCTGGTTTTACAATTACGTTTAACAAATATTTATTAAATGCTCACTTTGTACCAGGAGCTGTGCTAAGTGTGTGCAGAGATGATTAAGCAGAAATCTCTGCTCCAGAGTAATTTATGGTACAGTGGCATGTGAAGAGAAAATTTCAATATATTGTAGTAAGTGATATAAGAAATGGGCATAAGGTTGTATGGGAGCCCATAATAGGAGCAGTGTAACAGATATTGAGGATTTATTGAACAATCTGTGATGGAGATGATAGCAAGTTGTGCCAATAATATTAATTAAATAACCTTTCTGATTGCTTTCTGTATGTTGATTATTTTGCTAAATATTCTATGTACTATATAATTTGATCCTCATAAAAATTCCATGAAAAATTCTATTTCCTCTTTTTAAATACCCACTTAACACATGTGGCTACTAGGCTAAAACAGAATGAACAAAATTTCAAGAGATATATAATATAAATCAATGGCAGAGTTGGAATTAGCTTTGACTTCAAACCTAGGTTCTTTAACAATTAGTTGAAGAAAGCTGGGAATATTGTTTCAGTTGGGGGAAGTAACTCCAAAAATTGCATGGAGACATGGAATGACTTTTTGTATAAGGGAAACTACACAGAGTAAAAATGATAACAGTTGTTATAAACACAAATTGTAAAGCATAATAAAGAGATAACCCAGCCTAATATATAGATTGCTTGATTGTAAAAAAAAAAAAAAAAAGAAAAAAGAAAGAAAGAAAAAGTGCAAGTGGTTATAATTAAATTACAAGTATCTAATTTGTGAATTCTAGATCTAATGGGTCAGGAGCTAGCTTAGGTGTGGGAACATGATGCATCCAGGTGTTGGGGAAATTAGGATAGCCAGGAGGTAGTTGTATATATATGAGTTCTTAGTCCAGAGGTATGGGCAAAAGTGGAAATAAACTTTGCTGACAGTGGTTTAAAGATAGCAATAAAAATCATTAGTGTGTATAAAAACACTCAGTAATACAGAAGGAACTTAGCATTGAACTGTGTTTATTTTGACCAAAACACACTTGTATTTCAAAACATACACATGTAGTTTCTTATCCATTCTTTATGAACTAACTAAAAATTATTTTATACTGTTTGCAAAAAATGTGGTAAAAGTAGAAGCTATGGCTAATGAAATTTTTGGCTGAAAATTAGTAAAATTAACAAAGTAACATGTTTATGCAATGAGACTGTGCTCAACAGGGAGAACTCTCTATAGATGAGTTTATTGAAGCTCATATTATAATAAATACCAATTAAAACAAACAAAACAAAAACAAAGCTAACAACAACAAAAAACATCCTGTGCTTTTTACTGGGAATTTAAACAAAGCTAGGGAGAGATGATTGACAGCTTTTTTTTTGGGGGGATCAGTTGTGACCAAATTTCTTCAGATGATACAGTTGATATTTTATTTATAAATCCCTTATGATGTTTTGTAAATTTTACCTTATTTTTAGGAATATCTGAAGGTACTATCTGGAGGCTGAAGGAAATTTGAACTGCTTCCTAAAAAAATACTCCCTTAGTAGAATATTCTATTTACAACACAGTTTGATTAACAAGACTGCATTCCCATTTTTATAGTTTAATTAGAGGTTAAAGAAGATCATGTGATTGAAGTTTTTATTTTTCCATTGCATTTATTTCCAAACCATCTCAATACAGTAGCTGTCAACATCATTGAAACAGAGACATAGATGACTTGTAAAGAAGACATTTTCTGTAATTACATGGTTAGCTTCATTCAGACTTACTGATCATTTCAAATACATGTGTAGTTCCATTGATCAAAAACTCACTGCACTGTTTAATGAACAGATGTACAGTTATTAATCTTGGATGGGATCCATATGTAACTTCAATAGAGATCAAAGAAGGCAATGAGAACACAGCATAGTATCCTGTGTTAAGACTTCAGCAATACCAGGGCATGAAGTCCTAAAGCAAAATTTTCATCTGAATACAAGTAGTTCAAATATACGTGTGCTGACTAGAACATATATGTACTGACTAGAACATTACTCCTAAATGTATAATTTGCATGTTTGCTAATGTATGATTTCTCTCCTCTTAAATTTTTTACCTTTTAACTTTCAAATTCTCCTATGGTTTTCATCATTTGGACACAGGGAATGGGGGAAAAAAAGATGCTTATTCTCTTAGTGCATAAGAGAATAAAGTCCAAAACCAGGTTACGATGATATTAAGCCAAGGCCAAGTAGAACTATTCATGAGGTTATTAAAAAGAATAAATAAAAAATGAAGACCTCAACAGCAGGAATAAACCACTCTTATGAGAGATTAATACTTCAGGTAGGAGGTTGGCTACAGAGGTAGTATGGTAAGTACAATGCTATGTGCTCAGAAAACTCCAAATTCGAACTTACAGAAAACATGTTGCATGTTCATTTATAATAGAAATAAAATCAGCAGTGTGGTTATGGGCAATGTTAAATATTCTAACTTGGAAACGATTTTAATAATGATACTATTTTCTTGCCTTAATATAGCTAAAAGCTGCTTGTGTGTTTGAATGATGAGTAAATCATCTACAGAGTAGAACTTATTTTCAACTTTGATTTTTGGCCCTTCAACAGTCTGATACAGTACATGAAACTGTGGTGGCACAAATGATTGGCAATAATTAGAAGATAATTTGACTTTTTAAAAAATTATTTGATGCTTTAGATACATCTTTACATGCTTTAGATCCTGTAACCATTTCTTTCTTTTATGTGGTTTTAATCTTTCTGCTAACAAAGTCCCCACTGAGATTCATGATTAGTGGAATATAATCCTAAAAGAAGAGGTCAGGGAGATTAATTTGTGTGGACACATCTCACTGGTGATCTCAGTGGCAAAAATTCCAAGCTGAGAGATAAGTTGTTTATCCCCCAAATATACATGTTCTCTTTCAGCTTTTTGGCTACTTAGTAGGGAAAGAGCCTGTGCGTAAAGAGAAGTTTGAGTGAGTAGATAGACACATCTATGGCTTGATAAAAGTTAATGAAGGTTGGGCATTGAACGGGAAACCCAATCATTTCATAGCCATTACACTCTACCTTAGACTCAGAAAATCTTGATTATCTGCTAAGAAACTAAGGTGTGAAAATATCTAAAATCTCAATAGACAAACAGTATCTGTAATAAGCTTTATTACAAAGCTTTATTTAATCTTTATTGTTTATATTTAATATAGACAGTATACATGTAAAGACAAATAATCAACAATATATGTTAATAATGATAATCCTGCTTGTGTAAGGTGCCTACTGGTTTTTAGAGCTAGCTGGCATTATACCATTACACCTACTCTCTTTCTCCACGCCCTCCCCCCTCAAAATAAAAGGAAGTACTAACTAAAAGGTTTTCACAGGTAAGTGTTTCTTTCGTAGAAATGTAGAGACAAGTTTACTGAGTCTGGTTAATGAAGGTTAAGGTTACAGATCAGGAGGATATTAGCTAGGAAATTAGTACAATTTTATATGTTACATTCTATCCTTTCCCTTAGTAATTAACTGACTTTGTTTTGTCTCTCTACCGTGTTGATACATAGTCATTATGATATCTTATCCAGTAGAAATCTGTTGCCCTCTATAATTGCACAAAAGCACTCTTGTGAAATTCACTGCTCTATAAATAGAACATAGTTGTTTGGGACTTTAACTTAGGCATTTATTTATTTATTTATTTTCCAGTTTTATCGAGATGTACTGACATATGGCACTGTACAAAATTAAGGATTACAGCATAATGATTTGACTTACATCATGGACTGATTATCACACTAAGTTTAGTGAACAATTGTCATATAGATATAAAATTGAAGAAGAAACAAATTTTTCCTTCTAATGAGAACTCAGAATTTCCTCTCTTAACAACTTTCATGTATAACCTACAGCAGTGTTCATTATATTTTTCATTATTTTTTAAACAATGGAGTATAATTGCTTTACAATGGTGTGTTAGTTTCTGCTGTATAACAAAGTGAATCAGCTCTATGTATACATATATCCCCATATCTCCTCCCTCTTGCATCTCCCTCCCACCCTCCCTATCCCACCCCTCTAGGTGGTCACAAAGCACCGAGCTGATCTCCCTGTGCTATGCAGCTGCTTCCCACTAGCTATCTATTTTACGTTTGGTGTATATATGTGTATATATGTCCATGCCACTCTCTCACTTCGTCCCAGCTTCCCCTTCCCCCTCCCCGTGTCCTCAAGACATCCCTAGTAATTATTTATCATATAACTGGAAGTTTGCACCTTTTGAGTGTACCTTTTGACAATTTCCTCTTCTTCCCACCACCCTCCTCTTGTAATCACAAATCATATCTCTTTTTCTATGAGTTTGTTTATTTGTTTCTGAAGTATAATTGACCTATAATGCTCTGTTAGTTCCTATTACACAACATAGTGATTCAATATTTCTATACATTTCAAAATGATCACTGTGTTAAGTTTAGTCAGGATATGTCACTATACAAAAATATTGCATAGTTATTGACTATATTCCCCACACTGTGTATTTTATTCCCTTGACTCTTGTAACTGGAAGTTTACAAAAGTTTACCTCCTCAGTGTTCACAGCAGTAGAGAGCCACCCAGAGCAAAGGCTGGGAGCAGGTCCCACGCTGCGCTGGGTGCCACTAGGCCCTGGACCTGGCCGCACACAGCACGGGGCGCTGGCTTCGCTGTGAGACCTCAGGGAAGGGGATCATCAACAATTTACAGAGGGTCCAGTAGCTGGGTCAGATTGAGACAAACCATCGTGTGGCGGGGTTCAGGTCAGCAGGCTGGAGAGGGTTCTGCTCTTTGATCATTATCATTTGGGACCCCATGGGAGGGTCTTGGAGGCCACCTGAGTCCCAAAGCTGGGAAACTCCTCAGAGATGCTCATATCGGGAGCCTTCTCACTGCTGCTGGCGTTCCATGGAGTGTCATGTATCACGAAGGCCTTGGATGACACCTTGGACTTCTCATGGCTGGGGGAGTTAATCAACCTTCACCTATTAATTTCCTATCCCAACTCTCTTCCCCTCTGGCAACCACGTGTTTGTTCTCCATATCTATAAACCATTTTGTGCTAGGTTTGTTCATTTGTTTTGTTTTTTAGATTCCCATATAAGGAAATCATGCAGTATTTGTCTTTCTCTGTCTGACTTATTTCACTTAGCATAATGCTCTCTAGGTCCATCCATGTTGTTGTAAATGACAAGATTTCATTCTTTTTTATGACTAAGTAATATTCCATTGTGTATGTATACCACATCTTCTTTATCCATTCAACTTTAGGTTGTTTCCATATCTTGGCTATTGTAAATAATGTTGCAGTGAACATAGTGGTGCATATATATTTTCTAACTTGGGTAATTATATATGCAGAACAATAGATTTCCAATAATCTGGGAGATGTTTGATCCACTAAATATATATGGAAGAGCACTTCTTCAGCATCTAGATCCATCAAATTTTACTTTATGATATTGAGACTTTGTTGTCAAAAAAAGAAAACTGCAGGCCAATATCACTGATGAACATAGATGCAAAAATCCTCAACAAAATACTAGCAAACAGAATCCAACAGCACATTAAAAGGATCATACACCATGATCAAGTGGGGTTTATCCCAGGAATGCAGGGATTCTTCAATATATGCAAATCAATCAATGTGATAAACCATATTAACAAATTGAAGGAGAAAAACCATATGATCATCTCAATAGATGCAGAAAAAGCTTTCCACAAAATTCAACACCTATTTATGATAAAAACTCTCCAGAAAGTAGGCATAGAGGGAACCTACCTCAACATAATACAGGCCATATATGACAAACCCACTGCCTACATCATTCTCAATCGTGAAAGACTGAAACCATTTCCACCAAGATCAGGAACAAGACAAGGATGTCCAGTCTCACCACTCTTATTCAACATAGTTTTGGAAGTTTTAGCCACAGCAATCAGAAAAGAGAAAGAAATAAAAGGAATCCAAATCAGAAAAGAAGAAGTAAAACTGTCACTGTTTGCAGATGACATGACATAGAGAATCCTAAAGGTGCTACCAGAAAACTATTAGAGCTAATCAATGAATTTGGTAAAATAGTAGGATACAAAATGAATGCAAAGAAATCTCTTGCATTCTTATACAGTAATGATGAAAAATCTGAAAGAGAAATTAAGGAAACACTCTCATTTACCATTGCAACAAATAGAATAAAATACCTAGGTATAAACCTACCTAAGGAGACAAAAGACCTGTATGCAGAGAACTATAAGACACTGATGAAAGAAATTAAAGATGATACAAACAGATGGAGAGATATACCATGTTCTTGGATTGGAAGAATCAGCATTGTGAAAATGACTATACTATCCAAAGCAATCTACTGATTCAATGCAATCCCTGTCAAACTACCAATGGCATTTTTCACAGAACTAGAACAAAAAATTTCACAATTTGTATGGGAAAGAAAAGACCCCAAAAAGCCAAAGCAATCTTGAGAAAGAAAAATGGAGCTGGAGGAATTAGGCTCCCTGACTTCAGACTATACTACAAAGCTATAGCAGTCAAGAGAGTATGGTGCTGGCACAAAAACAGAAAGATAGATCAATGGAACAGGATAGAAAGTCCAGAGATAAACCCATGCACATATGGTCACCTTATCTTTGATAAAGGAGGCAAGGCTATACAATGGAGAAAAGACAGACTCTTCAATAAGTGGTGCTGGAAAACTGGACAGCTACATGTAAAAGAATGAAATTAGAACACTCCCTAACACCATACACAAAAATAAACTCAAAATGGATTAAAGACCTAAACGTAAGGTCAGATACTATCAAACTCTTAGAGGAAAACATAGGCAGAATACTCTCTGACATAAATCACAGCAAGATCCTTTTTGACCCACCTCCTAGAGTAATGGAAATAAAAACAGAAATAAACAAATGGGACCTAATGAAACTTAAAAGTTTTTGCACAGCAAAGGAAACGTTGAACAAGACGAAAAGACAACCTTGAGAATGGGAGGAAATGTTTGCAAATGAAACAACTGACAAAGGATTAATCTCCAAAATATACAAGCAGCTTGTTCAGCTCAATATCAAAAAAACAAACAACCCAAACCAAAAATAGGCAGAAGACCTAAACAGACATTTCTCTGAAGAAGATATACAGATTGCCAACAAACATATGAAAGGATGCTCAACATCACTAATCATTAGAGAAATGCAAATCAAAGCTACAATGAGGTATCACCCCACACTGATCAGAATGGCCATCATCAAAAAGTCTACAAATAATAAATGCTGGAGAGGGTGTGGAGAAAAGGGAACCCTCTTGCACTCTTGGTGGGAATGTAAATTGATACAGCCACTATGGAGAACAGTATGGAGGTTCCTTAAAAAACTACAAATAGAACTACCATATGACCCAGCAATCCCACTACTGGGCATATACCCTGAGAAAACCATAATTCAAAAAGAGACATATACCACAATGTTCATTGCAGCTCTATTTACAATAGCCAGGACATGGAAGCAACCTAAGTGTCCATTGACAGATGAATGGATAAAGAAGATGTGGCACATATATACAATGGAATATTACTCAGCCATAAGAAGAAATAAAATTATTTGTAGTGAGGTGGATGGACTTAGAGTCTGTCATACAGAGTGAAGTAAGTCAGAAAGAGAAAAACAAATACTGTATGCTAACACATATATATGGAATCTAAAAAAAAAAAAAAAGGTTCTGAAGAACCTAGAGGCAAGACAGCAATAAAGATGCAGATGTAGGGAATGGACTTGAGGATATGGGGAGGGGGAAGGTAAGTTGGGACGAAGTGAGAGAGTGGCATTGACATATATACACTGTCAAATGTAAAATAGATAGCTAGTGAGAAGCAGCTGCAGTGCACAGGGAGATCAGGTCGGTGCTTTGTGACCACCTAGAGGGGTGAGATAGGAAGGGTGGGAGGAAGATGCAAGAGGGAAGGGTTATGGGCATATATGTATATGTATAGCTGATTCACTTTATTATACAGCAGAAACTAACACACCATTGTAAAGTAATTATACTCCAATAAAGATGTTAAAAAAAAGACTCTATTAACAGCTGACTAGTGTAAATATTTTAGATAATATGATTCCCAGAGATCCATTTTAGCACATCAATTGGATTGAATGGCTGTTTATTTGTTGTCTGTTTTCATTCAGTCTCTTAACTGAAATATTGGAATGCATATTTTGGCAGTAAGGAGATTCATGTAAAATTTGGGATATGCTTGAATGTTATAAATAAAGTTGTGAAGTATTTTTCATGCTTTTTTTAAAGAAATGAGATACTTGCTCAGTGTCACACTTGAACACCAATGGTTTTCTCTATGGAGAAATGAATTAATTATTCTTAAAGTATTGTTTTTACACTAAAAGAGTCTCATTTACATAGATATAGACAAAAACGTAAGATCTCGTATTTTTGTAACTATATAGTCCCTATACTCAGATTTATATCTAATTTCTGTGTAAACATGTGACTCTATAATAGAGTTTTCTTGTAATCTAATGGGAGTCCTTTGACAATTGTAAAGAACTTTAAAGTTAAATCCCTATAATTATGGTAGGTAGTAAAGTTTGGAGATTACAGTTTCTATTGTTAGGAAATACTGTTAGCTTTTACTAAAACCATATTTCCCTAAACATAGGAAGGATAGTTTATATTTAATTTCAATAATATATTAACATCCATTAAATGTTACCAATAAACTTTTGGGAGAATTTCTCCCTATATTATCCACTAACATTTAATTAGGAGAAGGAAGCCAAGAGTTGAAAGGAAGTCTGTCTGGTTTTCCTGTGTTTGACTCACACCATCTAGCATGGGTGTGAGGCCAGTCAGGAATCTTTACACTTCTGAAAGCAGAGCACGGCAATGGATTTCTGTTATCCTGCACAGCATCTCTCCCTGTGCATGCTTCTTAGATTTTAGAGCACACAGACTTTTAAATAGAAAATTCTAACCTAAAAAAAAAAAAAGACTAATCAGTTAAGAGATGCAGAATCTTTGCGACTTCAAATCTCAAAAAAAATATATAATTAAAAATATTTTTATCTAACAGTTGAAAAATTGATCAAAGATCTGTGCTAACATAGTGCTGTGATTTAAATCATTGAATTTTGTATGTAAATATAGATGCTGTTACCCACTAACAAATTAGAATACTTTAAACCTATTAATATGCTCTTTATCTACTTTGCTCTTTTTCCCTTTCATGGGCTTAATTTTGCTTGCCTACTCTTAAAACATCATGATTGTAAGATAAAAGAAGTATATTTAGGTGGTAATTATAGTGTAATGTCTAAATGTATCAAATCAACATGTTGTCCATCTTAAAAAAAGAACTACATTTAGTCTTTCAGTTCATAAAAGCAGTTACTGATTATCTACTATTTGTTGCATAACTTGTAGGACTGTATTTATACTGTGGGAACGAGAAAGTTATATAGGATGCAGTTATTACCCTAGAGAAATTTATGAAGAGAATGAGTCCTAACAAAAAGGAATACTCTTTTATATTAACTCTTATTTTTAAATGTAGTTCTGTAATTTTCTTCAGCAAGGAACTAAAACATTGAAGTGGCAACCAGAAAAATCCTTTAGGACTACAGCACAATTCTTGATTCTTAGTCCCATGTGCAAGGCAACTCTGATTTAACTTTAAAGGAATATATCTAATGACTTAAAGATTATATAATGCACATTTAGCTTTAAGGTTAACGATACTATTCTGATGAAGTAGGTGGATAATGAATATGGATGCTTCCTTTACATGTTGCTTCTGTATAAAGTAAATATAAATGCAGGGGTGACATTGTTGAGAATTCTCCAACCCTTGATAAATTCGGTTTTAAGTGGTTTCTGCCTGGAAATGTATTTCTTTCTTTCATCACCTCTACTTTCTTTCATCCCACCTAACTGACATGCTAACTCTTGGAGAAAGGTGGAGATATTTCAAATGGAGAAAAATCTAAAATTTGATTTTCAAAAAAGCATTTAAAATGTATGGTCCATTATTACCTTTCAAACTATTGACTTTCATTAAAAATAGATGCCTAGTTTGGTATATTTATGGTACCTAATGAATAATAAAAAGCTATGACTCACTTAATAGACAAAATGCTAGACAATTTCAAATGAAAACCCCTGCAACGTTCCGTGTAGAATAAGCCATGATGGAAACAGATAGATTCAAATTCTCCAGTACCATTTTTAGGTAGCTTCTGGTAATTGAGTCATTGGAAAAGTGCCTAGAGGTCATCTGGCTGCCTGCGTGGAAGAGTATGCTCACCTGCGCTAACTGCTACACAAGTAGCTGCTTAAATTTATAGCTAGGCTAGTTCACCTGATCTTTCTTAACAAAAAATGTGTGAGGCCAGACAGTATCAGTACGACTGTTCTATGTTGATTACTCTGATTACAACCAAGAAGGTTTTCAAGGCACAGATGAAGGTGAGAGTGGCTATGGTTATTCTTCCCCCAAGTTAATTTTTGAGCCAACCTCCTGGGACAGTTTAATGCATGAGATTCTGACGTGTGCATTCATTCCCTTTGCATATGAGGCTAACTGTAAAGGAAGTTACCTCCCAGCCTGACGTTATCATTTGTGAGTCTCGTACGTTGCTTGCAGTGCCAGCACCCTAAAGGATGCTTGTACAAATAGGCAACTGATGTTTCCTCCCTTTTGAAATGTTGGTTGCTGCTACATAAAGCAGAAACTGTTGTGAAAGAAATGATTACAAATAATTTCATAGCAAGAATATGATTTCTCATCAAATAAACAATTACTGTGGGAGGGTAGCAATAATTTGTAAAACTGAACTGATCAGTTAGGATTCCAACTTTCTTTGGGAAATCCTAGTACTTCACATACCTCTTATTCTAATCCAGATTTCCCAAACGGTTATTTAGTGGATCCGCAGTAATATGTGCAATAAGACAATATGGTCCCACGTATTTACTTTAATTAAACTAACTTTAGAAGTCAATTTCTACTCTCCTTTTCCTATTCTCCTTTGACTTTTTTTTTTTTTTTTGCGGTACGCAGGCCTCTCACTTTTGTGGTCTCTCCCGTTGTGGAGCACAGGCTCCGGACGCGCAGGCTCAGGGGCCATTGCTCACGGGCTCAGCCGCTCCGCGGCATGTGGGATCCTCCCGGACCGGGGCACGAACCCGTGTCCCCTGCATCAGGCAGGCGTACTCTCAACCACTGCGCCACCAGGGAAGCCCTGACCTCTTTCTTACATCAGGTGATTTATACTTTGTTTATCCGATCAGGCCTGACTTTCTGTTTACAGAATGAAGGTTAACGGCATTTTCTCTAGGTCTTTTTTTGTAGCCTCTTCTATCAACTTTCATCTATCAATGGATGACACATTGACTTTTTCACTAATACAACATTAAATGTGGAATTGCTGGTTCTTCTATAATAACATATGTTGTTGTACTGGGGAAATATGAGAAAGGATATGAAATAAATGAATATAAGCTTTGAGTGTTTATGGAAAAAATTGTCTGACGACATGGGAAAATGACTAGAGAAGGAAAATATGAGAGGCTGTGGGCTTGGAGAGGTAGAAGAACAGATCTTGAAAAACAATTTGGATTTGATGTAAAGAACCATAGTTTTCCAGCTGGTGTGGAAAGCAATATTCTTGAGCTGTCAAGGACAAATGTTTTGTCAAAAGGATCAGGGCAAATGCATTGTATACTAAAAGAATGGAAAGAGATGAATGAGTAATAAGAGTAGATGGCTAGGGCTTCCCTGGTGGTGCAGTGGTTGAGAGTCCACCTGCCGATGCAGGGGACACGGGTTCGTGCCCCGGTCCGGGAGGATCCCACATACCACGGAGTGGCTGGGCCCGTGAGCCATGGCCGCTGAGCCTGTGTGTCCGGAGCCTGTGCTCCACAACGGGAGAGGCCCCAACTGTGAGAGGCCCGCATACCACAAAAAAAAAAAAAAAAAAAAAAAAAAAAAAGGAGATGGCTATATCCAAAAGAGAGACATCTCTTAATCCTTGGTTAATGTCAGCCCAGACTGGTGTCTGGACAGGCTCTCAGGCATCTCTTATTTTTCTAGTATGCCTAAACCTCCACTTTCATTCAAGGGTCCTGAATCATGTCAACCATGATGATGACCAATCATATGCTATATTCTCTGCTCTTCAATTTAGTTGTCAGTCAAATTATTAAGCATAAACAAATACAGATTTAGAGTCAGTATTTAAAAAGTAACTTAGAGACCAACCAGTTCATATTTTATGGATAAGAAAATGGGAAAACAGAGGGTGGGAAAACAGAGGGTTTGTCCAAAGCCACCAAGCTGGAATTTTAATACCTAACATCGTTGTAGTGTTTTATGCCTTACTATTCATTTTCAATTACATTCTTTAGTGGAATCCATAGCAATCCCTGTGAAATAGTTTCTGCCCTTTATGAGCAAACACTTTTTGCGATCTTAGTAGATGGGCTAAAGGCCGCAGACCTGAATCATGGCAGAGCAGGGTCTAGAATAACCCCAGCTGTTTTTACTACATCATGTTTCCTTCCACACTCACAGCTTGAAAAAAGCAGTGAGAAAATGCTAGGAGGGTAGATTTACTACTGGTATTAGTATAAGGTGAGAGTAACTAAAGTATTTTTTAATGTAACAGTCATCTAGCATTATTATATGTGCTGCTCAATGGAAATATCAAGAATGTAAGGAGTTTAACAAAAATATTTTCAGCAGAAGTAGGAAGAGTTGAATATAACTTAAATGAAAAATATATCAGCCAATGACAGTACCCAAAAACCTATGAGGATTTGTGTGTCTGTCACTCCCCAAAGGCCCGAAGCTCTGTGGAGTACATGAGGAATAAAAAAAACACAGACTGCTCTCTATATTCTAGAGGGGATCAGACAGTCTTATCAATAATTGAAATAAAAGAGAGCCCAGAAAGGGGAGTGAGTCATTGGGAAGGGTGGGTTACAAGGAATCTCCCTGCTTTTAGAAACCTAGCAGGTCTTCAGGAGGCCAGAGGTAATCCAAGTTTCTTCTGAGAATCTGATCAAGCTTCTTACAGAATTTCCAAGGGGTTGAGCGAGAACATTCCCTTGACATTAAAAAAATAATAATTTAAGACCCCAGGTTACTAATTTAAGCCCTAAACAATATGTTTTGGGATTGTTTGACTATTATAGTCTATAAATTTGACTAAATGTTTTCAGGTAAAATCTATGATAAATTGACTTGACTTTAACCCCAACTCTAAGGGTTAACTCAAAATATTAGGGCAGGTTTTCTGTGTAAGTAAACTTTATCTTCTTCCTCTTCATTCTTAGTTATGGCTCTCCTAAATAAGTCATTCCCAAATGAAACTGCTTATTTCTATTATTATAGATATGATTCATGGTTTAAAACATTCTTATGGTTTAAAAACCAAACAAGTGAAGAGAAAGACAACATAATTTTCAGTCTTAGTTTTGCTCACCAGGCTTTGTCTGAAAACCAGTTTATAAGCCTGGATGAGCTCATAAGAAACCACTGATGAAAGAACACATAGGGTAAAACATACTGTAAAATGATATGATATCTTAATGAAATGAATTGATAACATGCTGACTCCTTCTTTAGTATGTGACTTTATCTGTATTTGGCTATATATTTGTGCAATTCTTGAGGGGGAAAGGAAGAATAGAAAAAGAGAAAAATAAAAAGATCAGAGCCTTAGGTCACAATGAAATTGCAGTGCTCCTTTTGGTATGTTGACCAATTATGGACATCTGAAACCATGTGTATGATATTATAGAAACATTAACATGCCGAAAATACTGGCAAGACCTTAAAGATCTAGTCTCTGTCTGTACCTGTTTATGCTTGTTTTTTTGTTAAATATTAGGAGGAAATAAATTATTGAACCTAACTTTATCAGGCCACTTTTTTTTCCCCTCCAACTCTCTGGCAATAGAGGGATTCAAATGAATGTAACTAGTTGTTCTAAACACTTTAAAGCAGATATTTAATGTCTAAATAAAGTCTTTCAATTACTGTATAAAAAAGCTGAGAACATTTTCTTCAAAAAGGAATAATGATTGAATACATTTCTCATCAAAATGAAGGATTAATAGCAGTGAATAAAAATTTTCTACAAAGTTTTCTACAATGTGCCGTGAAAATTCATTTCCTTCTTTTTGCTCTCTCCGATGTGTTGGCTCCTTGCCCCTTATACAGCTAACACATTTAGTATTGTCAAATTGGGGAAAGCACAGTAGATCATTTTATATGTGAACTAGTACTTGTGGAAAAGTGCATGCATGCTCTTTTGTTGTTCCACAATAAGAGTCGTCTAATTGTCATTTGTTTTTTTGCAAAATCTTGGATCCAGCTAATCGTACATGATTTGCATTTATTGTTTATATGATTGGTAGAATTTCATCAGTGAGCAGAAAATTTTCAGTATCATTTTCTGAGAAATTTAGGGATGCTCACTGGACATTTTAAAGCCTTTTATATGGTCTCTCTGATTTACTAGTTTCAGATACTTTATTTTAATTTAAGGCAGATGAAACTCCAACACAATGGGTGGGAGAGACATTTAGCTAGAAAAAGTCTGAAGAAATAGTCGTTTTTAACTATACTTAATTTTATATCTCTGTATTTAAAATTATGACTATTATTCAGGGTTTTATATATATAATTCCTATGTAAGAGAAAATAATAATTTATCTCACTAGATGTGAAATTAAAAGCTTTTCTGCAATGAGACAAAACTTCTCTTTCTGGTTAAAGATGTACCAATTTAAAGAAGATGATATTTTTTTTTAAGACTACTTTGGTGTTTCCCAAGAGTCTATTGTTTATTCTGCCAAGAAATTCTGTTCCTGCATCAATAGGAATTTTAAAACTCCAACATGACCATACTATTTCCTCAATAATAGCAAGGAAATTAACTTTAATGCAGTAAATTCACAAGAAACCCCTATGATAAAAAGATGCATCTCATTCCTATTATTTAATTGATCTTTTTGGAACAGTTCATTTGTACTCCAGAAAAAGAAAATAATCAAGTGGGTTATTATGTTCTTTCAAATGTATGAAAACAATGATGACTAATACCCAGATATCTTTTTATGAAAGTCTTTTGTGTTTGAACTTTCTAACTTCTGATCTCTAATAGGTGGCTCTAGGCTTACTATTATTATTATTTTAAGCCTGAAACTTCCTTGGTAGAATTGCAATCAATTTGATTTAAATTACTTTTATTCATTTAAGATCGCATGAAATGGATTTTACTTACACAATGTGAAATATGTTAAATTTCAAAGCCTTCTTACACTTTACTCTTCATTTCCTGTCTAGTCATTTAGAGAAAGCCACACCGTGTGGCAGGAAAAACACCAATTGAACAGTCAGGAGACGTGGGTTCTAGCTATTTGACCTTGAATTAAACTTCAATTAACTTCTCTGTGCCTCAGGGTCCATATCTGTTACATGAAGGAGTTGTCAGAGGTTGCAAATCGGCAGTTCTAGCTACATTCAGCCCTCAGATATGTTTTGCTTGACCTGCATGGTATAAAAAAAAGTGAATGAAATTGGTTATATCAACTTACACTCCCATCAGCAATGCACATGAGTCACTGTTGCTCTATATTCTTACCAATACATGATACTGCCAGCCTTTCTCATTTTAGATATTTTGGTGTTTGTAGTTATATTTCATTATGGATTTAATTTGCATTTTCCTAGTGACTAATAAAATGAAGTACTTTTCATTATCAGCCATTTGGATAGCTCCTTTGGTGAGGTGTCTTTTTTATTTTGGGGCCTTTTTTTAAGTTAGATTGTCTGTTTTTTCTTATTGATGTGTTAATGAGTTTTTAGATATTCTGGATATGAGTCTTCTGTTGGATAAATGAATTCAAAGCATGTTCTCTCTGTGTGTCTTTTCTTTTCACTCTCTTAAAGGTGACTTTTGATAAACTGAAATTCTTAATTTTTAGTGAAGGTCAACTTTTCAAACTTTTCCTTTGTAGTTAGTGGTTTATTAAAATTTTAAAGACACTTTTGCTTCCGCTAAAGTTATAAAAATATACTCCTTCTGCACAAGACCTTTTAGAAAGGAGCATCTTCTATGTGCTATCTTCTAGAAGCTTTACCTATAAACCATCTTGACTGATAATCCTAGTAGAAGCTCCTTGAAACAAACTCTGATTCAGTAATTCAATTTCAAGGGATATGCACAGTAGCAGTGCATGCACTTGTGCACCAAATAATATGTACAAGAATGTTTACAGCAACATAATTCATAACAGCCAAAAACTGGAAACCCTATTCACCAGTTATAAAATGGGCTGTGATATATTCATGCAAGGGAATGGTATACAACAAGGAGAAGGAATAATCTTACATATATAAGGTTTTGAAGCCGTGTTACAGAAGAATAAATACTGTGTGATTTTATTTATATAAAATTCAAAAAACCAAAGAAAGCAATATGGTGACTGATAACTGAATAGTGGAGAAGGAAATCATTTGGAGAAGGGAAGGTTAATGCTGGGAGGAGGCACCAAGAAGATATCTGAGGGGCTGATAGTGTCCTATATCTGGATCTGTGCACAGGTATGTACACCTGGTAAAATTCATCAAGCTGAACCTACAAGATCTGCCCTTTCAATCACTATTAATAAAGAAAATACTTGCTGGACCTAATAGCTCAGGCATATATAAAGATTAGAATATCATTGATATATGTATTAGAACCAAGCTACTAGTTCAGCATAATCTCTATTCATCTATGTCTACCTTTCTATAAGTTTGCTAACCAGTCTTGCATCTCCTAATTTTCCTACACAATAAAAGCAGATTAATCTTTTTAAAATGCCCACTTTTGAATATATTGCTTGTCTATTTAAAAAACTTTAGTAATTCCCCTCCACCTAGATAATAAACTGCAAATCTTAAACATTTAAAATATGTATAACACGATGCTGGATGTGTGTGGGAAGTAACTAATATGTACTGGGAACCAATTATATATAAGCTACACTAAATTCGTTACTTTAGTGAATTTAACCCTTACATCAAACCTGCAAGTTAAATAGCATTATGCCGTATTTCAGGTGGAAGATGCTGAGTTCTTACAAGTCTGAAGTTAGTTAATTGGGAGAAGCAACAGGATAAAAATATAGATCTCTATGACTCCAAAGCAAATATTTTTATTGTACCATGCTGCTCGTACAGTCACATATATGTTCCCAATCTACTTTATCCAATTTCTTATCTTCCTATGCCCTCCATTCCAGACCAACTTAATTCAAAATCTGCCACCCTCAATCAATTTTATACTTTCTGGTCTCCTAAGTTTTCCTAATCCTTATTCCTTTAAATCTTTTTCTATCTGCATACATGTTATTGATTCTTTCACGTGACTTTTAAAGTCTACCTTTATTTTAAAGCTTTGCTTAATCACCACAGTCTGAATAATCTTTTTCTCCTCTGAAATCTTAAATGCAATTATTGCTGGTTGCAAATCATTCATTATCTGTAACCTTGTGTTATTTCTTCTATGTTTGCCTTGGAATATCATTTAAACTCAGGGTTTTTTGTTTTACTTGATGTTTGTCATATTTTCATAATTATGTTGAAATCTCCTGAGTACAGAGAAAATGTTTATACTTTTTCATCTCCTCCCTCAGAAGTAATTCAAAAATAATGGAAGAAGTTGACATGTACTGTGGAGAAAAAGAAATCAGGGTAACGAAGATAGAGAGGATTAGAGCTGTTGGTTACAGAACTGGCCACAGAACTTCTTGGGGCAAGAGCAAAATAAAAATGCAGGGCCTTTGTTCAAATATTGTTAAGTATTTCAAGATAGCAGCAGAACATTAATCCAAATGATAAACCCTTTTAATATTGAGATCTTGTGTAACTACAGAGGTCACACCCCCATAAAGACGATCCTGAGTGGTTACAGAAATCATTGAGTTAATATTTGAGTAAAAACTTGAAGAAGGCACATACAACTCCAGGAAAAGAGTGTTCCAGACAGAATGAACACTAAGAGCAAAGGCCCTGAAGCAGGAGCACATCTGGTGGTTTCAGGCAGTAGTGAGGTGAGCAGCATGGCTGGCTGGAGCAGAATGGATGGAGGGGAGGTTGGAAGGAGATGAAGTCCAAGATCTAACTGTGGGCCAGATCCGGTAGGGTCTCCCTGGTCATTTTTTTCATTTGAGGAGAGTTTAGAGCACATCTGACTTAATTTTCCTCAGGAGCATCTTTCACCTATGTTAAAAAAAATAATAGGTTGCTGGAGGCAAGAGTAAAACTTGGTGGGAGATGATGGTGGTTTGAAATAAGCCAGGTGAGTGATGACTATGGTAGCAAAGCTTAGGTGAAGAGAAGTGGTTGTATTTGGCATATATTTTGAAGAACCTTGGTATTTGGTTCTAAGACTTCTTTTCTTCTCTATGTCTGCATGATATTACCCCAGTCTCATGGTCTGAGATGATATTTAAGAGCTGGCAGTTCCCATGAAGATCTCCATTGCAAGCCAGACATGTCAGGTCTTATTTGACATTTTCATTTGCATTGCTCATAGATATTTCAAATATAACATGTCCAATAAATAACCTAGTAAATGATTTTCTCTCCCCAATTTTTTCTCTTCAATCTTCCCTTTCTCAGAAAATGACATCACTATTCATTTAGTTGTTCAAGCTAGAAACCTTGATTATTTTTCTTCCCTAATCCCTCACGACGAATTAATCAGAAGTCCTGTCACTCTTGTCCAGAATAGAGATCTCAAGTCCATCCCTCTGTCCATCTTTACTGCCATTTTATTATCCAAGCCACAGGTTTCCCCTGTAGTGCACTGACCTTCTAACTCTTCCCTCAACTTCTGTTCGTGCTGTTTGTAGCAGCTCAAGTATTCATTTTAAGATGCAATTCTTAAAAGTAGATCTTTCTGTAGTTAAAACGCTTCAAGAGTTTCCCACTGTATTTCCATACAATGAAAACCACTTGCCATGTTTCACAAGATTCCACACAATCTGGTTTCCTGTTCTATCTCTTGTGCATCTCCATTAGCTCACTCATGCTCCACCATCCACAGTGCTCTTTTAACAACTTTTACACAAATAGTAACTTTATAGCAATAGTAATGATTTACAGCAGGTAAAAACTAGGAGGAAAGATGTTTTCACAAATATTTGGCCACATATTTAACCATTTAAAAGACTTAATGGTAAGAAGAAGCATCTCTCATTCACTACTGCATCACTAGTCAGATTAAAGTGAATACCATATTGTAGGTATACTACACCAGGCAGGGGTTGAAGGAATACATGAAAAGCAAGTGCTTATGAATTCAAACTCTAGCTCTTTCTGAGGCAGTACATGTTCTATTTTGTGGAAGTAATACACTTATTTTATGTTTAAGACTTTAACTAATTTGTGGTATATTATTCAAATACAGGGTAGTATAGAAATAAATAATATTCTTTTCTCTTTAACCTCATGAATGTCTGATAATCCCCTTAAACCATATAAAATATTTGCCATAGCTAAAGTTTTCATTTTTGAACTTGAGAATAGCTCAAATGGCAGTAGATTTGTTTATAAATAAAATATTTTATAATAATTATTTTTACAGTTCAGTGATTTGGAGACACAAATAATCAATACCTCTAAGGTGAAATACATTTTTCTGATATAGCAGTTAAGTCTTATAATAAAGATATAAGCCAAAGATTGTTCCAAATATTTTCAGATTGGCCATAAATTTAATAACATAGTATCATATTTAGGGATGTAATTTTAAATTTGATTTGTAAAATTCCCTTCCTTTCCATTTATATGAGTTCTTAGGTACAAAAGAACACTGAAAGGGGAATTTTTGAAGTAAAACTGGGATAACTTTAGTTTTTCCCGGGGGAGAGGAACTACTTCTGACCTTCGGTATTTACCTCCATCTCTAGAACAAATACTTTGAGATACTGGAAGGAAATATAAGGCAACAAGACGCTGTGAAATTAAAGCCACAGGCTTGGTTGTCTATTCCTCACCATATCTGGTATCACCTTATTGAATGGTGACTGTAGTTTGTGGTCTTTTCGTGTCATCGGTGGTCTTGAAAGGAAAAGATATATTGAACAGTTGAATATGCCCAGTCTCTACTTCTCAAAGGGATTCTAAAAGACCCATTAGCAAAACGGAGTGATTAGGTGGAAGTGAATCCATTTGTGGACCAGGATTGAAAACTTCCAGGAAAGTTTTACCTTATGACATTTGGCAAACTTTTCCCATACCTACAATACCAAAAGAATTTGAGAATTATAATGATTAAAGACACAGCTAGTGACCTTGAAGAATTCCCAGTCTAATAAGGAATGGGGTTAACAAAGGTACAATGGTAATATGGTTTAGTAAGTAGAATATAAGATAGAGGAGAATCTAACCCAGTCTGGGGAGGGTAACTTGAGGTCAAGAAAGTCTCTGTAATTAGATAATAGTAATAAAAAAAAAAGTATGAAGGAAAGGAAAAAGAGAAGTAGAGAAGGAAGAGCAGGCATTCCAGTGAAAACCAAACTAATAGATGGTCCCTGGGAGAACAGGACATGTTTGAGAAAGTGAATTTTCACTGACAGGTGAGAATGTAGTGATAACAGAAGGTGGAAAAAAGGTTCCACAAGATAAGGTCTCAAGATCAAGCAACCTACTCCATATTCGAACAGTCTCCTTTTGGTGCAGACCAAAGGCATCCTCTTAAGGATACTCCTGTCTTGGCTTTCTTACAACATGGCTGGTATAAAAATGCCCTTGTTTACAGCTACTCACTTTGAAGAGGATAAAATTCCAGTTATAACAGTGTCTGCAGGCCTTTTTTGTTCTCCTATAACTCTATTTTGATAGTTTAAATATTTTTTTCCAACAATGTCTCTATTCCAATACTAACAAGTCAGAGCATACACTAAAAAGGATACTTCATTGCTGCAAAGTCTATAATAACAAGACTACATATTTCAACACCTAAACATGACACCTTCCAAAAAGAATTTCAATCCGTCTTTATTAAAGAATCACATGAGGAAAAAAAATGATATCTGAACTCCTTCTCCTTTTAGGTTTCTCATGCTTTTTGGAAAGTATGCCACACTTTCATTGAAAATTATCCTTTGATCTTCAATGAGTACAGATATTCTGTACCTCATTTATGCTTAAGACAATGCAACATGTTTGTTTTGTCATTAATACTAATCCTGCTTTGATTTCTTTGAACTGTTGGTAACAGGTAATTCAACCTAAGTCTTTTCTAGACAGATTTTGTTCCTTGTTGGATGATGAAACTTCTCTGGTGTTAACACCTAAAAAAGACTGTCTACTTTCCCTTTCCTGTTCTAATTATCAGATATATTGTTAGGCTGCATCCAAGGAACTTATTTAGCATTTAAATTGAGGAAGAGCATACTCATTTAAGCAGCTCCTGACCTTTCGTAAAAATGAAAGTTCAAAAAACAGGCAAAAAGTTAAAACTACTAGGATAAAAATAAAAATAAAAAATGCTTGTTAGCAGATAGCTTCTGGGTATAATCATTCATCTGTCTTTTTCTTCATTTTGTATTTAATCCTGTTATGCTGTAGACATACTGGAAACTTCCAATATAAAATATCTTACAAATGAATTGTGTTCTTGGTTAAAATCTCAATGACTTGGCAAAAACATACAATGGTGAGCGTGGATAAATATGTTTTCAGATTTTTCTAAAACAGTCCTATTTACCAAAATAAAGTTTTAATAAATTTTGAAGTTAAATCTATTTCTTCCTACGATTTCCCAGGCAATATATATTTGCACAAACACTTGGCAAATTTCTAGATATCACATAGGTGGGTGTGGATGAAATTCATTAGACTAAGCCTTCTAAGCGTGTATGTCTGCCGGAGTTTCAATACCACAAGCACTTATTCCTGACAGCAGCCATTTATTCTTTGCCAGCTCATAAGTGCTTCCTTATAGCAGTGGATTGCATTTCCTCTGGCATCTGAAACACTGGCGACCATATCACTGTATATTAGAATACATGCTCAGAGATTACTGTCATTCCAAAATAGCAGAATGGGAGTTGCAGTTTTCATAAGGTTGTTGAGCTAAAGGTCAACGAAGGACTCTTGGCTTTAGGGAAAGAATTCTAAAAGGGGAAGGAAGTACATTTACATCATTGAAGGGCCTCTTCTTGAGTATTTGATTATAGACAAAAATAAGCTTACTTAAAAGGTCTTTTATAAGGGGCAAGATAGGAGCCAGACAGTCTGATAACAGAAAAACTTCTGCTTTCTACTTTGGAGTTTCCATATAAGCAACTGGAAAATGTTCCACTTTCTTCAAGTGGACACGTAAGCAAATGGTTATCATGGAAGCTATTTGCAGATATGACTTAGGTGCTAGGGAGAAGGGTTGACAAGGAAATGATTTGCTTTAAAGTGACCCTAAATAAAGAATATAAGATGCCCATTGTTCTGTTGTCTTTCCTAAGTTGTCTTTCATTCTCAGTCTGTTTTGAAGAGATTGAGACTCTATGACTAAAGTAATTGGATGCTTATAGAATTCTTTATTTGTAAGAATGGTGTAATGAAGTCTGTAGCAGATGGGAACAAAGAATGTATATATATTCCAGAGTTAAACTGTAAAAACACATACTTCTATCACTAGCCATGATTCAAATAATTAGGTGGTAAATATAAAATTAATATGTACCATCAGTGACCAAGTTTGATTCAGTTATTTTTTTATTCCAGAGTATACTCTGAAAGAGCATAAAACCAATTTGTTTCCATGCTTGTAAAGAATGTCATCTTTTGTGCACATTCCCCAAATCATCCCAGAAAAAAAGGTCTTTTTGGCCTCTCTGTGATTTAGTTAATTAGAGAAGTCATTACAAAAACGCTTGTAATAGTATACATATATTCACTTGTATACAATAGTTATGGTTATTTTAAAGTTAAGCGATGAAGAGATTTCGTGCGTGGCATAACGTTGAATTTTAATGACTTAGTAATGTCTACTGTTGTCACTAAATGTGAAATAGCTAGTTAAATAAGATTTGGCTTGACACATGGAGTACAATGCTATCACAAATTATCTTGGACTCACTAGGGAGATTTTGCTTATAACAAATGCCAAAACAAACAGTCATGTAAGTAAAACAACTGTCGATTTACTGAAAATGCCAGTCAAATTTGATGTTTACCTCAAATTTTGTAGCAAATTAAATAAAAACACAACCAAATAGAATTCAATTACATATTGATGATGTACAGATCAAAACTCTCACAAATTAACACAAGCATATAAATTTGTTGTTATGATGAGCATCAGAAAGGCCCTAGAAATTTGTTTTCAATCTAGTCCTTGAAGAAATAATTTATCAAACCTGCTCCCACACAGACTGGAATAGCTGTGTTATGTACCCATCTCTCAAGGGTCCAGGGGTAGGTATTATGGAGTGCCACTCAGGGATTTTTAAACACCAAAGGTGACGCAGTTACTGAAAGTCAAAGAAAGACTTACACAAAAGTCAGAATTTTCTTTGGTGGAAAATTCCATATAATGAATCGTAGGTGCTGGTCATTATTTGTTCATAACTCAGAGCCATTTCAAATTTCTATCTCAGTGTTCAAGTGAATCTCATTCTGGAATATATTTTACAGGGGAAAAAAAAACGGTCTTAGACCCAGGATGTATGTAAAAAAGAGTAAAAATTTGGAGTGAAATGTGATTTAGATTAGATACGGTAGGTTCATGTGTAATTTCTTTGGGTAGGTACATGTGTAATTTCTTATGGTAGGTACATGTGTAATTTCTTATGGTAGGTTCATGTATAATTTCCAATGTGAAGTACCCCCCATAAAGAGGTGGTGCCCTGAGTCATTTATATAGTGCTTTTTAACATAAAAAAAATCGTTTTCATGTTCTGTCCTCAAATGTCCCAAATTCCATGCACTACATAAATAAAACTAGTTTTCAGGTGATGGGGAATTTGGAGCACCTCTGAGTTCAAGAGGTCTTCTAATCGTTTCATTGGAAGGTACACACTGCTGGAAGCTGCGATTTCCTTTGAAATCACCAAGTACCTATGCCATGGGGCTCTGGCTTCCTTACTGTTACTGCTTATATTGAATACTATAGTTAATGTTCTATTATATCATAAGTCATACTCTAGCCCCTTTCAAAAGATAAATTTACCTCTAATTCTTCCAAGAAAATTAAGGGTATGTAATTTGAACTAAAGCAATTTCTTACTTCCATAGCTATCTATTCTTCAAAATCTATTTTGTTCCTCTTTTCTCTTCCAGTTTCAGATGAAGAAATTGTTAATTTCCCATTAAAGGCTAATACCTCTACCTGCATTTTGACTCAGTCTCCCAACGGTTTTCTGTTTCATGATTTATTCCCTTCCAGTTATCTTTCCAGTTTTCAATATTTCACTCTGTATTTGCTACTTCCTCCAACATTATTAATAATCTCAAGGTTTTTCTTTTTAACTTCAAATGACAACATTAAGCAAAGAAAGCAAGAACACTCACCATCACCACAGAACAACGATGACCACAAAATTCTGACCCTTATCCTGACCTTTATTCTGACCTTCTCTCCATGGTCTAATCTCCCTATATCCATATTCTCATTGTCTGGGCAACCTCAAACCTGTTAAAATTTGGCTTCTTTCTCTTTGACTTCCCTAAGACTACTTTGCTGCATATAACCCAGAGGATCCTTTTATTTTGCATGCTTTTTCTGAGCAGACTTACATAGTCCCACCATTTCAACTATCCTCTCTACACTGATAATTCCAACATTTTAACCTCCAGAGACCAACCTATACATCCAACTAGTTGTGGATGTCTTTATGCTCCACGTGTGCCTCAAATTAATACATGTATAAGACTGAGCTCATCATCTTTTGTCCCAGACCTGCTCCTCTGCTTGGATTCTATACCTTGGCCAACAGCCCCACTTTTTATAGTAACCCACTTGAAAAGTGAGCCTCAGACTACATCATTTATTTTTGTTTACTCTCTACCTCTAATGAGGCTTCAGGTCTTGAAGATATGACATCATTAGCATACCCAGTACCACATCTTTCCCATTGGTTCTCTACACTGATGCCAAACTGTTCTCCCTGAAAAGTTCCTATTTCTTCAGGCTACTCCCTGCTCGAAACCCACAGTAACCACACCACCTACCAGAAAAAGCACACAAAGGATACTACTTATGTTGTATTATTTGCTGATCTGCACCTCTGTACCACAGCACAATATTCTCTCTGTCTTTAAGCTTCCTCTACCAAACACATTCAGTTTTGTGCACTGAGTACAGCTCATTTTTAATGCCCAGATCAAAAACCACCAGTATCACAAAGTCCAGTAGAAAGAGACTCCTGAGAGAAATAGACCAAAGTTGTTTTTTTTGTTGTTGTTTTTGTTTTTGCGGTACGCGGGCCTCTCACTGCTGTGGCCTCTCCCGTTGCGGAGCACAGGCTCCGGACGCGCAGGCTCAGCGGCCATGGCTCACAGGCCCAGCTGCTCCGCGGCATGTGGGATCTTCCCAGACCGGGGCACGAACCCGCGTCCCCTGCATCGACAGACGGACTCTCAACCACTGCGCCACCAGGGAAGCCCTAGACCCAAGTTTTAAACACGGTTCTACATCTTAACAGTTTTTGAATTTAGTCAAGTTTTCTTAAAGTTTATGAATCTGTTTCCTCATCTCAAAATGAGGAAATTAATGTTTTCCTAACACATTTGTTGTGAGTAGTAAATGGGATAATACATGTAAAGTACCCATCAGGGCACATGATGTCATGGAACATATGCTAGGTCCCACTTGACTCTAGTAGTGATCTCTCCCCAGACACAGATTCAAGTTTCAGCCCTTCTTGTACGATCCTGGCCAAGTTACTTAATCTTTCTGCGTCTCAGTTTCCTCACCTGTAAATGTGGATAGTAAATGAACCTGCCTTATAGAGGTGTTCTGAGAATTAAATGATGTCATAAAAATATAACCATGGGTTGTGCTCAGCATATATAAAGTACTATATAAGAAGTGCCTATATTCTCATTGGAGTATAGTACTTACCTATTTTCTCTTTTAACTGCAGTTACTTATGCAAGTATTTTTTCAACATTCTTAGCCTGTAGTGATGCAATAAAACTAATACAGAATAAATTAGTTGGATGAGTGAATCTGAAGCATTCAAACAGCATAGATATGATTGATTAGGAATAAGTTTCATTCCATCTTTCCATGTTTTCTTTCTTTTCTTCTTTTTTAAATTATTAAGACAAAGAAATAGAGTTGAGCCAACAGGGGGGAAGTTAACTAGAGAAATGTTGGAGAGAAGCAGGATTTTGCTGACCCAAAAGGAAAATTATCTTTTTCATGATTAGTTGAGGTGGTCAGGGAGCCTAGTCAGAGTCAGAGCACAAAATAAAGCTCTCAGGGAAGCTTTGAAGATCATATTAGTTTAGAAAGGAAGAGCAAAAAACTCTCAACAAAGTTAACAGGAATAAGGTTCAAGGTGTATAAAATTAAAATGGGAGAGAAAATACATATGTGTGTGTAGATAGATATGGATAGATAGATAGAGAGATAGATCAATGTAACTAGTCTCTTCAGACTTGTGGAGCTTTCCTCCTAAGTATCATATACTGGTATATATATATTACATACAGGGTTCTGCATTGTATAGTTGGTACCTAGTTAAATTGCCTAAAGTAATTCTTGCTGATTAGTATACACAGCTACATAAATGAGTCCTTAAAGTTATAGATGACTCTATTCTAAATGGTGAAAAAAGCCATACATATCCTCTCACCAGTGTGAAATTTTAACTCTTTCTCCTACCCTGTTTATGTTGCCTTTGTTAAAGAGGAGGATTGAGAAGGCTTATGCAGGTCTGTGGCATTGATTATGGCCTTGCACTGCTGGTGTGGGAGAGAAATCAACCATGTAGCTGCATTCTTTCTCCTAGTTAAAAGACAACTACCTTCTCTTATTTATACTCATAGAAAAATGTTCTTAGAAAGAAAACTCACATATAACTTAGAGTCTGAGTTAACATTACTTCAAAATTATCTTTTATATTATTAAATACCACGGTTCCTAATTGCTGAAATAGACATATGCCCACACATCGAATGATAGGCTGCTGTGAAATGTTCAATAGCAAAAAATCTTACTGAGATAAATTCAGCAGAGAATTTCCTAGTTCGGTTCCTGCAGGCACCCCATGGATAGAGTTATAGAAACCACAGAGCACAGATCAAGATTTAGAAGGAAATATACTGAAAATTTAGCTATCAGATGAAATGTAGCCAGAATATACACCTACCTTCTTAATCTGTGGGCAGGCAGAAATGTGAGATTGAAAATGAGATGTAAAATTAACTGTTCAAGAAGTCTCTTTTTAATATCCTAGTTGATTCAAAGAAGAAGGTTTGGCAACACTGTCAAATAAAATCTAAACTGGTGATTCTTTGGAGATTTTTGGTACATTAATTAATTAATCATCAGGAAATTAAATTTAACAAAGTTTGCTCAGGTACAGAATGTTTTGGTGGAAGTTCTGGTGTGCTTAGTACTGGAATAGTCCTGATAATGATTGCTAAGGACCAAAGGGTGCGTTTTCAGCTATAGACTTCCAAGCTGGAGGGAGGATCTCATTCCAGGGCTTTCACTGCAACTTGCCTAGGACTGGGGAGCTCATAACAGAAACACAGCTTTTGTGCCACTGGGTAGGGGGAATGAAATTACTGAGAAAGGATTATCTTGTCCAGGCCAAGTAAGTTTCTCACTGGACTTAGTAGAAACGTGGGACATGAGGGTTTCATAGTAGAATTCATTTCAATACAACAGGTATGTTTTATCCCTTACTATGTACGTGGCAAGTGATATAATAACAAATAAACAGATTCTCAGGTGCCAAGGCTTGTGACTCATATAATTTTGATTCTTATTAAAGAAAAGGAAGCCAGAAATAAAGCATATTTGGGGGAGTGCATCTATATTAAAAGACATTTTGCAGAAAACAAAACTTGCCTAGTAAATGTTCGTGGTTTGGCCACTGGTCCTGGGAATCTGAACAAATGTAAACTAGAGAGTAAGAAGTCAGTGAGTGGAAGCACAGAGTAAACCAGGACACATGTAAAAAAGGAGGAAATCATTCAAAGATTCGTCTGTTCCATGAAAATAGCAGAACTGAAGAGAAAACACGTGCTCCTGGTTTCATACCTCTGAGTGTGACACAGGATGGTGAGCACTGCAAAGATAGACCCCATTAAGCCATACCTCCTGGTATTTATGCATTTTATTGTTTCCACCCGTTTAATCTAGGCTGGGCCTGTGACTTACTTTAGCCAATAGAATATGGAAGAAGTAATGTGTCAGTTCTGTGCTATGTCCTAATAAAGCCTCACAGCTTTCACTTTTGTACTTTGGGGAGCTCTGAGCCACCACATAAGGAGTCTGGCTACCCTGATTGAGAGATTATGTGAAAAGACCACATGGAGAGAGTCTCTGAGACAATGTTGAGATGGACAGAGGCTTGTCCATTAAGCAACCCAGGCAAATGGCCAGATGACTTCATCCTCAGCTGACATCTGAATTCTACCCATATGGCCCCAAGTAGAACAGCAGAAAACTGCCTAGGTGGACCCAGGCAACCCACAGAACTGTACGAGTTAACAATGTTGTTGTTTTAAGATATTAAGTTTTAGAGTTGTACCTTTTTGACAATATAACTAAAAGAATAGCATTTTGTTATAAGAGACAGAGTCAGAGTAGTGACATGCTAATTAGATATAATTTTTTCCCACATATTCTATTTCGGCTGAACTGCTTTCAAGTGGGAACGGAGTTGGTTTACTAAAAAAATGCATGCAAACAAAAAGCAATGCATCTTTAGAAGGATTTTTAAAAAGACATAAAATTCATTTAGAGGTAGGTATTTTTTTCTCTTTTTATTTGTATTTTTAAAGGCTTTGAACCATATATACTTATGATAACTTAAACTCAAAAGAAAGACACATTAAAAGTTGACCTGTTTTGATGAAGTGATATTGGAGCCTGCCCACAGGGCCACTCCTCCCTCTACACAGAACCACTAAGACGCCACAGAGCACAAATTAAAACCACAGATTTGGAGGATAGAAATAAATATTTACACTGGGAAGAACTTAGAGTTAAATTATTTAAATCTAAATTAAACAACAAATGTTGGTTACCGGCATACCCTTCCCCTCAGAAAGAGAGGGAACACAATATGTTACAAATCATTGACTGATGAAAAGAAGACTCTAAATTTGTCTGAAGGAACAAGCTTGAGCTGGATTGAATTATGTAATCATGGGAGGATTTTGTAACGTATATCCTTTGTAAGGACGTGTATATCCTTTGTAAGTCGTGTCTAACCTGACAATTAAAAGTGATTTTTGTGTGTGAGTAGATAGGGTATGTCAGTAGCCAAAATCCAAATCTCTCCTTGCATCTTATAAATAAACTATAAAGAACAGCAGAAGAACAAACAAAATGACAGAAATGCCTTCGGCATAATCAACATACAAAAAAACTAAAGACTTCAAATTACTTAAGTTAAAAATTTTTTCCAGCAAGGCTAACTCTGGAGCTGATGCTGCAAACTTTACAGATTGTTAAGGTGGGATGGAGAAGCTGTGTGGCAGAAAGAAGACATTGAACAAAATCACCTCCAAAGTCACAGATGTAGAAAACAAACTTATGGTTACCAAGGGGGAAGAGGTGGGGGAGGGAGACATTGGGAGATTAGGATTGACATATACACACTGCTATATATAAATAGATAACTAATAAGAACCTACTGTGTAGCACAGGGAACTCTACTCAATACTCTGTAATGACCTATATGGGAAAAGAGTCTAAAAAAGAGTGGATATAGGTATATGTATAACTGATTCACTTTGCTGTGCACCTGAAACTAACAAAACATTGTAAATCAACTGTACTCTAATAAAAATTAATTAAAAAATAAAGTTAAAAACTATTTAAAAAAACAAAAGAAATCAGTCTCGAGTATGAAAATACTGAAAAAGAGTCCTGGTAAATTAGCTCTCTGACCATATGCAAGGGACTTAAAAGTTCCTTGGGATTCAGTAAGTTAGTCTTGATAATGTAATGCTTCTGATGAAGAAGGTAAAATGAAAGGAACAGGCAATTTTGGAGACTGTTTAAGAATATGAGAAAAAAATAATAGTATGCTCTTGAAAGATACAAAAGTTAACTTGAAAGATATCCCTTGTTTTGGACCCCATGACTCAGCACCATAAAGACGTCACATCTCCCTAAGTTAATTTATAAATTTGACAATTCCAGTTAAAAACAACAACAACAAAAGCCCTAGCTTCTTGTGGAGCCGTAGTTGATACTAAGGTTCATATAGAAAATAAATATTCAAGGATAGCTAGGAAAACAGTGAGAAGGAAGAGCTCTGAGGGTGGACTGGTTTGGGCTGGTATTAAACATACTGTGAAGTCTCTATGATTGTAAAACTGTCATAAAGATGCATAAGTGGACACAGTTTAGTGGATTTTTTTTTTTTAGTGCAGAAATAGATCCAAGTACCTGGAGAAATTTTGAGGTGATTGAAATTTTGCAGTGATTAAGGTGGCATCTAAAATCACTGAGGAAAAGATTGGCTGTTTAATAAATAGTACTAGGCAAATGAATAACTTTTGGAAAAAATATTAAATTAGACCAAATTTTATAACTTACCAAAAAATAAATTGCAGATAGTTCAGATATTTAATAAACATAAAAAATTAAACCATCCACATATTAGAAAGGAGTGAATTCCTCTAAAATCTGGGTATGAGGAAAGGCTTTCTAACTATGACTAAAAATTCAAATTCAATAAAAGATTGATATATTCAACTATGCAAAACTCAATCTTTGCATTGTAAAACAAAACAAAACAAATCTAAACAAAGGCAAACCAAACGACAAATGATAAAGGATATATTTGCATCATATATGCAAACATTGGGATAATATCCATAATACACAAAAACACTTAAAACTTGAGCAAAATGAAACAAAATAAAAACGATAATAAAATAGGCAAAAATATTTGCAAATCACAAAAAATGATAAAAAATGTCTTTAAGTTTATGAAAATACAACTACCTTGTGACAATTTTTCTCCTATCAGAATGACAAAATGTTAAGAACTTGACAACACAGTCTGTTGGCCGAACTATGAGAATATAGGCACTCTCATTTTCTGCTGGTGGAAAGAAAATTGGTACAAGCTTTATGGAGGAGAATTTAGCAATATGTAACACATGGTATGTACGTTTGCTTCCTTAAGCCAGCAATTCAACTTCTAGGAATTTGTTCTGAAGAATAACATTCAACAAACAATTTAAATACATATATAGTCAGTTGTTTATTGTAACCTTATTTAGAATTGCAAAATTTGGAAAACCACCTAAATACCCATATATAGAAGAGTGATCGAATAAGTTATAACAGAATGCAGGGCTACTTCGCTGTCAAACAGAATGAGAAAAATATCCATGAACACATATAGAATAGTTCCCAGGATGTATTAAGTAGAATAGAGCAAAGTGAAAAAAAAAATACCTATAGTAAGCAAATTTTGTGTAAGAATGGAGATCATGTATATATATGTGTGTATATATATGTATATATATATACATATATATACACACACACATATATCTTCACATATATATAGTGTGGTTTAAAATGTTATATAATATGAAATATATATAATTTATATTATATTACATTACATTATATTTTATTAGTGGTTTAAAATGTGGTAGAAACAATGGGGGTGAAAACAGAGTGGAAGGGAACTGGGAGTAAGAATGGGTGGAAGTAAGGGTTGGTGGACTTCTCCAAGTCCACCGTTTAGTGTAATGGCTCCTGGAACCATTTTAATGTTTTACATACTAACCACCACCACCAACAACAGTAATACATCAACAAAGGTGAGGGAAACTCTAATATTACATACCAACAGAAAAGAATAAATCTAACTCCATTTCAAAAGAATAATATGACCACATTAAAGAAGTGGGAAAAGAACCAAAACTAAGCCAAGTAATGTTGGAAAAGTATTTTAACTATACACACATTATTATTCCTTAATAACCATTTTAAAATATCCACCCTGCTGATTCTTTTCTCTGCTTTTCCCCATTATCTTATTAATGAACCTAATGTCTTTATTAATATCTGTAAGATCCATGAGGGGAAGCTGAGACAGCAAATTCTATAAGACTTCCCCAACTGTCCTTCCATTTTGCAATAATAAAGTTATAGAGGATGCCCATGTAAAAGCGGCTCCATTAAGCACAGCATTTACCATGACCTGGGTATTGAGCATATTCAGTGGGTAAATATCCTGGTCATCATAAAGCCAGCTGCTTCCTCTGGAGTAATCCACTTGGCATTCATAGGGGGAGGTGGACAGTCCCTATTTTTGGAATGAATACACCTTACAGTAGCTTTTATCCAGTCCACCAGGTTGGCTATTCCCTCAGGAACAATCTCCTCTGTGTCTGGGTCACTTAATAGCCATCTGTAATTGTTCATTACTGAGCTGTGGGACTTGTATCAACCCAAACATGCTCTTCCACTCTGCAGCATCCAAAACCAAACACCCAGCCCCCAATTAGTCATGCTCACAGCCCATTTCCATAAAGGTTCTTCAGGAAGCTGATTTTACTGATCTACAAAATGAAATAACTCCTTCATATTATATCCTCTGGTTTCAATAGTTTCTTGGTTTGTTCTCCCCTAACCTTGACTATCTTCCTGGTAACCAGAGGTCTCAGAAATACTTTCTGTTCTCCCTGCAGTTTTTACCTGGGTCGGGAGGAGGGGGGTACTTTGAGGCTATCGGTTGAAGCTCAGACTCATTGAAGTCTGAGTTTAGTCTAGCATCAAGATCCAACTCAGCATTTTCTTTTACTTTCAGGTTAGCTATTATAGACAACAATAGACAAGGGATAGATTATTTTGCCTTTTTATTATTAGTTTGCATTTCTTATGCATCAAGTGAACCAACTCCCCTGAAGTTGGATCCATCTCTGAATTCCATCGGTAACTTTTATATTTAGTAACTGATTGCAGCACAGCTGCTGCTCCATAGCCTGGTGTCTGTGAAGGAAAGACTCAGTTTTTCCTTCCTATGTAGGGAAAAACCCAGTTCTCTCCTACTGTGGATCTTTATCCTATATGTCTCCTTCACTACTCACAGAAGACACTTCATTTCTGACCCTTCTGGTCACCAAATGTGTGGAAGTTTTTCCTCACACCAAGCAATCTTCTGTGACACCTACACCACACTTCAACCCGATTCTGATGCTATCTACCCAGAGATAGCATCAGATTCCACAGGTTAAGGGCTCAGTCCTACAAGACACCCCTGACCCCACTTCAGATGCTAACCACAAGCCCAGGTTATCTATCACCTGTGCTCCTGACCTATCAGCCATATAATCAGAGGTTCCCATGACCCCCTCCTCAGGTTTGATTAATTTTCTAGAGCAGCTCACAGAACACAAGGAAACATATGTACCAGTTTATTAAAGGGTGTGATAAAGGATAGATGAACAACCAGATGGAAGAGATGCGTATGGCAAGGTATGTGGGAAGAGGCACAGAACTTGCATGTTCTCTCCGGGTGGACCACCCTCTCCATACCTCCAGCTGTTCACCAACATGGAAGCTCTCTGAACCCCATACTATTGGGATACTCTGGAGGCTTCATCACGTAGGCATGTTCAATCATGAACTCCATTTTCAGCCCCTCTCCCTTCTCAAGAGAGTGGAGAGTGGGGATAAAAGTTCCACGTTTCTAACATGGCTTGGTCTTTCCAGTGATTCACCGTCATCCAGGAGCCATCCGGCAGCCCATTCAGAGTCACCTCATTAGAATAAAGGACACTCCTACCACCCAGGAAATCAAAAGGGTTCTGGGAGTCCTGTGTCAGGATTTGAGGTCTAAGACTACTATTAGAACAAGAGATGTTTCTAGTGTTCTTATCACTTAAGAAATTACATGGGTTTAGGAGTTCTATGCTAGGAACAGGGGGCAGAGACCAGTAGATACTTTCTATTATCTCACAGCATAGTTAATGTACCTCCACTGTTGATGAAATAAAAAGAAAGATGTGAACATCTTTTATTCTGAAGAGAAACTAATTTTTCAGAATTAGACATAAAATGAAATAGGTTCCTTTTTTTTTTTTTTAGATGAAGCCACTTTTCACAGAGTGTCACAGATCCAGTACATGAATTAAAACAAAATTTTCTTTCAGGTCACCTCCTGCTGCTCCCAAAACCAGTAGAAAGGAAAAAAATGGAGCCTTCTGGCTGAAGAGAGGAATTAGAAGTTAATGATTTTCCTCCCTTCAAGGAGGCTAGGGTTCACTCACACAGCTGGGAATGGGTGGTGGGTGGTCTTCAGGACGTGGAACCATTTCTTCTCAGGCCACAGGAAAGAGAGAAATTCCATCAGTGGTCCCTAAAATGTGTGTAGGATTTAAATACTCCAAACCAGGTGTGCTACTCTGATCCAGAGTGACTCCACCAAACTGCCCCTGCCAGTTCTTTTTAGGGCAAGTTGAGTTTAGTCTGACTCCTAATTAGAGCATCCACACAAGAATGGGCTGGACCTATGACGACCAGGTGCCTTGTATTCCAGCTGCCTAAGCCCATGTAGGGAGACCAGGTATTTTCTTACGCCTGGTCCTCAAGCAAATATAGTTATGTATCAACCTTAAACAAAAAGATATCATAGCAAAATACTTACCTTACACTATTATTACAAATATAACATTTGTATCTAAATACAACAATAGTAATATAAGAAGTTTGCATTTATCATCTTTATATCTGATGCTCATAGGTTTTAATTATTAACAGGAAGATCTGGGAAAGAGAAACAAAGTCTCCTCACAAAATCTCATTTGCCTGGAAGTTTCTAAGTTCTAAAGGTGATAGTCTCAGGGACCCTTTACTAGAAACTAGCTGAAATTAACCAAAGAGATGATTTGAAATTATATTTTATCTTTATATTCAGATTTCTTATGTTAACTAAGCTACAAATATAAAGACCCTTATTATCTAAACTTGAGAGGAACAGCAAAATATTTGCAAGAATATGATTATACAGTACTAAGGAAAATCAGATTTGAATTCGTATTTTGACTTAACGTACATCTTAAATTTAAAATATTTTACAAAATTGAAAAAGTAGAAAAGATACACTCTTGTCTCCTATTCACCCGGACCCATCCCAAGGAGCAAATAATGCCTATTTCTAGAGATATTCTATCCATAACAAGCAAATGCATTCATGTATACAAACATTCTTGTATACAGGTGGTAGCGTCCTACATGCAGACATACAGACTGCAGCATGAAAACTGTTCAACACCTTACTACTTTTGTCACTTAATAATCTCTATGTATATTATTCCATTGTAAGTATCTATCAAAATGTACTTTATCAGTCCCCTGTTGTTGGACATACAAAATCTTTTCCATGTTTTTGTTAGTTCAACACAGTGCTTCCATAAATAGTCTTGAATCAATATAATTTTACTAGTGTGTAATGACTATTGGCATAAATTCCTAAAAGTAGAACTGCTGAAGTAAGGAGTCTTTTGCACGGGGTTTTGGTAGTTCGTGACAAATTGCCCTCTATGTTAGTAACGATTTTCACTTCCATTCTCAAATAAATAAGAGAACCTCTTTTCCTACAGCTCTACCTACACAATTTGTTAACAAACATTTTGACCTTTGCCAATCAGAGAAGTAAAAATTGTATATTATTTAAATATTTATATTCCAATTTCCTGTACACAGCTTATCTGGAATTAGATTGTTATCTGGAATATGAAATACGGGGGAAACAAAGACTTTTTAATACTTCACATTTTGCTATAACATTAAAACTTCTTTTTTCAAATATTGCCTGGTGGGAAATACTCAAAAAGCCAAAGAGAGAACTTGGAGAACATTGTGACCTGTGTTATAACTGCAGGTATGTCACATTCTAGTGGTGGACACTAGGTGTCCAGGATGTGGAATAAGTTCTCATCAAAGCTGCTGGCATGGAATTGTAGAAGATGAAGAATAACTCTGTGTGTATTATTTGTACAAATAACTTAAAAAGGTAAGTAAGCAGACCCGTCAATGAGATTAAGATGGGTCAATCTTGGAATAGTGATGTAATAGTTCAGGGACACAGTGATGTGATTAGGAAGATTTTCCAGCTATTGAGGGATCCATTTGGAAGATTATTTCAACTTGTGTATCCCCAGTTCTGAAAAAGCCATATTAGTTTGCTGGAAACAATGCAGCTGCAAAGCATTTTACTATACCTTTCTGGAAAAAAAAAAAAAAGCAGGGCCTCCCTGGTGGCGCAGTGGTTGAGAGTCCCCCTGCCGATGCAGGGGACACGGGTTCGTGCCCCGGTCCGGGAGGATCCCACATGCCACGGAGTGGCTGGGCCCGTGAGCCATGGCCACTGAGCCTGAGTGTCTGGAGCCTGTGCTCCGCAACGGGAGAGGCCACAACAGTGAGAGGCCCACGCACTGCAAAAAAATAAAATAAAATAAAATGAAGCAAGAAAAATGGAGAGAAGAGTTTAGATTCAAGATGTATGAAGATAGAATAAACAAAAATCGGAAATAAATTGAAAATAATGAAAAACGTAAAGGAAGAAATCAATATTCTTCAAGGAAAAAAAAAGCAAATGACCGAAAGTCCAGCAAATATGAATGACTTAATGAAATGTCTGTGGTTACTGCTAGATTTCCCTATCAGTCCCATATCTCTTATTATCTTTATTTACATCTGCAACTATATCTCTGGCACATAGTGATAACTGATCATGGTGACCTGGTGTTCATTAAATAATACAAAGTTATGGTTGCTGTTCTAAAGTGCAACTAATTCTGTGTTCTGGCTCTCATCTCATAATATTTTCATTTAATTATTACTGCTACATATTTTCACACATGTTCAGCTTTTGCCAATATATAACAGAAATTTTTCTTAAAAAATTTTTATTGCTACTAATGGCTTTTGGTATGATGATACCAAACCTAACAGGGATCATATGTATTTTTCAACTCCTCTAGAGGAAGCTTGTTTATACAGCCAAAACAAGAGACTGGAAAATAAAAGTAGTGATTTCATTTTCTGAAGGGCTGTAAGATTAATGCTGTTGGAGTTAGTGACCATGGGCTTAATTAAGTGTGACCTTAATTTATTAATACATGCATCCCACAAATATTTACTGAATACTTCCCATATGCACAGCACTGGGCTTTTTTTTTTTAATTTAATTTTATTTTATTTTTTATACAGCAGGTTCTTACTAGTTATCTATTTTATACATATTAATATATATATGTCAATCCCAATCTCCCAGTTCATCCCACCACCACCACCCCCCCCCCCCCACTTTCCCCTCTTCTTCTTTACACCTGTGTCTCTCTTTCTGCCTTGCAAACCAGTTCATCTGTACCATTTTTCTAGATTCCACATATATGCATTAATATATGATATTTGTTTTTCTCTTTCTGACTTACTTCACTCTGTATAACAGTCTCTAGGTCCATCTAGGTCTCTACAAATGACCCAATTTCATTCCTCTTTATGGCTGAGTAACATTCCATTGTATATATGTACCACATCTTTATCCATTCATCTGTTGGACATTTAGGTTGCTTCCATGACCTGGTTGTTGTAAACAGTGTTGCAATGAACATTGGGGTGCATGTGTCTTTTTTTTTTTTAACATCTTTATTGTAGTATAATTGCTTTACAATGTTGTGTTAGTTTCTGCTGTATAACAAAGTGAATCAGCTATACTTTAATCCACTTGTCTGCTGATGGGTGGGGTTGGGTTCCCTCCCTGTTGGTTGCTTGGCCTGAGGAGACCCAGCACTGGAGCCTACCTGGCTCGTTGGTGGGGCTGATGGCAGTTTCCAGGAGGGCTCATGCCAAGTACTACTTCCCAGAACTTCTGCTGCCAGTGTCCTTGTCCCCATGGTGAGCCATAGCCACTCCCCACCTCTGCAGGAGACCCTCCAACACTAACAGGTAGGTCTGGTTCAGTCTCCTATGGGGTCACTGCTCCTTCCCCTGGGTCCCGATCACACACTACTTTGTGTGCACACTCCAAGAGTGGAGTCTTTGTTTCCCTCAGTCCTGTCGAAGTCTTGTAATCAAATTCCACTAGCCTTCAAAGTCTGATTCTCTGGGCATTCCTCCTCCTGTTGCCAGACTCCCAGGTTGGGAAGCTTGACGTGGGGCTCAGAACCTTCACTCCAGTGGGTGGACTTCTGAGGTATAAGTTGTTCTCAAGTTTATGAGTCACCCACCCCCAGCAGTTATGGGATTTGATTTTATTGTGATTGTGCCCTTCTTACTATCTCATTGTGGCTTCTTCTTTGTCTTTGGATGTAGGGGGTATCTTTTTTGGTGAGCTCCAGTGTCTTCCCATCGATGATTGTTCAGCAGTTAGTTGTGATTTTGGTGTTCTCGCAAGAGGGAGTCACTGGGCTATTTTCTGTCTTGCTATTACATTCAAGGATCAACACTGATCCAATAGGGTCAGTATTCTTCATTACTATTCTCTGAATTCCTGTGCTCTTCACCGGTCCCCTCCTTCCTCATTCATTTAGTAGATTTTCACTTTTATTATTTCCAGTTACCTCATCAATAAATCAAAGTACTTTGATAAAAGAAATTTGAGACAGATGGAAGTGAATGAATCAGAAGTTCTGATTTCAAGGAATCATTAATCTTGAAAAGATAAGGAATAAAAAGGAGATGGTATATGATTAAATGCTAAATGCAATAAGTGACATGAAAGTTTAGAAATAGGAGTGAATAGTGTACATTAAAAATCAGTGAGGGTTTCAAAGAGCCAATGGAATCAGCTAGATTATGAAGGATGGGAAGGATTTGGACAGGAAAAGGATTGAGAGTATATTTCAGTTGGAGTCAACACATGCAATTAAAAAGAATTGAAAAAAGAGTGTATATTGGCATAGGGTGCTGAGAAAATAATTTGTCTGAAGAGGAGATTTCTCATAGTGATTTCTCTAATTAATTCATCAATAAAGAAATTTGTCTTCAGCAAATATTGTGAACAAGGTGGAGTGCAAAGATCTTGAGGTAAAGTTATGGAGATATTCTAGCAAAGGAGAAATTGATTAAACAACTAATGTAAATTGACTAAGTTATGAGGGAAAAATGGCTAAATATAAAGGGTTAGACCAGATTATAGAACACATTGCTTCCCCAATACATCCCAGCTTCTACTCCCTTAGTGCGATTATGTAAGGTATAACGATAATTTTTGAATACAGATTTAAGTTTTTGAGCACTTTTAAAATTCACTTTCTTATTTTTTTTTCCCCTGGAAACATTTGCCTAAGAGAGACAATCATAGAATAGCTTCATATCTCTAACAGTTAAATGTGTTGATGCATTTGAGGTTAAGTTTCCACTTTGTCGAGAATTCCTTTAGGTTGAAGGGGCATTGTTTTTTAGCTTCTTCCTTCTCACTCAGTGCTAGTTGCCAGAGGGCTCTGGTGGAGAAGAGGAAGCACCTTGGACTTGAACTTAGATCACTGACCAGATTTCTACAACTTAAGAACCACCTGATCATTCAATATTTCTAAACAGGAGCCTCAATGTCTATATTTGCAAAAAAAAAATAAATATGGGAATGAGATAGTATTTGAGATAATACTTTTTAACTATAAGGTGTTATATAAATGTACATGTAGGTAGCTGCCAATTCTATCCATGTCACTTTCTGCTTTCATTACTTCTTTTTCTGCTTAAGCTGGTTTTATTAAGACTGCTCTGTTCCTCTCCTTCCTCTGTGACTTTTCTCCACCTACTGTTGTTGTGTTCTGGTAAAATGTAGGTGTTTAAGGACCGGGGTGCCTTAAACACTAGTAAAAGGGAAGAAGTTCATCCAGGGCTATCTCTGGGCAGGGTTACAAGATCATGATGTAGTACATGATGTGTACCCAGTGCATCAACTCAAGAGAGTAGGGGCTGGCGGAGGCAGAGCTTGGGTCTAGCTACCGTTTGCTGAAGTTTAGGCTGAGTGAGGGGAACACGTTAGACAAACAGTTTTACTGACTACTCCACATGGCAGGTATTTAATCAGATGGGAAAAAAGGAATTATGAAATAAATGTCATTTCCCTAGGTATAGTAAAATGTCACTTTACCACTGTATAGCACAGGAAACTCTGCTCAATATTCTGTGATAAACTAAATGGGAAAATAATTTGAAAAAGAATAGATTCATGTATATGTATAACTGAATCACTTTTCTGTACATCTGAAACTAACACAACATTGTTAATCAACTCTACTTCAATATAAAATAAAAACTTTTAAAAAAAGAACAAACAAAATTTCACTAGGCGCAAAGTAATATTAATTAGCTAGATTACAGAGATAGTTTATTTTTCTATCTTGATGTTGTTATTGGCTGAAAATTATTCTTTAGTGATAAAAGAAGAGTAAGTGAAATGAAAGACAATTAACAATGGCTCTGATCTTTCATAGCTCCTATCATTGCAAGATAAAATGAAGTTGAAGGGGAAAAAAAGAGGGCTTACTAGATTTATTCTTACCAACAGAAAGCTAGCATGTTTTCCCCACAAAAGACTCAAAGTAATGTTCATTACTTCAGAGAATTTACCGTAGCTTAGGTTAGAGTTGCCATCTTTAGCAATACATAAACAAACAAAATAAAATTTAAAAAGAACATTGATTTTAAAATAAACAACAAATACACACATACATACACCACATGTCCATATATTGCATGGAACATAGTTATACTAAATACATAAGTTTATGTATATATTACATATTTATAATATTATATAAACATTTATGCATATGTATTTAACATAAATGTCCCATGGAATATTTGGATATGTGTGTATGTGCATATATATGTATGTATGTATGTATGTATATGTATGTATGTATTTAGTATAAATATGTCCCATGCAATATTTGGGGCATACTTGAATTTTATTCCTTGTTTATCTGAAATACAAATATAGCTGTGTATCCTGTATTTTATCTGGCAATCCTAGAACAGGGCTCTGTCTTCAGTTCTCTAGGCTGAGAAACAGAATGATGTTGGCACATTGACAGCAGATCAGGTCCTTGGCAGGGAGACTCACATTAATGAGTGCTCAATATTGATGCATTCAAGTGCAATTCAGATTTATTACTTGTATGATGAGAAAAATAGCAGTAACAGGAATCCCAATACTCTTGTTTGCTTTACCTCTGCAATCCATCAATATGTCCACTGCTAACTGGCCTGGTTCAAGCCACTATAATTTCTCACCTGGAATATTCAGATAGTGTCCTAACTCCTTGCCTCTACTTTTCATTTATTTATATATTCAGTCAACAAGAATTTATCAAGTATCTGCTAAGTTCCTGGCACTATTTTAAGCTGTGAGGATACAAGAATAAACGAGAGGAAAGTCCTTTTACTCATGGAGGCTAATTTTAAGATGGAGGAGACAGGTAAGTAAAATATATAGTATGGCAGATGGTGAAAAATAAAGTAGAAACAAAATGGCCAGTGCAGTTGGGGGAGGTGTATGTTTTAGATGGTTGTCAGTGAAGACCTTCCTGAGAAGGTGACATTTGAGTGAAGCCTGGAAGGAAGAAAGGGAATGATCCATGCAGCTCTTTGGAAGAATAATATTTAGGCTAGGGAAACAAGGGTAAAATGCTCTACCAACAGAGTTCTAGAAAGAGCATGGCATGTAGCAAGAAGTAGGGTGTGCAAGGAAAGTAAAAGATGGATTTTAAGCTATTGTAACGTATTTGGGCTTTACTCTGAGTAAGATGGAAAGACAGGGTGGGTTTTGAATAAAGGTATAATATTATCTTACTTATCTATCTTAGTAGATAACTAATTAATTAATTTAATTTGGATCATTCCTGCTACAGTGTTAAAAGAATATTGCAATAATCCAAGCAGAGTATGTGGTTGGCCTGGACCAGGTAGTAATGGTAGTGGTGATGAAAAGTGGTTTACTTCTGAATATACTTTTAAGATAGAACCAAATGATTTGCTGACAGATTTGGATTTTGTGAGTGGGAGAAACAGAGGAACCCATGATGACTTCAAAGGCTGTGGCTAAACCACTGCAAGGATAGAGCTATCATTTGCTAAAGTAATTAAGAATATGAGAAGATGGGTAGGTTTTGGGGGGGAATGTCAGGAGTTTGGCTTTGGATCAAATAATTTTGAATTATGTATTAAAAAAATGAAAGAGGTCTGAGCTGGAGGTGTGAAGTTGGGAGTCATCAATGCATATTTGGTATTTAAAGCCTTTAGACCTACCAATGAGTAAGTGGGTGAGTGTAGGTAAAAAAAGACTAGCAGATCAGGGAATGAAACTTGGCGTTCTCTAGCATCAGAGTTGGAGGTCTGAGGGATGAAAAGTAGCTAACAGTATTGTCAGGTAGAAAGGAAGCAGGAAAATATGACATCCTGGAAATGAAGTAATGTTTCACGAATGAAAGAGGGAAACTAGGCCAAATTCTGCTGTCCGATTTTTGAGAGAAAGATTGAGAAGTGGCATGAGATTTATCAATCTGGATGATGGGTGACCTCGACAAGAGCTGTGTTAGAGGAGCTCTGGGGTTAAAAGGATGAGCAAAGTACATACAAGTTAAAATGAGAGTAAAAGAAATGAAAAAAGCCAGTATCAGTGACTCTAGGAAGAAGTTTACTGAAAAGGGGAGGAAAGAGTTGATGCAGTAACTGGAGGGGGAAGTAGATCAAGAGATTATTATCTACTCAAGAGATTATTTAGTAAATCGAAAGATTATTATTTGTTGTAAGATGTGAATGTTTGCACATTCTGGTTTCTCCTTTATTTACAAATTTTGAGAAGCCGTCTTACTGAAGCAAACTAGTGCTGACACACAGTGTTCACATGATAATAATATCAGAGACAGAACTTTGGGCTGTACAGATTACCAATTTGGCAGATAGTAGAGAACTTCTTGCATTCTTATATAATTAAGGAATTGATGTTAGAACATTTTTATTTAAAATTATTGTTTAAGGAATAAATATCTTTTAAAATTCAAAATGATTTTAGTTGGTTAATAAAAGTCCTCTAAAGCTGTAGTCTTGGTCTTTGTTGAAAATATATGAGCTCAACTCTATTTCCATGAGGTCTGTCATGATTTGTTCTCATGACTGGAGACTGGATTCTGTTAAGATGGAGCTGTGCCTTTGCTATCAGTGTCTACTATAACACCCCAGCTCTATCCTGGCCCTATTCCCAGGATTCCTAGTGTCTAGTAACTTCTAAACAAATACCAAGAGCATCATAACGACAGGCTAAATTTAGACCAGGCTCAGTGGGGAGGGAGTTTGAGCCAGGCAGTAGGATCATGACTAAGAGAAGTAATTCACTTCTGCCAAGCCTTCGATTTCCCCAGGAATATTAACAACCAAGCCAAGGACTCAACAGATGGAAAGTGGCCGTTGAAGAGGATAAACCAGGAAGACTGGAAGGGAGATGTTTGGAAGAGGCCAAAAGGTAAATGTTATCTTCTCCTTACAGCCTTAAAGGTCTAATTGTGTATTCTATGGAAATTTAGAATCTATATTTGCAGGTTTTCCCGAGAACTACAAGTTGATTAGTCCTCCTCTTTCTAAGCCTGGGAGGAAGACCCTGGTTACAATAATCCTGCCTCCCTTCCTCCCAAGCAGGATGAATTCCCCTGCCTGGCAGGAATCATGCTGATAGAATGAACATACTGAGTGGGTCTGGGAGTATTTGTGGACCCTAGAAAAGAACTGTACCACAACTGCACTGGATTACCGATATACTAATATGTATCTTGAGTTCATCTTATCATGTATCTATTTTAAAGGCTAATCAAAAATATACATAACAATTTGTCAAAGTATTAATATGTAAGTCAGACTATTTTTTCTAATCAAATGAAGAGGGATTGGCTTGGGTTATGTAACATGGGAAAAGCCATCTGAAAACAAAAGAAGCAAGCGTGGGGTTAACTTCACAACTGGGTCCCCCAGAAATACTGCCCAAATTAAATAATCAACAATAGGGTAAGGATTAAGTGAATTTTCTTATCTTCATATCATGTAGCAATTTGAAATGGTGCTTTATGAAAGAATAAAGCAACATAGGAAATAGCATCTTAAGGGAAAATGGCCGAGTGTAACATTTCATGTTTATCTTTAAACTATGTGCAAGTTTTTATATAAAAATCTGCAAAAAGTACTCTAAAATGATGTGGTAGCTATGTCGTGTGGAAAATTAGGGTGGAACATTTTCTTTTCTTTATTGTTCAAACTGCTGTTAACATATGAGCTGTAACATATACTTTTAAAAAGGAAAATGTGGGCTTCCCTGGTGGCGCAGTGGTTGAGAGTCTGCCTGCCGATGCAGGGGACACGGGTTCGTGCCCCAGTCTGGGAAGATCCCACATGCCGCAGAGCGGCTGGGCCCGTGAGCCATGGCCGCTGAGCCTGCGCGTCCAGAGCCTGTGCTCCGCAACGGGAGAAGCCACAACAGTGAGAGGCCCGCGTACCGCAAAAAAAAAAAAAAAAAAGGAAAATGTATCTAGGAAACAAACTGAGTGGGTTAAGCAAGTTTTTTTTTCTTTAGAACTGAATTCAGCACTAAAATTCTTCTGTCTTATCTAACCTTGAGTAACAGAACTTATAATCAATTAATATTTAATGCTTCTCAACTCCCAACAAACAGAAACAACCCAGGCTTGTGTGCAGGCTTTATGGATCTGAGCAGATGTCTGAAGCAGCTGACGAGACAGAAAGTGCCTTCTAGCAGATAACAATACCAGAGCACACTGTTTAGAAATGTCTTGTCTCACTTTGCTCTGCCAGCAATTTTAGGGAGTTAACAATCAAAACTGCCTCATGTATTTAAACTTTGTGCAGTGGGTCATATAAACATTCTTTGAGTTAAATGGTGTAATAGATCTAAAAATCTCATACCCGCTTTCCTTCTCTCTGAGATTTATCATGCTGCAACATAAATACCCACAGTATTTTGCAAGACAATGAACTTGGCTTTTTCTAAGGCCAGTAATTTTTGCTGATGAGTGGAATTCCAGAGAGCTGTAAAATGACTGTTTGACATAGTCTTGAGGCTTTTAGAAGTGCATCCTTAGAATATATTTTAAATTAGAATATGATCATATTTCTAAAACTAAAAATATCTGAATCTACATAAATAATCATATAAGGGATAAAGCATACTGAACTCCCAAGTTTAAGGAAACTGCTAAACCTTGACGGGTAGCTAACCCAGAAAACTTGTTATATTTAATTATCTTCATCTGTTTATTTCTCATTTCATACCCTTCTGGGGGATGGGCCAGTTGGACTGAAGTTGGAGAGGATGGCTTAGAAGTCATTTCATCATACTTGACCCAATGTCATATGTCACATATCTGTCCGTTGCACTTTTGCCAATACTATTTGTGGCCCCCTGGGGGATTTCATGGTTTCTGGGGAATTTTTTCCTCTTCCCTTTCTTCCATTTGTTTCATTCCAGAACATGTGATGTCATCATAGCTCTTTTAGCTCTACCATGACAATAAAAGCACTTTATTATAATAGAAGTGTTCCAGTGCTCATTAGCAGGGAAGTGACTCAGTTCAGGAGTTGCCTCTTCTCTGTGGAGACTTATCCCCACCTGCCAGGTCTCTCTCAGAGGAGTCCTGGAAAATGAAGACATCAAACACTGCTGGGGTCCAATGGCATTCCTTTCTTCAGTCCTCACAGACTGGGCCTGAAAAGCGAATCTCTACTTATTTTGGTTCCAACAAAGACTGAACAATGGTGGGCTGTGAGCAAAGCCTTTTTTCCTAGCCGATCTATAGGCATTATCCAAGGAATCTCCATTCACATGAGGATAATTCACAGGGCCTTGCTTCTTGTTTAGACTACAGTTCACTCTGTCTTAGGCCTCCTCTCATTTTCTTTTTGGCATTTTAATCCTTAGACTTACAGAGTTACTCAGGAATTAAATAAACTAAATAAGAAAAAATACTGATATCTCCAAGTCATGGAATCAAGATAATGGTATCTGTTTTTTTCTCTTCCAGATGCTAACTGTATTTGTGTTAAATATCTTCAGTGAAGATGTGAATGATCTTTACTCTGAATCCTAGGAGGAACCCTAGCAACCTCCTTTAGAGTCATATTTTCTCTGCCAAATATTATCTAAATGTTTTTATTTTTAATTTACTCACATCTGGCAACAGTTCTCTTTAGAGGTGAGGGAAGTTTATTTTTAGAACTAAAAAATTGGGTTTTTATCCAGTAAGAGATGTGATAATGTTTTCAAGGAGATCTCTTATTATATATTTGAGTGTTTAAATTTGCTTTGTGAATACTGAATTTACTGATAAAAATAAATTGCATGCATTTTGGTAGTTTGTGAAGAGCATGAAACAGAAGTTGCAGCTTTTTGGACCATTGTTACATTTATAAAATAACCAACACATCTATAAAAAGAATTTCAAGTACGTGCTTAATGGTTGACTTTGGAAGGTAAGTTGTTCACCAGCTGATACAGTAAATAATACATAATTATAAACTAGAGTATTCTGGAGATTGAAAATAAAAATAGTAATCCAGAGTTTGGCCAAGTGAAAATAATAATAGCAATCTAGAGTTTGGCCAAGAATCTATTGCTAATTTAACTTTAACTCAGTTTCTCTTGGAATGTTTTTGGGGCTCTTGATTGTTAATATAATAAGTTATTATTATATTAACAAGGCAAATTATAGACTATATGGGTTCAATGAACCCTGAGTATATCTTCTTTCTATAGGCACTTAAATTTTAGATTTGGTCTTTTCAGCAAAGGAAGAATAACTCTACAACTCACACATTGTGCATGCAGAATAAGATTCACCCCTTAGATATGTATTTAGCACCTTAAATCTTGGAATTTCTATAAAAATATTTAGGATAGAGAATGAAAGTAGTTGATTTTAGTGTAGATTAGGGAATTTTCTGGGGGAACATCATTTTTGTCCTCCACTCACACAGATGGTTGAAAGTCGGCTCTAATAAGAATCGGAATAAATCATGAATTAATTTTGATTTCAAAAATAGTGCCTATTTTTATACTGCACAATCTTAATTGCGTTACCCATAGAAATTATTTAAAAATGCAGCAACAAAATGTTATCAGCTTGATATGCCTCCGTTTCTGCATGTGGAAATGAATAAATCTCTAAAGACTTGTTTTCTATTCTTCAAGAAATTCTATTTGTATTTCTTTCATATGAAATTCAATTTAAAATGGTTTAATTGAAGAGGAAGAAGAAAAAGAAGAAGGAGGAGGAGGAGGGGGAGAAAAGGAATTTATGGACCTAAGTAACTGAAGTCCTAGCGTGAAGCTTGTTTTAGACGAGGCTGGTAGAGGACCTCAAAGCCTGCCTTCTACCTGTCAGCAGTCTTACTGGCTGTGTATTGGCCTCGTGGTCTTCTAGTACAGAATGACCTGCAGTCAGGGAAGATGGTGACTGGCGACTGCAGATTTACATAATCGTAAATTTGTAAATTTAGAGAAAAATAGTTTATTTTTCTTAATATGTCAGTACCAATATATCAGGAGCAGGAAGGAGTTTGGGCCGCCTCATGTTTTGACGCCTTATGTCAAAGAGCATAAGGTTCTATGACTCTTCAAGGTTATATCACATGGACCTCCTTTCTGGTGTAGAAAGACAATTTTAGCTCCATGAAAGGTGGAGAACACAGTATGCTGTGTGGCCAGATTCAAAACAGTGTCTTCTAATAACTCACATTATGAATCTACAGAGTTGTAGAGAATGACTAAGAGTATTTCTTTATAAGTTACTTTTCCTTCTGAACTAGTCTTTGCCCTAAGACCTGCAAGAATAAGATTCACCACTTAGATATGTATCTAGCATCTCAAACTTCACATTTCCAAAACTGAGATTTCCCAAATCTGCCCTTCTCACAGTCTCCCTTTTAGTAGATGCCTACTACATTTTCCCTAGCTGTTTAGACCAAAAACCTTATGGTCATACTTACCTTTTGGCTAATCCATGAGCAAAATCTATAGGCTCTATCAGAACCCAGTGATCTCTCACCACGTGCATTGACACTACCCTAAACTAAGGCGTCATTATTTTATGTTTGGATTATTGTAATAGCCTCGTAACTGGTCTCCCTGCTCCTTGTTTTTGGCCCCCTTCAATCTGTGTCCTCCACACAGCAGCCAGAACAGAATGTTCCTTTAAAATCCATCTTCAGTCATATAACTCCTCTGCACAATACTCTCCAGTGTGACCCCATCTCATTCAGAGTAAAAGTCAAAGATCTTCAATGACTGAACCAGGTGCTTTAGGATTTTTTTTTTTCATTTCCTTTTTTTTGGTGGGGGGGGCATGCTGCATGGCTTGCAGGATCTTAGTTCCCTGACCAAGGATTGAACCTGGGCCATGGCAGTGAATGCGCTGAGTCCCAACCACTGGACCACCAGGAGAACTCCTGCAGGTACCTTTCTGATCACATCTTCTATTACACTCCTTAAGTTCCCTCTGCTCCAGTCCCATGGACCTTCTTGTCCTTGAACATAGCAGCCTTGCCCCTGCCCCATGACCTTACATTTACTGGAATTTCTGACTGAAATGCTTGCCCTCAATTTCTCCACTCCTTCATTTCCATCAAGTCCTTAACTTTACCTTCTTACCCATATCTTCCTTGGCTGCCCTATCTAAAATTTCATCCCATCAGTTTCTGACCTTCTCCTTACTTAATTTTTCTCCATAGCACTCTCCAGTATCTGCCATTCCATGTGTTTTACTTAATTACCTTGTCTCTTCCATTTAGGTACCATACCTAGTATAGTGCCTACTAGTCCTCAATAAATATCTGCAGAATAAATGGTTAAGTAAATGCATATATGGCTGAGGAAGAGGTATTAAGATGCTTAAAATCAGAAGGGGTCAGGCTACTAGAGCAGGAATTCTCCTCACAGTGGACCACATGGTTCTGACCTCAAAGCACACGGGACAGTGATGAAACTGATGCACGTACCATGCACAGTGACAGACATACACATACATGGCTGTACTCTTCCTTCTGTTTCTTTTTCTTCCCTATTATTGGTGTTTCTCAGTGATGTTTGATGGAGAAGTTTTCTGCTTTGATCTGGTTTTGTTTGTATTTATTTACTGCAGCAAATGGGCACATGTATCACTGTTGGAGGAGAATGTGAACAAATATGAATAGAAGAAGTAAATTTGGTAAAATATTTGTAGTTATAAAAAATTTAGGTTATGATGTTGTTTGTAAGGCTGATCTAACTAGTCTATCATCCTCATTTAAACAGGAAGTAGAGTAATATCATTACAATAGCTGTTCTACTCTTACAACTCTCAAGAAAATCTCCCAACAGTATTCATTGGTAGAATATGCCAAAATAATGGCAGTTCTTTTTTTCTTTTTTTTTTTTTTTGGTCACACCGTAAGGGATGTAAGATCTTAGTTCCCCAACCAGGGATTGAAACTGTGCCCCCTGCAGTGGAAGCATGGAGTCTTAAGCACTGGACCACCAGGAAAGTCCCCAATAATGGCAGTTTTAAAGACCAGTGAAATGGTTTTAAAAATGAATCGACTTTCTTAATTTCCATTTACTATTGCTCTTTTACTCTGGTGATATTGTCCCCATGGTTAACAGAGGACTAACAGTACTATACACCCATATAATCTCTACAATTTGCTACAGCTACCTGACAGTTTCCACGCATGAATCAGTTTGAGGGTTGCAGGTGGCATAACTTAATCTTCAGCAGCCTTTCCAAGGATGTTGGATTATGAGCTTTGCAGAACTCTTTTGATGCCTAATTTCATCCAGCCTCACAATTTGCCAAGTTACATTCTTTTCTTCTTCTAGCAAGTGAGTAGTCTACTAGCTCTTGCCCCCCAACCCTGAACCCCCATGCTTTAAAAATGATCCCTTGGTCTCTGTTTTTCCAAAGTTTTACTATGATATACCTAACATGATTTTCCTTATATTTATCCTAGACAGGTTTGTAGGGCTTCTTGACTCTGAGGTCTGACATCTTTTGACAGTTGTGGAAAATTTTCAGCCAGTGACTATTCAGATAGGATAACTGCCTGTTGTCTTTGTCTTCCTCTTCCAAGACTCCAGTGATATTTCTTATTGGAATATTTTATTAAGACTCAGATATCTCTTACCCTCTTTTGCATATTTTCCATCATTTTTGCTGAGTAAGGCTGATATTTTTCACTGACCTATTTTAGAGTTCACCAATCCTCTCTCCTGCAATTGAACCCTTCTACTGAGTATTTTTTTAAATTTCTGTAATTGTATTTTCAGTTCTAGAGTTTCTACTTGTATTTTAATTTCTATATCTGTCACCTATTTTCTGAAGCACATTAACTAGAGTTTATATCTGATAACTTCAGTAACTAGGTTGCCTAAGTCCATTAGGGCTTCTAGAAAAAAATACCATGGACTGAGTAGCTTATAAATATCAGAAACTTATTTCGCACAGTTCTGGAGGCTGGAAAGACCAAGATCAAGACACTGATATGGTGGGGTATTTGTTAAGGCCCACATCCTAAAGGGCATCTTCTCCTTGTGTCCTCACATGGCTGAAGAGACAAGGGAGTGCTCTGGAACCTCTTTTATGAAAGCACTAATCCCATTCCTGAGCACTCTGCCCTCAAGACCTAAACACCCCCAAGTTCCCACCTCCTAATACCATCACTTTAGGGGTTAGGTTTCATATGTATTTGGTGATGCATATGCATTCAGACCATAGCATGAGTCATCTGTAAGTCAGTTGATTATCTAAGTTTTTCCCCTTTGGGTTCTGTTTTTTCACATTCATAGTAATTTTTAACCAAATAGCTAATATCACATACCAAAAAAATGTAGAGGCCCTGAATGGCACTATCTTTCTCCAGAGAGTTCACTGCCCTCTGACAGATAGATAGAGTTAGGTGTTCTATCTATCAAAACTAGGTAGAGTTTTCATAAGACTCCATCAAACTTGTTTTCCTCAGTAGGGTTTTGTCTTCCAGGGATTCCGTTAGGGAGCCTGGAGTCCTTATTATGACACCATCTTTTTGGTATCTCCTGAAAGTCCAACTTTTACTTCAGCTCACACCTCCACATTGGCCTTCTTCCTGGGATTCTGCTCTTGAGTGTGAGTTGCCTCATTAGCTCTCTGATGTCTTCAGACACCTTTTTAGGGGGGACAGTAAGAAATTTGGCTTCTATGGTTGTTCTTTTTTTTTTTTTTTGCAGTACACGGGCCTCTCACTGTTGTGGCCTCTCCTGCTGCGGAGCACAGGCTCAGCGGCCATGGCTCACGGGCCCAGCCGCTCCGCGGCATGTGGGATCTTCCCGGACCGGGGCACGAGCCTGTGTCCCCTGCATTGGCAGGCGGACTCTCAACCACTGCGCCACCAGGGAAGCCCTCTATGGTTGTTCTTAACAAGAGAAATACTCCATTACATTTACAAATGGAATTTTGGGATTATATTTCTCCTCTAGGGAATTCCCTGGCGGTCCAGTGGTTAGGACTCTGCGCTTCCACTTCAGGGAGCTCGGGTTCAATCCCTTGTCGGGGAACTAAGATCCCTCAAGCTGCACAGTGTGGCCAAAAAAAAAAAAAAAAAGAAAGAAAAAATCTCTCCTCTAAATTTTTATTTTAAAATTCCACTTAATGTGGGGTTTTGTCTTTTCTTTTTTATAACAGCAATGTTTCCCTTCTATTAGTCTAGAGCAGCCCTATTCTAGACTAATAGAATAAACAGAAGCCACAAATGCAAGACATATATGTAATTTTCCATTGTCTAGTAGCCACATTAAAAAAAGGTAAAGAGGTGAAATCAATTTTATAACATGTTTTACTGAACCCAAACTAAATATTTTCACATTATCAATAAAAAAAATTATCAGTGATATATTTTACATCTTTTCTTTTAAGCTAAGTCTGTGCAATATGGTGTGTCTTTTACTCTTAGTTGGATCTCAGTTTGTATTAGCCATATTTCAAGCACTCAGTAGCCTCCTGTGGCTAAATGGCTACTACATATGACCATGCCGATCTAGACAGACAAGAATGAGTAGATTTAACCAAAACTTGGGGGGAAGGTAGTTGTATTTGGAAAGAAAGTTTTTACTTTCAGTGATATTTCAGTGAGCTAATTTTGAGGTTTTGTTTTCTCTAAATCTTTTAGAAGGCTAGAGAAAAAAGGAGGTAAACTTTATTGAAAACCTCATTATAGAATAAGAATGATGTGAAAAATTTAAATAAAAGAGCACAATTTAAAATCTTTTCTTGTCAAACATTAAAATAATTTTCGGGTGAAACCACATACCAATCCTTATTTTTAATGCTTTGATATCTGCTTTCTATTCCTGCAAGTGTTTGGACTAGGCAGGCCTTATGTGTAGATGGAATTAGTAAAGTAGGACTAACTCTGTGACATGAAATCACACCTCTGGGCATAAAATACTTTCCCAGCTCATTCAGAGCTGCTGCCGTATCTGTGACAGATGGCAGACCCTTAATTGCACAATTAGAGGAGGAAAAAAAGACCCTCAAGAGTTAAATAACACTGAGAGAGGTAACACAAAATTCTAGAAGAATAGAATCCTTTTTGACCTTTCTTTCTTACACATGTGAATGGTGATACAGGATGACCAAGTATTTAAGTAATTGGATATGCAAGATAAGAGGGAGTCTGGCCTGGTGAAGACAAACTGTCAAACAATATTTGCTAATATTTATTGGGCACCTGTACTGTCACTGACCTTTGTTCTAAAATTTGACATTAAATCTTATAGGTACCTAAAAATCTCTAGTTATAATTATTCTCAACCACATTCTGCAAATGATGAAATCAGGGCACAGAAAATGTAGTTGTTTAAAGTTCCACAGAAAATAATGCAAGTGGAATTTTGGCTGAGATTGACTCATTCCAAAGTCTGATATCTGAATTATATCCCTCTACTCTTTCCTGCATATAGCATATACAATTTTGCCTTGGCCTAGATCTGTTAAAAACTGGCTTTTAATATGCTATGCAAAGCATTGCATAGGAATGTCAGGATGAATTTAGATCACCTATAAATACCTATTAGATATTATTTGAATCATTATATTTTATCTTTATATTTTAAGGAGTATTTGAATTTCACAGGAATTAAAAAAAAAAGAAAAACAGAGACAAAGGGTGCCAATTTCCTGAGTTTTGAATAGATAGCAGCAAGGTTTCTCCTATAATTCAGGGCTCTCTGACAGCTAAGTCAATATTAAAAATATTAGGGTTAATATTCCTTGGCCTGTTATGCTCGACAGGGTGTTATATAGTAAATGATTCTACTTTTATACTCCAAGATATTCTATTATCAGGCAGATTCGATAGTAGCCATCACTTCCTTAAGGTGTAGCAGCTGTAAAGCTATCCACAGACTGGACTGCACAGTGTGAGGAGTGAAAGGCTTATTCTATCTTTTGTTAATTTTGTTCACATGCCTTGGTCCTGTATTTCATTTTACTGTTTCGTAAGTCACCCCAGCATTAGTAATGTGCACTTCCAACAACCACGCCACTTCAATTTTCCACACTGTGCTGAGTCCTGTATCTTCCAGAAGTCTCATCCCCCAGATGACTGCTACACACAATCAGTTTCTAATGAAGATCCTTCTCCATCTCTGATTTTCAAGTGGATTTTGTGCCTGTGAAAGGTGCCAGACTGACAGATGACACAGATCTCTTTGTCACAAGAGTTGACAGAAGAGGCAGACACCCCTCTATGTGGTAGCCTACCAGCAGGACTGCTTCTGGCCAGAAAGGAGACAGGCTCCATCGTAGCCTCTTTGCCAAAGGTATCTTAGCAAATGCCAACTGTAATTTTGTGTCTGCTAGTCTCAAGCTCCAGGACTAATACAGAAGGCATAAACTCATAAACAAAAGGCTTCCATGGACTCCAGTCTAACTATCTTCATGTCCTCCTGTTTTACCAAATCAACCTATTTCAGAAACACTGCCAATTCCACAGCTGGCCTGGTTGCTGTTTCACACCTGTCTCTCCAGAAGAACAGGTACCTCCTAAGAGTGTAAAGCTGGCTCTCAGTGCTGACTTTTAAACTGAAGAGATGAAAAAAGAAACCTCACTATCATCAGTGAGTATTTCTTTATTTGGCCTCTTTTGTAAACTGGAAGAAATTATTAAATACCAAGATACGAGGTCAGCTTGTTTTTAAATAAAATGCCAAGAAAGAACTTGCACTATACGTTGTGGGTTCACTATAACAAAGTGGCACTTGCAAAATAATTCAGTACTGAGATAATTGCATTAACACAATGCAAACCCAGAATGGGAGAACTTGAAGTACATTGTTGTAAACTCAGTTTTTCTTTCTAATTTGTATTTAATTATGAAATGGACAAGTAAAATGAAACTCAATCAGGTAATTCCAGAGAGATAGTAGTCCCTTTGGTAAGTCCCATAAAATATATTTTATGGTTAAATAAACATAAGTAAATACACCAGAGTATATTTTATTTAACTCTTTACAAGAGGAAAAGTTTTTTGGTGGAATTGAATAATAAATTAATATATATATATATATATATATATATATATATATATATATATATATATATATATATATGTAAATTTTTCCACTAAGGGGAAATCTTCATTTAAAAGGAGAAGAAAAATGTATCCATGTCTTTTATACAACAATTCTACTTTTAGGAATCTATCCTATAGCAGTATACATGACACATAAGTTTATGTAAAGGAAAGATTTTACTGTAGCAGCGTTATAAGTGGGAGGGAAAGGGGAACGTTCTCAATATTCTTTGATAGGAAAATTGCTGGACAAATTGTTATATACCCACTATAGAATATTTTGTGGCTCTTTATGTAATATCTAATGACTTACAGGTATGTACAAGTTATTAATTTAGAAAAGGAAGTTGCAGTGAATGCTATTTTGATAATTACAATGATTAAAAAAAAACCCCAAACCTTACCTCCACAATCCCTTTATATGTGCAAATAATGTCCTTGTCTGAGTACGGAGAAAGACTTAGAAGGATACAATCCAGGGTATAGAAAAAGGCCATGCAAAGAAGGAAATGGAACTTAGGGAAAACTATTAAAAAATAAAAACAAACAAAAAGGTACTTGGATTCAACTCTGTAAGAAGGCCATCTGCATGCTGGTATTATAGAATCACTCAAAAATTGCTTGTCAAAATTTCTTAATTTTCCACTACAGTAGTAATTCCATTGATTTTGTGAGTCTGCAAATCTATCTTTGAATAAAGTTATTAAGAGCAATTTATTTTCATCACAGTGATTTGTTATGTAGGTAAGTGAGACTGAGAATATCTTTTAACATGAAGTGTGCCTGGGAGGTCAGTCCTAGAAGCAGAGGCAGCTGGAACAGATCCAGGCACCTCAAATTCACATGAGAACTTTCAGAATACAATGAATATTCAGTTGGCATGCCTTTTTAGAAGAAAAAGTTTCCCAGAACATCTTTCTAACATCTCATTGGCCTGGTTTGCATTACATCCAATATTAAACTAGAATTGTCAAATGGAATAGAATTATCCTGATTGGCTTAGGTTAATTAACATCCTACCCCTGGAGCCGAGGGCTGGGGGTGGGGGGCACATGAAACAGATGGCTGTCGAGGATCTGAACTAAATCAGAGAGCTTAGTAAGAAACACTGCTGCAGTAAGTCTGGAGTGTTTTCCAACACCACCGAGCGAGTCTCTAATTCTCAGTGGACACCCTACTGAGGGTCTTACAGATTTAACTCAATTCTGATGCTATCTACCTGGAGATGGCATCAGCTTCCATAGGTTAAGGGCTCAGTCCTACAAGACTGCCCCCACTGCAGACACCAACTGCAAGTCCAGGCTGTCACTTGTACTTCCGGCCTATGGGCTATGAATTGGGTTCCCACACTTGTTTCTCAGGTTTGATAATTCTCTAGAATGGCTCACAGAGCTCAGGAAAACGTTTCCATATGTCGACCAGCTTATTATAAGGGATATGATAAAGAGTACAAATAAGTAGCCTAATGAAGAGGTGCATAGTGCAAAGTCCTGAAGGGTCCCCAAGCACAGGAGCTTCTGCCCCTGTGGAACTAGGGTAACTCATCCTACCAGCATCTGGATGTATCCACCAACCCAGAAGCTCATCAAATCTCATTATTCAAGAGTCTTTATAGAGCTTAATCTCTAGCCCCCTTTACCTGTCCCAGAAGTTCATGGGTGGGGCTTAAGTTTCCAACCCCCTAATCACTTGGTCTTTCTGGTGACCAGCCCCTACCTGAGGCTACCTAGGGGCCCCACCCTGTCACCTCATTAGCATAAACTCAAGTGGGCTCAAAAGGACCCTCTCATGAATAACAAAAGACACTCCTCTCAGCTAGGAAATTCCGTGGAAGGGTATGAGGAGCTGTGTGACAGAAGCCGGGGACAAGGACCAAATATATTTCTTAATATATCACAGTAAAAAACAATGAATAGAGAATAGGTAACCAACATTGGCTGCCAAACATCTATTTTATTTATTTTACTGAGTCTGGTTTGCTTGAAGGACTATCTTCCGACTAGACTGAAAGCCCCTTGATAACTATGCTGGGTTTGTTCTTTTTTCCATCCCTTGAATTTGGCACTTGAAGAATACGATGTAAATGAACCTTTATTTATATGATCCTCGACAATTTTGCTATATACGATTTTCCTCTTACCCCATGGTGGGAAAAAAGCTATCCTTGAGTGTTTGGCAGCTTGTTCACCAGTACCTACTACAAAAATGCAGGAAAGTAAATGTGCCATAGTTTCAGTAGACTCCTTATGAGGTTATGCACAGCTGGGTGATTGATTTATTGGTTAAATACAGTAAGAAAGTTGACCTTTAACTGGTTTTAACTATACAAAAGATTGTGAGCCACACAAATAAATTTCCAGGTTCACCATTAAAATGCTGATATCATGTAATAAAATAGAGTAGTATTAGGCTGCACTCCACGGGTCTGCAAGCCTTGTGATTGCCCAGCCTCAAGACTTAAGAAAGAGCCAGGAGACAGCAACAGAGACGTCAGTGATTTATTGGATAGGGAATCTTACATGTCTAAAGGAAAGGGGTCCTGGAGTGACACCCCATTGTGGACAACGGATGGCAGGCAGGACATGGAAGCAGTCTTCGCTAAGGGGAGGGGGAGTGTTACCAGTTATAGAAGAAATTGACGTCAGGTTGGCTCATCCTCTTCAGTTACCAGGGAAACCAGCAGAGGAGAACTACCCTCATGGACCCTTTGATAAACTATCAGAGTGCAGACATTCTGATCTAAAGATTAGAATAATCACTGGCTGGGGCCAAGGTCAAGTACCTAGGCATTTACTGATTAGGCTCTACGATTAGGACGGAAGGTCGGTCAGATGAGTGGGGTGTAGGTGAGGCCAGGACTGGTCAAGCAGGGGATACAGAGAACAAGAGAACAGCCTTCTTGGGTGGCCTGCTCTTACAAGTAGTCACTTTTATAAAATAGATCATAGCATATAAAATGGATCCTGATGTGAAATTAAAGTAATGTTGCCAACATTTACTTGCTCCAAGTGACCTGAGTGATATACTCATAAAATAAATGATGAGTTCTTTTGTTTTTTACTTCTTTTCTTGTACAAATTCACAGATCTTTATTAATCTTTATTAACCTATAGCTTCATTCATTCATTCATTCTTAGATTTCCCCCCTAATTTCCCTCTCTTTTTTGAAGGACTAAAACACCAAGACTTCATTTACAAGTACTCTTTTTCCCTCCATTTTTATTGAGAAATAATCGACATACACCACTATAAGTTTAAAGCATAGAGCATGATGGTTTTGATTTACATATATTGTGAAATAACTATTGCAATAGGTGCATCTAGCATCCATCACCTCATACAGATACAATATAAAGAAAAGAGAGATGAAAAGAAAAAAATTTCTCCTTGTGATGAGAATTCAGGATTTAATCTCTTAACAGTTTTCCTATATATCATTCAGCAGCATTAACTATAGTCATCCTATTGTATGTTACAATCCTAGTACTTACCTTATAACTGCAAACTTTTACCTTTTGACCACCTTCCTCCAATTCCCCTCACCCCTCCCCTCTGCCTCTGGTAATAACTACATGTCTGGTCTTTTTTTCTAAGAATTTGGTTATTTACTTATTTATTTTCTTAAGATTTCACATATAGGTGACATCATACAGTATTTGTCTTTCTCTGACTTATTTCACTTAGCATGTCTTCAAGGTCCATCCATGTTGTTGAAAATGATGGGATTTCCTCATTTTTTATTGCTGAATAATATTCCATATATATACATACCACAACTTCTGTATCCATTCACCCATTGATGGACACTTAGGTTGCTTCCATACCTTAACTATTGTAAACAATGTTACTATGAATACAGGGGTGAAGATATCTTTTTGAGTTAGTGGTGTTTTTGTGTTTTGGGGATATATTCTCAAAAGTGTTATTGCTGGATCATACTGTAGTTCTATTTCTAACTTTTTTTTAGGATCCTCCATATTGCTTTCCATTGTGGCTGTAAAATTTACAGTCCCACCAACAGTGCACAAGGGTTCTCTCTTATCCACATCCATGCCAGCATTTGTTATCCTTGTCTTTTTTTTTTTTTTTTTTAATATTCTTCTCTTTCTGATGATGGCCATTTTAACAAGTATGAGATGATATCTCACTGTGGTTCTAATTTGCATTTCTGTGATGACTAGTGATGTTGAGCACATTTTCATGTACCTGTTGGCCTTTTGTATATCTATTTTGGAAAAATATCTATTCTGGTACTTTGCGCATTTTTAATTTTTTTTTTTTTTTTTTGGCATTGAGTTGTGTGAGTTCTTTATATATTTTGGATATTAACTCCTTATCAGATATATGGTTTGCAAATTTTTTTTCCTTTTTGTAAGTTGTCTTTTCATTTTATTGATGGTTTGTTTTGCTGTACAGAAGTTTTTTAGTTTGATGTAGTCACACTTGTTGATTTTTTATTTTGTTGCTTGTACTTTTAGTGTCATATCCAAAAATCATTTCCAAGGCCCATGTCAAGGAGTTTTATTTCTATGTTTTCTTCCACGAGTTTTATGACTTCAGGTCTTACATTTAAGTCTTTAATTCATTTTGAGTTAATTTTTGTAAATGGTATAAGATAGGGGTTCAGTTTCATTCTTTTACATATGAATATCCAATTATCCCAGCACCGTTTACTGAAGAGACTATCTTTTCTCCATTGAGTATTCTTGGCTCCCGTGTCAAATATTACTTGACTGCACATGTTTTGGTTTATTTGTGTGCTCTTGATTCTGTTCCATTGGCCTATTTGTCTGTTTTCATGTCAGTACCATATTGTTCTGATTACTATAGCTTTACAGTATAGCTTGAAATAAGGGAGTATGATGCCTCCTGCTTTGTTCTTCTTTCTCAGAATTACTTTGGCTTGGGGCTCTTTTGTGGTTCCATATAAATTTTAGGAGTGTTTTTTTTTTGATTCTGTAAAAGATGCTATTGAAATCTTGATAGGAATTGCACTGAATCTATAGATGGTTTTTGGTAATATTGGCATTTTAGCAACATTAATTCTTCCAATCCATGAACATGGGATTTCTTTCCATTTATTTGTGTCTTCTTTGATTCCTTTCACTCTTGTCTTCTACGGCTCATTGTTTGGGGATCCAAATCATTCCAGAATGTGCACTGAATTCCCTGGTCAGGTGAGTCCACCAGTTTTATTCTGCAGATGGGAAGCCATGGGATGTGCTCTTTGTTCATATGCCACTGTAAGAAGGACTGTTGGATGGACTAAATAATTTCCTGTGTGCTCTGGTTAGGTTTCCTGGTCAAGCAGGCTAGAGACTGTTTTCAGTAATGAGAAGGGCTACAAATTAGTTTCCCTGCCTGATTGCAGTGAGAAAAGGATTACAAAGGCTGGTTAAGTTCTTTGTTTATTGTCTTAACTTGAGCTGACCCTTGTCTCGAGTTCCCTGGCCAAGAAAATCCACTGGCTTTGTTATGCAAACTACTGGTTCTGCCTGCCCTTCTGTAGGTTTGAGCTCTGTTGGGCTGCCCAGCTACCAGGTGTTCTTGCCAACCCTTCTGGTCAGATGGGGACAGGAGACACAGCAGGTGGGTGGAGCTGTGTCTCAGCTCCCTTGCCTGGGCCAGAAGGGGAGGGGCCACCTCAGGCAATTCTCGATTTCCCAGTTTCTTTGGTTGAGAAGAGCCAAGAGCTACCCATAGACTTGGCTATGAATTAATCCCTCTGCCCTTGTACAGAAAAAGAATCCTCCTCCCCTGGTACTAGCTTTGCTCTGGAGGTGATTAACTTTGCCCACCTACCTCTTTGCTTGAGTGCCACTGGGCTGCAGAGCTTCTAGGTGTTTCTGCCAACCCCCATGGTCAGATGTGGCTGGGAAACACTCCATAGTGAGTGGGCTATGACTCAGCTCCTTGCCTGGACAAACCAAGCTCTAGGGCTAGCAAAACTCCTCTCTTGAGGATCCAGATCAAGCAGATCTGCACCCTACCAAGTTCTCTGGTCAGAGGGCACTACCAACTTTGTTCTGCAGGTGAGCAAAGCTACTGGTTGGGACTACTATTTGGGTAGTGAAGATATGAACTCAGTCTGCCAACATCCATGTGCAGGTTGTTGCAAGCCCCTCTCCCTTTCTTCATCACAGTCAGAGTCCCAGTGGTTGAACCCTGCAGACTTCCCAGCAACCTCCATGGAGAGAGGTCAGAGTAGTGGCTCCCGCAAAGTGACCTACACAGCTTGAGTGGGGGCACTGGTTGTTCCCCACTGGGTTCTCTTTACCCACTGGAAGAGCCAGAGGCTTAGGAGAGACCTCTATACATGGTGTTGTGCTGGCCTGGGGGAGAGGCAAGGTGGTCAACGTGTTCTGCTTCTCTTACCCTTTTAATGCAGTCTGTCTTAGTCTCCATAATGCAGGGGAGTTCTTCAGCCTCACCCCCATGTTCTAGGAGTCTCTCAGTGGTGTCTTGTTCTTCTATAGTTGTTAGTTGTTCTTGTGAGGGGGAGTAAAGCCAGGAATGACCTATGTCTCCATCTTGGTGATGTCATTCCTTAAGAAGTACTCTTTTCAAGGTTATATCTGAGCATTTAAATTACTTACCACACTTATTCTTATAATGTACCAGGACACTGTAACTTCCAAGGAGGGCTTTTATATGAGTTCTGACTTCTAATTTAAAAATATTGGATAGCTAATGAGCTTTAATAACAAAACAAATACTGGATTAAGCTTTAGATAAATGGTTTTCAGAGAAATCAAACACTTATCTGTGCAAAGCTTGTATCATATTTACTTTTGATATAAGTTTTAAATCAGTATTTATTGCATTTAAGTTATGCTAATCTTTATTTTGGAAGCCAAACAATAAAAAATAAAAATAGCTGACAAAAGCGCATCTATATAGATAAAGTGTGGTGGGTAGAAAATTGTTTTAAATATGTTTCAGAAAATGGAAGCCAAAATTATAGTTTTCTGTGTGTATATTTTATAGAACAAATTTTATTTGAAACATGCAAATCATCCAATTTTTTTTTTTTTTTTTTTTTTTTTTTTTTTTTTTTGTGGTACACAGGCCTCTCACTGTTGTGGCCTCTCCCGTTGCGGAGCACAGGCTCTGGACGTGCAGGCTCAGCGGCCACGGATAACGGGCCCAGCCGCTCTGTGGCATGTGGGATCTTCCCGGACCGGGGCACGAACCTGTGTCCCCTGCATCGGCAGGCCGACTCTCAACCACTGCGCCACCAGGGAAGCCCCCAAAATTTTTATTCAAATAAAAATAGTTAAAGTGGCACACTTATCAAACTTTCTCCTGATTCTTTTTCTATGAAAAGCATGTCATGTTTTAGTGTTTCCTCTCTCTCTCTCTCTCTCTCTCTCTCTCTCTCTCTCTTTATTGGTAATCTTGTAAATGGTAAACTTGAATATGGACAATGGGGAAACCCTTACTTTTTTAGAACATATCTACTTAGGATGAAACAAAGATAGGATCAAATCTCTTGGAATTCTTCTGAATGTTAAACCATAAGAATCTGTTCCATACTGCAACACAGACTATCTGGAGCCTAGATTCTTGTTCAAAGTATTGTATAATCTTGAATTCAGTGCTTGCCAGTACTTAACATAGTTCAACTAAAAGAAATAATATTGATGTAAGACCATCTGAAAGGTATACAGTGCATCTATTGTTTTAGATAGTAAACAATATACTCTTGAGTTAAGCCAAGCCATCCAAAAGCATACTAGCCCACTTGAGGGTAGCATTTACTGAATTGGGTCTTGGAAGGAAGCCATAAGACTGAAGAGAAGACAAGTATGACAAATAAAGCTATGAAGTTCTTAGTGCTGCTTACTCTGTGGTAAATGACGCTATTACATAATATGATACTGTGTCCTTATAAGTATCCTTGAAAGAGATTTATTTCTCATTCTATGATCAGGGATCCCAGTGCTTCCCCACTATTTGCTTTTGCTTTTTGTAAAAAAAACAAAAAGAATCCAGTCATGTAACCTACAAAACTCTTTTCATCCTGCTTAATGTCAGTGCACAGCCAACGTTTAGGAATTGTGTTGGATAACGGCATTCGTTTTGGGAGGTTTTCATTCCTAGCTAATGTTCTTTTCCTTGGCTTAATCTTTTCATGTACTTGTAATTTATTTTATTTTGCTTTATTTGTTTATATTTTACGTTTCTTTAGATCTATTTTGGATTAAGGGCCAAGATATACAGTTCGGGAGCGGAGAGAAGAGGAGAGGGAGAATGAGAAGAATTTGCTTTGTATGGTTTACAGCATGAGACAGAGTGCCTTGCAACAGAGGGCAGAATAGAAATAGAATTGGTTGTTTTTCCTCCAGTTTGCAATAAGCATATTTTCTCCTGTGGAACTCTAAGAATTTCTGTCAATTTGTTAAAAGATACTAAGATTAACTTTTGAGAAATCTATGGTATTGGATCATGATAGTTTGAATTTCAGATGAAAACATAAACTGGACTTTTAGCAGTTGATGAACAGGCTTTATTAATTATGAATTTGGACAGGATAACCTTAGGAATTAAGAGTCAGTGTGACTTAGACTAAATTTATGCACTTAAGCAATATCTGGATTAATTTCAGTTACAGATTCCACCCTCTCTTTTTGTCTGTGATTTTGGCTATAAAAGAATCTGAATGAAAGGTTTTTCATTGAAACCCATTACCATATAGGAAAAAAAAATTCCTTTAAGAAACTGTTGAAGTATATGACCTTTTAACAATATATAAAAACCCAGCAATTTATTAGGTAATTTTTAACATGAACTTTACTGATAACTAAGGTTTGAAAAAAGACAAATGGTTTTGTTTGGGTGAGATCAAAATGTATTTCAAGCAGTTTATATTATTTTTTTTCCAAGATTTGAAAACCTTGGTCTGATTCCAAAAACAATGAAAAAAATCAGCTACAATGTTCAGTGCTAAAGCATTCATGAGAGAGATGCTGTCATTCGAGAAAACTAAGTTCAAAACAGGAGAAAATGCAAAACACAGCCTCCTGGACCACTCTCTCCTTCCACCTTCTCATATTGCAAATACAATATTTCCATTATCAGAAGATCCATTTTCAAGTTAAGAGCTGCTGCTAAAACAGCCTAACGGGGGAAAAAAATGGTAAAACGGTAAAAGAATTGCTTTGTAAATCATCCTTCAAAAGCTGTCCTGGGAGGAATGTGATATACCTCAGCATCTTAAGTGTTTAGCAAATAATTTCAGCTGTGCATTCTAAATGGAGCTCTCCCTCCTTTACCTAATTACCGAAATATGTGCTGCAGTTTGCAGAACTTTGCCACCGTCATAACTTTTCTTGAAGTTCAGCCAACCAATGATAATAAAGCTGTCACGAGATTAAAGGGGGCTGCAAGTCATTGCTTCTGACATTTATATGTAATGTGGGAAATGCAAACAAGTATGTGGAGTTATTAGCAATATTATGGACTTTGAATCCTTAAAATAGAGTGCTTAAGACATCTGCCTCACCAAGGAGAGTGAGAATGAGGTAAATCCAAATTGCATCCTCCTTTTGTTTAGATCAGGCAACCAAGCCTGAAAAAGGCAAAGGGAGCCATTTATTTCATTTTCTGCATGTAGCATCAGTTTGAAACATGCCTCAGACGCCCACCCTTAGAAGGAATAATCTTGGTTGTGGAGAGGAGAAAATTGTAAAACTTTACATACAGCCCTGGGGTCTTTTTCTGGGGCCCCTTCCTGGTCTAGCCTCCTGTCCTTGATTTCAGCACCAGCTCTGGGCTTGGAGCAGCTCAATGCAGTGTGGAGGAAGCAGAAAATGTCTCCTCTGAGGGTTTGTTACTATTTCAAAGTTTCCTTGGTTTGTTTTGTTAAATGAAGAATACTACATTATGAAAGAGGGCTTAGAGAAAAAAATAATGTGTTTTTAAAACTCTGGGGAAAACTCCCATTTTATCCTCATTTTTTATCTTATTCTTATCTCTCTTCTTCTAGGGTTTGAGGTGTATCAAGAGGAGAACCATTGAAGGTCTCAACCATTTGTCCTTGGCTCCAATATGCAAAAAAAGGCAATGCATTTCATTATCTGTGATGATGGTAGATGGTCAAAATCTATCTGATTAGGCTGATTTGGAGCTTTACTTCCTTGTACACAAGAATACTTTAACTTTTCAAGTTATTTTGGTGCTGATATTCAGGTATAAATTTGGTTTCTGGCAATAAGTCAGTTGAAGAAGAAAAATAATGGCTATTTGTAGTTGAAACTGAGTGGGACCCTGTGGGAGCCTCCTGGCTATAAAAGACCCTCCGTGTCCCCCATTTCTTGTTTGTAGAAAAAGTCTTTAGTCTCTTAGGCCTTCCCTGAGTTACAAAGAGCAGGAACATGCAGTTACTGAGTAGGTAACTACTGTAGTAGTTATTTACATTTACAATAAATGCCTCTACTGCTGTTTTACTTAGCGAGGGAATGCAGAAAGAAAAGGAAAATAATTCAAACAAGAAAATGACAATAGTTCAGTGATAAAACAGAGACCTAGTTCCTCCTCAAAGGGGCATATATCAGAATCTGACTGATATCTTTGAGTAGTTCTTCAGTAGCTAAGTCCCCCTGCCACACACACACACACGCACACACACACACACACAGCCAGGTGGAGGAAAGTTACTCAATGCTGAGCATAAGCACATAGACCGCAGACTGTTTGGAACCATAAGGTTGATGACTGAGATTCTTGAAACACCACCCTGTTACCTCCTCACCACCAAGCAATCAGAAGAAAGTCATGCATCCTGCAGCCCTCACCTACAAATGTTGCCTTTAAATATGCTTCCCTGAAAACCATCTGGAGAGTTTGTTCTTTTGAGCATAAGCTGCCCATACTCCTTGCTTGGTGCTTGTAATAAATGCTGTACTTTTCCTTTGCCATAACCTGGTGTCAGTAAATTGGCTTTGCTGCATAGAGGGTGAGTGAACCCAAAGTTCAGTCCAATAACATAGTTGATATGATAAATATTTGAAACAAGACCCTTTTCAAGAAAGTCTGTGATTTAAGGCATTCAAGTCTTCCTGATTTTTTCATCTCTCTCCTGCTCTTGGAAAGTGCAGTTTGAGTGTGATTAGTGGAAGGATGATAAATTGCAGAGGACAAAATCCTGGGGGTTTATAAGGGGAAATGGGATATGGAGAAAAGCGACTGGGAGTCCTGAAGTATTTGGTCTAGTTCCAATTCTGCTAATAACTATAATTATCACCAAATGAGCACCTACTACATGCAAGGCACTGCATTAGGTGCTTCCACAAATGGAACTGCATTTAATTAAGGCATAATTTTTATCTGCTATGATCTTATTTAAGAAAGCAGTTATTTTTTCTTCTTCAAATAATTAAACATTGCTGAGAGTGAGTTTTGTTTTAAATCTAAGTTCAGGACTAACTAGTTCCATTTAGGGGATTAAAGCAAATCTGAGTGATTGCACATAATGTTTGTTTTATAACTACCTATTGTGAAGATGAATGAACTATAATGGACTTGAGTCTACCAGTGATCAAGGAGAAAACTGCTTATTTGTAAAAGTACATGAATTGGTATCATAGTTAATAAATCATTTCTAGTCTACTAGATGTTGTATTGTGTCATCAATAAAATTTAGTATGTGCTTTTCTAAAAACCATTGAGCCTAAAATAGGTCTGACTAACAGAAATGTAATAATTTTTTGTAATATATTCAACACACTGAAACAAAGCAGGACCCTGTGGGGCCCTCCCTAGCACCAAAGGCCCTCTGTGTCCCCATTTCTTATTTGTAGGAAAAAGGCTTCAGCCTCCTAGATATTTCCTGAGTTCCGAAGGGCAGATTCAAGCAGTTACTAATTAGGGAAGGGAGGGAATGCAGAAACAAAGGAAAAGCAGTCAAGAAACAATAGTGCAGCAATAAAGCAGAATCCTAGTTCTTCCTCAAGGGATATATAGACCAATGTATCTTTGAGTCCTTCTACAGGAACTATGACCCCCAACCAGGTAACTTCAGGCTGAACACAAGACTCCTGAGAACAAGACTCCCTGTTACCTCACCACCAACCATCTAAGACCCCCAACCAGGTAACTTTAGACTGAACACAAGACTCTTGAGCACAAGACTCCCTGTTACCTCACCACCAACCAATCAGAAGAAAGTCACACACCTGCAACCCTCACCCCAAGGTAAGTTTGCCTTTAAAAACTCTTCCCTGAAAACCACTGGGGATTTTGGCTTTTTTGAGCCCAAGCCCCCAGTTCTTGCTTGGTCCTTGCAATAAACCTTTCTCTGCTCTAAACTCCAACGTTTTGGTTTGTTTGGCCTCACTGTACATCAGACACACTAACTTAGGTTCAACAACAATGCCACTTAAGACGGTTGTGTTATTATCATTGATTTTGTCAATTAAGAAAAACACACATGACATGAGAGCTGTGTGTTCAGTTTTATTTGGGGACTTACTGAGGACTGAGGACGATAGTCCAGGATACAGCCTCTCAGCTCTGAAGAACTGCTCTGAAGAAGTGGTGGGGAGGTCAGCATCTATGTGATTTACATGAAATCAAGCACACATCTCCATAGAAGTTTGCTGCTAGCTGTGAAGAGCATATATCTTAGTTAATGGTTTTAGGGCTTTTCTAAGTATGAGAAGATGCAAGAATTTGGGTTCATAAAAATATTTCTCCTGAAAATTTCTAACTATCTGAAGGCCTGTTCTGCCAGTTTTCCCAGAGCACAGAGTGCCTCATTCCTGAACTCCATCCTAAAGTCCTTCCTTTCATGGTGTGTTAAAGGTTAGCAACTGCAGTGGCTAAGGACGTCATTCTCATAGAATCAGATGGCGAGTGACATTTTTTAGTTGTCAGTTTTGTATCTAAGGTTAAAATTTTCCTAAGGTCCAGAAAAATTTGGGAAGTGAAATATAGAAAGTAACTACTGGGAAGATCCCATTAGTGGTGGGCTTGCTAAATAGCCTCCTGCAAGCCCACCCCTCCCCCACCCCAAATTTATACGTCTCCTTCCTTCTCTCTATCACTCTCCTTTCGTCTCTCTGTGTGAAATGATGGCCAGTCCACACTGTATATGCATTTTAAGTTAATCTACACTGTTTTTCTTTTATTTATTTACTTATTTATTTATGCATTTATTAATTTTTTAATTGAACTATAGTTGATTTACAACATTGTGTTAGTTTCTGGTGTTACAGCACAGTGATTCAGATATATATTCCTTTTCAGATTCTTTTCCCTTGCAGCTTATTACAAAAATTAAGTAGAGTTCCCTGTGCTATACAGTAGGTCCTTGTTGGTTATCTATTTTATATATAGTAGTGTCTACACTGTTTTTAAAAAGAGATATTAAACCTTCAAAATATTACCATGTGAAGAAACTATTGTCAAATGCAAAATTTCAGGGAAATTGAATTGTAACTTTGAATTCAAATTCTTTCAAGGAAGAATGAGATGGTTCAGTAAGGTTTACAAAGTGACTGAGAACTATCAAACACTGATTTTTTTTTTAAGAAGTAATAGCCAGTTATGTTTTTGTGTGAGTTTAAGTAAATTAACAGGGTTCTAAGGTCTTCATAGGAACATTGAAATGTAAGACTTCAAACTTCTGGAGCAAAAGCTCTCTGAGCCTTCACTCCAACAGTCAGGACTGTCTCTGACATGCTTGATGTGCATTTTCACATGACCTTTTCAGGGTTAGAACTAAGACTGAGAAGTTTTACTAATAAAGGAGAAGAAAAGAGTCAGGCAGAGGAGCAAAGCAGAAGTGTAAATAGTGAATACGGTCTGGAATGAAGATATTTGAATCTGAATGGTGAGTTAATGATTCAATTAGTTTTTCACTTTGTTAAACTACATTAATCCTCCTTTACCAGGTCCCCATATTGAAGCCCTTTCAAAAGAAAAATGCAAAGGATCTTAAGAAGAAAAATTCTAAGACCCAGAGCCTTTTAAAATCATTAATGCTTCCCAAATACATGCTGCCTATTGGAAACAATGTGGATGCAGGGCAGATATTGTTTTAGAAATCTCAAGACATGAATAAGGATAGTTCCAGTGGTCAAACAGCAGTGGTGAAGTGGTTCCTATCTGGAGAAGGCTTACAAAATATGTGCTCTATTTTTAAACCATGGAAGGAATCAGTTAAGTTTAAAAAAAAAAAGAAAGAAAAAAAAACTAGGGGAGAAGATAGAGGACTATACCTATAATCAAAATACTTCAAAAATAAATAACTACTAAAATGGAAAGGCACAAATGACAGTGCTGAGAATGTTTTTGTTTTTTCTTTTATTTTTTATATTCTGTTCTGCCTTTAAACCATTTTAAATTTATAAAGTAAACTTATTGATTTAAAACCTCACACTCAGATTATCACTGTCATTTTATCATCCTTACAATCATCATATCACACATTTTATTAGATGTTTAAAGGCATTCCTGATGCTAGTCTAACAAGTAAAGAGGAAGTTTCTATCTTGAATATTTACAGTTTAACAGATGTTCAGTTGATTTATTAAGTATATTAAGGGCATAAAGAGAAATGGAAAATTACTAAAGAAAATTACCCATAGGAGAGTGAAACACAACCAAGGCAGTCTAATGATAGGGGATCAAATTGCCAGTTGGAATTAAGATTCTGAATTTTTAACAGAAATGGGTTTTATTTCAAATTCAAACCTAAAACTCCAACTCTGTTAACAAATATATGGTAATGGTCTGTTGGAATCCACTTTAGCTTGGTTACTTTTATTTTTATTTAATTTTTGTTTATATCTTTATTGGAGTATAATTGCTTTTTACAACGTTGTGTTAGGTTTTGCTGTACAACAAAAGTGAATCAGCTATATGTATACACATATGTCCATATCCCCTCCCTCTTGAGTCTCCCTCCCTTGGTTATTTATAAATTATAATTGCCTCTATGTTTATGTGTAAATATGTGTATTAGACGAACATTTGTTTTATTTTAAGCATGATGAGCATTTAAGTGAAATACTGTTATTATCACTTATTTCCTGTTATTATTTCAGCTAACTGGTCTATAGGTCAGTTCAGTCCAATTCTAAATGGTCAAAAATTTGGATTATGACTATTTTTGATAATGTGGTAGTAGCAAATAAATTTAGTAAGTAGAGGATAGAGAGAAAGAAAGAAAGAGGAAGAAAGAGAAAGAAAACTATGAAAGTTGCATATTTTAAATAAGAAAAGTAAATCTCTTACTTGTTAAAGGAGGTTTTGTGTGTGTGTTTTTGTTGTTACTGTTTTAATCCATTAGCTGGAATATCAGAGGCTCTTTTGAATGGAGTCATTTTTACAGTGCTTTTCCATATAATTTTCATATACACTATCTGATCTGAGAATGTATTTTGTATTGCATGAGAGTGCCAAGATATTAAATGCTGTGTCATAGATGAAAAGGTAGATGAGGGAGTTAGATCAGATATGCAAATGAGGAAACTGAGTGAAAAGAGAAACAGTTTAGGTGAAGTGTGGATCCACATGTGATTCATAATTAACACAAGTAAAAGAAATGATACCTCTGATTTTACAAAACTGGAGATTACAGCCAAGAATATGGACTCTGAAGTCTGACATCTTGGTGGATATTGAGCAAGTCATTTAAACCCTCTGTGACTCATTTGCTTCATCTGTAATGTGAGGATAATTATAATTCTACTTCTTAGATCTGTTCTGTGTATAGGAGATTATGAATGCCAAGTTCTTAAAACAGTGTCAACAACTTACTGACTGCCTGATAAATGTCGGGTATTATTATTATCTAGATTTTCTAAATACACCATGTAAATTTCTCATTTTAGGGTTGAAAATTATGACTCCAATAGTACATGTATTGGAAGAGTGGGAAGGAGTTATTTGAGAGAATTCAGTGGAAAGTTCTGTGAGTCTTTATCAAATATATAGAGATAATAGATACAAGCTCTCAAGTTAGATACTAAGAGATTCTGCTACTTTATTTGTTAAGTTGTTCCACTCCTCTCAATATCTTAAGGACACCTTTCACATCGTGTTTTTGATTCTTTAAAATTTCACCTTTTTTATGCAAGCAATAAATAATTTTAGAAGTTTAGATCTATACAAACTTTAAGCCAGAAAGAAACCTTTTCTTCTTAAATGATTAAGTTTAGGAAAAGACTGTAATCTAAGACTAAGCCAATATATGTGATTTGTAAAATACTTTATAAAAAATACTTTCTAACTTTCTTATAAACCTCTAATTATATTTGCCAAGTTAAATATGTGTTACAATCGTTTTCTGGTTTTTTTTTTCCTACTGATCATATAGTTCCTATATCCTCCATTGTATAAAACTGACTGAAATCAATGTTCCTCCTTTTTCCTGGCTCAAATATGGGTTATTGCACTCCATTTTGCATCATAACAGCTTTTCTGGGGATCAAGCTACTTTTCTTTCTGATCCCAAAACCTAGTATAAGATAAGTAAGTAACATGTCTTTGATCCCTACAGAGCAATTAGGCTTAAAAACATCGGATCCTGTTATTCTATCAATGTAGAGTGTAGAGCATAGTTTACCACACACGGTTCCAACAAATCTTACCAGAGTATTCCCTGGAAACTCCAGTGCCAAACATTCACCAAATTAATAATCCTTAGCTTCTTTGGGAAAACAATTAGAAATGTGGAACTGATTACCTTGCAATTGGTTTTTATCAAAGTGACTTTAACCAAGGCTGAATACTTTCTTTGGGAAGAAAAAATTTAAAAAAAAAAAAAAAAGACACTGGAAACAAAACAAAGGATACAAAAATCTATAATTGTGAGTGTTCTTTGAAACACTGTAATATTTCCTCAAAAGTTAACTTTCCTTAGGACTGCCATTTGCTAAACATTAAATCATTGCTGAAGAGTTTTACAAACAATGTGAATGTTGAATATTTGTTTTTTGGCCCAAGGCAAACACTTTACATCCCTGACAAACCTATCCCAGATTAAAACAGTTAAAAAAGAAAACACAGGCCCATCTTTCTTTTTCAAAAAGGAGAAACACATTCTTTCATTACTGCAGAGTGATCCTCTCAGAATTAAGGGAAGAAGGCCAAAAAACGGCAAAACCAGATAACTTCAGATGGGACCTCGGGAATTATCCTTTCTTCAGGGACTCACAATCCTAGTTAGGGCTCCAAATACTAAAAGCACCAGTCATACCTGTAAATAGCAGAACCCTTTCAGTCTAACTCTGGAGTTACCACGTATGTGAAAGCATCCCACGTAAAAAAACTCATCAGAATTTTCCTTTTCCAATGTCCTCACAATTGTCCCCTAGAAAAAAAGGCTTTACGGACAAGGTTGTTGTCTCTGCTTTAGTGCTTCCAAGGTGAGACTCTGTAATTCTGACTTTTCTTAACAAAAACAAAATCTTACATGTATTTTGGGAATGCTTCTTCGGCATTTCTTGATCTCCATGCCTGTTTTTGGCTACTACGTATTCAGCCAGTTAGTTGATTAGTGTCCGTATGTTCAAGGCTGATCTTTCCTGTGTGGCCTTTGGTAATGAATTCTCCTTTATGAATAATAATCCTTTAGAGGGAGATAGGGATGAAGAACAGCAGGCATTCCTTCTACAGATGAACTTTTATGCCTCATTTCTTTTAAACAGGTTGACTTCACAAATAATATTTTCTGGTATTAACCTATTCTACACCGTGATGAATGTTTGGTTGAATTCTTTGTAGTCTTGAAAACTTTCATTGGCTTTTCAGTTATCTCCTGGCAATAAAAAGCTTGAGCCCAGTCACAGTGGCTCACTGTTGCATGTATGACCCCGCGGCTTGAAGCAGTGGGCACACTTGCATTACTTTAAAGATCTGTAGTGGAGGCAGCTGGAGAGGTGAGTAAAGCAAGATGTATTTCAAAGGAGATCTTGAATTCCACTTGGAAAGCATTTTATTTCATATTAATTTCGAACCTTAAGGCACATGTTCCTCCTTACCACTAGATAAGACTGACCCCAAAAGGGTAGTCATCTTCAATGACTGCACTTTATAAAAATGCAAAGGTCATAGGGAGTTAAAGATCCATCACAGTTCTTGACACAGAGAGGAAAGGTGGACAGGAGGTGAGAGGGAGGGGGTTCTTCATGCCTACAAAGCACTTTGAAGATAAAAAGCCCTAATGAGTGTTAATAATGCTGATGATAACTATAATAACACACTCTTAAATATTTAGTTATCTCCTCCATAATATTTTTGGGTTGTGGGATAAAGTGGTCTTGATTTAAAAAAAAAAAAAAATGGGGCATTGACTGAAGAAGAAAAATTAGATGTGCTTAAATCATTAATAGGTACCCAAGCCAAAGTCTCAAGGACCCTTAATGTTCAGCTTCAAAGAGGTAGGTAAGATAAGCATGGCCAGAACTGGATAAAATGTAAATACAGCAACCAAACCCCTACCTACTCCCCTGAAGTTGCAAGGAATGAGGGAAACATTTGTCATGTTTTGTCTATAGAGAATTTTTTTATTGTTATGGCTGACCATGGGTATCTTTGTACAAATGACTCTCATATCATTTATAACTAAAAGGAGAAGGCATATGCTTTTTTATCATTTATTAGTTTTAGCCATCTACAAAACCTCCCACTGTAGCATTAGCCTCCAGGATAATTACTAACCAATCATGGGTAGGATCATATCCATTTAAGGGTGCTGCAGGATTAAAACCTTAATTATAATCTATTATAAGAAAAGCCTATTACAATTAATTTCAAATATGCAAGTTAAAATAAAAGTGAGTTAATAAACTCTCTTAATGAGTTAAATAAAAAATAGTTGTTTAGCTTAATAAACTTAAAACAACTTAGGTTTTAGACTCATAATTATAGCATTGCATTTTAATAAAATTTAATTGTTCATGATAATAATGCTTATTAACTATTTTTATTATTAACTAATTTTACTTCTGGATTAAGTGTTTTTAATATGTGAGTACATTGTATTGGCCAATTTACAACTAAAATGATTTCTGTGAGTCTTTTTTTTTTTTTTTAATAAATACATTTTAAAGAAGGGGAAGGCAATGATCCTTCCCCGGTCCTGATAATTTCTTTCCTGAAGAAGGACATCTATTAGTGGGCCTCTCCCTTACCTGGGATAGGTAGGAGGAATATTGTGGGACTCAGGAAACTTGGATTGAGCTACACTGGTTTCAGCAAAAGAGCTAATGTCCACAACGAGACAGGTTTCTATGGCTTGATCTTGAACTTCATGGTTGCTGGCCTCCTAACATACATACTCAGGCTCTTCAGAAGCCTCTGCAGACCCAGGCATGCTGCAGGGGATTCAATAAATCATGGCATCAAGATCTACAGTAGAAAGAGCCCTTTTCTCTGTAGATCTTTATGTATTGGTAGATGGTACAAAATTTATTAATTTTATGCCACAATGATGCTGAGTTCTATGTTGAAGCAGAGCACAGATGAGGTCCTAGAGTAAAATTGTTAGTGTCAGGCATAGGTAGGCAGGACAAAGAAGAAATGGAAATCAACGTTTCTCAATATACTGGTGGAGAAAGAAAGACACCTCAAAGAGGACTGGTCACCCTCTCAGATTTACAAACACTGCAAGATATCTTTAGTATTGCAAATACCACTCTTAGAGGAAACATGCTCAGATGGGATTTTCCCCAGACAGTAGAACAGCAGTTGTGCAAAAATTAACATCTTGCTCAGAGAATTTGCCAGGTTAAATAAATTCACAGGCAATTAGCAAAGACTGACTAGCATCCTCCTGAGGCCATAACCAGGAAGGTTTTTCTTTGTCCTATTTCACTCAAACACTTCTGAGTCATTTCTGGTCTTTGGGAAAATATGTATTGTCTTTTAGGAATATAATTGCCTCTTGGGCAATCACTACCGAAGCTGGGGAATGACTTCCTATGAGGCCACTACTCTGATTATCTTGCACATTCCATTAATTTATTGGAGTTTCTGAAAAGTGTGACAGAGTAGACAGAGGTTTGGCAGAGTAAATTCAACTTCTGAAATCTTTAAGGAAGAATATTTATTCCCACTGAAGATGGTGCAATTGGCCAAAGAAACTTCAGCTTCACCTAAGCATTAAGTGTCTCTATGTCTGAAACAGGTATAATGAAGTGGGGTGTGTTTGTGTGTGTGTATGTATGTGTGTGTAATATCTCGGACTTTTAGCTCATAACAGAAAAGTATTTTGTATATTAGCTCCCTTTCATCTTTGAACTTGGTCTTACAAGTGGTTTTTAAACTTGATCTCTCTGAGAATATGAAAAAGAGGGGTATTTTATTCAAATGTGGGGCTTCTTTCTGTTCCTGACATTATTTTATTACAATGTTTATTCATGTTATTATTGGAATATCTCTATGATATTATGATACTTCATATAGAACCCCTAGTGAGATATAATGGAAAATGCAAACAGATATGATTTGGGATTGGAAATAAAGCAGACAATGCACTTTAGCTTTGTGTACAGAGTGGTCTTGCAGTTGATTTAATGTTGTGTTTAAAACTATTCAATGACTTTTTGGGGCAAGTCTATATTTTCCATTATATGTTCCCCAAGAGCACACCTAGAAAAGTAGGGGTTGGCCTGGATCCAGGAAGGTACCAAGGAGCCTGTCCAGATAGCCTTTTGTTCTCCATTCAATCCCCCAGGGCAATAGGCATCTCTTGGGAGATAGTAGGCTAAATGAGTCAATGGCTTAATCAAGGGGTTAAATTGGGAAATCCTAGTGAGTGATACATTTAATTCCAACAGTTCCTTACACCTAAAGATGAAATATTAGCATAACTTCCTGGTCTCTCTCCATCCCCTCCCTCATTCCTTCCCTAGCTAGTTCTCTCCCTAGGAGAGGTCTACTACATATAACAGGTAACTCAGAGAGAAAGCAGGTAGGTCCCCTTTCTCTTTCCTTTCTCTGAGAGTGAGCTGCCTAAAGAGCACTTGTTCTGCTACACTACACCCTGGGCCCCTTCACAGCTGGCAGTGTGGGTGGGGGACAGTTCAGGGATCAGGGAGAGCTGGGGACACAAGCCAAACAGCATCAAGAGGCTTGGTGATGCTGCATGTACATCATATTCTCCAATCTCTGCTTTACCAGTAATGAAGGGTTGTTTGTTTGTTTGTTTGTTTTCCCATCTTCCTTATTTTCTTACTCTGTTTCTCAATTTGCTTTGAGTCCAGTTGGAGAATAGGAGTAGTATTATTATTGGGGCCCTCAAACCTCCAACATTATAAATGTCATATTGAAGATGCTACTAATCTTGCACTCATATTCAGACACAAATCCAAGATAGGAAGACTGTTTCTTGGGTTGGACATTAATAAATGGGTTCTTCTGCCAAATCTGTGAAGTAGATCAATGCCAAGTTTAGAAATATATCGATTACAAAGAGAGGAAGACTACTTAGTAATTGGTAATAAAATGGCAAACTTATTAGAGCAAAAGAAGCTGAATGCCTTGCTCTGATCATATTTCATTTAATGGCTTTCTTTCCAATATAAGAAAAAGAGGTGTTATTAAGAAGTTGATTCCCAGGGTTTAGTTTTTCAAAGTAAGGCTAAGAAACAGACAACTTAATGGAATATTTTGGTACTGTTGCACCCCGCCCTGAGTTTTCTCCCTCTTAACTCCACACACAGTATTAATAATAGCTAATGTTTATTGAGTTCTGATCATGTTCAGACAACATGCTAAGTTCTCATACATATATCATCTCACTAATTATCACAACAGTTCTTCAAGTAGGTACCATTTGTTTTTCAAATGAGACACCTGAGGCTTCAAAAGGTTACATAAATTGTCTGTAGTGGCAGATGTGGTAATTGACAGAGCAGTATTCAAACCCAGGTATGTCTGGATTCAAATCCCAAATACTGAGCCCTTCAACCAAGCTGACTTTTGGATTCTATTACCAATGAAATTAACATGTGTGATAGCAGAAGCTGAGATTCCTGGCACCACCTGTGGTGTACTTTTTTCAATTAAAATATTTTTCATCTACATAATATCCTACTGAAGAGGGAGTTCAGTCTTTTTTGATAAAGTATAGATATCCACATAATATCTCAAGTCCCATTTCTTCTTGGCTCATGAAGGTTAAGATTCCATGAATTCTGTTTCATGTTTGTTATTTTTTTTTTAAGCCAGTGGACAACAGAGTAGCGATGGAGAGATTTTATACAGTCTATGTCTCTTTTCTAAGTTAAATCAAAGACAATTATCTTGACTAGTCTGACATAAGATCTGTTCATAAGGACATAACTGCGTAAAATGATTATACAAGAACAACTCCTGAAAAAACAGGAACGATTATACAAAAACTTTTCTAAGATTATTATAAAGGAAGTAGAATAAAATCAGGCAAAGCCAGCATGACACAGGCAATTCGAGCTCTTTCCCATTTGTCCTATAACCAAATTTAATAGAAATGTAGGGGTTCCATTAAAAATTTAACTTCACATGTTTCATTCTTTCTTGAAAATGTATTTGCTCATCAGATGCAGACTCATGCTATTCATGAAAAATGCAGTTTATAACATATTATGGAATACCACTAAATGCTTCACACTCTTAAAAATGTTTCCTGTTAATAATACAATCCAGCATACATAATTGAAGCTCAAGGCCTATGCTAAGTGTGTATAGTTAATTTTGATTTAGGTTTGTCACCTAATAGAGGACACAAAACATTCTGCTTTTGAATCAAAGATAATTTTAAAAAAATTCTTTTATCTATTATGATACACTGTGACATATTTTATTTTGCTCAGTGTTTATTACCTATGTTGCTAATCATAAATCAGAAACAAGGTGTCATTAAACATTTCCAACAACATTTTGAGGTAAGTTTTCTTTTCCATTATTTATAGAAAATAAAGACTTTATGTCAGAGAGGTTACATAAAAATGAGCAATGTCACACAGCTAGTTAGCATCCAAGAGGACGCAAATCTGATGCCATAGTTTGTGCTTTTATTTACAATGCTCTTTTACCTCCCAATATGCTAAGGATTGAATCTCATCAACCTTTTCTTGGTAGTCTACAGTTGCTACCTCTTTCATTTTTTAGTTGCAGAGTTTCAATCCCTGTGAGGTTTTTAAGTGTAATTTCTTTTTCAGCTTTATAATCTTTCAGTTCTATCCCCAGAATCCTTGTAACTACTAAACTGGATTAAAGACTGGATCTAGATTGGATTAAAGACTTGAATCTAGATGAGATTGAAGATTAAGAAGCTTGAGGATAACAAGATAAACATTTAATAACTTTCGTCTTCAGAGTAGAAATATATAAAGCTTAAGCACACAGAGAGATGGACAACAAAAATATGGTAACTGCTTTGGGCCTTTTATGAGTGTAGAGCTATTTCAGTATCATAACAATTAAGTCATTATCTCAGGCTGCAATTCAATCTCTTAGAATCTGATAGATTTCTACACAACCCTAGCATCAGTGAATTAATCTCCTTAAGAGAAAGGAATGATGGCCCCTTAGAAATGATTTTCAATTGTCTTAATCCTGTAGGACTGTAGTATAGGTATAAAAACATTTCTCCTGTCATTATCCATGAGTTTTCCTTTCCTTTATTTAATTTCTCTCTACTTAAGGGAAAGAATCAGTTATAAAGTCAGCTGATAGAGAGTTCTGCTTTAACTTTAGGAGGCGGTTATATGAGAACCCTGGGATTAAATTATTTTTTTAAAGTTTTTAATGAAAAAATACACAATTTAACTATCTATACATTCTCATAAAAAATAAAAGAAATCAATTATAGCAGATTATTTTAGTTTTTAATGTGTAATTGTAGCAAAGTCTGAAAATAATGGCATGTAAAAAAATTTTTATTACATCCATTGTTTAGTCTGTTGCTATTGTTTTCACCTAACACCTTTAGACCCTCTGGGATAATGCTGACTAGTAATGGTGATGGTAGGCATCATCAACTTCTTTCTAATTCTTGTTCCATTGGTCTATGTTTCTGTTTTGGTGGCACTACCATACTGTCCTGATTACTGTAGCTTTGTAGTATAGTCTGAAATTAGGGAGTCTGATTCTTCCAGCTCCATTTTTCTTTCTCAAGATTGCTTTGGCTATTCGGGGTCTTTTGTGTTTCCATACAAATTGTGATATTTTTTGTTCTAGTCTGTGAAAAATGCCACTGGTAGTTTGATAAGGATTGCACTGAGTCTGTAGATGGCTTTGGGTAGTATAGCCATTTTCACAATGTTGATTCTTCCAATCCAAGAACATGGTATATCTCTCCATCTGTTTGTATCATTTTTAATTTCTTTCATCAGTGTCTTATAGTTTTCTACATACAGGTCTTTTTTCTCCTTAGGCAGGTTTATTCCTAGGCATTTTATTCTTTTTGTTGCCATGGTGAATGGGAATGTTTCCTTAATTTCCCTTTCAGATTTTTCATCATTAGTGAATAGGAATGCAAGAGATTTCTGTGCATTAGTTTTGTATCCTGCTACTTTACAGAATAAATGTAAAATTTAAAGCTTGTGTTCCCTTATTTATTTTCATTTTGGATGAACTGTCAATTGGTGAAAGTGGGGTGGTTAAAGTCCCCTACTATGATTGTATTACTGTTGATTTCCCCTTTTATGTCTGTTAGCATTTGCCTTATGTATTGAGGTGCTCCTATGTTGGGTGCATAAATATTTACAATTGTTATATCTTCTTCTTGAATTGATCCCTTGATCATTATGTAGTGTCCTTGTAATAGTCTTTATTTTAAAGTGTATTTGGTCTAATATGAGAATTGGTATTCCAGCTTTCTTTTGATTTCCATTTTTATGGAATATCTTTCTTTTTTTTTTTTTTTTTTTTTTTTTGTGGTACACAGGCCTCTCACTGCTGTGGCCTCTCCCATTGCAGAGCACAGGCCCCGGACGCGCAGGCTCAGCGGCCATGGCTCACGGGCCCAGCCGCTCCATGGCATGTGGGTTCCTCCCAGACCGGGGCACGAACCCGTGTCCCCTGTATCGGCAGGTGGACTCTCAACCACTGCGCCACCAGGGAAGCCCTGGAATATCTTTTTCCATCCCCTCACTTTCCATCTGTAGGTGTACCTAGGTCTGAAGTGGGTCTCTTGTAGACAGCATATATATGGGCCTTGTTTTTGAATCCATTCAGCCAGTCTATGTCTTTTGGTTGGAACAATTAATCCATTTCCATTTAAGGTAATTATCAATATGTATGTTCCTATTACAATTTTCTGAATTATTTGGGGTTTGTTATTGTAGGACTTTTCCTTCTCTTGTGTTTCCTGCCTAGAGAAGTTCCTTTAGCATTTGTTGTAAAGCTGGTTTGGTGGTGCTGAATTCTGTTAGCTTTTGCTTGTCTGTAAAGATTTTAATTTCTCCATTGAATCTGAATGAGATCCTTGCTGAATAGAGTAATCTTGGTTGTAGGTTTTTCCCTTTCATCCCTTTAAATATGTCCTGCCACTCCTTTCTGGTTTGCAGAGTTTCTGCTGAAAGTTCAACTGTTAACCTTATGGGGATTCCCTTGTATGTTAATGGTTGTTTTCTCTTATTTTTTAATATTTTTTTCTGTGTATTTAATTTTTGATAGTTTGATTAATATGTATCTTGGTGTGTTTCTCCTTGGATTTATCCTGTATGGGACTCTCTACACTTCCTGGGCTTGATTGACTGTTTCCTTTCCCATATTGGGGAAGTTTACAACTGTAATCTCTTCAAATATTTTCTCAGGAACTGTCTTTTTCTCTTCTTCTTCTGGGACCCATATAAATTTGAATGTTGATGTGTTTAATGTTGTCCCAGAAGTCTCTGAGACTGTCCTCAATTCTTTTCATTCTTTTTTCTTTATTCTGCTGTGTGGTAGTTATTTCCACTATCTTGTCTTCCAGATCACTTATCCGTTCTTCTGCCTCAGTTATTCTGTTATTGATTCCTTCTAGAGCATTTTTAATTTCATTTATTGTGTTGTTCATCTTTGTTTGTTTGCTCTTTAATTCTTCTAGTTCCTTGTTAAACGTTTCTTGTATTTTCTCCATTCTGTTTCCAAGATTTTGGATCATCTTTACTATGATTACTTTGAATTCTTTTTCAGGTCGACTGCCTATTTCCTCTTGATTTGTTTCATCTGGTGGGTTTTTATCTTGCTCCTTCATTGGCTGCATATTTCTCTGTCTTCTCATTTTGCTTAACTTACTGTGTTTGGGGTCTCCTTTTTTGCAGCCTGCAGGTCCGTAGTTCCCATTGTTTTTGGTGTCTTCCCCCAGTGGGTAAGGTTTGTTCAGTGGGTTGTGTAGGCTTCCTGGTAGAGGGGACTGGTGCCTATGTTCTGGTGGATGAGGCTGGATCTTGTCTTTCTGGTGGGCAGGTCCACGTCTGGTGGTGTGTTTTGAGGTGTCTGTGGACTTATTATGATTTTAGGCAGCATCTCTGCTAATGGGTGGAGTTGAGTTCCTGTCTTGCTAGTTGTTTGGCATAGGGCGTTCAGCACTGTAGCTTGCTGGTCTTCGAGTGGAGCTGGGTCTTATCGTTGAGATGGAGATATCTGGGAGAGTTTTTGCTGTTTGATATTACATGGAGCTGGGAGGTCTCTGGTGGACCAATGTCCTGAACTCAGCTCTCCCACCTCAGATGCATAGGCCTGACACCAGGCCAGAGCACTAAGACCCTGTCAGCCACATGGCTAAGAAGAAAATGGAGAAAAAAGAAAGAAAGATAGAAAGAGAGAAAGAGAGAGACAGAAAGAAAGAAAGAAAGAAAATAAATAAGATAAAGTTTTATAATAAAAAATAAAAATAATTATTAAAAAGTAATAAAAAAAGAAAAAAAAAGAAGAGAGCAACCAAACCAAAAAACAAATCCAATGATAACAATTGCTAAAAAGTATACTAAAAAACAAAACAAAACAAAACAAAACAAAAAAATCAGGCAGACAGAACCCTACGACAAGTGGTAAAAGCAAAGCTATACAGAGAAAATCACACAAAGAAGCATACACATACACACTCACAAAAAGAGAAAAAGGAAAAAAAAAAAATCCAGACGAAGTTCAACAATGTTGTGATACTTATTTCCCTTTTAGGAGTCCACATGGTATTAAGAGGTACCATGAGAAGAGTATAGTAATAGCTACGATGTCTTGGGTCCTGTGGATTACCTTTTCCTTCAGCTGCACCACTTCCCAGCAGGTCCTGAGGAGACGGGGCTCCTGTCAGTGTGAACTGGACCCCACAATGTCCCAAAGCCAAAACCTCAGCAAGTCCTGAGAAGTCTTGCCTCCCATCAGCATGGACTCAACCCCGTTTTGTCCCGAAGCCCCCGGGCTGTCAGCATGGACTCAGCCCCGTGTGTTACAGAAGCCAAAGCCCCAGCAGATTCTCTTGTTACTCTTTTAGAATTGTGTATTTGTAAGAAATATAAGTTCTTTTATTTCAAAAATATCTACAATTTATCCTCACATTTGAATGCTAATTTGACTGAACATGGTATTTGCGTCAAAATCATTTTGCTCAAGAGCCATTGTTTCTCTGTCTTATAGCCTCTAGTCAATGAGAAAATTAATGTTACTCTGAATATTAATCTTTAGTAGATAGTTTTAAAATTTTTTTATCTTGATGCTAAGCTATTATTATTGATTATTGATTTTAAAATCAGTCATTTTTAGATTTTCTTGAAATCAATGAGCCTTTTGATTTTTGCTATCTCTTCAGCTCTAGAGTATATTTGACAGTACTTATTTTTTGTATTATTTCACTTTTTACTCTGTTTCCTGCATTGTCTATATGCTTTCCTTCTGGAAAATCTATTATATAGATAACAAATCTTCTAGGTTTGTCCTCTTAATCTCTTGAATTTTCAGATATTTTTCAACGCTTTATTTTTATATGGTACATTATGGAGGATTGGTTATCTTTTTCCTCACTAACTAGCCTTTTATTGTGCCCATTCTATTTTTAAACTTGTCTTTTATTTTTTCTTACTTATTTCGCTAATCAAACACTTTTATTTCCAATATCACTAATTATTTCTGTATTATTTGATGGATGCAATATCTCTGAATGTCTTTAAGGATAAAATTGATTATTTTTCCCTTTTTTAAATGTATTTCTTTAAAAAAGGTTTTAAATATTTTTAAGTTTTTTGTTTGTTTGTTTGTTTTTTAAGTTCTTTCCCTCTTTATTCTGATGCATGGTTGTCTGCTAGTATTTTGTCTGTAAAAGACTTTTTGCCTGTCATTGGATGCAGGTTACAATGGTAGGAATTTACCTTGCTAGCTGGGGAGAAAACACAGGCATGTTTGTGGTGACAGGAACTGATAGTGGGTATTCTGGGTTTTTGTAATTCCTGGAGGGTCCATGGCTACTTGGGCATATTTATTTAAACATTCTATTATCTTTACAATGAAACTTTGTTTCGTTTGCATATACTCAGTCAAAATATACATTGAAGATAATTTAATGCATCAGAATATAAATATAATTTAAGATTTAGTTTTGTACTATAATTGAATGTTAAAGCAGAGTTTATTATTCAGTATACTAGGTAGACAGTCTCCAGGCTTTAGAATTGAAAATAATTGTCTGAATCCTACATTCTAATTTTCTTTGTATTACTAGCTATGAGAATTTGAGCAAGTTACTTAACTTTTCTGGGTCTGTTTTCTTGCCTGTAAAATGTGGTTATAATAGTAATTAGTCAACATTATGTATGAATATCTATAAAAAATGTTACACCCAGAATGATGCATAGACCATATTTGGTGCTCAGTTGATGTCAGTCACCTTTTAGTGTGCAATTAGGTAGATGAAAATAGCAAAATCTAGTATAAGAAAGTGGGTCAGTTTGGTGAATAGGAACAGCTCTTCTATTATGAATTTAAGATTTATTAAACTCATAGATATGTCTGTTATTACATGGAGAAAAGTACTTACTTTTTTCTTTAATATTTATGACTGGATCTTTGAAAAGAACAAAAAGATTGCTATACAAAAGTGCCTGTCAAAACCTGGCTTGCACTTACCAAAAGGTAGTTTCTAGATATTAGAGGCATTCAGCAAATATTTGGTGAATGACTGTCATGTTCCAGGCACTGTTCTAGATTGTGGAAGGGTGAAGTATTAGTAAATGTGTATTCTTGTTGATTTAATTAAGGTACAGTTTGGAAAGAAAACAAAGTAGATTCCAGGTTTGCCATTATTCTTATTAAAATTATGTGATCAGCCAACAAGTATCATATGCAGGATACTGGAAACCCTCCCTTCCTCAAAATATTATCCCATAATATATGTATATATTCACTTAAATATTAAGATTTTATAGAGAATAGTGTCAGCTCACCCTGTTGTGTAAGTGTTGCAGTTAGAGGCTCACACTATTCTTTATAAAATGTATATATTTAGTGGAATGCTGAGGCATTTAGTAATCACAGGTTAATGCTAATTGATTTGTCACTTAATTATCTTTCCTTATGTCAGCAGAGACCTAGGGAGGCCTGAAGGCATTACATTTTTTGAGAAAAAAAAAAAGAGTTGAAAATCTGTAATGAAGTGAACAAAGGGGATATAGCATGGTCTTATGATTGTTGCAAGGATTGTACTGAATACAGACTTTACCCAACTCATAATTGCTTGCTTTATTTATTTATTTATTTATTTATTATTATTTTTTTGCAGTACACAGGCCTCTCACTGTTGTGGCCTCTCCCGTTGTGGAGCACAGGCTCCAGACGTGCAGGCTCAGCGGCCATGGCTCACGGGCCTAGCTGCTCAGCGGAATGCGAGATCCTCCCGGACCAGGGCACGAACCTGTGTCCCCTGCATCGGCAGGCGGACTCAACCACTGTGCCACCAGGGAAACCCCATAATTGCTTTATTGAATTCTTTTGGATGCTGAGTGCATTTAGGGCCCACGTGTGAGCCTCTTTCCAACCATGAGCCTCTTTTTCTTGCTCTTGCCTGGCTCCTGAGGGGCTTGGAGGTCCCATCCTGATATTTGACCTTTTATCCTTTTTCCAAGCATGTGGCTTTATTTAGCCCTTTAGAGTTTGCCACAACAAAAGTAACAATCCCCACTCCTTGCCCTCAAACAAGAGATTTATTAGATTTATTAGAAAGGATACCATGTAGCAGAGATAAACTGAGGGCAAAGTGTGATATGTGATTAACTGAGGGCAAAGTGATTCCAGATGCTGTTCGATTGGCTCTTTGGCCTCCTTAAAGGGTCACTGATCGGTTTCTGCCACAGTTGTCCTGGCTCTGTCACCACTCCATGCAATGTCTGGGAAGGGCAGTTATTAGAGGGCTCAGTGGACAGGTGACATGCAGGTCTAATTCATGATTTTGGCAAGTCCCAGTGGGATCTCTTCGGGGTGTCACAAAGCAAAATTGACCTTGCCCTCCTTCTTCCCCTACTCTGACCACTGGTACTTGCTTCTTCAGGTATGCATTGTAGTCGTCCTTCAAAAAAGCAATGTGTGAGAATTGGAGCTAAGAAGACCATTATTTTCTGGATTTTTGAAACATTAGGAGTCTGTGATCATTTGCCTTCCACCCAAGCAGCAGCTTCTCAAATACACATGAGGCTATCAGGAGGTGCTAAGAAGCTAAGATTGCACAATTTATCCAAGGAACACAGGGTCCAGGAAGACAATAAATCATCGTTCCCATAATCACCTTCAGACTAAAACCAGGGCTTTTCTCTGTTTACAAAGGGAGATTTATTTGGTAAAGGGCAGGAGGATGTAGCATAATGAATGTTTTGAAGAAAAATGTCAGAGTGTATGTCTGTTAAGTATTTCAGAAAGGCCTCTTGGACTATTTCAGGTGTGTGGTTCACCAGCTCTCCTTGTCTAGAAAGAAGGGTGTATCAAGGACGTTCCTTTCTAAAGAGAAGTCTTGTTAAAGACATAGGGATAGATATCATTAGTCAAAGCTCCTTAAAAAAATTCCCTTTCATATGGTTTATAGCTTTGGTTTGAATGTTCTAAAATATACCATAGTAATCACAGATTTAAAATAACTACTTATGATAACTTGCTTTTCTTGTTTGCTACATCATTTTCTTTTCCATGTAAAACTATCGTGCACTAGTTATATGAGTCACAATAGGCTAGGTTATGCTGTCTAACTGAAATCTCAATGACTTAGCAAAGGAGAGCTCATGCAAACTCTGCTTTATATCCAAAGGCTTCCTAGGGTAGCTTCTAAGTGATGACTCAGGAATCCTCCATCTTTGGCTCTATAATCTCAACATTTGGCTTCGGGGTCACCATAGCAGGATAAAAGAGTATGGGACTTACATCTCCTCTTAAATGCCTTGACTCATAAATGGCACACATTATTTTTGTACACAGAAAAGGTCACATAACTCCACCTAACTGAAAGGGGCAAGAAAATGTGAGGCTGCATATAGATAATTGCTAAGTAGTAAATGCCTCTACCTTATTGAGCAAGATGTTTCTCCTTTGCTTCCTAATATTTACCATATATTTAAATCTTATTCCAGGTTAGTCTCCTTATTATTTATATGAGGATGGACAATAAGTAGTAAATTTGTTCATTCAACTTAAAGAAGCCAATCACCACTAGTGATAATAATGGGATAATATAGAAAACAACTTTTCTATGTGATTCTATCATATAAGATATAATAGATGCTTCCAAATAATAGAGATGAATGATGACCACAAAGGACATCTGGAAATTTATTTTCAATATTGAAGTTTAGGAGAATAGCCCCCAGGGAATAAGTCTTCACTGCCCTCTTAAAAAAATCCAAACTAAATACATCCTTCTTTAAAATGCCCTAATTCAGGGCTTCCCTGGTGGCGCAGCGGTTAAGAATCCACCTGCCAATGCAGGGGACATGGGTTCAAGCCCTGGTCCTGGAAGATCCCACATGCCGTGGAGCAACTAAGCCCGAGTGCCACAACTACTGAGCCTGCGTTCTAGAGACTGTGAGCTACAACTCCTGAGCCCGCATGCCACAACTACTGAAGCCCATGCGCCTAGAGCCCATGCTCCACAACAAGAAGCCACCGCAATGAGAAGCCTGCACACTGCAACGAAGAGTAGCCCCCGCTTGCCGCAACTAGAGAAAGCCCGTGCAGAAACGAAGACCCAATGAAGCAATAAATAAATAAATTTATTAAAAACTAAACTAAAATAAAAGGCCCTCATTCACTGCAGTCTGAACAACTTCCTATTACCCATCATTCTTGATGACTCAACATTCATGCAGATGATAACTTGTCTCCCCAGTTCCTTGCCATCTCACTGCCAATGATTCTACAATCACATTATCATCACATCTCCATGGTCTCATTCAGTGGATTGTCAACACCAGAATACACACTACATTATAACTCATGTATTTAAATATTCATAAGTAGTCATATAACATCCAAATTCGGAAAACTGAGAATGAAAGGATATGCTATTAATTATTTTACCAAACATATGCCGAAACAGCCGGCATAAACAAGGCTCATCCTCAGCAAGAGAGAACATCATCCTTCTAAATACTTGACTCTCTGACCCCACTTTCTAGTCTCTTCAGTTCAAGTGCAAGTGCTGACTCATATAATCTTAGATCTCATCATTGAATCTTAATCAACTGATTCTACTTCTTCCTTTCTATTATTTAGCCTCCTCCTGCCATTAAGTGTCTCCTTATTACTCTTATAATCCATAGTCCATCATTGTGATTATTTCATGTAAAATATATTCATTTCCATTATCCCCATTTTTCTCTGTTATGCTTGGAAAAAAATCCCAGCGTTTTATATTTCAGCATCTATCTTCTATGGATTTGGTCAGTGCTATAAGACATATGGACATCATTTCATGATCTCTAACCTCAAACGGGCCTTAACACTACTCAGTGGTGCTACTTTTCATTTCTTTTTGAACATCTAAATGACTTCCATGTCACTAAATCCAATGGACATTTCCCTCACATTTTATTCATCTTCCCTGTTTCTCCCAACAGTGGACAACTCCGTGGGGCCACTGCAGATTCAAAGGCCTCTGTGGGGACAGCAGAGGCATCCACTGAGACAATATCAGCCCAACTTCTCCCTGTGCCAGTCCAGCACCCTCCCTTCCCTGTAAAGATGCTGTCTTTCTGGATGTCAAAGTCTGCTTTCCAGAGAACACAATCCGTGATACTGGCTTAACCTCATTTTCAGGTCTTAGCTTAAATATTACTTTCTATGACAGCACTTTGGGTTTTTTTTAAATTTTATTTATTTTTTATACAACAGGTTCTTATTAGTTACCCATTTTATACATATTAGTGTATATATATCAATCCCAATCTCCCAGTTCATCCCACCACCACCTGCCCCCCGCCGCTTTCCCACCTTGGTGTCCATACATTTGTTCTCTACATCTGTATGACAGCACTTTCTTATCTGCTTTTTCTCACATAGACTCCAACCCTTCCCCAAAGAAATGTTCTCAACTGGAACGCTATTGCTTCTATTTATAGTTTTTATCACACTTTGTTACAATATATTTATATTTCTTATTTACTACCTATTTCTTTGTCTTTTGAGGAACAGGGCAGGAGCAATGACATTTTTGTTTGCCAGCATATTTGTCCCGAGTACCTAGCACAGGGCTTGAATGATTGGGAGAATGATTACCCCACCATTGCTAGCACCCAAAACTTTTCCTAGGGATATAAATTCTGAGGAAAAAAAATATTATATATATATGTGTGTGTGTGTGTGTGTGTGTATAGGAGAGAAGAGAATGAATCTAGTTCTTTGTTTACCCCAGGATGATTTTTCACATAATGCAGACCAAAACCTTGCAGACTACTAGGCTTTTAGTAGCAAACTTTTAGCAGCACTGAATTGTGTGCTATATTAGAACACTCAGAATGTGAACATGACTATAATCCTTTCTGAAGGATTAAATCTATATTGTTTCTGAGTGAAGGTAATATTCGCCATATGTGCTTTATGTTGGGAAAAAAAGTTTTTACAACCATCTCCCTGCATTAGTGATTAATTTGATCTTTTTGAGTAATTAACTACTTATTTACATTAAGTAACATACAAAATTCCATACAGCAATGACAATAAGCTTCACAGTTTGGAGATAATAGATTTTAATGAAGTAATTCATATCTTGTCCTTGACTGATTAGTTAGTAAATGACATAAGAGATTTTAGATAATTTGCTACAGAAAAAGTGGAAAGCAAAACATTCCTGATAATTTCAAATCACAATAATATATACTTGTGTTTAGTGCTTTTCATTACATGATGAGCTTCTCAAAGGTATTTTAGAGATTAACTCATTGTTGCATCTCTGAATAAGCCCAATATCTGGCCCATAGTTGGCATGTAATTAATGTTTATTAAATGAATATAGGAACAAATCAATTAAAAATTGTATAAATGAATGTGCTTTCATATGCATTATTTCATTTTATTTTAACAGTTAAATTATGAAACAGGCAGCAGACTTATTATAAAATCCACTTAACAATGAGACAACTGAGAGTCAGATAACTTAAGAAATTCAATGTCTTAGGAATTGTTGGTTGAAATGAACAGGAACTCATTCAGTCTAGCTCAGGAAAAAATGAGTTTTCCCAAGGATACAAAGAAATATCATGGAATAGTGAAGCAGAGGATAGAGCCAGGACTCAGAGGAAATTGGAAAGTCACAAGATAGCTAATCCACACTCTCTCTGTCCCTCTGCATCTCCCTCCCTCTTTCTTTCTCTCTCTCACCTCAGCTACATACTCTCTTACCTCTGCTTCTCTTATTCCATCTTCTTCTTTCTTCTTTCTGTAGAACAGCTCCTGCCTTCTCTTGCTTGTTATTACTCAATGATTTTGGCTTCCTGGTATTTTTGCCTTGCCATGGTTCCAAACTGGGCTTCGAGGGACTCCATATGACTAGAGGTTACTATTATTTGAATAAAGTCCATTGATTTTAATAATGACAAGAAAATACATGACCCTTAGGTTAGACAATGAATGTGGGGCATGTACCATCCAGGTATAATTATGGGGCTGAGAGTCTATAGCAGTTCCCCTTCTGAGGTCTGAGGGTAAGACACACACACTAGTCTAAGTTCACACTCCTAGTAAGTAGTCAAGTAGAAACTGAGTGCAGAGATTTCAATTCCTGGTTCAGTTCTCATTCAAATGTAGCATGTATTAATGACCAGTAGCTATGTGACAAGAACTATGCTACACACCAAGAACTATGCTACATACCAGGCTATAAACCTAAGCAAAGCTGGACTCTCTTCCTGTATTCATGAATCTTATAAGGAAATGAGGGAGTAGAAGTGAAACCAAAAAGGTAAATGTGGTAAGTATAATGAAGAAAAAGTACGTGGATGCCTTGTGATATAGGCAAGAGCCTGGACCCAAAAGTGGCAGTTACAGGGTGTACAGCTAGGGATGTTTGAACTGACATGTTGGTCTAGGTAAAGATTGGGAGAAGTGAGGCTATTTTAGAAAAAAAAGTAAGAAGGCAAAAGGTAAACAATTTGAGAATTTGTCCTGAGGGTCTTAGAAGATGGTGGATTTTGAATGTAGAAGTGTTTGTATCTTGAAAAGGTCACTCTGAATGCAATCTGAGTGACAGAGGGAAGGTCAGCAAGTGGGATGCAGAGTGTTAGGGTTATTAGAATGGTAATGGAGATGTTCACATGAAGCTTTTCAGATTAGCTACTGTTAATGAACAATTGAATGATTTCCACAAGATGCCATGGCATACAATACTAAGATCTAATACGAAGTCTGGTTTATGCTCTTTTCCCCTGCTAAGTGATTATTAATTTTATGATTGTTATTACTAATAAAGTGATATGAAAGTGAGGTGATATGAACAATCTGCTAAAAAAACCTCTCATCTACAATGCAGAAGGCAGTTGGATCACAAATTCCTTGATGGGGAGGCAGAATGTTTCATCAGTGTTAATTACAAGAGAATTTTCAGAATAAAGAGCTTGACTATTAGTGTAACCTCAATTTTCCATAACACCAAATAACTTTTAATGAAGTTATGAGTAGTTCCCAAATTTATTTGCAGTTGTTCATTTTTCAATTTCTAAACAAGAATTATAAATGTATATAAATTACATTTTTTGCAATTAAATCTGATCTCTTCCTGAGTTTCAGTAGAAATCTATAGAATTTTTTTTCCATGGAAGTAGAAAGCAGATTGCCTATTGTTATTATTAGTTAACATATTAAGCATCATGTCAATATTTCCTAACTAAACAACAGAAAAAGCCATGGCAGTATTTTGGGTCAAAAGCCTTATCATTAAAAAGTTCCAGAATATGGGACCCCCTTAATTAGACAGTAACAGCTGCAGTTGTTACTCCTTTTTCAGGCTAAAGGATAAATAATCTGTTGTCAAAATTAATTCTTATATAAGCATATATATTTACATGATAGACTGAAGTGACTTTGAAGAATTGTTTTGGTTCACTGGATAATTAATGCATTTAAAAATTGGCATAGGGTTTCCCTGGTGGTGCAGTGGTTGAGAGTCCGCCTGCCAATGCAGGGGACACGGGTTCATGCCCTGATCCGGGAAGATCCCACATGCCGCAGAGCGGCTGGGCCCGTGAGCCATGGCCGCTGAGCCTGCGCATCCAGAGCCTGTGCTCCGCAATGGGAGAGGCCACAACAGTGAGAGGCCCGCGTACCGCAAAAAAAAAAAAATTAAAAAAAAAAAAAAAAAAAAAAAATTGGCATAATATGCAGAATCACATAGATCTAAATGGCTAGCAATATGCTTTAATCTTGGTTAATTTGATACATATTAATATGTATTTTGAAACTTGGCTTTGTCAATAGGCTATATAGGCCAGTAGAAAGATGTGGAAAAGAGGAAAAAAAATTCCTGTCAAAGTGAATTTAAAATTTGAAATATGTTAATTGAGATGCATAAGATCAGAATGACAAGCAGAAATAAAATATAACCAAGATCAGTAAGTCAATCAGCAAATGTTTATTGATTCACAATTCTGTGCAAAGGAGTATTGTTACTCACTGTTTGGTACTATTTTTAGAACTGGAGACAAAATAGAAAGCACCAAAAATAATCAGGTTGTAATGTAATAAAGTGTTGTGTTCCTAGCTTAGTGGTGACAAACTTAATGTAAATCATGTTCTATGAGGAGATTATAAGAAGTTGAAAATACTTTATAAGAGGGATTACTGTAACTATCAAAGAAGATCATTTATGCTAAGGTTCTTTGAATAGAACCTACATACAAAATAAGAAGTTTTGTATTAGGAAAGAAATGCATGTTATATTGAAACTTAGTTTTCTCCTCATATGTGATTAATAAGATTTTGCTCCTTTATTCCTTAAATAACTGTGTTTCTGTACATTTTTCTAGTTAGACCTTTGCTATTGAGTGTTCATTTCCAACTGTTCATCATAGTGTTATATTAAAGGGTCCTATGTTAACACTTCCTCACTTTCCTAAAAAAAAAAAAATCAAAAATTTTAGTTTTACCTTGGAAAAAAGAATTAATTTCTTATTGATAATTAATGAAGGAATTTGAGAAATTTTTATGTATCCATCATGCCCCCAGCACTGTGCACAATCTTAAGCACACATAGATGGAAAAGCATCTTTTCTCTGGAAGGTGTTCAGTGGAGAGGAATTCTACTATGAAACTAATCTTTCTATACAGTTCAGGTCTTAGATTTATGTTTTCATAGTCATAGGGCTTAAAATATACGATTTAATCTCTTGGACAACACTTATTTCAAGGCTTTGAGAGAGTTGGGGCCTCGTCTGATGCTCCCATAGCCCCATAAGCCCTCTACCTTCCTACCTTCCAACCTTCATCATCTTTATAAATGAATTTCCTGTTCATTATTCGGAAGGTAACACCATCAACCTCCATTATGAATTCCTAGAGAATACTGCATTTTCTCCTGGCATTTTTTATAACCATGAATAAAGAAAGAAAAATTGTAATGAACTGTTCAATATCTGCCTCTGCTGCAGTAGTGAAATATGATGCCTCGTGAGGACATTGATCATGCCTGTGTTAATTCCCATCCCCACGGTTCCTTGGTTCTTAGCTCAATGCTAGGTGCAGCATAGGTGCTCATTAAACATTTGACAAATGGACCAATGATAAATAGAACAGAACATGCCTCTTAGACCACAAAAATAGAAACCAGATTTTCATAAAAGGAAACATGGTTTTGATTATTACCTGCAATTCCAAAGAAATTGCAAATAAATTCCTAAAATCAAAGTTGAATGCAATTGTTTGAGTAGTTGATTGAGCTCATTAGTTTTACTTATTTGTCTTATATTTTAACATTTTTTATTTAAATATTTATTGAGCATCCACAATGCGGTGTGCAGTGATGTTGAGAAGATGAATAAGGTAACTCTAGCAGTTCACAAGAATCTCAAAGCCTGGTGAAAGAATAAAAATCATTACAATTTAAGCCAGAAACTGCTACGGGACTAATATACAAATTATTGTGATACCCAGAGGAGCTAATAAGTCGGAACCTTGTATAATCACAAGGATTTTACTGGTCTAACCATAAAAGAAAGTAGACTTTAAGCAGAGAAAACAATATATGTACAGGCATACAGGTGTGTTCCATTTGTAGGGCTGTGGGCTCAGTTACTACAATGAAAAGAGGAGCATGGCAGGAATACACACTTTCAAATAGGTGGAAGCAGCTTCCAACATGATAAATGTACGATACAACTATCAAAGTAAGAGTAAATGAAGGTTAAAATGTGATTCAAATAAGCAATGGACAGAAAATCCAGAAGAAAAGAATTGGCTGCAAATAAGCATAAAACTCAGCTCTGAATTTTTCAGCAGCAAAAATAAAAATATAATAATTTGAAAGGAAGGAAACAAAATGATCTTTTTTAAACATAATGTTATTAATTCATTCATTAGGAGAGTCTAACTTTTCACTAATATAAATTCAAAGAAGAATTTATGGGACAAATCTTTATATGTATTTGTTTAACATAAGGGTCTAGGTCAATCATAACAACTTTTAGAGCATGTGTAAAAGTTCTCAATAAGCATGCTTTTAAAAAGCTTCCTTTAAAAAGTTGCCTTCATTTACCAATTATAAACTAATGTAGGCTTGCTATAGAATACTTGGAAACTATAAAAGGACAAAGAATATGGAAGAAAAGTAAAGTCATACCACTAAGAGATATCACCGTCAACAGAGATATCACCATCAACACTTATATGTACTCACTTCCTGTCCTTCTTCTCCCTAAGTCATCACTCCATGAACATCTACATTATCTAAATGAGATTTCCATTAACCTCATGGCTGACTTTTCAGACTACCTTCAATTTTGAGGCAGATTTAGTACTTTCAAAAACATCCCCCAAATCCCAAACCCAAGGAGTATATGTTTACAATGACAATTTTTAGAGAACTTCTCCTTTAGAGTCTTTACAACTTAATTGAAGATCGATGGCCTTGCAAGGATGGGTCCCCTTGCATAAGGACCCATTTTGCTTGATATATTCATAGAAGTCCTCTCCCAAAGGTGCTCCCCCTACCTCTCACTGCCTGATTCTGTCGTGACATCTAACACCCAGGGTCACAAATGACTGCCACAGGTTGTACACACATGCACGTGCACACACACACACACACACACACACGGTCTCCTCATGAGAGGTTCACAAAGTATGGGGAATTATACAAATGTTTATCCACATTTCTAGCTTCTCATCTTCAAGCATAGCCTTTTAATGTTTATATAACACAATAGGAATGTATAAAATATATATTAACCATTCTCTTATTCTTGGGATATTGAAACAAAGACATGTGTGTGTGTGTGTGTGTGTGTATTTTCCTTACAGTAATAAATATCATTATGAAGAAATTCTTGTGTATAAAATTTGAAGGCAGCTCTGATTATCTCTTTAAGGCTCTTGACTGCTTTTAAGAGGGATAAGTAAGGATGTAGCTCACATCTTTACCAGCATTGTATTGATTCCTATTTTTAAAAATATATAATAGATACACATACACAATAATTGATTTAACTTTTTTTATTACTTGTGAGGATAAAGCTCTTTCATCTGTACATATTTCATCTAAATTCCATTTATACTTCATCTTATGTAGATTTCCTGGTTCTTCCCCTTGTTTACTCTTGGGATGTGCATTGTTTAGGCTAACCTAGGTTTTTCCCTGGTAGCTTTCAGTGATGAAGGTTTTTGTTCTATCGTTCATGCTACATGTCCTGATGGGTTGACTGGAGTTCTGCTCCTTATTGCCCTTCCTCATCATCACGCTGGGACCCAACTGAAAGAGCAGCCACTATCTGAAATTGTCCCTACTGTACATCTAATAAATATTAAATGTTCATTGTACTCTCATTTTACCTTTATGTAAATATGTATAATTAAAATAAAAATTAGAAAAATTTATTTAAACTAAAATTTTCACTATTTTCAAGAATATGTTTCATCCAGCAAAGAAACTACTTTGTCTCCTGGGACTATAATGCTGCTATATCTAAGGGACTGGAAATTCCTAGAAAGACTTCTCAAACAGGTAAACATGTTTCTCTCAAATCAAGAAGGAGCCAAGTGTGTCAGGCAGGGAACTTGCTTAGGCTTTTCAGAGACTCCTGTGAAAATCTTCAGAAATGGAGCTCTTAGCAGCCTTAATTCTGCTCTTCCACTTCGAGCAGGTGCAAGTCACTCCAAATGCCATCTCACAGCTTCCTTTCCTGCCCTCTCTGGATTCTCCTCTTGTTTGCCCAGCTGTCACATTTCTTCTCCTTCTGCCCTTCACAGTTCAAGTTCTTTCCACTTGGCTCCAAAGCCAGACCTCACAGTAGAGTAAGTAAGGCAAGAGGGAACAGGTGTCATTACCTGGAGCCAATTACATTTTTACTTCTCCACTTATGCCCAGAAGAAACATGGTAAAACAATTAGAAAGAAAAGTAACAAAAGACTTTATGTCACCTGTTTCCTTGCTGTCTTGAAATTCTGTTGAAGACGGTGAGATCAATCAGTCTTCCGTCAAGTCTGCGTGTTCAACTACCCATTAAAAGACACTCATCAAGGTGTTTTTTTCCTAATGTGGAGCATTTTATATTGACACACATTACTTGATCAGTGTTTATTTTCCTTATGATTCACTTTAAATTGATTCAATTTAAGTGATTACTTATGATTTTTAAGGGGTTTTTAAATGCTTTGATACAAATATTTCATTTCCAAAAACATATTCTATGGAAATGATTTATACACTGGGCTCCTCATTGCAATTCTATTTTCAGTAGTAAAATAAAGAAAATAACTTAATTATTCAATAATTAGACTTAGTTTAGAAAGCATGGTACATCCTTTTGCAATCATTTGGAATGACAAATGAAAATATATCAATCAGTATATTGCTAAACAAAAAATATTGCACTCAAAATATGCATCATATGAAGCCATACAAAAACACATGCACCTATATGCTTGGAGAAATATGGAAAGTTTTATAGAAAATAATAACTTTTTATGTCTGGGATATGGTATTTCATGTAGTCTTTTTTACTGTCTTGTAATGAAAAACATCACTTTGGTAAACAAACAACAAAAAATAAAACAATAGTAAATGTCACAAACACATGCTACTTTCCCATGTATATGTATGTGTGTATGTGTTTATATAAACATATAGAAAACTTCCTTTCAAGACACGTTTTCTGAGTTATGATGAAAATAACAGAGGAAATAAAAGTAAATGTAGGTGTAGTAAAATCATTTTTAGGGCTACTTTTCGCCTCCCTTTCCTCCACCGCCCCCCAGAAATATTGACCACCTTTTTGAAACATTCTGCCATGATTTTCTCAACATTAAAATTTTCTAGCTATGTATCATTTTTTCTTTTTCTCCTCCCCTTTCCCTCTCTCTTTCTTTCTCTTTTTCCATCTTTCTCTCTTTCCTTCTCTCTTTCTTTCTCTCTTTCTTTATTCTTTCTTCCTTTCTTTCTTTTTCTTTCCTAGCTCTTTGTCTACTGTTACTAAACATATGTAATAACTATTGTGTATTAATAACTAATATTTTTGTTACATGCTTTAAATATTTAATGCAATTTTATCTTCTCAGTAAGTCTGACATTTTGATATCATCCCCAGTTTATAGATTATGAAAGTGAGGATCAGAGAGAATAAATAATATGCCAGGGTTATGCTGGTAATTAAAAACTATAATTTGAATCCTATCCTATCCAACTTCATTGCAAGTATTTGATCCATTACTCTTATTAAATGTGCTTTCTTATTCCTTATTGAATGTGCATGTATCTGAGCGATGAGACTTGACCTGTGTGTTTCTCTCATTGCACTGTTTTTCTCACATAACTCATTTATTCTCATGGCTTCACCAACTGTTATAGACTCTTAAATCTTGGAATCTTAAAACTCTATTCCCAGTCTTGAGCTGCCTCTAGACTTCTAGACTAATGTCTCAAACTCTAGATAATAGATACCTAACACTTAATATGTGGTAGTCATTATTTTCAAATGTGACCTTAAGCTGATTGATGCATTTAATTCTCACAACACTACCAACAAGCTACGTACTTGCACATTTTGCTAATGAGGAATTGAGGTTTAGATAAGTTAAGTAGATTGCCCCCAAACACAAAGTTTGATACGTCTTCTTGGATGGGCCTACTTTCACCACTAACAATAAGTAAAGGTGCTTTTACCTCAGGACTTTCTGAAAAAGACACAAACATCTGTTGGAAATAATTGCCTGATCCCATAATTTGAGACAACATTTATTTGCATTACCTACCCACTTATATCCAGTCATGTCTAAATAGTAGACATTGCACTGTGACATCAGCTTGACATTGCAAATTGATACATTCCAGAACTAGGAGGTAGTTAGTGAGGCTCTGAAAACCCTCTGTGAGATTCTCCTCTCAAACCTCCGTTATGTCATCAGTGGAGCTCTTAGCACACACAGTCTAATGTGTACTGGGATGTTTAATTCTCAATTCGGGGACCTTATAAATAACCACAGATACCTTTGAGTCTATCAACCAAGTGCTAGATACTGTGCTGGGTACTGGGGAAACAACAAATATTAAAAGAAAAGTTTCCTGATCTCACGGAGCTTCAATTTATGACCTTTCAGGTAAAGGCAATTGCATCTGCATTCACCCCAATTCCTCCCACCCTCAGGAACAAAATCAGACAGGCAAATGTGTGTGTTACTTTTATGCGCCCTCTCAGACCTGTGGTGTGGCATGGTGACCCGGACCATGGCCCTTGAAGCAGGCATGATTCACTTCACAGAAGCTGTTTATTTACTGGTAGTTACTTAAATTGCATAGTTCATGAAATTCCCTATTTTAGCTAGTTTTTCTCAGTCATTTTTCCTAAGGATATATATAGCCCATAAAATAAAGAATTTACCTCAATATTTCCTCAAATTCTAATATTTGGCAATGACTATGGAAAACTTTGTATCCTGTTCTTATTATCACCTGTTGTTTTGCAAATTATTAGTAAGTAGTTTGAGAAAAGTGATGAACCATTTATTTGGGCAACTACAATGCTACTTAGAATAATATTTGAAGTGGCAACCATCTTTTCCAATAGCATAACAAGATCAGTAACTCAGGCCAGGGACTATTTCCCCTATTTTCATATTTCACAAACATATTATACTCCTCAATAAGGATTGGTATTCCTCTTTAATATCTTAGAAGTGGCCCAATGTCAGAGAAAAATAAGAAGGACTGGATTTTGATGGTTTATGTTTGCATGTGTATTTGTTGTTCATTTTGTTTCTGAAAGAGCGGACAGTGTTCTTTATTATTAATTGATGAATATGTTGGTCCAACATAAATCATTGATTCACCCATTATAAAGTAGTTGTGTTCACTAGATAATGCTCTTAAATCAAATGAATATTGAATAGTAGTACAGAGTAGAAACTTGTTGTTAAAAGGCCTTCTATTTGGGTGCAATGGTCAAAGTCTTATTATAAACTGCTTTCTAAATCAGACTGAGAAAAGGTAGGACAAAAATAACATGAAAAATGCCAACAAAGGTAGTTATTTACAGGAATCCCCTAGTCCCCAAATAAAGGGTTTTTTTTTCTTCCTTCTTTCTTTCTTCCCTTTCTTTCAATAGTATTGTGATTCAAAGTAGTATATTTGAGTTAAAACACACGTAATAGTTTTAGTGATCATTTGCATTGCAAAACTCCTACTTAAAAAAATGTCTGTTGGAATTTTGCTACAACTTAAGGCTGGGGTCAATTCCATGGGACTTTTTAATGGGTGAAAGGCTCTGGGTAAAATAAACCATTGTCCCCCCCAACTCCCTTCTTCAAAACGTGATGGAAATACAGGTATTGTGAAAGGGAAGACAAAGAAGTTTAAAATTATAGCCCTTGTGTAGAACAAAGATAAGCTTTGTTGCACTGGTTTAAAAATATAGGATATTTGCTAAAGACGACATAAAAATGGCAAAACATTGTAGAAATATTTTCTAACCACATAACTTGTAAGTATGAAGTAAGCTGATACATGATTTTTTGGGTCTGTTCCTCAGATAAAAGAATGTATTTTATGGTTATCAAATAAAGTTGAAATTGCCCAATAAGTCCTTTAAAATGAATATCAGGAAATCAGCATTTTCATAAGTATCATTATCAAACACATAATTTAAAAAATGATAATAGAATAAGTATTATGTTATGTTGATCTATAACATACATGAAGTTGGAAGGGAGGACCTATTTCTTCCTCGACAGGAGATAGTTTAAGGCTCATAAAATATATGTTGCAGAGATAGTTTAAGGCTCATAAAATATATGTTGCAGTAAGTTTTTGCAGCATGTACTTTCTACATGTATGGTGGTGACACCCATAAAAATGAATACGGACTTTATGTTCTCCATGTAAAATTCCATTTCAAGAAGAGATAAATAAAATATAACAGTATAGAAGTTGCTTCAGGTCAAATCCCTGATTCCCTTAGATCTACTCTGACTTTTTTTACTCCAATTATTTGAATATTTGTTAATGGCTTTGTATGGGTATATTTTCTACTGTGTATCATGTGGCTCTTCAGGGCTTCCAGGATCAAAGCATTGCCCATGACAAAATCTGACTACCAGCAATGTATATATTTTAGATTATATACATATCAATGTGTACATATGTGTGTATAATATGTATATATAAACAAATATATATACATGGATATATGTGCATATACATTCATGTGCTTTAACATATCAATCTTCAAAAAATATTAAAATAATTTCTACAATGTTCCCCTGAAAATAAATGTATTTGAAGCACTAAGAAAAATTAAAACAGTTCATCAGCTATCATCAATCTTGGTGTGTTTCTGTGACCTTCTTCCAGAAACAATAGCCAGTCTTTCAATGGTTTTTGAGAAGGAGTTAGAAGGTAAAATGTGCAACTGCAAGAGGTGAGTACATCTTCAGATCTTAGTTTTCTACTTTGTCAGAGAAAAAAAGACAAGCGTTTTCTTGCTTAGTTATGCCTGTGGGTGGGGGAAGCATTTAATCCAAGTAGTCTCTGGTAAACCAAGTTACTAAATTTCAAGTGAAAGGGACTATCTAGCATTAATATGTGGTTCACATAAAGACATTTTTCTTCTTCCAAGTTTGCCTTCTAATTAAAGAAATATAATTTGCTTCTTTTTTGTTTTCTTTTCTAATTTTCTTTTGCTTTTATTCCTTAGAAGTTGTTGATTACACTTTGGAAATTGGAGGAGGATAAAACTAGTTTCAGTTAGTTAAACATGGGAAAGGTCTTGTACATAGTTTCTAATGTACAGGCATTGTTGTTTATAAGTCCACAAGATCAAGGTTTCTTGGTTTCTTTCTTTTACCATATTGATATCATAAGAGTTTTTCATTTCTTTCTTTTAGGGAAAACAGCTTTCCCTTTGGTCATATTTTCTAAATTTGTCATGCAAAGAAAGTCCAAAGGAAAATAAAAATTGAATTAAAAAGCTTTTTCTTATTTTTGATAAAATTTAAGAGCCATTTGTTTTATATTTTTGAATAAGATTTTGCTTTAGGGTTAAATTAGTTTTGAAAGGGTGTAACTAATCATAAAGGCAACATTAAATTTGGAATTTTATTTGCACTCTTTTGACCTTTATTTTATATTAGTCTGTCCTGTGTTTTTTCACTTTGTGCCTCAACCATTTTACTAGCTGTATAGCTGCGTGAAAGTTAATAAACACTTCTAAGCTTCAGTCTCCAGTTTCCTCAACTGTAAAATAGAGATGATGTTATGATATAATGCTTGTAAGAATGTAAAGCATGATAAATTCCATATGTATATGTGCAAATGCCTTATATATATGTATACAGTATGTGTGTATACATATATAGTGAATATTTGTGTATATGCACATACATAAATATACACTCACACGCATATATAAGTGTGCATATATATGTCATTTATTGGTTTCATTTATTTTTCTTAATTTCATTTGTTTTTCTGGTAATCTTACCTCCTCAGTCATTTCCTTACATTGCTATTTAATAAGGTGTTTGGAAAAAACTCATTCAATTGAAGAATCAATAAAACACTTTAAATATATCACATTCAATGTCTACTTTCCCTTTATTGGGGGAAAATGTTTGGCTTTTGGTCCGGAGTTGGAGATTTCAGTTTTAAAAGATTTTCTGAGGAATTTGAAATTATAGAGAATGATGACCTATTGAAAAAGAAAAGAAAGACTACACAAACTTAAAAGAAAATTTCTTCAACTTGGTGTAATCTTTCTTTCTCTCTCTCTCAACAAGTTAAAAGGACAACATGGAAAAAGGAGATGAAAATCAAAGATTTGTTTGAAATAAGAAAATTGTGAAATAATAAAGAGTCCTTTCTGATCATCACTTAAAATTGAATTACATCCTAATTTAAGTCGAGAAATCTTAGAAAGTAGCCTACAGAAATTCACCCTCAGGCTGAAGCCAGACATTCTTTGCTGATTTAGGCCCTTAATTAGGCATAAACTAATCATGCTGTGAACTCTAGAGAAGAAATGACATAATTGTTAGTGTTAATTTCTTAATTGTTAGAAAGTGATACTTCAGTGTGTGCTTCATACAACAAGAATGATCTGCAATGTGGCATCTCTTCTCTCCACATGTCAACAATTTACACTTCTAACATATCAAAGAAAGAACACTTAACAATGTACTTCTTTCTCTTTACTGTATCTTCAAAACAAATTTGATGTTCTAAAATATAAACCCCCTTTCACTCACAGAATAATTGATGTGGTTTTTCAGTATTGAGATTGGGAAATCTAGTCAAAACACAGAAAACTATTATTCATATGAAATCACTGGTGCTAAATTATCCAATGGTAAGTCCAAATGGCATCAGACGACAAAAATATCTATTCGATGCATCAACTTTCCTAACTTTCCTCCACTTAAACTCTCTTGAAGAGAGAAGCCAGAATAATAATTAAAATCATTATTAATTCATATTCATTCTATGCTGTGACTTTAAAATAGAGGTCAAGAAATCAAACATATAATGGAAATCTGTATTTCCTCCTTTTGAAAGAGAGCAGGATTGCAGGAAGGCTATAGCCATTATAAGAATTGCTTTACTTGCATGTTCTTGAATAAGTAATGAAAAATATGGAATTAAAAATTCTAGAAAATGGCAACTAGAAAAATGAAAGTGATATGGGAATAAAAACAAGATTGTTGTTGTTTTTGTTGGTTAATAAACAAATGCGATCTTTCTAATAGGAACCAAGTAAGAGTTATTCTTGTGCCTCTGGCCCATTTAGATGGCATAAACACAGAGGTGGAACCAAATATGCTTACTGGAGAAAAGCTCTGTTTCATATTGTCCATAGAAACCATCATGCAGGCTCAATATATGGTAATACATTTTCTTCTTCCTTCTCGACTGTTGACCCATTTGTTCCACTGAAAGGACCTCAAAGGAATAAAAAGAAAACAGCCTAGCAGGAAGTAGGTTTGTGTATTAGACTTAAATTAAAAGGAAAAAACAGACTTTTAGGCAATGTTGTTAGTGAATTTTAGTACATTGTGGTTTGCAAATATAGAATTGTTGCTATTTTGTGTTCAAACTTCATTTCAGTGAGTTTTTTCTTTCACTAATAGGACAACAGTGTGCATCCATTTGGTGATAGCCTAATATTAGAGAACACATCGAGAATTCTGAAAGTTGAATTTTCCAAGTCCTGGGAGAAGTCGTTGCAACCCAGCTCAAAGCAGTCAAGAGAGTCTGAGCACAGCCTGTGTGCCAGCACCCAGATGCAGGTCCCCAGGGGCTCCCAGGCTAGAGAGAGGGCTCTTCTCCAGAGCAAACAATAATGATGAGAGCTTCACAAGACCAGTGTGGACAGTGTCTGGGGAGCAGAGGCAAAGGGAGAGACACTTGCCTTTCCATGTCTTTATCAACAGCACAGCTCCCAATATCCTTACAATGTGCTGTCTCCCTTTCCCAACTTCCTAACAAACAAGTAACCTTGCATATGAACATATTTTCATTTCAACACCTATATTTCTTATCTTTCCTAATAATTTACCACTGATTCACGATCTTTTCTTTTCTGTTAGAAAGTCTATTCTGTTCTTTACAGAAGTGCAGTTAAAATATGTTTCATTTTAACAGTCTTACAGTGTTGGCACATTTCCTATGAATTTCCTCCAAATTGATCCTGATGCATGTTTTCCAAGAAATAATATCCTCTCCTTCATACTTATTTTCTTAAAGGCTGGATATTCTTTGAATATACTACTGATAATATCTGAGATGATGAGTCTTTTTAAAGGGCTGAGTTAGAGTCATACCTAGGTAGCTCTTAGACATTCATGGAAACATAACCTGTCTATAATTTTCACATATTCTTAAAAGTATTTATAAACATTAATAACATGTGTAATGTCAAGTGAAATGAAATATTCCAGATCACAGCCATAGTAACAGATGAACAAATTGTGGCTATCCACCCAGGCATTCTTCTGAGAAAATGAATAAACCAGGGAAAATAATGGAGTTAAAGTATATAAACATCATGAAAGTCTGGGTATAACAAACAAAGTGTGTGTTTCTGGGAGATTAGCTAAAGCAAAACTTAGATATAATTAGGTAAAATGCACTTATGGTTTTAAATGGCATGGTTGTGTCACACATTAGTATGCCATAGAACTAGAAACCTCATTATCAGTAATATTTACAATATATTCAGACACTTAACATAACACTACAAGAATTCTTTCCCCTAAATAGACTAGTGTGATCTGTGTATATATCTATCCATATATATAAATATTCTGTATTATAGTTTATAACAAGTTCATTTAGGTTTTATAAATAAAGCAATGATATACTTAATAATGATTTGCAAATGTACATTAATTGCATACTTATGCAAAATTCATTTTTTTTCATTAAATTAGAATAACTCCTGTAGTTCCTCAACTGGACAGAAAACAACTAGAAAATAGTATTAATTTTTACAGTAAGGGGATTTTCTGATTTTATTAAAGTTTGAAAACCACGGCCAGGCAGATAAATGCATCTGTCTAAAAATTTCAATAGCTTATGTAATCACTACTTATCTGAAATATTGTCTAGGATTCATTACGTATTTCCCAACGGTTATTTATTTATTTATTTTGAATTGTTGAATTTTATTTTTATTTTTATGCAGCAGGTTCTTATTAGTCATCCATTTTATACACATCAGTGTATACATGTCAATCCCAATCTCCCAATTCATCCCACCACCCCCACCACCCCCCGCTGCTTTCCCCACTTGGTGTCCATATGTTTGTTCTCTACATCTGTGTTTCAATTCCTGCCCTGCGCACCGGTTCATCTGTACCATTTTTCTAGGTACACATTACCACCTTTCCACTTACTGAAATCACTGTCAACACTACATATTTACTCTACTAACCAACTAATTCAACTAAAACGACACCTGGTAAAACTCATCTTTGCATATCTGCAGAATCTGATTTTTGAAACTATATGCAATCCTTACATTGTTTCACAAATCACTGCACTGCTCAATTGCATTATTAGCTTTTATAATTGATTTTAAATCTATTATATCTTACATCTGAACTGTATATATTTATTAACTTTTGACTGACTGCAAAATTAGTTGAACAAAACTCAGCTGTTCTTTTACCATAAGGACCCCAGTGTTTCACTGGTTTGTGTAGCAAATTGTATCTACAGGCTTTCAAGAGAAGCCATTTCAACTCAATTTGGTCAAGCTTAACAAATATTTCTGAAACATTCCAGAGCCTTCAAGATGCTAGGCGAATAAAGATGGGTATGTTTTAATTCCTGTCTGTAAACATGTTTTAAACAATAATGCTAAAAGGAAAGTGAGATGCTACGGGACTGCTATTTAAAAGCTGCAGCAATTGTCTGCCTCTGGAAATGGAGATTGGGATTTACCTTTAGGGCAGAGTACCTTCAAGATTGACAAAATTGTGGAGCCCTTTCACTCATGTAGCTGTAGAGAAAATACCTTCTCATTTTTCCTGAAGGTCTTCCCAAATGCAGATATTGAAAAATCAGTTACATGTTCAATCTCTTAAGGTGAATTCGGTGCTTCTGACGATTTAGAAAGATTTTCCTTTCTTATATTTGGAATTAGATTTCCCAATGTCTAAAGATTATTATTCTTAGAATAAACTTAAAAATTTTTGTCCTCAGTTGTCACAGACATTGGAAGCTAGAACCAGAAATGCTTGTGAGGATTAAACTTCTTTTTAATCTCATCCTTTAGAAAGGCCCATGAAAAGACAGTTGGCTTCGTTTGGGTTCCCCTCGTAGCTGACTCCGAAGTAAGATTTTTGTTTTGTTTTTTGTTTTTTTTTGCGGTACGCGGGCCTCCCACAGCTACGGCCTCTCCCGTTGCGGAACAAACAGGCTCAGGACGCGCAGGCTCAGCGGCCATGGCTCACGGGCCCAGCAGCTCCGCGGCATGTGGGATCTTCCCAGACCGGGGCACGAACCCGTGTCCCCTGCATCGGCAGGCGGACTCTCAACCACTGCGCAACTGGGGAAGCCCTGAGGTAAGATTTTGAATCCAAGTAATTGATTTAGAAGTGATACCAGTGTGACAAAACAGCAGTAAGAGAGTAGACATGTGGCATGGGAGAGAGAGAAAAAACAACAGAGTTTGCATGAGGAAGCCAGTGACCACGGAGGGCAAGTGGTGCTCAACCCTATTGGCAAAATCTGAGAGACAGTTTAGATGATACCTGAGAGTTATCCAAGGAGGTAGAAGTTCAGGTTTTTATCACTAACATCTTGTCCATTATTAGTCTAGGGCACATTTGCGAATATTAATCCTTTGGCACTTTCGGCTAGCCCCATGGCTGAGAAAAAACCTTCAGGCCAAAAGAATCATGGTAATCACAGTGAGCAGCCTTTAGTACATAGATGTGTATTAAAGAAAAATAAAGACTAGAGAAACCAAAGATTGAACAGTGAGTAGAAAAAAAAAAGTTTTACTGCTAAGCAGAGAACCTCATCTAACATGGAGTTCAGGAAGGCTCCTGAAGAGGAAGAATGGGGTAGGTGTGGAGTGGGTCTTTTAAACCCCAAAGACCCCAAACTCTCTCTGTCCCGTGTTAGGAAAGCCAAGTCTCCGGATGTGGCTGAGGGGCTAACTGTACTGGAGTTTGTTCATTATTTAAGCTCTGAGTTATCTGCAGATGGTCAGCCGTGAATGTGCCGTGCTCGATCTGAGTTGGTAGTGTTTAGGTGCTTCTGCTTTGTATGTGAGGTCTCCACTGTGTGTGACCCTGCTTTGTGTGTGAACTCCGAGAGATGGGATTGCGCTGCCTGTCAGGTCTGCCCCAGTATCAACAGACTAAGTGAGGGTTAATCAGGTGAGTGCTAGGGAGAAAACAACACCATTTTTGAGAAGTGTTGTATTAATCTTAGACAGCATCTGGGGAATAGGCCACATCCTTCCCGCAACTGGCCCTGAAAAAAAAAAAAAAATGACATCCCCACAACTAATTATCATGGGACTTGGGAGGCCCAAGGAGGAAACTAGGTGAGATTTCCTTAATCTTAATTATGTGGTTTCTAGAAATTAAATGTTGTAGTGTTAATGTAAGGTCTGTCCATACTGTAGAATTCTGGGATACAACAAAGGTAATAATTTGTAAATGGAGATAAGTTTAACAAGGTTTGGCCTAAAAGCATGTGATTGTTTTGTTTGTTTGTTTGCTGTTTTGGTCTAGAAATTTAGCCAAGAGAGATTAAGATTATTGTAAAGATGATGATGAGAAGAAAGAAGATAGCACCAATGAATGTTTAATAGTTTTATATATATATATATATATATATATATATATATATATATACACACACAATTATAAGAATGTAAGAGAAAGACATATTTTATATTTACAATAACCCTAATTATATGGATTAGGAAATAGGCATTTCCTAAAGACCTAGAGATAAAAATTTAATCCAAGACTTTCAAATGCCAAATCTGCAACTTATTACAATATACCACATAATCTGAAACCCCAGAAAGACCCAGAAACACAACAGCGGCACTTATAATGTTCCATCAGTTTAATTAATTTTGCCCTGTTAATATTAGTAGTTTCTGAATCAGAAGAACCTATGGGGCCAATGAGACACTGAGCCTGTTAGCATACAATCCCCATGTGTCAGACCCCCATGTGTCCTAGTTGAAAAGTGCAGTTTGTGTAGAATACTTCCACTCAGAGAGAGGGGGCCTCAGAAGACCCTGTTTAATTGAATATTTAGTCAGTTAAATATCATCCTGATCCATGTAGTTGAAACATTCAATGGCAAAAATGAAAGTCACTTCTCATTTCTAAAGCCAAAAAGTATATTTACAATATGAGAGGTAATTTTCCTTTGTTATATTTAAACAGATGAGACCCAATGGTCTTATAAAAAACAATATATTTATTTACACTGCAAAAGGTTATTTATAGTAAAGTAATTTCATATTAGTTTTCATTTTTCTCTTTTTGGAAAAAAATATAAATTAAAACTGAACGAAAAATGAAACGAACACAACTTTACTTCAAATAAATCTTAAGCAAACTGAAAGCAAAAGGAAAAATAATCTAGTCCAAATAGTTTATGAATATATTTCAATCTTTTAGTGGTGTGTTGGTGGGAAAAACTGCAAACAAATCCTGAACGCTTTTTCAATAGTGTTTTGTTTTTTTTTTTTAAATGGTATGGGCATAGCAACTCTGAAACTATAAAATGTGTTACAGGATTCAGCAAATAAGTAAATATGTTGATATTTTGGGGAGTCAGAGTTCTCACTATGGGGGAAGGGGCATTTAAATAAGAAATACGAGAAGGTAAAAAAGGATCTTGTGGGGGGTTGTATGGAATTGAAGGTATTAGTATGGGCTCGTGATTTCTAAAATGTGTGCATATGTATATATATGTGTTTATGTGACATATATATAGGTGCTTAATTTAGTGTATAGTTACATATGTATAATTAGATGTATGAATATATATATATATATATATATATATATATATATATGCATAGCTCTAGATAGCAGCCAGGTCTAGAAGGAACAACACCTCAGCAGCAATGAGTATACCCACCGCCCCCCATCTTGCTCTCTAATAGCATACATCTCCCGCTAAAAGGAAACAAGACTTCTAGACTGGGGCAAGATGGGTACAAGATGAGGCTGGAACAGCTTGTTATGCCAAGAAAATTAAGATGTGCTCAAAAAAGTCATGGAGCATCTCACAAAGAAAGACTTTGGGTCAGCTTGAAAAATCCCCCCATTGGCCAAATATAGAGCAATTTGTGCCCCCAAATAATTAACGACAGTAATGAATTGTAGATCATTTCTAAAAAGTAAGCATTCATGATTCTAAACCAATAGTAAATAGACAGATAAATAACTGAGAGAGAAGGGAGGGCTTTCCTTACTGTAGAAAGTGAAAGACCAACTGGCAGATATGGAGAAGTGCTGGAGTTGGATCAGGAAAGGATCAATGTACACTAGATCTAGAGAGAAATTTTGAAGAGGTGTAGGATATTTGCATAGTCGTGAGGTGTCTTTCCAAGGATTGTTCGGTAATTCAAGAGGAAAAACAGTAACTATACGGTGGAGAAATGGGATGACACTTTGACAATTTTGTCAAAATTAGCATTGGCAAAAAAGCCAAACGTCCCCATGTGCCTCCCATATAATGCCCTGGGAAGGATACCTTTCACTCTTACAGCATTGCAACTGGTAATGCATCTGAGTCTAATCATGAAGAAGCCTCAGACAAACCCCAAATGAGGAACATTCCAAGAAAGAGGAGGGGAGAGGATATATTCTTCAAAAATGCCAATGTCACGAAAAACAAAGGAAGGTTGTGGAAATGTTCTAGATCAAAGGAGAAGAAATAGGCATGCCAACTAAATGCATACCTGATTCTAAACTAGGTAGAAATTTTACTATAAAGAATATTATTGGGTCAATTGAAAATATTGGAATATGGTTGTAAAATTATATAAAGCTTTGTATTAATGTTATAATTTACTGAAGTAGATATCTGTACTATGGTTATTGTAAGAGGATATCCTTATTCTTAGAAAAGACATACTGAGAAATTTAGAATAAATGGCCATTATGTATGCATTTTACTCTTAAATGGTTCAGGAAAAATTATATATAATTATATTAATTTAATATATAAATATATATTAATATATAACATAAATATAATACATATAACATTTATCATTAATACTTATATGTTATTAATATCTCTTTATATATATTTATATGTTTATTATATAAGCAGAGAGAAAGAGCACAAGGCAAAGCAAATGGGACAAACTGTTAACAAGAGGTGAGCCTGGATACAGAGTACATGGGTATTCTATGTGCTTTTTTTTTTTTTTTTGCCACCTTCTGTATATTTGCAATTACTTCCAAATAAAACTCTTTTTTAAAAAAAAAAATCATGGGTTTTAACTCAGAAAGATATAGGTTGGAATCCTGAGTGATCTTAAGTCAGCTACTTCATTTTCTCTGTCTCAGTGTTCTGTTCCTTGAAACAGAGATAATTAATCACATCACTTCACAATACTATCATGAAACAAAATGAATTGCTGTTTGGAATACAGCAAATAGGTGACCAGCAAAGGCTAGCCCTTCCCTCAGAGCCCAGACTCCTCTCCCAGATAAGTATCATTAAATCTAGTTTCCACAAGACTGATTAAATTCTCAGGTCTTTTAAATAATTTTTACCTAACAATTTAAATTTGATTTAACCTAATAATGCTTTTAAAATTACACAATGGTAGAGATTTTAAGTCTAAATTATGGTCTTACTCTGATAGAATGGGAAGTCTTTAAAGTTCAGAAATATTTTGTATTCATGTTGGCATTCCTAGCAATATGATTCTTGGCACTTTATAGATGTTCACTGTGTGTTTATTGACATGAGTACAATAATCCATGCAGATATAACTAAAGTTTGACATAATTACGGAATTGAAAAGATGATAACGCTTCTGCCTTGTAAGATATGCATCTGAATACCTTCAGGATTGACGGGCCGTGTGGCTGGTCTGAGGTTACCTGAACTGACTGAAGTCCCTCCTTTAGTTTCTGCTCTAACCATTCAGATCTAGACCACACACCAAGCCATTTTTCTTTCTCCTGCAACCCATACTGGTTCTTTCAAAGAGACTCAATGCCAAGTATTTTATGTAGTCTGCAGTCTTATTCCATAGAACAGCTTGGTTCTAACATTTTCTTTTTTTAACATCTTTATTGGAGTATAATTGCTTTACAGTGTTGTGTTAGTTTCTGATGTATAACAGAGTGAATCAGCTATATGCATACATATATCCCCATATCCCCTCCCTCTTGTGTCTGCCTCCCACCCTCCCTATCCCACCCCTCTAGGTGGTTGCAAAGCACCAAGCTGATCTCCTTGTGCCATGCAGCTGTTTCCCACTAGCTAACTATTTTACATTTAGTAGTGTATATACGTCAATGCTATTCTCTCACTTCATCCCAGCTTACACTTCCCCCTCCCTGTGTCCTCAAGTGCATTCTCTACGTCTGTGTCTTTATTCCTGTCCTGCCCGTAGGTTCATTAGAACTATTTTATTTTATTGGTTTAGGTTCTGTATACATGTGTTAGCATACGGTATTTATTTTTCTCTTTCTGACTTACTTCAAACTGTACGACAGACTCTAGGTCCATCCACCTCAATGCAAATAACTCAATTTCATTTCTTTTTATGGCTACTATTCCATTGTATATATGTGTCACATCTTCTTTATCCATTTGTCTGTCGATGGACACTTAGGTTGCTTCCATGTCCTGGCTATTGTAAATAGAGCTGCAATGAACATTGTGGTACATGTCTCTTTTTGAAATTATGGTTTTCTCAGGGTATATGCCCAGTAGTGGGATTGCTGGGTCGTATGGCAGTTCTATTTTAGTCTTTTAAGGAACCTTCATACGGTTCTCAATAGTGACTGTATCCATTTACATTCCCACCAAGAGTGCAAGAGGGTTCCATTTTCTCCACATCCTCTCCAGCATTTATTGTTTGTAGATTTTTTGATGATGGCCATTCTGACTGGTGTGAGGTGATACCTCATTGTAGGTTTGATTTGCATTTCTCTAATGATTAGTGATGTTGAGAATCTTTTCATGTGTTTGTTGGCAATCTGTATATCTTCTTTGGAGAAATGTCTATGTAGGTCTTATGCCCATTTTTGGATTGGGTTGTTTGTTTTTTTGATATTGAGCTGCATGAGCTCCTTCTATATTTTGGAGATTAATCCTTTGTCATTTGCTTCGTTTGCAAATATTTTCTCCCATTCTGAGGGTTGGCTTTTCGTTTTGTTTAAGGTTTCCTTTGCTGTGCAAAAGCTTTTAAGTTTCATTAGGTCCCACTTGTTTATTTTTGTTTTTATTTCCATTTCTCTAGGAGGTGGGCCAAAAAGGATCTTGCTGTGATTTATGTCATAGAGTGTTCTGCCTATGTTTTCCTCTAAGAGTTTTATAGTGTCTGGCCTTACATTTAGGTCTTTAATCCATTTTGAGTTTATTTTTGTGTATGGTGTTAGGGAGTATTCTAATTACATTCTTTTACAGGTAGCTGTCTGGTTTTCCCAGCATCACTTAATGAAGAGGCTTTTCTCCATTGTATTCTCTTGCCTCCTTTATCAAAAATAAGGTGACCATATGTGTGTGGGTTTATCTCTGGGCTTTCTATCCTGTTCCATTGATCTATATTTCTGCTTTTGTGCCAGTACCATACTGTCTTGATGACTGTAGCTTTGTAGTATAGTTTGAAGTCCAGGAGCCTGATTGCTTGAGGTCCGTTTTTCTTTCTCAAGATTGTTTTGGCTATTTGGGGTCTTTTGTGTTTCCATACAACTTGTGAAATTTTTTGTTCTAGTTCTATGAAAAATGCCATTGGTAGTTTGATAGGTATTGCACTGAATCTGCAGATTGCTTTGGGTAGCATAGTCATTTTCACAATGTTGATTCTTCCAATCCAAGAACATGGTATACCTCTCCATCTGTTTGTATCATCTTTAATTTCTTTAATTAGTGTCCTATAGTTTTCTGCATACAGGTCTTTTACCTCCCTAGGTAGGTTTATTCCTAGGTATTTTATTCTTTTTGTTGCAATGGTAAATGGGAGTGTTTCCTTAATTTCTCTTCATTTCTCTTTCAGATTTTCCATCATTAGTGTATAGGAATGCAAGAGATTTCTGTGCATTAATTTTGTATCCTGCTACTTTACCCAATTCATTGATTAGCTCTAGTAGATTTCTGGTAGCATCTTTAGGATTCTCTGTGTATAGTATCATGTCATCTGCAAAGAGTGACTGTTTTACTTCTTCTTTTCTGATTTGGATTCTTTTTTTTCTTTTTCTTCTCTGTTGCTGTGGCTAAAACTTCCAAAACTATGTTGAATAATACTGGTGAGAGTGGACTTAGGTCTTGTTCCTGATCTTAGAGGAAATAGTTTCAGTTTTTCACCATTGAGAATGATGTTGGTAGGAGGTTTGTCGTATGTAGCCTTTATTATGTTGAGGTAGGTTCCCTCTATGCCTACTTTCTAGAGTGTTTTTATCATAAATGTGTGTTGACTTTTGTCAAAAGCTTTTTCTGCATCTATTGAAATGATCATATGGTTTTTATCCTTCAGTTTGTTAATATGGTTTATCACATTGATTGACTTGCATATATTGAAGAATCCTTGCATTCCGGGGATAAACCCCACTTGATCATAGTGTATGATCCTTTTAATATGCTGTTGGATTCTGTTTGCTAGTATTTTGTTGAGGATTTTTGCATCTCTGTTCATTAGTGATATTGGCCTGTAGTTTTGTTTCTTTGTGACATCTTTGTCTGGTTTTGGTATCAGGGTGATGGTGGCCTCGTAGAATGAGTTTGGGAGAGTTCCTCCCTCTGCTATACTTTGGAAGAGTTTGAGAAGGATAGGTGTTAGCCCTTGTCTAAATGTTTGATAGAATTCACCTGTGAAGCCATCCGGTCCTGAGCTTTTGTTTGCTGGAAGATTTTTAATCACAGTCTCAATTTCAGTGTTTGTGATTGGTCTGTTTATATTTTCTATTTCTTCCTGGTTTAGTCTCGGAAGGTTTTGCTTTTCTACGAATCTGTCCATTTCTTCCAGGTTGTCCATTTTATTGGCATTTAGTTGCTTGAAGTAATCTCTCATGATCCTCTGTATTTCTGCAGTGTCAGTTGTTACTTCTCTTTCATTTCTAATTCTGTTAATTTGAGTCTTCTCCCATTTTTTCTTGATGAGTCTGGCTAATGGTTTATCAATTTTTTTAATCTTCTCAAAGATCCAGCTTTTAGTTTTATGATATTTGTTACTATTTTCTTCATTTCTTTTTCATTTATTTCTGATCTGATCTTTATGATTTCTTTCTGTCTGCTAACTTTGGGTGTTTTTGTTCTTCTTTCTCTAATTGCTTTAGGTGTAAGGTTAGGTTGTTTATTTGGGATGTTTCTTGTTTCTTGAGGTAGGATTTTATTGCTACAAAGTTCCCTCTTAGAACTGCCTTTGTGGCACCCCATAGGTTTATACTGTATGCCCCAGTGCAGGAGGATCCCACATGCCACAGAGTGGCTGGGCCCATGAGCCATGGCCACTGAGCCTGCACATCCAGAGCCTGTGCTCAGCAACGGGAGAGGCTACAGCGGTGAGAGGCCTGTGTACCGCAAAAAAAAAAAAAAAAAAAAAAAAAAAAAATCAAGTTACTTTTTTGGAAATTACTTTCATTTCTCATTGATTTCTAATGTTTCCCACAGCCTATATAGCATTTGGTGAAAATGTTTTCTCTTTTCTCACCTTAGTATAGAGCTTCTCAACTTAAGATCTATGTTGGAGTCTCCTGTGGAGCTTTTAAAACTCCTACTGTCTGGGTTCCACCCCCAAACATTTGATTTGATTGATTTGGGGTGAGGCTTGGACATTGATATTTTTAAGAGGTCCCCAGGTGATAGTAATATGTAGCCAAATTTTAGAAACATTACTTTAGTATATTCTCTTTCACTAAATTTTTCCATGACAGTTATGATATTTTAATTATTAAAGTGCCTTATTGCAAAACTATGACTTTTTTGAAATCAACAAAATAAAATAATACACTGTGAATAGATTCTGAGAAATAAGTCCTTAACTGCCAGGGTCTGTTATTGTTCCAGGAAAACTTAATTTTTATTAGCCTCTTCCTCCATCATGTTACTGAATGTGGGGATGATCCTATTAGGCTGAGCTCGTAAAAGGAACTGTAATTTTCTTTGAACCTTTAGCTTTTGTCTCAGTACCTAATTACTTTATATAAGTTGTCAATATCATGGATCATATACACCACCTCAAGTTAATTTATTATTCCTAAGTGTGTTCTAAACGTTATGGCAAGTGCTTATGGACGTCATGTCATCCAATTCTCAGAATATCCCAGTGAGGTGGTCATTATTTTCCTCCTTTACAGATGAGAATTATTGTTTTACTTGCGACACCTCTGTTGCCTCTGACTGGATCCGACTGGATTCTTCATCCCTCTTTTCACACTTATCTTTCCAGAGGTGTTGGAACTGATATATCCAGATATATCCTTTTCTCAGAAAACACACATCTGAGATCAGTAGGGCAAGTCACTAAGACCTCTTCTGGAGCTGAGCTCTGAGCTTCCACACAGTTCTTCAGGCCAAGAACTTCTACAAGACCTCTCCTCTAAGCCTCTGTGTTTTCCCTTTTTGTACTGCTTCTTTCTGAATCATTCACTTTCCATTGTTCTACCAAACCACAAATTTAGTCCATTAAGACATTTGCCACTTGCCCTGGCCCATGCATCTGGAGGCCCCTTAGACTTTCACATTGACCCTCTTCCCAATAAATAAAGCCAGAATTCATTCTCCAGCCAGTCTGGGAGCAACAGTGATTCCACATATGGCCATGAAGGCATTAATGATTCCCTGTGCCTATTGTCCCAACATCCTCACCTGACACATAAATCATCTACGGCAGGTTGTGTATGGCCTTTGCAGACGTCCTGGAGAAATCCCACCATAGATATGATGCTTACTCTTCAGCTGATTGTGCTGGGATACAGTCAACAGTCAGCTTCATGCATCTTTTTAATCTGGCCTTTAAGCAGGCATTTGAGAAATACATGAGGGCTAGAGCAAAGTTTATTATGTCACATCCACAGAACATTTTTTTCTGACAAATGGAGTGAAAAGATTGAAAAACTGAAGAGCTACAGAGAAAAGTGAGCAAGGTGTCTTGGAGAAATCTCCCTTTTATGTGTAGCCATTTTAACACATAAATATCAATCGTAGCAAAAAATTTTTGTTTTAGCTCTCTTGGGATTACTACATAAAATGTGTTTTGGCTTTTCTGCTTAGATAGTCTAATTAGATGAAGAAATAAGGAAAGACTAAAAACCCACTGACACATACATGTGTGAGCAGGGGGTGGGTTGGGTGGCTGGTGTGATCAGAGTCACCTGCCTGCTTCCTGCCATATCGGTCAATTCATTCTTACAACCTTTGACTTACAGGTCTGTAGGTAACTTTCATCAACGAAACCCACATTTCAGCGTTCAGATTAAATAAATTATTGTTTGTCACCCCCTCCACACATGTGCTAGTTTAAAAAAATTGTCAATCCAGACTACAATGACAAAATAGAATTTTTTATGCTTGGCTACCCCTTTATTCTCTCTTATTTGTGTTGTACTTCAATTCTGTCTTTTTGAAAATAAGTTTTATTCCCATTTTCACTATTTTTAATGGCTTATAGATTTGTATGCAAGCTATTTGGATAATACCTTACTGTAAAACTGATTTAAATGCAAACAAAAAATAGCAACGGCAGCACCAATTCTTTCTTTCCTTTGAATTTTTGCTCTAGAATTTTGTAGTCCAGAAGAGGTTATGACATTTAGAGAATGTGTTATCATTCTGGACTCAAAAAGATAGGAAGAAAGAATATAGGGGAACAAAACAGCATTTCAAGAAGGGCCATACATCTAGAAGAGGTCTGGGAGGGCAGAATATCTTGGAATCCTTTCAGAAACCTGTTCCAGTTTCTTCCTGAGAGCAGTTACTGTCCCTGCACATATGTGAGTACACAGGGCTGCAGAAAAATGGCAGGACAAAGAAGACCTATAATTATACTACAGACACAGGTTTATAAAGGGACTTCTTTAAACTATTCCTTGGGGGTTGATTAATTACTGGCTTATTGCTGAAGGCAGAATAGAGTGACCAGAACTGGGATTTTAAAGGAGAAAATGAAACAGCAGTTGGACAGTTCTTAGTAGGGGAGAAGTGATGTATGAAAGATGCAAATCCTTTGGATTTAGTCTCCCTCCTCTCAATCCCCAGCTCTAGGAGACCTTGAGGTTTCCTTGGCTGCTGTGGTTTGCAATGAGACATTTAGCTTTCAGACGAGAAGGCTAATCTCATTTGTTAAATTCCATTTTAGAGCTCTTTGGGAAGCTAGATTACCAGACAGTAATCATGCATAGTTTACCACCATGTGTCTTTAATAACCCAGGCATTTGTGTTTATGGGTTTAGCGTGGATTAGAATATATATCAGCTGAATGTTAATGGCTTTAATCAATCCTTTCTTAATTCACGAGATTTTTTTACACTTGTAAATGCACATTTAGGCTTTGACTTTTGCCCACAGACACTTTAGAAAAAAGCAACAGAATAATTTTATTGTATCATTGTCAGCATCATTGTCATATTATCTCATTTAATTTATAATAAGCACTGATATCACTCCATTGTTCTGGATGCTGTGTGAGCATCTACAGATGCTTTGTTTTTTCTTTCCCCTAGATCATGAACAGAGGCTTCACTCAAACTTCCAGTCAGACTCCAAATAAATATGAAATATTGGCATAAAACAAGAAATCCTCTTTTACTATTACAGAAGAAAAAAATACAAACACCCTCTGTTGATGAAGTGGACACACATATACATTCACACATTCATATAGGCATACACACATCAGAAAACATATATCACACTCAGAATGACTGAGCCAAAAATTATATAAGAAACACTGTTTACTTAGTTTTTATTACCTTTTTCAAAGGAGCGCTACAAACTTTGAATGAGACTTATACAGTGCTACAATCTGCGCTAGGTTTTAGGGCTGGAATGAATAATCAAGTATGGACTCTAGCTTTGTAGACTTTCAAGTCCAATGTGTGCTTATTAGGAAGTGAGGGACTTGGTTCACTGCTCGGAAATTGCACACACACCACAGGTTATTGATATTGCTCAATAACAGTATTGGTTTTCCAAACTAGTTACTTCATGAAAGTAAACAGAACAGAACACTTTGTGGATGAGAATGGAAGAGTTTTGCATTTTACTGTATGTAACTTTCATCAACCAAACCCACATTAAGTTCTTCAATCCTTAGAACAATGTCCAAAAATATACAGTGGGTACTCCTAGCTATTTCCTACAAAACAACAGGTGACTAGCATTATTCAGTGAAGTAAGAGTGCTAGACTAACAGATTCTGTGCGTGTGCATGTGTGTGTGAATGTGTACATCCAAGCTACTTTTCGTGTATGGCCAATTGTGTCCATTTCCTATGGTAGTTGTAATAAATTGCCACAAATTTGGTGGATTCAAACAAAACAAATGTATTATTTTGTGTATCTAGAAGCCAGAAGGACTAAAACCAAGGTGTCATTGGACTGTGGCCCTTGTGGAGCTCTGGGGGGAATATGTTTCCTTGACTTTTCTAGCTCTTAAGGGAATCCTGTATGCCTTAGCTCATGACTACTTCCTTACATTCAAAGCCAATTGGAGTATCTTCTAATTCCTTTCTCTCTCTCTCCTCCCCTCTCTCTCTCTCCTTCTCTCTCTCATTCTTCTTCCATCACTACATCCCCTTCTCTGACCCATCTTTGCTTATATTTCACAGAGATAGTGTGAAGATGTTTAACTTTTAATACTAATAAAGAACAAGAAAACAAGCAAATAAAGTAAACTTAAAATGAACTTACCCATTTCTTAGCCATGAATATGGTCTTTGGTTTCACTATTGCAAACCATTATTCTGTGACTATAATCTCTTTTGGGCACTTTCTCTGTAAGGAGACAGAGAAGCATCTCTTTTGCTCACATTTCATAAGGAATGATCTTAACCACAGACACACTTGGCAATTCCTTTGTATAGCAAATTGAGTGGCAGAAATGCTAGGTATTACATCAACAAAGTGTAAAACCAAGAGAGAATTTAAATAAGAGATTGGGAGACTACCAAATCTTTGGGATGGGAAAAAAAAGAAAACTTGGTAAAACCATACACTGCTTTAGACATTCAGTATTTGTGGGTTGTGAGGGATTTGCTGATGGTGTAAAAGTTTTCTTAACATTAAATATATGGAACTTATTTGAATATAAACAAATAGTAATAAGTATTAAATAAGAATAAATACAAGAGACTTTATGAGAGGAGAAGCCACCTGCTAATTTAAGATACAGGTGAAGAAAAAGAAGGAAACATTTTCAGTTATTTTTCTAAAGACATATGCAAATGTGTGACAGAAACTAGTGGTTCGTGCCAAGTGGAGTGAAATGAGCCAAAGAATTGGCTTAGTATGAAATTTTCTTCACATTTCTTATCCATAAGTGGATTTGGTGACATCAAAGATGACAAGTATGAAAAATGAAAATAAGTAAGACTTTATCTTTTGCTATGTTTGTGAAATGCAAAGGAAACTTTAAAACTGCATAAGTACTTTTAATTTTTTAAAACCTTAAATTTTAATATAAGAAAACTAAAATATTAAAACAAAATAAAACTTTAGAATACTAACCTATCACATATATATTTGGAGTTAGACGTGTCAACTGAAGGACCATTATACACCATTATACAAATATTTATTTGTGAATAGAAAGTATAGTAGCCAAAGGAAGATTATTTTAACAAATAGATACTAAAGAAATAGATGAATCAACCATCACAGTTGAAGGCTTCAAACCCCTTTATCATAAATGGACAGATCCATCAGGCAGAAAATCAGTAAGGACATGACTGAGCTCAACCACACACACTACTTCATCCAACAACAGAAGAATAATCATTCTTCTCAAACTCACATGGGACATTCACCAAGATAGAGCACATCCTGGGCCATAAAACACATCTTAATAAATTCAAAAGGATAGAAATCTTAGTGTCTTCTCTCAGACCACAGTGGGGTTAACCTAGAAATCAATAACAGAAAGATAACTGGAAAATACCAAAATACATGGAGATTAAAGAACGCATTACTAAATAACATACAGGACAAAGAAGAAATCTCAGAACAAGGTGGGAGAAATGGCAGAGTAGGAAGATTCTGGACTCACCTCCTCCCATGGACACACCAAAGTTACAACTACCTATAGAGAAACTCCTATAGAGAAACTATCTCTGAGAATAGCCTAAGGACAAGCAGAAAAGATTTTCTACAACTAAAGATATAAAGGAGAAACCACACTGAGTTGGGCAGGAGGGACACAGATGCAATCTGTCCAGGACCCACACTCCTGGAGCAGCAATCCAGAGGCAGGAAGGATATCACAGCCTCGGAGGTTTCCCCTGAGGAGTGAGGGCTCTGAACCCCACATCAGGTTCCCCAGCCCAGGGGAACTGCATTGGGAAGATGAGGCCCCATTAACATTTGGCTTTGAAAACCAGTGGGACTTATGTCTGGGAGTACTGGAGGGCTCTAGGTTACCAAGACTTTGCTCTGAGAAGGTGTGCACAAAAACTCACTTGCTCCCAGTCCCAGTAGAGAGATTCGCTGGTTAAATTTAGAATGTGTGTGGGCTTCCCTGGTGGTGCAGTGGTTGAGAGTCCGCCTGCCGATGCAGGGGACATGGGTTCGTGCCCTGGTCCGGGATGATCCCACATGCTGCAGAGCTGCTGGGCCCGTGAGCCATGGCCACTGAGCCTGCGCGTCCGGAGCCTGTGCTCTGCAATGGGAGGGGCCACAACAGCGAGAGGCCCGCGTACCGCAAAAAAAAAAAAATTTAGAGTGTGTGCCCGAGAGGCAGAGAACTGTTGGAACTTTCTCTAGGTACGGAGGAGCTAGTGGGTGCTAGCTTTCTGTTTGTTTGTGGCTCACCCTCTACCTAGCTAGCCCAGCACTAGCAGGTACCATTTCTGACTCTTCACATCTAACCTATTAGCACTGCTTGCCCCGCCCTGGGTTCACCTGCAGACCCGACACTCCTAAGCAGCTGCCCTCTCTGCCAGACCTGGTGACGGCCCTCAGTCAGCAGCTGAACCCCCTAAATCAGCCCCCTGCCCCACCATACCTGGTGGGTTCCCTCAGCTGGCACCAGAGCCCTTAGAACATAGCCCCCTGCCCCACCACTCCCAGTGGATGCCCTTGGTTGGCACCAGAGACCCTCCAAAGCAGCCCCTCACTCCACCAGTCCTGGCAGAAATCCTTAGCCAGCACTGAGGTCCCTCGAAAGTGATTCCCTGCCAGACCCAGTGGATTCCTTCAGCCAGACTCACATTCCCCCAAAGAGAGTTTCACCTCCCAGGGGCTGGCCTCACACACCAAAGTGCATGCAACAATTACAACCAAGCCATATGGCTAGCTCTACCAGGGTCAGCTTTACTAGCAGTCTTGCAGCAAACACAGCCCAGTCAAAAGAGGAGGACACACACAGCTCACACAGGGGACACTCTTGGAACACCCGGCTCTGGTGACAAGGGCAGACCACACTACTGGGCCACACAGGACACATTCTACACAAAACCACTCCTTCAAGACCAGGAGACACACATGATACACATAATACACAAAGCAAACACAGAGAGTTAGGCAAAATGAGGAGACAAAGAAATAGGTTTTAAACAAAAGAATGAGACAAAACTTCAGAAAAAGTACTAAACAAAACAGAGATGAGCAACCTTCCAGATAAGGTAATGGTCATAAAGATACTCAATGAAGTCAGAAGAATGTAGGGACACAGTGAGAACTTCAACAAAGAGATAGGTAATATAAAAAAACAGTCCACCAGAGCTAAAGAATACAACAATGTAAGTGACAAATACACTGGAGGGAACCAACAGCAGATTAGATGATGCAGAAGAAAGCATCAGTGAACTGTGGAAATCACCTAATCACCTAATCAGCAAAAAGAAAAAAGAAATAAAAGAAATGAGGATAGTTTAAGGAAACTCTGGGACAACACTGAGGATAGTTTAAGGAAACTCTGGGACAACATCGAGCATATTCATATTTGCATTATTGGGTCCCAGCACGAGAAAAGAGAGAGAATGGGACAGAAAGGCTATTTGAAGAAATAATGGCTGAAAACTTTCCTAACTTGGTCAAGAAAACACATCCAAGTCCAGGAAGCACAGAGAGTCCCAAACAAGGTAAAGCCAAAGAGACCCACACTAAGACACATAATTAAAGTGTCAAAAGTTAAGGATATAGAGAGAATCTTAAATGCAGCAAGAGACAACTAGTTACATATAGGAGAACTCTCATTCATGGCTGGTGGAAACGCAAAATAGTACCACCACTTTGGAAAATGGTTTCCTACAAAACCAAACATACTCTTACAATATGATCCAGCAATTACACTCCTTGTTATTTACCTAAAGAAGTTGAAAACTTATGTCCACACCAAAAACTGCACACAGATGTCTATAGAAGTTTTATTCTTAATTGACAAAACTTGCAAGCAACCAAGATGTTCTTCAGGGGCTTCCCTGGTGGTGCAGTGGTTGAGAGTTCGCCTGCCGATGCAGGGGACGCGGGTTCGTGCCCCAGTCTGGGAGGATCCCACATGCCGCAGAGTGGCTGGGCCCGTGAGCCATGGCTACTGAGCCTGCGCGTCCAGAGCCTGTGCTCTGCAATGGGAGAGGCCACAACAGTGAGAGGCCCGTGTACCACAAAAAAAAAAAAAAAAAAAAAAAAAAAAAAAAAAAGATGTTCTTCAGTAAGTGAATGGATAAATAATCTCTGGAATATTACTCAGCACTAAAAAGAAATAATAGCTTCAAGGCATGAAAAGACCTGAAAGAAATTGACTGCATATTACTAAGTGAAAGAAGTCAATATTTAAAGACTACATATTGTATGATCTCAACCATATAACATTCCAGAAAAGGAAAACTATGGAGACAGTAAAAAAGAAAAAAAAAAAAGCAGTGGTTGCCAGAGGTTGGTGTTGGTGGGTGGAGGAGGGATGAATAGTAGAGCACAGAGGATTTTTAGGGCAGTAAAAATACTTTGTATGATACCATTATGATGAATACATATCATTATACATTTCTCCAAACCCATTCAATGTATAATGTTAAGGGTGAAACATAGTATAAACTCTGGTCTTTGGGTGATTATGATGTGTCAATGTAGTTTCATCAGTTTTAACAAATGCACAACTGTGGTGGGAGATGTTGATAAGGGGGAAGTTATGCATGTGTGGGGCAGGCTGTATGTGGGAAATCTCTGTGCCTTCCACTCAATTTTGCTGTGAACCTAAAACTGCTATAAAAAATAAAGTCTTAGTAAGAGAAAATAGATACTGTATTTTGACACAAAGCACATTATTTTTCCCCTCTGAGATTGTGAATTGGAGTTCAAAGAACTGTATATTCAGGAATTAAATGCAGCCATAATTGCCTCTGGTAGGGGTGTGAAAAAATCATACTGTTTCTTGTGTAGGAGAAATCAACCTCCTGACTTAAGCCTGAGTTTCTAGCTTTGTGTAAGAAATTGGTGAAAAAATCATTTATGGAGTCTTCTACAAGGAGTAGGTAAGTTGAATGCTTGAATGTTCAGACATAAACGTTACATAGCCTTTGGGGAAAATTGTAATGTCATTCATATGAATTCTATTGCTACTGTCTTGATTAGCACTTACCACAAACTGATTGTATTTGATTTCCTACAAAGTGAGAAAGAGATGCTAAGGTATTAAAGAAACAGTTAGCAGTCTTATCAAAGAGATTGTTTAGATGAGTTGGGGTTTTTTTGTTTGTTTTGTTTTGTTTTTGGTAAGTTGCATTGCATTCATTTTCCAGGAAATAAATTATTCATCTAATTTAATATGACCGTACATTATCTAGGACAGCTAAATATTTTGTGAAATTAATATCAAGCTAGAGATGAGCAAGTTCATCTCCAAATCACTTCCAAGTTAACAGGTGTTATATTTTAATAGAAGAACTGAACATAAAATTATTATTTTAGTAATTGAAAGATAATATATATTTTAGACATTTCTAATTTGCAGCTTTTTCAACTATAATTATTAAAATATATCGATTAGTCTAGTTATTAACCTCTGTTTAAATATATGTGTATGTATACATATACATTTATGTATTTACATAAGAACATATTGTAGTGTTACTAATGACCTTAAGAGGTAAAATGGAAGCAAGTTATGTTTCTTTCTTTACCTCTGCTGCTGTGCTTGTCTTATTGTCACTGAAACATTTGTTTAATAATAATAGTAAAACAACAGGGAATTTCCTAAGTTAAGACTACCACATTTTGGGTCCTGCAACTTTATTTTAAACCACAGAAGAGAATAATTTAAAAATTTTCTTTAGAATATTATTAATCACTTAACATAATCATTATATAAAAAGTGATGGACAGGGTGAATAAAAGTTATGTCACAATAAGTACAATATCTAGGTAAGGGCATTGATTTCGCCTTGAAAGTGTGGGCACAGAGGTTTGAATCTGTGCTCTGCAATTTCCTAGGTATGCAAAATTGTATTATCTGTTGAAACTCTCTGACTCTACTGTTGCCCTCTGTAAAATCCTAACAAAATTACATTGTGTATAAGGCTGTTGAGAGGTTTTAATTAGATAATGTCTGTTGAGTACTTATTCTTGTATCTTGTACCTAGTAAGTACTCAAATAATATTCCTGTCCTTACCAGCAGAGAGCATTTTTCTTTTCACATATGTTGTCTGTGGGTGAGATTGCACTTGTTTGATAAATAATTTGGTGCTTATAATTTTTTTTTAAAAATGAAAAGGGACATGATATTTTCTCTGTCTTAAATTGTGCAAGTCCATATTCCTTGAGACAGTGATGAATTTCTGATTTCAGAATTCTGTTTTCACTACAGGTTAGAGCTGGAACATTGATATATTAAATTGGATTTTCTTTATTTAATCTTTCTGTCAGCAGCAGCAAAATATGCTTGAATTTCCCTGTTGAGTATAATGTACACTTGCTTTGCCATTTACTTGCCTAGGAAAGACATTAGAGTACTTTTGCTTAGCAAATGTTATATTGTTGGATTAGAGGCAACCCTACAGATACACTGTAAAGTATAATTTAATAGCAAAATGCGATAATACCTACTCCAGTTCATCACCATGTGGCTTTTTCTATACAAAGCCTCTTAAGATGTGTTGCAAACTGGCATACCTTGCTAAAAATCATAAACAGACTTGGCACTCGTGACAAGTGACTCCCATCTACTTTCAGTGAAGTTGTCCTCATTTTAAACCTTCAAATCCAAACTTCTGTTGGAAGGTACTGTTGCTCTTTGAATTTGAGGATAATGTCTGAAAATTTGTAAGATCTGGTTCAGTAAATTCTCGTAATGTGTCCATATGACAATACTCAACTCAAAAGGGGGGATACATGTCTTTTAAAAGTATTCTAGGGTTTTTATATATATATGCACATACACACACACATACATACATATATATGATGTATATATAGGCTTTATCATGTCATGGCATGTCCTCTGGTCAACACATTTCAAATTCTCTCTTATTGCCACTCAATTTCCATAGAAAATCAGGTAGAAAAAGGTTTGACAAACATATTTTAAATTAACATATACACCTTTCCAAGGACATTAAGTGTTTGGAGGGAAATTGAAAAACTTAATCCCTAAAATGCTTTGGTGGAAAACCTTGGGAGAGCTGAATGGTAAGAATTTGAGAACAGGCCAAACTCCTCACATAGCGTTTAAACTTCTGTGACTCTATCACCATCAGAGCACAGAGTTTCTATTCCTTTGTTTCTCATCAGGAAACAATAAATTCTAGCTTTGTGGGAGAGCAAGGCAGAGGGGGTAAGAACTTCAGCTATGGAATCAGGACACCTGGCTTAATCTAGCTCTGCCACTGCAGTGGGGTATGAATCTGAATCTGAGCATAACTCAAGCTCTTTAAACTTCAACTTTTTCATCTGTAAGTGGGCACAGTAAGGATCACCTTTCAGGATTGTTCCACACCCCAGATGATATAATGTCCAGAAAGTGCATGCTATACAGTAAACACTTTCAATAATGATTGTTCTCATGATTACTACATTGGCAGACAGAATGGGGTATAGTAAGATAATAAAATACTGGATAAAACTGTGTGCTTTTGTTCAAATCTGTATAAGGAAGGGAGGCCAATACTTTGTTATCCACTGAGATATCATGGATATTTGATATATTAAAAAGCTAGATATTTTATATATTAATTAAACATTTTAAATTCTTTCAAGTCTGATTTAAAAAAATCCAGCTGTCCATTGTATCATCTCTTTGCAGTAGAACACAACGATTTCCTCCACTGATGGCCTTTTTCATTAGCTATGTGAGTAATTCCATGTGTGAATGTACCAGTCAGAAGCTGCATTTTACTCCTAGTCTACAATCTATTTAACAGAGGATCTCCCTAACTCCCATCGCTGAGGAAAGATCAATCCAGCCACAAAGAAAATAATCCCACATCCATATGCATGGATCTGTTCCTCTCTGAAACAGAAGCTTACTTTACCCAAACTACCCTACAGACTTGCTGGTTCCGAACTTGGTATGAGTTCCTTCCTCCTTGGAAGTAATCCAAAGAATCTTATTATAAAAAAATGCCAGAAGGCCTTAAATATTAATAACACTTTATCTACAGCATTTTCCTCTGTGCTTGATTGACTATTTTATCCAGTCATTTGGGGGTTTTTAATAAGCACTTTTATTACCAAACAGTAATTCCTACATTGGATGTCCATCTCCAAAACGTTTCCCATAAATTTCCCATGTTAATTATCCCAACAGCACATTTAGGAGTCATGGATAGGATGGAAATACACAAGGCTGTGCTTTGCTTCCACCTCCTGTTATCCCTAAATGGGTTGGAATCAATTTTACATAGAATAAAATAACCACTTCTTTCAAAGATTTTAACTTTCCCCCACCGATTTAAGATTTATATAGGCAACTTTACATGAAACTTTTCCTTTGTAGAAAATGGGAAGATGAATCAGAGCAGGGTGGGTGGGTAGGGGAGGAAGAAAGGTGAGTCATAGTCCAGTGTTAAAAAAGGGAGAAAACAGATGCTTTAATTGTGTCTATTAAGAGGAAAAGAAACAGGTTGATATTCTATTCCCTGGCAATTCTTCTGTCCAGGAATCTCTACTAACCAGTTTAATTGAGCAACTACTGTATGAGCCCAGACAGGTAAGGACTGGTTTCCTAAAATCTGTCACTTTAGAGGAAGGCCCTGTGGTAGTTCTTCAGCCAGCTCCCTGGTCCCAGAATGAGGGCCACTACCACATATAAAATTTGAATCACATGCCTTCTTCAGGGTCTGGCCCTAAAAGCTGTAACTGAGGTCTTACCAGTTATGACCACTCCCTTTAAGATTCCTGCAAAAATGTTTCTACAATTCTCTCTAGATTAAAGTAACCCGTGTAAGTTTAATAACTTACATGATTTGTCATTTATATTCTATAACAGTGAATTGAATGCCTACTAAAATATACTCTTCTTAACTTGTAAAGCAATAGTATTGATTAGAGCACACACAATTATGAAAGGATACAAAGGTGTAATAATGGTAATTATGCTTTACCTATAATTTTTGAATCACATTTTTACATAATTTTATTAAATTTTTTCTCTCAGTTTTTAATAACTAAGCCAATGCTCACATAGCATCAAAAATCTAGCTTATTATAATCATTCTTGTTAGCAGTTTTGCCAATATATCATTTTATTGTTGTTTCAGATGGATATATATAATATATATGTTCTATTGATATTATATATATAAATTATAATTTGATTTGCAAATTTTCAAGCAACTTGCCTCAGAACTTTTTCTATGTGGATCACCTTAGCTTTATACAAGCTGATTTAACTTCAATTTTGCTTTCTCATATAAGTCATTTAGTTTCAGTATCATAACATCTCAGAATGGAAGTGAATTTAGTGGTCACCTAGTCCAATCAACTATTTTGGGGAGAAGAGGGTGGAAGTGAAGTTATAAATCCTAAATAAATGACAAAATATATCTGCCTATTGGGATTTAACACCTGTATGGAAGTCAAAAAAATTATTAAAGTACTCGACAACTTATTTTTACCTAGTCAAGTAAGTTAGCCCTAAACTCAGTGGAAATCGGTATATAAGATGACTAACATCAGCGCCTGATATATAGCTATTAATGAATATGTGTTGTAAGTTATACAAAAATAGTATGGGTATCATCCTTATCCTCAAGGAAAGCAAACAAAAACACAAACAAAACTTTTGGATTTCAAGCCATTAGAGAAAGAGTTGGCTTACAGTGGGTAAATACTGATAGCAAATAGAGCAACATTAGAAAGGGAAAATCTCAATGGGGTAGAATATCATGGAAGAAGAAGACTTAAACTGGATCTTTAAGGATTGGAAAATTTTGATAGCTACAACAGGTGAGAGGAGGTAATTTTTATAGCCAAGTGAGTGGAATAGGTTTTATATATATTATGTATAGTGTATTATATATAGCACATAGTAAAAGTATAATCTGTATATTAGGGAGTAGTAATGAAAAATAGTATTTATAAGAGAAAAACAGGCAATGTAAAGACATTGCACATTCTTGAGCAGGGAGCTGATCCATTAAAAATAATTTTTTAAGAAAGCTTGCTTAAGTGAGAAGTTTAGAGATAAGTGACTTCAGGATACTGAATTTAAGAAGAGTAAATAGGAGAACATCAACTGATTTGAATATGTGGTGATGAAGAATGGGGTAACGGACAGGAATGTGAAGAAGAATTGGAACATACTATTTAAGAGAAATAAATGTAAGACCTTGTTTCTATACATATAAGTGATTAAAGTGTGGAGGGGATAGATTGTATGAATTAAAATGAGAGGTTGAATGTTTCTCTTCGGATAAAGGTGGTTTTCAATAATTGAAAAAAATACTGTTTGTTCATCAGAATTTTAGGACCAAAATGCCCTTTAAAGTCTACTGAATTTGAGATGATGGTAGATATATCCAGTAGCACTAGAATACAGGTAAGAGATAATGAGAGATATCTAAATTTTGGAGTCACCCAAATAGAGGTGATAGTTGAAGTCAAAAGTAAGTAGATAAATTTTTATGTGCCTATTTATCTTTAGATTTCAGTGTTCATCTTCCTTTCTACTTCCCTGGTGTTATTTTACACAGAGCTGCATTCTGACGTTCTCCAACTCCACCACAGGCTAGTCAGAAATGTATCACAGCAGAGTTGACCAGAGTCCAAGGTGCTCTTGGACTCATGTTGAATCCACCACTACTCTCTTCAACTATGAAAACTGACTCTTAGTGGGAAAAAACTAAGAACCATCATGTGCACCTTATTAAAAATCTTATCTAATATATTCCCTCAACCATGAATACTTGCATGTTAAGCCTTATCTGTATTAGTACATTTAAAAATATTTGTCCCCTGGTAAAACCACTTCAAACATTTTTGAACAGCCAAGTGTAGCCTAGGAGGCGTGCCTCTGAAATCATGCTTATAAGACAGTCCCTGTTTCACTCTGGGCCCATAATAAATGACTCCTACAGAGCAAACTGTGAGGTAGCATGGAAATGAACTATCTTCTGAATTACTGAATATTTAATAAACTGTACTTAATGCATTTTATGTAAGTGGCTATGTATTTTGAAAATACTATCTTAAAAAATTAAAAATTAAGTAATTGACCAGAAAAATCCCACTCTGTTTCTATGCCAAAATATTTGCTATGATTCTTTCAAAAGTTTGGTAACTATTGATAAAGAGTCAGGGACAAAGGGCAAACCACTTGTCCAAATTTTGATCCATAGACACAAAGCACCGAGCTGATCTCCCTGTTCTATGCAGCTGCTTCCCACTAGCTATCTGTTTTACATTTAGTAGTGTATAAATGTCCATGCCGCTCTCTCACTTCGTCGCAGTGTACCCTTCTTCCTCCCCGTGTCCTCAAGTCCATTCTCTACATCTGTGTCTTTATTCTTGTCCTGCCCCAAGGTTCTTCAGAACCAATTTTTTTTTTTTTTAGATTCCATATATATGTGTTAGCATACGGTATTTGTTTTTCTCTTTCTGACCTACTTCACTCTGTATGACAGTCTCTAGGTCTATCCACCTGACTGCAAGTAACTCAATTTCATTTCTTTTTATGGCTGAGTAATATTCCATTGTATATGTGTGCCACATCTTCTTTATCCATTCATCTATTGATGGACACATAGGTTGCTTCCATGTCCTGGCTATTGTAAATAGTGCTGCAATGAACATTGTGGTGCATGACTCTTTTTGAATTATGGTTTTCTCAGAGTATATGCCCAGTAGTGGGATTGCTGGGTCATATGGTAGTTCTATTTTCAGTTTTATAAGGAACCTCTATACTGTTCTCCATAGTGGCCGTATCAATGTACATTCCCACCAACAGTGTAAGAGGGTTCCCTTTTAACCACACCCTCTCCAGCATTTATTGCTTGTAGATGTTTTGATGATGGCCATTCAGACCGGTGTGAGGTGATACTTCATTTTTGTTTTGATTTGCATTTCTCTAATGATTAGTGATGTCGAGCACCATTTCATTGTTTGTTGGCAATCTGTATATCTTCTTTGGAGAAATGTCTATTTAGGTCTTCTGTCCAATTTTGGATTGGGTTTTTTGTCTGTTTGATATTCAGCTGCATGCGCTGCTCGTATATTTTGGAGATTAATCCGTTGTCAGTTGTTTTGTTTGCAAATATTTCCTCCCATTCTGCGGGTTGTCTTTTCGTCTTGTTCAAAGTTTCCTTTGCTGTGCAAAAGCTTTTAAGTTTCATTAGGTCCCATTTGTTTATTTCTGTTTTTATTTCCATTACACTAGGAGGTGGGTCAAAATGGATCTTGCTGTGATTTATGTCCGAGAGTGTTCTGCCTATGCTTTCCGCTAAGAGTTTTGTAGCATATGACCTTACATTTAGGTCTTTAATCCATTTTGAGTTTATTTTTGTGTATGGTGTTAGGGAGTGCTCTAATTTCATTATTTTACATGTAGCTGTCCAGTTTTCCCAACACCACTTATTGAAGAGGCTGTCTTTTCTCCACTGTATATTCTTGCCTCCTTTATCAAAGATAAGGTAATGATATGTGTGTGGGTTTATCTCTGGGCTTTCTATCCTGTTCCAGTGACCTATATTTCTGTTTTTGTGCCAGTACCATACTGTCTTGATTACTGTAGTTTTGTAATACTGTCTGAAGTCAGGGAGCCTGATTCCTCCAGTTCTGTTTTTGTTTTTCAAGATTGCTTTGGCTATTCAGGGTCTTTTGTATTTCCATGCAAATTGTGTAATTTTTTGTTCTAGTCTGAAAAATGCCACTGGTAGTTTGATAGGGATTGCATTGAGTCTGTAGATGGCTTTGGGTAGTATAGTCATTTTCACAATGTTGATTCTTCCAATCCAAGAACATGCCCGTCTCTGGTGTCCATGCTGATAGCTGCAGCGCGCCCATCTCTGGAGCTTGTTTAGGTGGTGCTCTGAATCCCCTCTCCTTGCACACCCCGAAACAGTGGTCTCTTGCCTCTTAGGCAGTTCCAGACTTTTTAGTGGACTCCCTCCCCACTAACTGTGGTGCACTAGCTCCATTCAGGCTGTGTTCATGCAGCCAACCCCAGTCCTCTCCCTGGGATCTGACCTCCGAAGCCTGAGCCTCAGCTGCCAGCCCCCATCTGCCCCTGGCGGGTGAGCAGACAAGCCTCTCGGGCTGGTGAGTGCTGGTTGGCACTGATCCTCTGTGCGGGAATCTCTCCACTTTGCTCTCCGAACCCCTGTTGCTGCGCTCTCCTCCGTGGCTCCGAAGCTTCCCCCCCACACCCGCCGTCTCTGCCAGTGAAGGGGCTTCCTAGTGTGTGGAAATTTTCCTCCTTCACAGCTCCCTCCCTGAGGTGCGGGTCCTGTTCCCATTCTTTTTTCTCTGTTTTTCCTTTTTTCTTTTGCCCTACCCAGGTATGTGGGGAGTTTATTGCCTTTTGGGAAATCTGAGGTCTTCTGCCAGCATTCAGTAGGTGTTCTGTAGGAGTTGTTCCACATGTAGATGTATTTTTTTTTAACATCTTTGTTGGAGTATAATTGCTTTACAATGGTGTGTTAGTTTCTGCTTTATAACAAAGTGAATCATTTTGTAGATGTATTTCTTATGTATTTGTGAGGAGGAAGGTGAGCTCCATGTCTTAATCCTCCGCCATCTTGAGGGTCTCCTCTGGTGGAATTTTAAAACTGATTTCTGTTATCATACAAATGGCCACCAGAGAAAAAAAATATAAATACTTTCTACATTGGTTAGTCCTGCTATATTCAACACTAAGAATTTTCTATCCATTATTTCATTGTAAAAACTTAAGGGACTTTCCTTTTTCTGATCATTAGTTGCGATGTAAACATGGATATATATTTTTAATTAAGTAATTATTTTTCTCTAAATTTTTCACTGAGCATTATTTGTGTGGATTGCATAAAGAATTTTCTCTAAATAAACTGAAATGACTCTAAAGGATGCCTGCGGCATGTGTAATCTGCAAACAAAACCAACAGTTATAATGCAAGCATATGGTAGCTATATTGCTTCTCAAATTATGATGTAATTTCATTACTTTCACACCAATTAGAGTGGCAATAAGCAAGTTCAGTGTAAAATGAGTATCAAAGACTCTCACCCATTTACTGACAAGCATGCTTGGAGAAGTACAAAACAATATTGAATACTAGTTTTATTTGCGACTGATATTTATTTATGGAAAGTGGCAGCTATAATTAATGTAGTCAGAGTTCATAACATGTAAATGGGCTGTTAAAACACAGTGAAACAAGATATATTTCAAATACTGCTGCCAACTTGCCTCATAGAGGCTGAGTTGTATTGTGCATTCAATTCTAAAATGGCACTCCATGGAGGTTTCAGAATCCTTTTGGAATTACCATTGTTCCTTTGCATTTTCAGGATTGGCAAACTGGAATCCAGAGGTAGTGACACTACTTGCTCTGCCAATAGATTCAGCCATTGTTTAATAGCAAGTGAACTCTAACTTGATTTCTGTAATAAATATGGATACAGGCTTCCTAGAGTCTGTTCCCTATACAAGTGAACCAACCTATTTATTTAAAGGACCGTTACCACACCCTATAGGAGAGGCAGAGGATCATGGAGTCATTAGAGAATCCACTAAAAATACTAAATAATTCACCAGTTATTTACTGAGAACTTCTTACGTGTGAACCTGAAGAACTCAGAGTGGATTCTATTATGGAAGTTAGAGATTGTGGAAGGTTACACAGATGCTAGTCTCTGCAGCCAGACAGACTAGGATTCAAATCTTGACTTGTCCATTTGAGAGATGTATAGATGTATACAGCTAAGTCTTTTAGCCTTCCAGATCCCAAGCTTGCTTCTCTGCCCAAAGGACATACCCCTAACAGCAAGATTTTTGCCTGGATTTTATAAGATGATATTTGTAAAGTACATAACACAGTTCTTGCTATAGAGTGGGTGCTCAAAAAGTGCTGCCTTTGGTGTTGTTACTATTATCCATGCTATTATTATAAGCTAATGAGATAAATGCTCATGAAGCACATGAACACACTACCAGAAGAAGTGTAAAGGGGGCTCAACCACAAAGAATGAGAAGGATTTTTTGCTATGGAAAAGGGTAAAATTGGGAGAGGAGAAGGGAATAGGTCAACTAGAATAAGCATAGTCATGAAAACGTGATTTTGCACATATTCTGGCTTCCCTACATAGTTGTGGTTATACAATGCGCTTTGCTGATAGAATGGGAGCATAAATTATATGTATCACTTTGGAATAGATGCATGCAAGAGCCAGTTCAAAGTGTGCTAAGTTCACCACTCCCAGCTGTTTCCTGCAGGTGTGGCAGCCTGCATCCCTGAGTGAGGAGGACATGAAGCAGTCCTCTGTCAACTTGTGATAACTGTGAAATAAAACTTTGTTGTTTAAAGTCACTGATATTAAGGAATTATTTGTTCAGCTCCTACAATTCAACAACAACAAAAAGCAAACAACCCAACTGAAAAATGGGCAGAAGATCTGAACATACATTTCTCCAAAGAAGTCATACATATGGCCAATAGGCACATAAAAAGATGCTCAACATTGCTAATTATTAGAAAAATGCAAATCAAAACTACAATGAGGTACCACCTCACACCAGTCAGAACAGCCATCATTAAAACGTCTGCAAATAACAAATGCTGGAGAGGGTGCAGAGAAAAGGGAGCCTTCCTACATTGGTGATGGGAATGCAAATTGGTACAGTTACTATGAAGAACAGTATGGAGGTTCCTTAAAAACTAAAAATAGAGCTACCATATAATCCAGCAATCCCACTCCTGAGCGTATATCTGGAGAAAAACATGGTTCAAAAGGATACATGCATTCCAGTGTTCACTGCATCATTGTTTATAATAGCCAAGACATGGAAACGACCTAAATGTCCATAGACAGATGAATGGATAAGGAAGCTGTGGTACATATATAAAATGGAATACTACTCAGCCATAAAAAAGAATGAAATAGGGCTTCCCTCTTGGCACAATAGTTGAGAATCTGCCTGCCAATGCAGGGGACATGGGTTCAAGCCCTGGGCAGGGAAGATCCCACGTGCCATGGAGCAACTAAGCCCGTGTACCACAACTACTAAGCTTGCACTCTAGAGCCCATGAGCCACAACCACTGAAGCCCATGTGCCTAGAGCCCATGTGCCTAGAGCCCATGCTCTGCAACAAGAGAGCCACCACAATGAGAAGCTCACGCACTGCAACGAAGAGTAGCCTCCGCTCGCCACAACTAGAGAAAAAGCCCATGTGCAGCAATGAAGACCCAACAAAGTCAAAAATAAATTTAAAAATAAATTAGTTAATTAATTAAAAAAAGAATGAAATAATGCAGTTAGCAGCAAAATTAATGGAATTAGAGATTATCAAACTAAGTGAAGTCAGAAAGAGAAAGACAAATACCATATGATATCACTTATATATGAAATCTAAAATATGATACAAATGAACCAATCTATGAAACAGAAACAGACTCACAGACATAGAGAACAGACTTGTGGTTGCCAAGGGGAAGGGGGAGTGGGGGAGGGATGGACTGGGAGTTTGGGGTTAGCAAATGCAAACTATTGTATATAGAATGGGTAAACAACAAGGTCCTACTGTATAGTACAAGAAACTATATTCAATATCCTGAGATAAACCATAATGGAAAAGAATATAAAAAAGAATGTATATATATGTATAACTGAGTCACTCTGCTGTACAGTAGAAATTAACACAACATTGTAAATCAACTATACTTCAATAAAAAAAGAAAAAAAGGGACTAGTTTGTTACTATAGCATATCCTATTTAATCCTGACTGATATGGCCTGATGTAGTATTTGAGGAGTAGGTGTGGTTAGACTATGAGGTAAAGAGATTAGAAAAAATCTGGGAATGAGACTGTCATCAACTATAAAGAATCTAGAACATCATTATGAAGAGTGTGTAATGTTTTCTTATAGGCAACATGAAAACTTCAGATGTACTCTGCACTTTTTTTCTTTTTTTGGCCTCACTGTGTGGCATGTGGGTTCTTAGTTCCCTGACCAGGGATCAAATATGAGCCCCCTGCATTGGGAGCTCGAACTCTTAACCACTTGACCACTGGGGAAATCCCATACCCTATGCATTTTTAATAGAGATGCTGACATAATAGATTTATAAGGATGGTATGTGGCAGGTAAAAACTGGAGGCAGGAAGAAGCTTTTGTGGTAGACAGTAACACTGAAATAGGAACGTAAAGGGAAATAGGGTGAGAAGAATTTGGAAGATTTCAAAGTATTGGTGGAATACGTTGGTTAAATTTATAGAAAACAGGAGATCTGAGAAACAAACAAAAAATGTCTATAACTTCTTCCTCTGTTGACTGTGTAGGTGTTAATGACATTAACTGAATGAGGTAACACAGAGGAAAATCATTAACCAAATGCATATGATTTTAAAAGCTAAATCTTTGGAAATTTAGGGATAATTACAAATCACCTTGCATATAGATAATAGGACACCTTTAGGGAAATTATTGGACCTAGTTTAAGAGGTGCATAAACCTCATAAGTATCATAAATTGTCATTCAAAAATTTTGAGTTGTCGATCATTTATGGACTATTTGTATTGAAATAAACAGGAAAGAGAGACCCAATAGTAGTGAAAGTAATTAAGTATGAAGATTTCAATCATGGGTTCTGTGCCTAATGATTCCTATAATTTCATTTAGAAGCTATTTGCAGTGAGATTTTAAATCAAAATTTGTTATATGTATACAGAGCATTGATTTTCTAAAATAATCAACTGGAATATAATTTCTCTTCTGGAATATATGTGCTATCATTAGAATGCTTGCATAAACAATTTAAGTAACAATGCATTCTTTATTATAATACTAGTTGGATGGTAACAAAAATATATTTAATCAGAAAAAAATGAAATGTACTTTATAAGTCTTTAATCATTAAAGTGTATTGTTTGAATGTATACTGGTCTCTCTTATTAAGCTTTGAATTTACTGATTTCAGGAGCTCTGTGGTTTTCCTTCCTTGAAATTTTATCTCATAGTAAGTACTCAATGCTTGTTAGTCACAGGAAATGACTCAGTGATACCTTTTGATGCAAAAATTCAAAGATGTTTTCATATGCATAGCATAAATCTCCTGAGAAACAATTTCATGGTAATTCAGAGAACATGAAAAGAATGGTAAATAATGAATGCTTCTAGAAATATCCATAGCATCAAAATGTAATTATGCTCCAAAACACTAGTGTAAATACTGTAGCAAAGAGTTTCAAGTTGTTGAACTATTAATATGGAGAAATTTTATTTTTCCTAATAATTGCCACCAAGTGCTTGTGGCTACCCCCTCTCACTCTGAGTAACAGACTTCATCAATAATAAATATATCAGTCAGATTCTCTAACTTTTCATTCTTTTCTTCTTTGTTTACTAGATCAGTATAATTCCATTTTTATGACTTAGCCCTTAGTCCTTTAAGGTCATCAGTCTAGTATCTGAATCACACTAGAGTTATAGTTTCAACAGCTTGGGTCTGGGGTAAGACTTCTCCTTTCCTGAGACATATCTCCTTCCCTGTGTTGGCATTATCTGGAATCATTGTCTACTTGTTTGATTTTTTTTTTTTTTTTTTTTTTTTTACTCCAATGGATATCTCTTGACAAAGGGCTCTCTCCACCACTGGTGGTCCTGTGGCTATATTTATAGACTGAAACTCACCTGGGAACATCATACCTGGGGACCTCATGGGACTGAGATTCCAGGCAAGACTGGAGCCTCCAATCTTACCTGCCTTCCGTAGCACCAAAATTCATGTGCTATGGGCACAGTAAAATTATCTTCCATATCACTTGGAAACTAAAAAATTAAGGGGGTGGCTCTGTACCTCCTTTTGGTCAACCTCCCCTTCCCCCATCTCATCATCTGTTCTCAAGTCTCCCTTGATCTTTGTATTAATCTGTTTTGACTGCCATAACAAACATTGTAAACTGTGTGCTTTAAACAACAGAAATTTTCTCACAGTTGTGGAGGCTGATGGCCAAGATGTGGGTGCCAGCATGGTTGGGTTCTGGTGAGAACTCTCTTCTTGGCTTGCTGAAGTCCACCACCTTTTCTCTGTGTCCTCACATGGCAGAGAGAGAGAAACAGAAAGAGAGAGAGAGAACCATCTTTGGTGTCTCTTCTTAGAAAGGTACTAATTCCATCACGAAGGCCCCACCCTCATGACCTCATGTAAACCTAATTACCTTCCAAAGGCCTGACCTCTAAATCTCATCACACTGGGTGTTAGGACCACAACATATGAATTTGGGAGGACACAAGTCCATAGCACACTACTAGCCGCAATTTGGGTGCCTTAGTGACATCCACTCAGACAACAAAAAGTCAACAGCTTTCGCCATAATTATTTTCTAATTTTAGGAGCAATTCATTTTTCTTATGGGCTCTGTACCTGACTCTGTTATGGTGAGAAGATGCACCACTTTCCCTTTCTTCAGCAGGGATGCAAGAGGAGAGAACATTCTCTTTTCAAAAACACTACATTTACTTAAAATGTGATTTTGCTCTCCAGTCTTCTCCTCAGTCCTGTCCTGCACTGCCCAGTGAGAATGGTGAGCTGGGGGTCAGTGCTAGTCCCTTGATGGGCCTGGGCTCTCAGCAAAGCCTGGTCACTCTTTGAGCTTGGATTCTGGTGTTTCTCGTGCTGCCTGTTCTCAGCTATGATCTCTGAGTAGGATTCTTGAAGAGAGGATCCCATTTAGAATTAAACGTGATTCATCTTAAATTTGAACCACACGCAAGTGCTAATATTTGACTTATACAAGTAGCAAGGCCATACAGTGTAACCCAATCTGTTGGTGCCCATCAGGATTTGTAATCTGCTCATGTTTTGCACTGTGTGGGGACCAGGTAGAGAGAGGAGGTATTCTTAGAACATTTTCTTGTTTGGTGATTGGAATCCATGAAATACAATGTTGTTGCTGTTCATGATAATATGCAGATCACCTCCCTAGACCCTGGTCCCTAACGAAGTGGGGCGCATCAATTTGCCATAGTTTGACTGTAGCAGATGTGCTTGCTACATGTGACAAATGACAAACATACTGGAAACTCTCTATTAGAACAATGCTGCCTCTGTGCTCTGAATTTACATCCTAAGACCATGTCATCATCAATAGGAAGTGGTATAATAACAAAACAACTGCATTCTATCTGTCCATTTAAATTGTCTCAACTTTAACTCAGTTTGAATTAAAGCCTTCTCCATACCAAGAGCACAGCTTACTTTCTAAGCTATTTCCAGATGCCACTTTTAATTTCAAAACGAGTGAATCAAACACTTGCCAGTTTCCATTTGGAGTGTGCTGCTCTCATGCTCTTGGAATGCATCTCCAGGCTGTCTCCCTCACAAGGGGGATAGCAGGCCAGCTTGACTGTTAAAGTGGTTTCCAACTAAAGAATCACTGGGATTCTCTCTCTCTCTAATCATTCATTCATAAATGGATTCTTTTTATTTCCAATTTTATTGTAAAAACCTGATCATTTTATTATTTTATATTTTAAGAAAATCATATTTCTGGAACTAGGTTTAAAATATAATAATTTGCTTCTAAAAGAAATCATATTTGGTGGAACATATGAAATAAACCCTATCACACAGTTGCTCTAGATGATGGAGAATTATGAACTCTTGGTAACCATTGAAACAATGCCATGACTAATGCTTTCTTTTAACCTTTATTATTCTATTTCTCACTGGCTAAATCACATTCACATTTGGCCCAATTTCATAAAAATTTACAAGTGTGAAAAAAGGGAGAAAATTCTCAGATAGTTTAAAAGTTGTAGTTAAAGCTGCTCTTTGCTATTGTAAAAAAATTATTTTCTTATTTGTGTACAAACACATGCCAAATTTAATAACCACTGAAACTAAAACGTCTGTGTTGGTCTTATGCTCTGGACCCCTCTTTCCTCTGACTTTGTAGTATAATTTTTTTCTTTACATATATCTTTAATGAATGTTTTCCATTCTGAGATGATTTCTAAATCATTGTGATATATCTGTTCTGGACAGTTCATTTCAAGAACCACACCAACCAATGCTGGTATAATAATAATGCAAAATAATAGCATGATTATAAACTAGAAAGACAGTTTTCTAAAGTTTAGCCAAAATAAGCCACAAGAGAGTTCTTGTAAGTCAGCATGAAATGTTAATAAAAATATAAGTAAATGAATGAGTTTAAAACCACTTCTGGTGTCTCTCTTCAATAATATTCTGTTAACTGAAGTTTGTAAGATAAGAATAGAAGTAGTTCATTTCTTTTTTATAGAGACAGATAATTCTATGTATAATAGTTTTCCTCCATTGCACATATCAGTATTTTTATGATTATTTTATGTAATAAATTATCTCTAGTTCTAGAACTATTAATATTTATAACATATTAAAATTGAAACTAAGTATTTAAGTGTCCAGGTAAGCAAAGGTTTTTGTCACATTTCAATATACATGCTTATATAAGCCCAATGTCTATTTTGCTATTCCTTATATAATTTTTTACTTATGACATTTTATTAATGGTTTGGCCCTGTATGAAAAGGAATAATTGGTTTTTTAAGGAATAATTAATTTTATTAAGACTCAATAAAAAGTGTATTGTGATTTACTTGGAGGTCAGTGGCGAGAAAATTAAATTATAAAACCCTAAAAATAAAGCATATCTACGTGCATTATGTGAAAAAAACAATAAATAACCAGAACTGAATTGATAATCCATAACAGCATTGAATTTTGAGACAGTAACAGAAATTGCCAAAACTTTTCCAGCTCGTTTCTCCATTCAGCTAGCTGAAGAAACAGATCTGTATCCAGAAATGTATCCAAGAATCAAATATGAGTATGGGATTTGGATTCAGACTCTTGACATTATTGAATATGATTAACTGTAAAATTGCAAGAATTCATGTTATGTTTTCCTCATATAATTGATAATTCTGGAGGTATTCTGAAGTCATAAAATTCTGCCTAATAAATAGACATTCATAACAAATTGTGTATTTTGACATTGTCCAATTCATTTTAACGAATGCAGTCTAAAATTTTTCACAGTAGCAAATGACACACTCAGTTTTTCCACGTATATTCACTATATTTGGCCACTGGAAGGTTTCATAACACATGAAAACTCAGAAGCACATATTCCATGGAAAAAGAAATTAAAAGAAAAATGTAAAAATGTTATAACTCTTTAAAATATTCTACTCTTTGTTATTCAGGATTAATGTCAATACTGAAGATACATTTGAAATAAACACACTTCAAAAAGGTTTAAAAGAAATTAAAAGAAAATTAAAGAAAAATGTAAAAATGTTATAACTCTTTAAAATATTCTACTCTTTTTTATTCAGGATTAATGTCAATACTGAAGATACATTTGAAATAAACACATTTCAATAAGGTTTAAATACAAAATAATCTAGTCAGTTTCTTTCTAGGCTGACACAAAATTATCCTTATTACAAATCTAAAAATAAGAAAAAGGAATGTGGCTATCCCATTCAAAAGTTGGTTTTCCCTTAGATGTTGACAGATATTGGAGGAAAATTTCAATCAATGAAAACAGAGCAATGTAGCCAAACTTTCCCTAATTAGAGACTATCTGGGGACACCTTCTGGAAAAACAGTTCTGCATAAGATTTCTAAAATAAGATATTGTTTCTATTTGCCTTCTAACTATATTCTTTCCCTACATCAGCTCAGGCCATGATACTTTTATAAATGCAAATATAAAATATGTCTATGAGATTGCCCTGAATAAAGAAAAAAAATATCATTACCTTGTTTTATCATGGAAAATCCACTAGAAGCCTGAATGATGCTAAACCCTAACATGATCTCAAGTGAGTCAATATAACCTCCTACCCAGGTTTTGGTTTTTGGGTAGTTTGAATGTTAAAAATGTTAATGATGCAACTCTAATTGAAACAAAATGCAGAGTCCTCATTGTGTAATGTCCAGACAGACCAATATTCAAGAAAGACTATATTGTCATATAGAATTACAAGGGCTAGATACCTTATGAACATTTGTAAAGGTATAGAATTAAATAATTTCTTAAAGATTATGCACACCACTGAACTTTTAAAAATTCAACATATTATATAGGTGAACAAATTTTTAAAATTTCTTGCTTAGACTTATTTTAAAAGCTCTAGGATCTTTCAATGAAGAATTTCAAATAGTTTCATTCTCTTATAAATTTGCTTATACCTATAAATCATAAAGCTTCAAAGGAAGTAAATCTAAGTAGACAAATATCTCATCAGTTTATAAATTACAATTGTAGTTTTTATTTATAAAATTTATGTGTAGTAAACTTTTACAGTTGTCAATTTAAAAATTACATTTTAGCTAATCAGAGATTAAAGACTTAGTGTGGAATGTTGTCTTTCCAACATTTGAAAACTGGCTGGTAAGAAATATAGAGTTACCATTTACAATGAATGCAAAGCACAATTTTATTACTATACTTACAGGTTAGATATTGAGTTCTTTATTGCAAGTATTTCACACAGTTTTCCTTTCACCCTTCATGTTATTCATCTTTGAATAAAAGCTACAATATTTTATTCTTACAATTTCCTAGGGAATAAAAAATGTAGTCAATGTGGTAAACTCTGAATTAAATTAGAGATGCCAAATATATCTTCTAATTTAGGGAACCTGTTGGTATTTGCAATGGGTTATGGCACCTTTAGTTTGATAGCTCTGCATGTATGTGTTTGTAATACGTCTCCTTTAAGCGAATGTGAAAATAATTTTTTTTGTCATTTGAAGGAAATAGTTTATTGTGACTAGTGTTTGTAGCTTATTAAACTTCAATACATGGAATCTGAAGTAAAAAAAAAAAACTGTTGCATTAATTCATCTTGAATAAATCATAAAAATACAGAAAATGGAAATGGGAAAAATGCTGCAACTTATCTAGTCTATCCCCTGAGGCTATAATAAAATTGTCCCATGAAATATATCTTCTAGTGTTTTATCTTCCCCATATTAAGCCATTTAATGGTCCCTGTTCAATATATATTCTGAGTAATTGCAACACTCGACAGCACAAATTGCACACACGACAGAGTTGTAATCTTTAGAGCCATTTTTCAGGTGGTTGGTTTATCACATATACAAATACTACAACCAACAAATACCCTTAAACAGGAATTTGCTTTTCAAGAGGTAATTTAAGCATTATGTAGAGCAGGGGTTGGTCAACTATGGCCAGCTGGCCAAATCTTGTCCCCCACTGCCTATTTTTGTAAACAAACCAATGGTTACAAGAGGGGCAAGAGAAGAGGGTAGGGGCAAATTAGGGGTACAGGATTAAGAGATACAATACTATATATAAAATAGATAAGCAACAAGGATATATTGTACAGCACAGGGAATTATAGCCATTATTTTGTAATAACTTTTAATGGAGTATAAATACTGAATCACTATGCTGTACTGAATCACTTGAAACTAATATAATATTGCAAATAGACTATAATAAAATCAACTTCATTAAAAAAGAGGATTAAAAAAGGTTTAAAAAAGTTTAATTCAAACAGAGGTACATTCATTTATGTTTACATATTGTCTATGACTGCTTTTGCATTTCAAAGGTAATACTGAGTAGTTGTGACAGAAACTGAATGACCCACAAAGTCAAAAATATATACAGTCTGGTCCTTTACAGAGAAATTTGTTGACTCTGGCTGAAGTGGTCCTCACTAAAGAGGGTCAAGGTTGGCTTCCTTCTCTCAACCAAAATATCTCATCTTTGTGTATGTACTGCATGATTTCATCCTCTTTGTTCAAAATATGTGGCCTTATGATACTACTGGTACCTTTTATTTCACTATATTGACTGGGGTACATTTATTAATTTATTTATTTTTGTTTTTGCTGTGTTGGGTCTTCGTTTCTAGTTGTGGCAAGCGGGGGCCACTCTTCATCACGGTGCGCGGGCCTCTCACTATCGCGGCCCCTCTTGTTGCGGAGCACAGGCTCCAGACGCACAGGCTCAGCAGCTGTGGCTCATGGGCCCAGCCGCTCCACGGCATGTGGGATCTTCCCGGACCGGGGCACGAACCCATGTCCCCTGCATTGGCAGGCAGACTCTCAACCACTGCGCCACCAGGGAAGCCCCAACTGGGGTACATTTGGTATGGTGGATTTATTGTTATTTATTGCTTTAAGTTTAATTAAAATAATTCATGCTCGTCTTTCTCGCTGATTAGGTGATATTCATGTGGAGAACGGCAATGGCCTTAAGCTTTGTCACACTCCCTCCAGTGCCTAACCTTATGTTTTATACATAACAGGAACTCCATTACTATGTACTGAAGTTATATCGTTTACATTTCAAATTGATTTCTCTAATAGATGAAATTCTGGCATATTTTGAAAATGAATGGCTTTATTTCTGTAATTTCATTAGACTTCCATAAACTATCTAGTATTTAAATGACTATTTTAAATGCAAATATCCAACTGAATAAATCCAAGTGGTGAGATAAGAATGTGCTTCTCTAATAAAAACTTTTGGAGGTAACAGGGTAGAGAAGTTCTGTTTTGACCTAGTCTGCAACCCACTATTCATTAATTCTCACAATCCCCTTAGATCACTTAGATCAAGAATACTTAAAAGTAGTCTTTCAAGTACTGTTGAATCCCCAGAGGTTTTACCTATACTGTGATGTTTTATTTTTTTTTTAAAGAACAACTTTTCCTTTCACTTTCCAGCAAAGTTTAATTCTTTTATTAAAAACACAAGAAAGCCCTCACTGTGGATATTACATGCATATAGACTTTCTAACATTGTAAGGTATGAAAGTTCATGCATGATGCTCGCAGTGGGAGAAGTTTGCATCCAGAATAGGAAAAGGAGAGGTCGCTGATCTAACCCTAGAACATTTTCTCTAGGAGTCCCTTTGACATGACGTTACATCATTTTTACTTATCATGTGACCATGTAAGCAATTTGGAAGGGTTACATACAATGTCTAAATGCTAATAGTTTAAACTGTGAGTATTAATACAATTCTAGTGATTTCAAATCAATGATGCAAATGTATTTTTAACTATGCAACTTAAATTTTGCTTATTAAATTACTGTGATTACCTGGACACATATTTTACATTTTCTGCTTATTTGAACAACAGAAGAAACTTGTCCTAGGCAAATGCAATTATTGCCAGTTTCTGACTTTCTCAACACAGGCTAGAAGACATTTCCTATTACCAGAAGTGTGAGGTTCACGGGGGCATTGCAAAGCTTCCAGCAATCTAGCTGCCTGAGAGGATTAGATTAGGGGTCTGGGCTTGCTACAGTCTCAACCTACCCAGGTGATGAGAAAGTGTACGTAGTATGTGATCACATTTTCACAGAGCTGAATGGATTGTCTATTGACGTGGATCGTTTCCCCAGATGTCAGTCCTCAGAAACCACTAACTTTCCAGGTTCCCTCTCGCACCATTAAGCAGAGGCAGAAACAGACGCCGTCCCTCGTTTGTATGTTCAATTTTCAGTTTAAAAAATGTGGTTAAAATCTGAAGAATGCTCCTCCAAGTAGTAATTATAGGGACACTTTAATTTTTTAATGAAAAAGATTGACAAAATGTCTAGTAGTAAAGCATAATTGTGGTGGATATCATAGAATAGTGTGCCGTACGTTCTCAGAACTTCACCATTTTATTGCCCAATTAGAATATTAAAAATAGATTTAGGAAAGAATTAAAAAAATAAATGGGGGAAAAGTACAGTCTAAGTTACACTGTTTTTTCAGATTTAATACCCAGGTTTGTTACATTTTGCCCTAAACTCCCAAATTCAAGTACCATCAGAGGAATGAGAAACAAGTTAAGTTTGATGCTAAGTTAAGAGGAGAATGTATTTGCCTTGTCATGATTTCCGCTCCCTTACTTCAGAGCATGGCCTGACATTCATATTCCAATGAGTTATCTTTACCAAAAAGCTCCCTTAATCTGCGTATAAACGATTCTTGAAGAAAATGACTTTCTGGGGTATTTTCTATCTTGTAGCTCTTTGGGGGAATAAAAGAACACATTTAAGGTATTTTTCTCAAAACAGACCAAGGCAGTTATTTGTTGTGAATGATACTTTTAGAATTGCACACTGGATTGCTTAGTATTACAGGACATAGGACATATACAACAGTGGAGCCAAAAGCAACAAAAATAATGAAAAAGAAGCAGAACTGCATGGCCATGCTGAATTGTACTCATACATTTTGGAACCCTGGCAGACTCTGCAGGTAAAGCCATGGAAATAGAATTATTTCCAGAAATACACAGGCTCTTTAGGAGGCAACAATTGGAAGGTGTTCTGAAAGCAAACACCTTCCTCTTTTAAAGACAATGTGTGTGTGTCAACTTCAGAATGACTCACTAAAGAGAATAGTAACCCCCGACCACAAATTTACAAAATTAAGCATTGTTTTAACAAATTTCATTCACAATTCTCCACAACAGACAAAATATGCTTGCTCACTCTTAAGATTTTTGACTTAGAGACATTGAGCAAAGCAGTGTTTTAAAGCCGTGGGTTTCGAACTTTAATATACCTTCAAATGGGGATCTTGATAACATGCCAGAGTGATTTTCACTCCGTAGGTCTGAGGGTGGGGCTGAGATCCTACATTTTTATAAGCACCCAGGTGATACGAGAACTGCTGGTCTGAGGAATACATTTTTAGTAGCAAGATTTAAAAGGCTTTCTGAAGTCTCAGTGGTTAAAATTAGTTGCTGGTCAATGGGTATAAAGTTTCAGTTAATGCAAGAGGAAAAATTTCCAGAGATCAGCTGTGTGACAATATGCTTATAGTTAACAATACTGTACTGAACACTTAAAATTTGTTGAAGGTAGATCTCATGTGTGTTTGTTTGTATGTTTGTTTAACCACAAGAAAAAAAAATAGTGCCCTGCAGGTCATTTCTCCATAGCTACAAATACAAATTGATGTCTTGTCTGTTCTTGTAACTCACCTAAGACTGGCAAAGTGAGCTACATCAATTTCTAAAACAAGTCTGTGTCCTGTTGACTATTTTCTGGTAGAGCCTGAAAAATCTTCAGGCATAAACAAAAGAAGTCATAAGATATGATAATTTAATCTAAGAAACATTATTGCCCTCCTCTTACCTTGTTTTTTTTAAGTCACCAGTGTCCCCTGAGGTACACAAACCCTGAACGAGTTGGTCTGTGTGTGTATAGGATATACAGATCATTTGTTGTTACAGCTCAGTGTGTGTTCACTATTTGGTGTGTAGTACATTTACAGTACCATTTTGTTTGCTTGTTTGTTTTAAAGGAAGATTTCCTAGATTTGGCAAAATCTTCCCAAACTACACAGAGAAATGATTCAATCTATTCCCTGCTCTTTATATACTCTTATAATGATACTGATATGTATAGAGTTAATTAGAAAGCTTTTTTTGGGGTTTGTTTGATTGTTTTTCATTTTTCATGATTTTTATTTAAATGATCTTTAGCTATATGGAGTATTGAATTTACTTTAAAGCTTTTATGCCTGAAACTAAATTCCACTATTCAAATTGTTTTCTCTTATATGTACCCCATTTTTCAGCTTAAACTACAATCAGGATGTTACTCTTCTTACCAAAATATAGTTTAAAACCCAACTCAATATATTCTGTTATGGTACAAATATTCATCCTGAAAAACCAGCAGGACATAGAACAACAACAAAAAATAACTACATGTAATCCTTATTTAAAATTAGTTTTAATAAAATGAAGTTTTAAATACCCATACATTCTAAAATAACCATATAATTAATTCATATTGATAATAAAGGAGTACGTATCTAGAGGGGAGTTTTATTTTGATGAAGCCAGGTGAAGATAAAAAAAGAAAGAAATTCAAATGCTGAATATGCTCAACAAGTAATAAAACATAAGACTTTTATTGTGTAAAATGGTCATCTTTTTTATGAGAGAAAAAAAGGGCAAAGCTACTTTCAGAGAAAGCAATTGAAAGTTATAAAGTTTCACTAAAACTTTGAATAATCACTCAAATATATACTACAAAAACTGGTTTAAAAAGAAAACACAAAACATGACTATGTATACATGGAGGTTTTAAACAATGTATATTTAGAGGCAGCACTGAATATGTGTCACACATGACGCTGAGTGGGAAATCATTAAAAAAGAGTTTCATCCAGAATTGTTGTGGCCAAAAGTCTGTTTAATGTTATCACTCAAGTTCCATAGAACTTTCAATGGTTTCCATGATTCTGGCCAATGAGGAAAATCAGTTTTCAATTTGGATGTCAATCACGAAGTTAGTTGCTTCTCAAAATATTATAAAACATAGATCCCGGACTTCCCTGGTGGTGCAGTGGTTGAGAGTCCGCCTGCCGATGCAGGGGACACGGGTTCGTGCCCCGGTCTGGGAAGATCCCACATGCCGTGGAGCGGCTGGGCCCGTGAGCCATGGCCACTGAGCCTGCGCGTCCGGAGCCTGTGCTCAGCAACGGGAGAGGCCACAACAGTGAGAGGCCCGCGTACCACAAAAACAAACAAACAAACAACAAAAAAGCCATAGATCCCTTCTCTGTAGTCTGATCAGAATTGTGGAATAGGAGACATTGCAGGGAAGTAGACAGTCAGGAAGCCAATATTCCTCATAAACAGAAACAGAAAAGCACAAACCAGCAGAGATGAAAGCAGTGAGACACAGAGAAAAGACAGCAGAACTTGGAAGAAGTGGAGGACTATTCATGGCATATGAATGGAAAGAATATTCCTAGCAATAGTGGCTTACTCTAGTTTTTTAGTGAGTGACTAGGAAACAGATATTGATATTAGGACTTAATTATTTAGCAGTTAAATTTTGTTAGGTATATTTATGCTTAAATTAATTGTATTACAACTGGGACAGTCCTTGGGCAAACTGGCTCTGAAAAATAGCTCTGAGTACTTTGAAACCCTGGGGCCTATTTTTCTAACATAATTTAGCAAGTATGTTATTTTTCCTAATTCTGAGCTATCATTTCATTTGGACCAAAGGAAAAAAGTGGGGCAGCTAATTATTTACTTTGAAGAGATGATGAGAAGGAAGAGAAATATTTAAAACTCCCATCAGAGTGACTCGTTCAGTTTTTGTGTCTCCCGTGCTGGTGTTTTTGTCGACTATGTTAACTGGTTTGGTTCTGTAAGAACTCAAATCACTACACTTGTTTGTAAGGTTTAATTACCTTTTATCAAAAAGAAGCCCTGCTGTTAAGGCATCTGGCCAGTCTCTCATCTTTATAAAATGAAGGGAATACAGGGTTCCAGCCACACGTCTTGGGCCCAGTTGGTTCAGTTATGTGATGTTGCCATTCTGTGTAGCAACTCTGTTGCTTTGTAATTAAAACTCTGGTGAGTTAAGTCGGTTGGGCTCAGTAACTTGGAGATCATGAAAGCAAAAAAAAATCAAGAGAAATTTACTTCACCACATGAGTCAAATAGCTAAGAAAGAGAACAAAGATGTAACCCTGAAAGCACATTTACCTTTCAGTGCTGTTTCTTAGAGTCACATTGATTTATTTGAGCTTGCCAGGATGTTCCTTTTTTAAAAGACCTAATTTACTAACAGTGTGGGATTTTCCAAGTTGTTCACTCCCCTCAGATTGCATTTTCATTTGCTCTAGCAATAAAGACCTCTAATATAGAGACATCACAATTGAACTCAGTGTGGGAGTCTCTCCAAGGCAGAGGAATTCCCATATATCTTGTTGTCTTGTATGGAAACTTTTCAGAGTCTTTGGGTCCTAAAAATGGAGAGCAACGTGGCACTTGTTGCAATTTATTACTGGTATTGACCTCCTTTGCTTTTTTTGTTCAGTTGAGGGAAGTTGTGTCCAACCAGTTTTATTTTTTAATAGACCAGGTTAAATAACCATAATAACTCATCAGAAAAAACAAACAAACAAACAAAACCTGTAACTGGACTTCTGCCTCTGTTTGACTCTAGTCTAGTTCCTAAAAGGGGTGAATTTCATTTCTTTATTTTGAACTTGGGGAACCCTGACGTTTTATACTGGGTGTGAAAAGATTCAAGTATGGTGGCCTCAACCAAGAGTAGGGGTACTATATAATTTGTTATCTAAACCTGGCACTTTTCAGAGGGAAAGGGAGTGTTGTTAATAATTATGCCTGGACACCTGGTGCAAACCAACTCCATCCCAGGCAAACCAGGACTTGTGATCACACTTACGAGCCTCTAGAAGTATAACAGTGCTCAGTTCTGAACTGGATTAAAGGGCACCAAGAAAAGATAAGGAGGTCAAGGAATTACTATTCCCACTACTTATCAACCTGCTCTTACAGGTCAAAGGGACACTGGGAATTCTATTTCAAAACACTCACAAAAAGAAAAAACACATTCATTTAACAAACATTTGTCAGTTACTTATCATGTGCTAGGTATGGGACTAGGTTCTCGAAATATAATGGTGAGCCAAAATACAGATGGTTTGACTTATAATTTTTCGACTTTACATGGTGCTAAAGGAATCAGCTTTCAGTAGAAACTGTACTTCAAATTTTGAATTTTGATCTTTACAGGGTATCCATATATGGTATGATACTCTCTCATGATGCCAGGCAGTGTCGGTTAAGCCACAGCTCCCAGTCAGCCACAAAAAACGGATACACTTATAACCATTCTGCATCTATGCAACCACTCTGCTTTTCATGTTCAGTACAGTATTCAATGAATTACATGAGATATTCGACAGTTTGTTATAAGTATAGCAAAGTATAACAAAATATAACACTTTGTTAGGCTTTGTGTTAGATGATTTTGCCCAACTGTGGGCTAATGTAAGTGTTCTGAGCATGTTTAAGGTAGGCCAGGTTAAGCTATGATGACGTTAAAGGTAGGCTAGGTGTATCAAATGCATTTTTGACTTACAATATATTCAATTTATGGTAGGTTTATCAGGACAGAACACCATCGTAAGACACGGAATATCTGTAGAGTCCTTGCCTTCACAGAGATTATAATTTTGTCAGTAAGCCATGAATTAATGAAATAATCACAAATATAAATGTATGCTTATAAAATGAGATTAAAAAATATAAATGGCAGTACACAGTCTTGTGAGAACAATATGGGAAAGCCCAGACCTAAATCTGGTGGTCTCAGAGAGGCTTTTCTGAATTGGAGTTGCATGGTTTGGGGGGTAGGGGTGGGCAGCATAGGCCCTCCTGGCCAGGCTTGGGTTCCTTATTGCTCACTGGGAGTAGCTCCCCTATCAATTGTTCCTCATGGCTCTGGGGTCTGCTCACTGGAAGTTCCTTGGTTTTCAATTTGCCTTCGTGGTTAAATCTGAAGGGAAATTAGAAAAATATGTCTTCCATGGGGGCTGAGCAGATTTCTCAGCCTGCTTTCAGCCAGTACAGATTGGGATTGCAAAAGTGAGTTAAGTTTCTAGGTCTTTTAGTCTGATGGTTCTTTCTTTTCTTTTTTCTTTTTTTTTTTGCGGTACGCGAGCCTCTCACTGTTGTGGCCTCTCCCGTTGCTGAGCACAGGCTCCGGACGCACAGGCTCAGCGGCCATGGCTCACGGGCCTAGCCGCTCCGCGGCATGTGGGATCCTCCCGGACCGGGGCACGAAACCGTGTCCCCCGCATCGGCAGGTGGACTCTCAACCACTGCGCCACCAGGGAAGCCCTGATCGTTCTTTTGACCATACAGTTCTCTTAAGAACCTGAGTCAGCTTTTTATCTATTTGGTTACAATCAGCTCTGCTTGTAAACAGCTAAAATCCACATGTTTAATAAAACAAGTCTTTCTCTCTCAATGTATTTTGCAATGATATGAGTCTATCAATTTTCTTAAGATAGCGATACTTTCAGTTTCTTACTTGAGTCATTTTAACCATTTGATTCACTGGGTGCCTAGATTCTCATGAATTCTTTTCTTTCTCTCTCTTTCTCTCTTTCTTTCTTTCTTTCAGGGAGTTACACGTACGCCTTGATTTGCTGCATATTTCCAGGGAGACTGAGTTTTAATCAGCCATTGTTTTTCAAAGACCTTCTTAGTTTATATCTTTTCTTGTTGGATATGATAACCAGTTACATCTCCTACAGTATACTTCCTGGAATTTCAGGACTTTCTCAATCATCTTCCAAATGTATTTGCAATCTGTTCAAGTCTTGTTTGAACTCATTTCATTTTGTCTTGTCAAATGCAAACAACTCAAGCTCTTAATATCCTAATTTCTCACTTCTGCAACCAAAGCCAAGATGTACATTAGGTACCTTATCTGCTTTCTAAGATATAGCAGATAATAGTTTTACTGATTGTTTTGCCACTGCAAACATATGTCACCATCTTTCCTGCCTTCATTAATAACTCCCTCACCACCTACTATGTGGCACTTCAAAGACAATATTTTGTATTTTTCTTCTGTTGTAGCAGCATTTCACTTTTGGGTATCATTTTGTGTACAATCAGCTTAGATTAATTAGGCTGTAGCAATAAATGACACCCCAAATCTCAGTGGCTCAACAACAACCATTTATTTCTCACTCATGCTGCTTGTTCATCATGGGTCAGTTTAGCTCTTTACTCCAGAGCCCAGAGTAATGGAGCATCCCTCATCTTGGATATAGGTAAATAGAAGAATGGGTTAACCAGTGGTTCTTCAGGTTTCTGCAGAGAAGTATCAGATGCCACATCCAATAGAATGGGATGATTATTTCCTCATCAGGAAGGAGCTTCAAAAAAGAGAAACTTCAAATTTTAGGGAAATTGGGCTATAATGTCATTAACTGTTCTTCCCCACCAGTCCCCTGACCACCATTTCATTCCCTGCTTCCCCTCTGACAACTGCCCCATTCTCTTTTCTTTGTTCAACAGGCAGGTTCAAGATATTATAGACAGGTTATAAATGAGTATATTTAATAGAAAAAATTCTCCCATGTCTGTTTATCAGTAGTTCAATTTCCTATTAGATGATAAAGGGCTAGAAATGTAAATAAATGTAATTAAATGTAAATAAAATTTATATTGAATTTTACTCTTTTTCATAAACTTTATAGACTAAGAGATTAGGTAGATTTATATTTTCAATATATGTTTAGAAAAAGACCAATATGATTCGCACATTTTGGTAAGCAAAATGTAAATAAAGGGAGAAAAAGAATATAGTTAAATACAATATAAGCCAATATTTCATCAAACTAATGAGTGAAAATATATAATTTTATATGTGTATTTGAATCAAAACTGTTTAAAATATTTCATCAAAGAAATGAGTGAAAATTTATAATTTTATATGTATATTTGTATCAAAACTGTTTAAAATTCTCTTCTGTTTTAGCACTACACTATTTTTCATCAGTCTGACCCTCAGTTTCTCACTATAAAAAATAGGAGTGACAATATTTACTTTATATTTTAAATTTAGGATAAATAATATATGGAAAGCACACAGTTCCTATATGGTTCATTTTGATTGCTCAATAATTGCTGAAAAGTATTATTTCAGTAAAGTTTCAGTTGTAGGGTACATATGTATAAAAATAAAAGAAATTACAAATATTCAGGGATGGTTAGAAATGCAATAATGCCAGGTCACAGAAGGTGTAGGACCCATGAAAGATTCAAACACTGCTATCCTTATGACTCACATACCCTTTATAAAGTTCCCTGATTCTCTACTCTTTCTATTGCTATTGGATACTTTGCTCTCTCTCTTAATTCTGTACAACTTGTGTCTATCTCTGAGCCCCTTCTTACTTAGAACTTCTACATCTTCTTTCATATGCCCTTATTCCTCATAATGCCCTTATTTCATATGCTCGTTCATATTTCAATTTCATACGCCCTTTCATATTTCAATTTCATATGCCCTTATTCCTTATAATTTTGTCATTAAAAGATGCTGGAGAGTCATGGAATAGTTTTCATGCCATCATCAAGCTCACAGATTTTCTATCATTGCTTTGACTTTTGGCATAGTCACTTAAAACTGCTGCATTGACTTCCCAGGTAATATCTTCACCTCACAGTTCTTTACTCCTCAGCACTGGTAGTGGCCATGGCATATTTTGGGCACATTTAATGTAGCTACAAGATCAAAGCACAGTATCTGGAACATTTTAATGCAACTTTCAGGTGTACAGCATTATAATTTGACATTGGTATACACTACAAAGTTATCACCACCACAAGTCTAGTCACCATCCATCATCATACAGTGAAACTCCTTTACCTATTTCATCCACCCTTCCAACACCCTTCCTTTCTGTAAGCACTAATCTGATCTCTGTGTCTATGAGTTCACTTTTATTTTATTTTGTTTGTTCATTTTTTTAGATTCTATATATAAATAAAATTGTACAACATTTGTCTTTCTTCCTCTGACTTATTTCACTTAGTATAATATCTTCAAGTCCATCCACATTGTTACAAATGGCAGGATATCATTCATTATTTTTATGGCTGAATAACGTTCCATTCTGTATATGTTCCACGTCTTCTTTATCGATTCATCCATCAATGGACACTTAGGTTGTTTCCATATTTTTGGCTATTGTAAATAATGCTGCAATGACCATTGGGGTGCATACATCTTTTTGAATTAGTGTTTGCATGTTGTTTGGACAAATATCCTAGAGTGGAATAACTGGGTCATATGATACTTCAGTTCTTAATTTTTTTGAGGACTCTATACTGTTTTCCATAGTGGCTGCACCAGTTTACATCCCACCAACAGTGCATGAGTATTCCCTTTCTCCATACCTTTGTCAACACTTATTTGTTGTCTTTTTGATAATAGTCATTCTGACAGGCGTAAGGTGATATTTTATTGTGGTTTTGATCTTCATCTCCCTATTCAATCTCTTTACTAGTATTCAGTCTATTCAGATTTTCTGTTTCTTCATGATTCAGTGTAGGAAGATTGTATGTTTTTAGAAATGTATCCATTTCTTCTAGGTTATTCAATTTGTTGATGTATAATTTTTGTAGTATTCTTATAATCCTTTATGTTTCTATGGTATCAGTTGTAATTTCTCCTTTTCCATTTCCGATTTTGAGTTTCCTCTTTTTTTCTTGGTTATTCTAACTAAAGTTTTGTCAATTCCTTTTTATCTTCTCAAAGAACCAGCTCTTAGCTTTGTTGATATTTTCCATTGTTTCTTTCTTTAGTCTCTGCTTAATTTATTTCCACTCTGATCTTTATTATTTTCTTTCTTCTACTAATTTTGGGCTACATTTTTTACTCCTTTGTCTAGTTCCTTTAGGTATAGAGTCAGACTTTTTTATTTGGACTTTTTCTTGTTTCTTGAGGTAGGCCTGTATTACTACAAACTTCCCTCTTAGAACTGCTTTTGTTGCAACCCATAGATTTTGGTATATCATATTTCTGTTTTTATTTGTCTCTAGGTATTTTTTTTTTTTTTTTTTTTGGTGGTACGCAGGCCTCTCACTGTTGTGGCTTCTGCTGTTGTGGAGCACAGGCTCAGGACACACAGGCTCAGTGGCCATGGCTCATGGGCCCAGCCACTCCACAGCATGTGGGATCTTCCCGGACCGGGACACCAACCCATGTCCCCTGCATCGGCAGGCAGACTCTCAACCACTGTGCCACCAGGGAAGCCCTGTCTCTAGGTATTTTTAATTTCTATTTTGATTTGATGACCTATTTGTTGTTCAGTAGCCTGTTGTTTAATCTCCACTTTTTTGTGATTGATTTCTAGTATAGTATAGTATCTGTTTGTTGAATGAAGGACACTTTGGGGGAAAGTTTTCTTTCTTCATGGACAAAAGAAGGAGAGGAGGGAGTGAAAAGTGTAAAAAAAAATACCCTAAAAATCTCTATCTGGGCTTTACTTACTTCAAACAAGGAAGGATCTGTATAACTGGGCAACATAAGAAAAAAGGGACATTAGAAGACTTCTTTTGGAATTCTAGGGACAGATGGATGCAGGAAATAAAGTTTCCAAGTCCTCCAGAGCATGGTCCACAATGGAGAAGCAGGGATTTAGGAATGTGACAAACAAGGAATCCATCAATGTATGCCTCAAAACTTCTGGTGCCAAAACAAGGATGGAAAAAGTTTGACACAAAGGGATTCCTGGTAAGCACACAGCTGGTCTTTGGTAATGAGGAGAAAGCAAATCAGGGATTTTTAGGTTGGGTAACAGCCAGGCTGTGAGTTGTCACTGAGAAAATTGACACTCAAGGAGACTTTTTTGTATGTAATAATGTAAAAATGCCTTCCGCTTCTTTTGTGAGAGATGTACCCAGTGGGATAGACAAGTTGGAGACCACACATACAAGATGGAATGGTTCCAGGCTTGGCATATTACAGAATCTCTTCTCCTCTTTCCCACCATATTCCCTAGAGCAACTCCATATCACAGGAAGGTAAGGCAAATAGGGGAAGCAAAATACAACTTGAACCCTGTGTGGACTGATGAGGGACCTTATAAATAAAAGCATAAAGTTGCTCAGCAGCCTAATTTTATTTTGTGGAGCTTCAAGTTTGTTTTGAACTCATAAAACAAAGGACCCTAGGCCATCCTTGACATTGATATTTTTGTTTTTCGAATTTTGTACATGTGAAATGGCTCAATGTAGAATTTTGCCGAGAGCTTTAATAAAGCACTTTTTGGCAATTTCCAGAGCTGATCCTTTGCTGCCATTGAAAAACCAGAGTGCATATGAATGTTTCCAGTCCTCTAGCGTGTCTCCATTCTATAAGCAGTTTATTCACAGATTCTTTAAAGTCCCTGGAAAATAATTTGGGTACAGCTGGCACCACAAAATTATTTGAAGTGTTCAAATCACTCCTTTATGGTCTCATTACCTATTTTCTCTTTATATATTTTCTTTTATGTTGCTCTAATGTCTAGATTATACCTGTATAAACTCATGTCATCTTCTAGTTTCTATATTGACCATTCAGTTAAGTTATCCTGTTCAGTTTTCTAAATAAAGCATTCTTTTCTTTTATATAAAATAAATAAATATAGTATATACTATTAATACTTTTCACAATTCTCTATGGTCTTCTAAATATGATTTCTCTGCCTATGCCAATCCGTTTTGGTATAATTCATTTCCTATCAGAGAAGAACTTGCTTTGAAGTCATAACACATTGTGCAGTAATGACTCAATTACAAAAAGATGATCAGGTATTTTTTAATTCTTGGGATTATCTTAGACTTTACTCTTCTTCCTTGTGTTAGAATTTTTTCTTATTTTTAGAGGCTAGCTTGTACAAATTAGATCCTTGATGGGTTGGCAAACTCTGAGAACAGTTAGAATTTCCTTTTCAGCAATACTTTCTGAACAATATGGGTATCCTGAAGTGGGGAGAGAGTGAACTGGTATGAGGGGGAGGTAATAATTTGTCAAAGAGCAGTTTTCCCTGGAGCTTACATGCTGTTTCCCATCAGTGCTTAAAACCAGCAGGTTGTTAGAACTAGTTACAGTATTACAGATGTTTCAAGCCATTAACATATTGTTTAAATACCATTGTGGTAGGATTTGCTACAGATATATTTTTGTCTTGCAAACTGGAAGTTAAATGTCTTTTCATTAATCTACCAATGTAATATTTATTTGTCCCCAGAAAAAACAAAGATTTAGTTTGCTACACTTTTCTCTCAAACACAAGAGAGGGGACAAGGTTTGACATGTGTCAGTCCTTTCCACACCAAGTATGTGAGAAGATTCCCTAGGAAATTGTTAGCTGGGTACTACATCTATTTGTGAAGTGGGTGATAAACTATTGTTCCTCTCATTTCATGACCACTAGGGAGATGAATGCAATTTGCACAGTGCAGTGGTAATAACTAATGTGACATTTTCAAAGGAATCTAATCATGGATTCTAAATATTCATACCCAGGGCCTCTGCTGAGAGATTTTTTTTTTCCTTTTAAAAGCGTTCTTTGAGTAGACAAACACATTGCATGCCTTTAGATAGGTAAATATTATACTTTTAAACATATGGTTTGTAGAGCACTATTCCTGCAAGTTGCTTTAGAACATTTACTGCTAGTCATCAAAGCCTTATAATTAGGTGACCACACAATTTATCATGCAACCTTCTGAGAGTAGAAGGCACCGTTAATAATTATACAAAAATAAGAATCTTAAACTGATACTGTTCTGGGCAAACCAGGAGGTACATTCAGTCAACACATAATGAAGTTTTAAAATTGCTAACATTTTAAACTAATTATTTAGGGAGGAAACAAAAAAATCACATATTACCAGAAAGCAAAAAATTCATCATTATCTGATAAACAGAGGTAAAATCTCAATTCTGCAGTTATGGAAATCCCATTAGGACAGGAATCTTTATAATATGAATATCTGCCTCTGTGTGCACTAAAGAACTTCATTGATATTTCAGGCTGAAGTTTATATGTTAAGGATCACTGATAGGGTGAGATCCTTCTACTGTCCTCACCATCCTTGGTGACTGGCTATCAGTATGAAAATTTGTGAGAAAATTCTGTCTCAAGGCATTTTATTTCCAGAGACCTGTATGCTAGATTATTCCAAGAAACGAATTTCAGGAACTAGTTTTGACATGAAGGAAAAGATGATTTCCAACTACTTCTTTCATTATATGTTTCTTTTTTCAATTTATGTTAATATGGGAGAATTTGAATTTTTAATGTGATTTAACCCTAAGGAATGCTGCCTGGGAAATAGCCAGAGGGTGTGTGCTATTATTACAAGTCCTTTAGTATCAAGAAGGGCAGTATGTATATCCTGACCTAGCTCTATTAATTTGCCTTAAGGCCAACCAAAAGAGTGTGCACTTGAAGGAGATAAAACTTTCCTTCCCCAGAGTCATTTTAGATTAAGATAATGTCCAGTTTGGATGATACTAAAGAAATTGTACTATAATCAAGGTACAGAGCAGCTATTGGGTTTGCTAATGCTTAAGAGGAAGAAGAACATGGAAATGTGATGGGAAGACATAGTGGGATAGTGATGATCTACAAATGGGAGAATAGGAGTCCCTGATAATCAAGTTTGGAAGTCAGAACTGTCAACTGGTTTGATGTAATAGAAGTTAAGAGAATAAGAATGGAGAGAAGCTGGAATAAGCTAAATAAGATGAAACGCTTAGTTCAGGAAAGTGGAGCATGTTGCTAAGAGCCCCAAACAAGAAAGTTAGTTTACAGAGTTCCTTTTGGAACATTTGATAAGATGTTAGTAATTTACAATGCAAGTAGCTACAAGGATAGAGGTTTTGACTTGCAGAGGATAGATCTGCAATCCAGACAGCAAAGGACTTTTTACTTCTAAGGACAAAAATCATACTAAGGAAATTTGTTAAACTTCAAAATAGAAATTGTCCTAATAATTATTCTTTCATCTTATCTCCAAAGAAAAATGTATTATTTCTAGTCTTCAAAGATAACATTCATTCAGTCTTCGGAGAGGTATTATATTGAGTTAACACAGTATGCCAGGCATTGTGCTTCCCTTCTGTGGTTCATCCATTCCTTCCTCCTGTGTTCCCTATCTGTCTCAGCCTTCTTTAACATCTCCTTCTCATGTAATCTTTTGTCTTTCTTCTAACTTGTGTATATTTTTCACATATTGACTGATCCTTCAGATGTCCTACTGATTTTTTAAGCAACTTTTATTTCATTTAGAAAATATCATGTTCATTTAATGAATACTTACTCAGTATATATTGACACTTTGTTCCAGGTACTGGGGATACAGTGGTGAGCAAATAAATGCTGTTTCTGTCCTCAAGGAGTTTGCAGTGTAATTGGACAACAAGATTAATTAAATAATTACATAAACAATGCAATACTATAATGGTGCTCACTTCCATCAAGGATTTGTGTACTGTGAGCACCTATAAAATGGGTAATAAAAGTTGAGATGAGAGCTGATGGAAGACATGACCTCAATGACTGAAGAAAAGATAAAAGAGATCTATCAGAAAGAACTCTTCAACATATGGACGAATATGGGCAAGTGTGGAGAATGTAAAGAACGGACAGAAAGGAGATGAGGCTGAAACAGAGAGAGATCACAAAGGCAAGAAGGGAGCAGTTCAGTTAAAACCTTTTACATTTTATTTTTTTGGTTAAAATTTTAACATCAGGTTGAAGGAAGCCATTGAAATATTATATGTAGATAAGGTGAGTAGATTTGTACTTTGACAAAAAATTCACTGTGATTACAATGGGAAGAATAGATTGGAGTGTGTGGCAGATAGATAAGGCAGAACAATTAGGAGATTCTATGCAACAGTCTAGGTTGAGAAAGGATATTAGCTTGAACCTAGATGGATTTGATAAAGTTGGAGTGAAGTGGAAGTAATAGAGAGATATTTAGGAGGCAAAATCCAAAGGGCTTGGGAATGGATTTACATGGGTGGTTATAGCAAGAGAGTTGACAGGGACACATTCAAGTTTTTGTCTTCATTGCATGATGATGACTATGCTATTTGTTGGGATAAGAACCTCTGGAAGGAAAACACTTTGTGTTGAAGTAAAGCTCAAATTTTAATTATGTTTTTGAAGTTTCTTTATATAATTCTGAAAGAGATATCAAATAAAGAGTTGATATATCTGGAGCTTAGTGTAAAGTTTTGCACCATAGACTTTAGGAACTAAAATTTAACAGATTAGAAGAGGAGGTTGGACATGTGAAAGAAACAGAAAAATGCTCAAAGGAAGAAAACTAAGAGAGCGTTTACCTTGAAAACCAAGAAAAGAGGTTGTGTCAAGGAGTCAGTGTTCAAAAGTTGGTAAGACACTGAAAGGTTGAGATAAACATGGACAAATACATTGGATTAGTGATGTGGAAGTCATTGGATGCTATAGCAAAAGCTTGGTACAGAGGGTTGGTTAGGCAAGAGACCTTATTGAAGGATGAAGAATGAGATGCAGGGAAAAGGAGAGTAAGTATAGAAAATCTTCTTTTTTATTTTTGTAAATTGATTAATTCATAAAATATTACTGAGAATTTTCTATATGACAGGAAATGGCTAGGAACTAAGAATTCATAGTGAATAAGACAGTATCTGTTCCCAAGCAACTTATAACCTGGTCAGATGTCATAAGTGAATGAAACTTACTACTATATTCACTTCTTCATTAATTAACTCTCAGATTTCTAGAATCTGACTTCGACTTCCAACAAATCGGTAAAAGTCTTTTCTGGTTTCCAAAGACCTTCTAGTTATCATATTCAATGAGATTTCCTCAATGTTCATCTTCATTATCATCTGGGAGTATAATACTGATCACTACATATTCCTAGAAAAGCTCTCTAAGTTATTACATTTTCATTCTTTTCCTCCTCTGTTTCTGTCAATAACTTGTTTGTTTCTTCCTAGCCTCAGTCCTTCCCCTTACCACAGGTGTTCCACCACATTTAGCCCTTGATCCTTTGCCGATGTCTCAATAAATGTTTCTCAGGGAACACACCGATTTTTACAGTTTTAGTTATGATAGTGGGGAGGTAGGGGAAAGCACAAATGCTTATCAATGGTAAATCTTCTTACTCTTTTTTGATCTTACATCTCTACCAGATGTATAGTTTCTTTTTTGAAGTGTCAGTGCAATCAGTGGGAGTAAAACAGTGGCGCTTTTATACGTTAATTTTCATTTCCTCGTGATGTTGTACATAATTTTTTATAGGTTCACTAGCTACTCTGTCTTATATGAATGAATTATTGTGTCCTTTGTAATTTTTATTTCATTAGACCAACAAAAAGAATATTCTAAAGATGACTTTTGCCTCTGGAATAGGAATACATCACTGGCACATGCTAGACTACATGAGAGAGCTCATCTGATAATATATCTCTCATCTGTAATGGAAAATCCTTAGCAATTATATCTTCAAATACTACTACCTGCAATTTGATGTGTGTTGGATTTTTATGTCTCTATTTTGCATCCTACTTTCTCTTTCATAACTTTAACTTTTTAAGTTAAAAAGCTAAAAAGCTCATTGAGCTCATAAGCTCATTAACTTTTTGTGCTCCCTTTAACCGTAAAGTCTTTAGTCACATTTTTCCAATTCACTGATTCTCTCTGCAGCTTTGTCGAGTTTAGAATTTATTCTATAGCTTTGATATTTTGATTATTCTAATGATTACATTTTTGTTGCTTTTTTCAGGTATAGCAATTCTAACTGGTTCTTATTTAGGTCCATCTTCCTAATACATATCTATGTCTTTACTTTTTTTTCTTAATTTTCTAATGAATAATGACCTCATATATTTTCAAACTTATTTTGAGATTATTTTATTGTTTACATTTTATCAGAATTGAATTTATGTTTTGATTGTTAAATTTGAGTGATGTGCTTCCTAATAAAAATTTCGCTCTAGTGCTTTGACATATTTGTTTGTGAGATCATTTGTGGTGACTATTTCTTTCTCCACCAATTTCTTCTTCTTTGGTAATAGTTTTGCTTATCTGCACCTGGCCCCAGGAATCCTGAGGGCAGAATTAGAGGATGGTTTTTCCTAGGTCCTGTCCAAGATGGTTTCTTTACTTCCTTCCCTACAGCAGCATTCAGGGAGATTTTTGGCTTTGTTTTGCAGGCTCAATAGGCCCATCTCAGTCCCATGTTTCATGCAGTAAACCTGTCTCTTCTTTCCCTACACACATAAAGTCAAACTTCCAGTTGCTTCAATAATGATTCCAGAGTCCTTCATGTTCTTGGCTTGGGCCTCCATATAATACAGTGTGTTTTTATTCTATTCTAGAAATGTTAGCCTCCCTCTTTGAATAAGGTTATATATTTTTAATGTTCTAACAATGTTATCCATTATTGGTATGTTTAAAGGTGAGGGGGAAATTCAAATCCATCCTGACATAAAGTCCTTTGGTATTTCTTGAAAAGCAGAATATTTACATTTCTTTTATGATTGTTACTATTATTTGGGAATGACCTTTCATACAACGAAATTATATCCAAACCAAACAAATTTCTTTCAGTTCTTCAATGACTTTCTCTAAAAATTTTAATTCTTTAATCTGTGTTGACTATATCTTGCCGTATGTTGTTAAAAATTTGGTTATATTTTTCCAAAAGCCTCATATATCTGAACACTTAAATCAATATGTATCTCATTAATTAGAAAAATTGCATTAAAAGTTCTAAGTAAATATAAGTACTATTCCACTGATCTGCCTAATTATTAGTACACCAGTACCACACTGTTACATAGTGTTTCTTTAAAATTTTTTGCTTGTTTGTTTGTGTGTTGGTAAAAATAATTCCCAGTTTTTTCTCATTCACAGTCTTTTTTTTCAGATATTTATTGGCTTCTCTCACCTGTCCTTCTAAGAAAGAGGAAGAATAATTTCCAAATCCAAACAGACTAGATTGAAATTACATTTAATTGATTACATGAGTTAAATTTTGAAAAGTTAACTTTCTTTTTACCATTAAACCTTCCCAACTGATAAAATGATATACTTCTTTCTGTTTTGTCCTACAGTAAAATTCTGATACTTAAAAAAAAATTTTTGTCATAACACTAGCAATTTTATATCATTCTTTCTTTGTGACCAAATATTTTTGGTTATATTATCCTAAAGGCATTGTTTTTATGAAGTGGCCAATGTTTACTATTAAAATTAAGCAGTGCAGGAAAGTGTTAAAAAGTAAAGACAGACACTATTACCTTACCACAAATAACAACCACTCCTAATATTTAGTAAAGCAACATTTCAGCCACTTTCCTCCGCAACCTACACACTGAAGTATAGACAGGCAGACATGAAAACCAAATTAATAGCATAAAAATGGGAGTATGTTCTAATGGATTTTAATGAAAATATTACACTTAATTTAATTTGCATTTAAAAGAAAAATACACAGATGTGAAACTGAAAGAACTTAGATGGTGTTTTACCAAGAAAATCTATTGCTGTCTAAAATATTTATCTTAGGGTAAGTGAAAAAAATATTAAGAACATAAACAGTTTGAGATCTTTCTGGTTTTCTTTTCACTGTATGTACCCTTTTTAGCTTTCATTGACCTGTTGTTCACAAACACTGATCTCTAGTTCTCAGATACTTTTTCTCTCTCTCCTTCCTCATTCCAGGTATACATGATTTTTCAAAATGTATCACATCTAGATTTTGTTTTGCAAATACAACCTCTGTTGTTTTATTTAAGTTCTATTTTAAAATGGATCTTGGTTTCACACTCAGCTTTTATACCATGGCTTCTTCTTTCCCGAGTCATACACTTTGATTCATCTAATTAACTGACTTATTCTTGCCAAGTGGTTTTTCAGTAGGGACCCCTGGGTGGTATTTCCCTGAGTTATTTCATCTTAGAATGTCTTTCTGTTGATTTATACCCTGAGTGACAATTTGACTAAGTATAATACTCATGGATCAAATTATCTTCCTCTCAAAACTGGGAGACATTGTTTGATTTTTTTGGCATAGAGAGTTGCTGTGCCAAAGAATAAAGCTTTCTTTATTTTTCCCTTCTTGTAGCTGATCTTTTTTCTTTCTGCTTAGACCTCTAGGTAATTTTCTTTATTTGTGAATCTGAAAAAGAAGCAGGTTATGTCTCCATATTAATTGTTTTGTATTTTTTCTTTTCTGTTTGAATGCAAGTTATTCTTTATATATTCAAATTTGGCACATTTCCTTCTTTCTCTGTTTAAGAGAAATGTCACCCTATTATGCCTCTAAATATATTTTCTGTTCAAAATGCTATTTCCTGTTGATTTTATCATTATATCTCTGTCTCTTTCTCTCCACATTCACATGTTTATATATATGCAAATGTTCTTACATATGCACATGAACATTATACATATGAATAGGTGTCAACAATCCTCTGTAAATATTTAAATATTAATATTTTTCTATGATCATTGTGATTATCTCAAGCCTTTTACCTACCAGTATAATTTGATTTTTAACTGTATCTATTCTAGTCCTTGCTGTCTCCAATTATTCATTAGTTTTGTAGTCACAATGTTGTATTCTAATTTTTCATGTAAATTAGTTGCTTTGTAATCTCCCTGTTATATTGAATTTATATTTTTATTAGACTCTTCTTAGCATGAAGTTTATATAGACTTACTTTTCTGTTATTTGTATTATATTTTAAAATATTTTTTCTTTTTTATATACCATATGATATGTTTATAAAACTGCAATATTATGTTTTTCCAAACCCTTATTTTGCTTAATAAGCAGATATGCTAAGAGCTTAATTTTTCACAGAAATATTTGTGGATTTTCTTTGACCTACATCACCTAAGAGCAGTATTAAAGTATTGTTTGGGAAAGAACAGGTATAAGTATAAATTCACATTCTGTTGCCTTGTAGGGCAAGGTGAAGAGGGGAAGGGGCAATGAAAGTTTGCTGGGATTTTTCTTCACCCCATCATTTGTGCATCTCACACCAAGGCCTGCTCCTCTCCACCAAAACTTGACTATAAGGATTTTGATTTCTTACTTGTGTTTTCACGTTTTGAATTTAGCATAGAGTTGTATCCTTTTTCTTTGTTTTTTGTTTTTGTTTTTTGTTTTTTTTTTTGCTATTGTGGTGAATTTTTACCACTTAAAATGATTTTATATGTATTAGGGATTCAATGATTTAACTTCTTTCTACTAACACAGTAGATCATTTTTCTAGATTTCCCTATTTATCTTTAATAATTTGTTAAGTTTTCTGTTTTACCATTTCTTTACTACTTCATTTTACTTTGTGATTAAAACAAGAGTACAGATAACCCTTATAAGCAGTGGAAAAAGAATTATGACAATAAATCTTACATACATTAAAGAGATCATAAAAAGTTATTATAAAGAACTCAATGCTGATGAATTGAAAATATAGATTATATGGTTAAGTAGCTACAACAGTACAACTTACCAAAACTGACATAAGGAAAATAGAAAGTATGACTGGTGTTTTATATACATATATATTTATATAATATACAGATTGTATCAATTGTACCTTGTATTAAAATCTTCCCAAGAGTGGAAAAAATAGACCAAGATGGCTCAGAGATGCATTATTATTCAAGATTAGTTTAACATTTAAAAAAATCAGTCTAATTTTGTACATTAATAGAATAAAGGAGAGAAATCATATGATCATCAACATAGATGCATTAAAAACATTTGATAAATCTAAAATCCATTAAGGATAAAAACTCTTTGCAAACTAGAAATAGAAGGGATTTTCCTTCAGTCTTATAAATATTATCTACATAAACTTTATGCAAATGTCTTATTTAGTGATGAAAATTGAAATCTTTTTTTTCTGAGATTGGGAATAAAACAGGGACTTCTGCTCTTTCCAACTTCATTTCAACATTTCATAGAGGTTCACCCCCAGAGTTTTGCAACTTTAGCACTATTCTGGGGCAGATAATTCTTTGTTGTAGGGGGGTGTCCCATACGTTGTAGGATGTTTAGCAACACCCCTTGCCTCTACCCAATGGATGCCAATATCATCCTGCCCTTGCCCAGTTGTTACAACCGAAAAAGGTTCCTAGGCATTGCTGAGGCTAGGGGAAAATCACTTTCAGCTGAGAAACACTGCTTTACTCATGCAATTAAATAAGAAAAAGATGTATGAATTTAAAAAGAAATAATAAAATATCCATTATCTGTTGATGGTATGTGTGTGTATGTAGCAAATCCAAAAGAATCTACAGATAAATTATAGGAATTAATAAGTGAGTCTAGGAAGGTAGCTAGATATGTGGTCAATATATCAATATAAAAAAATTATTGTACTCCACTATAAGAAAGAAAGTAAAATTTTAAATGTTGCCATTTTTACTAATATCAAAAGATTTAAATTTAGGAATAAATTTAAAACATGGCATGCCCATCCTCTGAGGAGAATGATGAACTATTAAGAGTACTGTTCAAAGACCCAGATAAGTGGGAAGATATACCACGTTCCTGGAATGGAAGACTCAATATTTCAATTCTCTCATATTAGATCTATAGATTCAATGAAATTCCAGTAGAAATGCCAGCAGTTGTGTGTGTGTATAACTTGACATTCTGAATGTAAAATTAATATAAAAATATAAATGAGTTAAGAAGAAAGACCTTTGTAAAAGAAGGACAGGAGAGGGGGAGGATTTGCACAACCAAATATCAAGACATTTATAAAGTTATAATAACTAGAGATGGTATTGGTACAAGAAGAGAGACATTTTTCAGTGGAACAGAAGACAGCTTAGAAATAGATTCACACTAATGTGGACACTTGATTTATGACAATGGTTGTGTTGTACATCAATGAGGGAAGAGCAGTCTTTCCAATAAATGTAGTAGATCTCTTGAATATCCATAATGAGAAAAAATGAAACTTGTCCTCTACCTTACATCATATACAAAAATCAATTTCTGGTGTATTATCAGTCTAAATCTAAAAACAAAACAATAAAATTCCTAGAAGAATATACAGGACAATATTTTTATGACCTTGTGATAGATGTAAATTGTAACATAGAACACAGAAAGACTATTCTTAAAGGAAATGATTGTTGAGTTGTACTACATTAAAATTAAGAACATCTCTTCATGAAAAGTTAAGAGAGTAAAAAGGCACCCTGTGGAACAAGAGAAGATATTTGTAATGTGTACAAGTGAGGGCTTGTGTACAAATTATATAAAGAATTCCAAAAATTGGTAAGAAAAAGATGGACATGTCACAAAAAAAGGGATACAAGGTAGAAACAAGCACTTGATAAAATAAGTATATGAAAGGTACTCAGTTTCATTAGCTGTGAAAGAGCTACAAATGTGAAAAATTAAATGAGATGTATTATGCACCTACAAAGTTAAAAATAAATGAGATAGTATTTTGTTCCTATCAGGCTCAAATAAAAAGACTGACAATATTAAGTGCTGACAAGGATGGGAGCAATGGAGAGATTATACTTTAAAATTTATGAACATTTCAATCGGTACATCCACTTATAAAAAAGTTTGACAGTATTTACTAGAGTTGTATGTATACATGTGGTATAACCCAGCAGTTTCATCTAAGGGTATATAAACTACAGAAATGGGTGGATGTATGTACTCAGAAGCAAGTAAAATAATATCCTAGCAACATTAATAATAATGGCCAAAAATAATGAAATAATCCATAAACAGTAAAATAAAAATATAAATTTTTAATTATTCATATGGTTTAACCTATATAGCAATACAAGGAATAAACAACAGCTATGAATGTGAATGAATAACTGTTTTACGCAACATGTATAATTCTCATTATATAATGTTTCCCTAAAGAAGCTAGACAAATAAAGAATACCTAATATATAATTCCATTAACTTAAAGTTGAAAAACAAGTAAAATAAATCAATAGTATTAGAAGTCATCATAATAGTTCTCCTTGGGGAGGAAAGAGGAAGTAATGATGACAGGGCATCATGAAATGTGCCTCAGGGGTACTGAGAATCTTCTACTTTTCAGCCTGGCACTGGTGCCATGGATGTCCACTCTCGGATAAGCCACTGAGTTTTACATTCTTTTTGTGAATTTATGAGTTTATACTTTAATTTAAAAATGCTGTGCATATTTTAAATAAGTACTTTTTAAATTTAGGAGCAAAGATTTTATTTTGTAACTATTAAAAATGTCTAGGGCTTCCTTGGTGGCGCAGTGGTTGAGAGTCCACCTGACGATGCAGGGGACACAGGTTCGTGCCCCGGTCTGGGAGGATCCCACATGCCACGGAGCAGCTGGGCCCGTGAGCCATGGCCACTGAGCCTGCGCGTCCAGAGCCTGTGCTCCTCAATGGGAGAGGCCACAACAGTGAGAGGCCCACGTATAACAACAACAAAAAAAAGTCTAATAATGTTATTTTCCAAATCCTGCACAACTTTGATTACTTTTACCACCTTCACCTGCTTAAGACTGAGTTTATTAAAACCCTCTACACTTACTCTACTTCTAATCTTTATTTCATGTTTTCTCCCTCCTAATCTGATTCTTATTCAGTATTAAAATGTAAAACTTGGTTTCAGTGCTCACCATCAGTGAACATATGTTCCTCATTCTTGAACTATTAATTTTACTTTATGTCTTGTTAGCTTAGCTTCTATTTTCAAGATATTGTTTTAAAGAAATATATATGAATAATCTATTTTCTGTGGCCTTAGTTATATGTTATTTTTCCTTTTATGTTTGTTAATATTTGCTTCACTTTATTTTTTCTGTTTATAAATTCTTAGGTGAATAATTTCTGTGTAGGCTTGATATGTGAATCAGGTATGGTATACAGTGTATACTTGTCTGGTTTGTTGACTTGGGTGGTTATAAAATATTTTTGGATTAAGAACTGGAATAGAGTGTGATGTGCACAGCTCTTGGTCTGCTCCCAGAGTGCACTGCATTCAAGGCAGCTCCATTCTACTATAAGCCTGCTCTGCTTCCTTTACTGTTGGTCTCCATGAGGTGCATCCTCAGAGGATGTGGTGTGGGACTCCCAGTCAGTATTCCCTCCATCTAACCCTTGGCTGCCTCATACTTCCAGAGACTCTGAGTGATGAATAAAGGTGGGTTTAGATAAAGTTCTACACTTGCTCCAGATTCTGGCATTAGATTTTTCATCCATCTCTTCAGAACATAAATGTTAACATAGTATAAAAGGTATGGATTTTAGCTTTCTTTCTGAGTTCTCAGGGTTTTTTTGTTTTGGTTTTTTTTTTTTTTTTCATGGAAAATTAGGAGATGCTGTGTTGTACCCTCCTATAAAGATACTATTTAAATATAAGAATACAAGTCTCCTTTAAAAGGAAATTTATATTTAATCTTAGAAAAATAAGTGTATCAGACCATAAGAATCCAGAGAAGAGAGAGAGGGGGTGGGGGGAGAAATGTCAATGTTGAGGAAGGAATGTTGCAGCTGCTTTTTGGCATTTAGCAGAAAGTAGATAATGCTTGTGACAATAACAGCAACACACACTGGAAATGACAGGGCCATATTTCAAGAATTGTACCTGAGAAAATCTTTAGATAGGAAAAATAAAGTAAATAATTACTAAAAAGAGAAATGAGAGGTAATTAATGAACTGGAAAATAATTATTCATAGGCTTTTGTCTCTGTTTTTTACATACTTGCTCATATTAATTGACTACAATATGCTAAGTACTTATAAACAATATTTCATTTCCACAATAATATTATGAAATGGCTGTAATTTCTCTGTTCTATAGGTGAGGAACATACAGTTAAAATAATTTGCTTAAGGTCACAGAGCTGCCTTCATTTCCTGTCTATGATCTGGAGCAACAGACTGTGTCCTTTTCCATAGTCAGCCTGACTCTTTCTACCTGGTAACATTAATTTTGAAAATATTGTTTATTAAATATAAAATGAAGTTATAAAGCATATATTTTATTTAAGTGTAAATGTAAAATGTGTGTTTGACAGGATTATGTTGTATATCTACACTCTTCTCACTCATGTAACCAAAGTAAATATAATTGTCAGGTCCTGCCTGATTATTCTAGAACAAATAATCACCTGTTGCCAGCCCTCCTAGGTGAAGATATACTTGCCTGAGAAACTGAAGAATATCTCTTGGACTTTCTTAGAAACTAGACTAGATTTCTTAGAAACTAGACTAACACTAGATTATTTCACAGCTAGAGGAAGGGTAGAAATATTATTAAGGTAGATATTAACTTTGTAAGGGCAATAGGTACTAAGTTGTAGTTCAATTGCTAAAACAATTGTAGTTGTCAATTGCTCTGATTACTCATATTAAATGGTTTAACATGAGTTTGGAAGCTCTACTTAATTATTAACCTTAATGTGGAGGAGTTGATGATACTACTTTAAGAGTTTTGGCTGGAAAATGACCCTTGGCATGCATCAAGAACTCTTTGGCCTGCCAAGAAGTGCAGTGTTAACACCCATATAATGAAGATGCCTTGCTTTTCCTTAACCTTAGTTTAGAAAATATTTTCTGAAGTCTAATGGTCAAACTGGGAAGCCAAATATCAGGCAAAAGTGTGCTCTCTTATACAGGTGGTTGTACTTCCCTATCTCATCACACTGACCCTGGATTTAATGGAGTGGAGATGTAAAGGAAGAAAGGAAAGAAATCAATGCATTTTCCACACTAGCAGCTGGTGTGCATATTACCTGGACTCATGTCCAAGGATGAGTAAGGTTTTATTTTTTTTTAAATCAGTTCACAAAGGAAGGAAACAGTAGGGGATTAGAAACTGGGATCTGTAGAGGGAACCTGGGCACAGGTGAAGTTCATTATAGCTCTCTTGCTGCTGTTGTGTTTTGGTAGCAGAGCTTAGGTAGCTGCAAACAAGAGTAATTTATATTCAGTTCTCCCAGCAGGACCTACCCTGATACAGACTGTCTGGTCAGCACTCCATTCCAAGAAGAAAAAAAAAAAAAAAAAAAAACACAGAAAGGAATAAGTAAGACTCCATTTGCTTTCCTGATGTATTATTTTCTCTAAGTTTCTTAGCAGTAAACCTTTAGAATGAAAGACCAATGGACAAACTAACTTTACCTCATGATGTGACTAATTTAAGAGAAGCTCAAAGCCTTGATCACTGTCATCTATTTCTGGCTCTCTGATTTAGCAGACAGATGAAGTGCACTTATAGCTGACAGATGTGGAAATCCATATATAGCCAGACAAATCTCTAGTGGCTACTGATGCAAAATAATATGAGTTGTTTCCACAAAGGTCAGTTGAAATTTGCATTTGAATTTTTCTTCCTGGGGTGCTTTTAATGATAGGATCAGGTCCTTAGGCTCTTGTAGTAAAATGTGCCCTCCAAATTTGTCAATTATGTTAAGGTAAAATTTGGGTTGAGGAAATGCTAAAGAAAAAAAATGTGCTCTGAATATTTACCACATACATAGAGAGTGCCTGTGAAATAACTGAATAAGAATTGTGACATTAATCTACCCTTGCAATTACTCTGTTAATTGGCAACTCGATTATCAAAATTAGAGTTCATTAAATGTAAAATGTTTCTTCTGTAAATTTCATCTCCTGAACAAGATAATACAAAATATTATGCTCAGTGGGGAGGCTATTTTATCCACTTGGTTCTTTTTATGGCTTACATTTCTAAATAATAAATTGTGATTATTTGTCTGATTCATTCTTTTTAAAGAACTCATCATCACTATTGTGTTTATTTATATAAAATTAGATTGCTTTCATAAACTATCTAATCCCAGCTCTCTGCACTGTACAGTGTGTGAGTACACTTAATTTAATTCACATATTTCACTTTTTATTGCTCAAGAAAATAAAAAAAATCCAAGGTTATTAAAAGTCAATTTAGATCTATATACCATTCCATTACTGACCCAATTTAATAATATTTTAATTAGTCATTTCAATAGCTTGACTCTAGAGTTAAAGAAATGTTGATTGTATAAAAATATAGGAGTATAATCGATATTATAACTTAGCTTGAGTCAACTTGTTTTGCTTGTAGGAGGTACTCATTGTGAAACATCCTGAGATTTTGTGCAATAAAGGGTATATGGGGTTTTTTTCCTCTTATTTCCATATTTAGGACTGTTTGTTCGAATGCCATAATTTAAAAAACAACAAGGAAAAAAGACAAGCTGCTTTAATAAACTTGGTCCCTCGGTCACTGCCAGAGGTGATACATAAAGAGTATCTCAGGGCAGTAAGTTTGGTTGATAATCTTTTCCTAAGATATAGTGTAGATTACCTTTGTACCTCCAGCAACCATCTCAATGTATAGCACAAAACTCACATTCAATGAATATTTTATGAATGCATTAGTAAACATGTAAAGCAAATTCTGTACTTCCAAGAAATAACTGTAAAGATGCTTTGAAAAGCTTGATAGGTAGTTATGGATGGATATCTATAGATGTCTATGCACATACAGTTAATTTCTTCCTGTAAAGTATGGTACTATTTGTTCAAGCTTATGAATTACTGTTATTAAAAAATACACATTTAGAATCAGAATCAGAACTTAATTCAAATGGAAAACCTGAATTCTTCTTTCTGATTCGGGGAAACACTATACTGTAGTCTGCATTGTCCTCAGAAATTTCTGGGAAAAGGGATTCTCTCTTCTTGCCAAAAAAGCATATTTCAGTTAGAGTTGAAATGTCATTCTAATTTTTTAATCGGAATTTCATCTGCTGCTCTCTTAACCTGCTTCTCCTTGTCTTGTCAGTGCAATCATAATAGTCTTCACTCATAATTACTCATGACTATGATGACTTCAGATAATTCCTGCATTGTCCTCAGATAGACCATATCAAACTCTGAACAACTGTTATGGTTAATGAAAGTCTTTTTCTCACTTTGTTAAAGAGATTTTAGTGAAGGCTGACATTTTTTTAGAGATATGATTTGTAAAATCTGATATAACAATAAAGAGTAAAATTTTTAATATGTAAAACTTAGACACACTTGCCATTAATTGTATTGGGACAGTGATCATATTTACTTTTTGGAAAATAAAATCATGCTATAAGGCTATAGAGTCAGTTCCCTGTTTTTCTCAACTATGAGACTGCTCAATATGAGGGGAAAACCAAATTTTTCTTAAAATTTTTTCTGTATGCTTTACTTAAGTTTGGTGTTTCAGATCAAGCACTACTCTTAGCTATTTTATGTGAGGTGTATCATAGAACACTTTTTTTTATTGAAGTATACTTAATTTACAATATTATATTAGTTTCAGGTGTACAACATAGTCATTCAGTATTTTTATAGATTATATTCCATTAAATGTTATTATAAAATAATAGCTATATTCCCTGTGCTGTACAATATATCCTTGTTACTTATTTTATACATAGTTTGTGTCTCAATATCTTACTGCCGTCTTGACCCCTCCCCCACTTCCCTCTCCCCACTGGTAACTACTAGTTTATTCTCTATATCTGAGTCTATTTCTGTTTTGTTATAGTCATTCATTTGTTTATTTTTTAGATTCCACATATAAATGAAAACATACAGTATTTGTCTTTCTTTGTCTGACTTATTTCACTAAGCATAATACCCTTTAGGTCCACCCGTGTTGTTGCAAATGGCAGAATTTCATTCTTTTTTTATGAGTAATATTCCATTGTACATATATACCACATCTTCTTTAGCCATTCATCAATTGATGAACACTTAGGTTGCTTCCATGTCTTGGCTATTGTAAATAATACTGCTATGAACATTGGTGTGCATGTATCTTTTCTAATTAGTGTTTTTGTTTTCTTTGGATATATACCCAGGAGTGGAATTGCTGGGTCATATGGTAGACCTATTTTTAGTTTTTTGAGAAACCTTCATATTGTTTTCCAGAGTGGCTGCACCAATTTACACTCCCACCAACAGTGTACAAGGGTTCCCTTTTCTCCACATTATCTCTAATGTTTGTCATCTCTAGACTTTTTTGATGATAGCCATTCTGACAAGTGTGTGGTGATATCTCACTGTGGTTTTGATTTGCATTTCTCTGATGATTAGCAATGTTGAGCTTCTTTTCATGTGCTTGTTGGCCATCTGTATATCTTCTTGAAAAAATGTCTATTCAGGTCTTCTTCCCATTTTTTAATGGAGTTCTTTGATTTTTTTGTTTTCGATATTGAGTTGTATGAGCTGTTTATATATTTTGGATATTAACTCCTTATTGGTCATATCATTTGCAAATATTTTCTTGCTATCAGTAGGCTGTCTTTCTGTTTTGTCAATGGTTTTCTTTGCTGTGCAAAAACTTTTAAGTTTAATTAGTTCCCATCTGTTTATTTTTGCTTTTGTTTCTTTTGCCCTATGAGACAGATCCAAAAAAATAATGTTACAATTTATGTCGAAGAGTATTCTGCCTATGTTCTCTTCTAGGAGTTTTATGGTTTCAGGTCTTAAATTTAGGTCTTTAATTCATTTTGAATTTATTTTTGTATATGGTGTGAGAAAATGTTCTAATTTCATTCTTTTACATGTAGCTGTGCAGCTTTCCCAGCATCACTTATTGAAGAAACTGTCTTTTTTCCATTTTATATTCTTGCCTCCTTTGTTATAGATTAATTGACCATAAGTGTGTGGGTTTATTTCTGGGCTCTCTGTTCTTTTCCATTGATCAATGTGTCTGTTTTTGGTTCCAGTACCATGCTGTTTTGATTACAGTAGCTTTGTAGTATAGTCTGAAGTGAGGGGAGCATGGTATCTCCAGCTTTGTTCTTTTATCTCAAGATTGCTTTGGCAATTTGGAGTAATTTGTTGTTCTATATAAATTTTAGGATTATTTGTTCTAGTTCTGTGAAAAATGTCATGGGTATTTTGAGAGAGATTTCATTGACTATAGATTTCTTTGAGTAGTATGGACATTTTAGCAATATTAAATCTTCCAGTCCATAAACATGGGATATCTTTCCACTTCTTTGTATCATCTTCACCTTCTTTCATCAGTTTATTAGCGTTTTCAGCATATATGTCTTTCATGTCCTTGGTTAAGTTTATTCCTAGGTATTTTATTGTTTTTCATGTGATTTTAAACAGGACTTTTTTCTTGCTTTTTATTTTGATAGTTCATTAATAGTGTATAGAAAAACAACAGATTTCTGTATTTTAATCTGGTATCCTGCAACTTTACTGAATTCATTTATTAGTTCTAATAGTTTTTGGTGGAAACTTTAGGGTTTTTCATATATAGTATCATGTCATCTGCAAATAGTGACAGTTTTACATCTTCCTTTCCAGTTTGGACACCTTTTATTTCTTTTTCTTGTCTGATTGCTGTAGCTAAGGCTTCCAGTAATATGTTATATAGAAGTGGTGAGAATGGAAATCCTTGTCTTGTTCCTGATTTTAGAGGAAAGGCTTTTAGGTTTTCACCTTTGAGTATGATGTTAGCTGTGGATTGCTCATAAATAGCTTTTATTATCACTACTATGGATTGGCCTGTTTAGATTGTATATTTCTTTCTGATTCAGTCTTGGACAGTTATATGTTTCTAGTAATTTGTCCATTCTTGTAGGTTGTCCAATTTGTTGGCATATGACTGTTCATGGTATTCTCTTATGATTTTTTTATATCTCTGTGACATCAGTTGTTAGTTCTGCTCTTTCATTTCCTATTTTGTTTATTGGATCCTCTTTATTTTTACCTTGATGAGCCTGGCTAAAGGATTATCAATTTTGTTTATCTTTTCAAAGAAAAAAAGAACAGCTTTTGGCTTTATTGTTCTTTTCTTTTGTCCTTTCTTTTTTTCTTTTGGTCTCTATTTTATTTGCTTCCTCTTGATCTTTATTATTTCTTTCCTTCTGCTGACTTTGGGTTTTGTTTGCTCTTCTGTTTTTATAAATACTTTAGATGGTAGGTTAGGTTGTTTATATGAGATTTTTCTCATATCTTGAGGTATGCCTGTATCACTACTAACTTCCCTCTTAGAACTCTTTTGTTGCATCCCATAGATTTTGGAAAGTTGTGTTTACATTTTCACTTGTCTCAAGGTATTTTCTGATTTCCTTTTTGATTTCTTCATTGACTCACTGGTTTATTAGTAGCATGTGCTTTAGTCTCCATTAACATAGGACTCTCAATCAACTGAATATAATACAGGAAAATTAAGGACTTCTTATTGTGTTTACCTTTCCTTTTTCAAGTGTCTTATCATTTGTTTAATGTTAATTAAGGTCACAATTATTTCTATAAGGCTTTTTTTTCCTCTATTAGGTGACAAACTCCTAGAGAATGGAACTTGTACACAATTAATTTATATATATTTATATTCCATATCATCAACCACAATGCATTATACATTCCAAGTGATGAAAAAGTACTTATGGAATAAAACCAAAGCAAATATTTTTATTTGGGTTTTATTTGGCTTCTATTTGGCTTCTATTTCTTTATAGGGAAAATAAACTCACTCAAGATAGTTTAAGTTGGTGGTAATTTATTATAAAGATAAATGTGGCAGTAAGAGAGAAGCTAATTAAAATCTTAGATTGCAAAATAGATTAGTATGTGGTCTTAGAGATACTGTAAGTAGATGAAAGTTCTAGATCTATGACAGTTCTAGCAATTTCAGCACAGGAATTCATGAATTTTTACTCTAGTTCTTCATTATTTCTGCTTCCCAACAACTTGCCAATGTGTCTGTCTTTTTCACTTTCTATTCTGAATCTCTAGCAAGATATTGTCAAGCTTTTTCCAGCCATGCCCTGAGAATCTTCTTTCACAGACAGTATACCTACACTTCTGCCCATTGAAAACCACTTTTATAATGTATATTCTTTCAATATTTCATTGTTTTAGTTGCCACAGAGTTTCTTTTTATTGATTTTTGACTCATCTTGCCTCTCTGAATGCAGTCTTTGCATTTTAGATTTTATAGCTAGCTACTTGATTCTCTTTGGATTTCTATGTGAAAGCATACAGATTAATTGGCTCGGCTAACTTGGATCAGAACTCTCAAACCAGACCATTTCATAGAAAATTAGCCAACCTATGATTAGGCTGTTCATGGGTTACATGATCTCTGTCCAGGAGTAGGGAGGGGCATTCATATAATCCACATGTGATGCTCCCTCAGCTGACATTGTGGGTGGAGAACTCTCTCCTAGAAGTGAGGTTAAGTATGGCCTTATATCTTAATGGTACGTCAAATACACTTCCTGTGAAATATTACTTAAAGATAAAAAGATCTCAGACAACTTATTTATCTTATACTTGAGTTTCTAATCATAGAATATTTATTTTTAAAACTATAAGCTAGAGTTTAAATTACTCTCTGTGAGGAAGTTGGCTCTCTTAAATGGTTCCACTCATTCTCAAATGCTATATTCTTTATTATTTTTCCAGTATTGGCTCTTATTTTCCCGAAGTTTATAAATAAATAATTCGGGTCCAATTTATTACTTCATTTAACCATTTAATACCTAAGGAGATCAAATGTAATATTAAAGGAGTATGTGAGCAAAACCAAAATGAATATTGTAATATAAAGAACAATTGTATATATAAGTAGGGAGGGAGAGTTAGAGAGTAATAGCCCAAGATAGAAGACTAGACTATGGTGAAAATACTGTAATTGTATCATGTGAACTGAATTAATTTAAAATATGTCCTTTCTACAAGGATAAATGTATGTATACACATGCATGCACACACACACACACACACACATACACACACAGAGTTTAAAGACTTCCCATCAGAGAAGTGGAATGTGAACCAAGGAAGAATATATTTCATCAATAAGGCTTGCAGGAGAGTTAATAGGCTGCAGAAAGTTAATAAGGAAAAAAGGAGCCTGAGATAAGGAAAGTGAAAAAGCATCGAGGAGAAAAGATGAGGTTTTACAATCATATCAGAAAAAAAGAGATAGAAAATAGGCTCACTAATAAATTAGGGGAGGTATGAAATTAAGGAAATCAGTGATAACCTCAAATGACTGAGGCGCTAAACTACTTTAACAAGAAAAATGAAGAAAAAGTAATATGCATAATTAGAACACAATAGAAATCTTGCAAACATAGAAATGTACAAAAGCAGGAAATGCACACTTGAGAAACTTGGCTAAGTTGGATAAAGCACATTGACATAATCTATTTTGCATCAGTTTCAGGAGAGTAACATAGACTTCACATATGTTAACTCCAGAGTGCTTAAAATACTCCTTTGATTGGATTGAAATATTATCCCTTAATTGCCAATGGAGAATAAAGATGAAATTCCAACTGCTGAAATTTCCTTGACAGGAAAGACAATTTTGAGTCCTTAGTCACTAAATAGATATGTTACAATTTTATAAAGTTTCCAAATAGGTCCTGTTGTCATAGCTCTGATAAATAAAGGAGGCTGGATATATAATGCAGGAATCAAATAGTATAAAAATTCTGCTGTGGTGATACATATTCATAATCAAGAAAAGAATAAAGGGAAGAACAGAGTAAAGTATGAACCACTGAGAACTATTTAAATGTTAGTCCTAAAGATGTTTTATTTAAAACTGAATAAAGCATAACTTTTTTTTTTCTATTCCATAAGCTTGTTTAGTAAACCAGGTTATGGTCACATATGCAGCTTATGTAGACATTATTTAGACATTATTTGACATTATTTGGCTAACTAAACTTGGAAAAGCCAAATATTCGATCTTTAGTTTCTTCATCTGAAAACTGGGTTACTGAAGAACAAATATTAAATGAGACATACATGATAGTCTTTATTATTACTAATTTTGGCATTTAATTAATATTTTCCCAATCAAGCAGCAATCCCTGCCTTAAAATCTCTTTATTTTTTCCATACATTTTTGGACTTCTCATTATTTTTCATTACTACTAACATTTTAACAATGTTCTACATAGTTTCTTTTGTCCTTGGTTAAGTTTTTATTGTTGCTGTTTTTAACTATCATTTTAAACCCTGAATTGAATGCAGTCCTCCCTGTAGTCACATGGAGTCACATAGCATATGTTCCACACATCTTTCAGTGTACAGTCAGAATCATTTTGAATATGACAAAAGCTAGGTATTGAAAAATGAAGTCAAATATTCAAGGTCATTTAAATTACTTCTAGCCAGTGCTATTAGTGGTGGTTGAAGTTTAGACATGATATATCTACGGATACAGTCAATTTGAAATAGCTAATATCTTTTGTTAGATCATTTCACCAGGACTAACAATACTTAATGTACCTTTGCTGGATAATGTTAAAATACTGAACACTTAGTGTTACGTACTTTTGAATTAGACAGAAAAACCATTCATAATGATTTAGCATTTTGATTTCTTAAACCGTTGTTATGATCATTGAATCTTCCATTATAAGCTGAATTTATTCTACATTCAATCTAAAATCCTGGAGCTGTGGTAGAATATATAAACTTAGGAAATATATTGATTCTTGCAAACACAATTTACCTATGGCATATGGGCAAATCAGGTGAACCAAGTTTGGAGACTGATGCAGGGAGGGAGGATGATGTTTAAGAACTGTAAACCTAAACAATCCTCTGCAGAATCTTCTGTTCTTAATTTTAAAATCAGGAGCTCAAGGTAAATGTAAGGCTTTCCAGTATAGCAGTGGTTCACAAGGGATAGTCCTCAGATGGGCAGTATCAACATCACCTAGAAACTGGATAGAAATGCAAATTCTCAGGCTCTGCCCTGGACTTACAGACAGGGCCCAGTAATCTGTGTTTTACAGATTACTGTAATAAGCCCTCCAGGTGATTCTAATGGAGGTTAACATTTGAGAACTACTGTATGAGTTTTTAAAAGTGTAACATTTGGGCAGAATTATTACATTTTAAGTTGGACAGAATCTGAGCTGTCATTTATATATATATATATATATATGTATATATATATATATATATATAGAGAGAGAGAGAGAGAGAGAGAGATTTGTTTAATTTTGAAAAAGACATACATGTTTAAACTGAGTACTGATAGTTTATAATAGCATAATTGTTAACACCTGTTTATGTGTCTGGCACTTTGAGTTATTATATTTCTTTTTCACAAGAAGTCACACTCAATGTACATATATCAATTTTAGGTTACTTCAAAAAGTATTTTTCTTAACTTTGTATAGAGGTAGAATAAATTTTAAGTATTCAGAATTTAAATTTTTAGGTAGAAAATTTCCTTGTGATTTAAATAAAAACAAGAAAAGTCTCATAGTACACTGATGTCTTATAACAGATTCATTCATTTATTCATTCATTTCCTCCTCAAGTCTGTGAGAATCTGTTATGTGTTAGGCCATATTTTCAGTGCTGGGAATAAAATCATGCAAAATAAACTTCTCCCTGATAATTTATAGTAATATATATTCTTAATTCACCATTTGGAATTAAAATTTACCACATATTATTTGATCACTGCTCTCATTTTTCATCTCCTTGGTAATATTTTAGTTCTAATTTACTTTCTAACATGTTCCCCTTATATTAGTGTTTGGGATGGTTAGGAAAAATCATCTCTAAAGAACTATATTTGGGTGCCAAATGCACCTCAATATACTAACTGGATGACCTTCAAAAAGTCAGTGTTCTGAACCTCATCAATTTCATTTGCATAATGGTAGCGATAACAGCTCTGAACTTAACCCACAAGACTATCTGAAGAGCAAACTAGATAATGAACATGTAAATTTACTGTGACTGCTATACAGTTTTACATGTGTTGTGTGTTTTGTAAAATTGTCTATAACAAGCCACCGTTTATAAATTAATCAATTTCATACATTTAAATTCTGCCTCTGATACTTATCTGCTCTTTGACCTTGGGTAAATTACTCCATGTCTTTGTACTAGAATTTCCTCAAATTAAAATGGTGGTAACATTATGGGACTCACACAAATTTTTAAAAAACAAATGGTATAACCGGTGTGCCTAGACTACTATTTATTACATTGCTTAGATATATTTAACACTTACTATCCTTGTTATTAAACTATTTTAAAAAAACTTATCACTAAAACAGTATTCAGGCTAAACTTAAAATACTTAGGACTCTGTATTCCCTTATCCCCTTTAACATGAACATTAAACCTCTTATTGCAAGTTAGGAGTTTCATTTAAACCTCTTTGACATATTTTAGAACATGTTTGTTTTGAAGGAAAAGAATAATGATTTTAGCTACTTCCGTGGCTCTTTCTGATGAAGCAATGTCTAAAAGAAGATGAAGTTATTTGAACTTTTTGGTCTTTTGGATTTCAGAGGAACTTAAAATTCCATTTACTGATATAACTCTAGTGTACTCCAAATTAAACAAAACCCAACTTTTAGCTATTGGAATTAACTAAAACCTTTTCCATAGAGGTAAGTTTGTTTGCTATTTACTTATTTTGCCTATATGTCTCAGTGATATGGATAATGAGGTAGTCATGGTTTCTTACAAGACTGGATCACATACCAAGGCAAGAATATATAGCAGAATAACTGAAAGGCAAGTAAAAGTATTACTGTTGGAATTAGATTTTTGACCCAATAATATAAACTTAACTAAATGATGGTATTGTTCCCTAGCTGCAGGTAGCCCGCTAAACCAGTTGGACAAAAATTATGTTGAGGCTCTTGTGGAGCTGTGAGAGGCTAGTGTGTGTGTGTGTGTGTGTGTGTGTGTGTGCACGCCTTCCCAGGCTCATGACCTGGTGAGCTCATGGACCAGCTGAGGTGTACTTTGCTTAGTGAGGAGAATTTTAGATCCAGCCTCTGATGGGGCCCAAATCGCTCCACTAACCTGACTACCAGACTTCCCTGGGTAACCTAGGAAATGACTACTCCCTGTCTTATAGAGGCAACTTATCTACCAGGGTAAATAGGGTAGCTCTTTGATGGATAACAACACATCTGGAAGGGAAGCAGCAGGAACCACACACACCTGCAGTTTAAATCTCAGAAGGTATACCGTGTTTTCTTTTTTATATTCAATATTTCAGCGTCTATGTGAATAGAGTTTTTACCCCCCTTGAAAAGTTGAAGATTTTTGTTTGCATCAAACAAAAATCAAAAATTTAAGATTTTTGTTTCATAGTTCTCCACTAAACCCAGCCTTTGTTTATTTGTTTATTTTACTCAGACATTGCTACAAAGTTCCACATCCTTTTTGGTCATTTTCCATAATGTGCTATCTCATTAGAACCCAGTGAAAATGACTGCAGGCTGGCTGCCTTCAAGCTGAATGGATTTGGCAGAGCACTGAATTTTTTCCTGGCCATCAGCAGATTTCAGCATACTTAGGTGAATTGCCTTTGCTCTGAATGAAGTTTTAAATTGATCATGTACACTCGGTAAACTGGTTGTTTTGAATACACAAAATGAACATGCAATCTTCTAAAAGTTGAGGTTGTTCTCAAGTATCACAGAAAGGCATCTCTACAATAATCATCATGTTTTCAAACCTAAGTATGGTGAAAGCAGACATGTGCATCTCCATGCAAGCTGGTCAGCAGCAGGCAAAAGCAGCCCCAAAATTCAGGAAAAAATAAACCAAATGGGTACTAATTTTAGGATCACAATTTGGAACTTGCTATTAAAAGTTTAAAAGTAAATATTTTCTATGCAGCAATTATACTTGTAGCCCTTTTTTCCTTCAGATGAACATGAGTTTCAGGGGGAAAAAAGCTTATGTTAATATTAATTGCAGTAATGTTTGTATTGGGGGAAAAATGTAAACCACCCCACTGCCTAACAATAAAAATATGTTAAATAAAGTAATATTAATAATACAGTTTTTGAAAAGAATGAGAAATGCATTCATGTATTGGTATGGAAAATTAAGACAGTCTTAGAGAAGAGTATCTTATGGGATGACAGTTGTGAAATGTATCTATCTATCGATTCATCTACCCACTTATCTCTTCATCCATCTTTCTATATAACCATTCACAAAGATACATAAAATATCAGGAAATATGAACAACAACAAAATATTAACAATGATACTTTCTGAAAAATGAAGTTAGGAGAATTTGTGTGGGAAGAATTTGACCTGTTGTTTTATGCTTTTCTATATGTGTTAGTGGTCCACTGCTGTCTAACAAAGCACCCCAAAGCTTGGTGACTTCATATAACAACCATTTATTTGTTTACAACTCTGTGGGTAGCAGTTTAGACAAGGTTCAACTGGGATAGCTTGTCTTTTTGCTCTGTCATGTCAAGGTTCATTCCTGTGTCTACAGAGAGTTGGTCGGTTAGTTAGGGACTGCTAATTCCTAAGGACCTCACTCCCATGGCTGGGGCCTGTGCTGGAATGGCTGAGACAGCTAGGCTTCTCTCTCCATGTGATCTCTTTCTAAGTTTGTTCACAGGCAGTAGTCTTCCAAGAGAACAAAAAAACAAACAAACAAAACATGCAAGCCCTCTTGAAGCCAAGGCTTGGTAGTTACCTAGCTTCACTTTTGCTGTTTTCTATTGGTCAAAGCAAGACCAGCCCAGATTCCAAGACAGGGAAAATCAACTGTGTTTCTTTTTTTCCTTTATTTTTTATGTAGTCAACCCTTTTATTAAACTTCTTTGGTAATATCTGCCACTGACTTGTGCTGTAGAAATCTACCTTAAGATATTTGATTAATAGCTACTTTATTTTTCCTTGTATATTAGTATTTTAAAAGTGAGAAAAATGTTCATGAAATATGAAAGGGAAGGGGAGTATATTAGAACAGAAACATTTCTGATACTCAGCTTCAAACCGCTATTTCTTGATGAGAGGAACAGTAACAAATTTGTGGTCATATTTAATCCAACACATTCTACTACTTGAATGTTTTACAATAAGCATTAATTGTTTTAATAAGAATAATAAAAATAAAAACCATTAATATCATGAAGTACTGGTTTGTCTAACTGTCTTTGAACTACACAAGAGCCTATTTCTATTTTATCAATAATAACAAAATGTGATTACTGGTTAGTTAGGAATGATTGATCCTGTAACTTATACAAAAAAAGGATTTGGGTAAGTTTCAGTCTCTGCTAAGAGATCCATTCCAGATGTGAAATTCCAACATGCATGTGAAATGCACATATACTTTTATTTACTACTAGGCACTAATAACTTGCCCAATCAGTAAATAGCCTTATATGAAATTGCATTATCTTTTGTTGTGTCTGTGGGTAGTTTTAATAGAATTAAAAATCTTTCTTCCTAACAAACATTTATCATTCAGCGTTTTAATGACACAATGCTCTCTACGTTATGTAGTAATGTCCTCCTAAAAGGAAATGTAAATAGAAAAGTTATGAATTTATTTTCAATGGTTATTGTAATTATTCCTTAGTTTTCTGCCTAAATGAACCCAGTGATTAATGGTCTTATTAAAGGTAAGCAAGCCCTAATTTTTTAGTTTCAACCATGGAAAAGGGTTATCCTCTCCTGCTGCGTTGTTAGAATTTACTTGTCCCCTCACAACTCCTGCACTTCTCCCTCTCCTCTGCCTCAAGTTTGAGTTTCCTCAGTTATAGAAATCCCTAGCAATGTAATATGAATTAATTTTGTCATGACAATTGTATCTCTAGCACTTGTCTTTTTTACTCTGTATCTACCTTTGCCTCTTCCTTCTCACTGGTGCTCCAGAGCCAGTTTCCTCTCCCAGTCCTTGGCAAAGAGGCAGAAGCAAAATTTCAAAGGAACCACTAGCCAGTGAGCCAGATGACAAGTCTCAAAGAAACGCTTGTTTGAAGAGCCTAGTTTTTTGTTTTGTTTGCTTGTTTTGTTTATCTCTGAAATTAGGTATGATCTGCCGTGGAAAAGAGAAAAGACAAATGGCCCAGTGGTGAAGCCACTGGGGTAGGCTGAGGTACCCCATTGGGGTAGGCTGAAGCCACTGAGGTAGGGTGGGAGTGGGACAAAGAAAGGGAGGGTGAAAGAGGAGGAGAGGTAGGAGTAGCAGAAGGAGAGAATGAATGCCTGAGGCTGTAGCTATTTGTCAAACTTTTTTTATTTTTATTTTTTTGTGGTACGCGGGCCTCTTACTGTTGTGGCCTCTCCCATTGCGGAGCACAGGCTCTGGACACGCAGGCCCAGCAGCCATGGCTCACGGGCCCAGCCGCTCCATGGCATGTAGGATCTTCCCGGAACCCGGGCACGAACCTGTGTCCCCTGCATCGGCAGGCGGACTCTTAACCACTGCGCCACCAGGGAAGCCCCATGTCAAGCTTTTAGTTAGGAGCCCTAACAATGGTTTTCACACAAGAAGTGTGAAAACGGATTTTCATTTACTATTTATCAACCTTGTAAATGTTTACATACTACTTCCCTTCCTTGGTTAGATTGTAAGCTACCTGAGGGCAAAGATCCTGCTGATTTATTTACTAAAGTATCCTCATTCAATATCTGTTGAATCACAGTGACTGATAAGTGCATTTTATTGATTTAGGTGTTTTGAAATATCAAGAATAACTTACATGAAGACTTTTGAGGCTATGTCACTTGATTCCAGTGATACCACCTTACAATGCACAAGAATGTTAACATCCCATCAGCTGTCAACATTGTGATTATTAATCTACCACAACTTTTGCTGACAGCAGAGAATCTCTGCTCCTACAACTACAATATTAGTTGGTTTGCCAGAGAAGTTTACCAACAGCTTGAAACTTTCATGATGAAATGACTGGTCAAGTTAGTGTTGATGGCATTTGGCCAGAGCCATCCATCACTAATCCTGGGAAGCAGGACTATCTAATGGTTCCAGTTTTATTCAATCTATTTTATGCAGCCATGCTTGACTATGCAGCAAGAGACCTCAGGGTTGATATTAGGATATATTTTGACCTCCTAAAAGGCTTTTCCACTTCAATAACTTGCAATCCTCCACAAAAGTCCTTGAGGCAATTGTTCATGAACTACTGCTTCCTGATGACAACATACCCAACATGGCCTAAAATGGATTACAGAAAACTTTGTAGGCTTTGTGTTAGGAGTTGTCTATAAGCTGGGGGTGCCTTAATACATGCTAGATTTCACTAACAAAATCCTAAAACAGTTCAACAACACTAATTCTTCTGAAAAATGGTTGACCATTTTTCCTTTGTCATTTTACTAATAATCATCAGGAAGATAAGTAAATTCAGGGTGAATACAGTAGATTTGCAGTTAGCAGAATCATCAATAATTATCACTTTTCATAATCAGATAAAATAAATTTTGCCTTCCTGAGTGTATAAATTGGGAAGCATTTTTTGATTGACTACGCTATACTGCATCTTAGAATTCCCTCCCTGATAGCTGTATAACTGCCAGAAAGTGAAATTAAAATGGGAAGATCCTCTACCCACACAATGTTCAAGCAGGAAGAGATCCAAGAGTTTATTAACCCAAGTCTCTCACCTTGCATATGAAAGGTAATTGACTTGGTCAATATCATACTATTGACTAATTTCAGAAGCTGGATTATGCTTCAAGTACCTTGACCACCTCAATGTTATTTTCATTATTCTAATTTGAATGTTGTGGTAGCAAGTTTCCAAAAGGGTCCTCAATGATCCCTACCACCTAGTACTCATCATGCCCTTATGAAATCTCTTACCACACTGTATCACAGTTGGTGTCCATGACAAATAGATTACAACAGATTACTGCACTTCTGAGCTAGGTCATGAAAGGTACTGTGGCTTCCTCACCACCCTGATCTTGTTTCTCTTGCGGGGACCCAGCTGTAAAGTCTGGGCAGCCCTATAAAGAGGCCCATGTGATAAGAAACTGAGGACTACAGCCAACAGCCAGCAAGGAACTGAGAGCTCTTGCTATCAGCCATGTAAGTGAAAGCAGATATTCCTGACCCAGTCAAACCTCAGGATGAGTGCAGCACCAGCCAACATCTTGCCTGCAACCTCATGAGAGACTCTGAACCAGAATCACTGAGCTCAGCCACTCTAAGATTCCTTACCCTTAGAAATGATGAGAGGTATTACACTTTGGTGTTTTTAGCTCCTGACTTTTGGAATAGTTAAGGTTCATGCAGCAATCTAACTAGTACAATGTGTTAGTAAAAAATTCCTTCCGTATGTTAGGCAGCTATGAAATGAGGAATCGCGGTAGTTAAATAGGTCTGGAAAGACCATCCAGGCAGTGGTTGTAATCTGTGATCCATGAACCCCTGGGCCCATGAATAGACTTTAGGGATATGTGAACCCCCCAAATTACATGTGGAATTATATGGCTATCTGTGCAAATGTGTGCTTTTTTCTCCTAAAAAGGGTCTCATAGTTTTTGTTTGATTTTCAAATATATATATGTTTTCCTGCATAGTGAGTCACTGATCTATGGCCCCACTATAATATTATGTCCTGAGCACATTGAGTACAGTCAATCACCTTCTTTATTGTAACTTTAGAAACTTTCCATAGTGCCTTACATAGTGGGACCTCAAGAGATGGATGTTGGTTGAGGGGCTGAGTAGGTTCATATACTTGTGTGCGCATATACCTGCTATGGTTGGCAAACTCCGTAGCCATACACTCTCAGCTGTTTTTGCAACTCTGATGCATCCCTCATCTCTTGTCACAATTATTAGATATATAAGGGTGTTCAATTCATGACTTTGGAACAATCTGAACATAAGTGGCTCAAACTGAGATTGTTTCTTTGGTCTTCTTAGCATGGTACATTCAATAGCTGGAGAGTGAAGTAGCCACTAAGTATGCATAAAAGAAACTATCTGGACACATTTTTTACCTTTTTTTCTACACTTCACACACAAAGAGTTTGCTGTAACAAATGTTGACGTTCTCTTAATGTTTTTCTTTGACTTTCAGCAGTGCAGGAAAACCATTACCTCCTCAATTAAAAAAAAATGTCGTAGAGTCATTTGCTATTTTGACTGCTTATTGCTTCTGTCACAGCTTTAGAGTTGAACCTACCACATTTACTAACATCCTGCCTGTCTTTCGGTAAGTAGTTAATTATAATCTCATACAATCTTTCTGGAAACCTATATGCATTAACAAAATTGGTTTTCTTTCAATTGTGGCTATGCATTGATGGATCCCAGTTTCACCTATGTTTTTACTAAGGGTAATGCTGCTCAGGCCCATACAATGGACCCAAGTGTGTTTATTTTAAGAACTTTGTGGAATTATACCCACTTCCATCTTCAAAGTAATGTTTGAAGTTCCTGCTGCAATCTTGATGAGCCCTGTACTCATTCACTACTTACCATTGTGCTGGTATTTCGCAGGCCCCTGGTAACACATTCCTCTTTAATTCAACAAAAATTAGTTTCCATCTGAAAGTTACCTTTATGAACTTTCCCTTTGAAAACCACTATTTTCTCAGTTCTATTGTTTTCAACTTATTTACTTACATCTGGGAATGCTTCCAAAAGGAGCTTTAAGAAATTATTGTACACTCACTGGGGGCAGTGGAAATACTTCTATTGGAAGTTCTGAATGCTGCCACATGGAGAACAAATGAGGGCAATTAATTCTGGTAATTCTCAAAGTGAAAATACTTTATAACATGAAAAATATAGATTTAACAAATTGACTTTTCCATTTGAGATATGTTTTCTCCTTTATCTTGGGGAAATACACATAATTGTATTTTTTGTCAAGATGCTAGTTAATACTTAGGAAATACTTAGAAAAAAAAGAGAGAGGATGAAAGCAGATACATATGTTTAAGCCATATAAATAATTTATAGCCTCACAATAATGCATTATAATATAGGCCAGACTCAGCATGGTAATTAAACTGCTCATTAAGTATCTGTTAATGCACACCCTCATATCTCTAAATCTTCTAGGCCATTCACAGTTCTGCTCGTTAGGCCCAGGGTGAATTACCCACTCTCGAATCCCTTTGGCTCCATTCATTCCTCAAGTTATGCATGCACATAGTCAAAAGATGTTTGTGTTGCCTACTCTATGCTATTTGCTCTGTGCTGGGCTGTAGAAATACAGAAGTAGGGAAAGAGAAAATAATACGAACTTGAAGACTGACCTAAACTCAAACTCTGGTCCAGTTTCTATTTTGTATCAAACAGAAAAATGGTCCAAAATATATCCAGGAAATTTCTTCTGTGCATTTTGAATGGTTCCTTCACTCTCTATGTAGCACTGCCAGGAACATTTCCCTGCACCATGATAGAAGAATTAACTCAAGTTTTCCAAGTAGCATGTTCTAGAACTAGCATCCATATCCACTACCTTTGTTCTGAATCATTGAGGTTCAGAAAAGTGAGGTGGGTTCCTCTGAGAACCTCTGCATGCGGTGCTTATATTAGCCAAACATTCATGCCTAAATTATCTGATAGACCACACTGGCTCCTTCTGTTTATAATGCCATAATTTAATTTGAGGACTATTTACATCACCTACATTTTTAGAATGTTTATGCATTGTGCTGACTTTTAGAAATATAAATTTGATAGAATGTGGATAGAGGAGATGGATGAAAGGTATCTGTTCTCTAGATGGTATAAATGGGTAAGCAGTGGTGATCACTGATTTTGATGGTTGCTTAGAATTTTCAAAGTTGAGCCATATACTATATAGTTTGTTTTCTAAGAATATATTTTAGAGTAATTTTAACCAAGCTAAAATCAAGGTAATCAGTTTCTGAAATTTGAAGCTATAATGAAAGAAACAGAAGTGGGAAGGTGAATAAACATAAGACAGAATCAAGAAGAAGAGAAAACCAATCATTACCTAGAGAACATCACTACAGTGCTCTTGGAAAGAGAAAAGATTGATAAAGTTATCAACTGAGAAGGCATGGTTTAGATGTAGAAGGCTAAATCTATAGAAGAAGCCCAATCACTGGTTCTGAAATTTTCAGATTTTAAAAAATGAGAAATATAAGCAAGATGCTTAAAAATCTTTAGTGTTTACACACTTTAAATTGAGTTTGTATTATTTCACTCACCCTTGAGGAGACTGTACATTTGTATTGGTTTTACTTTTAATTGAACTATGTAATACTTATAGAAAATCTGAAGTCTACAGCTCATTGAATTTTCAGAAGCTAAAGGCAATTGTTTAACTACCACAAAGATCAAAAAGCATTAACAGCACCCCCAGGAGCCCCCTTTATGTTCCCTCTAGTCACTAACCCATCCCAAGGGTAACCCTCTCCTGGCTTCTAACAGTATAGGTGGTTTTTGCCCATTTTCAACCTTTACATAAAAGTTATTTACAGTCCAAACTCTTGGCTCAGGCTTCTGTTTTCTGACTGTGAGATTCATCCATATTTTAAAAAGTATTTGTAGTTCATTCATTCTCATTGCTATATAGTCTACTATTCTGTGAATATGCCACCTGTGTAATTATCCATTCTACCGCCGATGCGCAAAAATGAAGAGCATTTTGGAAGCTACCAGTTTGGGCCTCTTGAGTTCTGTGCTGCTATGTACATTTTCTGGGCCATAAAGTAAGTACATACTTAGATTTAGTGGCTACTGCCAAAGAGTTTTAAAAAGTGGTTGTAAAGCTTGGGTTTTAAATACAAAGAAGTCAGCACTGCTTGGTATAAGTCTAATGGCTGAATTTGCAGACTACAGATGAAATTGTGTGAGGAAATTAATGAAACATCAGCCTGTGAATGATTCTTCCCCTTGTAGTCCTATCATATTTTTCTCTCCAAAAACACATCTCTTGAGGAAGAATGTATAGACAACAGCCATTACTTTCCTGACATCCACTTGGCACCAGCACCTCGGAAAGAGGCTCACTGAAAAAGTCAAAATGTTTGGAAGTGCCTCTATGTCAAAATATGCCTGAGGTTGGAGTGTAAGGGGAAAAAAATATGCACTTCTTTGTCACCTATACCAAGTGGGTAAATTAGTAGAAGTATTTTTCAGCAAATAATAAAGTTAGCTGCACACATATTATCTTTAGAGTTGAAATGGGGAAATTGTGAGATGGAATAGGTACACAGGAGATATTTTCAAATGAAAAATAACAACTATCTGGAATTTTAAAAATAGCTATGTCTGACCATTATATTACAAATTCTTAATAAGTTTTAAATGATGGCTCCCTCACTTAGCTATGGGGTTTGAATTTATGGGAAAAAAGTTTACAATATGTAATACTAGTTACACACTCTTTTGTGCTACACTAGAAAATAATTTAATGTTTATTTACTTAGTTCTTACAGACATCTCTTGAAGTCGTATTAGGATGAATAAAAGAGGCAATGGAATATTTTGGGAGTATGGTTATCATTTGGGCATCTGGGCTGAAGGTGTGTACTAGAGGACTTTCGTCAAAGCTGAGTCTAGCATCTTAGCTCTGGAATGTATTACAGGTTTTCTTTCTACAGCCAATACTCTAAATAAAGTTGTTTAGAATCTGACAATACACACAAATAGATCAAATTTCATAAGCACTAATAGTTGCTTCAAAAGAATGATCAAAGGAATGATAACAATTAAAAGTAACTTAAAACACACACATTTGCAAGCATGAATACATGAATGATCTTCACATGGTGACTACTCAAACTCGAAAAAACTATCATGGAAATTTTATTGTCTCCAAATGGCAGGAGTTGGGGGAGGAATCACTCAACTAAAACCAATAGAGTAAAACTGCTTTTAAAACACTCAAGTAATTTTGAAGTAAAAGTCTCCCTTATCCTATTTTAGCTTTGTTAGGTTAGGTTATGTAACCCTTTTTGGTTTGTTATGCTATGGACTGAACTGTGTCCCCCCCCAAATTCATGCATTGATGTCCTAAGCCCCAGTGTGGCTGTATTGGGACATAGAGTCTTTAGGAGGTAATTAAGATTAAATGAGGTTCTAAGGGTGGGGCCCTGATCTGATAGGATTAATATCCTTATAAGATGAGACCCCAGAGTGCTCTCTCTCTCTCTCCCCGCTCCTTCCTCTGCTGCCATGTGAAGACACAGCAAGAAGGCAGGCATCTATAAGCCAGGAAGAGAGCTCCCACCAGGAACTGATACCGCCAGATGATAATCTAGGACTTCTAGCCTCCAGAACTGTGAGAAAATTAATTTCCACTGTTTAAGTCTTATAGTCTGTGGTATTTTGTTATGGCAGTCCAAGCACACTAAGGCAGTTCGTTAAAAAGTTGAACTTTTTTCCCCCTTAGTTCACAAGAAAATCCTTACTTTTAGAGAAGTGAGTTCATACTGCATATACCTAAAGAAAATAAGTAAAGTGGCACTTGAAATGTAGTATTAGCCTTTCCCATTTAGCCTCCCAGAGGTCTTAGGAAATGGCCTATACAGATCAGAAATAGAATCTCCTCACTGAATAGATTGTGTGTTAATTTTCACCTGATTTGCACACATCTAGCTCTTTGGTCTCTGAGCACTTCCTTTGGGGGACTAACTCCTCTGACAGTGACATACAAACATTTGATTTAAATTTTATGCTCTATAAAACCCACACTATTCATGGTAATAATGCATCTACAGCCTTTATACTCACAAAACATTTTTTATTCCCTTGACTGTATTCCAACTAAGCATGAACCAGTGCTGTACAAACTGACTTCTTTCCACTCCCATCTGCCATCCTTCTTCTATCTAGGAATATATCTCATTACAGAAATTCCAGCTTCTGTCTCAGAAGTCCTGATGTTTCAGTCTTTATTTAGCTTGGCTTTTATACAAAGATATTTTGAAATGGTAATATCACTTGTAAAGAGTCCTTCCTTCTGCTGGGACTAGTAATCGTGTTCTGTATTGTTTCTGAAGTGTAACATGGGAAAGAAGTAATATATCTTTCAAGCTGAATGCTTTCATTGTCACTGGTTTTCATTTTTCACACAGAAGTTGACATATTTCAGTATTGTTGGTGGTGATGCTGTGAAAAGCTAGAAGCCTGGTTCATCAACATCCCTGGCTTCCCCTCTCTTTCTTTTCATATAAAAATTGTAAAACTTAAGGGATGATGACTAGCTTAACAGTTTCATTCTTTTTAAATTCTTCATAAACCTTGTACTTTGGCTGGTATTGATTTCCTTTGCCAGTGTCACTACAGCATATTGAATCGTTGGTGTGCATTATCTTTCAGAGATCAATATGTAATATTTTCTATAAATTTTGGGATAGAATCTAATGATCCAAGTTGTGTATGTGAAATTACACCAAAATACTTATTTAGTGGATGTTTAATAAGTTTAAGAAAAACTACGAAGATAAACATGAAACAGCTTTATAATCTTGTATATCAAAATGTAGGTGTCTATTTTGATAAACTTAAAATTTTATACCTGTAAGCATAGTGAAATTTTACATGCAAAGAATATAATTATCATCTAAGTTTTCATCTTACCTTAAGATCAGCTCTCATTTAAAAGTGATAAAAAAAAAACTTTATATCAATGAATGGACAGAATGAAGGAATTGTAGCATTATGTGAAACTTTAATAATAGACAATAATCATCATTCTATAATTGCTTTAATTTTAAACAACAAATGTAGAACCCTCTATTGACTCTTAGTTTTACTATTTCTATGTTTATACTGATTTTTCAAAGGTATTTACAAAGATTAGAGTGATTTTATATTTCATTATTCACATCTTTAATTAGAAAGATTATAGTCTAAGTCTTTTTAATTTTATATTTATTTTTATAAGTACTTATACATTTTACCTAGGAACATCAGATCTATAATTTTTTTCAGTGGCAAAAGTCAATCCATGTATAATAGCCCATCAAACAATCACAAACAGAAGTGCAAAGTTCTTTTCATATAATCAAACGAGTGGCTTACAATCCAATAAAAGCATATTGTCAGATTATTTGTATTTTCTTGTTATTACCTATGGATATGGCATGCTTAGGGTTTCTTTAGCCCACATCAGTTTTGTCATGTAAAATATTGTCTTACTTCATGTTTACTTCTGTCACATTGCCCCATTCTATAACTCATGTTGGTTGCTTTGTTCATTTCTTCATTGTTACAAGAAAATGGCAGTTATAATTCTTCAGGTTCATGATTACTTGAAATGCGAATCTCATAAACAGAATATTTAAAAGATTTGAGCCCAACAAAAACTTCTCTTAGGCATGCTATTGTAAAAACATATGTTTAATAGCAATTCAGATACACTTTATGCTGATGGTCTGCTTGAAATCAGGGAATATGGGTTTATTTTGAAATTTCAAGTTACTTTCTTTTCATTATAGGAAGTTTGTTTTCTCATAAAGTGATACCTTTTTAAAACTGATGTAAGTTTGTTTTAGTGATAAAAAGAAAGTTCTACCTGTAATTTTAGTTCTGCTATGTCCATTTGAAGTGTCATTAAAAATGCTTTCCACAAATATCTCATTTAGAAGGATGGACATTGAAAAAATGCTCTTCCACAAAAATTTCATTTAGAGATTTACATTTTGACATAAATGCATTGCTGTTCTTTTTTTCTATTGTCAAAGACAGACAGTTCCAACTTAGGATGATTTGACTTAGGATTTTTTGTTTGTTTGTTTTGGCTGTATTGGGTCTTTGTTGCTGTGCACAGGCTTTCTCTAGTTGTGGCGAGTGGGTGCTACTCTTGATTGCAGTGCGTGAGCTTCTCATTGTAGTTGCTTCTCTTTTTGCGGAGCATGGGCTCTAGGTGCACGGGCTTCAGTAGTTGCAGCATACGGGCTCAGTACTCAGTGGCACCTGGGCTTAGTTGCTCCGCGGCATGTGGGATCTTCCTGGACCAGGGATCAAACCCATGTCCCCTGAATTGGCAGGCGGATTCTTAACCTCTGCACCACCAGGGAAGTTCCTGACTTAGACTTTTTTGACTCCATGGTGGTGTGAAAGCCATACACATTCAGTGGAAACTGTAGTTGGCGATTTGAATTTTGATCTTTTCCCACGTTAGTGACATGTGTTACATACTCTCCTGATGCTGGGCAGAAGCAGCAAGCCACAACTCCCATTCAGCCCTGTGATCAACAGGGTAAACATCTGATACACTTAAAACCATTCCGTACCCATACAGCCATTCTGTTTTTCACTTTCAGTACAGTATTCAATAAAATGTCTGAGGTAGTCAACAGTTTATTATAAAATAGGCTTTGTGTTGGATGATTTTACCCAACTGTAGGCTAATGTAAGTGTTCTGAACTTGTTTAAGATAGGCTAGACTAAGCTATGATGTTTGGTAGGTTAGGTGTATTAAATGCACTCTCAGCTTATGATATTTTCAACTTGTAATGGGTTTATCCAGACTTAACCCCATTGTAAGTCAAGGAAGATCTGTAAAATAATGGTAATAATGTATTGCTCTTAAATCTGCAGAATTGATTACATGGCATGGTATTATAGGACATAGAACTTTAATTTCTTAATAACACAGGTAAAACATTTCCAGATATACTTGGGAAATAGATGTGTATATATACACACAAATATGGAAATATTTGTATATATATCCACATATATTTAAAGTATTTGTGTGTGTGTTTGTGTATGTGTGTATATATACTTTTAAACAAAGAGCAATTATAATTTCAGTTATTACCCTTTGGACAATTTTTTGCATTGTCAAAAATTTTCAAGGACATAATTTTCATGACTTCATAGTATTTTAGCTTATGCATGTACCTTAATTTATTTGTGTACTTTCGATTGTTGGGTATTTATGCAGTTTTGGGTTTTTTTAATACTGTAAGTAATGAAATTTTGTCTATTTGTAAAATCCAAATTTGAGATTTATGCATTCATAAATCATTTATTCATCCATTGGATGCCTTTGATTTGTCAGGCAATCTTCTAGGGGGTGTGTACACAAGTGTGGAAATAAATTAAAAAGTACATAGTAATGTTTTGAAAATAATTTGAGTAAGGATCAAGAAGTGACGTGCCACCTCTTTTTAACTGTTATATTTTCTGTATTGTGGATTACCAGAATATTATGATCAACATAGCTCAGAAGCTCAAATAGAAAACAAGCAATATCATGAAACCTTACATGAAGATATTTTCTCCTTCCCATTCAGCAAATCCAATAAAAAGCATATATGTCCTTCTTTCCTTACTATGTATGCATTTTGTCTACAAATAAAACTGTGAATTTGTTGAGCCCTGGACTTCATGGGTCCCCAAACCAAACAGATTTGTTTTACAGTTGTTACTAGTCAGTGGCCCTTTATGTTATACACATGATCCTATAGCCACTATAGTAATTTCCCCTTAGTTTCTTAGAATCTAATATTTGTCTCTTTAAAGTACCTACGCCTATAGCCCAAGAATAATAGATAATCAACTTAAACATAATACAAATTAGTATGATATATATACTTATGGGGAAAAAGACAAATTACATTTATATTCCTTAAGAATTTAGTGCATTGTATATAATCTAATTTCCAGAAAACCATAGTATATTAATCCACCAAGAAATAACTCTACCCTTTCTTTCTATGAATCTCTTTTATTCTTTCAAACCCTATCAAGGAAATCAACCTCAATTTTAAAATGTTAGCTCCTGAAAACCAGGCCTTCTTTTAGCTGTGTTTATTATAGTATCTAATACATTCTGATCTATCAATAAAATGAAAATTTCAAATTCACATCAAATAGTTGAGAAAGCCTTTGGCAAAAAGAGATTGAAGGTCACAAATAGGGCTTTTGCTATTGACATTGCCTCAGTTCTTTAGTGTTCAATAGCCAATATATCTTTATTGAACACCTATTACATTCTACGTTATGGAGATGTAGAAATCTGTAATTCAAAGTTTATAAACTTAAAACTCAAAGAGTTTAGGTAGTTTAAAGGATGCTCAAACAATCACATGGGAAAATGCTTACAATCCAATGAGATGAATTTCCTCAGAGAATTAATGCAAAATACTTCTGGAGTACACCAATGTTCATAGTAGCATCATTCACAATAGTCAAAAGGTGGAAACAACCCAAATGTCCATCAATGAATGAATGGATAAATACAATGTGATAGACACATTCAATGAAATATTATTCAGCCTTAAAAGAATGAAATTCTGATACATGCTGCCTCATGGATTAACTGGGAAAAAATTATGCTAAGTGAAATAAGGCAGACACAGAAGTAAAACTATCTTATGATTCCACTTACATGAGGTACCTAGAATAGTCAAACTCATAGAGACATAAAGTAGAATAGTGGTTACCAGGGGTTGAGGGGAGGGGAGCATGGGGAATGATTGTTTAATGGGTACAGAGTTTGGGATGATGAAAAAATTCTGGAGCTGACTGGTGGTGAAAGTTGCACAAAAATGTGAATATACTTAATGTCACTGAATTGTACACTTGCACACTTAGTGGTTAAAATGGTAAATTTAATGCTATGTATATTATATACCATAATAAATTTTAAAAATACGAAAAGAGAATCAAACCTCTGAGCTTTAGAGAAACACTCAGTCTTTGAAGATTCAGGGCAGGCTTGTGTAGGACAGCTGATTGCTAAAGCTGAATAGGATTTTGCTGGGTAGACACAAAGAAAAAGGACAATTCATGCAGAACCAACAATTCAATGGCAAGGAGATATGCAAATGCATAACAATATCTTAGAATCTTAAGTAGCTCTCTGTGATAGAAGATACATGGCTGTAAATGAAAAATGGAAGGAATTAAACCTGGAAAACGTTAACTGGGGTCAGGTCCTGAACAATATCTGTGGCTGATAGTATTTTTTAAAGACAATAACCCTATTTCCTGTCTCACATACTCTTATAGACCCTTGTCACTCCTCCACCCAGAAAGGAACTCTAATTCCTTTCCCTTTGAATCTAGGAAGATTTGTGACCCGCTTGTAAATAATGTAACGTGGCAAAAGCAATATGCAGTATATCTACAGGATTAAGCCTTAAAAGGTGAATCAACTTCCACACAGTCCCCTAGAATGATTCCCATAAGAGCCTTCAGCTATACTGTAAGCGATTTGACTGCCCAGTGGCCACCATTCTGTGAGGAAGCCCAAACTAACCCATATAGAGTGACCACATGGAGAAGACCTAACACTAATAAGGAGGGCAGATGCTCAGCCAGCCCTCAGCTTCTACAGCTCCCCACTTTTCCAGCCCTAGCTACTGCAACTTCATGAGAGACCATGAGCCTATACTGCCAAGCCAAGACCTTCCCCAATTCCTGATCCACAGAAACCATCAAAGACAATAAAATGATTGCTGTTCTACCTACTATGTACTTTGCTACATAGTACACAGCTATAGCTAACCTAAACAAAGTCAGACGCCAGGCTTCGGAGTTGAACTTGACTACTTACTATTTTATATGCATCCCTTGCTTTTTACCTTTGTTCATGCTCCTTTCTGAAATGCTTCCCACTGAGATTTCTGCCTATTAAAAGTCTTTATATTCTTTAAGGCTCAGTCACAAATTATGCTTTGATGACCCCTAGCTCTTCTAACTGAAAACCATCGTGTTCTCTTTTGACTAACAGTTTGTTTGTTTGTTTTTTGTTTTTTACTGTGCAGGTGGCATTTATTGCATCCTACACCATTTTTGGATTATTTATGTTTCAGTTTAACATAATGTGGGAGACTTGAGGCTAGGTGTTGTACTTTACATGTCTTTCTGGTCTTTGCAATGTCTGGTACTGTGCTTTAGTTTGAAAACTGTTTGAAAATAGTTACTGAAGGTATAGAGAATACATAGAACACTGAAGAAGTTTTAATTTGTGGAAAGCTATTTTCATTTATCTAGATAATACTACTGACTGTCATGAATTTATCTTTGTTCCTCATTCACATTTAAACATGTATATATTTTCATGATGTATATTAGATAAAGCAAACTTTCAGAAAAACCAAGGTTATTTTATTTGGCTTTTATCTAAGATGGCTAATTTGAACAAGTAGCCAAAATATTCAGAAAGGTCACAGAATTCTCGAGAATTCTTGTCCTAAATGTATAATCAGAACTTTTATGTCTATGTAAACCAGACAGACTTTACTCTTAATAACAACTCATCTAAATTTTGGAAACAGTCCAGGAAAATACAGGCTGTCCTAACAGCCAAATTTCCCACCAGTTTTCTGGCAGCAGTGAATGCTGAGAAATGAATGCAGGAATTGCTTTTATATTCTAAAGCTTCATGATCCTTTATGCTAAACAAATGACAATCAAGCATACTTCCAGCAAATACACTTTCCTCGTACTGACCTCCACAAAATCATTCGTGAGGCAGCAACGATACTTTTCTTTTGATTAAAAAGTTCTGCTAGACTTGAGATAAGTAGTAGAGTGATAGAGATATCTAGCAATGCAGCCATAAAATAATAAATGTATCAAAGATCATCGAATTTAAGAAATGCTGATCTGAGTTCTACTAGGAGTTGGGATGTCATGTTTTCAGAGGAATTCTAAAACTTGTTCAGCGCCAGCATTGGATGAGGGAAGTTTGAGAATTCACTCCTTTTTTGGACAAAAGGAGGAAAGCAAAGAGAAATGCAAAATCTGGAATTCCTATACCTTTCACTCACTGCTTTCAAGTTTTATTTCAAGGTCTCAGCTACTAGTCTGTTGTGTCTAGAATTAATCTGTAAGGAGTCTGCTTAGAAAGGTGAGACTTGAGATGAAATCAGTTTAATTTATAATGCAGGCTGGAAGGGAAATGGGAGAAGTACATGGAAGACCAGTTACATCAGCAACATTTACAGAGGTTAAGCGTGGCTCTTGAGGGAAAACAGCCAATGTCAGACCTTTGCTGTTCAGCCATGACATTACTGTAATGGTAAAACAACCTAGGGACAGGCTGATGCACAATATTTGGCCTTGCTTTTAATAGATTTCAATTCCTTAGAAGTATAAAAAAAAAAAAGATGGTAAAACTATTGCAAGTGGGTGACTTTTACTGTCTCAATAAAATATTTCTTTTATATTTTCCCCTTGTCCTCACCTATTTCTCCTAGAAGCTAATTTTTTTTTTAATTGTGATATAAAAATGATCTGATATTAATAATTCTTTGTCAGGATGATGAACAGTGCCCACTCTGTTCCCCTCCCTGCCCCCCAACTCAAATGTGCTTACTCTGTCTACCTATACTGGTTACACATGGTTATATGAGGTTATTTCCCTCTTCTTTGTTCTCTACCTCCCTAAACTTAACACAAATGAAGAAAATTTAAAGATAGAATTGAATAAAGAAAATAAAGTATAGGAGAGGCTCTTTGTGAGAATCTTGGAATGTCATCAATTCAAATTCCATGTGTTCTTTAAGGCAGGTTTGGATAACAAATTTCTGTATCGGTGGCTCCACTTGCCTACTTAGTACTTCTTTAAGAGTTACTCAGTATCTACCTTATAAAAGTGTATATAAAGGCAGATTAATAATATGGGGATTATGATGAATGTTGTGCAAAAACATGAAGAAATGCTTACTGAAATACATGTGAAAACTGAACTGTATTATAGAAGACAGCATTGGAGGTATTAAATTTTAATTTTAATTATTAATTATCTTTAAAGACATTGCCTTTTCTACTAATGCGCATTAGAAAATCCTAATGATTATATTTTAAATCCTCTGGGTATGTGTGAATGATTTATTGACTTAACATTTCTAAATAGCACTGTAAATTATTTGACTAAAGATATAATTTAAGGTCTCATTTTTGTTAGATGATTATTAACCGTTTAAAACTAGAAGGAAACAAAGATTATCAGCAGAGATATTCAGAGGCTGGGACAAAAAAGCGGGAGATCAAAGTGGTTGCTCCAATCCCCTTGCCCTTCTTAAATCAGGCTTTGGTGGTGATGTTGCAAGCTTGTGTTTTATGAAGAAACTCAAGATTAAATAACTTGGAGAAGGAAAATGAGTTTACTTCTTTTATTTTAGATTCTGTTATGCTTTGTCTCAGTATCTATACCACTGATTATTGTTTAAAGTACATAAAGAGACCTAGGAAAAATGTTCTCAGATCAAATACTGATGTTTATTGTAAAGAAAAAAAAAGTTTGGAAGTGAGTTTTATTCCAGATTTTATTGGTACTCAAAGCAGACACAAAAACTCTATAATTCTGAAGGGACTTTTTAGAAAGATAAAGTCATTTAAATAACTTTAAACCTATAATGAACCTTCCAATTATGACTCTTTCTGGAGGAGGTTTCTCTTGGCCTGGATCTCAATGTCCTTATTCCCAGGGCATGATTCACTGTGTTCTCTGTCAGTGCTACCTCTGGAGATAAGCAAGATGGCAGCCCCGCTGGTGGAACTTAGGAGAGAGAAATATCCTTATCTTCAAATATCGACATCATTTGGAATTACTGACAATTGCCTTTGTACTTACACAATGGAATTACTGTAAGAAATGTTATCTTGGGAATTTTAATAGAAAGGATTATAACTTTAAGATCTGCATGAAAGTTATTATGCATTATTATGAAATTACTTCTGAATTATCTAGGGAAATTTGAAATTATTTCTGAATTATCCAGGGAAATTTGAAATAGGCCCTATGGGAATTCTCATGTAAATCAGTTTTACTCTTCAGAGGAGGATGGGCTGGGACTGGGGTGGAGAAGAGTTAAAACGGTGATCGAATAAATCATTCCCATGTAAGAAGTAGGTCACTTAACAGTAGTTATCTTTTTAAAAACTAAAAGACGTCTATTGCCATGACAAAATGTTCTATGAATAAAACTCATATTGGAAAATCACTACGTCTTGATTGCATTCATTTACTCATCAGGGATTTATAACAGATATAAATATTTCATTGAATTTTTAATAAAACCTTAATGTGCATGATATACAGAGAGTACACTACTACTTGAAAGCCCTAATATATGGAAACTCCAGCAGTTTTGAGGTGGATCAATAAATTTCATGACTTTGTGTTATGAGGGTTTAGTATCATCTTGTCATTTACCATCCATTTCTCAAGAGAAAATAACTACAATTAGAGTCCTGGGCTGTGTTTTTGGTAAGAAACCAAATATCTCTCAAACACATCACTGAGGCTGTCTGGAATATCCAATATGTCTGTTGCCTGACAATTTATTTATTTATTTTTTAATTTCAGTTTTGCTCGGATTAAAATCAGGACAGCGGAACACAGCAAACCCCTTTGGTATGTCATAAAACAAGACAGTGAATAGAGCCAGAAAATTACTCTATGAGGAACTAAGATTTCTGGAGTACATCCAATATGATGCCGTGGGTCAGATTTTATGATATCAAGTGACATGAGCCTACGAATTGAAAACTCCCTTATTAATGGCACATGGTAAGTAAGATCATAATGCTTCTAATGATTTCTGTTGGAGAGTTGTCTAAAGCTGAATTTATTCATTTGTAAAATGAGTCTTGAACTGGATTATTTCTAAGTTCTTTTCTTGTTCCAAATGCATTTCCCCCCTTTTTGTGCATAAGAGCAATGCATGAAATTTAAACTACAGTAGGCTCTAGTGGAGAGATTTCAAATCCCTTGAAAAATTCTATTTTATTTTTCGCTCTTGGTAGAAAGGCCTTGTAAACAGTAAAAACTCATGGGCCAAGAGAAGAAAACAAGCTGATACATTACTAAAGCTTTCCTTATAACACTAATGTCTATTTTTTCATTGTTTAAAATTGGAGAGAGTTTGTATAAGTCAGAATCTGGCTGATCTATCAGTAGAATTTTATGTTTTAATGAGATTCCAAACATTTATGTGTGATGCTCTGTGCTTGGTAAATTGGATAACATTGCAAAGTACTTCACTGGAAAATATGAATCATTCATGTACTTCATTTATTTTGACCTAAACTACTCAATGGACTTAGTGTGTTTTCATGGATATTTATTTTCTTTTTTTTGGTAAAATGTCATGTGCTGAAGGGTAGCTAAACACCTAGACTTTCAGTCACATTTTTTGTCCTTTGCATAATAGGTATTAATTCTATAAGGTCATCTTGAATTATATAATACAAAAAAAAATGCCTTCAGTATGTTGTGCGAAACTCAGTTGGTTTACACACGGTATTGACATCATCTGGAGATTAACCAAAGTTTGACATTGAATTTTGTGTATTTTCCGGGAGCTTAAATGTTGGACTGGCTCTTACTCAGTTTTTTAAAGTGTGTTTCTTAAGACACTTAAAAATTTCTTTCGAATAAGTTTACTTTTGTATCATAAAATCTGGAGAATGAGTGACAGTTGAAGAAAGTACGCTGTTCAGTGAAGATTCAAGCAATCATCAGATTTAAATACTTTGATACTATCAATCTTAATCTTAGAGTACTCATCACATTATATAAAAAAGTCAATATAGGGCCTCCCTGGTGGCGCAGTGGTTGAGAGTCCGCCTGCCGATGCAGGGGATACGGGTTCGTGCCCCGGTCTGGGAGGATCCCATATGCCGCGGAGCGGCTGGGCCCGTGAGCCATGGCTGCTGAGCCTGCGCATCCGGAGCCTGTGCTCCGCAACGGGAGAGGCCACAACAGTGAGAGGCCCGCGTACCACAAAAAAAAAAAAAAAAAAAAAAAAAAAAAGTCAATATAAACTTTCCTTACTTGGAACTCTATTTCATCTTGATTCCTTCTCATTCCTTGTAAACCTATTTAATGTATGTCAGGAGGTGTTTTTCAGTGTTTTTAGAAAGGAAAGAATAATCTTCTACTGGGAAAAGTTTGTTTCTAACTTAATATTAATTATTCTCTTGAAGTAAGCTTGAAGTCTCTTTTTAAATGTATCATATTCAGTTTTCCTTTGGACTTCTTTAAAGTTTAAGTTTCTTTTATGTGTATTGAGACTGTGCTCTCTGGGGCAAGAGAGTATGATAGCAAATTTAGGATTGACTGGATAGCCCCAATCAAGTGGGGGAAAATGATTTTTTAAAATGTCTTCTCAGGCCTCGCACATGGATTGGCCCTTCATAGGTACTCAAAGGTGTTAGGCTATTGAATGAGTGGTTCTCCTCAAGGAGTTTGACTCTCATGGTTCAGGCATGTGGCCCTGTGTTATTATCTCAGTTTTTATTTTACTGACCATACTTTGTGACTATCTGACTATAAAGATGGAGCACACATAGACAGTGTTAAGAACTGACTCTTCAACATTAAACATTAACATGGATCTGGCTCAGAGTTGGAGCTTTCAAATAGTAATTCTCAAAGCTGTATGTAGCACAGTCATTCCCCATCTTAATGCTGCAATAGCTAAACCACTCTAACTGACGATTGTTTGTGTTATCCTCAGTAATACTTGGAAGGAAAGGAGAGTAAGTATCATTGTTGCAATTTTTGGTCACTGGGAAACAAAGAAAGTAGATGGAATAGACCGTTAGACTAATTAGGAGGTGAGGTGAGGGTAAATGATACCATCCAAATAAGGGAAACAGCAAAGATGACCAAGCCAGGGGAGAAGGCTGTATCCAGAAGCACTGAAACCGGCAGCTAGGAAAAGGTTTAATTTTTAGAGTAATGTATGTCAATCATTCTAAATGAATAGGAGTTTAGTTGAGGATAGGAAGAGAAAGGTTTTTTCAGAACTTGAAGGAAGAGAGATGGAGGGAAGAGAGATGGAAGAGGAGGTAGGAAAAAGTAACGTAGGCTGAAAGGATGGTAAGTGCTTGGAGGCAAGTGCTTATGATCTCGGATGGCCTCGGCCTGCAGCAGCTTGAAGCAGGGTTTCGGTTCCCGGCCAGAAATTGAGGTCGGGCAGCATCAGTGAGAGCACTGAATCCTAGCCATTAGACCAGTGGTCAGTGACAAGGCCCTGGCCCGTCAGCTGTGTAGAAATGAATTTCCACATAGAGACGGAAAGTCATGAAGCAAGTAAACTGTTTATTAGAAGGAAAAAGAGTACAGTACGTGTGGATAGACACACAGGCAGGCTCAGAGAGAGAGAGAGACACGCCCTCATGGCAGTTTTTTTGTTTGTTTGTTTTTGTTTTTGCCTCTCACTGTTGTGGCCTCTCCCGTTGCGCAGCACAGGCTCCAGACACGCAGGCTCAGCGGCCATGGCTCACGGGCCCAGCCGCTCCGCGGCATGTGGTATCTTCCCAGACCGGGGCACAAACCCATGTCCCCTGCATCGGCAGGCGGACTCTCAACCACTGCGCCACCAGGGAAGCCTAAGGCAGTTTGAATCGCTTTTATGAGGCATTTCTTCCGGGTTTCCTTTGACCAATCACCTTGCTTTGCCATGTTCTGAGTCCGTATTTGGTGTATCTCAGGGTCCTCCCCTGTGTGCATGCGCGTCTCTTAGCCAAGGTGGATTCTAGTGAAGAGGCCTATGGGTAGTGGGCATCACTTACTATGGGGTGGCGCCCCCTCCCTTTTTGACCTCCAGGGAGCCTTTCTGCGCCTGTGTGTAGTCAGGAAGGTCTCCTTGACTTCGAGAATGAGGAATACGTGGTCTTTTATCTCTTATCTGAGCAGGGCCCAGCCTCCTCCATCATCCTGCTTTTATGGAGTTTCTGTCCACAGGGGAGAAACTGTTCATTCTGGGGCCCATCTATCTTCTGCCTCAGTTATTTAACTCTAGTCATTTGGCCTTCACTCCACAACTCCCTTACCTGTCCGGGAGGAGAGAGATGAAGCCATGGGAAGGGACAAACTAAAATGTAAGCACTTGGTGAGGTCACTTTTTATTTCTTTTCTCTACTCTTTTGTCCCATTTTTGCATCTCAAGACTCTCAAGGGCCCAGGCCCTTCTGCCCCAGCTATCAGCCCCTCCTCCTTCTCAAGTCCTCTAATAGGCAGAATCCTAACTTCTTTCTTATTTTTGCAATCATTTAGGATGTTTAGGGAAATTTCCTCACATTAGCTACAGAGAATCAGTTTTCAGAAACTGCTAAGGTAAACCATTTCAAAACTTATTAAAAAATAAAATAAAAATAAATTCTGACATTGGAAATGAAAAGTGTTCTTCATATAAAGTAAACAACCATTGACCTTGTATTGTCTAGTTATCACTAGCTGTCACCTCTCTTCTCTTTGCTCGACTTGCTTCATTGACCTAAAAATTTCAGGGAGAGGTTCCTATTTTGAGATTAGTTTTAATTTTATTTTTGTTTTTGTTTTACTAAATATTTTTCAGACATTGTAAATTGACCAGTGTAGGGGACTGTCTGTTTCTTCACCAGCATACACACATGCCCAGGCTAGTGTGGCAAGCGGTAGAGCATGATGTTTAAGGTTGCAGGTGCCGGAGCCAGACATGCTGGGTAGACTCTGGCTCTGCCATCTTGTAACCTTGGGTGTCTAATTCACCTCTCTCTGTCTCAGTACAATAAGATACTGAGCATCCCATTAATACTCTGGTACCAAATAGGGATAATAATAGTTCCTACCAGGCAAGGTTGTTGTGAGAGTTAAAGAATTTAAATATGCAAAGTCCTTAGAAAGCTCCCTGACATGCACTACCTTCATTTTTACTGTTATTATTATTATTGATGATGGTAAGGGTAGCACTTAATAACTATTTAAGGAAAAGGGGGAAGATCAGGGTTTTCATAGACCTGTAAGAATTGAATAAAATAACACATAACAGGGGCTTCCCTGGTGGCGCAGTGGTTGCGAGTCTGCCTGCCGATGCAGGGGACACAGGTTTGTGCCCTGGTCTGGGAAGATCCCACATGCCGCGGAGCGGCAGGCCCGTGAGCCATGGCTGCTGAGCCTGCGCGTCCGGGGCCTGTGCTCTGCAACGGGAGAGGCCACAACAGTGAGAGGCCCGTGTACTGCAAAAAATAAATAAATAAATAAATAACTAACACATAACAAAAGGAAAAAAATGTTCATAGTTGCCACTGACAGGGATATTCATATTTAGAATTACTGTCAAGAAACTTTGCCCTTCTCTGTTCCTCATAGCGCTGGCAGAAGTATGTGGCTTTGCACACACTTTGCCCTTCTCCTCTAACACATCTAAATACTTCTTCCTGACACATTCTCAAAAATGCCTCAAGAACCATGTCAAAAATCCTTTTCCTAAGACTTCACCCAAGGCATTTCTTCTGCTCCCAATGTGTTGTCCATATCATGTTATGTTACAGCTTTTATCATGGTAATCTGTGGTATGTTCATGTCAGATATTAATAGTGTTTCATTTCTTAAAATTTTCCATTTGTGAATCTGGCAGACTGGACTTGACTCCTGAAATTGCAGGACTTCTTGGAGTCTCCCTAATACTTTAATGTATTTGGAGATTTTTTAAAATTAAAATAACAATAGGCATACTTCCCTAATTTACTGCAGCCTGTAACCCTTTCTAATTCTTGAGAACGTCCTTTACTACCTCTTGAAGTAGTGCAAAATGTAAATTATTCCAATAATTTGATTACATGATTTCTGCTCTCCTTATAGGAAAGTAACCTGGTTTGTACATTTTTTTTGCCTCTATTGCCCAACTAATGTATGAATCTCTATGGATGCTTTATTCAATAGTGATTGAGTGATAACTATATGCTAGACCAAATTCAAGGCACTGGGAATACAAAGATAAACAAGGTATGACCCACACCCAATTAAACTTATTTTCTAAAACAGTACTTCTCATAAAATCTTTATAAAAATATGTATTGTTGTAATCCTGATTCCTAAAACTACTTCTGAGAGACTTATTCAGTGGCTTGGCAGAAAGCTGCTTGTTCTGGAGTGTTTCTGGTCCACTTCATGAGAATGACACTGATGTATTAATTGGGACATTTTTTGTTACAAGTAAAAAAAAAAAAACCTATTCAACTTGCCTTAAGCAAAAACAGAACATTTTACCCAACAAGATGGTGAAGTCTAGGCATGGCTAGATCAGGGTCCTAAAATAATATTGTACGGAAATCATCTCTCTCCCTCTGTTGGCTATTTATTTCCTCTTTGTTGGCTTAATTCTCAGGTGGGTTCTTCCATTCTAGAAGCCCTAAACAGCTTTAGGTATACATTCTCACAGTTGAGCAAAAGGAAAGCAATGGGAACGTTCCTTTTATGAATGTTTCAATACAAGTCCTGAAATTAACTTTCTCTGACCTGGCTTTGGGCACATGCCTAACTGTGAAGCTATTTGGTAGCATCAACCACATAGATGTAGGATGAAGGAGTGGTGAATTTACAACAAAAATTAGAATGCTAATTCCCAATCCCCCAACTCAAAAGAACAAAAAAAAAAGAAAAGAAGAGGCACGAATAAACGCCAAGTTGGCAAATACTACTCAAGACAATATCAGTTGATGTTTTAGATAGCCTAACAAATTAAACCTAGATATGATAATAAATATCCTTATAAGATTATTTTGTATGTATATGAGAGAAAAGATAATTTAACCATGTTTTTCAAATAGAGATATAATTTTTTATTTTTCATTCCTTATATAATTTCTGTGTCAAGGTCAAGACAGTAATGTATATTTGCTTAAATTTTTGTTTTGTTCATTTCATAAAATATTTCTTTGTGAATTAAAGGATTATAATTTATGACCAAATTTCACAGCTGAATATTTTTTAAGAGAAGAGAAGCCAAGTGACCTAATAAATACTAGTGGTGGCTTGTATTTCTACTATACTTATTCACCTTTAGGAAAATGGTTATAGACCACTGAGGAAATTATCATTTTTACCTCTCCTGAGAATGATATCAGAAAATAAAGTGGTTCAAATATACATTCCTACATGGGTAGCACATATGGACCACTAGGCCTTGACCCAACAAATTAAATAAAATCATTCTCTATCCCTTGCTTCATTTGATTCTGACAACTTTCTACTTGTTCATGTGGGGAATGGAAGAGCTTGATGGATTCTAGTTTTTTGAATATCACATATCTATTGAAGTAGACTTAATGCTATGTTTCTGTGGTGTTTAGCCAGCACACATGCCTATGGGAAGACCTGATTCAGGAAACCCACAGTTATTAAAATTTGATTATAATGTTGGGTGAAGAGGAAAATCTAGCTTTAGTTCTTGTTCACAATTATAAACTGCTGTCTCTACCAAGTTATTATTCACCTACTTCTGAAAGAAAACAACAACAAAAACAACAGCACACAAAATAGTTAAACACAAGTCTTTCTTCCAGAACTACTGCCAAATTGTGTCCCATTTCTTTCAAAAACTTTGGTTGGAAAATGCTACAAATGCCAAGTGCTGAATGTACAGAAAATACTTCTGTTGTTGCTTTCACTGTATTAGTTTACAATTTATATCCCAAAGGGATTTGTTGCTTGAGGGAGGAGTGATTATCAGTACTGTGAAATAATATTAGAAATCAAATGCTTGCACTTAGACATGGAAAGGCATCTGGAAACAAAATTTCCACTTTCAAAATGAAACATTAGTACAGAGTAAGTTAAAATTTGCAAAGGAAATCAAGAGTTATAGTATATTAGGTGGTTGGGGAAAATAAATCAATCTATATTTGTAGCTGATACTATTTTGAAAATTCTACCAAATTAAGAAGTATTAATGAACAGAGAAACAGAAAGACAGAGAGAAATGGGAGGGAGAGTGAAGGCTTATAGTGAAATATGTTTTACATTGCAAATAAAAGGATCTCTTCAAGGTCTGGCTGAGATTGCTTCAGCATTTTCCCCATGTTTCAACAACTAATCCCCAGTCTTGCTGGCTTGGGATCTTGTCAAAACCCTAGAGTAGTTGTATTCAGACTGAGTTATAATTAACACACACAATTCTGCCAATACCACAAAATAACAACAACAACAAAAAACCCCAGAAAGATAGTTTAATAACTTCCATTTAAATATACCTATCATACCTGAATATTAAATATCCATCTCTCATCATTCATCCTATGATTCCATGCCTCAACATGTAACTGTTTCCTCTTTGATTATTAACATCCCATTAAAAACTCTTTCTGACACAGTCTCGTCTCTCCTTTCCACTGAGCTAACACTTTACTCATTCATCAGATTACAGTTTAGATGTCATATCATTGAAGGAAATCCCTCACTGCCAAATCTGGTTTATCATCTCTGATTTGTGCTCCTATGATCCCCCTGTTCTTCCATCACAGTGATACTTATTGCACTGAATTACAATTGCCTCTATAATTATCTCATTCCCACGCTAAACTGGAAGCTCTTTGAGAGCAAGAACTTTGTCCATTATATTCACCATTGTATCTCCAGCAGCTGATGTGGCAACTACAACAAATAACTGTTAAATGAAGTAGTAAATGCATATAATTAAAGAAAATTCCCAAATGCAGAATGGGCTATTAACGGATTCCATTAAATTAGAGGTAAAACTAAATGTTTTCTGGACTGTTATAAGAAAACAACCTGAAATTTGTGTTTGTTCTGTATACTACATACAGATCCATAAGGAACATCATGACCTTTCCATCAATCCTAGTTTTTTAGCAAAGAGAAATATAAGGATTCTAGAATTCTTCAGGAAGCTTTTTCATTAGCATGCTCTTCTCTTTCTCTTCTTTTGATTTCCTGATTTCTTAATAAGGATTTTCCCCACTTCATGCTTATTTAAAGGTATCATACCTTGGGTATCTATTTTTCTCAACTCCCTAATTTGAACTCCTACTCTCAGAGAGCAACTGCATTCGGCTCTACACCCTAGCCAGGGCAGGCCTGGAAGAACCAGTCTCCTTAATTTGGGGAAAAAGTTTAGCTCCTTTTATTATTGTAAAGGTAGGTATTTTACCTCAATTACTTTTTTTTTTAAGTTTTATTGGAGTATAGTTGTTTTACAATGTTGTGTTAGTTTCTACTGTGCAGCAAAATGAATCAGCTATATGTATACATATATCCCCTCTTTTTTGGATTTCCTTCCCATTTAGGTCACCACAGAGCATTGAGTATATCCCCTCTTTTTTGGATTTCCTTCCCATTTAGGTCACCACAGAGCATTGAGTAGAGTCCTCTGTGCTATGCAGTAGGTTCTCATTAGTTATCTATTTTATACATAGTATCAGTAGTGTATATATGTCAATCCCAATCTCCCAATTCATCCCACCACCGCTTTCACCCTTGGTACCCATACGTTTGTTCTCTATGTCTGTGTTTGTATTTCTGCTTTGTAAATAAGATCGTCTATACCATTTTTTTCAGATTCCACATATATGTATTAATATATGATATTTATTTTTCTCTTTCTGACTTACTTCACTCTGTATGACAGTCTCTAAGTCCATCCACATCTCTACAAATGACCCAATTTTGTTCCTTGTTATGGCTGAGTAATATTCCATTGTATATGTATATACCACATCTTCCTTATCCATTCTTCTGTTGATGGACATTTAGATTGTTTCCATGTCCTGGCTATTGTAAATAGTGTTGCATTGAACACTGGAGTGCATGTGTTTTTGAATTATGGTTTTCTCTGGGTATATGCCCAGTAGTGGAATTGCTGAATCACATGGTAGTTCTATTTTTAGTTTTCTAAGGAACCTCCATACTGTCCTCCATAGTGGTTGTATCACTTTACATTCCCACTAACAGTGTAGGAGGGTTCCCTTTTCTCCACACCTTCTCCATCATTTATTGTTTGTAGATTTTGTGACAGCCAATATAGATCAATGGAACAGGATAGAAAGCCCAGAGATAAACCCATGAAACTGTGATCACCTAATCTATGACAAAGGAGGCCAGAATATACAATGGAGCAAAGACAGTCTCTTCAATAAGTGGTGCTGGGAAAACTGGACAGTTACATGCAAAAGAATGAAATTAGAATACTCCCTAACACCATATACAAAAATAAACTCAAAAATGGATTAAAGACCTAAATGTAAGGCCAGACACTATAAGCTCTTAGAAGAAAACATAGGCAGAACACTCTGACATATCTCAGCAAGATCTTTTTTGACCCACCTCCTAGAGTAATGAGAATAAAAACAAAAATAAACAAACAGGACCTAATTAAACTTAAAAGCTTTTGCACAGCAAAGGAAACCATAAACAAGACAAAAAGACACCCTCATGGGAGAAAATATTTGCAAATGAAGCAAGTGACAAAGGATTAATCTCCAAAATATACAAACAGCTCATGCAGCTCAATATCAAAAAAACAAACAACCCAATCAAAAAATGAGTGGAAGGCCTAAATAGACATTTCTCCAAAGGAATCATATACATGGCCAACAAACACATGAAAAAATGCTCAACATCACTAATTATTAGAGAAATGCAAATCAAAGCTACATTGAGATATCATCTCACACCGGTCGATTACTTTTAATCGTACTTTCAAACTGAATCCACAATTTTCAGCATTCACCTGATAGGACAAGACATGGGTATCTTTAAGAAAGAACACCTGTGATTGTGTTTCTGTTTCTATTATTTGAAATGAGCCTCAAGAATTGACAATTTCACTTTTCATTATTAAGAACGAAAGTTCGTCCTTTCTCCATTTCATATTTTTCTGAGAAAAAAATACTCCTTCAACACAGACAACCAGAGTTGATACTTACATTGTGACACATTGCCTGATTTGCTGCTGGTAAATGAGACACAGCTGTTGAGGAGGCTTGAATTTTGCCCTAAACGTAAAAGAGAAATAAATAAAATAAATAAAGTAACATGGATTTTAATTTGTAGATGGGGGGGTGTCCCTCTGTCTATGAAGATCTTAAAAACATAAGAAGTGGTACAACAGTGATAGCACTTCATAGCCTTTCACCTGTCAAATTTGCATCCTGGCTTAATAAGAATAGATGTGAAAGAAGGGAACACATTTGATGATTAAAATCACATTCTTTTTAGCTTTTAGAGATCACTTGTGGAATAATAAGTGTGACCTGTAAGGAAAGGCACTCACATTGTTTGGTTTCTTTAGCAAGTGTGTGTGTACGGGGGAGGAGGTGATGCAGGACCAAAGGCATTAACTCCCTCAGGCCACTAGGTTTCCATTGTTTTAATAAAAGAGGCAATTTAGCAAATGGACACTAGCAGCTCATACAAGATAATGTGCTATCACAGTGAAGAATGACTTTAGTTTTAAAATCAGCTTGATCAAGCCCGTTAAATGATTTGTTGCAGTCAAATTGCTGTCACCTCCTTTTTCCACTGCAAGAGCCTAAAAATTCTATAATTGTTTGAGGGTGGAGCAGGGGACAACCAAAGACATGGAAGATAAAATGATGAAAATTTAACAAGACAACAAGACAAGCCTAAAGTTTTCATGTTTAAAAGGGTCAAATTAAACATAAGTTTCCTCATTTGTTCTAGTTTTCCATCTGGGACATAGCACTGATAATGCTCTACTGGCTTCATGCATTATTAACTAATTAATTAGTTCCTACACTGTGAAAATCTTCGAAATTAAACCTGCCTATGTAAAAGAGCTAAATTTGCAGTTTAAAAGGATAAACCTCTCAGAGCCATTCTTGCATTTGCTTTCATTTTGCTATAATTATAACTTTGACATATTTAATTTTGAAGGCACTTGCACAAGTGCCGCTATGAGAAATGTAAATGGACATTTTAATATGTCCTATTGGGGGAGATATTTTTAAATGAGTAGACTTTAAGTTCTGATATTTTAAACCAGGTCAAGTGGGAAGAATGGAAGTCATATATAGTAAATTATGGCATTTATATGTAGATACATTTACTATACATATTAAATAAGCTGAAGGTGAAAAGAGAACAAATTTTATTTTGATTAGCCATTTAGGGGCAGGTTATAACAAAACAAGGGCAAACCAATGTTGAATGTTGTCATTAAATATACCTTGATCTTTGCATATGAATATATGCAAGTAAATACATATATACCTACAAGCATATCCTCTGGAAATCATTTGAAAATATAACATTAGCGTTTCCTATTTTATGTCTAGACTTGAATAAAGATAAAGTTCTTTCATCCCTCCTACTAGAATTGTAGGACACTATTATCAAGAATTTAATTATCATGTACAGTTTTTTTTTTAAAGCAAGTTTCTTTTCTTTTTTAAAAAAAAATTTAATTAATTATTTATTTTTGGCTGTGTTGGGTCTTCATTTCTGTGCGAGGGCTCTCTCTAGTTGCGGCGAGCGGGGGCCCCTCTTCATCGCAGTGTGCGATCCTCACTGTAGCGGCCTCTCTTGTTTCAGAGCACAGGCTCCAGACGCTCAGGCTCAGTAATTGTAGCTCATGGGCCTAGTTGCTCCGCGGCATGTGGGACCTTCCCAGACCAGGGCTCGAACCCGTGTCCCCTGCATTGGCAGGCAGATTCTCAACCACTGCGCAACCAGGGAAGCTCTCATGTACAGTCTTGACTTTAAAAACAAGAGCAATAAATCCTTGCCTTTAGAGTTACGGGAAATATTTTGTTCAGAAAGCCTGTTGTTTATATAAACTGTTCTTCCTAATTAACTGAATAACCACAAGCCACATTAACAAAACCGCAGCAATGCAGTAAAGAAAATCTGTGTTTCCAAGTGCCCTCAGGGTCATCTTCCAGACTTTTCCAAATCACTATAATTAAGAGGCAATTGACAACTCAACTTCTCATTGGCTATTTTTGATTTACAAAACTTATTGAATCAATTAACAGACCTAACATAAGAGGCAAATTTAAAGAAATCACATAAAAGCAACTCTACTAAATCCCTGTTTAAAAAGCTGGCATTTGTGTTATTAAAATAAGAAAACTTACATTACATTTTATTACCCTGTATTTATTGTACAATTATAGCATTTCAAAGGAAATGTCCTTTATTCATCACTCATCACATTGTGGTTGTATTAGGTAAACCGTTCTCTTTGATTTGTCAATTCTTTATGTTTTATTGTTGTGAGTACTCTGGATTGAAAAAAATTTTCTCTTCTCTATATACTTATAAATTATAAATTTATTATTTTTGCATGTGTAAAATATATAATATTCAAACATTCATTCATCTATGATTGCAACACAAGTTTATTGGGCATCAATTATATGCTAGGTATTAGTGCTATTTCCCTGGGTTACAATGTCAAAAACTGTCCTCAAAATTGTTAAGGCTTAATTTGAGAATAAGAGAAATACTTGTTTATAATAAAGTGTGGTAATTGCTCTATTAGAGTTTTCTATAAACTGTACTGAGGAAAGACTTCAAAATCCAGATAGGTGACCATGGAAACTTGTACTGCATTGCTGAAAATGAGTAGGTATTATTTAATGAAGTCAGGGTGGAGGAGAGAGGACTTCTTTGAGCTTCCAAACAAATAAGTGGCATAAAATAAGGAATCGCTAACTGATGAGTGGTACTCTGTGTTAAGCAATGGCATTTCAGTATTGTCCGGAAAGGTGCAGGGAGTCACCGCAGGATTTTAAAATATCTAATAATATGGTTAGATTTGAATGTTCAAAAAGGTCACTCTAGGAGCACCTTGGAGGATGGATTGTAGTTGGGTCTAGGCTGAAAGCAGACAGTAAGGCAGTTGAGAAAAATCCACTTGACAGGTAATGAGTTTTAAACTTAGGTGTTAACAGTTGGGAAAGGGAGAAAAGAGATATGACAAATCATAGATGGTTAGATGGATAGGTGATTGATAGATGATAGATAGATAATAGATAGATAGATAGATAGATAGAAGGTAGACACAGATATACAAGTTTAAGGCGTAAATAAATTTTGATTCAGAAATATGAACTTTGAGATATCTGCATAATTTTGGAAAAAAGGTATCTGTTGTCATATAGTTATAAGAGGCTGCCCTCAGAGCAAAGGTATGAAGATATTAAAAGCATCAGTCAAGGAAGATGCTAGATTCCTGAGGAAACAAATGCATTTAATAGGTGACTGACATCTTCTTGCAGGAGACTACAAAGTAGACAGGTAGAAAGTAAAGTTGCAGATGCCAATAGAGGAAGCATTTCCACCTAACAGAATTTCTTACAGTAATTAATAAAACCCCAAAGAGGAAATTCCATACATCTTTCCCAGGATACTTAGTCCAAAGTTTTACTTTTTTTACTTCCTGTGATCCCACTAGTAAGGGTCCTAAAGTAGTATTAAAACTAAGAGAAAAATAGCCTTGAAACTTCCATAACCTGACAAATTATCCCCTAAAAATAGAGATTGACTATAAAATTAGAAGATATTATGGTGAGAAAAAAGTTCTTAAAATATGTCAATCAATTTATTAGAAACCTAGACACATTATGCTAGATTGATTCTAACAAAAATAAATTTATATTAAACATAATATGTTATCTAGGGTAGATTTACCTTCCTGTGTAATTTAAATTAACAAAATTTATTGCATTCAGAATTATCTTGACTATACCTAAATTGATGTAAGAACATTGTTACTGCAAATCTCTCAGGAGGAGATGTCACCCTACATTTTAAATGTGTGGCTTTATTGGTGAAGATTGTGTCGTGAGAACTAGTCCCAAATCTGGAGGCATGCTGAGTCCCAGGCCCTTCTGAGCCCAGGTCAGAACTTTCCCCTTCCTGGAAGCAACCCCTAAGCCCCTGATGTATACACCTCCCATGCATACTAACTCGCACCTTCCCCATCCTTGTTTCCCCAAACTACCTGCAAATGAAGCTTTTCCCCCCCAATTTTTGAAGGGTTTTCTTCTACCATTTACTACAGAGAAACATATGGGTAACCTTAATAATTGCATACCTAGAGAGATTACAAAGCTTCCAAGAATACACATATTCTTTAAAACAATTACGAATGAGAAAAGACATCCTCAGGACCCCTATTTCTCTGCTATTTTTTTTCTTTTTTTTTTTGCGGTACATGGGCCCCTCACTGTTGTGGCCTCTCCCGTTGCGGAGCACAGGCTCCATATGCACAGGCTCAGCGGCCATGGCTCACGGGCCTAGCCGCTCCGCGGCATGTGGGATCTTCCCGGACCGCGGCACGAACCCTTGTCCCTTGCATAGGCAGGCGGACTCTCAACCACTGCGCCACCAGGGACGCCCCTTCTCTGCTATTTTTATGCTACATTTTACACATATGAATCTTTTAAGAGGCTGTCTGAACACACCAATGTTTTTTCTCTGGGATCTTGTCACTTTCCCGGAGATGCTGTTGGAGAGGTTTGCTCTGCTCTGGGGAACTACAGAACCACACCTTGGGAGAGAAGACAATCCAAAATATACCAAGTTTCACAAAAAATCAAACCCATGCTTGACCCTCCTCTGTCCTTAAATGCATTAAAGTGATCTGTTGCCTATTAGTGAATAAGGGAAACCCTCTCTGGCGGAAGATAACACCATCAAGAGTCTTCACAATTCTTATCAAGCAATCTTTCTCAAAAGAAAATTAGAAAAAAACCAAATCAGTGGGCTTTAATCCAGGAGAGCAAGATTAGATTGAGATTTACAATTCAATCAATGTAATTCACTCAAAAGGAGAAAAATCACATTTATTTCAATATTTCAACATATGCTTGAATATCATTTGATACAATTTAACAACTATTTAGAATAAAAACTCTTAGTAAACAAGCAACAAAAAGGAACATCTTTTACATAATAATGAGTTTTTACAAAGACGCTTTTAGCAAACTTCACACTTAATATTGAAAACTTTTACTCTGAGATCAACAGTAAGGCAAGCATATCAACTGTCACTACTTCTATTTAACGTACAGGAAGACAGTGAAAAAGAAGTCAAAAGAATTTGAAAGGAAGAATAAAACAATCATCATATTCGGATGGCATTATTGGTAATGTAGAAAATAGAAAATAATATACTGTTTATATTTAAATTTTTGAGTAGGCAAAATTTTTCTAAACAAAAAGCATGAACCAGAAAGGGAAAAAAATGACTGAATTAAGACCTGTTCATCAAAAAACATCATGAAATAAATGAAAAAGCAAGCAACAGATCAGGAAGAGGTATTTGCAACATGTAAATGATAAAGCTCTCTTATCCAGAATATATAAAAGAACACTAAATATTTTATAGTTTGACCATTCAATAAGAAATAGGCAAGAGGAGGGCTTCCCTGGTGGTGCAGTGGTTGAGAGTCTGCCTGCCAATGCAGGGGACATGGGTTCATGTCCCGGTCCGGGAAGATCCCACATGCCGCGGAGCATCTTGGACCATGAGCCATGGCCACTGAGCCTGCGCATCCGGAGCCTGTGCTCCACAATGGGAGAGGCCACAACAGTGAGAGGCCCGTGTACTGCAAAAAAAAAAAAAAAAGAAAGAAATAGAAATAGGCAAGAGGCTTAGATGTACTTAGAAGAAGAGGGCATAAAACATAAGAAATGGTACTTGATCTCATGAGCCATCAGGAGAATATAAATTAAAAGCAGGACAACTGGACACCAATACACCCACCTGAAAGGATAAAAGTGTAGGTGGGGGAAACTGATAATAGCATAGCTACTCATGTTCTATTTCTGTGTATGGAGTGCATACCAAAGTGTGTTCACTTTATGAAATTACAAAGAACTGCATAGTTACGATTTGTGCACTTTTGTGTATATATTATACATCAATAAACATTTTAGGAAAAGTTACAATTGAGAAATCAAGTGGCTAACATGGCTCTCTCTAGCTGAGAATTGAAATTGATTATAGGAAATTCATGTTGATAGGAAGGAAGGCTCATGAAATTCTAGTCATTCTGCAGAAAGAAGATCTGGGCTTAGATTATAGACAGTGAGAAGAGAGCAAAAGTTGGAGTGCCCTTCGGGGAACCATAACCAGAAATATCCACAGAGTGCCTAACAGGAATGCAGAAACTCAGGACCACTTGTGATGGATGTGGATGTTGTGTGACATAAGACATTTCAAGGAGGAAAACTTTGTACAGGAAAAAACAACTTACAGGAAAGATGAGCATTTTTTCTTCCTGTTTAGGTTGTAATTTCCAATGGATTCTCATTTCCTTTAATGTCAGTGCTAGGTGCTTACACTTTTAACATGCTTTGGGGATGAGATCCCCAAAAAATAGTCAGGTAAGGGTGAAAAGGAACAATATTTGAATATGTTTGTTCAATTTTCTTCCCCTAAAATAATGCAAACCTCTACTGATCTAGCTTTATGTGGCACATGTCTCTTTCATTAGCTCTGAAGACATGCTTGCATGTTTCTATATAATCCAAATACATAAAATGAGCTAAATAAATGACTGAGGTAGCTATTTTTTTAGTGTTGACAGTTTAAAAAGAAATTCTTAATGGAAACCAGTCATTACTATCCTTTATTAATAAGACAATTTCTAAAAACCACAAGGCAATAATCCAAATCCTCCATTATGAACAATATACAATTCTTTACAAGCCTGAAATTTGCATGCATCTGCAAAATCATCCCCAAAGACCTCCTGTTTTCAAATAGTAATCAGACTTTTAAAAAAGCTTCAAGTTTAATAATATTTTCCATTAACCTCAAGATTTCACGTGCCTCTTTATTTGTGAGCCCCTTTTACTAATTTTAAAGTATTGGATTTTATCAAGCAATCGAAATAATCTAATTTAAGTACTCTTGTAGCTAACCATCATTGTAGCTGCTTATTTTATCCTTAAAGTTGTGTTTATATCCCAGGAGAAAATCATTCACTTATGACCATTTGAAACTGACAAACTGCATTGAAGGTATTCATTCATTCATCAATGATTTATTTATCTACTATAGATAGGTAGATGATAGATAGATAGACAGATAATACAAAAGTATGTATTATATTACATATTAATATGTATTAAATATGTAATACAAAAAATATGTATTGATCAACTGTGTGCTAGGGACTGAGGCTATGACACAGTCCTTGCCCCTGGCAGAATGGCAGTATAATCATCTGTTGGTTTATTATTATAGCACCTTAACATCTACCATGGATCTGGGCCCCAAACAGACGTTTATATATTTAAAGAGTCTTAGAAAGAGGGGAGAAATTTAACAAGTTTTATGAATGAGTCAGCCAAAGAAGATTTAAAAAAAGAAAAAGAAAAGGAAATCAACATTGCTTGCTATAGTCTCTAATACCTTTTTAGAAGAAAGTCTTTATTCACATATACCCTCTAGGTATTACCCAAGTTAATTCAGAAATAACATCACATATACTTGATATTTGATTTTGCATAATTTAATAATATTCCTGAGATTTATGCACAATATGGTTATTAGAAAATTTCAGTTGTGCATATTGCAAACATTGAGATTTCCATGGAATGGTAAGCTTTGCTTGTTATGACTGGGTAATATGACCAAGGCATATGTCAAGAACTGGGTATTCCTGGGTCACCAAGGCATGGCTCTGCCAGATGATTTGGCTGCAGAAAATCCAGCCAACCATAAATTATGATGGATCTGACTGTACATTCATCTCAGTCTTTTGTTCTGCTAAGGCTGGCTCAAAATCAAGTGGTAAACAATTAAACAAATGTACCACCTATCAACTTAGCTGTGCAAACTCTTGTAATTATACCATTGACCCTAAAGAAGGCAAATCTAGAGACATAATTGCTTTCATGGGATCTGTAGTCTGTCAAGAGAAGGAACACACATGGTCTACAAAAGAAAATAATTTAAACCAAAATGTCATCAGCACTGAAGCCTTTATATATTTTGTGGGTATTTTTTTCACTGAAGCAGGAAGAGTATTCAATTTGTAACATATTGGTATGATTATCTTGAACTGAGTTGATCTTTGCTGAAGAAACCTTATGTTGCTCTTTCTCTGTATGTGAGGATTTCTCTGTTCATATAGGAAAAATCCATTTGAATCCTATTTGTCAAATTTTAGTATATCCAGGGCAAACTATCCTTATGTAATTCAATAAGTTTTACTAATAAAAGAAAAGAAAAGGAATTAGGCTCTAGCATTATTATTAGAAAAGGAAGAGTCAAAGAAAACATCAGCATAAGAATATAGCATTAGTGGAAAAATATAATAATACATAAAATAGGCAAAATCTTGTAGTTTTTTTGTTTCATTTTGTTTTGTTTCTTGTTTTTATGTTGTGAAGGAACTGCTTTAATCTTTTTTTTTTTTTTTTTTTTGCTGCAAATGGCTTTATTTCATTCCTTTATTTTAAAAAAAATTTATTAGAGTATAGTTGCTTTAAAAGCTTTGTAGTTTTTGTATGGTGTCTATTTTTTTAAAAAAGATCTATGTTAAATCTTTATAATTAATTACTCCAGATAAGCAACAGCTGTTGGACTTTTGCTTGTAGATTTTTTTGAAAAATAGACCATATTTCTAGAAATAGAATGCTTTTTTCTATAATACTCATTTAACACAAAATTTACTCACATCAGTATTTGGAGAAAAATTATTTGTTTTACCACAGTAAGATGTTCTGACAAACATTGACCATCTGTGAGTCTCACTCAACATGGTCAACTTTTACACTTTATGTAATGTGAAGGATTTATCTGGTTAACAATTAGTTTTGGTAAGTGTAAGGAAAACTGTAATATAAGTGAGAGACAACTGTTGTGTTTCAGAAAAAAAAGAAAAGCAGAAAGATACCCCAAGTAGTTTGGTTGCCCCACAGTATAAAAACTGGAGTTACAACTACTAACATCAATTCGGATCCAAGCAAGGCTGACTGTTTTGAGTGGAAACACTTTCAGTAAAATAATCATGGACAGATCAGAGCGAGAGAGACACTTAGAGATCATGAAGATGAAGCCCTTGATTTCACAGGTAAACTCAGCCTTGAGGGAGCTGTGACTGGCCTGAAGCATAGAGCAAAATGAGCCAGAGTTCATGAGAACCCTGGTCTCCTGTCTCCTGGGGTCCTGTGGAATCCTGTCTATGACAATACTTTCCCTTCCTAATTATCAATACGTGCAACTGCATTTTGAGATTTTAAAATATTATTTCTCCTTTTTTCTTAGTATGCTGAAAAATATAAAGCCAAGGAATAAGTTACGATGCTTATAAAGGTTTTCTATTTCAGACCAAGCAAATGTTATTTTGAAATGAACAATTATTCTACTTATTTGTTTCCTTTGTTGACATGCTGGTATGTCAATTGCTTGACAGTAGGCACAGCCCAAGAAAGACATATACTTAGCTGCCTCTCTTCTACAGGAAAAATTTTGAGTTGGAACCCTCCCTATGGGGCAGGGGGGACTTGCCTTTCCTAAAATGGTTGGACTTCAAGAGGAGACTGAGCTAGAGTAAAAAAGTTTGGAAAAATCTCTAAGCAGGCTTGGAGTCACTAATTATAGATTCTTTAAAAAGATATATTTCAAAAATAATCTTAAAAAATTGCTTCTTGGAGATAGCCACATTGTGCCTTCTTGTATTGATACAAAGCATCAAGAATAGATTTTGATTTTATATTCATATTAGATTCTGGGGCTTCAATGCTACTATAATTTAAACTATAATGATGAAAAATAGTTTGATGTAATATTTGTTTTGATAGTCTCATAAATTATTACTCAGCTATTAACCCAATAAAAATTGAAGACAAATTAGAATTAATTCATCAAATGTAAAGGAGATGATATCTTCATTGTGTACAACTTTCCTATAAAGAAATTGAACCTCCATAAGAAAAGACATTCTGGGATAGCAAATATGAATTTTGAAATTGAGGTGAAGATTGGGCAAAAATGCAATTATAAAAACCGCTGGGGGGCCTCCCTGGTGGCGCAGTGGTTGAGAGTCCGCCTGCCGATGCAGGGGATACGGGTTCGTGCCCCGGTCTGGGAGGATCCCATATGACGCGGAGCGGCTGGGCCCGTGAGCCATGGCTGCTGAGCCTGCGCATCCGGAGCCTGTGCTCCGCAACGGGAGAGGCCACAACAGTGAGAGGCCCGCGTACCACAAAAAAAATAAATAAATAAATAAATAAACCGCTGGGAATTTCCTGGTGGTCCAGTGGTTAGGATTCCGCGGTTTCACCACAGGGGGCCAGGGTTTGATCCCTGGTCGGGAACTAAGATCTGGCAAGCCATGTGTGTGGCCAAAAAACCCAAAAAACAAAAAGTGAAAATTAAAAACTGAAGTTACTTTTAGGACTTAGGAATGTGTCATAACCTGTGTAGCATTTCCAAGAGAATAGGTTATATCGTGTATTATGAGAACTCCAAGTCCAGTGAAATCAGGATATGTCTATGCAATCATCCCTGTAGAACTTTAGATCCTAATAATTCCCCACTGAGATGCAAAACACTTTAGTCTTAACTATAGCCATATGTCAAAATAGGTGACTAGAAATCTTAAAAATGTAGAAATGACTTTAGAAAGCATCTTAGAAGATAAAATAGGGCAGGATAATTATTATTGTTTAAACATGATTGCTAAAATACTATCAGAACAGTTATTTCATAGGAAGAAATTTCCTGTAGAATTAGAGCTTGTTTTTCTTTTCATTGATGCAAATATTTGATTTTCATAATTTTGTATCTAGTGATGTAGAACTTCCCTCTCTCTTCTAATCCCCAATTTAATTGTCTTATATTTTCTCTTTCTGTTTAAAATTTCACAAATGGTAGTATTTTAAACTCTTCAGATTAAAACCCTGGCAAATCATTTTTCTCTACTTCAATTTATTTGTTATCTATCTAGTTGCTTCTGCTTATTTGCATGATGATTAAAACACCAACAGACAGGAATCAATAATATATATATATATTATCGAATATCATGTACTATAAATATATATTCATCTACAAATATATATATCACATATAATATCTAGTACATATGTTTGTGTTGAATTATTTATTATTCAAATATAAACCTATATATTACTTGCATATATTGTATATATACATAAATAAAACATAACATATTATATAGATATATTACTATGAAAATAATACTAATTTCCTACAAACACCTAGTTATTTACATAAAAATTAATCTTTGAGGTTCTATTATATAGTCAACTTTTATTCAACATTTTATTTGAAAAATGATGCAATACAGAGTCAACAGAGAGATAAACATTTGGAGATATGTCAAACAAATTTAGTCTTTGATTTTCTTTTATATTAATTATACTCTTGATACTAATTGAGAATTTTTTTTCCTGGCATTATTAATTTTTTTAACTTTTGATTTTATATTGGATTAACAATGTTGTGATAGTTTCAGGTGCACAGCGAAGCAACTCAGCCATATATATACATGTATCCATGCTCCTCCAGACTCCCCTCCCATCCAGACTGCCACATAACATTCAGCAGACTTCCCTGTGCTATACAGTAGGTCCTTGTTGGTTATCCTTTTTAAATATAGCAGTGTGTACATGTCAATCCCAAACTCCCTAACTATCCCTGCCCTCCACCCTTCCCCCATGGTAACCATAAGTAATTGAGAATTATTTTTGTCGTTAGAGAACAATGAAGGAAATAATTTAATGGATCTATGAATCAACATATCCTTTACATTAAAATTTCTAAATCTAAACTACAAAAAGCTCTTTCACTTAACCTATGGTATACTAGATAATTTTTTAAAACATAGAAAACTGACCATGTTCTCATCTTCTCAGGACATTAATATCATGTCACCCTTTAGATAAACAATGATAGTGTAGGGGAGGAAAAAAATAATTCCCTCTACCCTCTTAGGGTTTTTACCTGGGCCCTGCAAATTAAACTGACAAAAAACAGATAAAAAGAAGAAAAGACATAAAAAATTTATTAACATCGTTTTGTTCATGGGAGCATCACAGCAAAGAAATGAACATCCAAAGAAGCAGTTAGATTTGGGGACTTATATACCATTTTAACAAAAGGCAATAAATTGTGGAAAAGTGACTAGACAAAGGAAAGGGGAGTTTGGGCTCCTAGAGGCAGCTGTGGGAATGTCAATAGCAAATTTATGGTAGATAGGGTTGTTCAGTAAGGTTTGTTATACAGACTCAAGTTGTTCTGGGTAATAAGAGTTCTCTTCAGAGTCATTCTCCTATTCCTGGGATAGGAAAGGGGGACATCTTTACAACTGGAAATTTATATCACCTTTTCAATAGGGAAATGTATGCTCTACTTTTAGTCAGAAAGGGGGAGGACACGCATCTGCTGTTTCTCAGTTGCCTTTAGCTCAAAATAATCCTTATGCCAAAATGGCATATTTGAGGATGACATATTCTAATTCCTTTCAACAATAATCTGTCTCATTTTCTTCCTGGCCCAGTTGTATATGTGAACAGGCAGCATAAAGAGGGATGGAAGAAAAAAGAAGGGGATTCACAAAACAAACTATTGATTCTCTTAATACAATTACCAAAAGAAAAATGTCTCTCCTGTTTTTGAGATTTATTATTTACGGGCAATTTTACTAAGCCATTTGTTTCTGTATAAGGATGGTCTGCTAGAATTCTGTTTTCTTTCCTTTACAGCTGATTATTTATTATCACGTATCAATGCCCATGCTGAACCATCTTCATTCTCTATATTTTATGTAAGTAGTATGATTATCTTCCTTGATCAATAAATAGAAATTAAAAATGCATAAGCATCCTTTGTACCCATCCTAACCAAAATCAGCTTTAAATTGATCCTTTATCAGTGAACTCTAATATATATGATTCTGTAAATCTTCATTTATTGACATACATTACAAGCTAAAATTAGTCTGGATAGATTTCCTTAAAAGAAAGAGTCATGCTAATTATTTTTAATCTATGGATGCTTGCCTGCCTTTATTTGTGTCTGTTTTGCGTATGTTAAATCAGTTCACAAACATTCTTATTTATAAAATATTGATTCTATATATTCAAATTATTTAATAGAAACTTGGAAGAATGCACATTGTTTCTCTCTCTCTCTTTTTTTTTTTTCAGGAAAAGAGGATGAAAATGAGTGCCCTTAGAGAGAGTTGCTGTCAGTGCTAGTTTCTGGAAAGTTCATGTCACACAGTATGCCTTTCCTAATAGCTGCTTTCAAGAGTTATGATTGATTAGGGCTTACTAAAAATTCCAGGGTCAGTTGCAGGCTTAAAGGCAACAATTCCTCTGTATTTGTAAGAAAAACAGTCAAACTCTTCAGATCTTGACATTCTTTTCTTTCATCTTGAGGAGAGAGGTAATACTTACTCTCTCTAGCAAAAGCATTGCATGAACTGGCTGTAATTTTTAACCTTAAATTTATTCATATTTCTTTCCACAAATAACTTTATCTTTTCCATTAAAAAATGTTTCCAATAAATTAATGAGAATTTAAAGTATCACTGAACTTAGTATCAAGATTTTTTAAATTTTAATCTGAATGTGAAGCTTTTTGTGGGGGGAAGAGAATTTGGTGGGGGTTTTGGGGGTTTTTTGGTGGCTGTTGTTTTGTTTCTTTGTTTTCTGTTTTTTGTGTTTTTTTGGTCAGCCTTCCTAAATCTATTTACTTCATTTTCCTTAACATAAATGTGGACAAACTATTATTATTATTATTATTATTAAAGTCAAAATAGACTTTTCTTATGTAAGACAAAACTTGCTAATAATGAAGCAAGTTATTTAGCAAAGCACTATGGCCTGGCAAATTAATGACTGCCAAACTATATTAATGAATTTGATCATTAATGACCTGAGAAATAAAAATTGAAGATGAAAGTTGTTACTGTGATTAAATAGAAATTGCCAATGGGAATCTGTTAAATTTAATTATAGAGTTTGAATTTTTCCAATTTGAAAAAAAATCGACCAGTGAGAAAGCTTTGGGGTCAAACATTCAGTGTAGCTATTTCAGTAGGAGACAGAAAACCTGAGTAACCAAGCAAACAGCACCATAAAACAATAACACTGCTTTGCTACTGAAGAATTTTGCTCCTTACTATAGAGTGAATAGGAGTGAATATACCACAACTTTAATATTTCAATGATATTATAAACAGTTGATTCTAATGATGATCTCTTGATGGGTTAAGCTACGTTCCTATATTTAGCAGAAAAGTAGAATTCCTGGAGGGCACTGAACTATATATACACTTAATTACCATTTAAAGGTTATTTCATGAGTTGAAGAAAGCAGATTCTGGAGAATTTGGCTAAAGTAAAGTCTTCCTCAGATTACCCAGGGATTAACTCTCAGAAGGGAAAAAAAATGATAACAAAATGTTAAGCCTCTTCTTCAACAATTATAAATTTAATGTACACATTGTAGATTGCCAAAGTGCAAGAAACTTTATACTAAATAATGTGCTCTTTTCAGGGTTTAGGATGTCTTTGTTAAAAGATGCTTTTTGTTTTCTTTTAATGGGGGTGGTGTTTTCTTAATACTAAGGAAAATTCAGTCTATCAGAATCCAGGAGCTGAAATGGAGATCTTAACTATTTTTCATGTAGCAAATCTTAATTCCCATTAGGTTAAAAAAAAATATTGTTTATGCTGACAATGTAGTTTTACTGCACATGTGAATAGAAACATAAAATTTCATTGAGAAGTATCTAGTATGTTCCTTGCTATCAGCAAATATTTACTAATACTCTTTAAGTCATGTGTGGAACTTACTAATGCTCAAATTCTGCCTTGTTAAGACATAAAACATACTATAAAAGAATTAGATACAGGAGAGAAAAACAATCTGGCTAAAATATCTATTCAAGAAAACATACCTTTTCTTTCAAAATTCTTTATGGCTTTCTGAATTCATTTCCTTAGAATATAATTATATAACTTTAGGAAAAATATTCTACAATGGTATTTTAACAAATTACCAACAGTAAAGATGTTCTGAGTGAAATTTATTGAATTTTGTTTCCACATTAATAGAGATACATAGTGAGATAGACACACAATTATATAAGTGTAAAAAACTTACTTTTGGTACTACTTGTGTTTTTAGATAAAAAATTAAGTTATTTCTGACTCTTATTCCTGGTTTATTTAATATCAAACAACCAACTCTACAAATATTTTATTTTTCACATCATTTATTTCACTTATGTTTTATCACTTGAACATTCCTCCCCGCCAAAACAAAGATAAATAGATTCATGTGGGTTTATTCAGTTGGTAAGGAGAATGTAGTATTTGAACCAGCAAAATAAAATTTTCGCTTTAAATTTTTTACATGGTATTAAATAAAAGATTTAATTAGTGAATATGGTAATAGAACTTGAAAATTCTTTTTCTGTTATCTTTTAAACCTACAACAAGTCAAAGAGAACTTCCAGAAAACCAAACAAAGACTAAATAAAACTGTTCATAAGTATAAATTGGTTTGTAGAATCACAGAATCTTATAGCAAGAAAATTTCTTAAAGATGAGTAAATTCATTCCACACACCGTGGAGTAAATCATCATATAAATGCTATAACTGAGTGGCCATTCTTTCTGGATAAACACTTAATCTCACCTTACAGGACAGAGCACTGTTTTAGAGGCTAGCTCAATAAACGTTATAAAAACATTTTTTCTTATGTTTCCTTAAAGAATAATTTCCACTCATTGATTTAGTTCTACCCTCTGGAAATTTCCAACTTATGCATAATCTCTTTTCTGCTCAACAGTCTTTGTATTTTCTCACACTTATTTTTCAGCAAAAACAACTTCAGGTCTTTTAATTACTATGTAGGTCTTTAGAAGAAAATCAAGAAAAGTTATACTTAGAGGAAGGAGGCTCATATATGGAGGTAAAACCTGATAGATCTCAAAGTAACTTGATTGCATCATAAGGGTCATAATAATCATAAGTAAATCTGCTTAGATGTACAAAACCAATGTGAATGGCTCCTACTTGTAGAGTGAAACAAACGAGATCTCTTAAAACACACATTACAGTAGTATCCTCCTCCTAGGTGCTCGGTATCTCAATATCAATAAAAATGTCTATCAGTCTAGGTATTTACCTATTTGACCTGTCATCTAACATCCCAGATGAATCTCTTTCTGAGATTTATCTTCTCTTTAGCCATATGCGATGCCATACCAGTCACTATTACCAGTCACTGGCAGATTTGAACCGTACCCTCCCATTTCCATTCGCATTCTTGAGAGAGATTGTTCTTGGATTTAATTAAGGCCTCATCTAGCATGTTAATCGTTCCTCCTATTTGGTGTCATCTGAAAATTTAATAATCATGCTTCATATGTCTTTAGCTAAGCCATTAATATAAAAAATGATGGTCTGTAAAGTGAGGCACTCTCATCCCAAGGATTTTACAAGATGATTTGAGCCATTGGGATGGAGAAGATAATATTAAATGACTTTTACTTATATATTTTTTATCTAAACAATTAGACAATACTAATTTTTACAAATAGTTAAAATATTAATTGACTCACAATCCAACTAAATTTTGATGTCAGAAAGAATGAGACATAACCTAACATAGAGGTTTTGGTGATGACAGCCTAAAAACTTGATTCATATTTAGTATATTGCCACATACTGCAGTTTGTGTGTTGTAAGTGGATTTCTTTGTTATTTAAATGTACAAGTAGCTTAAAAGATTTCTGCTAAAATACTCCAAATGGAAAAACGTATTATTTTGCAAAGGTAAGCAAAGAAGAAGAAAAGGGAGAGCTGATACTCCTCTTTTACTATAACCTTATAATCAGGCACATTACACACATCATGAGACTCTTAGCAGCTTTGACAAGAAGTTGGCCCCCAATTTTGTAATTATCATGATTATTTCAAATACAGTTTTATATCCTCAATTGTTGAGAACAAACACAGCAATAAATGTATGTTGTGCCTTGGGATATTAATAGTTAAGTGAAAGCATCACAAATAAGACATTTAAAAAGGAAGCATTCAGAATATTATTAATAATATATATTTTGGTTAATGCAATTTTTGCATGTTCGTTCATGAATCAAATGTTAATTTGCTCAGTCTTTATATCATTCTTGTCAATTTCACCATTGTATAGGTTTTATATGCAACATAATTTTAGCATTGAAATATATGAATAATTTATACGTGAATAAATATAGATGAATACTCCAAATTGTTTTTTATATTCCTTTCTATGTTCCAAACAAAAAAGTTTGATGATCACTGCTTTAAGAAAGTTCTAAATGATCAAAGTTCTAAAGGGAAATATTGTTCAGCCAACTACAAATTTTCACAGCAGTCCATACTTATTCTTCCTGACAGCAATGATCTATGAGAGACTTGCCAAATATTCAGTCAAAACCCAACAAGGTGGAATTTCCTTACCTGCTAGTTTGTTATCTGAGTGGAAAAGAAATATGCTAATTTAGAACTGTCATGGTTCTTATAGGTCACTCTACTTAAATATTCACAAATCATCTATTTAGTTTTCAAAGCTAAGATTGTTCTAGGACATATCAAACTCACTGTATAGTTTTTCACATACTACCTTTTTCTACTTCTCGGGATTGGGAGCAGTATTTTCTCATTTTTAGTCTTCTGTTGTTTCTGTTTTCCTTCACAGTACTGAAAGCATATACTAATAACAGTTGTAATACCTGATTCAGGAAATTTGCATTCATTTGAAATTACTATATGTGTGTTTTAAGTTTTCTTTCTCATCTGTTTTAGGCTTTCACCCTTTTCAATGTTCATTCCATCTTTCAATGAAGAAACATTATAAATATCGTATAAAGTGTTGAACTGTTTTGCTTTATGTCTTTTCATTGTAGTGTTTAATGATATGCCTTCCCTATTTCCCTGGTTACAAACTCCTTTGAATACTAGTTTAAAAAACAGACACTGTTAAAAATGGAAAAATAAGTTGGGCAGATATATGTAGTAAACAAAGCAATAGATAATGTCCTCCAAATAATGACAATATGCTTTCAAAATATAAACATAAATTTCTAATAGATAAATGAGCAAAGGACAAGAATTGCAATTTTCCAATGAAGGTTTATAAATAGCTAAAAACATATAAAAATATTCAACATCTCCAAGAACTAGATTGTTATAGATTAGAACAAGATACTTTTTTAAGCCTTAGATTAGCCAAGATTTTACAAATCTTTGTAATCTATGAGATAGCATTTTAATGTCGTTGAACAAAAAGGTGTTCAAAATTCTACATAAGTATAGGCTCAATATTGGTTTCTCTAGAAAGTTCTTAAGATGGTATAAAAATACATAAATAAAAAATATTATAAATAAGAATGGGAACAAATGAAGAAGTATAACTGAGACTGGGAACATAAAATGAAGCCCAGACTAGGCTCTAAAAATTAATACTATAAAATGTATACTTATTTTCTCTTCCACTTTCAAGCTTCAGTGAAAGTGTCTGATTGGCAGAACCTAAATCACATCCTGAAACTTAGCTGCAAGGGCATCTAGGGAATGTAGATTTCTGTTTCCCAGCTTACACAGCACAGGAAGACATACAAGAAGGATGCTGAAATGGATATTTAGTTAGTCTATCTATCATATCTGCTACAATGCAATAGTCAAGCACATTTTTAAGCTGAGGGAAGGGGAAAAAAGTTTTGTAATAAAAAATGCTTTGTGTTCCCCTTAGCATTAAGGCAGGACTCTGCTCATTCAGAGCTTGAATCTCATTTATAATCTCTTTTCAACTGGGTGCCATTCTTTTGTATTTGTCAACTCCTTCTTCCATTTTGTTATCCATGTTTTTTAGCAAGCTGAAATTTCAATCAGTTCCCTCTATGTTCCATTGTAATTTTAGACTGCCTCTTGATGCAACCTCATGGGAATCACTGCGATTGTGCCACTGAGATGTTGTGTATCAGAGGCAAAACTATGAATGTGCAATGGAGAAAAGCCCTTAATGTACGCGTCTTCACAATTTCCCTACTTCCATTACACATTTGCTCCATCAAATCCTGGGGAATGCATTTTTAGAGAATTAGGACAATGGGTGAGGCAAGTGAAGCTAAAAGAAGCCCAGAGAGACCAGGTTTACTGACACAGTTCAGAGCTTAAAGTGAGTGGGTCTCTGGAGGCAAGAGAATACTAAACGTGATTGTAGGTTTTTGGTGATGGAAGAGAGAAAATCGATAGAATTAGTGTTCGTCTATTGAGTCTCCTGTCAGTGTCCTCTGAGAGAAGAAAGCAAAGATGGGAATTACATTTATTTTTGATTCATACTCTGTAATTCTTTGAATTTAATAATCCCACAGTGACACTGGTCTAAAGAGGCTACCGACTCACATGTAAATTACGTGTGAAGTTTATGCAAAGTAGCAGACTTTATGATAGAAAAGAGTTTTTTTCACCATGCCTACATCAGGGTTCTTCCACCCAATCAAACAGGTTCTGACAGGATATAAAAAATATTTTAAATGACAAACTGTTAAATCAGAGATACAGATTGAATCCTGTCAATTGTCAGCAGTGAAATAAAGCCCACATTACATTAAAAGACTGCACTGGAAGCCTTGTAGCGTGGATGGAGTATAGGATTAAGTGTGGGAGTGCTGAAAGATGTATCTAGGGAAGAAGGTGTGGACTTAACAAGGACCTAATAGGGCTTCCCCCGGTGGTGCAGTGGTTGAGAGTCTGCCTGCCAGTGCAGGGGACACGGGTTCATGCCCTGGTCCGGGAAGGTCCCACATGCCGCGGAGCAGCTGGGCCCGTGAGCCATGGCCGCTGAGCCTGCGCGTCCGGAGCCTGTGCTCTGCAGCGGGAGAGGCCACAGCGGTGAGAGACCCGTGTACCACAAAAAAATAAAAATAAATAAAATAAAAAGAAGGACCTAATAGGAAGATTTTATTTTATTCAAAAATATTGTGTTTTAAGCAGGTCACAGACAGGATCAAATTTGCATTTCAAAAAGATCACCCTAGCTTTAATGTGGAGAATGGATTAAAGGAAGGGAACAAGAACAGAGAAAGGGAAACTAGTTAGGTAATTATTGCAAGAATCTGGAAGGGAGGTCATGGTTTTACTTAGATCAAGGTGGTAGGAAGAGAGGCAATTGGGCAGAATCTAACGACTCCGGCAATGTTTTGTTTTCTATAAGATTTGGTGATTGCTTGGATGTAGGGGGTAAGAGTGTGTGGCTGAGGATAACCTTTAAGTTTCTGGGCTAGGTAACAGGGAAGATAGTGGGTTTGCTTTAGTGAGATAAGTCACTTATGAGAGGAAGCAGCTTTTCAGGGGAGATAATATATTCATTTTAGGGATATGGTGCATATGAGGTGCTGGTCCAAGTGAACATCCAAATGTGCAGTTGAGTTTGATTAACATGAAGTTACCATTTCCTTTGCTGTTTATTATTCATCCTACTGTTCCCCTCTCAGAGATGCTTCCAACTATATATGTTTTTTTTTCAAAATTTCCACCATTTTCCAGTATCAAATCACATCATGCCTGAAAGTGGAGCACATTTTTTTTTTTTTTTGCGGTACACGGGCCTCTCACTGTTGTGGTCTCTCCCATTGCGGAGCACAGGCTCTGGACACGCAGGCTCAGCGGCCATGGCTCACGGGCCCAGCCGCTCCGCGGCATGTGGGATCCTCCCGGACCAGGGCACGAACCCGTGTCCTCTGCATCAGCAGGCGGACTCTCAACCACTGCGCCACCAGGGAAGCCCTGGAGCACCTTTTTATGAGTTACTGTGAGCTGTTCTAAACCTGTGCCTCTTGCGTAGACCTCAGGTAATTGCTGTCCATGAAATCCTATAGGGTTATTCTATTTTCCTAAGCAAAAACCTACTTGAAGAACAGACAGTGAAATGTGCATTGAAAAAGAATTCACTAAACAACTTCTCTCTCCTTATTGTTTCTTTTCTTCTAACTCATAACGGTTCTCTGAGTTTTTATAACCTGCTCCCCAAAGCAGCTGCTGCATCCTATCAACGTGATCCTATTAGAGAGGAAAGCAGCTTCAAAGCATCAGAAGTTAATGCCCATGAAGTATGGCTTTTCACTCTGTTTCAGGTTTTTATGTTATTTTATTTATTGAGAATAACTATTAAAAATTTTGAGGCTGGCATGAATATGAAGCACTGAACACTGCCTATGTGTAAAATGAATAGATCTTATTTCAATGAGGGTTTAGTGTCATTTTCATAAACACACAAACACACATAAGCACAACAAACCCTCTTTATAATGTAACAACTAGAATGCAAATTCAAGTAATAATAAAAAATGTAGACAATTTAGAATTAATGAGAGTATCTTGATGATGAATTTTCCTATCAGCCATATTTTGCTTTAAAGTGAAGAAAACTGAGAATCTCAAAGGGAGAACCTTATTTATTTCTCTAAATGACTACTGATCCATAGCTGTACACTATTTAGCTGACAAAGTATCTCAACAATATAACTATTCCTTTGTTCAACAAATATTAAGAAGGCAGTGATCATGATGAATTTATCAGCCAAACATGTTTCCTGCCATAGTTTATTTGAATCCCTCCTTAAACCATATTACTCAATACAAATTGTCTGTGTGATGGAGCTTACTGTGGTGTAGGCAATTAGTGATGTTGTAGCTGCTCTCACGTTGACTTTATTCCAGAAAAGAAAATAAGTTATACCATGCAAACACACAACTGAGAGCAGAGGCGTTTTTCTTAAGCTTAACTTTGGAGTTGATTTGGTCTATTACGTGCCTTATTACATTTTGTTCAGAATGTTGTAAAACTCAGTTTGCTATTATCGCTTCTGTTCTGTCGAGAATATTCAGACAGCATAATTTATCCTTTGGCGCCAGCAACAGCGTGAATAATATGCTGTCTAGAATACAATGGGAAGAAAATCATCTTCATTGCTTTCCTAGAGTCTTTCCTTAAGCTGGCTCCATGGTTTTTCAGGCTACCTCCAGAGCACGCTAAATGCTGTGTTCCACATGGACTAGCCTTGAGCCTGGAGGGAGGCTCCAGGGTTCTCTGACTGGTCACTGCTTCTCCTGCACTTCTTCCTTCTCCCACTTTCCTCTCTCCTTCTCTGCTGGGACATGACATGCACCAGGAGCAAATGAAATAAATTCACGATAGTGGGCAAAGTTTGGTGGAAGAAACAAAATTATTGGGTTGGCCAAGAAGTTCTTTGGTTTTTAAGTAAAAATAAAAGACATATTTTTCATTTTCACCAAGAACTTTATTGAGCAACGTATTCACCATTTTGTTCCACTACCTTCTGCCATTGTTCCAGCAACTGCATAATTCCATCTTCCCAATACTTTTTATCTTTTTGAGCAAAGAACTGTTACGGGTGCCTTTTACAGTCTTCCAGGGAATTGAAATTTTTCCCATTAAGAGAATTTTGTAAAGACCGAAATGAATGGAAATCTGAAGGTGCATGTCTGGTGAATATGGCGGATGAATCAGAACTTCCCAGCCAAGCTGTAACAGTTTTTGCCTGGTCATCAAAGAAACATGTGGTCTTGTGTTATCCTGATGCAAGATTATACGTTTTCTGTTGACTAATTCCAGACACTTTTCATTGAGTGCTGCTTTCAGTTGGTCTAATTAGGAGCAGTACTTGTTGGAATTAATCATTTGGGTTTCCAGAAGGAGCTCATAATAGAGGACTCCCTTCCAATCCCACCATATATACAACATCACCTTCTTTGGATGAAGACCAGCCTTTGGTGTGGTTGATTGTAGTTCATTTCACTTGCCCCATGATCTCTTCCATCCCACATTATTGTACAGTATCCACTTTTCATTTCCCATCACAATTTGTTTTTAAAAATGCAACATTTTTGTTATGTTTCAGTAGAGAATCACACGTGGAAATACAGTCAAGAAGGTTTTTTTTTTTCTGCTTAACTTATGTGGAACCCAACATCAAAGCGATGAACATAACCAAGCTGGTGCAAATGATTTCCAATGCTTGATTTGGATATTTTGAGTATGTCGGCTACCTCCCATGTGGTATAATGTTGATTATTCTCAATTAATGTCTCGATTTGATTGCTATCAACTTCAACTGGTCTATCCGACTGTGGAGCATCGTCCAGCAAGAAATCTCCAACACAAAACTTCGCAAACCACTTTTGACACATTCGATCAGTCACAGCACCTTCTCCGTACACTACACTACAAATCTTTTTTTGTGTTTCAGTTGCTTTTTTACCTTTCTTGAAATAATAAAGCATAATATGCTGAAAATGTTGCTTTTTTTCTTCCATCTTCAATATTAAAATGGCTACACAAAAATTCATCAATTTTGATACGTTTTTTTAAAAATGCACACTGGTATGACAGCTGTCACAATACAATCTAACAAAATTGTTTTGAATGAAGTTAAAGACAACCAAGCACTACTAGAGAAAATGAACGAACCTTTTGGCAAATGCAATATATAGAATATGACCAGACAAATGTAAGATATGGAAACTATTCTTTCTTATGGTCACTTCTTTCCCTCTACTGGTTTCCAGCTCATGAGGACAAAGGGGTAGCATGGGAATAGAGTTACTTCCTGCTTGGGATGCCCCCCCTAACATTAGGAGAATAAGACAAGGTAAAGGTAAGAGGTGGTGTAGGCCATCTTTGTTTTGGGTTTTAAGGGAGGAGGTCTCTTTTTTTGTCTCTTTCTTCTTATAGTGGAACGATTAAAAACCAGAGGAACAAGTAAGAACAGGTGGTATTCTTTCTTAGGCCTGCTTCTACTCTAAGTCTTTGAAGAAATGAGGAGAACAAGACTCACCATTCAACTTGTCCAGGTCACTAGGGTAGAAAGAGATCAAGCTGGTAAAACAGAGTGATTGCCAGTCTTGAAACAACAGGAAGACAGGGACTGATGTCTTTGTTATTGTATTCTAGTACTAAGCATACACAGAACCTAGAACAGTGCAGGAACTCAGTATGTATTCATTTAATTAATCATATTATTTGGTTGTGGGTTCATAAATTAAATGATTAGTTGTCTTGAATTAAACCTGGTTGAGAAGGAGGCTATTAGGTGAATGAATATAAATCATGGGGATATTGGTATCTCTGACTCTGTCACAACTAAAGCACCCCAAAATGAAATGTTAGCTAAACCGGCCATAGAGGATAGAGTGATGACTCTGGGACATGTTGATCCTTCTCCAACCAAAGATGAACAGTTTTCCAATCAGAAAATTATGTTTTGCCTACTCTTGTTGGTTATGATAAAAGTAGGTCCTACTTTGTAAAAATAAAGTAGGACCTGTAACCTTTGGCCAAAACATCACATACACACAAGCAGAAAATGTTATCACTTACATGGTGTGAAAAAGGTACTGGCAAAAATATCCATCCCCAAATATTTTTCCTGACAACTCTCAACACACTTGTAATTCCACAGCTACAGATGTTTCACTTTAGGTAGTGAGTGCTTTGGTTTTCAAATGTCTTCTTTTAATATGCCAATATCTCAAATTGTTATTAGACAAACTTTTATTTGGAGCATGGAGTGGTTAATACTGAGAGCATATCTGATTCTTTGAGACCATCTGTTTCCATTTTTGCAGTGGTCATTAGGTAGCCAGTGAGGTTCTGATGATTCCATCCTTGTTTTTTAGGCATGTTTTGTATTTACTTTTTGGAGTATGTTAGATAATTGTACAGTCCAGTCCTTGTTTTAAATCCCTAAATAATAGGACAGTGTTAAAACATCAAAATGTTTAGAGAAATAAGAAGCTATTTGTGATCATGGCGTTATAGATGTTAAGAAGTAGAAGGTAACATAAAGTTTGTCATACAATCATTGTTTCTTGGCCTTTTGATGAAATTCAAGTGTAATATCTAGTCTATGTGCTTTATTTTACAATGAGCAAATTAACGTATATACAGATTAAGTCACTGCTTTAATAGATAGAGGCTGAACCCAGGGCAAAACTAGATCAAGAATTGACAGAGGGCTTCCCTGGTGGCGCAGTGGTTGAGCGTCCACCTACCGATGCAGGGGACACAGGTTCGTGCCCCGGTCCAGGAAGATCCCACATGCCGTGGAGCGGCTGGGCCCCATGAGCCATGGCCGCTGAGCCTGCACGTAAAAAGAATTGACAGAGGAGGGAGCTTTCTTCTGATTCTCCCAGTTTCAGTTTCACTTCCACAATTTTCTCTCATTAAAGTTTGATAACTATCATATGCTAGGGTAACCATTCTCTTCTTATTCCTGCTGTATCCACTAGAGTTGTTTGCATTAGTGAGGGGCCACATAGATACCCCTCTGTTGCCAACACACAGTAGCTATTTTTCCTGGCTGCTTGATTTTCTGTTTGGAGGCCAAAGATTGCCCCCCCCCAAAAAAAAAACCAAAAAGAGAATAATGCACGCAGCTTTGGATGCATAGCACTTTCAATTAACCAGATTACATGAATTCAATTCATAAAACATTAGAAAAGAGAATGAAAGGGGAAGCAGACCTGGATTTTAGGTCTGAGTTAACCAGTAGCTATAGTATGCACCATAACTTGAATCATGTCATTTCACCTCCATTTTTTTTTTTTTTTTTTTTTTTACATTTTGGCCGTGCCTAGAGGCATGTTGGATATTAGTTCCCCAACCAAGGATGGAACCCGCGCCCCCTGTGGTGGAAGTGGGAAGTCTTAACCACGGGACCACCAGGGAAGTCCCTCACCTCACTTTTACCCCTATTTGAAAGATGTAAACTTGGACCAAGTGATCTTTAGTTTTTCTTTTATCTCTCAAATATCACAGCTCTTACTAAATGTGATCATTTGCACAGAGGCCAATATTGACGATAGATTTCCCCTCTTTCTACCTAATTCAATATAATATTAACTAAATTTAGAGGCAGGAAGATAGCATGTTTCAGTCTGTCAGTATCAGAGTATATTTTGTCCAATTAGAGTTAACTTAAAAACAGATTATTGTACAATGAATTGGAAAATGTCTTTATTTCTCAGTTTTCATGTGTTTCTGATCAAGTAATTTTCAACCTGTTCTCCTAAAGACTCTGAGGTTAGGAAATACTGACTTTGTCCTGGGGAAAGAAAGGAGGTATTTAGGAATGCAGCCTTCAAAAGGTAAAATCATAAAATTTGTCTCAAGTCTCTGTTATATTCTTAAAAAATCATGTAAATGGCACATCTGATTTGGTGACATCCCTTTTTAAAAAGAAATATAATGTTTTAAATTATTGCTACCAAGTAAAGTCCATGTTTCTGGAAGGAGTACAGTATTTATCTTGTGGCCTTTAGCACCCACACTGGCTCACACCCATCCCATTGCTGTCCCGTGGGCCTATTTAGACCTCATTTTGAGAAGTGTGATATGGACTCCTCTTTTTGCCCTCTGGGACTCTATTCCCTGCAGTTCAGTCAGAGACAGGACCATATAAAATTTATTTTATTTTTTAATCTCAACCCCTTGCTGAAAACAAAATTAATGATAACTGGATTTTGAAGAAAGTTATTACTTTCTAAAATGGCTGATTTTTTTGGAACAGCTTAATTGGATTGAACGTTAAGTAAATGGAACAGGATATATCAGGAAAGTTTTCAAAGTTTTATCCAGAAAGATTAGTTAACAATGGCCTAAGAGCAAGGGTATATTAACATAAAAAGAGCTGGGGTTTTAGGAGAATTTCTGGACACCCTGAGAAGAGGGGAGCTGAAAAGGAAGGGGAGGTATGCCCACCTCTCTTCTTTCACAATTCTGCCAAGGCCAAGAGCAAATCTGGCTTCTATGTACTAGTGAAAATTAAATACATTACATACTCTATGCAGACAAGATGGAGAGCTATTTTGAAAACCTCTTTCAAGCACTCTAGATAATTCAAGCACTCTAGTGTTGACCAAGGAACATTTAATATTTTACAGAGCTAGAAATACACTGTCCTGGTTATGAGCACAGGTTCTCAAGTTCAACTGACTCACTTCAAAGCCTGGTTCAGCCAATTATGGCTCTGTAACCTTTGCCAGTTTTCCTATTCTCCAGGGGCCTTAGTTCCTTATTTTACAAATGAGGACAGTAAAGAGACCTCTCTCCTACAGAGTTGCAAGCAAGGTTACATGAGATCAGCAAATAAAACATTTATATAGAATCGTACCTGGAGCCTGACACATAGTTACATATAACAGCATTAGCTGTTATTACACACTGCCTAAAACCCCCAGAAATGTAATATAAAAACATTCATCCATTTGTTTGAAAGATCATGTCATGTTCATGAAATTAATGTATGCATTTACACAATTTTCCATATTCTACGTAGAGAAAATATATTTATTGTGAAAACTAATTTTATTAAGGCTTTGAACTGACATAAGAATACTTCTAGGCTTCCTGGAAAACCTTAACTTCATTAGTATGAGATGTAGTTTATGGGCCTTCTAAGGGATGAATAAGAAAAAGGAATCTCTTGATCATAAAGAACAGGACAATATTAATTAAACAGTGAGTAACTCTATTACAGCAAGTCAGAGTACACATACATTTTTAAGGATGCATATGGATTCCTGCATAACAATTCTTTGCTCAGTGTTATAAATTCCCAAACTTACAAATAAAGCATGTATTTATTTGTAAGAGATGTAGAACATTGTCTGAGGACCATATTTTTTTAAAAAAAGGTTTAAAATTAAATGGTTAATGATCCAAGTCTCATTGGTGTATTTAGTACTTTGAATTTCTGCTATGGAAAATTTAATGGACACTATTAATTCTGATTCAAGCCTTATACTAGTGTCTAATATCAATGCCTCTAAGAACAATGTATCTTTGTCATAAAGCATCTTGGAAGAAAATTTTCATAGCATTCCTCTGAAATTGGTTTTAGTTAGATATTTTTATTCTAAAGTTGAAATGGTTATCAAAACTGATTTTTTGGGAACAGACTTCAGACTTTCTTTTTCTGTTGGGGGAAAAAATTCAATCTATGATTTTAGAGTTGAACATTTGCTTTGAAAATAGAAACAATATGAAAGTGTATTCCCTTTTTATATCATGGGAGTGTGAGCTCTAATCTTATCCTCTTTCTGTATCACTTATGAATGCAATCTGAAATATACTGATTGCATTAAATTGATTACAATTTACCCAAGTTGATATGATTATTTTTGTAATAAATTTATAGGGTTAGTATGCTATTTTCCAAAGGTTGAATCTTCTAAAACTCACATATTATAATATTTTAATTTTATTGCCTTGTAGATAAAAATGGGATCCTAGTTTTCCTTTTTAAATGTAGCTGACTGGTGTAAAATTTAAGAAAGTGAAATGGGAATTCTGTTCATACTTCTAATTCTCACTTCTTTCAATGATATTATCTTTCTATAACATTCATGATAACCTGATAAACATGTAAGCTTCCCCATGGTTCTTGAATCTTGACCTGTGTTTCATTCTATACTGTTAAATGTGGCATATTTGAGAGTAATTTGCTTAGAACTCTTAGAATATTCATTTTTCCTGATTATATAGGTAGACCACAGATGTTTGAAGGTTGAATATATATACATATATATATATATTTAGAAATTTACTCTATTTTTAAAAATATGATTTTTAATCATTTAAAAAATAATGATAGTCTGTGTTTTATAAAGTGTCTTTTTCTGAAGCACTTACTTTATATTTCCTGACATTTGTCAAGTGGAAAGTATGGGACTATGCCATTAATTTCATTTTTACCCAAAATGGATTGAGATTTGTCCAAGCTGACATGACCATAGACTCCAGTGTGCCTTGTAGTTTTTTATTCAAAAGTTTACTCTTTTAAACAATTTTAGGTACCAGTTTATTTGGTTGTATCAGACACTGTGCTGTTGATATATGTCATATATTGGGACACCATACTGAGCTTTAGCACCAGCCTAGGATGATGGTGAACCAATTGCCTTATCTAAGAACTGAAAGATATGAGCAAAAATTAGGAAGATTAATTTATTGATATTTATTTGAGCAAGCTTAATGTCTTTAATGCACTCATTTCTGAAAGAAAAAAATAACATGTAAATAATTTAACTGTGATTATTATAAAGAATGGAAAGACAATAATCAATATTTGAGAAGCTCCAATAGCATTAGTTGATCACAGTGAAATGTTTCCTTTCATGAAGGCATGTAGAATTTGCCAGAATAATTTACATTAATATGGGACTCTCAATCATCGTTTATAGATGAGAATGTGATTATTATTCTGCTTGCATCATACACATTTTAGCAGTTAATAGCCAGTGAACTATTATAACCCTCCTCCCCCAAGTAAATACCAAACACCAGTCGAGGTAACAAAAACTAATTTCTAATTTGATAATAGTAGTAATAGCACTAGAATAAACAAGAGAAGTAGACTAATGATTAAGATTCTTCAATTGAATTACAGATGCTATACGAAGTTACAGTTAGACAAATGGTGTCAGATCAGTTACATATTTTACCTATGACTGTTCTATATGCCTTTTCTTTTTTTTTTTTTTTTTTTTTTTTGCGGTACATGGTCCTCTCACTGTTGTGGCCTCTCCCGTTGTGGAGCACAGGCTCCAGACGCACAGGCTCAGCGGCCATGACTCACGGGCCCAGCCGCTCCACAGCATGTGGGATCTTCCCAGACCGGGGCACGAACCCGTGTCCCCTGCATCGGCAGGAAGACTCCCAACCACTGCACCACCAGGGAAGCCCCTCTTTTCATTTTTGACTAAATTTTTATCTCAACCCATAAATAAAATAAAGCCCAAATGAAAAGCGTTGGAGTAATACTATCATTTTATTCAAGAAATGTAAAGTACATATTTACAATTAGGTTGGCCTTATTTCTGAAAGTTCTGGTGAGAATTTTACCTTATCATTTAAATGATATTACTTATCAAAAAGAAACTTGTCATGGTGAGAAGCATAGATAGTTTACATAGATGGATAGAAGAAGAGGTTTGAACTAATTCCAAAGAGCTCCTGAAGTAGGAGAAGTGATAGAACAAACTATTTTCAATATTTCATAAGAAGTGCATGTGGTATCATTGGAGAGATGTTACAAAAACTCACCTAAAGGTAGTAGCTGACAATGACAGATGTTGCTTTCAGTGCTATATTTAATATAATGTAAAATAGCTAAGTAAATTATTGAAAAGACCATAAGAAGTCTATATACATAGCTCTGATTCACCTTCCTATCTCTCCACAGTCCTCGTACAGTGGCTAGTAAGAGCTGAAGACATCACTATTCCTCAGAAGGGAAGGTAAAGAAATTAAGAAATGAAGGGAAGGGAGGAAGTGAAGGAAAACAGGAGGGAAAGAAAGACAGAAAGGAGAGGAAGTATTCACACAAGCAACTTGTTTCTTAAATGTAAAGAGTATTCTGAAGAAAATAATTTCAAACACATTATTAGTAGGCCAAGTACCATTTTATTTCATGAATCTATATTTCTTATGCATAGACAATGGATTCTAAAAACAGGCTAACTTGTGGCTAATTTTAATACCCAGATGATTTTTTGATGCAGACCCCATGTGATCTTTCAGTCACATGAATGCTCAGCACCTGCATTGGAATCCATTTGAATACTTGGAAATATCTTAGAGTTTATAGGTATGCATTTCAGTTTTATCTAACATACAGTTTAACAAAGTGAAGACTCAGATATAATGGCCAATAGGAATGTCATTGTTCATCATTAAAATGTCTCTCTTCAAAAATTCAGAAAGAGAAAATAATTTGAGGTAAATATTTGACAGAAATTCCTCAAGTGGTTCATATTATACTTTTCTGCAGGTGGAATGCTTCTGGGATTGTGTGTGATGTGCTTACCTAGCAACTATCCTGACTTTGTTATATTTTTTTATAGCATAAGAATATAAGATTGGTTTTAGGGCTTCCCTGGTGGCGCAGTGGTTGAGAGTCCGCCTGCCAATGCAGGGGACATGGGTTCGTGCCCCGGTCCAGGAAGATCCCACATGCTGAGGAGCCGCTGGGCCCATGAGCCATGGCCGCTGAGCCTGCGCATCCGGAGCCTGTGCTCCGCAATGGGAGAGGCCACAATAGTGAGAGGCCCGTGTACCGCAAAAAAAAAAAAAAAAGATTGTTTTTACATAAGAGAATCTTTTTCTCTTTTCTTGTTCTGCTCCTGGCGTGTGTATCCAGTGATGGTTGTTATCATTTCTAAGTACTGAGAATTAATACCCCTGGGGTCCCAGAATTTAACTCTCAGGTCTAAGCTTACATCACAAGACTTAAAAATATATCCCAGAGAATTGTTACTCAGAAAGATAACACTGTAAATTAGATATAACTTTATTGTTTCTTCTGTAAGCTCAGAAAAAAAGCTATTTATCTAAACAATGAAGTGTTCAACCAACCCCTTTCCCAAGACAATAAATCACTCAACTGGTCAAACCCACGTGCATATCAAACAACTGTTTATTCACCAAGATTCACTCCCTTCCTCCCTGTGTCTTCCAATCTGTAACTATTATATTGAGAACTCTGACTAATAACCCCAATTCAATCCCACATTGAAACATATGCCTTAAACCATTGGCAAGGGAATCCCAGACCTTAAAAATATCAGCCTTAAACCCCCCTTCCAAGATACAGCTAAACCTGTCAAGATCATGTTCTCCTGGCTACAGTCAGGAAAAAATGTCATTCTGGAGTTCTCTTTGGAGAGTAAACACTGCTTTTATTACTTATAATAAAGAAGTATTGAAATTTAGAGCGAGCTCCCTAGGAAGATATGCTCAGAATCTAGACTTAGTCTATGAACAGTATCTAGTATTTGGTCTATGAACAGTATCTAGTATTAGTCAATAAACTATATGTATTAGTGTAATCATTAATTACAAATGTGTATTAACATAAAATAGAATCATTATTTTGATAATGACAAAATGAAAGGATGGCTAAAGAAAATATGAGAGAAGTCTTTGGAATTTATTTACTCTACTTAATATTCTCCTAATTTGGCTATGAACATAACTGTTATTAATATTTTAAATGCCAATTTTCTTTTAACAAACCTGAAATATCATGTTCATTCGTGTTATATATAGAGAAAATGTTGTAAACAATTTTTCATTTAATTAAAGGTTTTAAAGAAATTAATTTATAATTCTATTTTATGTAGCTGTAAACAGACTTTCAGTTACAAGAAAAATTTATTTGCATGAAACTGCTTGTTCTTAAGCATTAGTTTTTTTTGGGGGGGGGAGGGTATGCGGGCCTCTCACTGTTGTGGCCTCTCCCGTTGCGGAGCACAGGCTCCGGACGCGCAGGCTCAGGGGCCATGGCTCACGGGCCCAGCCGCTCCGCGGCATGTGGGATCTTGCCGGACTGGGGCACGAACCCGTGTCCCCTGCATCGGCAGGCGGACTCTCAACCACTGAGCCACCAGGGAAGCCCTTAAGCATTAGTTTTAAAGACCTTTGTTTATGTTTCCGTGAATCTACAGTATGTAATACTTTCTTCTTGAACACATTTAGATGGCTTTTTAAGCTTTGGGGCTCAAAGAAGGAGAAACGTTATTAAATGTTATAAAATATAAGGTGCAATTTAAGATCTTGGGACTTTTAGAAGACCTGAAGTTCAACAGTATTTTTTCAAACAGCTATTTTACAGTATCTATGAAATCCACGATAACTGAATGTGGCTTGCAATGTGAACTGCTATGATTTTGTGAACTTTTCCCCAAACAAAGAGTCTTGGTTTTGAGCTGAAGTTAAAGGAATATGCCACTTCTGTAATTGGTTTTGCATTTCTAAAGAAGATAAGTAATAAATGCTTATTTCCTTAAAAAAAATTGAACTGGAGGCATGTTACTTTTAAGCTGAACCTAAATGTTCATTTATGTGAACAAGACATTCTTGTTCATGTAATATTTTGAAAATTGAGATTTTAAATAAAATAACATTATTAGGACCATGTTTATAACATCACAGGATAAATGTGTTTGGTCTTGCGAATTTTCCCCTTTCATAAATCTCTACTTATTTACCAAGGAAGTCTGATTATAGTCAAGGTTATTGAACTATTTTCCACTTCACATATTAAAAATAGTGAAGTCTTTTTTCCAAAATTATGTTTCTAATAAATACAATCATTACTCAAATTATTTATACAATACTTAAATTAATATCTCAATAATGCTTTGTTTTAGAATTCAATACCTGTGTAAAAAGTGGACATTTCTTTTTACGCTAAAATAAAAATATTCACAAAAGTACTGAAATTACCTACCCAAAGATAATCACATCAGTTATAGATGGTATTTTATGTATTTTGTAATGTGAGCATTTTTCAAATTATTTTCTTTTCTTAACAGGAACCCTAATTTGCACTGGTTTTTAAAAATGTACAGAGTAACTTGAACAAGTTTTTTGTTTTTTTTTAAGCAGCATTGATTTAAACAAGAAAAAAAATACAAAACCTGGTTAAACAATAACTGTTACAATTACCACGGGGGTAGTGGGGAGGATTGAGATAGACCCTTGCTATAGGCAAGGCATATTGTATGCCATTTCTCGCACTAAGTTCAGAGGTATACTTTTCTTTTAAATTGTCATATCAAAGAAAAAAATTGAACATAAGAAATAATTTATATTATTCAAGCTAAAATTAGCTATGGAATAGCAGTATGTTATTGCTTAGGATGGCATGTAGCAAATGGAAACTCTGGTAATGGATGTATCTTGAGTGTCACTCCTATTCTAAATTCAGTTTACTAAATAATCACAATAATAATTCCCTTTTGGTTTCTCACTCCCAGCTTCTTCTTATTATGCTTTATTTTTGCTTTGTTTCAGAATTATTGCTTCTATTTATAAAAATCTCAAATGTCATATTTCCATGCAACCTAGAAGAAGGATCAGACTTCATCTCTCCAAGAGAAAGGTAATTATCTATGATATGTTTCCAGCCTTTTCTTGACGAGATGTTGTATCTAATGTTCACTTCTCTAGGGCGGGTATGCACAGCAGAAAGGCAGAGGAGGTAAAACGGAGTTACAGCTCATGTTGATTGTTTCAAGGAAGGGGAAAAGGGGCAAGTCTTTGTAAGAGCTTGTTCTGAATATTCAAAGTAAGATGTCCAAACATTTAGGGCTCCCATTTGCTTTTCTTAGCAGGGCTAAGTCTTTTTAAATTATATAAAATTAGATATTAAAACATTGTTCTTTTTTGTTGTGATTTATAATGTATTGGTAAATTTAAAACTGTGTTTACTTGTCAATATTGATCAAGAGATAAAATTAGGGGAAGAAGGTTATATGCTTTGTCTTAAAAATAGAATAAATCTTAGAATTGTGGTTAGAAATCAACTATTTGGTATCCACTTTGGGGATAAAAACTGTTTCTTTAAGAAATATATAGTAATTTTCTGCCTCAGCTGGATAAGATCTATTTTACCTAAAGAGTAATCACTCTTTATTGTTTAATTTTTTCCATTAGAGGTATCATTATCTTCATATATGTCTTGATTTCAGTGTCAGATACATGGATGAAGTGTAGAATTTTTTGGGTACCTATTTATGTGTCAGATGCTGTTGAGTCCTTATTTAATTTTACAACAATCTCTCAGGGCAGGTAGTGTTAATTCCATTATACAGGAGAAGACACTGAAGCTCAGAGAATTCAAGTAAACTGTCTCTAAATACAGCTAATCCATGTTGGAGACAAAATTTGAACTAAGGTTTACTTAATTCTAACAACAATTCTCAATACAGCAGACCTTCTCCCAGAAATTTTATCTGTTAAATTACTGCTTACTTTTGCCTTGATTCTATATTTATTTATTTATTTTACTTTGTCAATAGACTTTACTCAAATATCTAAATGACAGAATCACTCAGTAAAAGAATAGTGTACTTATATTTTTATTGTTCTTTATTTCTATGGCCTGCCTTAGAAGTCATTAAAATCCTAGAATTTGTTTAAGAGGACTTTTCTCTTGATTGAAAATAACTAAATTATACTTTTATAACTTGTGACTCTTTTGTTTATATAGTTTTGTATTTAATAACTTTATGTATTTATATAATTTATATTTAAATTTTTATTTTATTTTAAAATTGTTATATATTTGTATATGCTATTTATTTATTTTTATATTATATTCCACTTTTAGTTTATATTTTAATTTTTTCAGGCAACATGGACTCGTATCAGTTTTGTGCGTGAATAGTGATGAATCCTATATAGCAGCAATGTTCTTGGTGTGAGAGTTACATGGTCACCATTGTCCCTGACCTCTAAAGTCTCTCAGGTCCAGGAGAGGAGATAGCTATGAAAATAGTTAATCATGGTGTCATGGATGATGATTATCAGAGGTCCTGATGAAAAACATGAACTTGACCATTCAGGTCCTGGGGATGAGGTATCAAGAGTATCACAGGGCAGGAAGGAACAGCAACACTCATCGATCTAGTCAATTGATTTTTATTGAGCACCTTCTACATGCCAAACACACTTTGGTGCTGGGGATAGACTAGTGCAATAGCTATTTCAAGCTTTTAGATCAGAGGAGATTAAGTATAGCTTTGTACAGGCAGGTCATAGAGCAATAAAAAAAAATAGGGTCTTTTCAAAAAATGTATGAGTAGACAGATATTCCTGGAGTACTGAGTGAATGCATGTGAAAGGCCAAAGAGTCTAGAGAGTTTGGTATAGGTAGGACGTTTTGTACTTGAGTACTGGACTAAGGTGTTTGTGGGCTTAATACTGAAGGAAAGAAATGAGAAAGTATTCAGTGATTTTAAGGAATAATGATTTTGCTCTATCTCTGGTCACATAAAAGCAGTAGTTCATATTCATGCCTTGGGCAGAGGCCCCTATATAGTCTTCTATGCAGAACATCCAGGCCTCTGACATTTGTTTTGAATTGTTGGCTTGCTTGCCTATAAAACACATGGTTGTATTTCTGTGGCCTTTAGGTGACATGGCTTGGTGCTCTAAGTATTAAGTGCCTCCAGCCCTCCTCTATGTCCAGGCTCCTTTGCCTGGTTTAGTGACCTTGACACATTTGCTCAGCTCCACATTATATATTCCCCTACATCTAGTAGCTTCTGCCATCTGTGAAACCCTGACTGACTGAGGAGGTTCCATAAGTTTTCTGGAAAAGAACATCAGCCTTTTACCCAGAGGTCCTGATTCTCAGGATGCTTTGCCAATGATCAGAGCTTGGAAAGTGGCTGAAGTGGCATCCATTTCTAGTGATCTGCTAGGCAAGACAGTAACATTAAATAAGAACACAAAACCATATATTTAGTTGCATTTACAACTCAGCATATGTAAGGACAGAATTGATTAATTTATATTTGCCCATACCCTAGGAGAACATGGAACTTGAACCAGTGCTGCTTTGACCTCTTTGGAGAGTCAAGGGAGATTCCAGGCCAACCTGGAGAGAGGGGTGGTGGTAACCTCTTCCCCCTCCTCCAGGTTAGGGTCTTTTTAGGCTGAGGTAATAGAAGAGGGATTTTTGTAATATGACCTGGGTTCAGAAAAGGAGACACCATTTAAATAATGCTCAAAGATAAGCTAGCAGGAAATTAAACATGGCAATATGAGATGGCCATTCTTTCAGACTTCTCTTTTCATTTCTTAATATATTTTTACCTGGGTCTAGACTACCTCTCCTAACACTTCTCCATTCCTCTTTCATCAGTTAAAAAGAAAAAAAAAAGAAAGCATAGGTCAGAGGGGCTGTGATTGAAGGGGAGAGATGAAAGGGTGAGACGCATGAGGAAGAAAGTCCAGGAGGAATTTTGTCTGCTGAGGAGCTGAGGGTGTGGGTCTCTCAGAGGTGCATGCATGAGGTGCCCTCCTGATGTCGGCTTGATTCTGAATTGAGACCTGATTTTATACTCTTTGTAGCTGTGTGTGTGTGTGTGTGTGTGTGTGTGTGTGTGTGCATGTATGTGTATCAGGTGCACTGGTAAAGACAGAACCTAAACTTTTCTCTCTGATCTCCAATTATTGCAAATGTCTTCATGCTTGGACAGGGTGACCCTAAACCCCAGTTTTCCCAGGATGGTCCTAAGTAATACATGTTGTTCCAGTGTGTTTAGTAGCATACCTATCACTCATAAGTGTCATAATGGCCAATAACTTAAAAGGTCACCTTAGTATTAAATAAAAGTAGAAAGTTCTACGTGGAATCAATGACTCGTTGCCACTGAAGTCTGATTCTTTCTTAGTTTTCAGTCACTCTCCCTATCTGGATAAATGGCTTTGAGTCAGTTACTCAGAGTCTCCTTTGCCTTCTGTTTATCAGGGAAATGTGAGTAGTTACCTCCCTCTTACAAATAGCTAATTTGCCTGGATATGGCATTTGTGTATGCTGTTCATCTCTTCTGCTTAAGGAAACATGTTTGACAGTCAGGGGCAGGGGTCACACATTATCTGTCTTTGTGTCACCAGAGCCTACCATTGGATGCCAGGAAAGCATATAATATATATGGGAAATGCCTTGATTTTGCTATTCCATCATGAGACCAGTGTTGTGGCCCCAAATGTCACAATGTGCTACTGAACCTGCCTCCTTGTTCAGTAACTGGGGTGGAAACGTGAGCATCACAAGTGCAAGTCTAGGAACAAGTGGATCAGAAGGTGGGTGAGGGCTGAGAACAGGGGCCACTCTCATTCAACAAGTCAGGGAGAGGACATGCTCATTCGAGTTAGGGAGGAAGAATCTCTTGTCAAAGGAAAATTGCACCAGATGAAATTAGCTGGCCAGGAAGACTTTATTAAGGACTGTTGCAGTAGGGGAGAGAGACTGAATTCAAGTCAGTGAAACTATAGGTGAGAAGGTTTTTAAAAGCTGAGGTGAGCTAATAGAAAAAGTACCTGGAAGACTTTAGGAGGAATCTTGGTCAACAAGAGTAGACCATCTGTGTTTGCTAATTATTAGGAAAGTTAGGCTTCTGCCTTCCCACATTGACTGAGAGATAAGGGCATTCTCTTTCTTGATGATCACATTTCAAAGGGATGGTCCCCAGGTCCTTGCGAACAAAATCCTTAGGTTGTAAAAGATTCACATCTCAAAGGGGCAGAGGAAGAATTTACAATTTCACATTTTTCTAGCGTAAATACTCTAAGACAAGGGCGTTTAGGGATCTAAAGTCTGGCAGAAGCCTGTCTAAAGTTTGGTCCAACTGAGGGGAATGTTAAGGCCACCTTGGTCACTCCCCACTCTCTGAACAAATACATCCCTGTTTTAAGCTTCAGGACAAGAAGAGATGAGTCTCTGCAGACACCAAGGTTTAAGATGCAGGTGAAGGCAAAGGAGACCATGAAACTTAAGGGCAACAGAATAGGCCACCCCAAAATATGTCACTTTGGCACATAGATTAGTTTGAGCTAAAGGAAATCAAGGCCCAGCAGACTCAGGAAGAGAGTTTTACCTCCCCCTTAACTGCCTAAAAGAATTTATATAGGGGGCCTGTACCAAGACAGGAGCTATTACCAGAGATAACTTTTTGTATCAGGAAGACATCTGCATGGCAGGGCAAACATTTGTTCACCAAACATTTGCTCTTCTCATCTTCCTGTGAATTATCATCCTCCTCTTTAGAGCCCCAGACTCCTATCCCCTTCTCCTTAGTCTAGGATTATATATAAATCACAACTGCCTGACCACCTTTGAATTTCATGTCTTTGTGGGAGTCCCATATATACGTAATTAAATTTGTTTTTCTCCTGTTAATCTGTCTTATGCCCATTTTATTATTAGGCCAGCCAGCCTTCTTACCTAGAAGGAAAGAATGGAAAATTTTTCCATCCCTATAGAACTATCTGACATTGAGCAGTCTAGGGGAGAAGAGAGCTGCTGGAGTTCTCTCTCTGCTTTAGAGATGATTCTGGCCTCATATTCTGCATATTCTTTGTTGAGCAAAGAAGCATCCTCACAGGTGAGGGGAAAAGGGCTGAAAAGGCTGTAGATGAGAGTGGACCATGTGGGTAGAAAGGCATAGGACCCAGCAAAGGCTTGGCATGGGTAACGGGGATTGTCAATCTGTAGTCAAGTTAGATCCTTTAGATGAGATTTGCTTATCAGCCTTTCTTCTTTGCAAATGACCCAAAGAGGAAAAACTTGTTTCCTTTTCTAGAACCAGTAGCATCAGCAGCACCTGGAAACTTATGAGAAGTACATATTCTCTGACCCCACCCTGGACTTGCTGAATCAGAAACTTTGAAGCCCAGCAATCTGTTTTAACAAGCCCTCCAAGTGATTCTGATGCACTTCCATGTTTGAAAAACTACATATTAGATGACAAGTGTAATGATATGAGATCCTCTTATATCGTTTGATATATTTTGATAATTGATTATGTGGAAGAATAGAACAAGAACTCATTTTAGGCCTGGAGCTCTCACTGGAACTGACTGCTGTATATGGAGAACTCCAAGTGAGCAGCCTTTGACAAAGGGATTGATAACAATTAACTTTAAGCACCCGTGATTAACCTTAAGTAGCCTAGGCTGCTCCCCCAGGAGCCACAGTTTACTCAGTCTAAAGAGAAGTTGTAGCTATTTAGCATGTAGATTGGTCCAGGCACAAACATTTTTCTATTTCTAAGATTCTATTATTGTGGTTTCTGTCAATTGCTATGGCTTTTTCTTTTTTAGTGTAAGAACAAAGTTGAGAGGAATTGTTAGGGGAACCACTGACAGAAACTGCCCACCCTGGCCAGGCCCGATAGTAACCACTTGCAAGTTACCTTACACCAGGAGGTCCTGGTAAGGAATGAGGAACTAACATGCTACCACCAACCAGAAGAATTCAGGTAAGGTCAAAGGAGAGAGGAGACCCCAGTCCATATGTCCTACCAACCTCCCAGAATCCTTCTCACTGGAATCCATCTTGGGTGAGCAATGCACGCGCCACCAGAAAGCACCCTGAGTCAGAATGATTGGCCAGAGACAACCCAGAAACTAACCCTATTACCATAAAACCCGAGACTGCAAGCCACATGGCAGAGCAGTTCTCCTGGTTTCCCTTACCCTGCTGCTCTCTGCCTGGGCGCCCCTTCCCAGTAAAGTCTCTTGCTTTGTCAGAATGTGTATCTCCTCGTATAATTCATTTCCGAGTCGAGCCTACTCTTGGGCCTTGGAGGGGTCCCCCTTCCTGCAACAGAAGGACACTGGAAAATCAACTGTAATGATTCCCTACTATGTGTTTGGCACATATCTAATTTCACAGAAGAGGTAGTTGACTCTCAAAATGGTTCAGTAATGAGCCCCAGATAAACCAGCACAGACAGAAAACTTTGTTTAACATCAAAGCTCATGTCAACTATCGGCAGGATAGAATAGCATTAAAACTCTCTCCATCTCACAGCAAAATAATAATTTCATGTAACACCATAAGGAGCCTTAGTCAAATCACTGACCCTGTAGTATCTCCCAACTCCTTTTTCTGACTTAAATATAAAAAAATGATAAAAATAAAAATATTACTTGACAATTATTGAGTGCTTTCTATCTGTCAGGCACAGTGCTAAATATTTGACATGTATAAAATCTCAACAAATCTTCACAACACACATAGAAGGTAAATTCCGACACTATCACTCTCATCGCAATAAGCAATAAAATGACATCCTCAGTCATTCAGCAAACTATTTTGGGAACTGGGATGTGAATCCAGACATCCTGCCTCCTCAGGGCTCTTAACATCGGTGACACCTCACTCCTGAATTCTTCTCCTACTCACATAACCTAATATTGGAGGGACTTTCCTCAAGCAACGATGCCCAGGGCTCCATGGAGAACTAATTCTTTAGGGGCTGTCTCTTTCAAGAGAATCCATGGCACATCCCCAAGAAATGATTCTTTTCTTTTCCTTTCACAGAATGGTGCTGCTTGTAACCTTTGGATGCCAAAGAAATAACCCTCTTTGTCCCAACTTCCTCTCTATAATCTGGGTGTCACCATGCTGTGATGCACCTCGTCTCCCCCAGGACAAGCATCATCCACACAAAAATCTTGTACACACTTGCCTTTCTCCCCTTTCAGAATATACTCCTTCTTTTCTTAGAAAAGGATAAATCGGTGGTCCTCATTACTGAATGGCTGAGAATGACTTAGTTAGTCTAGGGACAGCAGTCTGATCCAAAACATCTGATCCTTTTCCCCTTCACATCTTAATCCCTAGCGAGAAAAGGCGCATGAAGATTCTGTCTCACCAGTTGTTCAAAGGGAGACAAGTGTGGGTCAGCAGCTCCCACCCTGGGGAGAAAGGACGTGGATGTTTCCCTCATTATTTCTGGGAGGCCTAATCTCACTTTTTCTGCAAGGCTGTCCATTTATCATGATTAGCTCATTCTTTCACCCAGAGATAAAACATTCTTTGGGGAGGAAAATAAGACAGATATTCTTGGCTGGGATGATGAGGAGAATTGGGATTGGATGGGTTCGGTCATAGCTCTGGGAGGTTATGGCAATATGGGAATACTGGAATATTGGCCAGCAGAACAAATTCCCCTCAAATCCATGGTGGGGGTGTGTGTGTGGCAGGGATACAGTGGGGGAGAGAAAAGCACTCAAAATCATAGAATTTAGTCATAGTGTTTTCAAGGAAAATGTCATTTTGATATTAATAGTAATGTAAAAGAGTGCAGAATAGGAATTAAGGCTTGCTTATAAATTATTGTGACTGGTTAAAAAGTCACCTACTATTACTTAGTTCGACAGTGCTTTAAAATAAATGTTCTATGTTTGCTCATAGCCAACTCTTTTGACTTTATAATTATATATGAAAAGTATTTCTGTCACTTGACATTCTGAGAAATATTTAGGCACGTGGGATTTAATGCTAGTTGCATGAAGGTATTGTAACCTGAGCTCAAGTCAATAGCTAAGTATAATCATTTGGTATAATGCTCAAATGTGTGTGTGTGTGTGTGTGTGTGTGTGTGTGTGTGTGTGTATGTCTCTGAGTGTGTGTACTTTTGACTTCAGTTTTAATATGTGTCAGTTTTAACCATATCTCTACATAAATAAATAATGTGGTGCAGTGGCATATAGAATCTTAGCTTAAAATATTATCATATTGACATATTGAAATAGGAATTATTCAAAATTAATTTATTTTTGATAAAGTTTTAATTATGCCCACGGAGACATACAGTCTTTAAGATTATAGGATCAAAGGATGCAGAGATGCTTAAGAATTTAAGCAGATTATGATAGCAAGTTATACAACAGCATAAGAGTTTTAGTCTCATTAAAATTAATTTGGCCATTTTATAAAATTTCATATTTAAGTTAAAATAACCTGAAATTTTAGCATAATGATCAAAATTAATTTTTTTTTGTTTTTAATGTTATATTTAAATTTTTTAATTTAAAAAATATACTTTCAAAAATTGAATGCTTCAACAGATCAAATCAAGGTCCATTTCATAATTTTGCCCAGTCTCTGTGACCTATAGATCCAAGACTAGATCCTATCGACCACTGTATTTCCTTTGAAAACTCATTGTTTGAGAAAACTTCATCCTTGTTGCCCTGGGCTCCATCACGGTTCAGATGAAAACTTTCTCAGCCAGCAACTTACTCTGTCATTGCCAGGTATAAAGTTTGTAAGACTTGTGGGGTGTGTCTTATCAAAAGTACCAAATGGAGTCTTTTTATATTTAAAAAGGTGGAGGGTCAAATTTGAAATCTCATTTCTGAGGATGTTTGTACATAGCTGATCATACAATTGCATCTTTGTTCTACTGTGGTTCCCACTGCTTGTCAATAAATGGAGCTTCTGGGATATCCACTGTCACCTAAAAATTAATTCATATTAAGTACAATTTTAAGGTATTATTATGCACATGATAATAAACATAAGCACTACTAACCCAATAATCCAACCACCAGTGATCAATTTATCTTTAAACAGATGGTATAGTGACAAATTAGTCAAAATGTAGGAACCATGGCAATATCCTGGGAAATGCAAACAGATGTTTACAGCACAATGATTGTGATCACATTCACTTACACATTCAGAGAGTGCTGGTGCCTTCTGCTGCAAAGGGATTTTTATTCTGTAAAAGGAGTTTTAATGTCTACATGAGTGTAATCAACAGTTCCCTCAACATTAGAAACACTCACCTAATGCCAGTGTAAGCATCTACACACTATAAAAGTGGGTCTATGGAAGAGAGAGTAGCAAGTATTCAGTGCCCAGCCCTTACTCATAGGTGTCATGTAATTTGCATTTTGCATTTCTTCAGTTGAATTTCCTATTAGCCTAACAAGAAAGTAGCATCATTACGTATATCATTTTGTATATATACCTGCATACATATATGTTTACACATACATATATTAATTAAACCTAAAGAAAACAAAAGTAATATGACTCTAATGTTTAATTTGTATATTAGTTTCCTGGGGCCACCATAACAAATTATTACAAACTGGGAGGTTTAAAACAACAGAAATGTACTTTCTCACAGTTCAGGAGGTCAGAAGTCTGAAATCAAGGTGTCAGCAGGGCAATGCTCCCTTGTGAAGTTCTAGGAGAGAATTTGTTTCTTGCCTCTTCAGCTTCTGGTGGCTACAGGCATTCCTTGGCTTGTGGTCACATCACTCCAATCTCTGTCTCTGAGA